>NC_045430.1:276008180-277208180 GCF_902635505.1 Sarcophilus harrisii
GGGGGCTTCTCAGAGCCTGTGGCCTTTGATGGAGAAACAAAACAACGTCTTTATTATCAGTTTCCCTTTAGGTTCTGTTAAAGGCCGCCTTCAGATGGGCAGTCAGTGCGCCCTCTGCTGGAGCTGACCTGCTTCTGTCAGAAATCTCAGCTTCAGGGAGGTGAGGAGGGGGCAGCCGGAGCCCAACCCCCCAGGGGCTGCAGCTGGCCGCCCCCCGTGTTCCCCAGCCCGGCCTCCGTGAGCAGCCCATTGGGTCTCAGCTGCCCCCCCCCATGTTCCCCAGCCCGGCCTCTGTGAGCGGCCCGTTCTCAGCCGCCCATCCCAGGGTCTCGTTCCGAGCGCCCCTCTCCCCCCCCCCCCGGCTCACGCTTCCCATCAGCAGCTGCCCCGGCATGGGCACGGATGCCCACCTGCTCCCAGCCTCCTGCCCGGGGTTCAGCCTCTGCCGGGAGCTGCCGGCCCCACTCTCCCTTCTTGCAGCCTCAGCAGGTGTCACTGTGGGCCAGCAAGTGGGAAAGCAGGAGAGAGAGACGCCCTGAACCCGGGAACAGGGAGCCAGGCAGGGGAGGGAAGCCCAGGGCGCCCCCAAAGGAAACCACCCAGGATGGCCCCCAAAGGTCCCAGGTGGGCTGCTGTAGAAGGGTACTGAGGCCCCGGAAGCTTCCATCCCTCTAGTCCAAGAGCAGGATGGACCTGAAAGCCAGGGGCACAGACCACCGGTCATGACACGCTGCCCCCCCACAGGATGGGGTCGTCACCCCCTCCCCCTGTTACCACAGGGGACTGTGGGTGTGGAATATATGGCCAGACAAGATTAACTCGGCCAACAAGCAAGTATTAAAAGCCTGCTGTGTACCAGGCCCTTTACTGGGTGATGGGCTTCCAAACAGAAACAGACAATCTCAGAACCCAAAGGGCTTCCCTTCTAGTTTATACATCGAATAGGGAGCGAGTGCAGGGCAGCCCGACAGGGAGGGGCCCCAGCTGGGGGGTCCGGGAAGGTTTCAAGGTGAAGGTAGTGATTGAGCTGATCCTTGAAGGAAATGAGGGATTCTCTGAGGCAGAAAGGCCTCCTTTATGCCTTCCTCTCCTTTCTTCCTCCCTTCCTCCTTTCTTTTTTCCTTCCTCCCTCCCTCCTTCTCACCCTCTCTCCTTCCTTCCTTCCTTCCTTCCTTCCTTCCTTCCTTCCTTCCTTCCTTCCTCCCTCCCTTCCTCCCTCCCTCCCTCCCTCCCTCAGCATTTGGGCTGAGTGAACAGAATCAAGAACCGCAGCAGAGAGATGATAAGTGAATCCATGGGGGTGGTGAATCTCAGAGTAAACATTGCAGGGAAGAGAAGCAAGACCCAGACAGGGCTGGATGATTGGCTTGGACAGTGTCCTCAGAGCCTGGGGAGCAGCGGTCAAGCAGGTGGAAGGGAAGCAGGAGAGCTGGGCCCCAGAAACACGAGAGAGAGAAGAGCATCGAGGAAAAGAGCAAGAGCACAGAACACCTCAGAGGGTCCGGAAGGAGGCAGACTGAGGACGGGCCGCATCTGGCCAGCAGGAGACCATGGGTCACTTGGGGAGGAGCTGCTCCAGCCCAGTCATGTGATGTGGGTGATGTTGACAAGTCATCTAAGCTCTCCCTGCTTCAGTTCCTCATCCCCAGCATGGACCTCCCAGAGATCTTACACTTATCAAATGAGAAGAGCTCTGTGAAGTGCTTGGTCTTATGTCCCACACCTGGGTGATGCTTAAGAAATGCTTATTCCCTCCTTCTTTCCCTCCTCCCCTTCTTTCTCCTTCCTTCCCTTAATTTTCCCATCTGTGTAGCTCACAACTCATCCACTCTTCTTATCCAAAACCATTCTCACCCACCTGGGACCCCCCCCAACCCTGGGTGTTGGGGGCCTTGCCCTCAAACATACCTGGAACGGGTGCACCAGCAGCCCCTCCCTTTAGCTTTCCTTTTCCCAGCCCACGTTTCCCAACCCTGCCTCTACCAGCTCTCCTGCCAGTCTGGAGGCACAGCTCATGTTTGCATTGACTGGCACTCTCTGTGTCCCTCTCTGGCACCTTTGGGGTCACCTGGAATGATAATTCTTCAGTGACAGCGGCGTTCTGTGATCTGTGATCCTCAAGCATCCTGGGAAAATCTTGGGGTTCACAAGATGGTAACTGACTAAAAAGCAGCCGAACAGTGATTAATTGTGGGGAACGGTCTTAGGCCTGAAGAGCTCACACTGACATGTACTTTCAGAGGTGAATGGGCTACAAGTGTGGAATACCGTGTGTACTGCCGGACCCGGTTCCTGTACCAGTCGCCCAGCCACTTCCAAGCATTTATTAATCACCTACTAGTCACCAACAGACAGAGGCTGAGGAATTGGACACATGAAGAAAATTAAATAGTCCCGGCTCCCAAAATGCATCTAATCAAAGACAAAACAAGGAAGCTAACTAGTTGGGGGTAGTTGGGAGTGGAGATACTGGCTGCAGAGGCTCAAAAAAGGCTTCATGAGGCGCTCAACTGAGCAAGTAAGGGAGTAAGGGAGGGAAGGAGGCCAGGCAGGGGACGGCTGGAGTGGAATAGCCGAGAGGAAAGGAGGCAGAAATGGAAAGAAAGAGAAAGACAAATAGAAAGAGAATGAAAAGGGAGAGACAAAGAGAAAATAAGAAAGACAGCAAAAAGAACAAAGAGAACAGAGACAGAGAGAGAGACTAAGAGACAGAGACAGACAGAGAGATGGAGAATCAGAGAGGAGAGAAAACAGAAAGGGATGGGGAGACAAAGACAGAATGAGAAGAGATAGCCAAAGTCAGGGGAGTAGGAAGAAAGGGAGTGTTGAGACAGGGAGGCAGAGACCCAGGAGCCAGTCAGGGTAGTTTGCCTGGAGAGGGTGAGAGAGTGAGGACTTTGAGACTTGGAAGAGTAACTGAGGACAGGGGAGGAAGAGCTTCTGAAGCCAAAAGAACAGCCCATAGCTTAGCCTAGAAACAGCTGACATTGCCTAAATGATTTTCTTATTGTAAGGGAGGGTCCGGTGGCTGGAATTAGGGGGAGAGGGGCAGCATGTTTTGGTGTTTTGCTTTTTTAAGGTCAGAATAATTGGATTTTTTAAGTTTTAAGGTCATTGTAACTGTAATTGCTTGGGATTGTGGGAAAAGTGTGGCAGAATCTGTCAAACATCAGGCAGCCTTTTCTTCTCATAGTTCCATCCCCAGCCCTTTGACCAGCTCTATATCCTTCTGTCTAAGACACTACTGGATGAATGGGTTGGACAGTGGCCCTCACACTTTTTGGGGTCCTGAAGCTATTTGTTGAGGACTCTCCCCCAGTAACTTTTGTTTATCTGGGCTATAGCCATCAATATATATTGCATTAAAAAGTAAAGCCCCTTAGTATTACGATGAAAATAGTTTGGACATCACAGAAAGGTCTTGGGACGGATCCCCAGTGATCAGACCATTAAAGTGTTACTATCTTGATGTATTTTTTATTCTCTTTGTCCCAACTTTTGCCTCTTTAATCAAAGTGAAAGTCCAAATGAATAATTTGGTAATTTTTCCTTTTTGGTAATAGTTTGTTGACATTTGTTGACATGGGAACATAGAAGGCATCTGTGGTAAGTTCCTAAGGGTCTTAATGACTTCTTCGTGTCCCCAGGTCATACTTTGAGAACTACTAGACCAAGAAATCTGAGTTTAATTATGGATGATAGCATCATAGAACTTTTATTCACCTTATTTTGTCTAACATGGATGCTAAGTGTGGAGGATGCTTTTCAGGGACATTCTCTAGTCAATAACATTCTCTAGTCAATAATGATTTAAAGCATTTTTAATTTTTAATTTAAGATAATTGAAATTATCTATTTTGGGATAGGGAGCAGTTAAGTACAAAATAGATAATTTCAATTTTCATAAAATAAAAATTGTTTCTACAAATAAATCAAATGCAGCCAAGAGCAGAAAAAAGTAGAAAATTAGAAAGAAAGTTTATAGACAGTAAACAGATAAATGTCTCATATCTAAAATATATAAGGAATTTTGTGAAATCTATAAAAACATGAGTCATTACCCAATTGATAAATGGTCAAAGAATATGAACAGATTGTTTTCCAATGAAGAAATCAAAACAATTGATGGTCATATGAAAAAATGCTCTAAATCAGTATTGATTAGAGAAGTGCAGATTAAGACAATCTTGAGATATCATTTTGTACTACAAGACTGGCTAAGATGACAGAGGGGAAAGTGACGAATGTTGGAGATGCGAAAAAATTGGACACTACTTCATTATTGGTAGAATTGTGAACCAAGTCAACCATTTTGAAAAGTAACCTGGAATTATGCTCAAAGAGTTATAAAGCTGCCTTTGAACCAACAATACCACTCCAGGGCCTATTTCCAAAGATGATTAGGGAAAAAAGGAAAAGAATCTGTATGTTTCAGAATATTGATAGCAGCTCCTTGTGGTGACAAAGAATTGGATGCCCATCAGTTGGAGAATGGCTGAACAAGTTATGGTCTATAATTGGGATGGAATACTATTATACTATAAGGAATCATAATCTCAGTGATTTTAGAAAAACCTGTACAAATTTGAATGCAATAATTAACTGTGAAATGAACAGAACCAAGAAAACGTATGTAGAAACAACAATTTGATTTTAATTATGATTTGGAGCAAATAGATTATTTTGTCTATTACAAATGCCCAAATAAGCCAAAAAACAATATGAAGAACAATGCTCTCTGCGTACAGAAAAAGAATTGATAAGTAGAAGTAAGTATAAAATAATTTCACATAGACATATGTATGCACACATCTATTTGTATCTAATGATAGCTATCTCTAGGGTGGGGGAAGAAGAAAGGAAAAAAGGGAAAAAGGACATGTACATGATAATTTTGCTGTATATTTAAAAGGAATAGCAAGTTTTGCATAATAGATTTGCAGTTTCATGTGCAATCATCTTTTTAATTGTATTATTATGGAAATGCCTGTTTTATTCCATAAATTAAAAGTAAAATAATTTTTTTAAAAAAAGAAAGGGTTTTGGTGACCTCTTTGTGTCCCCAGATCACACTTTGAGAACTATTAGACCAAGTTTAATTATGGATTAGGGTACCATAGAACATTTTATTCACATTATTTTTCTCCATACTATTCACTCTACACATACACTCACACCCCCACACACACATATTAGAAAGGACTGCTAAATTTTAGGAAATTTAGTGCAATAGACTGTAGAACTCGGGGCACAGGTAGTAGTTTCATGCTCCTGATTGAAGGTGAGGGTTTCAGAAGAAGGCGGAATCAAGAAGCAAAGAGAGGAGAAGATTTGGATTTCTGCATCACATCTTAAAATATAATAAATAATATAATAAAATATGATAATGACAGACTCCTGGCCAGGGCCCTGTCTAACAAGGGCTAGTAAGAGAATAGAGTCTTCCAAATCTAATTAAAACAGATCTTAACTGAAACAGAAGCAGGTTGGAGGAGAAGTGGGACTGTCTCTCCAGGAAGTCAGACACCATCCAGAGATGTCATAATTAGAGGAACCACAGAAATCAGACGGGAAGTATCTTAGATGTCATTACATCCATTCATGTATTCCACAAAAGCTGATTAAGCCCCCTCCCCACCATGTGCAAGGCATGAAGCTAAGCCCCAGAGACATGCAGGTAAAATGGCAATATCTGTGCACAAAGAGCTCTTGTACCAGGGATAGATGGCGTGGACACAGATCGGTGTGATACAAGGGAGGATGTGAGAGGGGCAGAGGGGGATCTGGAGAGGGTGCTCCAGGAAATCGTGATGAGAAAGTAGAAACACATTGAATAAGAAGGAACTGGATTGTCCTGGAAGAGCCTCGAAGGCAAGAATTATAAATTTAATTCATTTATTTTTTATTTTTAATTTTATTATAATAATATATTTACATATAAATATAAATAATGGTTATTAATTGTTTTATTAATATTTATTGAATATTTAATTTATACAAATAAATATAAAAAGAATTATAAAGTGTGGTTGATGAGACAGAGGAGACAGTTTTTGCAATGCACGGGAGTGAGAAGCACCATATATAGAATTATGTCTATAGAATCACTGAAAGAAGGTCATGCAGTTTTTTGTTTGAATACTTCTAATGATGGAGAACTCGCTACCTGTCGTGGCCACACCGGAAAGAAAAAGGCTTGCTGATCCCTCGTTTAGTGGTCCCTTACAAAAAGAAAAGGAAGAAAGATGCAAAGATAACAGAAAGGGAGAATAAGTGGGAAACCAAAAGGGAAATATTGAAAATAGGATGCTGAAGGAGAGGGTGGGAGAAAATAGAAGAAAAGAGTCAAAGAAGAGGAAGAAATCACTGGCACAAATAGGGGAGAAAAAACCGAGATGCATCAACCAACAGCTGATAACTCCAGTAAAAGAAAAGTTTTGAGAAGGCTGAGTGCCGCTGAGGCAGCTTGGGGGAAGAAGGGTTTCCAGCCCGTCGCTCAGCCTCTCCCAGATGGCACCTGATCCATTTGTTTAAATTAAGTCTTACCCAAATTATAAGGAGCTAATTTTCCAATGTCAAGCCTCCTTGGAACAGGCCCATTGGAGGTGGAAGGAGATACAGATGCTTCAGGATTGTTTGAAGAGGCTAAAAATTGGCTGGCTGAGTATTTCTGGGATTCTTCTGGTTTGCACAAGGAAGGGGAACTAAGCCGAGCCCACCCTCCCAGGGAGTCTCATCCTGCCTCTTGGTCACATGAGAGATTTGACATCATTAATGGTAAGTGTCTCTTAAAGGTTTAAAAAATACAACAACGCAGGAAATGATTCACAATTTATGTCAAACAGCCTGGGCGGCAGGAGGCAGGGGGGGCGGGCTAGGCAGGGGGCACCCCTTGCCCAGAGACCTTCATGGTTCGGGGACATTTGGGGAAATGACAATTTATGGAGTTGTTTCCCTAGGCAGGGATGGCCAGAGAGCAGCAGGCAGGAGTGAGCACAACAAGAGAGAAGTGACCTCCATGACCAGAAGCAGCCCTTCTCTGGTGGGGAGCCAGATTTGGAGGCTCAGGATCCGAGTTCAAATGTGAGCACAGGACCAATCATCCCCACAGAATTTTGCAGTGTCAAGATGTGTGTGGGTGATTGGGGGTCTTTCCCTGTGTACAGGGGGAGGTGGAGATAATCTGTTCTATCTGGATCATATTTTGATAACAGATATTGATGACAAAAACTCAAAAGCCGATTCTCAGTACCTAGAGACCCATTTTGTCTCATTGACTTGAACCGCTCAGAAGCAGCCGGACAACTTTGGGGAAAGCACAACGGTCTGCTGTTCCTCCCCACTGTCCAAACCCCATTCACTCCTCATCCCAGCTCAGAGTGGGCTCTCTCCCCCATGCTCTCCCTCACACCCACGTGCTCCAGCTGTGTCTCCCGAACTTTTAGCCGCGGCTGCCCAGGAGGCAGCTCAACTTGCAGTTGTTATTGAGAGCTAAATTAGGACCTGGGAAGGTCGTCAGCCCCAGGATGCTTAACAGCCTCTGTGGCCCAGTGGCCAACACAGGCCAGCCTCGGGAGAGTTTCCTGGCCATTGCCGATCTGCCTCAGTGAACCTGAGGGGAAAATCCAACCTTGTGAACCAGCTACCTTGGGCTCCAGGGCCCCCAGGGGAAGCAGCCAGCCTTGTAGCCCCAGAGGCAGGAATGACGAATCAGCTGAAAGAAGAGTTTTCTGTCCATGGGCACACCGGTTCTGACCAGTTTGTGGGGACCAGCTGCTGGGAACCAGCATCTCCACAGGTATCTCCATGCGCCAAAGAGGTGAGTATTTGAACTATTTAGTTTCATGGGTTTCGGAAAAAATAATTACCAAAGAGAGACAAAGTAACTTCTGGGAAGGGGAGAAAAATCTTTCTGCTTATTTAATCCTGTGGACATCAAGGACATCAAGTAGAATATAAGTGCCTTGAGGACAGAGACTTAACTTTTAGTTGTGTATCTGCAGTGACCCCATTTTGGCAGGTACTTAATAAATGCTTATAAGAGTGAGCTGAAGGTCTATCCCCTCCCCCAAAGTCAATCATTTCTTTCCCAATAGATGTAGATGGTCTCAATTTTCCCTCCTTGAAGAAAATCTATTGTTTCAAGGCACAGGAGCCCCCAACTCATGAATTCCCCCATGGCCCTCAATGTGATGGTCTGTACATATGTGCAAGGTTCCCGAGGTCAGTGTTCTCAGAGTTGGAGTAATGGGCTGCCTGCACTTCAGAGAGGGAATGTCCTCAGTCCTCGCCTCTGGGTGTCTTGAGATCAGATTTCCTGTGACCTGTTTTTAAATTCAAAAATAACTTTGGAGAGGCCTTTTAAACATTTTTTTCACTCAAGTAATTCAATTTGAGTGTTATTTATGAAGTGCCTACTTTGTGCCAGGCATCGTATGGGAATTCGGGGACAAAATAAAATCATTCCTGGCCTCAGGGAACTTCCATTTGGCAGAAAACAACGTGGGATTACATAAATCTGACATTTACTTATGCACATTATACATATTTATTCATAGTCACTTCAACATATATTGCATATAGATTTATTATATACACTTTGTAGATATAGATATACACACACAGATATATATATGCATATATACACTTGTATATATAAAAGCTATATATGTATGGATATACATATGTATATATAAATAGATATACATATATGTTTGTCTATATGAAAGCTATATATGTGTATATATGTATGGATATGCAATATATGTATATGTTAGTATACATGGCATACTATATACATGTTAGTATACAATGATAATTTTTTTTTTTGCCCCAGACCTGTGTTTTCATTAAAGTAGAGAACTTCTAATAAGATACCAGCCACCTGGGGTCAGTAAGAGATTGAATCAGTCAGGAAACATTTTTTTCAATAGTATTTTATTTTTCTGATTACATGTAAAGATAGTTTTCAATATTCATTTTTAAGATTTTGATTTCAATTTTTTCTCCTTCCTTTCCTTAACCTCCCCTCTCCCCAAGACAGTAAACAAATTCCATGCACAATCATTTTAAACATATATCCACATTTGTCATGCTGGGAATGAAAAAGTAAAACAAAAGAGAAAAACCAAGAGAAAAAAAGCAAACAAAAAACAAAAAAGGAGCAAATTGTATATTTTGATCAATATTCAGTCTCCATAGTTCTCTCTCAGGATGTGGATGTCATTTTCCATCCCAAGTCTAGTGGAAGTGTCTTAGATCATCACACTGCTAAAAAGAGCTAAGCCTATCATGGTTTATCATCACATAATCTGGCTGTTACTGTGTTCTGGTTCCTGACTCAAGAAGCATTTTGAAAGCTTACCTTGTATCGATATTATGCTAAATGCCGAGGATATAAATACAAGATGGGGGGGAAGGCAGTTCTTGTTCTCAAGGACCTTATAATCTACCTTGGAAGGTAATTCATAAAAGGGAAATGAGAAGGGAAGGAGGAAGACACCCATGGGAACATGGGGATGAAATCCTGGGAGTCAGAACCCAGGAGAGGGATAAAGGGAGGTGACCCTGCACCTGTCCCTGAAATGAAAATTCAGGAAGAACTCATGATGGGTCACAGGGAGGGAGCTATGTCCTGGTGTGAATGGGCTGCTGAGGTTATCGGGCAGAGCCCAGAGAGTGAGAGGCAAAGTGAGGAGGGGAATGAAGAATAGCCAGCCTGGATCCCTCCCTAAAATAGAGTGTCAGTGACTCTCCCAGGATCACGCGGATAATGTGTGTCAAAAACAGGAAAACCAAGGTCTTTCTGATTCTGAGACCAGCTTTCTGTCTACTGCAACATGCTATTTTTCTTAATCTAGGCTCGAGCCCAAAATGTCACTCTTGCTTGGACTTTCTATTGCCCCCACTAGGTTTGGAAATTTTCTGAATTCAGTAGGGATGATGGGATGGGAATAAGCTTTGTTTGGCTATAGGTCTCAGACTAGTCTCCTAGGCCCCACCTTGTGTCAGGCAGGAAGTTAGAGGAATGAATTCCCCAGCAAGTTGCTTCATGGCTGGCCCCCCAATTCCTCAGATCCATGATACCAGAGGAGCATCCCACCATGAGCCCCTGCCCCTCTTGATATCACTTTGCTGAGGAGCAGGGCAAGGACTAAAGCGACCTTTCCTTATGTCCAGGTGATTTCCTGGCAGACAACCTCAGATGCATGTCATGGGCTTTTATCACTCATGTCATGGGTCACAGCACCATCTGATGCTAAAGAGATGCTCGTCCAGAGCATCCTTCTCCAAGAACAAGGACCTGGACTGATGGAGGTTTAAAAGAAATAGAAGAGTTTCTTCTTTAATAGAAAATAGCTGGCTCTTCTAATTTCCAGCCTCTTAATGGAAAATTGTTTCTGGAATAAGACTGAATAGAGACCGGAAGGTCGAATGGAAGTGTTTGTTCTGATTGTGCCACAGGCTTTGTGTGAGCCCGGAGCACTACACCCTGAGAACGTTTTTATCTTCAGTAGCTTCAGATTGATCGGTCAATCAGTCTACAGCACTGAAGGAAAGTCAATTATGTGCCCAGAACTTCATGTGCTCATCTGTCTCCCATTAGAGATGCCTGTTTTTTTAAACTAAAAAAAAGAAATAAAAAGTAACAATAAAAGCCTTTATTTCTCCCCAACTAAAAACTACTAGTTAGATCTTCTTTTTAAAAAGATGGTTTATTCTTTTGCTTTTTGTATTCCCAGCAGTCAGTGCCTGACATACAATAAATTTTGAGGGTGGATAGAGGGGAAAGTACAAACTTGAAAAATCTTCAAAAAAGAGACCAAGAAATCAAATGCAAAATGCTCAGTAGTGCGGTGGTAAATTACTAAAAGCAAATGCAGAGAGGAAAGTCTGGATAAGAAACTCACTTTCCAAGTGCAAGATTCAAAATTTTCTTCATTCTTTTGTGGTAGAAATGATCTAGACCAGGGGTCCTCAAACTACGGCCCGAGGACCAGATGCAGCAGCTGAGGACGTTTATCCCCCTCCCCCAAGGCTATGAAGTTTCTTTATTTAAAGGCCCACAAAACAAAGTTTTTGTTTTTACTATAATCCAGCCCGTCTGAGGGATAGTGAACTGGCCCCCTATTTTAAAAGTTTGAGGCCTCCTGGTCTAGAATCCAAAAACTGGAGGGAGTCTCGGAGGTTGCTAAGTCAGACTCCTTCCCAAAGATCCATCTTGTCCATTATATGCCTGAGAAGTGCTCTGACCCGCCATTTCGTCATCTATATAATTAGTAAAGCTTTTACAGCACCATGTCATAGGATTTCTCCAAGAACATCCTTCTCCTCTGCTTGGCAGCTACCCTCTGCTTATTAGAGACTTCCTACTAGATAACCTGGAGACATCTCAGATTCAACACTGAAAATTAACTCCTGATCTTCTCCCCAAAACCAGCCCTTCTTCACAAATATCCAGTGACTCTTAAGAATACCTCCCTTCTCTTCCAGACTAATCTTGCAGTCATCCTTGACTGTTCTGTCTCTCTTGTCTCCATCTCTAATCAACTGCCAAGTCTTCTCACTTCTCCTCTTTAGTATCACTCTTAGCCATCCCCTTCTCTCTATTTCCTTGGTCACCACTTTAGTTCAATCCCCTGTTACCCATCATTCAATGGTCTCCTCATTGGTCTTCTTGACTTCACTTCCCTCTCTCTCCTCCTAGACACCAAAATGATCTTGCTAAAGATCTGCCTTTTTCCCTCCTCAGCTCAAATACTTCAGGGGATCCCTACTCCCTCAAGGATCAAATACCAGGTTCTCAGTTGGGGCGTTTCAAGCCCTTCATGATCCGGCTCCAGGTGACTCTTCACACATTTGACCTTCCACCCAAACTGGTCTTCTTGTTCTCTCCTGTCTCTGGGCCTGGAATTTCTGGCTTCCATCAAAGCTCAGCCTAAATGTCTCCTTCTATATGTCTATTCTGATTCCCTTAATTCATTCTATCTATCTGTCTGTCTGTCTATCATCTACCTATAGCAAGAGTGCGTGTGTGTGTGTGTGTGTATATATATACACACACACACATATAGATTGACAGATAGATAGTATGTGTATAAGGGAAATCCCTTGAGAGAATTACTAAGCTTTTTGAGGGCATAAAACTGTTTCCTTTTTCTCCTTGTGTGCCCACTGATTAACATGGTATCTGGCACGTGATAGGATAGAAACCCCTAAAAAGGAAAATTTGGGGTAGGATTATTTCTATATTCATCAGCAGCTTTGAGGTTACATAGAGAATGATGGTTCTCTATGTAACACTGAATTTGGAGCCAGAAGAGTTGGGTTTGAATCCCAGTCTTATTATTTGGTGCCTGCCAGTCTTGGGCAAGTTATTCAATCTTTCTGTTTTCTTATCTGTAATGTGAGTGTGACCCATAGTATGAACTCTAGAGGAGCTCTTAGAATCCTTGTGACCCCAGGCCTATGATGCTCCTATAAGGGTCAAGTTCACCCAGATTTCTCCATCAGATTTACCAATCAGAGGTATGTTCTTGGTGGGGACAGATCTAGACATATCCAATGAATCAATCAACCAAGACTATTAGACTACGTTCCAGGAGTCCTTGAAAGTCATTGAATGAAATGCAGTGACTTGCACAGAAGGTGTTTCTAAACTGTTGATGGAGGAAATTAGGTCAGTTCCTTTGAGTCTTCTAGAAAATAGAACCCAAGTGTTCCAGCGGCTAGCAAGGAGAAAACTGGTTTAGCCACACTCCTGAGAGGATTCATTTGGTGCATAAACTTCTGAACTTTGGAGGATAAAAGGTTTGGGATCTTTTGTCAGCATCATAACGGGGTACCTTGGACAGCAGAGGCGGGAGGCAGTATCTGCCTTGAGAGTTTAGGACTTATGGGACATGAGAGGCAAGAGCAACCTCAGGACTCTACAAAAAGCCTAAGGGCAACACCTTGAGAACTCCAGCCAACAGACTCCCAGGATGTGGGTTCCCCCACTGTGCTCCATATGCTTTAAGTTTGTGGGAGAGTATTTTAATAACTTTGGGGGAAATCTTAGTAAATACCCTTTTCTAGAAGCTGATTAAAGCTAATTGGCTAATTGACACCAACTGCTAATCATAAGTTGAGGGAGAAAAGCAAACTGATGTGGGCTCATGGGGTATCAATTATAAAACCATTTCCTAGGTCCACAGGGTCCCTGCTAAGTCTAAAGAGAGAAGTAACAGTTACCCCTGGAGACCCAGCCAGTGCAAGTCACTTTCTTTTTTTTATTATTTTTTATTTTATTTTTTTATTCTAGCTTTTTATTGATAGAACACACGCATGGGTAATTTTTCAACATTGACCTTGCAAAACCTTCTGTTCCAACTTTTCCCTTCCCTCCCTCCACCCCCTCCCCTAGATGGCAAGCGGTCTTATACACGTTAAATATGTTAAAGTAGATCTTAAATCCAATATATGTGTACTATTTATACAATTCTCTTGTTAGTGCAAGTCACTTTCAAGCAGGTGCCTTCCTACAATGGCCAATTTAGATCACATCGGATATATTCAAGTATTCCGCAAATGTTTTTATCCCCATTTATCCTGAATGGTTGTTTCTGTCTTTTTCAAAGAGATGAGAAACAGGAAGCACCGGAAATCTAAACAGCTTGTCCAAGGTCACTTAGCTAGCGCGTTTCATGAACTCAGTAAATAAATGGAAGGAACGTCCCCGAGTCCATCGCTTAGTTCTGAGTCACATTCCTCAAATAAGGCCATTCCTGTGTCAAGGAGACGAACGCTCCCACGTGACGTCAATTTAAACACAGTTGAGATGGGGAGAATTACCACGGCCACACATGTGCTGGGTACAATAATAGAACGCTGAACTCCAGAGTTGGAAATAATCTTGGAGGCCTGGAGTCCCATCAGGGGTGAAACATGAATCCTGCTCTGGCTTCTCCCACAAAGCTATGCAGCCTTTGCTGGGAGGATCTGCATGGCCAGGGAGGACCTGCTGTCTCCCAAGGAAATGCATCCCAGCCCTGGACGGCTCTGGGACACCTCGTTCCTGGTTCTGCCTTCTGTGGCCAAGCAGAGCTGATCGGTTCTCTCTCCCATGTGAAAGCTCTTCCAATACCTGAAGATCCTTCACGTCCCCCCAGATTTCCTCACTTCTCCGTTCCTTCATTAGTTCCTGGGTACATAATGTCTCCAACTTCTCCCAACCCTGATCTCGTGCTTCCCAGCTGGGAAATGTCCTCTCCTGAAGTGATGCCCAGAACTGAACACAGTAGGTGTGCTAAATAAACAAATACTCTGTCGTTTGAAATTAATGATTGGTCATGACTGGTTATTGGAGATCCCTTTTCAGATCTCTTGTTCCCAAAAACTCCATCAACCAGGAAATCTAATCCATAGGTGAACAAACCTTGTCTAGGTACAGACACCAACTCTGGACAATTATCTGAAAGAAAGTGGGAGCACCGGTCACCCCCTTTCCAACCCTCAGCTTCCACTTATAGGGTCTCAGAACTGAAACTTCAAAGATTCTTGGTCCACTATTAGATTAGCTAAAATGACAGGAAAAGGTAATGATAAATCTTGGAGGGGGAGTGGGAAAACCGGGACACTAATGGTGGAGTTGTGAACTGATCCCACCATTCTGGAGAGCAATTTGAAACTATGCCCAGATGGCTATAAAAGTGGGCATCCCCTTTGATCTAGAAGTATCATTACTGGGTCTGTATCCCAAAGAGATCTTAAAAAGGGGGAAAAGACCCACATGTGCAAAAATAAAAATGTTTGTGGCAGCCCTTTTTGGAGTATCAAGAAACTGGAAACTGAGTGGATGCCCCTCAGTGGGAGAATGGCTGAATAAATTATGGTATATGGGTGTTAGGGAATATTGTTGTTTTGTAAGAAACGACCAGCAAGAGGCCTGGAGAGATTTACACGAATTGATACTAGTGAAATGAGCAGGGCCAGGAAAATACTGTAAACAGTAACAGCAAAATTGTCGATGATCAATTGTGATCGCCTTGGTCCTTCTCAGCAGATCCAAGGCAATCCCAATAAACTTTGGATGAAAAAGGTCATCCACACCCAGACAGAAAGCAGTGGAGACTGAATGTAAATCAACACATGCTATGGGTTCACTTTTTTTTCTTTTTCTTCTTTTTGTCTCTTGGTTTTTCCCTTTTGTTCTGAATTTTCTCTCTCAATAGGATTCACAAGAAAATATATAAAACAAAATGATGTACTTGGGGCAACTAGTTAGTGCAGTGAATAAAGCACCAGCCCCGAAGTCAGGAGGACCAAGTTCAAATCAGGTCTCAGACACTTAACACTTCCTGGCTGTGTGACCCTGGGCAAGTCACTTAACCCCAATTGCCTCAGGGAAAAAAAATTATGCACTTATATAACCAAAAAAAGTTTTTACATATAATTGTGGAAAAGAGAAATTAAAAATAAGTGAAATAAATAAAATTTCCTGTAGAAAAAACCAGTGTCAGGCTTCTTGTGCCCAGGACTGCAGAGCCTGGCTTGTTTACTCGGTACTGCGCTGATGTTGCCCTAAGATCCTCCAAAGACTCTTGTGTCTGGTGCTGAATAATGGGATAAAGTTACAGGGGACACGGGGCTGGTGCAGCTTCCCTAGTTCTGCGCCGGGTTCCTAGAGCTGGTGTCCAGCATGTGCTGGGGCTGGTGGGCCTTTCCTGGGGGCACTAGAAGCATTGCTTTTCCCCTGATGGGACATGGCTTCCTGGGGCCAGACATTAAACAACCCTGAAAGGGTTGGGAAATCTCTTATTCAGCTTTGGCTTAAAATTGCGCCATTCTCCCTACTTTTAGAGGCTCGGTAACCAGCAATCCCAGTTCCATTTCACTCACTCAACACTGGATGTCTTTAACAAAGGAATACAAGCTTCAATCATAGGGCAAAAGCATTTCCCAGCAAACCTAGGGACATAATCCTCTTTGGCCACCTGCGTACGGAGGCTCACAATTTAGCCTCGCTCCCATTGGGCTCACATCTAATCTGACATGGTGGCTGCTCTGCTGGGCTGGAGTCCCAGGACCCTCATTCTTCACAGCCTATGTTGGACTAGCGGTGACACGCAGGTCTCCCCCGATTCCCAGACTTCCCGACTCCTCACGGCTTGGGCTCCTGCCTGGCATCAGATGTGTGTGGGCCAATCTTTTAGTCTCCCTGTAGCATTCCCCTGGCCCTTCCACGTAGACAATCCCATCTTATGAGCTCCATTCTCTCTCTCTCTCTCTCTCTCTCTCTCTCTCTCTCTCTCTCTCTCTGTCTCTGTCTTTCTCTGTGTGTCTGTGTCTCTGTCTTTGTCTCTGTCTCTGTCTGTCTCTCTGTCTCTGTCTGTCTATCTCTCTGTCTCTGAGTCTGTCTCTCTCAGTCTCTGTCTCTCATTCTCTTTGTCTCTCTCTGTCTCTTTTGGTCTCTCAGTCTCTCTCTGTTTCTCTCTCTGTGTCTCTCTCATTCTCTCTCATTCTCTCTGTCTCTCTCTGTCTCTTTTGGTCTCTCAGTCTCTCTCTCTCTCTCAGTCTCTCTATTTCTCTCTCTGTCTGTCTCTCTGTCTCTGAGTCAGTCTCTCTCTCTCTCTCTCTCTCTCTCTCTCTGTCTCTTCTCTCTCTCTCTCTCTCTCTGTCTCTTCTCTCTCTCTCTCCCTCTCTCTCTCTCTCTCTGTCTCTCTGTCTATCTCTGTCTCTCTCTCTCTCTCTCTCTCTCTCTCTCTCTCTCTCTCTCTCCCACCATTCCTTTCTCTCTGTGTCTCTCTCTCCTCTGTCTCTCTCTCTCTCTCTGTCTCTCTCTCTCTCCTCTCTCTCTCTGTCTCTCTTTCTCTCTCTCTGTCTCTCTGTCTATCTCTGTCTCTCTCTCTCTCCCCTCTCTCTCTCTCTGTCTCTCTCTCTCTCTCCCACCATTCCTTTCTCTCTGTGTCTCTCTCTCCTCTGCTCTCTCTCTTCTCTCTCTCTCTCATCTGTACTCTCTCTCTTATTCTTCTCTCTCTCTCTCTCTAGTCTCTCTGTCTGATCTCTTATCTCTCTCTCTACTACCTCTATCTACTACTCTCTATCTCTCTCTCTCCACATATCCTCTTCTATTTCTATCCATCTCTTCTCTCTCATCTCTGTCCTATCATCTTATACTCTCATCTTTCTCTATTCTCTATTTCTCTCTCTACTCTTCTCTCTCTCTCTCTACTCTTTTCTCCACTACTACTATCATATCTAGTCACCTCCTTATACTATCTCTTCATCTCTCTACTCTATCTCTCTCTTTAGACTTTCTTCTCTACTCTAGTCTATTCATCTCATAGTCCATACTATGATAACAGTGCCTCCAGAAAGATTCTTTCACTTGCTAGTCTGGTGCCCCAAAGGACAGTGTGTGGCCCAGGGTGACCAGGTCTAATAACCCAGTAATTCCATTCGTTGGAGGCAGAGACCACGGTGGTGCCCAGGGCAAACTTGGGCAGGCTCAGAAGCGTTTCCCAGAGCTTCCTGCCTGCTGGGCTCTAAGTTCCAGGCTGAGGCCCTTTCCCAGCGGCCACTTAGGTCAGACAGCCCTGTAAGTGCCTACTCTGTGCAAGGCGCTGCGTTCAGTCCTAGGAATACAGGAAACGGCCCGAATTGTTCCGTCTCCCAGAGGGCTCAGTTTGGTGACAAGCAGCCACATCCAAAGCAGATGCAGACAAGAAAAGGAGAGAAAAGCCCAGAGGGAAGGAGGGCATTGCGGGTGGGGGGAGTGGGAACCGCTTCTTGTGGAGAGGCAGGTTTTAGCTGGGACCCGAAGGAAGCAGGGGAGTCTGGAGATGAGGAGAGGGGAGAATATTGGGGGGCAGGTGACAGTCAGTGAAAACGCCTGAAGCCAAGAGATGTCTTATTATCTGCCAGGAACAGCCCAGAAGCTGCCCCTGGAGCATGGATGACATGGGGGTCAGAATGTGTAACGAGATGGGAAAGGCCGCAAGGAACCAGGTTATGTAAAGGGCTATAAAAATAAGAGAGAAGAACCAGCCCTTGGCTCCCTTCTTGGCTGCGGACCGGCCGGAGTTTCCGGGATCGCCCAAGCTCTCCCCTCGGGGACTGGGGACTGTGGAAGGGAGGCTGACCAGGGGCTTCTCCTTCCTTCTCCGATGCAACAACTGCCCCGGGAGAAAGTTCTCCCAGGTTCCTCAGCTCGGAAGCCCCCACAGCGGGTCCGGACGGAATATCCGAAGTGGGGGGGGTGAGCACAGTGTCTGCCGCAAGTCCCCGTCCCAGAGGTGGGGGCGGCCCCCGGCTCCTCACCCCGAGGGGCCCCTGAATCCCCCCCATCCCGGCCTCTGCAGAGGGGATGCAACCCCTGGGGCAGGTGGGCCCGCGGCCAGACACGGGCCGCGCTCGCAGGCTCTGTGATGTGGGACAGAAGCAGTAACAAAGCTCGCGTTCCTCAGTGGGATATTGTCCCGAGACCTGGAGGGGCGGCCCGGGACCCCGGGGGGTCTGGGATACAGGACGCCGGGGCTGCCCCAGCGATGTCAGCACGGATCCCATTGGCCACCAGCGGTGGGAGGGGCCAGACCGTGGGGGGGCGGGGCGCGCCAGGTGGGACGTGGAGGATGCTGAAGGAGGCCGGGGCAGCGGCGGCTCCCGTCCTGCTCCCCCGACTCCGGCCTTCTCCGGAAGTCCCCCCTTCCCCTCCGGGCGACCCGAGACAAAGGTCTCTGCGCCCTAGAAGCGGGGCCCGGATGGAACATGTCTGAACCTGAGCCCCCAGAATAGCCTCCCAGAGGGAGCCCCCCAGCCCCTCTATTTCCGCCTCTGTGCGCCTCAGCTCGGCACAAATGGAGGCGCGCGCACCTTTTCTCGGGATAAAGAAAGCGCTGCTATTCATAGGCAGATGCGGGGTCAGGCGCCGCGGGCTTTTTGTCTGCGCTCGGCGGGGCGCCTGACAGGCTGCGGGGCCGCCCCCGTGTCACGCCAGCCCCCCACGGCCCAGCCCGCGCGCGCGCGTAATTAAAGGGTGTCAGGCCCCGGGGAGCGAGAGCGGGGGGCAAAGCGAGAGCCAAACTTTCCGGGGGGGCATCGCCTAGAACGGCCCTGGGGGACCCGGGGCCGCTGCCCGCCGGGCCGGGGGCAATCAGAGCGCGGGGCTGGGGGCGCCAGAGGGAGCCCTCTTGGCTTCGGGCCCACACGTCAGAAGCGCCCGTTTCTGGCCTGGCCCAGGCTGGGGCTTTCCCGTGCAGCGGTCCAGGAAAGGAGTAAGCGCGGAGCGCCCGCGGGGCCCCTTCGGAGAGAGCAGCTCGGCCGCCCCTTGGTCCGGGCGCCTTCGGGCCCCTGGGGCTGCCTATCAAAGCTCCTTCTCCTCCGTGGAAGGTTGGGCTGCCCGGGCTCGGGGCTCCTGGCGGGAAGCCTGACTGCTCGTCCTCGCCTCCGGGCGCCCGCAGCCGCCCCCCCTGTGCCCGCAGCTCCCGGGCGCCCGCGGCCTTCTCCCCTGCGCCCGCAGCCGCCCCCCCTGCGCCCGCAGCCGCCCCTCCTGTGCCCGCAGCTCCCGGGCGCCCGCGGCCTTCTCCCCTGCGCCCGCAGCCGCCCCCCCTGTGCCCGCGGCCGCCCCCCCTGTGCCCGCAGCTCCCGGGCGCCCGCGGCCGCTTCCTCCGCTTGTGTAACACTCTCCCCCTGAATGGCAGCGTGTTTGCACGGCACAGGTCTCGCTGGGCGGCGTACACGGCGCACACACACGCGCTCTCCCTTCTCGGAGCTTGTTTTTTACCGAAGCTTTTTATTCTCGAACCCCCCCCAAGGAGGCTCTTTCAGGAGTGACCCCGCAAACCTCGCGCTCCCTCCCCGAGGGCAGGGCGTCGGGCGTGTGTCAGACAAATGCTCGGCTCAAACCCGACGCCCGCACGCACGCAGCCCTCCCGGCACGGGGGGAGCAAAGGGAAAATGAGAGAGGGAACCGAGCGCCAGCCAACACCCGGAAAAGCGCGGAGTGCCGCGTCTGACCCACCCCGGCTCCCGCGGGCCTCCGGCCCTCCCTCACAGGGCCGCTGCCCCTGCGCGCGCCCCCACCGACTGAACCCCGGTTCCTGAGGCCGCACCCAACCGCTCCCCCCCCGGATCCCCAAGCGCCGGTGGGGGCAGAGCGCGTGGGTCACTGCGCCGAGCCCGCGGACAGGACTCTCCGCAGTTATCCTAGGGGTCAGAACAAAGGCCGCCTCAAAGAGACTCACGCTCCAATGGGTCATGGGAGGAAGGGAAGGTGAGGGAGGATCAGCATTTATGCAGCGCCCGCCGCGGGCCCGCCCTGAGATGCGAGGTCACAGACATTCTCTCATTCTATCCTCACAACGGTCCTGGGAGGGGCCCCATTCTACAGGCGAGGAAACTGAGGCCAGTCAGTGTCCGGGGCTGGTTTTGACCTCAGATCTTAGCGGCTCCGGTTCCAATCCTTTATCCTGCCACCCGAGGAGAGCGGGAAGAAGAGAAGATGGGCGGGCCAGGGGAGAGGCTCGGGGACAACCTGTGGACAGCAACCCTCGGGTCCCTGGGCACCTTCCCGATCAGGCTTGGGAGACACGGATGAGCCTTGAGCGTGGCCGGGCCGCACTCTGCATGTGAAAGGGAATGTCCGGCCCCAGATCCATCTCCCCAGAACATGGAGGAACTGAGGCCCAGGGGCCAGAAAACCGAAGTGGGGAAAGGGGGGGGGGGCTCGGGGAGAAAGAGTCTCACCCCTTGACAGCTGGCCAAAGTTTCTGAGGAGAGTGATGAGTTGGGAGTGAATCTCATCGTCTCTTCCCCTCTCTCTCTCCCACTGTCTCTCTCTCACCATCTCTCTCTCTCCTTTTCCCATTCTCTCCCAATTCTTCTTCTTCTCCTCTCCCTCTCTCTCTCTTTCTTTCTCTCTCTCTCTCTCTTCTCTCTCTCTCTCTTCTTCTCTCTCTCTCTCTCTCTCTCTCTCTCTCTCTCTCTCTCTCTCTCCTCTATCTCTCTCTCTCTCTCTCTTCTCTCTCTTCTCCTCTCTTATTCTCTTCTTCTCTTCTCTCTCTCTTTCCCTCTCTCTCTCTCTTCTCTTCTCTCCTCTCTCTTTCTCTCTTCTCTCTCTCTCTCTCTCTCTCTTATTCTCTCTCTTCTCTTCTCTCTCTCTCTCTTTCCCTCTCTCTCTCTTCTCTTCTCTCTCTTTCTCTCTCTCTCTCTCTCTCTTCTCTCTCTCTCTCTCTCTCTCTCTCTTCTCTCTCTCTCTCTTCCCTCTCTCTCTCTCTCTCTCTCTCTCTTCTCTTCTTCTTCTTCTCTTCTTCTCTCTCTCTCTCTCTCTTCTCTCTTCTTCTTATCTCTTCTCTCTCTCTCTCTCTCTTTTCTTCTCTCCTTCTATCTTCTCTCTCTCTCTCTCTCTCTCTCTCTCTCTTCTCTCTCCCATTCTCTCTCTCTGTCTCTCTTTTCTCTCTCTTTTTCTTCTCTTCTTTCCTATTCTTCCCAATAATCATAGGATTGACTAAATGTCATCAGTTGATACATGAATTTGGAAAACCCTTGTCCTAACAAGACCCATGGATTATATTAGAATGGAAAAACCCTTTCCCCAATTGAGGACATTGGACAGAATAGGAAAACCGCTGAACCTATTAACTTTTCCCTCATGACTTTATCTAAACTGCAGAGATAAAAATTACCCAACAATCTGGAAGCCTTTAAAAGGAAAAAGAAAAAAAAAAGCTATTAACACAAAAACTATATTCCACTAAAGGGGACAGAGCCAGAAGGCATCTTCTCCCCATGGCGGTCCTCCTCCCAAGTGTTGAACTAAATGAGAATGAAACAAAAGGGGCCCTTGGGAAGCAGCAGCTGGAGGCTCCTCAGGGCAGGCAGGCCCAAAGGGCTTAGGCCCCTGCGCCCATTTAGCGCCTTGAGGGCATAGGCGTGGGCCCCAAAGTTGTCCTGAGGATGCTGCTGTGATGCCCCAGGGCTGCCATGACTTCCTCTGTTGACAAGTAGCAAAGTGGTCCCCGGGCCATGGCCGAGGACATGGGTACCCAGACCAGGAGAAAAAAGCTAGGGAGGGACTTGGGGGCCCCTGCCCTAACTGCCCAACCAGGCACATGGGGGGAAGGGATGAGATCACAGAATCCTTTGTCTAGAGGGGCCCTTAGGCGGGCGGGCTCCCCAGGCTCCAGTCAAGCTGAGCTCGAGCACCGGCCCTCTTCCATCCCGGAGGCCCAGAAGGGCTCTTGGCAGAGACTGCAGGGGACCCTCCTTTCCTTCTCCAGCTTATTTTTCAGATGGGGAAACCGAGGGCCACACAGCATCTGTACCTGGGAAGTAGTTAACAGCATTAACTAAATTAAAGTTAATTAAAACGCAACAAAAGAGAGAGAAGTATAAATTCTAAAACTAAGTCGCGATGTGGCCCACAGGGAGCCCTCTGTTGGTTCTGGGGCCCCATTTCTCCGTGAGTCCGACACCCTGCTTAAGTAGCATGGAAGAAGAAATAGGGAACTACGGAATAGCATCAGGGAAGAGCCCCTCCTCCTCTGCCCCGCTCCCCTGCTTCCCAGCCAGGGGGACGGTGGGATTTTGGTATTGGGCCCTGAATAAACCGCTCCATGAGGGCATACAAGGTGCTGATAAAGGACAGCAGGGGAGATCGGGTGCTTCCTGGAGGAGGCAGCCCTGAAGGATGGATAATGGCAGCACCAGCTCTCATCTATGAGAGGCCTTATCTCACTGGGTCTTCCTGGGAGACCAGGGGAGAGCTGTGACTGTTCCCATTTTACAGAAGGGTAAACTGAGGCTCAGAGCTAAGAAGGTAAACTTAAATGACATGCCCAGGGTCACCCAGCATTTGACTCCAAGACCAGGGCGCTTTCTACCCCATCATGATTTGAATCAGTAGCAATAAGCATAGTGTGGGGGGGGGGGGAGCTGGAGGGGGGGAAAGGTGATGGGACAGTGGCAGGGGTCCTCAGCACTGACCTTCCCGGCCCCTCTGGGTGCAATCTACTTCCTGCCCCAAGTGTGAGGAGCAGGGAACGTGCTTCCACCCCCCCACACCCTCCCATATCCCCCCCACTCCCCTTCCTGTGCCCCCTCCCAAAGAAAAAGTGAGCTTGAATGTATCTTATATGTGGAACTGCTAGGGAGCTCCACAGCGCACGAAGCTCTGGCCTGGAGTCGGAATTCTCCTCTTCCTGAGTTCAAATCCAGCCTTGGACACTTCCAAGCTGGGCAAGTCCCTTCACCCTTTTGCCTCAGTTTCCTCATCTGTAAAATGAGCCAGAGAAGGAAATGCCAGATTAGTCCAGTATTTTTGCCAAGAAAACCCCGAATGGAGTCCCAGAGTCCAGCATAACTGTAATGATTCAAACCAATAAAATGATGGAAAGCCACCATTCAGTCAGGATGTTCTGGGTTCAAATCCCACCTCAGACACATCCCAGGCATATCTCTGGGACTCTGGGCTGCCATTTCAGGAAGTTCTCCTCCTGGGAGTTCCATTTACCCATGGAGTCACAAGTCCAGTCCAAAAGACAGACAAAAAGGACATACCTCCTTAGATGCAGATGGGAAAGAACATAAATAAGCTTCTTGAGAGCAATGAGTGTTGAATTTGTGCACAGTGCTAAGCACACAGTAAGTGCTTAATAAATGCTCCTTGATAGATTCAGATTCATAAGACTAAGAGCCATTTCCCCATAGTCAAAGACACAGTTTTCAAAGGAAGAAATCCAAGCTATCAGCAGCCAAGGGAAAATCACTAATGATTAAAGAAATGCAAATTAGGGCAATTTTGGTTGCCCCCATACCCGAGGGATTGGCAAAGATGACAGAGGGGGAGGACAACAAAAGCTGGGGGGGGGGAAGGGGGCTGGCAAGGAACAGACCCTGGTCGGGCTGTGAACTGATCCAACCATTCTAGGAAGCAAACAAGAAGCACACCCCAAAGTCACTAAATTGTCCATACCCTTTGACCCAGCTCTGCCTCTGCTCTATAAATGCTTGCTCCCTTCCTTCCCCATGAGAAATCTGAGAGTGGAAGTCTGTCAGAGCCCAGAGAAGCGGCCAACAGAAAGGAATGAAGCTGACATACATCACTGACCTTCTGACACGGCTTAAAATGCAGGAGGAGACCTATTTTTGGACATGGCCAATGGGGGAATTTATTTGCTTTCAGTCGCATATTTTTTTTTCTGGTTTGATGAGAAAGAGGGATAGGGGGAAGGGTAGTGGGAAGGACAAATTAAATCATTTATATATTTATTATTAATTAATTAATTAATTTGATTTTTGCTTAGGTGATTGGGGTTAAGTGACTTGCCCAGGATCACACTGCTAGAAAATATTAAGTGTCTGAGGCTGGATTTGAACTCACGTCCTCCTGACTTCAGGCCTGGTACTTTATATCTAGGTGCCCCAATAGATTAATTTTTAAAAGAAAAAAATCTGACTAAATGGACTGTCTTGGATTTTCTTTTAAGTAACTAGTTCTAGAAGTGATCTCTAAGGTACTATTGAACTGGTATCTTGATTATTGGGTATTTGATTCTAGTAAAGATTCAGTCTAGTTTTTGCAAACAAAAAAAAAGATGTTTGTGAAGTGAATATTTGCAGGATTCATCATGTTATTTCCAAAGTTTGAGTTGTAATCCTTTAACACACTCCCAAAGTGTTTGTGAGTCATTCTCCAAGGCGCCCAAGCCGGGGCAGCCCCCGCTTTGCCAGGGCCGCGGTCCAATCCATAGACACCCAGAGCTGTTGTCATTAAGCAGATGGATGGAGGGGCCGCTGCTTTCAAGGGCTCCCAGCCATCGGGGAGCGGAAGGCAGAGCCGGCTCCTGCTGTGACCCTGGAACCCGCTGTGCCCTTCTCCTGCACCTCAGGCTGGCTCAGCTGGCCGGCTGGGGCTTGGGGCACTTACCCTCTGAGCTGCCGCCTGGAAGAGGGCACACACGTCTTCCACCGGAGGCTCTGTACTAGGCACCGAGGGAGACCCTGGTTTGGACAGGACAAGTCCCCTGGATGCAGGACAGACTTTTCCAGTGACCTCCAAACCACCTCCTGGTTTTGTTCCCCAAGCCCAGGGGACATCGGGCAAAAGCGGCTTCTCTCAGTGATTAGTTCCATCTATTGTTTTATTTTTAATTCCTCTCATTTTGATGAAGCAGTAGCTAAGAGGGCAGCTCGGTACCAAGGCCTGGGTTCGAGTCTCGGCTCCAATATTTCCAGCTTCCAGACGAGGAGCTGCACCAGGCTAAGTCAATGGGCCTGGAAGCCAGGAGTCTACATGCTGACCAGCGAGTGAAGAAAAGTCCAGGGCCTTGGTGAGCCGTGGGGTTCCCTCCGTGGCCATTATTTATATTTTTAAAAGTGTGACATCTCCATGATCCTTCTGAGGTATCTGGGCTGTGAACATCTCTCTTGGGAGCCTTCCAGTGATAATACCCTACGCTTTTTATACCCCCTGGGCAGTCAATGAGCATTTATTGAGCACCTACTATGTGCCAGGCACTGGGCTAAGCTGCTGGAGTAACAAAGGCAAAAGCCGGCCCCTGTCCTCAAAGAGCGACCATCTGAGAGGGAGCCACACAGACCAGGGACAGCCCCCCCCCAGGGAAGTCCCTCCTCCTGGCACCAGGACACTTCTCGCTTGTCCCAGAGCAGGGACCCCAGAGGGCAATGCAAAGGCACTGGGGGGAGGGGGAAGGATTGGGGGAGCCCCTTGTGCTCCCCAGCATGCAGAGAAGGGAATGAAGGTGACCCGTCAGACACGAGGAGGAGAGAGAAAATGATCGGCCATGAGGAGAGCAAGGGAGAATTAAGAGAGAGTGACATGTGAGAAACTGAGGGAGGCCCAGCACATCGGGCCCCAGCAGGGAACTCATGGGAAACCAGGGACAGGAGAGAGGGGAGCCCACGGGCTGCAACCTGCTTAACCAGAGGGACTGCACACTGAGGTCCTGCCGCGCTGGGGCAAGCCCGCAGCCCTCCGAGCTACTTGTTCTCCCAGAGACCCCAAGAGGCAGACCTTGGGCAGCCCTGGCTTGAGACCTGAGGGTTCCACTCGTGGCAGCGACGGCCAAAGGAAGCCAGCCAAGGGACGTCAACAGAACGGCCCAGAAGAGAGGCACCGGGTGGGAGATCTCGCTCCTCTCGGGCCCAGAGCCATAGGGCGGGGGGAGCAGCCGGGGAACCCCAAGCTCCTGAGTCAGACTGATCACTCCAGCCTCCTCCCGGGCGCTGAGGGGGGCAGGGACCGTGGGCGCACACGCGGCCAGTGTGCCCAGTCCCTCCTGCCCTGCTACCGCCGTTGCCACTGCTGCTGCCCCAGATGGGCAGGCACAGGCTCCATCTAAGGCATGGGCAGAACCGGGCTTGTATGAACTTTGCAGGAACTCCTCCGACCCCGTCTCTCGCTCCTGGGCCCAGCCTGGGCCTTGTTGGTCTCTGCAGGAAATTTCTTTTTTTTCTTTGCTTAGTGTAGTAACCACAGGATGCAGAGTTCTCCCATAAGCACAAATATCACCGTGATATCCCTCCCCCTCTTAAAAAAATCCTTATTCAGGATTTGAAACCCCATTGGCCCCCATTAGGTCTCAAGTCCTCTGAGAACGCCACACACTGGCCCCTGCCTAACCTCTTTTTATGTTTTATTATAGCTTTTTATTTACAAGTTATGTGCCTGGGTAATTTTTCATCATTGACCCTTGCAAAACCTTCTGTTCCAATTTTCCCTCCTTCCCCCACCTGCTCCCCCTGATGCCTGCCTAACAGCTCTTATACATTCCTCCTCTGTGCCTTTGCGGATCCAGCTGCACTTGCCTTCCCACAGGAAGCTCCATCTCCCACCTCCACACCTTTATCCTGGCTGTCCTTAGGCCTGACATGCCGTCCCCCTTCACGCTGACCCTTAGAATCTTTGGCGTCTTTCAAGATTCACCTCAAAAGCCGCTGATGGGCCTTTCCTCCCTCCCCAGATCCTTCTCTTCTCAGGGTGACATCTGTTCTGCACCTCTTGGCTGCTCCAATAGAGAGTAAGTTCCTTGGGGGCAGGACTGTTCTTGCATTTCCCCGGTATCCCCCCACTCAGCCCAGAGCCCGGGCCATAACTCATAATTAATAAACACACGTTGCCCAAGGGCTTGAACAGCTAATAGTGGCTTTATGTGAGCTGCCTGAGGGCCCAGGCTGCTCTTGGGCCTAATTACCCAGCAGGGGATCTGCGCAAGGCTAGGAACTAGAGCTGTAGTTTGGGGGCGGGGATAGGAACTAGAGCTGTAGTTTGGGGGGGATAGGAACTAGAGCTGTAGTTTGGGGAGGGATAGGAACTAGAGCTGTAGTTTGGGGGGGGGGATAGGAACTAGAGCTGTAGTTTGGGGGGCCCGGATAGGGAACAGAGAGGGGGCCGGGATAGAACAGAGCTGAGTTTGGCAGGTGGGAAGGAACTAGAGCTGAGTTTCAGGGGGGTTTGGGGTGGGGAAGGAACAGAGCTGTGTTTAAGGGGATAGGAACTAGAGCAGTTTGGGGAGGGATAGGAACAAGGCCAGTTTTGGAAGGGATAGGAACTAGAGCTGTGGGGGGGGGGGGGGATAGGAACTAGAGCTGTAGTTTGGGGGGGGAAAGAACAGAGCTGGTTTGGGAAGGGATAGGGAACTAGAGCTGTAGTTTGGGGGGGGGAAGGGAACAGAGCAGTTTGGGGGAGGGAATCAGAGCTGAGTTTGGGGGGGGAAGAACTAGAGGTGGGGGTGGGGAAGTTCAGAGCGAGGGGGGTTTGGCGGGGTGGGGGGATAGGAACTAGAGCTGTAGTTTGGGGGGAGGGATCTGAGCTTAGTTTGGGGGGGGGGAAGGAACGAGCTGTGTTTGGGCAGGTGGGATAGGGAACTGAGCTGTAGTTTGGGGGGGAAGGAACAGAGCTTAGGGGGGGGGTTTCGAGCTTGGGGGGGAGGGAAGAACTAGAGGAGTGGGGGGGGGAAAGGGGAGCCAGTTTAAGTGGGGAAGAACAGAGCCAGTTTGGGGGGGGAAGGGAACCAGAGCTGCTTTGGGGAGGGAAGGAACCAGAGGGTGGGGGGAACAGGGCCAGGGTAGGGGGGGGAAGGAACTGAGCTTGGTTTGGGGTGGGAGGAACTAGAGCTGTAGTTTGGGGGGGAAGGAACCAGACGTGTTTGGGGGGGGGGGACAGGAAAACTGGTTTCCCGGGAAGGGCTCTGGCCCAGGTGGGGGGGAAGGGAACAGAGCGAGTTTGGGGGGGGGGAAGAACCAGAGCAGTTTGGGCAGGTGGGGACAGGGAACAGAGCGAAGTTTGGGCGGGGGTGGCTGTGAGCTCCCAATGAGAGATTTCCTCTTTTAGTGTTGATCAGCATCTTCTCTGTGTGAATAAGCAACTTATTCAGGATCTTTTAGCCAGTACATGACCAAAGTCCAACTTGAACTCTCCCCATCTCTCCCCAGTGTCCCACTTTGGAGCCAACTAAGACCCTTTCTTAGCTCCCAGCTGATGTCCTGCCGTGAGCTCCCCCATCAATGCATGGGGCTCTCTGTGAGTTCCCTATCCATACGTGTGAGCGTGGGCTGTGACTTGTGACTTCCACGTTTTATTTTTCAAATTTTTCCCATTATTTATCTATCTATTTATTTATTTATTTTTGGCTGAGGCAGGTGGGATTAAGTGATTTGCCCAGAGTCACAGCCAGGAAGCCTTAAGTGCCTGATGTCAGATTTGAACTCAGGTCCTCCTGACTTTAGGGCTGGTGCTCTACCTACTGCGTCCCCTAGCTGCCCCAACTTCTACATTTTCCACAGAGATTTGGGAAACTCCCTTCACCATTCCAGTGCTGCTCTTGGCTAGGACGCAGTGCCCAAGAGAAAGGAGTGCCGAGAGCCTGGATTTCCTAGGGCTGAGGTCTCCCAGTGCCTGGGTCTCCAAAGGCCTGGGTCTCCTAGTGCCCCAGTCTCTGAGTGCCCGGATCTCCTAGTGCCCCAGTCTCTGAGTGCCCGGATCTCCGAGCTTGGCCAGCTCCGCGCCCAGCCCGGCCGGCCCCCCCTTCCCATGGCCCCTCTCTTGTCCTCCAGGCCCAGACCCGCGGCTGCCTCGGGAGCACCAGGCAGGAGATGTGTTTTACAAGGCTGGTTTTAAGCGGGCTCCCCGCCGCGCGCCACACTGGGGCTGTTGGGGAAGTGAGTGATGGGCACGGCGCCTCTGTGATTTCACTTGTGCGGGCCCATTAGTCACACGGTGCACACGCTATCATTTGCCTGACACTTAATGACTGACCAGCCTGCCTGAATCATTAGCGCCGGGGCGCAATGAAAGGCAGACAGCCCCATAATGACGAGCAAGGAAGCTGTTTTACCTCCAAGAAATGGGGTGCGGAAATCCACTACAGCTGCAGGTGTTCCAATGACAATGTGCGGAGCAGTTAGCTTCCAATTTAGCAGAAAATTAAGAGCGAAAAAACTGTTATTTGTGAGGGAAGATACTCATGGCAGGCAATCATCCGTGCTCGGCAGCCGCAAGATGAGCATTCAGCTGTCTTTGTCGTGACTTAAAACAATTGGTGTCTTGGGCTGCATTCAACACCAGATTGGTGCTTATTATCTGCAGTTTATTCTTCCTTGGGATATTTTGTGTGTTCCCCCCCGCCTATTTTATGGTTAATTTGCTTGCTTGAATGTAAAGCCATTTAAGCTGAAAAATCTGGATTGTGCCCTAGCTTTGTGCCAGCGCTCTGAGCTGTGTGATACAACATAATTGGCAATTTTTAAATTCATAATCCATTTTGTTTTCCTCATTGGGTCCCCCCCCACCGCAGCCACCGTGCACACACCCTGACTCCCTCTCCCCGCCGCCCAGCCCCTCCTTTGCAACCTGCAGCTCCGATGGAAGGGGGGGAGCCGGATTCCTTCAGTCGAGACCCACGAGACCCCTCGGGATCGCCAAGGTGGCCGGCTCTTCCTTCAGACATCCAAAGTTGAGGTTCTACCTCGGGGCCCCGCAAATCCCTCCGGACCCCTGGCTCTCGGGCTCCCTATGGGCGTAATGGAGAGCCTGAGTTGTTTGAGCCCCCCCACGTGTCCCCACAACGATTCTCATGTGAGTCGTGTCATTTTTATTTTCTAGGGTTAGACACAGGAGCTGATATCAGCAGCAGAGGGAAAACTCCCAGTAATAATGCAAACTGCGGGCTTAGAGAACTGCTGGAAACATCCAGAGGTTAAGCAATTAATCCATATCTCACAGTCACTGGGAAGTGGATTTGTCCACTTGGATTTAGTCAGAAAAATCTGGATTCAAATCCAACCTCAGAGGCTTGGTGGGTAGCCATGGGAGCAAATCCCTTTAAGCTGGTTTTCTTGTTGGTAAAATGGGATATTATTAATGCACTGGGCCTGCCTCCCAAGGTTCTTCTGGGGGTCACATAAGGTCGGGTACATAAAGTGTATCGCCAGCTAAAAGCACTGCATCAAGGTCCCTTATAATAATTATTTTCAGTTTTTTATTCTCGAACAGAAGGCAGGTAGCTTGGAACCAAAGACCTGAAAAGTCCATCTTCGGAATTCATTTTTGAAACGGGAAGGGCAAGGAACAGACAATTCCTTGTTTAAAGAAGGGGATTGAAATTGTTCCCTATGGTCACAGACCCTGATTGTCTGAGCTCAGCAGGGGAAAAAGAGAACTGGGGCAGCAGGTGTATGAGAGAGGAAAGGAGTTTGGAATGAGGAGGACAGATAAATTAATTTACATTGGGTGATCCTAGGCCAGCCAGTTAACGCTCATTCCCTCACCAAAAGAGAGACAGACAGACAGACAGATAGACAAAGAGAGAGAGAGAGAGAGAGAGAGAGAGAGAGAGAGAGAGAGAGAAAGGAAGAAGGAAAGAAGGAAGGAAAGATGGAAGAAAGGAAGGAAGGAAAGAAAGAAAGAAAGAAAGAAAGAAAGAAAGAAAGAAAGAAAGAAAGAAAGAAAAGAAAGAAAGAAAAGAAAGAAAGAAAAAGAAAGAAAGAGAAAGAAAGAAAAAGAAAGAAAGAAAGAAAGAAAGAAAGAAAGAAAGAAAGAAAGAAAGAAGGGAGGGAGGGAGGGAGGGGGAGGAAGGAAGGAAGGAAGGAAGGAAGGAGGAAGGAAGGAAGGAAGGAAGGAGGGAGGGAGTTAGGAAGGAAGGAAGGAAAGAAGGAAGGAAGAAAAAGAGAAGGAAAAAAAGAAGGAAACTGTCATGCACCAGTGGTTCAAGTCAATCTCAGGATCACTAATAATTTCCAGCTCTAATCCAGGCACCGGGACGGCCTCTAGGGACACTGCCCTCTCCCTCAAGGTCATTACATTACTCCTTGTGTGGATGAGCACACACACATCATGTTTACTTGTCTAGATCCGGGTTGTGACTGCCGGTAGACCGTGAACACCTTGAGAGTAAAGCTTGCTTCACTTTTCACTTTGTGTTGTTGAATTGAACTGAATTCTCCTTTTCTTCATTGCATGGGACTCCTGGGAGCCACATTTACCATAAGCTTTCTGTTTTGCTTCCATGTTGGATTCAGGCCAGTTTTAAATCCAAATGTGCTTATCTGTGTCCATTCACACTTTTTCTGGTCTTGAAACAAACCGGTGGAATGCGTTGCTGGGCTGAAATTTTGCTCTTCCTTTCCCCTTTCCATGACTCACGGCTGCCCTCACCTATTTCAGTCCAGACATATTCTATCTGCAGAATGACTTCTTTATGAATCATCTCCCAGAACTCATTTCCCCCATGGCGGGACAGCCTTAGTGACCCAACACCACTTTTCTATAGTAACTCCATTGAACTTGGAAGAGTAATCAACTTGCAGAGTGCATGTGCTGCCCTGGATCAGTCACTTCCTAACCTGAGCTCCACAGCCAAAGGTCCCAGCCAGCCTCGAGTTCACTCTTCTGTGGTCCTAGAGAGAAGAACAACCCTTACCTCTCCCAAGAGGCAGCCTAATCCAAAACCTCTCCTTGGAAGGAACATGCCCTAATTAATACTACTTTGATCATATCGAGTCTTATTTTTTTTTCAAGAAAGAAGATAATGAATCTTGACTTCCCCTTTATCTTCACTGGCTGAATTGTGCCCTGGAGAGTTGTGTACAGCCCCACTCTACAACCCAATTTGTTGTTCCCGAGCCTCAGCCAATACTTAATCTTGTACCATCTCAGACTCCTGAAAATGAAGTTCACTGCTGGAGAATAACTTCCCATGTGAATAATGTTGTTGTCATTATACAGGGGGAAGGGACTGAGAGAGAGTTTGGAACCCAGATCTTAGTGGATGAAAGGAGACCTCGACAGGAAAGAAGCCTTTCGCAAAGATGTTACAGGTTAAAAGACTGACGAGAGGAGAGAGGGGGACTGGAACGCAGACTAGGAGAAGGAGGAAAAAGGAAGAAGAAGGAGAGGGAAAGGAGGAGGAAGGAAGGAAGGAGGAAGGAAGGAAGGAAAAGAAGGAAGGAAGAAGGAAGGAAGAAAGGAAGGAAGAAAAAGAAAAAAGGAAGGAAAAGAGGAAGGGAGGAAGGAAAAGAGGAAAATGAAAGAAGGAAAGAAGAGAAAGGGAAGAGAGAAAAAAAGGAAGAGGAGAAGGAGGAAGGGAAAAGGAGGAAGAAGAAGGGAGATCAATTATAGAACAAAGAATGAAAGGAAAAAGGAAGGGGGTAAAAAAGAGAATATTTTAGACTTCCTATCCTTTTTCTTTCTTTTTCGGTTTTCCATCATTTCCTTTTTTCATCCTTCTCACTGTCAAACTTGAATTTGGAGACCCCAGGACTTCTTTCGTCTCCACTATGTATATTTTGCCCGCCCCTTGGCAGGCCTGACTGTCCCTTCTCCCTGCTTTCTTTGGCCCTTCTTCATCCTGCCCCTATCCCAGAGGCAGCTTTCCCTTCTCCCTCCCCTGACATCCCTGAGATTTGTTGTCACGCTGACCTTAGTAACCCTCACGCAGACTCCTGCGCTCACCATCACTCAGTCTTCCCACCTGCATATTTGCTCATAACATTTGCATCCCCCTCCGTCTAGCCCCTCCACTCCTGTCAGCTTTCAGCCGAGACTTCATCCCACACCTTCTCTGGTTTCCCAGCAATCGGCGATGAAGACTTCTTTGTCCACAGAGAGGATCAATCTTGCCCCGGAGGCCCCCAGCCCAGCTGCCACATCACCAGGATTTACTACCGGCTGGCAGATTGCACAGTGGCCCTCTGCACTCCCCCATTTGTCACGCGCCTTCTCAGACTCACCAGTCACCCTGCTTGTAAACTGACTCCGAAAAAGGGGAAGGATTATCTTCACTCATCAAAATGCAAAAATTGGTCAACTGCCTTCCAGAGATTTACGGTTGGTCCGTTTGTTTTTTCAAGAAAAGCCTGTTTGAATCACTAAATATTGGTGGGGGACTGGGAGGAGGATAGCTAAAGGCCTCCTCCTTAATTAAGGAAGCCGGCTGAGCTGGGATGGGACAGGAACACACGGGGAGGGAAAGAAAACTAGGGCTTTCCTTGCTGCTCTTCACCAGATCATGAAGCTGAGTCCTAGGAGAGGAGAGCTTCTAGTTCCATTACTTGAAGGATTATTGGTCCAGCCTTGACCCGTCTCCCAAAGGGTCAAAGAGCCTTGACAACTGGGGAGAAAACTGGTAACTGTCCCAGGTTTATGACATCTCTAAACCCCACCTAAGAGAGACCAAGACCAAGACCAAAATTAGATTTATTTCCCCAAGTTACCTGCAAAGGCAATTTTCAACACTTGTTTTTTTTTAATTTTGGCTTCTGGATTCCCTCCCTCCTTTTCCCTTCCCTGAGATAGCAAGCAACATGACAGAGACTATACATATATAATCATGTAAAAGATATTTACACATTAGTCATTTTGAGGAAGAAAATGCAAAGAGAAAAAAGCAAATAAAAATAGTCTGCTTTGATCTGGATTCAGACTCTGTTTCCTTTCTCTGGAAGCAGATAATATTTTTCATCACGAGTCCTTTGGGATTGTCTTGGATCATTGTAAAGCTAAATCATTCTCAGTGGATCATCCTACAAAATCGCTGTTATTACATACAGCTTTCTTTTAGTTCTATTCACTTTCTTCTGCATCAGTTCATGTAAGTTTTTCCAGGTTTTTAAAAATCTGACTGGTATTCGGTCGCAATCGTATACAGCAGCTTGTTCAGCCACTGCCCAATTGGTGGAGGGCTTTCCCGCCATTTCCAGCTCTTTGCTACCACAAAATGAACCGCTATCAATATTTTTGTACAAATAGGTCCTTTTGTTTCTTTCCTTACCACAGAGCCACCTTCTGATACTTTGCCAAAAAGGGCGAATCCTTCTCTCTTTGGGTCAGCAGCCACAGTAGGGATTAACTATGGTTATCTAACCTAAATGAGGGAAGAATGACTGACACATGTATCAAAGGTCCAAATAATGAAGAGGAGGACAACGACTATTGGCTAAGAAGGAGAATCAGGTATGGAGGAGACACTCCTGCAGAGGTTGCAAACTACTTGGGATGGAGTCAAATTATCAAATTGATTCACTGTACAATTAATTTTCCAGCTGACTTACTTCTCTAATTTTTCATATGAATATATATAAAGGAAAAGAACATATATATATATATATATATATATATATATATATATATATATATATGTCATAATCTTTGCTATAGGATTTTGTTTTATACAGCTTGGCCCTGAGTTCACATTATTTTGATATAGATTATTTCTTTATCATATAAATTTGTAGTTGAAAATCTTGAATTCAGATTCTGGCTCTTTCATTTGCAACTCCTGTGGCTTGGAACAAGTCACTTAACTTGAACAAGTCAGTTTCCTCAACTGAAAAATGAGGGATTGGACTAGATCTCAAAGGTTTCTTCTAGCTTTGAATCCATGTCCTTGATTCTGTGATCCGATAATGATAATAGTAAGAATTATAAAGATAAATTAATCATTAAAAAAGACTTAGCAAAAATGTTCAATAGCAAATGAGAACAGAATGGGAGGCATCCAGTCTCCATCATCCTGGGACCAGAGCAGCACACTGGGGCTGCCTGCAAAAAATCTACAGAGATGCCATCCTAGTACCTTTATTTGCTTATTAAAAAGCAATGATTTTTCACTGATTTTATTTATTTATTTATTATTCCCTAAAACATTAAATATTTTAAAAATCAGTCGCTGGTCCCAGGTCTGCGTCTACCTGAAATCCATTGAAAAATAATATGATAATAATAAAATACCCAATGACTAGATTCTCTTCAATGTGAATATTCTTTCCAGCATGTTAGACTGTGGTCCATCTGTGCCGGTCCATTGGGATACTCTTATTCATGTCCTCTAAGCTCATCCTGGGGAGTCTCTCCAACATTCTAGGGGGGGCTTCCTCCTTTCTTCTGACATTCCCAGTAGAGCAGGGGAAGGCCGGCTTTCACCAGAAAAGCAGATGAGCTTTTCTAACATTTCATAGATTTCATCCTTTATTTTGAAGTCTCCTTTGAAGAGATGATGGTGATAATGATGATGGTAAAAATTATGTTGGCGATGATGATGATGGTGATGATGATGGTGATGGTGATGATGATGATGGCGGTGGTGGTGATATGATGATGGTGATGATAGTAATGATGATGATGGTGGTGATGATGGTGATGATGGTGATGATGGCAATGATGGTGATGATGGTGATGATGATGATGATGGTGGTGATGATGGCGATGATGGTGTTGATGATGATGATGGTGATGATGATGATGGTGGTGATGATGATGATGATGATGGTGGTGGTGATGATGGCAATGATGGTGATGATGGTGAGAATGATGGTGGTGATGATAATGATGATGGCGATAATGTTGATGATAATGGTTATGATGATGAAGAGAGTTAGCATTTAAAGAGAACATTAAGGTCAGCAAAGCACTTTCTACATATATAATACATTATGTCATTTGATTTAATAACAGAAAACATTCACATAACCCTAGAGCACATCATGTTATTTAATCTTCATAAGAGTCCCAGGCAATAGGTACTAGAAGTATTATTGTCAGAGTATTGACACTGTAGCCAAAGGAGACTGAGTTCAAATCTTGCTACTGATATTTATTGGCAGTGTGATCATAGTTAAATCAGTTAAACTTCTTGGACCTCTATTTCCTCAATTGTAAATGAGAAGAAGAGGGAAGGAAATAAGCATTTATTTAGTGTCTACTATGTGTCAAGTGTTTTACAATTATTATCTCATTCACTTCTCACAAAGACCCTGTGAGATAGATGCTATTATCTTTGTTTTAGAGTTTTAGAAGCTGAGTCTTGCCCAGGGACACACAGCTAAGGAGTGTCTGAGGCCAGATTTGAACTCAGTTTTTCTGGCTCCAGGCCCAGCGCTCTACCCATTAGATGGCCTCTGAGGGTCAGAGAGATAGAGATCTGGCCCCTGTTGACTCCCAGGCCAGCACTTTACTGATAATCTCTCGCCCAGATGTTCTGCAGAGATGGAACAGGGCTGTCTCGTCATCTCCCACATCCCAGACTCAGCAAACCTGCTGCTCCCCCACCAGCATCCCTGCTTCTTTGCACCTTTCCGGCTCCTGATTGGCTTCCATGCTTTCTGTGATTCAGGCACCTTCTCGCCCACTTCCCAACTCCCTATATCCAGCCAGGGACACTGGCTGTCTCTCCAAATCCCCCCCCCGCTGCCTGGAAAGCCCTTCTTCCTCACTCTGCTCCCTGGATTTTCTGACTTCCCTTAAGTCTCCACTCAAGTCCCACTTTCTTCAGGTTTTTTCCAGCCCCCCCCAACTGCTAGTGACTTCTTTCTGAAATTACCCCCCATTTACACGTTCTGTACCTCCCCCCCCAGGTTGCCTCTCCCTTTAGGGTGGGCAGTCAGGGAATCTCCTGGTTTCCTTTGTGCGCTCAGCCTTTCGTCCAGTGGCTGACATATAGTAAGAGCTTGTTGCTTGTTCAAGTTGAAGCTTTGCTGCCTAAGGGACTGAAATATTGGAAGGAGAGATCTCATTGTTTGGGGGAGTCATCACAGAGCCCTCGCACCAGGAGAGGGGATAGGGGTCTCACTGGAGAACTCCTGGGATACCTCCCCATGAACTGGGAGTGACCCAGGATGCTGGAAGGCTCTGCTAGGGGACCTTGCTCATCCTGCTGAGTTGGAAAGGCTTTGTTGGACCACATTTCAAGTCTGGCTAAGTCCTGAGAGGCTCAGGGCCGCAGGGCTGAAGACAACTTCAATATGCAAGAAACCTTTCACCAAGTAAAGGGGAGCCTAGGGGAGGCAGCAAGGCTGATAAAGTCCCAGATGCTTTTACTCTCCAATTAACAATCACACTCTTAGGTATAAGGGGACACAATTTAACCTGGTGGGTGTCAAATTAAAGATAGCATCTTGACAAAAATATTTTCTTTTTATGTTCATCCTATCTTCAACATGCAAGACAAACCATCAAGGAGAGGAAGGGACAATTTCTCTTTCTTGGTCAATTTAAGTTGTTATTCAGAGCCACTGACTCTCTGAATTACCAGTTTAACATTCTCAGCTGCCTTCTGGATATTTGCATTTGGACATCCCATAAGCATCCCAAATTCTATGTATCCAAATTGAAACCCATCTTTTCCCTTCGATATATTATCCTCTAAACTGATTTATTTTTGCCAAGGGCACCATCACCTTCAACAGGTACAGGAAGAACACCTGGAGCCAAATCCCAGCTCTACCGTTGATGCCGAACAAATTACTACACCCCTTTGAGCCTCAGCTTTCTCATCTGTAAAGGGTAATAATAATTTCTCTGGTTTTAGTTTATGAAGGGAGTTTTCCTTGATCATTTCTTGAAATATGATGCCTAAGTTCTGTTGTTTTTAATCGTGGCTCTTAGGGATGTCAAATAATTCTTAAATTATATCTTCTCAATTTATATTATAGATCATTTGTTATTTGAATGAGATATTTCATGTTTTCTTTTTCAATTTTAAAAATGTTGCTTTATTATTTCTTGATGTTTTATAGAATCATTAGCTTCTAATTGCTGAATTATAATTTTTAAGGAATTATGTTGTTTGGTGATTTTTTGTACATCTTTTTTTTATGTGGCCAATTCCACTTTTAAATAAGTTCTCTTCAATAAATTTCTGTGTCTCTTTTACCATTTGGCCAATTCTGTTTTTTAAGATGTTATTTTCTTCAGTATTTTTATGTCTCCTTTACCAAGCTGTTGACTCTTTTCTTTCCTCATGATTTTCATACATCAATCTTAATTTTTTTCCAATATTTCCTCTCTCTCATTTGATTTTTAAAATCCTTTTTAAACTCTTCTGGTCAATAAATGACCATAAGTGCTCTCTTCTGCCCTGGCACCGTGTGTCCAAGATTTTCAATTCTGCTAGTCTCCTCTTGCCCTAGAACTGAATGTGGTCAATGCAACAGAATTTTGATACCAGTGCCAGCAAAGGGTCCCCTGAAATTCCCTTCTGACCAGCTGTTCAGCTCCCTTTCCTCATTTCTTAAAATTTTGAGTTAAAAATTTTCTCTTTCCCTCTTAACCCCGGCAAGGCATCAAGAAGGCAAACAATTTGATACAGATTCTGTGTGTGCAGTCACGCAAAACATTTTTGTGCACACATGTCCTTTTCCTTTTCAAAAATCTCTTTGGAAAACTGAAAACTGTCATGTTAGAGAATGACTGAACAAGTTATGGTATGGAATATTACTGTTCTATAAGAAATGACCAGCAGGATGATTTCAGAGATACCTGGAGAGACATGAACTGATGCTAAGTGAAGTGAGCAGAACCAGGAGATCATTGTACATGCAACAACAAGATTAGGTAATGATCAATTTTGATAGACGTGGCTCTTTTCAACAGCGAGGTGACTCAGACCAGTCCCAATGGTCTTTTGCTAGAAAGAGCCGTCTGCACCCAGAGAGACGACTGTGGAGTCTGAGTATAGACCAGAATATAGTATTTTCACTTTTTTGTTGCTGTTTGCTTGCATTTTGTTTTCTTTCTCATTTGTTTTCCTTTTTGATCTGATTTTTCTTATGCATCACAAATTGTGGAAATATGTATATAAGAATTACACAGTTTAACATACTATTGTGCTGTCTAGGGGAGAGGGTGGGAGGAAGGGTGAGAAAAAAATTGGAACACAAGGTTTTGCAAAGGTGAATGTTGAAAGGTGTCTGTGCATATGTTTTGAAAATGGAAAGCTTTAATTAAAAAAGAATATATCACTTTGGTATACATTAGTGGTATTGCTGGGTCAAAAAGGATATGCATGGGTAGTTCCAAATTGTTCTCCAGAACTGTTGCACCAGTTCATGATTCCACCAACAGTACAATGAATGTCCCAATTTTCCCATGTCCATTCGAGAATTTGTCATTTTCTTTTTTGTCATGTTAACCAATCTGATAAGTGTGAGATGGTATTTGAAAGTTGTTTTAAAGTACATTTCTCTAATCACTAGTTATTTAGAGCATTTTTCACATGATTATTGATAGTTTTGATTTCCTCTTCTAAAAACCAAGTGGTTCCTATCCTTTGATCATTTACCAAATGAGGAATGTTTTTATACATTTGGCTCAGTTCTTTATATATTTGAGAAATTAGGCCTTTATCAGAGAAACTAGCTAAAATATTTTTTTCCAATTTCCTGGTTTTTTTTTTAAATTTTGGTTGTTTTATTTGTACAAAAGCCTTTTAATTTCAGATAATCAAAATAATCTATTTCACTTCCAGTAATCCCTTCTATCTCTTATTTGGTCGTAATTTCTTCCCTTGTTCATATGCATCTCTGAGAAGTACATTTATTTATCCCATGCTCCCCTAATTTACTTATGATATTGTCCTTTACGTCTATTACTCATTTTCACCTTATCTTGGTATATGGTGTGAGATATTGGTCTATGCCTAGTTTCTGCCACATTGTTTTCCAATTTTCCCAGAAATCTTTGTCAAATCGTGAGTTCTTATCTCCACTTCTTGGATCTTTGGGTTTATCAAACTTCAGATTATTTTGGTCCTTCACTATACCATATATTATGTACCTAATCAAATCCACTTAACCACCACTCTATTTTTCATCCAGAACAAGTTTGTAATATAGTTTGAAGTCTAGAACTGCTAGATCACTTTCCTTAATATTTCTTTTCTTCTAGATTTCCTTAATATTCTTCACATCTTTTTCTTCCAGGTGAATTTTGTTACTGTTTTTGTCTAGCTCTATAAATAATTCTTTGATAGTTCGTTTCATATGATACTGAGTGAGTAAATTAACTTGGGTAGAATTGTCATTTCTTTATTATATTGGCTCAGCCTACCCAGTCAATTAATTAATTAATTAATTTTCTCTGTCACCAAAGAAGCTTTTTACGATCAGGTTCTCTTTTTGTTACTGTTGTTTTCTCATTTTTCCACCCTGTTTCTTGATTAGAAACTTTATGTTAATGCTGGGCTCTATTCCTGGTATGATGATGCAGAAACACTGTCTTAAACTTCAGTTTTTTTTTCCTGTGGTACTGTTTTTTTCTGGGCATTTGGAAGTTTTTGGTCTTCCAAAGTGGTGTGATCTGGAGAGAGGTTATGGTCACTGATCTCCTGGTATTTTCCCAGGAAGGGCTGAAGCTCCATCCAGTAGTTAATCCATTGGCTAAATTTGGAAAAATATGAGAAAAGTGTTAAAACTTAATTCATCTGAAACCCAAATGTTTTCAGAAGAAATGTGATAAATATTGATCAAAGTCATGTGACACTGAGAGAAAGGAAGGCAATTCTTTGAAAATGATAGAGAAGAGATGTTGTCTCTTTAATCATGTGAGCTGGGGACATGGTGAATGGTCTCTTCATGTTGCATCTTTGGTCATTATCCATCTTGAGGAATCAATCAGATATGAAGTATGAGTTAGGGCTCGTGAGAGAAAACTCACCGAGAGAAGCAAGGGGGCTGGATTGGAAGTCAAGAACCTGCGTTCAAATCCTCCCTCTGCCACTTGTTACCTGTGTGACCTGAAAGAAATCACTTCTCCTGAGCCTCAGTTTCTACAGATATAAAATGAAGGGGCTAGAATCATTGATCTTGAAGATCACTTCTGTCATTAAATCTCTGATCCTTTCTGTCAAAACAGAGAAGATTCTAAGAAAAAGCAGCAGTCACAGAAGGGCTTGGGAAGCTGTTGCTCCCCAATTGCCCTGAATTCTGAGGGATTTAACTGTAACCAGTACAGGTATAACAAAGGCATGGTGGCTGGGATTTTGTCCCAGGTCGCTAAAATTAGGTGTTGCCATTTTTGTTTTTGTTCTTTAATTTACTGTGTCATTCTGAGCAAATACTAAATTTAAATTCTAAATTTAAAATTAAATTCAAACATTTCCATTATAAAGAACAGGAGGAAAAAAGAGGTTTGTATGTGAAACTCTGAATTTCATCATTTAGGCAGAAAACATAAGACTAGCTCTTTTGACACCAATTGGAGACTGTTGAGTTTTCCATTTAAAACTGTCTTAGCTATATTACTCACTTGTGGGATAACTTAAAGGCAGCTGGAATAAGGGATAATGGCCATGGACCAGCTAAGACGAGGCAGAAAGCTCTCAGAAAGACGAGGCCTAGAGACACAATGGGGCCCCAGCCCAGCAGTCACTAAGCACCTACTATGTGCCAGGAACAGTGCTGAGCCCTGGGAATGCAAAAAAAGACAAACGATAGCTCCTTCCCCCCACCCCGAAGCTTGCAATATGAGGGAAGAAACATCGTGCAGACAACCAGGTCTTCTCAAAGACAATTTTGTGGGTGCCTGGGGATGCTAAAAAGCAGAGTTGGGGGCAGGGAGGGAGGGAGAGTGTCTGGTGGATGGCACAGGGATGCCATGGGTGGTTGATGCAGTTGCCAAGTCACTCTGGCAGCAGAACCGAGGAAAAGTGGGGAAGGGGAGAGAGGAGGCAGGGAGACCCATCCAGAGGCCGTTTGTAACCATCAGACTAGCCACCAACGTGCTCCTCTGGGTTTGGCTTTCGTTTCCTAGTGGAATAATTTTGTGTGGAATTGTTCCTTTTTGCTGCTCTGAGAACTCTTGCTATTCTGAGACACTGAGCTGGTCTGAGACCCAGACTCTCCCTCGGCCATCTGGTTGGAAGTCTCTTCCCATTTTTCAGCACGCTGTTCTGACTCTCCACTCTCGTTCTGTTTTTCCTTTGCTTCCTCTGCCTTTATTTATGTTTACGCCTTTTTCCATATTGTCTTTTTGTCTTCCTCCCCCTCTCCAGATGGTCACTTCTTTCCTTCTCTTACTAGATCCTTCAGTTCCTAGAAGTTTTCTTCATCTGTGCTTAATTCTCTTTCTAGTCGCCTTTTCTTTCAAACATCCTCTTACTAGAAGGAGAATGCTCTTGGGATGGGGTCAGCTTTGGGGAACAACTGAGTAAACTGTGTGATGGACATTGTTATGTCATAAGAAGTAAATATATGGAGAATTTAGAGAATCTTGGGCAGCCCAAGCGAGTGGAACCAGGAGATCAATTCTGCAATCGCATCAAGAAAGTTGCACTGAGCGACTTCCTTGGTCCTTGCACTGAGCAATCTTGGCTCTAGAGAATGGAGGCCTGGTGCCTACTCTGGTCTGAGAGGGGGTGAGCCAGAGGCTGGATGCATGCTGGAGGCCCAAGGGATGTTATAAGCTACGGATTTATTTTGCATCTATTTGGGGTACAAAGTGGGGTGGTCATCGACAAACCTGTAAAGAAAGAAGAATATAAGAATCATCTTTTGAAAAAAAAAATGTACAGAAAAGGAAAATCATAGAGGCTGAATGTAAAGCAACACATTTTTTTGCTCTTTCTTCTTTTATTTTTCTCTTATGGTTTTTCCCTTTTGTTCTGATTTTTCTCTCCCGACATGATTCATAAAGAAATATGTATTTTTAAAAATTAATGTACATGTATAACCAGAAAAAAGATAACAAGACTAAAAATAAAAGAAAAGGAAAAAAAAAGAAATGAGACGTCAGTTTCTAGAAAAAAATCATTTTTTACTTGAGTCAGAAAATTACTTTTTCTTTAAGTGGTCAGGCCTTACCAAAGTTTAAGCAGATGAAAACTTAGGTCCCTTGCAAATTCTATGGTTCCAAAAATATTATAATGTAAATGAAACAAATCTGAGAGAATTGGGTGGGAAAGCAAGTTAAGAACATATGCTGTGAACAGGAATAGAAGGGTCAGGCTAGGGATGAGTATCAGGCTCGGATAACTATTTGTTGGGTGATCCCTACTCAACAAATAAAATTTCTATTAAAAAAACTGGATAAAGAACAAATGTGGTTGTTTGAAATGAGCGTTATCCTCCATGTGAAACTGAATTTATTAAATATTCCAAGTGTTCTCAGTCTAGGCGGTCTAGTAAGTGTGATCTGGCCCTTCCTGGTGACCAGTGGCCCACAGAACAATAGAAAGTCACCTGGTCAGTATGATTAGATTGGAACATGGTAACAGTGCTTTTTTTATGTGTATAAGATGATATAAAAGACATTGCATGGTGAGGGGGAAAGACCCCTGTACTTGGAATCAGAAGATATATATATATATATATATATATATATATATATAAATATATTTTTATATATAATAATATATTATATATATTTATAATATATATAAATAAAACCAATAACAAGAGAAAGAGGGAGCTCTCTATAGCACCTACTTTGTGCCAGATATTATGCTAGGCATTTTACAAACATTATCCCATTTAATCCTTATGACAACACTAGGGGGAAGGTGCTATTGTTATCCCCATTTTACAGTTAGGAAAACTGAGGCCAGTGGAGTGACTTGTCCAAGATTACATGGTGATTATATGTCTGCAGGATTCCTGCCTCTTAGACTCGGCACTCTCCCCTCAATGCCATCGTTGCTGTTTCAGTCCCCCTTGAGCTCTGACTTGAGTAGAAGTCCTCTCTCACTGCGTCTCAGTTTCCTCCTCAGTAAGATAAAGAGCTTATGGTATAAGTTCCCTCTGAATCTGATATTCTGTGAATCTGCCCAACACATGGACCAGACTCCAGTGGGATGAGATGATGGAGGGGGGCGGGAGAGACTGTTAGGAGGAATCCTCCATCCAAATGAGGCGATATTGGTAAAGTGCCTTGTATTCTTTAAGGCACTACTACCGATGGCAGCTATCATTACTAGGATTGCTGCTCTCAGTCTCTTGCTGTTCTGAGACACTGAGCTGGTCTGGGACCCAGCCTCTTTTTAAAATATTAGTTGAATTGCATCAAGTATGTCTTACCCAAAATCTGCATCGGTGGGTAGAAGTGTGGGGATGAGCTTCGATCTGCATTATTGAAATTATTAGCAATAATCAATTCTATTAACACACCAATTATATAATTAATATTATTAGCAATAGTCAATTCTATTAATATATTAATTATATACTACAGAATCAGCATTGTTGGCAATAATTAATTCTGTTAATATATTAATTGTACATTATATAATTGACATTATTAGCAATATTAATTCTATTAATATATTAATCAATAATAAAAAATATCAATTATTATTATTGCTACCCCGAATGCTTTGGAGCATTGAAAAGGTAATGAAACTGATCACTTATGAGTGCTGGGAACCACCAGAATTAAAAGAAAATCTCTCCTTTCTGTAACTGTTAATCTGTTTTCTCAGGGAATGTGCTTGGTAAAGGCCTCATCTGAATGTCGTTTGAGAAATAACTCTTATTTCATGACAAAATATATCAATGATTTTCTTTCGAGCAGAGCCTGCCGTCCAAATCCCGGGTGTGCTCCCGTCAGGGTGGCTTTAGGCAATGGTCTCGATTCTCTCAAGAATGGGGGTTTGGGCAGTGGCCTCCTCGGGTCCCATGGGACCTTGTCAGCCTGGGAATGTCATTCCTCCCTAGAGCCAGAACATCAGCCCCTCCTCCCTTCTCTGCACATGTTCTCCCCCGGCCTTTGGGGACCCCAGGAATCATGTCTGCTTAACATTTGCTGTTGTTTCCATCAGAGGGATCCTGGCTGTGATGTAAACATGCTGTTGACATCCCTTACAGGCGGGTTGGCAGTGGCTGCCAGAATAGTAATTAAAGGAAGCCCCTCCTCAGGAGCCAATTAATAATTGAGGGAAGGGGATGGGATGGAAAATGGGCCATGCAGCTTTCTACTCCCCACCCCCAGATTAAAGTCCCCATTCCTCTCTACAGAGGACTCAGCCAGGGCATTCTGGGCAATCCAAAGCCATGGTGTAGATCTCCGGACCCCAGCCCAGCTAAATGATGCTGGCTCTCCAGGATGCTGCAGGAAAGGATGCTCTGACTGTCACACCTTTCCCTCACATCAGCCGGCCTTCCTCCTGCCCTCTGCCCCCTGACAGTGACCCTAGGAAGAAGGCTCTCTGCCCCATCTGCCAACCCCAAGTTCATCCCTCCCTTGGCAATCTCCTGGTTACATCTCTGTCCCCCCCCACACACCCCATGAGGTCCTTGGCTCTTAAGGGCGCAAAGAAAACAGCCAATCCGCCCCCAGACCTCAGCATCTGTCCAAGGACGCTTTTCAAACTGTGCTTTTCTAGCTTTTTCTGCCCCCCATCCCCACCCCCCACTTATCTCTCCTACTGTGGCAAAGAATAGAAAATCAGGCTCTATATAAGAAGCAGCGGCCCAAGCCCGGGATTTTCCCACAGAGTAAATTGTTTGAGGAAGGCACATGATTCAGGCTAATTGTCCCCAAGTTTGGTCCCCCCTGCTGGGGATTTATGCAGCTCTGAGTCATCCCCGAGGAAGGAGCCTCGCAGGAAATGGAGTTAAATAATAAGAAATCTTCTCAGCTGTGGTTCCTTAACCAAAGCAGGGTCAAGTCACCCCCCCAGGCCTGCAGCTATTGGAAATTCTTCCACTCAAAATATATTTTCAAAAGGCAAAGTGCATCACTCGCCTGTTGTCTGGGGCTGGACCTCGAGGCAGGAAATAAAGTCCAAATTCAGGATCCCATGGGACGGCCTGCTCTTGCTGAAGTGGGGTTCTCAGGACCTGTCCATTAGGAGCCCCCTGGCCTTCATGGCATCACAGAACTGGGTGCTACTGGGACCCCAGGATCTTCATGTTACAAATAAAAACTCAAGGTGGTGAGAAGTAGAGCTATGTGGTTTGAACCCCAGTAGTGGAAGCTATGGACACCAATGGGCTTTCCTGCCGTCTCTTCCATCCACGAGCCAGAATTATCAGCAGGTGCACTCTCTGCTATTTGTCCGTTCATTTGGGGGAAAATAAAAGCCAATAAAAATCTCTGGTTTTCTGATTCAAAAGGAAAAGGAAGAGAAAGCAGAATAAAGCTTGTAGAGATGGGCCAGCCTTGAAATCTGGAGGTTCTGGGTTCAGTCCCTGCCTTTGGTGCACTGGGATTGTGTGACCATGGGCAAGTTAACTGAAATCTCCCAGGGCAGCTGCCCACCTGCCTTGGGCAGAGGGCAGCTCCCTCCCCTGTGAAAGTCTGAGCTCACCAAATTCTAACAGTGATGATAATAGCTGAAAGCAGTTTTCAAATGGTCCCTTTTGATCCTCACAACCACCCGGTGAGGTAAGTGGCCTGTAAAGCTATCTCACTGGTGGGGAAACTGAGGCAGGTAAGAAACCCCCTAACTGATCAAGCAAAGGAAAGATGGACCAGTCTCTTGTTTGGTCAGTGGAGGAAGGGCCTGTCTGGTGAGGGCTGGTGTCCACTGGGACCCAATCAGTACATGGAGATGTTGGAAATAGTAGGGATACCATGACTAGTGGCAGTAAGGTCTATAAAATATTTCATGCATTTCTATGGCAGATGAAGCTGTGATCTCATCCCAATGGGCCTCTAGGTTTTGTAATTCCCATTTTGCAGATGAGGAGTCTCAGCATCTCACAGCTCCCAAGTGTTGGAGGACAGACTCAAATCCTGATCCCAAGTTGAGCAAGTATCTTTTTTCCATTCTACTCCAGTGAAAGGAAAACTAAAAGGTGCTCAGAATATCCCTGTCCTCGAGCTGGGGGTGGTTGTCTGGGAGGAGCGGTCTGAACAGTTGGGATGAACGGCCTAAAGGGGGGAGCCAAGGAGTTCTCCCCATGATCCCGAGGCCACAATGGACCCATGGCTTGGGAAGCAGGGTCTGTCCCTGTATCTGCCAGAGGACAAGGGCAGGTTTTGACAGTAGGAGCTGAGAAGCTTAATGGATGACAAAGCAGGAGAAATCCCCAGAGCTTTTGAAGAAATCACCATAACTTTGGGGACAAAGGAAGCAGAGGGAAAAAAAGCTGTGGCCAAGCCGTGGTTTTGTGAAGGGCCTGGTGTCCTCCAACAGACAACAACCTGGAAGCATCCGAGTGGAGAAACCTCAAGGAGGAAGCAACCTTGCTGCTAGGGGAAAGTGGCAGGAGGAGCTAGAAGTGAACAAGAAATAGGCTGCCCCCACTTCTTCCTAGCCCAGGGTATCTGTAGGTGGCAGGAGAAAATGGAGCACACAAATAGGAGGGAGCTTATCTGTGATATTGTAAGTCCCCCAGTAGACTGGAAGATTCTCAAGAGCAGGGGCTTCCTCTGTTGCTCTGTACTCCTGTCATCTGGCACACAGTCTCTAGTACCTAACAAGAGCTTAATGCATGTTGGATGGATGGGTGGATAGATGGATGGATAGACAAATGGATGGTCAAATGGATAGGTGAACTAATTTTTAATTACAGCCTAGATTCCTTAAAAGCTGGTCTTTTGTACTGTCCATATGTCAGGCAGAAAAGAGACTTGTTGAATCAAAAGCAGAATAAAACAAGGAGTCCTTTAATAAAAACTCTCAAGCTGGACTCTAGGGAGGCTTTAGGGGGGTCTTGGAACTTGGATGGGAAAAAACATATCCATATATTTTTATTAACATCTAACTGAAATTTCTATTGGGTTGTAGTAAGATCAATCACAAAACATTTCGTGAGCATTTACTGGGTACCACGCACTAGGCAAAATGCTGAGAAAACCAAACAAAAACTCTCTTCCCTGAAGGATCTTCCTTTTGAATGGGGCAGATAACTCAGATCTAAATGGAATTGTTAACAAATGTAATTGATGTTTCGATGCTACAGAAGTACCAGGTATCATTATAAAAAGAGTAAGTAATACACCTATCACTTCACTATTCATTTTTGATAAAGCATGTCTAGTGTTCTTTTTCAAAATCATCACATAACTCTTGCCTAGATCCAGAACAAATCAGGTCACATAAAATTCACTCAGGGCAAGGATTGTCGAATTTGCTTTTAAATGGTGCTGAAAGAGCCCAAAAGCAGGATGGGTGATTCAGTAGGCTTCAGAGAAGAGCTGGACTGGAGATGGGGAGGATTGGCTATTGAGGATGACAAGAGAATAGAGGAAGCTCACTACCTCTTGGCTTCCCGTTTTAATTAATTCTTCTCTATAATTAGATAAGAAACTTAGTTATTTCATTCACACCCTCTAAAAATTATTGCCATAGTTTAAAGACTTGATATCCCGTCTTTATTATGGGTTTGTCCATGACTTTCTTTTCTTTTAATATATTTTTATTTATTTTATTCAACATTTCCCAATTATATTTAAAACATTTTTAACATTCATTTTATTTTTTTATATTAAACATGGTAGAAATATGTATTAAATCTAATAGATACATACTCATTTATACAATTATTGTGCTGCACAAGAAAAATCAAATCAAAACCATTAAAAAAAAGCAGAATAAAATGCAAATCCACAACAACTAAATGAGTGAAAATGCTATTAACTTTCATTTAAGAAAAATTGAGTTCCAGCTTCTTTCCCTCCCTTATGTATCCCTTGAGAAGGCAAGCAATGTGATAATTATACATGTCATACAAAACATTTTATAATAGCCATGTTGCAAAAAACCATACATATACACATACACACAAAACAAGAAAAATAAAGTGAAATGGAATCTGCTCTCAGAGTTCATCTACTCTCTCTCTGGAGGTGGAGAGCAGTGTTCATTGTGAGTCCTTTGGAATTGTCTCGGATCACTGTCTTGATCAGAGTGGCTCTGTTTTTCACAGGCGATCCCTTTTACATTGTTGCTGCTCCTGTATACAATGTTCTCCTGCCTCGGTTCTCTTCACTCTGCATCAGTTCACGTCAGTCCTCCCAGGATTTTCTGACAACGTCCTGCGTATCATTTCTTATGCTTCAACCCCGATGTGTTCAGTCATTCTGTGACTGATATGCCCTTGACGTTCCATGTTCCAAAGCCCCACGCTCCTGAGGGAGAGAAGAAAGCTTTCTGGTTCTGTGACAGCCTCAGATCCCCAGGACTCTGGTGGGAAGCAGCTCTTTTCTCGTTTCACTCATGGAAACAACCCAGATCCCCAAAAAAGATTCTTTTAAATTCCAGTAGTGACATGGATCTGGTCTCAGATACTCCTCCTTGGGTGACCCTGGACGAAGTCACTTAACCTCATCCCTCTTCTTATCTGTAAAATGAGAAAAATGATAGCACCTGCCTCCTGGGGAGATCAAATGAGGTCATATTTGTCAAGGATTTGTCAAGGATTGATTTGTAGTGGCTAGAAACTGGAAACTGAATGGATGTCCATCAGTTGGAGAATGGCTGAATAAATTGTGGTATATGAATATTATGGAATATTATTGTTCTGTAAGAAATGACCAACAGGATGATTTCAGAAAGGCCTGGAGAGACTTACACGATCTGATGCTGAGTGAAATGAGCAGGACCAGGAGATCATTATATACTTCAACAACAATACTATATGACGACCAGTTCTGATGGACCTGGCCATTCTCAGCAACGAGATCAACCAAATCATTTCCAATGGAGCAGTAATGAACTGAACCAGCTACGCCCAGAGAAAGAACTCTGGGAGATGACTAAGAACCATTACATTGAATTCCCAATCCCTATATTTATGCCCACCTGCATTTTTGATTTCCTTCACAAGCTAATTGTACAATATTTCAGAGTTTGATTCTTTTTGTACAGCAAAATAACGTTTTGGTCATGTATACTTATTGTGTATCTAATTTATATTTTAATGTATTTAACATCTACTGGTCATCCTGCCATCTAGAGGAGGAGGTGGGGGGTAAGAGGTGAAAAATTGGAACAAGAGGTTTGGCAATTGTTAATGCTGTAAAGTTACCCATGCATATAACCTGTAAATAAAAGGCTCTTAAAAAAAAAAAAATATATATATATATATTTGTCAAGGATCACATAAGATCCTCCTTGGCAAGAGCTGAGCACATAGTAGGTGCTTAAAAATTTTCTTCTTTCCTTTTCCTTTTCTTTACTCTGAAGGTCAGTCTCCTCAATTATACAATGAGGGAGTTGATCTTGAACAGGTGTCCTTGACTTGGGAGGATCAGCATAAGGTAAGTGTTCAAGGAATGCCAGGGTCCTTCCTTCACATCCTTTAACACTTTGCTCCTTCCTCCTCAAGAAGAACTTTCTAAAACAAAAAAGCATTTAAGAGTAAATTTTATAAGACACAGAAAAACGTCTGTCTACAGCACCTTCCTCCTCACTTCTGCTCTTAGACCATCTAGCTCCTTTCAAGGTCCCAACGCTGCCTCTTAAGGGAAGCTCTCCTTGCTCTCCCTACCTTGCTCCATGCTTAGTATTTCTCCCCTGTATTCTGTTTACTTCTCTATGGACTTGTTGTTCTGTCTAACCCAGTAGACTATAAGCTCCCCAAGGAAAGGATTTGTTTTTCATTTTCATCTCCATGGACCCAGGGTCCAGCCTGGTTCTTTGCAGATAGTAGGAGTTTAGAAAATAGTATCAAATATTTGATATTTTAGATACCAAATTTAGATAAATTTGAAGTTTAGAAAATATTATCAAAATAAATCAAGTCAAGGGGGGAAGAGAATTCTGTCATTTTTCTTCCGCAGGATAAGCCCCAGACTGGGATAGAAAGGGATGCCATCTACACTGTTGGAAGGTGTGGGGATTAAGGGATTAAAATGAAAAACCCTCTGAATTCCTAAAGAAGTTAACAGGAGGAGTAGCTCTTGTTTTAACTGTGCTGCATTTTATTTATAACTACATGTTTGTTGGATAATGTATACATGTATGTTATATAATAAATAATATTATATAATATAAATATAATCTATAATAATGTAGTGTGTGTGTGTGTGTGTGTGTACGGCACCTACTATGCGCCAGCCACTGGACTAAGGGCTTTACAACTGTCCCATTTGATCCTCACAACTCAGGGAGCACAGTGCTATTACTATCCCTGTTTTACAGTTAAGGAAACTGAGGCAAACAGAGGTTCCATGTCTTGCTGGAGATATTCCACAAAATGGACTGGTGGAACGTTTGCCCCATCCTTAAAGTCCCAGGAGGTCTTTAAAAAGATTCAAGCCGGGTTTGTTTTCTGAAAGTGCAGCAATATTTAAAACAAGGAAAACAAATCCTAAGCCACCGGCCTTGGGGAGACAGGAGGGACGGCCTGGATGGGCCGAAGAAATGGCCCTTTCTAGTGACTACCATCCTGTTACCGGGATGTGAGAGATGCTTGTGTATATATTCTAAACACATCAAATGAGGGTGACAATCAACAATGGCTTGAGAGTTGAGTCTGTCCTCTGTGCACATGAAATATTGAGTCCAAATGCTTGTGTTCAAACAGTCCTGAGTGAAATGGACCAGAAGGACTCTCTTACCTTGGGAAATTGTCTATTAAATGTAATTGAGATGGAGCAGACCCATCACTTGGATCTTCCACTGATATTCAGGGGGTGCCATAGGGTCCAGGCTCTCCCTGGACCTGATATCCTCAGCCCAAACATTTCTTTAGCATGTTGGAACCTTGCCACGAGTGCAGGGGCCTCTCCCCTCTAGGAACAACGTTTTGCTGAGCTCCTCACCCACCTCTCCACCTTTCCCTGGGTATAAAACTCCCCACCAGCTGCCCTGGGTGCTTTCCTCAGGGATGGGGGCCACGGGGAGGGCCACGGGGAGCTGAGGGCGCCAGGAGATTCACTGGGTTTGTGAAGAGCCAGGCCCAAGGACCACATTTCAGTTGGGCCCGTGTTGTGGAGAATTCAGTCCAAATGTCTCACTGGATGCATCGCGACATGCATTTCTATAATGTGCAGAATGGCTTAATTTAGCATAATTATCGAGACAATCTCCGTTGAACCCTACGAGAAAATTGTAACTTGTCATAAAGGAAGGGGGCCCCGGGAGCCCAGCAACTCCTGGCGGAGAGGAGACGCCCTGTTAGAATAACTTCCTAATGGAAATACGGCATTCCCCCAAGCAGATCCAACTTTGGATTAATTATCGTGAAGGAAACAGCGAACAAAGAAGCATAAATAAAAATATCTTCCTGCATCCAAAAAAGGGTGTAAATTTTAACTCTGCTGCATGACAGCAGCTGAAAGCAAGAATTACAGACAATAGTGCGGCTGAATGGATTAATATGCAGCGGATCTTTGTTACTAGAAATAGGCTTTGCTATTGTAAAGCTCCCTTGGGCCTCTGCTCAACTGCAAATGTGGCTTTTCCTTCCCATTTTCCTGCAGATTTAGAGAGAGTCTCCCGGCTAATGGGGAGGAAATTCCACTGCTCTAAGAAAGCCACAAGAGTGCCACGGATCCTGGTTGGGGGTGGGGGGCTTTTCCTGGGATCTGCTGTTTGTCCCCACGAGATTGTGGCTTTCTTTTCTTGGCTTGGTATGGTGACCACCTAGCCTTCCTGATGCAGAAGCACCCAAAGCAGGGGTGGCTGGCCAATGGCCTCCTTACTTATTGATGGTTCAGCTAAACATAATTCTGCAACTTGCACCCCATAGCTCCTGGTTCTCTCTGGGACCCAACAGGAAAAAATCTCTCTCTCTCTTTCTTTCTCTCTCCCTCCCTCCCTCCCTCTCTCTCTCTCTTCCCTCTCTCTCTCTGTCTGTGTGTGTGTGTCTCTCTGTCTCTGTCTCTGTCTCTGTCTCTCTCTCTTTGTCTCTGTCTCTGTCTCTCTCTTTGTCTCTCTCTCTCTCTCTCTTGTCTGTCTCTGTCTCTCTTTCTTTTGTCTCTGTCTCTCATCTCTCTCTGTGTCTCTCTCTTTTGTCTCTGTCTCTGTCTCTCTTTCTGTCTCTGTCTGTCTGTCTCTCTTCTCTATCCTCTGTGTGCATATGTGTATATCACCTTTTCAAGTACATGAAGTCAATGATTCTGTCCCTCCATCCTTCCTCCATTCTTCCCTTTTCCAGGCTGAACATTCCCAGTTTTTCAACTGATTCCAATGACCTGGACCTTCTGGACCCTCCATGGTTTGCCAATGTTCTTGTTAAAAGGTAGGCCCCAAATGGAATGCAATATTCTGTAGGTGACCAGCTTGTCACACTATTTACTTTCCTTAGTTGCTCACTTTGAAGATCTGAACATATCCGGTTATGTCTTCAACTCTTTTTGCCTCTACCCTTATTCTCTCTTTTTTCCCTCCAACCTCAAAGGAATATGGAACCCTTTGCCTCTCTTAAACTCCTATTGGTTCTGTTCCCTAGGTTTTATTTCCTTTGCAAAGACATAACTAGGGCAAAACGATTAGGACAGTGCTCCAGGGTACTGAAATTTAAAGGGAACTACAAAGATTATTCCTACCTTCCTCCACATACATTTCAGTTCAACTTCTTTTGCCCTTAGAGTCAAAATCCTTGATTCTGTCTCTGCTCTTCTGAATGCTTGAGGGATCTCATTCCTATGTGTAGCCCTCCCTCTTCAGCTGCACCATTCTGTACCTCCCTCCTGAAATATGAAATAATGTCCCCCTATTGGAGAGAAAAAAAAATCTTTTCTTGATCCATCTTCCCCCAATATATCCTTTCCTAATTCTTTCCTTTCTCTGAAAAATGGAAGAGAAATACAACATCTCAATTGGGAGGGACTTCAAAAACCAACTGAGCCAATCCAGACCTGAACAAAACTCCTTTAATGAATCTTCTGCATCGGACATTTCTGTTTTTTCACTGATGGAAGCTGGTTAGCTAATCTTGCTCTTTTCCTCTTACCCACTGACTGATTCCTCCTTTCCCTCTTGATTCTCCAGTGTCTTCCCAGGCTGCCCACTCCTTATTGGAGCATGTCCCATGATTGCAGTTAATTTTTCTGTCTCCCATCACAAGTTCCACTTCCACAGGAAGGCTGCTCTATGTAGCATTAAGAGATTGGCGATCCTCGCTTGTTTCATTCATTCTGAATGTGAATATTCTTTGAGAATCCACAAAGATGGATATCTTTTAACCCAGGAAGTCTCCCTAGTGGGCTGATTCCGGAGTTACCCAGATCTCAAGGCCTGAGACCTCACTTAGTCTCAAATTAGATCAACTCCTCCAATTCCATCTTCTTTCCCAGAAGAGGAGGTTTCCATTGTTTTTCTTTGCCATGTGCTTTTGTGGGTCTCAGGTCTTAGTGACCCTCAGTGTGCAATGTTGTTTCTCCAGTCACATGCTACCATGATGTTCACTTAGACCAGAAGTGAAGGCAGGGATAGGGAGGAAGTTTTTAGCGGTGACCAAAGCCACAATGAGAGACAAATCTTTCAGCTCAGGGATCTTTTCCGAACTGTAGAAAACCCTGGGATACAACAAAAAGTGCTTCATTTCTCCAAAGCCGATGTTTGGCTCGACACACAGCTCAGTTCTGGCTTCTTCCAACACGTCTGCTGTATACAGAAACAATGTTCTTCATTAAATCCTCAATGCCATGAAATTTCCATCAATATTAATTAGTTTACACCAAGAGCCCTTAAAGCTGACCAAGTGTTTTCCTCATGAGCACCCAGGGATGCGAATCTTCTTATCCCCATTTTACAGATAGGAAAAGGGTGAATTGTCCAAGATCATACAGATAGAGACAAGCTTTGTAGGCTTCAGTTGTCCTGATCTGCAGAAGGAGGAGAATCAATACCTGCACTCCCATTTTTACAAGATTATTATAATGCATTGCAAACTTCAAAAGCACCGACTGTAGCAACGCTAACTATTGCTCTGACTTTACTGAGATGCCAGGGTACTCTAGCATGATGTTTTATATTCACCCCTGGCCATCAGCCATTGCAGCAGCAATTCCACGCAGTGCCCCATCAATAGGAGCCCTCTCTGAATTTAGGGCATCGTCTCTCCTCCCATTCCTGGACATGCCGACGGATCGTTTATGATGCTCCCCTTGGCCCTGGCTCAGGAGGCACATGACTGAGGGCAGCCATGGTGAAAAACTCCTATCTCAAAGGGAGTCGCTGAAGACAGAGCTGATTGTGTGTGAACTAGTCTCTGCTAAGACAAGGAAGAAAAGCATTTACCAGGAGTTTAATGTTATACATACATATATATATATATATATATATATATATATATAAATGAATATGTATATGTATAAAATGACAAAATAGGATATGACACATGAGGCCCACAAATATATATGTGCATGTATGTATATGTGTATTGCACACACAGCTGCCTTTGTGTGTCTCCCCCATTAACATGTAAGCTCCCTGAGGAGAGGGATTACTTTTGCCTTTCTTTGAACCCTGAGACTTAGCATAGTATCTGGCTCGTGGTAGGTAATTAATAAATGCCTATTGGCTGACAAAAGCTGGAAATTACAGAGAGCCAAATTTAAGCTTGCTGTCAGGAAAATGTCCCAGCGTGCAATGGGCCGCCTACACAATGGCAGGTTCCCCCTCCCCTGAGGTCCTTTGGCAAAGACCTGATGCCTGCTCATCTGGCATGTTGAGGGGGATTCTTTAAGTCAGATTTGTGGCCTTTGCGATCCTCCCAGTCCTACGATTCTGCAAAATGTAATAACTCCAGCAAGTTCCCAAACCAGGAGGGAGAAAACGCTTGCTTTCCCTGCTCAAAAGATGATGCACTTAATGATGGTCCTTTGAAACATCTGGATCCTACATTCGAACAAACAAAGATTCAACACAGTGTCTGGCACATGGGAAGTGCTATATTCATGCCTATTTGCATTCTTTCCCTGCCTACATTTCCTGCAGAAATCCCTCTCCTTCTTAGATTTCTGTGTGACTCTTGAAGGGAAGACTTTTTCTCAACTAATGCTATAGCATCTCCAAAATCCAGGAGAAAGAGGAACAGGTGGGAAAGGGGGAGGAGGAGGAGGAGGGGGAGGAGGAGGAGGAGGAGGAGGAGAAGGAAGAAGCCAAGGGATCTCGAAGTTTACTGAAAGGCGTCATGGTGCCATTCAAAAATAGAGAGAGCACATGGCAAAATCCCGGAGCAGTTCCTTCCTACTTATAGGACCTTGAATAAAATCACCTCCTTTCTCCGGGGAGTTGGACCAGATGGCCTCTTAAGGTCTTGTCTAGCCCCAGATCAAGACTCTTCCACCCTTGGTCCAAATCCCAACTTCAACATGTCTGAGCTGTGCAAGTTTCTGGGGCTCTACTGACTGTCTGGATCTGTTTCCTCACCTATACAATAAGGTTAATAATAGTCCTGCTCGCCACCCCCCAGGGCTGAGAGGATGCCCTTGGAGAACCTTGGAGGGCCACTGACTAAGGGATGGGGGCAGTGGTGCCACTTTGGAGGTGGGTGCCCACCCACATCGTCTTTGGGGCAATCCACAATGGAGCCCCAATACCTGCATCTCCCCTGGGGCCCTCAGCTGAGAACGGGAAAGGCTTATTGTGGAAGAAGGGACCTGTGTGGCTGCCTGGAAGCATCCCCATCTCGGGAAGGGCTGAGAGCGGACAAGGGAAGGTGGGGCTGAACTTTCCGCCCTCCCTGGCAGCATCCTTTGTGTGGGGTGCGCGGAGGGCGTCGGGCGGGAGATGGATGAGACACCGTGATGAGGAAGTCTGGCTCTAAAAGCACAATGACCAAGGCCGCACAGTTTGGTGGAGAGCAGAATCGGTGTCACAATTAGACATCATCGAAAAGAAAGGGAACAAAACAAATCTAACTATTACCCGTCAACCAGCGCCCACCTCCTGAAGCCGTAAGGAAAGGATGTTTGAAAAGGAAGCCTGCTAACGCTACACCTGGGGCACAGGAAACCACCCAGTTAAATTTAGAGCTCGGCAGCACATCCGCCAGCCAGAGCTGCGAGCCTGCCCTGAAGGTGGGCTCAGTGGGCACTGGAAGCCCTGAGCGCTCTTCGTGCCCAGCAGTGTGTGTGCAAAGCCATGGAGACAACCAAGCTATTTTGGTTCTGTGTGTTTGATATTTTATTCTCCCCCAGTTATGTTTCAAAACAACTTTTTAGCATTCATTTTTAAAACTTTGAGTTCCAAGTTCTCTTCCTTCCTTCTCCCCCTGCCCCCCATTGAGAAGGCAAATAATCCGATATAGGTTATACATTGTAGACATGCAAAATATTTCCTTAATAGTCATGTTGTGTTAAAAAAACAAACCAAAAAAATTCAAGAAAAAGAAAGAAAAATTAAAAGTATGCTTCGGTCTGTAATCAGACTCCCTCAGTTCTTTTTCTGGGGATGGATGGCATTTTTCATCCTAAGTCCTTCAGAGCTGTCTTGAATCACTATATTGCTGGGAACAGCTAAGTCAGTCACAGAAGATCATCTCACAGTGTGGCTGTAACTTTGGGCACTACATTTCACTTTGCATCGGCTCATGGAAGCATTTCCTGATTTTTCTGAGAGCATCCTGGTCCTCATTTCTTATAGCACAATAAATAGTATCCCCCAATTTGCTCTCCAATTGATGGGCATCCCCTCAATTTCCAATTTTTTGGAAAGTTACCATAAATATTTTTGTACACATGGGTCCTTTTTTTGTTTGTTTTTTATCTCTTTTGCAACCAGACTGTTTGAAAACCAGGTGATCAGAAATCTGTGGATAGCTCCTTACTGATGGAATTCCCTGGGGCAGGAAGGTTTGCATGGAGTAAAATCTTTTCTAAGTTTTTGTTCTGAACGGACTTTGGTTTCTGAGGAGCTGGATCCTAGTCCTACTCTGTAGCAGGAAAGCATATTCATGAAGTGCTTTCCAACCTTCGGAGCTCCATCCCAGTGCCCGCCCCCGGGTGTCCTTGGGCAAGCTACCTCGTCAGGACCCATGCCCTTTCTTTCTTGGTGAAGTCATGGCATCAGCGGGGCTCCAGGAGACTGTGATGGTCTTCCTGACCACTCTATTTTTCAAATGAGGAGCCAAGGCCCGAGAGGAATGATTTGCCCTATTCCTGGGATTTCAGAGAGAAGGACAGGGGCTGGGAGGACCCTTCAGATTTGGAATCTGTCCGGGCCAGGGGATAGACCAGAGGCTCCCACGGGTCCCTTCGGCTCTATAGTCTGTGATTCCGGGCCGACAACAGAGCTCCAAAGGTGGAAAAAGGAGCAGGGCAGCTCCATGGCCAAGGCACACAATAAAAAGCTTTTCTGTATCGGATCCCGCTAGAAAACAATTTCGAAAAGTGGGGGCGAAGGGGGGGAAGATGAGGGAGGTGTGGAGAGGAGGGACGGGGGAGGGCAGCTTTCAAAGACAAGTTGAATTGCAGCTTTGGGGGAAAGAGATTGAAAAGACAAGTAAGCGTCCAGAAATTGGAACCGAAGAAAAGAAAATCCCCTGAATAGCTTTCTGACCTAAGCAGCTTCAAATAAGGTGTTCATTACCGCCCGATTAGTGCCACCTACACAGGACAAAGTGAATTTCTTACCATCAGGTAGTAATGGGCCAGGCCCCTCCACAGTCGAGAAGCATTAGGCTGGATTATCCATGAGGAGAGGATTAGAAAGGGAGGCACCCCAGAACCGCAAAGGCCACCCCAGCGGGCCAGCTGGCTAATGTTTGGGATAATAATTCCAAACGTATTAAAATAAATTATAAGAAAGAAAAGGCTCGAGGCAATAAAGGACGGCTTCACACGATACTGTATATTGTGGGCAAAATCATGCCCATTTGCCATAATGGCTCCTCCGGGGGCAAGCAGGCAAGGCACCCCCAGCAGAGCCGAGGCATTGAGAGGCGCACAAAGCCCGCTCCCCAGACCTTCGCTTTATTATTTTTTAATAGGTTCCCTGCTTTGCTTGGGGGGAAGGGAGCTATTCCCTAATAGATCCTCGCTCCCCGTGTTGCTCATGTCCTGGTTTTTGAATATAGGTTCGCTTTCTCCGATCGATGCGTATTGTTTGACCCACACGGTTAAAATGGGAGCTAAAATTTGTTTCCATGTCCTCGCAGCTAAAGTAATCCCTTCTCTTTTCCACCGACACGCTTAACTCCGGGTTCCCCGAGCAGAACTTCCCGGAGGAGAAAGACATTTCTCCATCCTTCTTCCCTGGGGAGAATCTGGAGCCAGAGTCCCTCCTGCCAGTGACTTGGGACCGGAGACCAAACTGGATGGTTTTGAACTCCATCACTGGGATCCTGGGATCTTTTTGATGAAATCAACTCTCCACCTCCGAGACTTGTCCCGGTGAAGTTTTTGTTGCTAATCCTTTGCTTTTCCATCATTTTCATTTTTGAGTCTATCCCTGCCCAGCAAGCCGTCCCTGGCAAGAAAGGTTAGGAGAAAGGGGGGTGGGTGGGAAGCAGCTCAAACAAAATGAGCTGAGTCTTGCCACCAGTCCCCGGCTTCTGCACCTTCTCTGGGGCCGGGTTCTTGTAACTAAACTATAGTCAGCTGACTAGCTAAATACTTCGACACCAGTGGGAACAGCAATAATTATGCTCATGTGTCTACATCTAAGCCAACAGTAAACATATGGTGGGCTCGTACAATAAAGCCTAGGAAGCCGATAGATAGTATGGTTCATTGGGTCGATTTTTCTTCTTTCTACTTTTGTCCTTGGAATCCCCCATCCAGATTTTTTTCCAGTTCTGCTTCCTCCGCTGCATCTGTCCGTAAATGTCTTCTCATGCTTCTCCCCATTCATCTGTTCATTGTTGCTGACAGCAAGTAATAACCATCATTTTTTAAAATTATTTATTTATTTTGATAGACATTGCTTTATGAATCATGTTGGGAGAGAAAAATCAGAACCAAAAGAAAAACCATAGGAGGGGGGCGGGGGGAAACGAAAACAAAAAAGAGAAGGGAACATAGTATGTCTTGATTTACCTGCAATCTCCACGGTTCTTTTTGTGGATGCAGATTAGCCATCACTTTGGATAACCACCACATTCACCAACCTGCCTGGTGCAGTCAGACCCCAGTCACTGGGCATTTGCTTTATTTCCAAGCATTTGTTGCCAAAAACAGGAATATTTTGGTGGGAAAAGTACCTCTTATTTTGTCTTTGACCTCCTGGAAGGAGAGTCCTGGCAGGAGGATTTCATTTTAACCTCTTTTTAAACTACCATAATTTCAAGTTCTGTTCCAGAATGCTCTTGTCAGCTCACTGCGTGACCTCAGAGAAGCTCAGCCTAGCACCAAAATCCCAAGGAAATGCACAGCCTGGCAGGTTCTAGGTTAGTCTTTAGGAGGCAGCAAAATGGGCAAAGAGCCAAGCCTGGAAGCCTCCAGTAAAAGTCTCCATGACTCTTCCCAAGGTTGTTGTCAGGAACAAGTGAAATAGTAACTAAAGTGCTTCACAAACATTTATGTTTCACAGATTAGTGCCTAACACTGTGCTAAGTGTTTTTTTTTTTTTCTTTAACAAATTATCTCATTTGGTTCTCACCACAACCCTGGGAAGTAAGTGCTAATATTAATCTATTTTTTATATGAATTTTATTTTATTTTTTTTATTTAATAGCCTTTTATTTACAGGTTATATGCATGGGTAACTTTACAGCATTAACAATTGCCAAACCTCTTGTTCCAATTTTCACCTTACCACTTCATCCCCTCCCCCAGATGGCAGGATGACCAGTAGATGTTAAGTACATTAAAATATAAATTAGATACACAATAAGTATACCTGACCAAAACGTTATTTTGCTGTACAAAAAGAATCAGACTCTGAAATATTGTACAATTAGCTTGTGAAGGAAATCAAAAATGCAGGTGGGGGGCATAAATATAGGGATTGGGAGTTCAATGTAATGGTTTTTAGTCATCTCCCAGAGTTCTTTCTCTGGTCGTAGCTGGTTCAATTCATTACTGCTCCATTAGAAATGATTTGGTTGATCTCGTTGCTGAGGATGGCCTGGTCCATCAGAACTGGTCATCATCTAGTATTGTTGTTGAAGTATATAATGATCTCCTGGTCCTGCTCATTTCACTCAGCATCAGTTCGTGTCTCTCCAGGCCTTTCTGAAATTATCCTGTTGGTCATTTCTTACAGAACAGTAATATTCCATAATAATATTAATCCATTTAACAGTCAAGGAAACTGAGGCAGACTTGCCTAGTCTGTACCGGAGCACAACGAGCCTGCTCTAACTCTAGAGATGGGGATGTGGTGCTCCACCACCCGATGCTGCCTCTAAATAAAGAAGAACAGAGTCAATGCAGCAGATAGATGCAAGATGGGATCCACAATGGAACACTCCAGAGGGCTCTCCTTGGATTCCCTTTCTGTTCCGCTAACTTGTTTTCCCCATTGTTTGGCTCATGGAAGCAGAAAAAATTCTTTGGTCTTTGTAGCATACAGTAGGCACTTAATGAACTGAGCAGTGTACAAGGCAAATGGTGACTTTTTTTGTTGTGGTTATTTTGTTATTGAGTTGTTTTCACTCTCATCCAATTCTTTATGACCCATTTGGGGTTTTATTGGCAAAGATACCGGAGCGGTTTGCCATGGCCCTTTCTGGCCCATTTTACAGATGAGAAACTGAGGCAAACAGGGTGGGGTGATGTGACCCTGGGCCCAACTCCACAACTGATGCTCTGTCTACTGCGCCATCTTTTCCTACTAACATCACATTCTCAATAGTGATTTTCATACACCATCCATACCCCAGAAGTGTCCGATTCCTTGTGACACTGATTGATAAAGTGCTTCATATCCCCACCTTATACATGGGCAAACTGAGGTCCTGGTCTGTACAGCAGCTGATCTGAGCAATGGATGACAAGGGACGCTCTGGGGAGGGACAGAACACTTGCTTTGCTTGTAGGCAGCGAATTGTAAATGATCCACGTTGGGCACGGCTCTCACCGGAGACCCCAGGAAGTGTGGGACACAAAAAGTGCAACCAGAAGGAACCTGGGGACCCCTCCCCCAGACAAGGAAACCGAGGCACCTGCAGGACCGGAGCTTGCATCTTCTGACTACTAATGTGTGTGCAGATTGGGCGCTTCAGCCGCGTCTAACCTAAAATAAGCACGATAATCAGCAAACAATTAAATGGTAATGCTTTGCCCTCCTGCCTTAGAATTTGGGAGGTGGGGGATTCAGATGACGCAGATCTCGATCTCAATCTCTCTCTGTCTCTGTCTCTCTGTCTCTGTCTCTCTGTCTCTCTCTCTCTCTCTCTCTGTCTCTGTCTCTCTCTGTCTCTCTCCCTTTCTCTCTCTCTCTCTCTCTCTCTCTCTCTCTGTCTCTCTCTCTCTCTGTCTCTGTCTCTCTCTCTGTCTCTCTCTGTCTACTACCCCAGAACCCCCCCGGGCGCTCCCATCCCAGAATCCCCCGGGGGCTCCCACCCCAGAACCCCCCGGGCGCTTCCATCCCAGAATCCCCGAGGGCTCCACTTAGAACCCCAGGCACTTCCATCCCAGAATCCCAGGCGTCCCCATCCCAGAACCCCCGAGGGCTCCCACCCCAGAATCCCCAGGCTCCCATCCCAGAATCCCAGGCGCTCCCACCCCAGAACCCGCCCCCGGCCTCCCACCCCAGAACCCCAGGCACTTCCATCCCAGAATCCCGGGGCTCCACCCAGAACCCCAGGCTTCCATCCCAAGAATCCCAGGCGTCCCCATCCCAGAACCCCGAGGCTCCCACCCCAGAATCCCCAGGCTCCCATCCCAGAACCCAGGGCGCTCCCACCCCAGAACCCCAGGCGCTTCCATCCCAGAATCCCGAGAGCTCCACCCAGAACCCCCGGGCGCTCCCACCCCAGAATCCCCAGGGCGTCCCCATCCCAGAACCCCAGGCGGGGCGCTCCCGGGCTGGCGCAGCCATCCCAGAATCCCAGGGCTCCCACCCCAGAACCCCAGCACTCCCATCCCAGAACCCCAGCCTTCCATCCCAGAATCCCCCGGGGGCTCCCACCCCAGAATCCCCCGGGCGTCCCCATCCCAGAACCCCCGAGGCTCCCATCCCAGAACCCCAGGCGCTTCCATCCCAAGAACCCCAGGCGCTTCCATCCCAGAACCCCCCGAGGGCTCCCATCCCAGAACCCCAGGCGCTTCCATCCCAGAACCCCGAAGTCTCCCCAGAATCCCAGGCGTCCCCACCCCAGAATCCCGAGGGCTCCCATCCCAGAACCCCGAGCGTCCCCATCCCAGAACCCCGAGGTCTCCACCCAGAATCCCCAGGCGTCCCCATCCCAGAACCCCCAGAGTCTCCCACCCCAAGAATCCCTGGGGGCTCCCACCCAGAACCCCAGGGCTCCCACCCCAGAACCCCGGAGTCTCCCACCCAGAATCCCCAGGCGTCCCCATCCCAGAACCCCCCGGGCGTCCCCATCCCAGAACCCCCCGAGGGCTCCCATCCCAGAACCCCCCGAGGGCTCCCATCCCAGAATCCCCGGGGCGCTCCCACCCCAGAACCCCCCGGGCGCTCCCATCCCAGAACCCCGCGCTTCCATCCCAGAATCCCCAGGGCTCCCACCCAGAATCCCCAGGCTCCACCCAGAATCCCCAGGAGCTCCCATCCCAGAACCCCGCGGGGCGCTCCGGGCCGAGGACGCCAACCGTCCCAGGAATCCCGCCGCAGTTTGGCCGCGCGGCCGGAGGCCCAGAGCCGGCTTCTACAGGATTTAACAGAAATCACGCCAGCGCCCACGACTTGGGGCTGAGACCTCCAGCGGCCTCCTCCGCCCCGTCTGACGGAGGGGGAGACTGAGGCTCAGGGAGGCAGGGACTCGCTCCCTTAGGCGCCGCCGGAACCCGGGAGCTTTTGTTTCCCGCGCGGCCCGGGGCCGGCGCGCGCGCCCGCCCCGGGGAGATGCTCGTGTCAGGGGAAAACCTGCGGCCCCGGGACTTTTCCGTGGAAAACCCGCGGGAGCAGCCCCGGGCGGGCTCCGGCCAAGAGCTGGGGCCGAGCGTCGGCCTTTCCGAGGCGCTCCAGGAGGTGGCGCTGTTGCAACGACCAAAAGCCCAGCGTTGTCACGGGCAGAGGTTGGGGGCGGAGGGACTTTCCCCGGAGGAGGAGGACGCACGGAGCCCGCAACTCCCGGTCCGAGAGTCGGGGCCGCTGCGAGACCGCCTGCGCCCCGGACGCGGGGCCTGCCCCGGGGGACCATCGTTTCCTGCCCCCTCCCCCCGCCCCCGTGGGTGAGAGGGGCCGGCCCTGCCCCCCCCCTACATCCCGGGCCGGGCCCAGGGCCAGGCGGCCCCCGCTTGGAGGACCCCGAGCACGGGGGGCCCACCCTCTCCGACACGGCCCCGCTGGCTCCGGGCAGCTCTGGTGACCAGAAAGCTTCCGTCCTTCCCCTCCCGCCTGCGCGTGTCTGCGACTTCCGCCCAAGCTTGGAGATGCTCCTGCCTCGCCCCCCCCCCACGCGGCGCGTCGCGTCCTAGTCCCTTTCCCAGCCAAACAGCCCTGCCCTTGTCAGACGGTGTCAGACTGGGCTCAGGGAGCTCCGAGTTCAAATCCTGCTCAAACGCTAGCTTCCCACCTGGCTGCCTCGGGTTCTCGCCCATGGATAAGCTGAGGCCCCGCACTTACAGGCTGGGTGTGAAGATGCAGTGAGATAAGCAGGAGACCCAAACCCAAACCGTGGCTCTTATTATTCACCGTCCCTGCATGACGGCGTCTCCATCCGGATACAACCCGACTGGCGCGTTTTCTCCCTGAGATCTGGCCCTGAGAACCTCCCTTAGAGCCTGTGGGACTAGGGCAGAGGCCCCAGCCTCACCCCTTCCTGTCCTCGGTGCCTGCAACAGAGCAAGGAATCTGCTGCCCTAAAACTCGGGTACACGCTGCCCTCCTCGCGGAGAGAGAAGGAGGAATTAGGAGGAGAGAAAAATGAGCTCCTTTTCCAGTGGGTCTCTAACACCTCTCTCCTCCTCTACCTGTGAAGCTAGTTCTTGTTCTTTTTCCCCCTTACTCTAGCCCGAAGGCCGGAGGGTCACTGATCGTGCTCTGTTCCTCTGAGCTTGTGTCACCTGCCCCCCCAAGGCCCTCGCATTAGCTGGGATGAGGGTCCCGCAGGGCAAGCTCCCCGAGGCGTCCACCAGAGACCTCCCTCCATCTTGAAACAGATGGACTAAGGACTGCTCTCCAGGTCCTATCATTCGGCCTTTTCCAAATTATATCCAAATGGAATCTTGTCTATCCCACATCTTTGTTTTTATTTATTTATTCATTCGTTTGTTTGTTTGTTTGTTTGTTTGTTTGTTTGTTTTCTGAGGCAATTGGGATTAAGTGGTAAGTGCCTGAGGCAAGACTTGAAAGTTTCTCCTGACCAGCACTTCTGACTTCCAGGGCTGGGGCTCCATCCACGGCACCAACTGGCTGCCCCCACCCCTCCATCTTTGTCTACAAGAATAACATGAGAGATTTTGTCAAAGGCTTCCTTGAAAATGGAAATAAAAAAAAAACCCAACTCTCGAGAGTGTTCCCATAAACTACTTCTCTAATTAACTTGTCAAAAAAAGTTAACGAGGTGGGTTTAACATGAGCTGTTCCTGACAAACCCAGGCTGAGTCTTCTCTGTGATGGCCGCTTTCCTTTCTAAATACTCACAAAGCGTCCCTTGGATTTGGTCAGGAATTAAAGTCAAATTCACTGTCCTCTGCTTTGAAGAATTTACATTCTTCAGAAATTTGGGGTGAAATCTGCCTTTCTCCTTTGTGATGAATCTCTTATTCTTCATGAGCTTTCAATGTTCAACGACTCAAGTTAAGAATAACTCAAAAAGCAGGTCTTGCTGTTCCTTCAGGAAAGTGGGAGAAATACTTCTTTTAGTTGAGGGCTTGAACCCTTTGAGGATAACAGATGCCATCTGAATGCCCCCCTTACTGTGGCTTCCCAAGCCCCATTAGCCATTCATTGTCTTCCTCGAAACCCAAGAAGACCATCTTGTCCTTGGAAGGGAAAACGGAGACAATGCAAGTTTGGGAATTCAGCTTTCTTATCATCATCATCATCATCATCATCATCATCATCATCCAGCTTCCCTAAGAAGCAGCCAGACCAAGCTTGTTGGCTCTCCTTGGCCATCAGCATTTACTGGTGGCCTTCTGGGCCTTGGGGCTCCTGCCCCGTCTAGGAACCTCACTTAGCTGCTGCTGTTGACTTCATCCCCCATGGAAGCCATAGAAACAATCCCAGGGCTCTAGAGACGCTCTGTGCTGTCGCATCCTTCCCTTCAGACATCACAGTGATTTCTGCTTGTGTCCAGATTTCCTTCTTCTTGACCTCGGCCATACAGACGCCAAGCCGGCCCAGTGATGTTCCTTCTCTCCCCAGTCTTCTTGCCTCTGTCATGAATTAAGTCTTCGTTGAAGTTTGATATTTTTCCGTGGTAACACATTTTTCTCCTTTTTTCTGCATTTAACCCAATATTACATGGTTTTAATCTTGTTACTCTGTAATTTGTCAATGAGGTTTTTTAAAATGTCATTTGAAAGGAACAAAAGCTTCTGGAATGAGGAGAGGTTGCCGAATTCTTTGAGGTTTTATTGGGGAAAAAAGCCCATGTTCTACTCAGCAGAGAGAAGCACAATACAAATACAGCCCCGTTGGCAGAGCCTGGGTCCAGGTAAGTCCCAAGAGGCTCCGAGGCAAGACATTTACCAACCGTTTACTAAGTCAGAAGCGGAGCCAGAAGGGAAGTGAATGTTGGCCAGCCTAGGCCCCTTCCCCAAATGGAAGAATTCCCTGGGAGGAACTTACTTATGAAAGAAGGGGGTCTCTGTGGTGAAAAGATTCCAGACTGAACAGGCTGTAGGATGTTCCAGGGGGAGAAGGTTCTGGGCACTGAGGGAAGTCCCAGGGTGAGAGACAAAGTCTAGAAATTCAGAAGCAGATCCACAAAGGAATAACATCCCAGGGTCCCAGGTGTGGAGCAGGCAGGAGTCTCAGGGACCGTCAAGTCCAACAAGTTCATTTTTCAGAAGAGGAAACTAAGGTCCCCAGTGGTTCCCTGATTTTCTGGACCTGGTCACCCAAGAGCTGAGTTTCAGGGTGCCATTTGGACCCAGTTCCTCTGACTGCAGAGATTTGCCCTTTTCCTTTCTACCCTGATGCTTCATCCTCAGTTGGGCTGCAAGCGGGACCGATATTTTAGCCTTAGCAACTCCTACAGGACTCAGGCGAAGAAGGCTGGCTAGCTGTGTTAGCAGAGGGAGTCCTCGCACTGATGAAATTCAAGATCTTTGAAATATTAACCTATTAAAAAGAGTATTTTCCTTAGTCTTCTGGCCTGCTCACTCTTCCAGATAAATTTCACCATCATCTTGTAAAGGTCCATGAAATAGCCTGTGGGGAACTTTAATTGGTACAACATGAAATCCCTCTCTATAAATTTAGAGAATGTTATCATTTGGCTTATATTTAGTTTTCAGAGCCCAGACAAGGTCTGTCTCTCCATTTATTCATTCATGGTTGCCTTTATTTCTTCCATTAAGATTTAATCATTTTCTTTGAATAAATCTCTTGGGTCCTGGATTAAATTAATACCCAAGTGTTGGATGTTGTTGCTGCTAATTTGCCCGGGATATCATTTCACTCTTTCTTTTTGCCGAATGTCACCAACACCCAACAGTTCCATCGATTTCTCTCCCAGCCGGCAACTCTGCTGACCTCATTGATTGCTGCTAGTAAATTTTGTCTGGTTGATTTTCTTAGAACTTCTAAGTATACAATTATGTCACCTGCAAAAATTGAGATTTTTATGTCTTTTCCCATATTTATGCCTTTTATTTATTCTTGGTGGTGATTTCTTGTCACGATTTCTAGTATTATATTAAAGAGGGCCTAGCAGCAAGGAGCCTGCTTGTCTCGTTCCTGTTTCCAAGGGGCATGATTTTGTCTGCCCCCATTTGAATCTTGGGATGAAAGATCAAGGACTGGATCACTGGATCACCAGGTCCAACCCTGTCCTTCAACAGGTGAGTAACCAGAGCTCAGAGAGGTTTAAATGGCTGGCTCATGATCACCAGCATTTGGGATAATCACTCATTTTTATTATAAATTATGTTATTATAAATCACAAATTTTGTTAAGCCCCAACTGTACAGGAGGCATCGTATCATCATCATCAGTAAGCACCGATGACACAAAAAGAGGCCCTCAAGGAGCTTACAATCTAAGGGACAAGATAGCACTCAAACAAACGTACACCAAAAGAGCATCTACAGGATAAATAGGAAATCATGAATAGGGCGGAGGCTGTGGAATTAAGAGGGACTGGGAAAGCTTCCTGTGGAAGGGAGGTTGTTACCTGGGGCTTAAAGGAAGCCCAGGAGTGGGGAAGTGAGCGGGTTTCAGGTGAGGAGGCAACTGAGAGTCGTGACAGGGAAGCTGGGACTCTGGATAGAAGAGTAGGGGTCCCAGAACATTTGAGGCATCTCCCCGGGGCTGAGGCACATGAAGGACTCAGTAGGATGTACGCTAATGAGACAGAAAACCATAAAAGTCGGTCTGGATAAGGAGACTGCATCAGAGGAGGAAAAAGTAAATAAGTGCAGGGTTGAAATCAGCCCATCACATCTGGCCCCAGGGCATTCATTGAGTGATTACCAACTTTAAGGAATCAAATCAGGTGTGAACAAGACCCATCCAATCCATCAAAGACCAGCCTAGATTCAGGCAGGCCCGAGGTTGGACTGAAGTAATGTTGACAGAGAATGTTCGTTCCACGTTGGTCAAAAAAACCTATTCACACCCTGTGGGGCCTCCATAAAATGGAGCAGAACCATCTCAGCTACAGGATCTGAGCCAACAAGAAAAGAGAGCCCCCCTCCCCCTCCCAGGAGGGGGTACTGGTCTGGTTTCTTTCTGATGGGAGGCCGGTGGGGCAGGGGAGAAGAGCAGACCCCCGGGCCTCCTATCATGAACTTTAGAGGATTTTCCATCTGCTCCTGAGCATGAGAGCAGGCCAGTACCCCGACATTTAGGGGAGATCTGAGGACTGGCTGGATTCCAATTCAGGATCTACAGAGGGTCTGGAGAGAAGCTACTCCACGAGTACCCCAGGAAGGGGAGACGACACTTGGAGCAGCCACCAACTGTGAGTCACCCTTTGTCACGTCTGTTCTCTAACGCTGAGCCCGCTTTGCCTTGGACTCCATATGTACTGAATGTGGAAGTGCGTCATCCCCCCTCCCAAAATCTTGTATTATCATTGTTATTATTATTATTATTTGGAGGGAAGATACTACCAGCTGGGGGATTGCCAGTTTGGGTCAGGGAATATGTGGGAGGGAATAATGAGTAATTATGGGGGAAATAGACTAGAACAGGGTTACAAAGATATTCAACAACAAACAGAAATTATATTGGATCCTTGAAGTAATAGGGCCTCATTGGAGCTTTTAGAACAGGAGAGGACGTGGCCAGCTCTGTTCTGCAGGAAGGTGGTTCTGGCACCTTCTGGGAGGATAGATCGATCCAAAAAAGGAGGGCCCTCAAAGTAGGGAGACCAGTGAGGAGGCAATCACAGGATTCCTGGTGATCCTGGGGAGGCCAGGGGAGCCCAAATCTGCAGTGCGAGCGGAGAGAAGGGGGCAGAGGCAAAAGGTGTGGAGAGAGAAATGAGAGATTTGCCAGTTCACTGGTTATTTGGGATGTACAGGAGTTTGGCTGATTTTCTTATGTAAACTAACATGCTACACAGATGGCGGTTATTATTGTCATTGTTTATGGTATCACAGTGTATGTGTGTGTTGGGGGGGGATTAATCGCCAAGGGCAAGAGTCTTAAATATGGGGTCAGAGATATGGTTAAGGAATAATATGTATATATAATATTATATAATACTTAAGTAATAAACTTGAACTTTAGGCAGGATTCACGTACAATGTTCAAAGCAGGGGGCTGTGAGAACCAGTGAAACTGACTTCGATGAATAACCATAAATTTTAAATGGCCTTCCTCTGCTAATTTTGCAAATTGAAAAGAGAAACGGGTAATATTGGCCAAAATCCTCTAAATATTGATTTGATTTTCTTGGCATTGATTAAATAGTGTGTAAGTAATTGTATTAATTAATTAAGAGCAATAAATGCATAAGTATTCATTGATTACTAAATAACCAGAGCTTTCCATTCAATGCAGTTGCCACAATCTAGCTAGTAGATATTTATCTTGAGGAACTCATTTGAGAACTGGGCTCCCTGACCATAGGCTATTTCCTGTCTCTTGACCATTGGATGCTTATCTGTCTCTAGCTCTGTCTCTTTGCATCTGCTGTATTTCTTTGTATCTCTGTGTTGCTCTCTCCTCACCTTCCCGGCTCCCATCAGCACTTGGTTTTGTTAAGGGATAAGTGTGTTCTTGACGCTCATCATCATAGAAGCTGAGCACCGAGCCCAGACTTTGACCTTGTTGGTCATGTTGGAGGTCAGACACAAGCTACGGGACCTGGCCAGTACTAGATGAAGGTCTCAGCAATGCTTACTGGGAATATCCATAAGTCACTTCTGGCCATTCTACAGATGCAATGACAATAAATCAACAAGCGTTTGGTAAACAATTACTTTGTGCCAAGTACTAGTGGTCGCAAGAGAGCCACAAGAGTATCAGCCTTCAGGGAGCTTCCATTCTAAAGGAGGCAGCAGCATGTTCCTAAAGGCTCTAGCTGGGGTCATAAATACATTCCTAGAGGAGCCACATTGTACCTACTGGCCTGAGGACAGATGGCACAGGCTCACTTTAAGGTACGCCCACTTAAGTTGGGAAGCCTCAAATAAAGCCTAAAAGGCCAGCCAAGCAACAGAATAAACAGCTAATCATCAGAGGGGCAGTGTTGGTATCAGAGCTCCAAATTGGACAGTAACTATCTTCCATTCCTTCCATCTAGCTTTTATCCTGGAAGCTCCCCACACCAGAAGTATACTTCCTCAGAATCTTTATTTTCCCTTAAAGCACAGCTTAGGGGCTGCTCCTCCTTCTGGGGGCTGCTCTTGATCACTCCCTCTTTGGCAATCTGTTAGAATACTAACATTAATAGTCTACATCAAGTCTTTCCCAATTCTCCCCAGTTCCTGGTGCCTTTTGCTGCAAATTATTTTGTATTTTTTTTTGGTGGAGACTGGTGTGTGTTTATATATATATATATATATATATATATATATATATATATAATCTCCTATGGCCAATCTGTAATTCTCCTGAGGGTATGAACTGTTTCACCTTTGTCTTCCTCACATGCATCAGTGGCACCGTAGTCTCCTAGTAAAGGTTTGTTGGTTGGTTGATTGATTATTTATTTGTACATTGGTTGTATCTCCCCAGCATAATGTAAGCTCCTAGAAGGCTTGCATGATTCATTGATATCTTTGTATCCTAGTAGCGAGAACTGTGCTTAATAAATGTGGGTTGAATCACTCCAATCTTGGAAGGATCATTGATTTAGAACCAGAGGATTGTTGAATTCTGGAATAGAAGGAAAGGAATATAATTCGCTTTGGGAAAAAAATTCTTCATGGAAAAATAATCTTTCAAAACATGGAAGGGGGGAAAGAGAAACAATAACAGGGAGGGAAAAGGAGGAGGAGAGATGGAGAGGGAGGGAGTGAGAAAGGAAGAGAAGGAGAGAGAAAGGGAAGAGAGAACAAGTCCATCCTGAAAAAGTAGCAATGCCTTATGGAAAATTTTACAAATAGTTATTCTAAAATAATTCCCCTCACATCTCATTGTAGTTTGGACCATTACATTTTTGAGGTGGGGAGAGAAAGGGGGGAAAAAAAGAAAGGGATAAAGGGATGAGAGGAGAGGAGAGTAAAGGAAAGAAGAATATGTGTGACCCAGCCCGGCACAGAATTTGAGTGTTTGTGAATATGAGAGTGTGTGTTTGACTCCAACAAGTGAATTCTAAAGAAATTCTTCACTAGGTAGGCTTGAGAGTGACACATTTCTCAGCCATTAAGTCATAAAGGTAAAGTAAGTCATAAAGGAATCGAAATCTGCTTTGCCCACATTGGTGGGCAAAAGAGGACTTTAGTGAAAGAAGGCAACTGGGGCACATCCAGGCTCTGTTAGGCTTTAGCAGTTTCCAAAGCCCCAAGTTTGGTGTTTGCTTAGAATTGGATTTGGACAAACCCAGAGAAATCAGAGCATTGCTCTACTCCCATTGCTGCTGGAGCACGTGGGCAGCTGACATTGGATAGAGGTTCCAGCTCTTAAGTTTGGGTGCACAAGAATAAGAGGATGTCATGGGACCTTAGCTTTTGAGCTAAAAGGGGTTACAAAAGGCCAACTGGTGCAATCCCCTCCTATCATATGTTGTCCAAAAAGGAAATATCAGAGGCATAATTTGAACACAAATCCTCATGTTTGTTGTACAGTCTCACACTGATTCTGATGTCATGAGGTCATCTATAACTCCAAGATTCTGGAATACTTTGATCCAACACTTGGTTCAAATTTCGTCCGTCCATCCATCTATCCCTTAGTTAAATATTAACTAGATAAGGATTAGAAAAAATACATTTACTAAGTGTTTATTCTGTGCCAGACACTGTGGAAACAGAAACAAGATAGTCCCCATTCTCAGGGAGCTTATCTTCCAATAGATGAATATAAAGCTTGAAGGGAAGCTGCAAAACAGGGAAATGGGGGTGAGGGAGGGGAGGTCACGCATTTGAGGGGCCAGGAAGCTGAGGTAGGCATGAAACAGGCCCAAGAGTGAGCTGGAGGTGAAGGCAGCATCCTGGCTGGGCGTTTTCATGCCTGATGTGGCTCTTTTAGCTAGGGACTTCCTCATTAATCAGGGACTACATCAGGAGCTGGGGAGAGAGACACAAGCAAGAGGCACTTCCCACAGGAAGTCTCCATTCCTTTGGGGAAATAATCATGTACCCACATAAAGAAATATAAAATATATTCAAATGAAATGCGATATAAAAAGCAATTTGAGGGTAGCAGAGACAGTATTAGTAAGAGGATATATTTAATCTATTGTGTAATTTGAAATAGAACTTAATTTATTTTGTCTTCATCATGTGCTCTCATCCTAACATTTTATTTGCCAATTTTTATTTTTGTGTGTGTGCCCTTCTCCCATAGAACTAACAGGAGGATCTGTGTTCAAATTATGCCTCTGATACTTCCATTTTGGACAACATATAAAAGGAGGGGATTGGACTAGTTGCCCTTTTATAGCCCCTTTTAGTTCAATTCCCTTATTTTTGTACCCACAACTTTAAGAGATGGAACCTCTACCCTGTGAAAATTGTAGGCAGCACTGGGAGCGGAGCAATGCTCTGATTCTCTGGGTCTGTCCAAATCCAATTCTAAGCAAAAACCAGACTAGAAGCTTTGGAAACATTGCTGAAGCCTAACAGAGCCTGGATGTGCCCCAGCTGCCATCTTTCACAAAAGTCCTCTTGACGGGAGCAGTCCTGGGAGAGTGAAAGCAGAGGTGCTGATATTGGAGGAAAGAATATGGATTTCCAAAGCTCCTTTGTGGGTCAATGTGATTGTTGGTCACAAGTATTTGAAAGCTGTCAACCCCAGGAAGGGAAAGAGATTTTTTAAATGGACCGTAAGGTCTAACTAGCAGTAAAGGGATGAAATGGAACAAGAGGATCCCTGGGGGACAAATTGTGTGCCTTATTAGGTCCATTCCTCCTCTCGAACGGTTCAGGGCCTCATGGAGAGCATCGTTAACAAGAATATTTGCTTAATGGTATTCTTCATTTTTTTAACTCACTTTTCTTATTCTCAAAGCACAGACCAGCCCTTTGTGAAGTAGAGATCCGGCAAAGAGAACCCATTATTTTCTTTGGGGGCAGTTGAGAAGGCAGATTAAATGAGAGGATTTTACAGGCCTGGTTGCTGAGCACAAGTTAATGAGCTTGGTATAAAAAGAATAGAAAAGAAAAAGAAAAAACACAAAACAAAACAAAAAACCACTCTGAAAAAAAATGACCCAGCTTCTGCCCCGGGACAAAAGTTGAAGCCAGGGAGTGGAGTCTTAGGATGTAATCCTGAGCAGTAACATAGCCATCCTTGTTAGAGGGACTGGATGTTGCAAACTGGGAAATGCTTCTAGGGATCAGGTACAAATTCTTCCTTTTGGGATCTTAATTTGGTCGCAAAAAAATTAAGGATTGATTAAAAAATTAAGGATATAGATGTCGACTCTACTTGTGGCATTCAAAAAGGAGCTTGTAACATGATTATTTCCGAGGGTCCATAGATAGTTTCCTGAAAAACCTAAGTTGAGAAAAAGGGCTAACATCTGCTGCCTGAATATTCCTGTGGAGTCCAATGGGTCTGAGCATCAGGAAAAACTTTTGAACAATTAGAATGATTCCAAGGAGTGCCAGAGGGGGTGGTAGGTGGCTGCTGCTGCTGGAAATAATGGATGCCCACCTGTCGGGGATCATCTAAGACTTAGCACAGTGCCAGCTACTTAATCCATGTTTATGGATTGATGGATTGCTAGGGGACTGGGTTTGGATGACTCATCCAATTCAAATCTGAAATTCTCCCATTCCCTGATTCTGTGATTGTGGTATTGTTGATGGGGAATGTCGCTCTATCTCCTTGATTTTAGGAGCAGTGAGTGGTTTGTGGTGACACAATGACAAGGACACTACATTTGCTTGTGGGCACTTGAAGTCATGGCCACTAATTAGCTGGGCGACCTGTATTCAATACCTTGATTTCATTACCTCATTTGCAAAATGAAGAACTTGGATGAAATGATCTCTCAGCTCCTTTGCTACAAATCCATGATTCTCATATGGGAGGGAAAGCGAACTGAATTGAAGGGATATTCCGAGTGAATGAGGGCAGGGCCTATGGTTACTCGGTAGGTTTTTTCTTTGTATTCTAACCTTGTCCAGAGCAGGCTCTTAGTTTTCAGTTCATTTCAACAAATGGAAAATCCCACAAGCCCAAACACACAAATATCGAACTGGGATCACATTAGGTCATAGGGATGACGCTTAGTGTACGAGTTTTCCGCTTTTCCAGATATCAAAACCAACCAAATGAAAAAACTTGGTTGTTTAGCATAAAAGCTCTTTATTCATAAATGGGATCAAGACCAAAAAAAGAACTTAGGCTGTTTATCTGCTGCCACAATCATCTTCCTGGAATACTAGGTCATGCTCCTGCTCAAGAATCGTCAGAGGCTCCCTGTTGCTGCTAATATCAAATGTAAACTCTTCAGTTTATCATTAAAGGCTATCCAGGATCTAGGTGAAGTCTCCCTTTCCAGATTTACTGTGTGTGCAATACTCCCCTCCAGATATTCTACATTGCCGCTCATTCTCATTCCTTGATGATCGGCTCTTCCCCAACGCCCTACTCCTTTGCCCTAGCACAGACAGAAGGAGTATATTCCGGGCACACAGAACACAGTGAATTTTGGGAGAAAATGAGTGCAGCTAGCAGAATCCAATGATATTTTTCAGTTGTCCTCATTAAGCATGAATATTATACTCCATTTCAGAAATGGGTTGGACTAGTTGGAGGCCAATCCAATGCAAATCTGGAATTCCCTGAATACAAAATCCAGGTATTGTACTGATCCAAAGAAAGACAACAACGTGGATAACTTCTTAAATCATCTGGTTCCTTTGCTTCTGCCAGATATTTTGAGAATGGATGTCTCCAAGGAGACGGGCTCCATTGTCAATGGTGGGGCAAAGGATCCGAAGGTTTACCCAGAAAGACATTTTAAAGGATGTCCTTGTTTTCCACCTGGAAGTACCGATCTGGGGCTTCTCTGACTTCTTCCTCTTTCTCCACCTCTGGCCATGGAGAGGAACTGTCTTTCTTTTTCGTATTCATATCCCCAGTATTTATCACAGTACCTAGCATACAAAAGGTGCTTAATAAATGTTTGTTGTCTGTTGATATTTAGACCAACCCATTTATTTCTCATTTGGGGAAAATGAAGTCCAGAGTGATAAAGTGCTAAAAGACAAAGACAGAATAAGGATTGACGTCTTCCAAGTCCACTTGTGGCCTTGTCATGAGAAAGAAAGAAATGGCTGCTCCAAGTGCTTACATTACGACCCTCCTTGGGGGAAGAGAAGGGAAATGCTGATAGAGAAAGTGAGTGATGGAGGAATGTTTACAGAAAAAGCCACAGAAATCCCACCAGCCCAGGGGCAAGTCTTTTGGATCCGCTGGTCAGTGACTGCCAGGCTGCGTTTGTCCTTGGAGTGTCTCCCTCTCTTTGTCTCCCTGAGTGTAGAAGCCCACGGCTCCCGACGGGCCATGTGGTCAACCTGATGACCCCCTGACTGTCGGCTCCGGGGACTTTTCACCGCACATTATGGGGGTGCTTGGGGGGTTCAGGGCTGGCCCAGCCTTCTCAGGGCTGCTCATCCACCTTCAGTATCTGCCATCCCCCCATTCTCATCCATACTCTGGAAACTGAGCCATAATCACACCCAATAAAACTGTTTCAGCAAATGGGCTAAACCAGGGGAAGGGGGACCCCAAGAGGCATCTGCTGATGAGTTAAGGTGCCATCTCCCCCAAACGGGTGAGGTCTTTCCAGAAGAATGGGCAGGTGACACTTTGTTCCAAGGGCCACAAAGCAGGTTTGAAGCGGGGGCCATGATGCATTTAGGGGTTGGTCAGACGTCCAAGGTCATCCCCGGCATGATGGCCTTCACCGGCCAACCTGACTTGCCACTGGATGTAGGTGACTCAGGAAGAGAAAGATTCATTTAAATCCAATCCACGTGTGAGCCGGGACATCGCTGGCCCCCTTTGAAAAGGAGGATGAACAAAAGGGGCTCAAGAAATGCTTGATGACCGATTGACCAACAATAGTGACCTGAGGGCCTTCAGTTTTACTAAGGCTTTACTAAGGCCCATGACCCCCCCAGAGAGCTACTATTATTTTCTGTTTTTTACAGTATAGGAAAGGGGTTTTCTGGGACTAAATGACTCCCCAGATTCACAGTGATCACAAATACCGCAGGTGGGACAAGTGGCCTGGACTTTGTGCATAAGAATCACTGCATGTCCCCAACCAGACCAAAATGGGGACTTAGGAGGGCAGTGAGTGAATGTGCACATCTTGCACCTTTTGTGTTTGAAGGGATATGTCTGTGAAGTATTTTGTGAGTGTGTGTGTGAGTGTGTCTGTGTGTGTCTGAGTGTGTCTGTGTGTGTCTGAGTGTGTGTGTTGTGTGTATGTGTGCACGCAATTAATAGACCTAATAGGTAAACTGAGGGTGAGGTTTTTAGTTGGGAATTTTAGCATACCATTTTAGCAGGGATTCGTGTAAATCTGTCAGCATGGGGAGAACAGGGCTCAGTGACTCCATCATTCCAGGGAAGGTGCTTTATCCAGAGGGTCCATCCGGAGGCTATCTCGGAGCCATGAAAGGAAGGCAGGGGCTGTGTCTGCCCTCGGCCCCCTCAGCCAAGGAAAAGGGTGTTTGCAGAATTGAACTGGGGATGTTGTCTATCAGGAGTGGGGCGGGGGGGGGGGGATTGTTTCCCCTTTAACTCATGCAGGCTTAAACTAGTTAAACACATCACCCACACTCGCTATTTCCTTGAAATTTGCAGCAAGAGAAAGTGTTCTCTCAGCCCAGGGGAAAACATTTTTGGAAATTAGAATAAATGCTGGTCCTTAAGTATAATATGGCAGACGTGTAGAACACATCAATGTCTAGAACAAGATAAGCTCCTGTCCTAATTATGTGGGGGGTTGTACAGATAACGCGGAGGCTGCGAGAGGACTGAACCTGGAGCCAGAAAAAGTCTGTTCCAATCCTGACCCAGACATTTACTAGCTGTTTACTCAAGGACAAGTTGTCACTCGACCTTGAGCTTCCATTTCTCTGTAACATGGGAAGAATAATCAGCATCGCTCCCCACACAGAGAAACCTGCTCGGTGAGATTGTCTCCAGAAAATGCTGTCAAGTGTCCAGGGAGGCCGGGGGAGTCCTGCACCTGAGAAGAAATTTCCGTTGTGTGAGCCTGAGGGAGGGGAGCTCTAAACCGTACCATTGCTTACGTAGCCTTCAGCAGCCGCAAAACTCGCTGGGACGCGGGATCTAAAACCGTGGCATCTTGTTAGTCAGTGTATGTAAAGCACCCACTGTGTGCCAGGCCCTGCTATACTCTAGGGATTCACAAAGCTGTGGTCCCCGCCAGTAAGGAGCTTACGGTGAAATTGTTTGTCCTGATGTACCCGAGGTAAGGATTTCTGTGCGGCTAATTCACTGCAGAGGTAAATGTACACCTGGAACACATACACTCGCACGCACACTCACAATCACAGAGTCCTCTGCTTTTCTCCATTTTGTTGAAGAAAAACTACTTTCTAAAGACTATCACAGAGGCTCGTGTCCCATAACGGCCAGCTCTGGGCCAGAGAGGCTCTTGGAGGACAGCTAACCCTCGCCACTCATCCCTGAGGGCCAGAGCAGTGAGGGGACTTTACCAGGGGGACACGGGGGCCAGGCCTTCCCCAGGGGCACATGGGCGCTGAGGGGCCAGGCCCTCACGGAGGGCACACAGGTGGCATGGGGCCAGGCCCTCATGGAGGGCACACAGGGGCCAGTCCTTCCCCAGGGCCAGGTTCTGGCTCCTTTCCCGGTAACTGGCATTTTCTCTCTTCTCTAACTTCTCCCCTTTCACAGTTGGTTTTTGAAGGAGGGCCCCATTTTCCCACCCCATTTCACACAAGGGGAGCTGATCTCAGAAAACCTGGGCCAAGGTTCATCCCTTCCTATGGGGCCCCTCAGAGACAGGTATCTGAAGCCTGACTGGGTCCTGGGGACCAGCGGAGGGGACCCCGTCAGGGCCATGGACGGATTGAAGAGATAGCATGTGCTCCCGGCCCTGGGGGGAATGCTCTTGGTGCAGCTTAGCCCGCAGGGCAGACCCACAAACCCAGGAAGTTTCTGAAATGGGAGGGAAGTGGCACCTGTGGGATGGTGGAGAGCAATGGCACTGGGCACCTTGGAGATCCGGGCCGGCTGGTGTCTGCTGAGACTGGAATGGGAGAAGCCCAAAGGGAGGGAGTTTCCCACCTCCGAGCCCGGGGAAGCGCCTCCGTCCCTTGTGCCCTCCCTGCTCCCTGTGCTTTCTGTCAGAAGGAGGTTTAAATCCAAAGTTCCCTCTTGCTTTAAGCTGTTCCTTACTTTTCCAACAGGACGTTAGTTCTTGCTCCTCTAGAAGAAGATAAGATCTGTCTGTGACTTCTGCCTGAATGTCATCCCTTGTCCAGAGAGCAGACGGAGACATCTCTCACCACTGGGCTGCCAGAATTTGACTCGCCAAGTTTCCTTCCTGGGGGGTGGCGGGGTGACGGCTGGACAATGACAACTGTCCTTTCTTGGTGTAAAACTCCCATAAACTCCCCTCGGGAAGAACTTTAACCTGCATCTGGGGCTGCCGTTCACCTTTAGAAAAATGACTCTATGGTTGGAGTCAGGTGAGGCCGACAAAGTCCCCAAACTCCCGCATCAGGAAGGGGAGCCGGCGTCTGAACCCCCTCAGCAGGGTCGGGGACAGAGGTGTCAGAAATCCCCTCTCTGAGGGGCCCCATAGGAGCAAGGGTCTGGTCCGGGAGGATTTAGTTCTTCCCTTTCCTTACCAAAGGAGGGGACAGAAGGAGGAGGGGAGAGCGGCAACCCCACTCTGTGCTTCGGAGGGACAACTTCTGGCCATGACTGGGGCTGGCCTAGGAACCTTAGACCCTTTGGTAAAAGGGAAGAAAAGCCCGGCTTCTTCCATTCTGCTTTTTCTGCTTAGAGGAAAGGCCCTTGACAGTACAACAGAAATCATTCGGGGCTTCATGTTTCCCAAATTCTCAGAGGATTTTCAAAACAAGGAGGAGGGGATTTCAATCTCTCCTTGGTTAAGAAATCTCCGGGAGCTCCCGAGGAGGGTGGGAGCGGGGGCTAATGTAGATGAAATACGGGACAGTTCTGGAGGGTGTCATTGGAAGGAGGTGGGGAAGGAGGCCTCCTCTGTAACATGGGGGAGGGACCAGCAGAGGGGAGCAAGGAGGAGCTTTCTGTATTCCTGAGAGCCAGCCTGGAGATGCCCGTCTCACTGTTTTTTTTTTTTTGTTTTGTTTTTTTTGTTTTTTTTTTTTTGATGATCAACTATGATGGTCTTGGTTCTTTTATTTATTTATTTATTTATTTTATTTAATAGCCTTTTATTTACAGGATATATACATGGGTAACTTCACAGCATTAACAACTGTCAAACCTCTTGTTCCAATTTTTCACCTCTTACCCCCCCCACCCCCTCCCCCAAATGGCAGGATGACCAGTAGATGTTAAATATATTAAAATATAACTTAGATACACAATAAGTATACATGACCAAAACATTATTTTGCTGTACAAAAAGAATCAGACTCTGAATTATTGTACAATTAGCTTGTGAAGGAAATCAAAAATGCATGTGTGCATAAATATAGGGATTGGGAATTTAATGTAATGGTTTTTAGTCATCTCCCAGAGTTATTTTTCTGGGCATAGCTAGCTCAGTTCATTACTGCTCCATTAGAAATGATTTGGTTGATCTCGTTGCTGAGGATGGCCTGATCCATCAGAACTGGTCATCATCTAGTATTGTTGTTGAAGTATATAATGATCTCCTGGTCCTGCTCATTTCACTCAGCATCAGTTCATGTAAGTCTCTCCAGGCCTTTCTGAAATCATCCTGTTGGTCATTTCTTACAGAACAGTAATATTCCATAATATTCATATACCACAATTTATTCAGCCATTCTCCAACTGATGGACATCCATTCAGTTTCCAGTTTCTAGTCACTACAAAAAGGATGCCCGTCTCACTGTTAATGTGCCAGGTGAAGTCACGACGAGAGCTCATCCCCCTCTTTGAGGGCCGGCTGGCAGATTGTGCCCCCGTGGTGACCTCCCGGGCACCTTCCACGGCGGACGAGTCCTTTGCTACGCAGAGGGATGTCTCAGAAGCGCCGGGCCGAGAGTCCTTCCAGTCCGACGCAGAATTTATGGCCATCCCTTTCATCACAGAGTTTCATTTACTAGACCTTGAATTTTATGCCAGCAGAAATTCTGTGGTGCCGCAAACAAGGTCAGGGGCTCTTGTGAATGCCAGAGCTCCGAAGGGTCTGCGGGGAATAAATAAAGCCGAGAGGCAAAGCTGGGCTTTAAACTGCCACGGAAAAGCGTGTCATCAGGCTGGGGATGGGTGAAGGCCTGGAGGAAAAGCAGGGAAGAAAACACTGGGCTTGGTGAAGAACTTGGGGGGAGAGAAAGCAGAAGGTTGGCAAGAAGTACCTGCCCAAAAGATGCTCTGAAAAGCAAGAGGGAGATGAGATGGACTCTAGAAGGCATAATGACTCCTCGTATATACATTATATATTATATAATATGTTATAATATTATATGTAATACATAATTATGTATATAAATATATAATCATATATTCTATATATATATATATAATGGTAAAGAAGAGAGGAAAACAGAGGAGGAAGAATGAGACAGAGAAGAGACAGAGACATAAACAGAGGGGAAAGAAAGGAAAATGGCAGAAGGGAGAGAGAGAGAGACAAGGAGAGAGACTGAGAGGGAGAGAGAGATGCAGAGAGAAAAAGAGAAGACGCAGATATACAGGCAGGAGAAAGAGAGAAGTAATGGCGAGAGGGAGGAAAAGGAAGGAAGGAAGGGAGGGAAAGAAAAAGAAAGGAGGAATATTAGGAATGGGGAGAGAAGGGAAGAGAGAAAACCAGAAACAGGGGAGAGACAAAGCTAGAAAGCCAGAGAGACAGATCAGAGATGAAAACATCTCCCAGATGCAGTCAGAGCCAGTCTAATACTACACTCAAGACAACCTTCTTGGAAAGATTCAAAGCAAAGCGATCCGAGTCCAAAAGAAGGGAAAAAGGCAAAGAGCCCTTCACAAAATCCCACAAAGTCTCTCCCCTTTAAGGACGCGTACCTCTCCGTGATCTAGATGCCTCATTTGCCGCCAGCACCCGGGGATGCTGCAGAGCAGGGCTTCTTACACTTTTTCCACGCTGACTCCTTTTCGCCCAAGAAAGTTTGGGGTGTCCTCAGGTGCATGAACATATAAAATGGGGATACAGAACAAACATTTATTGATGGTAAATCACAATTCCACGGCCCCCACATTCGGTTACAAGGCCCTATAGGGAATCACACCCCAGAATTTAAGAAGCTGACCTGTAGGTTTCTTCGTCCTTGCCTTGTATCTCCTTCCAGTCCCCCTCGCCCTGACTAATGTCTGCTTTTTCTCTACTGAATCCAGCTGTCTACACCAGAATTTGTTATAAAGCAAGTTGCATCTTCTGCAAGGCCTAGAAGAACTTGTCTAATGGGAGCACCTGGGGGGACTCAGTCTTGGGATGACCAACTCCTAATTTTCCCAGCCTCTTGCTTCTTTTTCTCCTGCTTTGATTTTGTCCAGTCCAACCCTGTTCATAAAAAGCATCACAGAATCTGTTAGGAGGGTCCTCCCAGAGCGTGAAGTCCACCCTAGTCTGGCCTGGTTGACAGAATTCCCCGAGAGCGCTGTGGATCCATCCTGGGGCTTTTCTGAGGTTGCTGAGGAAAGACCAATATCCAAAATCCAGGAAAGCCCTGGCTCAGCCCCCCAGAGAAGACAAAAAAGGTCTTTCCTGCATCTTTGCAGAGGCAAGTGACTATCGGGCACAATCACCGGTTTGCTAAATTGCCTTTTATTTTTTTATTATAAGAAATTGCTCTCTGGAAAAAAATATTTTGGGAAATTAAAGTGATCTAAAAATAAAACCTTATTAATTTTTAAGAGAGGAGAACAAATAGGATCTTCAGAGAAGTCCTGCCATCACTTGTGTGAAGGTGCTTTTCTCTCCTTCCTAGTGTACAGCAGAGTCAGCCGGACAGTCATGTGGCCAAGGCTTTTCACCTCTTATGGGTTTTGAATAACAAATATAAAACCCAGAGGCAAAGAAACAACAGTAGGAGAAGGCCATAGGAGCTTAGCCTTTCTAAGGTTCATTTTCCCCATCCTTAAAATGGGAATAATCATTACTGTAATCCTTGGCTCTGAGTTGCTCCGATGGTCCGATGACTTAAATGTTTTATGTGTCTTAGAAAGCCCCACAAACTGTTGGCAGTGATTCCACATTGTGCCGATTCTGTAAGCGGCTCTCTGCGTAGACTGTCGAGGCTCGTGTTGGTGTCTAATTAGACATAGATCACCATTTTCTTTTATAAGATACAGGTTCTTAGAAAGGTACGGTTATTGATTTCATCCATTTTCATTTCCGTCTGTTTCCTGGGCCTGGAGAAAAATCATTTTTTATGCTCCCCTACCTGATTATTAACAACTTACTATGCATTTTGTACGGGCCTGTGGAGTGAGACCGAATTAATCATCTCTAACTCCACGGCTTGGGCCGGGAAGTCGGGCCCAGCGCTCGTTCTCAGCGCTGCATCGATTCTCACAATGCGGAGCTGCTGGCAAAGTAATGCGACTGTCAGAGCAGGTGGGAGACAGATGGAGGGACCCGGCTCCCAGGTCACGTCCAGATGGGCTGGTTCCTTAACTCCCTAGGGCTGCCGTCAGATCTCGCCTTAGGAGGAAGGGAACATGGAGAGCTGGAAATCCACTTCACCAAGGAGGAAATACATGGCACGAGCTAGAGAAGCAGAGTGGGGCTCGGGATTCAAATCCTAGCTCATCTACTTGGCCCTTGTGTGTTCCAGATAAGCTGCTTTCTGGCCCCCATGTTTCCTCGTCTGTAAAATGAGGGGGGGGCTGGTGACATAACCTAGTAGGACCCTTCAGACTCCAGATCTCTCCTCCTAATTATGATCACCAGGACCTACTTAGACCCGACAAAATTTGGACATAAATTTCGTTTAAATGGCCCATTATCTTAAGATACCTTCCTTCCCCTGGGCCTTTGCAGAACATTAGCCTCCTCTGCCCAGCCCCATCAAAGATGCTTGGGAAAGGCTGGGTACCACTGGCCACGGATAGATCACAGACGTAGTGTCTTTGTCCCCTTCTTGGTGTGGATCCACTCATTTGGGGAACCCTAGCCCTGGTCTGCAGGGGTCCCATCGGTGAGTGAGTTAGTACCAATGTGCCCAACCCTGGGCATCCAAGCCCAGACCAAACGTCACAGGCTGCCCCCCCAGGCGCTGACCCCCCGGGCCCCGCTGACCCCTCCAACGTGAGCCCCCAGCCCTGCTTGGATGAGAGTAATGCAGACAATGCCACAGACGCTTCCCTTGGGCTTCCCGGACCCTAAGTCCCTTCTCTGACCCCTCCACGTTTGTCCTGTAGTTGCGGGTTCCTTGTGGAAGGGACTTTTGCCTTGGGGTGTGCGCCAGCCAGACCCGTGCTGGGCCACGGGAGGTACTTGGGAAATGCTCCCTGAATTCAGTCCAATGTAACCTCCTCATTTTATGGGTCAGGAAACTGAGGACCCCCGAGGCAAAGTCACACAGACTTAAAAAAGCCAGCCTTGCTTCAGTGCTTTGCCCTGTGCAGCCATTAACTTACTCGACTCCCACAGCAGCTCTGTGAGGCAGGGGCTACCGTCTTCCTCCTCTACAGGGTCCCAGAGTAAGGTCTGAGGCAGAGCCCGCTGCTCCTGAGCCTGGCCCCTGCACCCTAGCAGAGGGCTGGGGGCTCCCCTTTAACCAGACAGACAGAACTGATTGTTCTGATTGTTATATATATGTTCTGATATATATATATATATTCTGATTGTTATATATATAAAAACAGACTTGGACAACCCAGAAGTTATGCTGAAACGGGGGTCGCTGAAGACCCCTGCTGGATTCCTGCCTTGCATATAGGCTGTAAGAACTGAGGCAACTTTTACGAATTTCCATTTCCTCATCTGCAAAGTGGGGAGACTGATAATAACCAGGGATGTTAAAACTCAAATTTAATAATATTGATCGATAATAGAACATACTGAATACTTGATTGAATTTCAATTCCAGAGGGGCAGCTGGGTGGTGCAGTGGTCAGAGCACCAGCCCTGAAGTCAGAAGGACCTGAGTTCAAATCTGACCTCAGACACTTAACACTTCCTGGCTGTGGGACCCTGGGCAAGTCACTTAACCCCACTTGCTTCAGCAAGAAAAAAAGAAGAAATTCAATTATCAGCAAAAGCTCCTCATATTCATGTAAATAAGCTATTCCTATAAATACATGAAAAGTGAGTAATGGGCATAACACTTTGGTCTTTGATGAATTAATTATCCAGAAGAGTCATCTAAGGCTGACTAGGGCCTCCCTTGAAGAAAAAACTGTTCTTTAAAAAATCTCCATAGAAGGAGGTTTTGTAGCTTCCTTTACTTTGTCAATCTGTTGGGAAGTTTTTCCTCATGTTCAAGCTAAATTTCTCCTGCCTCACATGAAACCCTCTTGCTTTTGTTCTGTCCCTAGTGAATTTTTTTAAAACCACAGATGGTCAGTAATTTTCTTTTAATAACCTTTCATTTAATTAAAGACAGTTATTAAGTCGCTCCTGAGCCTTCTTCAGACTAAATCAGCCCCGTTCTTTTGACCTTCCTCAGCCGGTTTCTTTGTCCTTAGTCCTCTGGTTGCTCCAGTTTCTCGGCAGCCTCCAGGCTGGGACCGGGTCACCTTCTCTGTCAGTGGGGACATCCGCTGTTTTCTTTGCTTCAAGCCCATCAACAGCAGGATAATGGGACCATTCCCCAGAAGCACTTCCTGGGTCTAGAGAAATGGGTGCTGTAAATTTTCTCTAGAGTCAAAGTTACGTATGAGTGAGATCTTCAGGGAAAACAAATCTAAGACAGAGTTTTACTCTCCTGAAGCTTATATTCTAGTGGGAAAGATAAATAAACATGATGATGATGATAGAATTTGTATAGCATTTAAATTATGCAAAGCACTTGATCTCATTTGATCCTCACAAGGACCTTGAGAGGTGGATGCTATTATAATCCTCATTTCAGAAATGAGAAAACCGAGGCAGACAGAGCTCACATAGCTAGGAAACACCTAAGGTTGCATTTGAACCAGGGTCTTCCTGACTCCAGATTCAGTCCCTATCCATTGTACTTGAATAGGAATCCCCTTCACTTCGATTAATATTTATTAAAGGTCTACTTTGGGCCTAGAACTGAGGAGACAAAAAGAGGCAAGACGGTCTGCCCTCAAGGAATTTACAGTCTAATGGGGGAGACCACAGGTGAACAAATTTGCACAAAAAAGCTACATAGAAGGTGGACAGAATTAATGATGGAAAAGCACTGGAAGTAAGAGTTGGAGAAGGTTTCTGTGGAAGGTGATGAGGGCCTGCCCCAGGGAGGCCATGGCAAAGCAGAGAAGGCAGCGGGTCTGAAAGAAACTGCAATGGTAAGATGGACAGGCCTGGTGCCATGTTGGATTTGAGAGAAATAGTGTGGAAAGAAGTTGGGAACCTGAGACCTGGGAGGATGGTGAAAGCCCCTATGATAATAAGGAAGCTAGGAGGGAGGGGAGCGGCTTAGGAGGAAGGATCACGAATTGTGCTTTGGTGTGATGAGTTTGCCTACTAGACATCCCGTTGGAGATGTCTGAAAGAGAGCTGGAGATGGGACACTGGGGGTCAGCAGGAAAACCGACCCCTTATTTGGGAAAATCTATCCTGCAGCCCTCCCTCCACGAGGGGGAACTCGGCCCTTCCCCAGGCAGCTTAACCCACTCTGGAATTCCTCTCGACATAGTCTTTCCCTCTAGAATTTCCTCTCCTTGCTCAGTCTTTGGGGCCAAACCGAGTGTGTCGAGTCCCTCTTCAACGTCCAAAGCTTGGACAACTTGTGTCTTTATGCAGGTGGGCAGGCTGGCTGACATTTAAAATCCCTTCCTCCGAGGCTAAGGAAACACACAGTAAATAGTGCAGGTCTTGGAGTCAAAAAGAACTAGGTCCAAATACTGTTGCTTTTGCAGCTTGCTAGCTGGATATCTGACACATCACTTAGATTGCATCTAGTAGACACTTAATAAATGCTTATTGACTGATAGCCTGTTTCTTTATCTTTAAGGTGTACAAAGAACTTTACAACTATTGTCTCATTTGATCCTCCCAACGACCCTGAGAGATAGAGGCTATTGACACCTCATTTAACAGATAAGGAAACTAAGGCAGACTTCAGGGCGGTGACTTACCTACTATTCAGTGTCTGAGGCTGCTTTTGAATTCGGGTCTTCTTGTCTTCAGTCTGGCATTCCACCTATTTATTCATCATTGCTATTTCTTTTCTTTTTCCTCCTCCTCTTTTTCTTATTTGTTCATCTTTTCTCATTTGTTCATCTTTTCCAGTGGGATTCAGTCAATTAACATTTGGAGAACGACTGCATATTTTGATAACTGCCGTTTGCAGTTGAATAAAACTGTTGTCTGCTCGTGGAATAAATTAGGTTTATTCAAAGTGTCCAAATCCAGCGTAGACAGGCCAGCAGAGATGACAGGTGTCCCTTTTCCTTCCTACGACACATGGCCTTTTTTAACTAGATCTCCGAGTTCAGGCCCGGGGGACAGAAGGGATGGCCGTCCCCCGAGAGACACAGAGGCTCAGTACCAGGCAGCTCTGGGAAGGCTGCTTTCCTGGCTGTAACCAGGCTCAGGGCCGTGTAGAAGGACAGAGCAACAGGCTCCACTGCCACTTAGGGCTTGGGTCACCTAGGCAAGTCCCTCGGCTTCAACCGAGGTAACACGTATGATGCTTTGAAAATTGTAAAATGCTATGGAAAGGCTAGTTCTTATCACCATCAACAACAACAATATTAATATTGATAAATGAGTAACTGAACTAGATGGTCCCTAACACCCCTTGCAGCTCTAGATCTATGATCTTATAGAATCTGTGATAACAATAAGGTCAAGTGTGAAATCGTTTGGTGGCTGTTTTTAAATTTTATTTTAAGCAAACTTAAAGTTTTCATTCCTTTTTAAATACTAAAATCTCGACCCATGAGGGCACCGCCTGACCAGTGATGCCCTCGACAACATTGCCGACAAGTGGCCTTCCAGCCAGGGCTTGGGGGAGAAGAATCTATCCCTTGACAAAAACATCTTTCAGGAGTCTGGTTACAAATTTAAAAATCTTCATAGACATCTGGCCCCACCCTCCCCCTGGCCCCTGAGGCTAATTTGATTCCTGTGCTTTATTTTTTTGTCCACAGATCAGAGACTGAGTCATACTTTCTTGCCTGGTCCTTTCCCCTTGGCAATGATGTTTGAATTACTTAAAATCAAACATTAAAAAGGGCAGGATGGAACTTTTAAGCCAAATAAAATGGGCTCATTCAATGAGGTAAATTATTTTCCAAATTCAGTGAGGAACATTTACCAATTGATCAGGCAGCTTGGGGCGGGGGGGGGGGGGGGGGGGGGGGGAGTGGACCCCGCTCTCTGCAAGGGGTTGCAGTGCCCTCAAATAGGTTTAGTTTTAAAAAGCAACATTTGGACCTCCAGGAATGGTCAGTGATTAACAACCAGAAACTTACAAGGCAAGTCACAGGACAGGGCTCCAAAATTGTTTCAAAAGAACTGACTCTGGCAGGAACCCTACATTTCCCCTCATTAAAAGATAGTAACAAAGTTACTCAATGGAAGCTTCTGACTTTTTTCTCTTAAAATAAATGTAAATATTTTTAATAAAAATACATCAACATAGCCATTTATAACGTTGACTAGCGCCTTTTTCCAGTATTTTCAACTCATGAATCAGTACCTCTTTGCGCTATTTGTCCATTCATTCTCTTGAATTTTTCCTCTTTTGGACTAGCATTTATTTTTGGAACTCGAATTGCTCCTTTATACTTGTTCATATACTCACTTATAAGGTTCTATTATATTATCTACCCCAATTTATCTGACTCCCTCCCCTATCGTTAGATATTTAGCTTGTTTACAATTGTAGCGAGTGTCCATAAAGCTGCTATGATAATCTTTGTACCAACTTAGCTCTTTTGTAGTTTTTTTTTAAGTACAGGCTCAGAAAATGTGATTAAAATGGCCTTAATAACCACAAAAAACGCTATTAGCTAGTATCTCCGTAGCCCTTCATGATTTATAAGGGACCTGACAAATATTGATGCTCAAATAATCCTGGGAAGTAGGTGCTATTATTCGTTTCATTTATATATGTCAGTAAACTGAGGCAGACAGATTAAATGACTTGGTCAGGTCACCATCACACGGCTAGTAAGCTGTGGAGGACAGACTTGAACTGGGGAATTAATGAATCAAAGGTATGATTTTAGTTAACTTTTATAAAATTTCATCGTGCGTTGCCTTTGGAGCCTCAGTTTCTTTGGTTTATAAAATGCCTTAGCTGTGAAGAGGGGGGAATTCACTTGCGTTAGCTCCTCACTAGAAGCCTTTCAGCGTTGCAGAAATCAAAGGAGCGGGAGAAAAGGCTGGCTTGACACCAGCCGCGTCCTTTGGCAGATGGGGAAATGAGGGCCCATGGGGTCAGATTAAGTGGCTGCCATTCCCACTCGGGGCGCCTTGGCGGCGGCGGATGGAGGGTTCTCCGGAGGACGGCAGCTGCCGTTACAGGGAGTGACGATTTGTATTATGAGAATTTCTGTATTAGGGGAACGTTTTCCTCCTGGGGACCCTGACTAAGTGTAAACGTGCGGCCCCAAGCCCCAGACTTCGTTCTGAGCCCGCCCGGCTTCCTTCCCCTCCACGCTGGAAGGGGAAATTCGGAGCCGGAGCAATGAGGCAGCGGCGCCTGGGCTCGGCCCGAGGGTCCGGGGTCCGCGGCAACATTGTAACTCGGGACAGAGCGCCCGGAGCAGGGCCAGCCGGCCCGGAGCGCGCCTGGTCCACAGCCCGGCCCGGCCGGGGGCCCCGGGGCCCGGCCCCGCTTGTGCACGGGGGCAGCTCTAACGCGCGCCCCTCGCTCGGGCGGCAGGGGCTCGGGGTCAGCCGCGCAGGGGGTCCCGGGGAGGCCGCGGGCTCCCCGCCTTCCCCGGGAGGGAGCGGAGCCCCGGACGGCGGCCCCAGTGGCCCCGGCCCCGGCCCCGGCGCGGGCAGACTAGTCCGCCGGCAGAGCGGGACGTCCCCCAGCCTTCTCCCGCGCAGGAGGGATCGGACCGCTCCACTGCGGCCCCACACGACAGGGGGAGGCCGGCAGCGCGGCCCGGCCGCCCTCCGCCCGCCAGCGCCCGCGGCCCCTCCCTGGCGCCCCCGGCGCAGGCGGGCGTGAAAGCCCACGGCTGTGGGGCCGGGCGCCCGCGCGAGGGCCGGGGCCGGGCCGGGGCCGCTGCGGGTCCGGCCGCCGCTCGGGCGTCTCCCCCCCACGGCCGGGGACGAGTGCGACCGCTCTCCGCCCCGCGCGTTCCCCGCCCTCCCGCCCCGCTCGCGTTCCACTTCCGAACGTCGGCGGCGAGTCCGGGTCCGCGCTGATACTTTGTAGCCCGCGCGCGGGCCCGGCCGTGCCAGAACGTCGTGCGGCGGCCCCGGCGGCGACTCGGGCGCGCAGCCAGAGCCCGGCCCGGGCGCTGAGGACATGGAGCCGGCGGCGGCGGCTAAGGTGAGGCTCCTGGCGCCCGCCGCCCGAGCACCCGCATGGCCCGTCCTTCCCCCCCTTCCCCTCGCTGCCTGGCCCCTGTGCGCCGGCAGGCTCCCAGCTGAGGCCGACGGCTTCGCCCCCTTTGCGCGTTGGCCCACGCGCGCCCGTGTGCGTCCCGGGTAGGAACTCGCGTAATCGGAAGACTCCCCCCCGTCGCGAGTATCCTCGGGTTTGGGATTTAGAGCTGGAAGGAAGCTCCCCGGGATTTCGGGGGGGCTCCAGCCGCCCGGCGGCTGCTTAGGAGAGAGGTTTTGTTGGTGTGGGATTCTGGGAGGTTTCCCAGACGCCTCTGGGGTGGGCTCTGGGACCCTCCCCACTCTAAAACACTGTTCTAGTCAGTAAGAAAAGGAAAATTGGGGAAGAAAGGCGAGGGAAGGAGCTAGCTCAGATGTGGTCCCGGAGAAACGAAGCACTGATTTGGAAACTAAAAAGGCTGGAATAGGAAGGGGCTCCTGGGCTTGGGGGGTGACCCCGGGGATCCTGGGAGCCGGAGAGGAGGCTGGGGCGGGGCCGCAGTGCTCGGGGCCCCTCGGACCTGCGGGCTCGGCCTCACCTTTCCACTTGGGATGTGTTTACACCATCCATCCTCCTCCTTCCTCCCCCTCTGCCCCTCCCCTCCCCTGCTGCGGCGCTATGGGCCCGGGGGGAGGGGGGAGGATGGGGAAGGTGCGGCTCGGAATCGGAATGCCCCGGGTTAGTACAGTGACCCAGTGTTGGGCGCCTTGAACCTCCGCCAGTGTTACTTGGCACGCCCCCACCTCGCCACTTGGCTGCTGCACACCCCTGGCCAAACCCCAATCCCCCGACTGGGGAGATTGGGGGGGGGGTCCTACGGAATCGCTGCCGTTTATGACATTTAATCAAACCGCCGCAGAGTTTGTTTTCAGTCAGTTGGCGAGCGTAGCTCGGGAGATGTATTTGGTGTTTGAGAAACTTTTTAAATGAGGGGAAGAAAGAAAAACAAGAAAAATACATATTCTTTGTCTCGGCTGGCCGGAGGAAGCCAGGATTGCGAGTAGCCCCTTGTGCTTAACCTGGCGCCGTTAGTGATGCTTCTGGCCCAAGACCCCCCGGGAGCAGCCCAGGGGAACCCTAGGAACAGCTGGGCCCACACGGCCTCGCTTCCAATTTGGGCTCTGCATCTTTAGGCCGCCCCACGCTTGACAAGTGTCTGCCCCTTCCCTCAGTTCTCTGCCCTCAAATGGGGGGGAATGAATCAAATAGAATGGGAGCCACCAAGAGATGGGAGCCACCCATCCAGCCCTGCCCCCTCATTTAGCAGGTGAGGGCATTGGGATGCAGGGGAGTGACTGCCTTGGTACCAAATCTGAGAGCCTTCCTGCTGGCAATCTGGCAACCTAACGGGGCAAGGAGCGCTTGTGAGCTGTCCGGGTGTGTCAGGGCCAGGGTTTGAAAATGAGAAAATGGGACCTGCCCCCAGGAGCTTCCATTCTGGGGGAAACTAGCCAAAAACATAAGCACCGGCTGGGCATGTAGTGAGCATTTAATCCATGGTTGGGTTGTTGTTTTTATTGTTTTCCCTTAATTCGGGAACTTAGAATTTATTCTTTGGCTGGAGTCACATTATCTGAGAGTACCATGTAATGGTGGGAATTATAAACAAGGACACTATATATTGCATAGAAGTGGGATGGCTGAATTGGAGATTGGATGTGCTCTAAAATACTACAAAACCTGTATTCTTCCCCTTCTTCCTTTTTTCCTTCCTCCTTTTTGCCTCTTATCTCTTCTCTTTACTCTTTTCCTTTTCCCCCTCTTCCTTTTCCTTTTCTTTCTCTTGCCCTTTCTCTTTTCTTTTCCTTTCCCCCTTCCTCATTTTCCCTCCTCTTTCCTTCTTCCCTTTTCATTCCCCCTTCTCTCCTTTTTTCCTTCCCCCTTTTTCTTTTTCTTCCCCTTACCCACTTTCCCCCTCTTCCTCCCTTTTTTCTCTTTCCCCTTCACCATTTTCCTATTCTCCCTTTTTCTTTCCTCCTTTTTCCTTTTCCTTCTTTCTCTTTCCTTCCTCTTCTCTCATTTTTCCCCTCTTCCTCTTCCCACTCTTTCCTCCTCTTCCTCCACCTTCCCCTTTTCCTTCCCACTTCTTCTTTCCTCTCTTCCCCTTCCCCCTTATTCCCTTCTTCCCTCTTTTCTTTTCCCTTCCCCTTTTCACCTTCCTCATTTTCTTATTCTCCCCTTTCTCTTTCCTCCCTCCTCTTCCCTCTTGTTTCCTTTATCCTACCCTCTTCCTCTGATTTTCCCTCCCTTCCTCTTCCTCCCTCTTCCTTATCTCCTCCCCTTCATCCTTTGTCTCTCAGACATGTTGAATGAACTTTTTTGTGTTGAGTTTACCGCCCAGGCCCCGCCAACATACTCCACCACTTGGAACAAATTGCTAAAGGCGAGATCAGGTCTTTTAAAGACAAAAATGGGCAGCACAGACCAAGGCAATTGTTCTGGAGGCAGTTTGCCTGCTTCTGCTGTCAGTGTTTGCCAGTTGTACTTTTCAGTTTCACTGAGTGGAGAATGACGGTGGGCTGGGACACAGAGGGTGACTCTTCAAGGCCGTGGCCGGCGTGGGAGGCTGGAGGAAGCTCTTTCCCTCCAGATTTGTTGGATCTCAGTTTTCTTATCTGTAAAATAAATGGGTTCCAGCTGTGATTTTTTTTTGCATGGATTGGCCTGGGAAACCTTGGTCACCCTTGAAGCTCTCAATTTCAGTGGTTGAATCTAAATATGACTAGAATGACATTTGTGGAAGGAAAGGGAGGTTACCAGAGCCTGGGCCAGCTCTGAGTCTGGGAGAACACGAGCTCGGGGAGGGAAGGCCGTTTTTGTGCCGTATAGTGTCTCACACACAGCACAGCCGCATGAAATGAGCTCATTCAAAAGACTCAAGAAGTAATTTACTAAGAGGCCAGCTAGCTGAGGAGAGTAAAGCAGATTAAGCCTGAATCTGGGGTTTAGGAAGAGGGAGGAGAAAACATTGGAAACTCCAGAGATTCTTTGAGGGCTCCTGTGGCTGGGTGGCTGGGTGGGTGCTGGCAATGGAGTCAGGATGACCCACCTGAGTTCCAAGCCAGTCGCAGTCATGAATTAGCTGGGACTGCCCAGGATCTACCCAACAAACCTACACATGGTCCATAAGGTCCCCACAAGCCCGACCAGACTGACGACAGCCCTGAGGCTTTGTCTGACACCCGGCTGTTACTCGGCCCTCCTGGGCTCAGAAGATAGCCAAGCACACCGGATTTGGGAGGAATTCTGGGCCCCCTCCCTCCCAGCCTGGGGCTCTCTGCTCAGAGCTCTGGGGCTGTGGCTTCTCCAAGTCAGGTCAGGAATCCAAGTAACCCACGTTTCCTCCATTAATGATATGGATCAGTATCGTTACTGATAAGGAACTGTAATAATGTTACTGATTGGGGTAGAGGAAGGAGCTTCTGGATTCAGAGAAATTCGGTCTGACTCTTGGCTCTAGCCAAGGAATATCTGTGTGTCCCTTATCTTCCACATCTGTAAAATAAGGCACTCGTACAGGCCCCACATAGAGCAAGTGAACATCAGCCTAAGTTACCAAAGAGAGCCCGGGAGCTGGGGCCGGCCTTGCCAAGGCCGCCTGTTTCCTAGGATTATCTTTAAAATATAGTAAGTGACTGCTGTGCTCAAGGAATGGGACTTCAGGGATGTGAAACCCGTCATCAGCACGCATTTATTAAATCATGTGCCAATCCCTGTCCTCGAGAACTTCCCTTCTAGGGGGACGGAGAGGTTAGAGCGGACGTGGATCAGGATCTGGGTCCTCCAAGATGAGGACTGGAGGAACTCACAGAGGCCAAGAGGAAGGGGCGCGGGGCAGCTGGCACATGGGACGGGCACCGAGGGGGCTTGGCCAGTTTGAGTGGAAAGTGGATTTTGGGAAGTGGTGTGAGGAGCTAAGTCTGGAAGACAAGTGGGAGCTGGGTCACCCAGAACCGTTCCTTTAGAGCAGTGGTTCTCAAAGTTTTGTTTTCAGTATCTTTATCCTATTAAAAATTATCGAGGAGCTCTCCAAAGCGTTTTTGTTTATCTGGGTTATATTTATAGACATTTACCATATTGGAAATAAAAACTATTTTTGAACTTGTAGACCCTCTAAAAGGGTTTCAGAGATCCCCAGGATTTTCCAGACCATACTTTCTTTTGAGAACCACTGATTTAGAGTTTGGGTTTCTAGGATTGTCCAGGGATATTTTGTAAAAGTGACTTTACTCATAGAACTTGAGAATACTAAAGGAGCTGATAATTTGGTTTACCTACTCTCCAATAAAGAAATTGGATTTTTAAAAATTATTTAGTATTTTTTCCATTAATGTATAAAAACAATTTTTAACATTCTTTTTTTTTTTTTTTAAACTTTTGAGTTCCACAATCCCTTCCTCCCTCCCTTCCTATTCCCTCATTGAGAAGGCAGGGAATTGGATAAAAGTTATACATGTGTAGTCTTCCATATTAGTCATGTGGAAAAAAAAAAGGAAGCCCACTCGAAAAATCTTCAAGAAAGTAAAGTAAAATGAAAAATAAAGTAAAAATAGAGTGCTTCAGTCTGTATTCAGACACCACCAGTTCCTTCTCTGGGGATGGACAGTATTTTTCATCACAAGTCCTTCATTGTGGTCCTGGATCACTGCATTGTTGAAAGAGGTAAGTCATTCACAGCTGATGGATGGTCTTATACCGTTGCTCTTCCCTTGTGCATTTCACTTTTCATCAGTTCATAGAAGTCTTTCCAGGGTTTTTTTCTGAGCATTTTGCTCATTTCTTATAACACAATAGTCCTCCATCACAATCACATAGCACAATTTAGTCAGCTATTCCCCAATCGATGAGCATCTCCTCAATCTCCGGTTCTTTGCTATCAAAAAAGAGTTGCTATCAGTATTTTTGTACATTTGGGACCTTTCCCTTTCTAATTTTTTTTAAATCTCTTGGGATATGGATCTAGTAGTTGTATTACTGTGTCAAAGGGTATGTTATACATGGTTTTATAGCCTTTGGGGCATTAATTCCAAATTGCTCTACAGAATGGTTGAATCAATCCACAACTCCAACAACCAGCAGTATCTCATTTTCCCCACATCTCCTCTACAATTTCCTATTTTTGTCCTTTTAGCCAGTCTTATAGATATGAGGTAATATTTAATTTGTAATTCTCCAGTCAATTATGAGTGAGAGTTGTTTCATATGCTATAGATAACATTGCTTCATCTGGAAACTCTTCTGTCTTTTGATCATTTATCAAATTGGGAAATGCTTCTTATTTTTATGAATTTGACTCACTTCTCTATGTCTTTGAGAAATGAATCTTTTGTCTGAGAAACTTACTGCCATTTTTTCCCTCAATTACTCTTGTTAACTATTTCCCCCCATTTAGTCCATCCTCTCTCTGTTCATCCTGTCCCTCTTCATAAATGTTTTAATGACTAACCTCCTCCCCCAGTCTGCACCTCCCCTTTATTCTCTTATCCCTTTCCCTTCTTACTTTCTGCATACTTAACGATAACATAGATTTCTACACCCAATTAATTAAGTGTGTTATTCTCTTTTTTGAGTCAGCTCTGAAGATTCACTCATTTCTCCTTCTTTTCTCTTCTCTCCCACTGTAAAACCTTTCTCTTGCTTCTTTTAGATGAGATAATTTACACCCTTTTACCTCTCCCTTTCTCCCAGTATATTCTCTCTCATACCTTATTTTTTTTTTTAGATATCCCTTCATATTCAGCTCACACTTGTGCCTTTTGTCTATATGTTCTCCTCCTAATTATGAGAAAATTCTTGAGTTACAAATGTCCTCTTACTATGTAGGAGGGTGAACAGTTTAACCTTATCCTTTCCCTTTCCTGTTTATTTTTTTACGCTTCTCTTGAGTCTTGTATTTGAAAGTCCAATTTTCTATTTAGCCCTGGTTTTTTCATTAAGAATGCTTTAAAGTTCTCCATTTCATTGAATGTCCATTTTTTCCTTTGAAGGATTATACTCAGTTTTGCTGAATAGGTGATTCTTGCCTTCCAGAGCATCGTATTTCAAGCCCTCCACTCCTTAAATGTAGAAGCTGCTAACTCTTGTGTTATCTTGACTGTGGCTCCAAGATACTTGAATTGTTTTATGCTGCTTGCAATGTTTTCTCCTTGACCTGGCAGTTCTGGAATTTGGCTGTAATATCCCTGGGAATTTTCATTTTGAAATCTCTTCCAGGAGGCGATCAATAGATTCTTTTCAATTTCTATTTTACTCTGGTAAAAAATCTCAGGGTAGTTTTCTTGGTGATTCCTTGAAAGATGATGTCCTGTCTGGTTTTTTGATCATGGCTTTCAGATCGTCCAGTTATTTAAAAATTTTTTTCTCTTGGGTCTATTTTCCAGGTCAGATGTTTTTCCAATGAGCTATTTCATATTGTCTTCTGGTTTTTTTTTTTTTTTTAATTTATTTATTCCTTTGGGTTTGTTTTATTGTTTCTCAATTTCTCATAAAGTTATTCATTTCCATTTACTCAATTCTAACTTAAGGAATTATTTTCTTCAGTGTACATCTTTTTTTCATTTGGCCAATGCTAGTTTTTAAGGAGTTTTTTTTCCTAAAGTGATTTTTGTGTGTTTTCCCCCTTTCCTTTTTTTTTTTTTTTTTTTTACATTTGGCCAATTCTGCATTTCTCAGCATTCTTCTCATTGGGTTTTGGAGTGAGTTGCTGCCTTTTTTGCAATCCTGACTTTGTCCTCCCTTTTTTAAAGACAGAGTTGGAAGTCCATGCCTTTTCTCCTTATTTTCTATAAATCAAGTCCTGAAATTCTGTCCAGCCACAGACACTTCCAGCTGTGTGATTCTGGACAAGTCACTTTCTGGCTATTTGCCTCAGTTTTTTCATGTGTAAAATGAGGGTAACAGCAGCATCTTTCCCCCAAGCTTGTTTTGAGGATCAAATGAGATAATTATGAATTGCTTAGCACAGTTTAGCCACCAAGTTGCTTAGGACATTGTAGGTGCTGTACAGAAATGCATTTTCCCTTCCCCTTTCCTGAAAAAAGCATTTCTTGGGGGCCCAGAGCATTGTGGTAGGCGCTAGGGTAGAAGCGAACATACACTTAGGGGCTTGTCTTCTAAATTTGCAGATAAAATTGCCCAATCACCAGCATTTGTGAGGGCCCTTGGGCTCACAACTGCGCCATGGCCCTAACAGTGGGACCCGGGGCCCCGGGGCCCGTCCCCACAGGGCTTAGTTCTCTGGGTGCCAGTGGGTTGTTTGTGGCTGGGGGCTGGGTGTCCATCATGTGAGATGCAGCCTTCCCAGAGGAAAATGGCCTGAACTTGACGAGACTTTGTGTGGGGTTTGACGGCCCCTTTCTGAGGATGCTTTTCTCCCCAGCTCGGACCGTCCCCGTCTCTAACTCTAACTCAGTGGAAATGAGCCACTAAACCACACATAAGGATCTCTGTACATTAACACCATCTAGGTCATGTTTTTTTCCATCATTATCCAGTATTTCCCAATTCCATTTTAATCTAGCTCGGGGCCCTCGTGCTGGATACCCCGACCCTACAACATCGTTTTGGGGGGTTTTTTCCTCGTCTCCCCTCCGAGCCGTGAGCTCTCTGAGGCAAGGACGAGATGGGTTCTTCGCGAGCTCTGTGTCTTTCTCAGCACCTACCCCAGTTTTATTCACACAGTAAATTCTCAATACATACTTATTGAACCGGGGAAGGTTTAAGTCCTAGTCCGGACACATCTTCCTTGTGTCCCATAATGTCCCTGAGTCTCATTTTCCCTGACTGTACAATGAAGGAATTAACTGAGATGGCATCTAAGGCTTCTTCTCTCTCCAGACTCAGCCCTTTGGGGCTGGGGGACACCGACGTTGCCGAGACTCCCTAAGAGACCGTGTAATAGAAAATCCCAGCCCTTGAACACTGATGGCCAGCGTGCGTGTAGTGCTTGGAGCTCTGCAAAGCGGCCCTTTAGCACCGTCTCCTAATTTAAGATTTGCTTTTAAAATCAGTATTTTATGGCCCCGTTCAGGGTCAGGATTGTGCACCGTGTGGTACCCTGCACACTCTGCCATGGAAGAAAGATTGATGGGATGGAATTTGATTTCTCCCCGGAGGAGTGAAGGGGAGATGCTTTTTCTCTGACACGCAGGGTCATTTCCCTCTTCTCTGACTCTCAGCAAGGAACTCGGGAGCACCTTCAGAAACCAAAGTCGCCTTGGAGCTTTTCAAGTGGAAAACTTCTTTTAAAAAAGGTTTGAGAATCTGCCTTTAACGGCCCCGCCCAAAGCACCTGGGGAAGGTTGCTTGGATGGCCTGAATGGGCTTCTTTGTACAGTCTGGCCTCCCTCATTTCTCCTGGGAGCAGGGATCAATCGGCCTCCACATCGGGGCCATCCTGGAGGCCGCCGTCTCTGTGGTCTTTGGCCATCTCCGAGGTCTGCGGCAGATCCGGGCCGAGAAGGCGCTGGTGGGATAAGACGTCAGTGTCCTGAGACCCGGGAGGTTTGTGTCTGTGTGTCCCCCCCCCCCCCCCCGCCCCATTCCTTTCACAGTTGAACACTCCATGGAGTGTGTTCTTGGGCACCTGGGGCGCGAAGGTAGCCACTGCTGCCGGTGACGGCCGGGGTCCAATCCCTGCCTGCTTTCTGTCTTGAGGAAGAGGGAAAGGGTCCTGTTGCTCTGTGGGCCCCCCTACTTCCTAGCCATCCTTTTACCTGCCAGGATCACCCCACTGGAGAAGGACATGGCGCCGGACACAGGACCGACTTGGCCTTTCAGTATTTCATGCTGGATGGAAGTTTTGTTCCTTTGTACCTTTGTTTTCCTCACCTGTAAAATGGGCTGGCAAGATGGGCTGGCAGACTGAGCAGTGGTCTTGGAATCAGGAGAGAGCCGGGTTCACGTCCTAGTTTCTTAGCTTCTGTCTTAGCCTTTCAAAACCCCCTCCTAGGCAAGATGGGGGAAGGAAGCGCAAGGAATGCAGAGAAAGAACAGAAGCAGCCCTTGTCTGAAAGGAGCTCACCCAGTTGGCTCCTCCCTCCTCCCGACAAACACACCCTGTCCCCCCAAAGGCCCTCACCGGGTTGTCCCGCACCTGGCCCCTCTTGGTCCTCGGTTAAGAGGCAGCTCGGCCCCTTCTGAGCTCGGCTCCCTGGGTGTCTTCAAAGCGGACTCTAATATGTGTGCCGAGATCCATCGATCAATCTATCGCTCCATATCTATCTAATAGCTTTATCTCTCTATGTATTTGTATCTATCTCTATATCAATTTCTCTCTCTAGATATCTATCTGTACATATTTATCTATATATCTACACATCTATATTTGTCTATCTATGCATATCTATCTCTATTTCTATCTATCTATATCTCTGTATATATCTCTATCTACCTACCTATCTCTATCTCTATGTCTCTTCTTAGCGTTCTATATATATATATATCTGTATCTCTGCCTAGCTATCTGTATCTGTTTATCTTTATATATGTTTATCTCTTATCTGTTTATCTCTTTATCTATGTCTGTCTATATCTGTTTGTCTCCATATATATCTATGTCTATCTCTATCTCCATATATCTTTCTCTATATTTATCTCTCTATATCTCTCTGCCTCTATATTTATCTGTCTATATCTGTATCTCTATATGTTTATATCTATCTTTATATATTTATCTATATTTTATATCTATAGATATGTATATGGAGATACAGATATAGCTCTATATACCCACACTAATACATATAAGTACATATACCCACATTTATAAGTATATCTATGTAATATATATTTATATAATAAGTATAACTATAGACGTGTGTGTGTGTGTGTGTGTGTGTGTGTGTGTGTGTGTGTGTGTGTGTGTCCCGCTCACAGTCAGACCCAGAGCAGCCGGCAGCTTCCATCCCTCTCCTGCTGACTGGATGCAGTTGAGGCAGTTTTCCCACTTTACAGATGGGACCCTTCTCAGAGCCTTTCAGAGTATCTCCTGATCGATCCGTCCCTTTTTCCTTCTGCCTTGAGCCATCGTGTCCTGCCCCATTTCTGTGGATTTGTGGAGGACCTTGGGAAGATTCTCGGGTGCCAAGATGGCCTCCAGACTCCTGAAGGTCCCTTCCCTTCCCACTAATCACAGCTTTAGTTGGGGCTGCCCGGCCTCTGGTGCTGAGAAGGCCCTTGATCCCTGCTGGAGGGATCGGACTTGGGGTCTGGGGGCAGGGACCAGCGCACAGAATTCCAGGCCTGGAGCTGGGCCAGACATCTGCCCCCCCTTGGATTTCTGGGAGTCCATCCCCGCCAGGCCTTTGCTGGAGGCAGAGGGAGGCCAGACCTCCTGGTGATGGCGGCCCCTTTGGAGCAGGTTTTGCCCCTTTTTGGGGACTTTAGCCCCCCCTCCTCCATCTGCCCCCCATGGACGCCCCAAACCAAACTTCTGCTGGGGATGTGCAAGTCCCCAGATTCCCTGCTTTAGCCCGGAAGGAGGGGCACGTGATTAAGAAGCAGACTTTTTGTCAATCGCAGGCTCACGATTTAGAAACGAGGAAGCAGGTGCAAAGATTGCCTGCGGTCGGCCGGGTCAGGGTGGGATACCCAGTGGGCTGGACCCACTGACCTCTGACCCCCGCAGGTCCCAGCGGGCGGACCCCTTCCCTTCCGGTTGCCCGCGGGGCTTTGGGGCTCGGTTCCGAGCGGGCCTGGCGCTCCTGCCTGGGCTTGGGGTTTCCCGACTCCGGATCCTTCCCAGAGCCTCCCAGCAGCTCCCTGGGTGTTTGGGCTTCCAGGCTCTGCTTTCAGCCGAGAGCTGGCCCCCTTCCCGGGCCGTGGAGCCGGGCCATGGAGGGGCCGGCGGACAGAGGCGGCCTCCTTGGTTTGTGAGGGAGGGAGCTCTTCACGAGGGGCTCCTTTCCAGAACGTGTCGGGGAGCTCTGAGCCACACTTTTACTGCCCTGTCCGGTCTCCAGGGTTCCTGGCGCATGAGTAATGGCTCCGGGCCTCTTCGTACCTGGCTCGGATTCAATGGGAAGGAGACATCTGGCCTTCGGAAGCCCTGGGGCTGTGCGGGCGCTGCCGGGGTCCCAGTAAGGCCCCAGAAGGTTGAGGCGGCTGCTTGTCCTGGGGGGGGGCATTCATTAATCCCGGGCTTCCCGAGCAGGGCCGGATCGGGCCGATGCCCTGCGGATCTCTGTGCGACTAGCGGGGCAGTGGGGCTCCCCTTCTATGGCTCTGCACGTAAATCACTGACTTTGACCCCAAAAGGCGGCCGACCGCGGCCGCCGAGGGCCCCCTCAAATTGAAATTCTGGCTTCCCAATTGGTGCCGGTCGTTAGGGTGGGGAAAGAGAAAGCGGCCAGTTAGTCTTGGTCAGAAGGACTGGGAGGACTTGGAAGCAGGGGCCAGACTGAGATGGGGCTCAAAGGAAAGCCTTGGGGTTCTCCCCCGGGGCCCCAAATAGGCCAGGTCCTGGGCTTGGGGAACGGCCAGAGGCCTGGGGAAGCGAGCAGGAGCCCGCGAGGCCGGTCCGGGCCGGACGCCGAGCCCCGGACAGCGCTGGGCTGCAGCTTGTGGGCCGTGGGGTGACCTGCCCTTCTGCCCCCTGGGACCCCGTGCAGGGATCCGGTGGGCTCTGGGGGTAGATTCCCGTGGAAGGGGCCGCCCCATTTAAGATGGGGGAAGCTGAGGCAAAGAACCCGGGTCTGACTTAGCTGCTTAGGGTCCAAGATGCAAAGACAAGAGAATGGGCCGGGGCCCTCGGGCTGAGGGGGGGGGGAGAATCCATGGGCGGGAAGCTGGACCAGTCGCAGTGGGAGCCCCTGGGGCGCGCTGGGGCCTCCGTCTCCCCATCTGTGAAAGGAAGGGGGAGGGGCAGCCCAGCCCGGGGGCCCAGAACGCGGGCGCCGGGGGGGGCCGTCCGCCCCTCTTGGCCGGTGGGCCTTTGCTTGGGGGGCGCGGGGGGGCACCTTCGGAACGTTTTGAGGAGCCGCTTGGAAAAAACGAGGCTGGAATGGGGGCGGCTGAAGCCCCCTTATTCCGGGGCCTTCTGAAGTTCCTTTACTCGGAGCCCGGACCGACCCAGGGAGTGCAGGGAGATGAAAAAATGAGCCTCCCGGGAGGGCCCCTTCTGTTCCTGACGGTCAACACCCCAAGGCCCCCGGGGCCCTGGAAGAAGGGAAAGGAAAAGGGGAATGAGGCGGGGGCAGTAGGGCCCCGGGGTCCCCCCGCCCGTGGGGGGCCGGGGGCCCCCCGGGGGGTGGGGGGGGCCCGGAGGTTGGGGGGGGGAGGGGGGGGGGGTGAGGGCCGGTGGGGGGTGGGGGGGCGGCAGGGTTTTCCTTCCCTCCAGTCCCCGAGGAGGTGGCTGACATTTTCAACGCCCCCAGCGACGAGGAGGACTTTTTCGGGTTCGGAGATGAGGTTCCCATGGAAACGCTTGTCCTGGAAAGAGCTTTGACCCAAGTCAGGAAAAAGGTGAGGCGGGGTTCTGCTGGCGGGGCCCCGCCCCTCGAGTTCGGGGCCCAGGCCGGGCCGGGTCCTCCTGCGGGGTGGGGAGGGGGCGGGGGGCCCGGGCCCGGGGACAGGACTGACCCATCCGGCCCTGGTGTCGGGGGCCAGCTGGGGGGCGGGGTGGGACAGGGACGGCATCCGGGCCCTGGTGTCCGGGGGGGGAGGGGCCGCTGGTCAGCGCCGGGTCCGGGGGCTGGGGGGGGGGGACAGCTCTGGGGCCCGGGGCTCCGCGGGGCACAGGACTGACAGCATCCGGGCCCTGGGTCGGGGAGGGGCCGAGGTCAGCGCGGGTCCGGGGCTGGGGGGGGGACACCGGGGCCCGGGCCCAAGGGGCAAGGACTGGAACGGGCAGCGCCAGTGCCGGTCCCGGCTCACCGGCCTCGGACCCCAATAGTTTTCGGCCCTGGGGGGCGGGCCGCCCTGCTCAGGGTTTGGGGGCCTGGGGAGCCTCCTCGGAGCTTTGCTGGCGCCTCTTTTGGGGGGTCTCCATGAACCTCCCAGCCCTGGGGCTCTGGGCTGAGCCTCCCCTTTGCTCTTGGGTGGGGGTCAGGACCCTGGGGAGGGGCTCTCTGGGGGCAGGTCAGCTTTAATGGGGAAATCAGGACCAGGGCTCTTCCTTTGGGGGCCGGAGCGGATCATGGAGGACAGAGCCGGCGCTGGGGCTCGGGATGAGTCTCTGGGAGACTTTGGACAGCAGCCCAGGTTAGACCAGCTGACCCCAGTCCTTCCGGTCCGGCCGTCCCATGTCCGTTGTAGCCCAGGGCTCCCTTCTGCCACCGAGTCGCGGTGACTAAGTAGAGATTTCCCCAGCAGAGCCTGTCTGCTTGTGGGGGGGCGTGGGCCTCCCTCGTGCCCGTGGCCAAGGCCCCGGGCTTCCCGGCCCAGACAGCCTTCTCAGGGCTCTCTTGAAGCTTGAGTGGGAAGCAGAGGCAGCCGTGGGACCCCCAGGACACCAGGGGGCTATCGGCCTCCAGATGGATGCACAAATGCTTCAGTTTATGGCTTCCGCGCCCCTCTGGGGCCCAGACTGGTGTCCTCCCCCCTTGCTGGGGGACGCCCAGAGGAGCCGAGGGCTCCTCCGACCAGCCAGGTGCAGCATTTTCCGATGGCTTCCTTCGTCCCCCCCCTCCCTCCGCAGCGGCCCTGGTTATTGTGGCCCTGAGAGCACACATCAAAGATACCTTACAGTCACTTACTCATGGGTCCATCCTTGAGCTGCAGGAGCATCCCCGTCCTTCCTCCCGCTCCCGTGGCAGTTTTCCTCCTTTGCTTTCCTCCAGAGAGTATCTAAATATGAAATAATACATAATTATGTGAGGAGGGGGCAAAGAAAAGGAGACAGAGTCACATGCAGCTCCCTAGAGTCACTTCTCTCCCTCTTGTAGATCCTGGGCCCGGCTCTGGATGTTTAGTCCGGCCCGGGGCCCTCTGAAGCGAGACTGTCTGAGGTCCAGGGCTTGCAGGAGACCGTGGGGAGCCGGCTTTAGTCTGGCCAAATGGGCCTGGCAGTGCGAGGGCAGTGGGACATTGAAAGGGTTTCCTGTGGGACCTAGCTGGACCAGAATCTGCCTTCAGAGGGTTTGCAGGGAAGGGCAGCCCCGGCAGGGCCCCAGGGACGGCGTGACTGCCCGGCACCCTGCCTGGGACGTCATTCAGAGGCTGGGCCTCTTTAGTTTGCTCTAAAGTGAAACTGTGGGATGGTTCTAGATGAATAAAGTCCAAAATGAGTAGCCTGACTTACCAGATAAGGACATTGACAAATGGGCCAAGATCGGAGGTCCCAGGACTTGGGAGGTTTTCTGGTACAGCTTTGGATTTACAATTGTCTGTCTCTATTTATTCCTCCTTCTCTTAAGAGGGGTCAGTAAATAAAAGTAAACAAAAATGGTTTGGGGTTTTGGGGATTTTGTTCTGTTTTTTCTTTTCTTTTTTTGAAGAAAAAAGTTGACTTTTTTATAAAGAAGCCAGCTAGTCCCAAGCAAATGCAGCTTACTGAAAGCTCCCCCCATCTAAGAGAAATTTCCCCAGGCCGGGGTGGGGGCTGGACTCTTTCAGGGGCTTCCTTTTTCTGACCAGGAAATCCTGCTTGATGACAGCCTTTGCTCTTGAGCTTTGGAGATAGACAGCCTCAGAGGGGGCTGCCTGGCCCGCCAAGAGCTGGGGAGAGTGGGGAAGGGGCTGTTGGCCTGGAGATTGATGGAGTTTCTCCTTTCCTCTCTGGCTTTCCCACTTCTGCATCTCTGCTGATAAAAGCAGATTCCGGACTCTGGCCTTATTTCACTGAAGTTGTAAATCTGCCAGAAAGTGAATTTGAACAAAACTTTCTTGTTCTTATTGTTTTTAAGTAAAATTTAACTTGATGAATTTGGTGGGGTTGATAGCTTTTAAATTTTATTTTAAGTTTTTTTTAATTTTTAAATTTTTTTGAATTTTTAAATTTTTAAAAAGATTTAGAAATTATTTTTAATTTAATTTTTTTTAACGTGCTGGTTTTAGGATATGCATTTCCATTCCAAGTACATGACCGACGAACTGCGAAGGATTTTCACCGAGGATACTGACTCAGAGACGGAAGATTTTGAAGGATTTACCCAGAATGAGCTCAACAGTCACCCAGAGCTAATGGTAACTTACCCATCCAACACTTGCAAGATTGATGATTAGAGAAATGTATTATTTCCCCCCAGTAAAAGTATTCTCTATTTATAACTGATTTTTAACCTCCCCCACCCTCCAGTCCCTGAGTTTATTTGATCAATCAGTAGCCTTAAGCTAAGATGTTACCTAGCACTGAGTGGTTTTGAATTGAATTTGAAGAAGCTGGATTCAAATCCAGTTCAACTACTTGCTACCAGTGGGAACTCACTTGAATGAGCCCTATGAGGTCCCCTCCAGGTCTACATTTATGACTTATTAATCCATTCCAGTCTGTTTCTTTCCATTGTTTTGTTGGAGTGTTTGCCCATAGAATCATAAGCCTAGAGCTGGGGAGGACCTTGGAGATCAGTTCCTGCTGTATGTGTGAGGGACTGTGCTGGGTGCCAGGGACCTCAAAATAAAGCATTTTCTGCCCTCCAGGAGCCTCTGTACTACCCCATGCTTCCAGAATATCACCTTGCAAAATTTGTGCCCTTAGCTCCTTTCATTCAGCAGTGAATTTCTCTCTCACCCTTTTTGGAACTATTTTTGTTTTTCTGTCATCCCCACTTGGGGTAAACAAGTCCCTCCGATTCATTGCAAGTTTGGTTTTCTTACCTGGACAGCCAGGATGCCATACAGGAAGGCCTACCTTCCCCGGCCACAGAGAAATCCCCATTGGGGAAGGCTCCCAGTTTAATTTGACCTTTTGATTCTGGTCTAAAGTGCTACCCATAACCACAAATCCTCTTTACCCATAGCCTTTACAAAGGGTTTTCCTCCTCCTGCCCATCCCCTCATCCCTTCCACATGTCTACAGCAAAATCCCTTTGCATATTCTTCCCCCACCTGCCTTAACCTTTCCTGGGATTTCTCAAGATAGTGAATCACATCCTTGGGAGTCTGCTGGTCCAGCTGGATCCAAGTTCTTATTTGCAGATCAGCATTGCCAGTTTCTCCCAACAGTTTTATGACAACACCTTTCATTATCCTGGCTGCCCTTCTGTGGTTTTTGAATAAGAGATTTATAAAAAACAACAGTACCTGGGACTACAAAAATGGTTCTTCCTTTTCCTAGCCCCTCCCTTGTCATCCAACATGGCATCTGCCAGTGGAGGTAGCACTTTTGCTGTAGCCAGACCAGCACGCTACCCAATCAGCAGAACTTCCCGTCCCCGTCCCCTTTTTGATGCAGTTCCCATCCCCCTTTAAGAATTCAGACTCGGATTTCCTCAGAGGACAATAGGAGCACCAAGGAACCTACCTCCATTTCCAAGTGTGAGTTTTTTTTTCGTTCCAGCAATAATATTTGCTGAAAATTTTAATAATAACATCTGTCATTAGCTCAGTGCTTTGTATGTATTTGGTAGGAGGCTTCTTGGTCTTTGGGGACTAGTTAACATTTAGCTTGTCCTTCACTCTCACAAATTCCATCCGCAGACTAGTGCCCGGCTAATTTTTCTCTGGGTTCTGTGGAATAACTTGTGTTGTATAAGTTTGTTTACATATTGTCTCCCTTATATTGTAATATATACAATTGTAATATATGCCCCTTGAGAGCAGAGACTCTTTTCCCCCTTTTGTATTTCCCAGTGTTTGGCACATAGTAGGCACTTAATACGTGTTTATTGATTGATGTTAACCAATTTTCTTACCGCTCATCTTTATATTTGTCTGATGTTGGCAGAGAAAAGACCAGTTTTTTGTTCCTTCCCTTTATTAGCTCACAGAGTCAGAAATGAGTGATGAAGATGCTGGAGACAGTCATGTGGGCAGTGAAGAGGAGGAAGAAGAGGAGGAGGAAGAGGAAGAAGCCAAAACAAAGACGGCCTCCAGAAGAAACAGCTTTGGGCTAAGAGTTGCCTTCCAGTTCCCCACAAAGAATAAAGCAGATATAAAAACCAGGTTTTCTGAGCCATCCTTTTCTAGCTTACATTTTGATGAGAGTGAAAAATCGAAGTCTTTGAGAAGAAAGAAAAATGGTAGGCCGGGGAAGAGAGCTGTGGAAGGATCCACCTCTGAGTCGGATGAGGACTCGGACCTGGGCCAGACTGACTCGGATGCTCTGATCAAAAGGGCCATGAACATCAAGGAGAACAAAGCCATGGTAAGATATGTCTCTGAAGGCGATCTTGCCTCCATAGGTTGGAAAACCAAGCCTGCCAGGCAAGGTCATGTTTTTTCATGGGACCCTGGTAATGAATTACCCTAAATTACTGAGGATTGCAGATTTTAGAACCACAAACAACCTTGGAGATCAACTAGTGTAACACCCCAATCATGCAGTGAGAACCGAGGCCAAGAAAGGGGAAGCAAAATATCAAGAACTGGGATCTAAACTCGGACCCTTGACTCTTAGCTCCTCCCCTTTGGTGCAGATTTAGGAGGTTATCTCGCCAGGGAGACGGAAGCACTGATTTGGACTCCACGCCCTTCCCCCAATAAATAAGTGAAAGAAAGAATGATGGATCTGTGGGTCTGTAGATGCACCCGCCTTCTAGACAGACACATAAGATAGATCGTGTGTGTGCGTGATGCGATGTCTGAGACGTATGTGTAGGGGGGAGGCTCCATTCACATACGGGGTAAATAATACATCCTGTGTTAGGAATGTGCATCCAGGTGTGTTCGGTGCAGATAGAAAATATCCGTCCGTGTAAAACCCCAGACACACACACGTGGACACTTAAGTTGCAAATGTCTGAAGAACAAGCCAGCGGCGTTTCTCCAAAGCGCAGCCTGGCTGAAAGGGCTGCGTCCCAGAGCTCGGCGTCCGGCGCGCGCTGGCTTAGGAGGGGATTAGCATGTCGGTTTCACTCGGGTCGCTTTCAGGGATGTGTCAGTTTCAGCCTGGGAAGCCGCGTTTGTCGCTGGAGCGCCGCAGATGGATATCTGATCCGGGTTGGGGTTGACGCGTTGTGTGAGGGACCAGGGGTAGAGGTCTGGGTGTCCCTCGGGGGCCCCCAGGGCCAGGGATGGAGCCTTTCTTGACCAGAAGGCGGGAAGGCAGCCCCGAGCAGTGACCGCTTGTCTCTTTCCCTCCTTAGCTCGCTCAGCTGCTGGCAGAACTGCACTCTCTCCCAGAGCTGTTCCCGGTGCAGACCCCGAGCCCAACTTACGTAAGTGGAAATCTTGTTTTCTGACCCCTCCCCTTAACAGAAGCACTTCCCATTGGAGGGGGTTTCAGAAGCAGCCGTGCTTTCTCTCTCTTCCAGAAAAAGAAGACGGTCAGGCGGGCTTTCTCGGAGGGACAGATAACTCGCCGCATGAACCCCACCCGCAGTGCCCGGCCTCCGGAGAAGTTTGCCGTGGAAAACTTCACCGTGTCCCCCAACTTTGAAGAAGACCTGTACGCTTTCAGGAGACGGAAGAAAGGGAGCGGGGTATGTGTCTCACTCCCTCGGTGCTCAGCCCTGACCGTGGAGCTAGTCCACGAGTGAGTCTTTTATCCAGACTGAACTTTGTGGCGAGCAGAACCCGACAGCCAGCGAGGGGAATAGGAGTGTCCAAGGCCTTGAGGCTTCTGTGCATTTGCCGGAGGTCCCAGGCTAACTGTGTTTTGGAAATCACTGACAGAGTTGGGAGTAAAAGGGATCTTAAAGACTCTTTTTACCATTATTTAATTAAAGAAACTGAGGTCCAGAGAAAGGCCATGTTTTGCTCAACGTTTCATGGATTATAAGCAGAAAAGCAGGGCCTGATTAGCTAGCAATCACAGGCGCTCTAAGGTTTGCAAAGTTCTGTACGAATGTTGTCATTGGATCCTCACAGAAACCCACAGTGACAGAACAGATATATTTATTTGTGTAGCAGGTGAGTCAAGGTTGGTCTACTATCACCATCTGGAAGATGTCTAGACTGGCTTTGAAGGGGCTGGTGAGGATGCTAGGTCTGGCGTTTGGGGCCACGTGGTTGTCCCATAGGAGCCCCATCCCATCTCTGGTTATTACGGGTAGTTCTGCTACCGGGTGGACTGGTAGAAGGGCGAAGCTTTATGGGTTTGCTTTCCAGATCTAACCGTCGGCACAGGCTCAGAAGCAGTGAGATACCCCCGGGGCTTTAAACGCTCCTGCCATCAGACCCGTGTGCTCATTTTGCAGGGTAAATGCCGCGTGTACAGAAAACGGCGTATGTCTTCTTACCGGACAGTGGATGAGATCACCGAAGATGACCTAGAAAACGTCGCTATCACTGTGAGAGATAAAATCTACGACAAAGTTCTGGTAAGGACTTCATATCCGAAAGCCATATTTAAGGTGATTCTTCCCATATTTGCCATGCAGGGGACTGTTATTTGGCCTCTCTTTTGCATGGTAACCCGGATCAGGGCCCAGAGTGCCATAAAGTGAGTCATTCCGACTCACAATAAGGCGACTTTTTAGAGGAGGAGAAGCAGGTCAGTGTTGCTACAGACTGGACAATTTGGGGACTTGTTCTATTGGTTCTTTCGCATTAATCCCCTACTACATGTCCGGTCTTGTGCTTGGTGCCAAGGATACAGAAGAGTAATTCTTCCTGGCCTCAGGGAGCTTGCATTCTATTTGGTGAAAAACACATACACTGATAAATAAGAAATGTAGGCAAAGGTTTCAGTGGGAAGCATGAGCAGTTTGCCAGGGGCTGGAGGAGCGCTGCCGTCAGAAAATCCTCAGAAAGGAGGCGGCATCTGAGCTAAGACTTAAAGGGGGCTCGAGATTCCACGAGGCAAAACATGTCATCTCTGAGGGAGGACCGTAGTAGGGAATGGACTTGACTTGCTTGGAGTGACAGATGTAGAACTGTAAGGAACTACAGATGGTTAACCTGGAGCCTGGGGGAATTCTCTTGCCTTACTAAGTACCTGAGGCAGAATTCGAGCCCAGGAGGACCAGGGTCCTTTCCAGCCTGCCTTCCTTAAGTCTTGTTGGCTCACTTTGTCCATAACGTGAAAGAGGATTTCAATCACTGGACGTTTATTTGACGTTTATTAAATATCAACCACGGGCAGGCGCTTACTAAAAGGAGGAAAAAGACAAGGCATCTGCCCAGTTTTATGTAAGAGGGAAGAATGAGCTCATTGGTGTATGAGACACTTGCTGGATGCCAGACGGATTCGGGGAGCAGGTTCTTGGAAAGTGGCCGTGATGGTAAAGGGAGGTCATAGCTGAAGCTGCTCGGCCATGCAGAGAAATTCTGTCAATCCCTTCACTGCTTTCTTCCACACCTTAGGGTAACACGTGCCATCAATGCCGACAGAAGACCATCGATACTAAGACAGTGTGTCGGAACCTGGAGTGCGGGGGAGTCAGGGGGCAGTTCTGTGGCCCGTGCCTCCGGAATCGTTATGGGGAAGATGTAAGGTCGGCTCTCTTGGACCCGGTAGGTGGCCGTTCCTTTTCCTTCTTATCTCATCGCTGAACAGAGACATTCATATTGCTCCCAACAAGCCATTCACTCATATTGTCAGATTTAAGTTTGATGTCAGCAAGCCAGCGGTGTGACATCCCAAAAAAGCAAGAGGAAGGAGTGGGGAAGGAGACTGGGCTCGTGGTCATCCTGTGGCGAGAGAGAAGTTGGAGAAAGGAGAGAAAGCTCCCAGCCCTATGGACGTCTCTGGGAGGGCAAGCAAGGACCGGGATCAGGGGAACAGGATGGGTCCGTTAGTGAGGGAAAGCTTTGTAGCAGCAGCAGGCAAGGCTGCCTTCTCACCAGAATGATGCTATTTGTGATGATTAATATTTTATTATTTGGTATCAATCCCAAGTAGCTCAGTATTGGAGTTGGTTAGATCTGGCCCAGACACACTGGATGCTCACAAACGTCTGCCTCCTTTTCCACTCTCTCTTTATGCTGCCTTTGCTCTGGACAGAGAGAAGCTCTGGGCCCATGTTCTCCCCCCCTCTCCCCAGGGGTGTGTGGGAGGGCTCACGCTGCAGGTGTCCTTCCATCCCCACCCCCTCCGGCCTCGCCTCCCAGCGGGGTCCTCTGCATCTCCCCGATTTTCTTCCTCCCAGGACTGGATGTGCCCCCCCTGCCGGGGGATTTGCAATTGCAGTTACTGTCGGCGGCGTGACGGACGATGTGCTACCGGCATCCTCATCCACCTGGCAAAATTTTATGGCTACAACAACGTGAAAGAATACTTGGAGAGGTGAGGCTCCTTTTTGGCCTACCTGAAAGCTGAAAAGGAAATCGGGAAACCAGACAAAGGAGTTAACCAAGAATTAGGGGGTGACAAGGAGGGGGCCCCCAAAGTCTTAGTGCAGGGGTAAGGTCCAGGCTGCCCTGGGACACTTTACACCACTGGGAGGGGAGCTTTTATAGTGGAACTTTGGTGTAGCTTAAAGGTGTACCCTGATTTACAGTAAACAGCTGAGTCTTTTTCTCATCTGTCTCTCAGCATACAGAAACAACTGGTTGAAGACCATTAGGATGCAGAGAAAATGGCCAGAAATGGGGAAGGGGGGGGTCTCGTCGGGAAGACCCCCTTCCCCGATGGGTGTTCCAGATTTGATGAGTGTTGTGACGGTTTTCTTTGTACAGGGAGCAGCTGTTGGGGGGAAACTCAGCAGTTTGGCTTCTTCCTGTGCACGGTTTGTGACGCTTTGTCCCATGTTCGTAAAGTTTCTCAGGAAAACATCGTCTTAGTACAGGGGTCAGTGGATTGTCCCCGGCCCGCGATAGCCAGCCTAGTACATTGAGGTCTTTACAAAAACGCTTCTAACTGAAAAGCACAATGAGAATAATGTAGATATTGTTAACCTTCCAGGTTAAGTTTACAAGGAGAAAACTTGATAAGCCCCTCCCGGCCTGGGAAGGAAATGCTCAGGTATTGACTGTGCCCTAAATAACCCCTGGAAGACAAGGCTGCCCTTGGCCCGAGACGCATTCGAGATTTGGAATCGGGGCTTTTTTTTCTTTACCCTTTATTACCAAGTGCAATTATTTGGAAGAACTTGAAAGTGTAGCGTTGATTTTTCAGTTTGCTTATAGAAAAACCTGCCCGGCCCATTTCTCCGTTTCTTTAAGGAAGGAACCCATTTGGGGACCTCCCCCCAAAGCCCACATGAACACTTTTATTTGACGCTTGGTCTCTTAGAGCAGAAATCCCCCTTGGGGAGCGGGCACTCAGCCTTGTTTTTCAGGTCTTGTTTTAGTGATTTCACGGTAAGCCACGTAAGGGATACGAGCCTTAACTTTTGTTTCTGGGGTTGCAGACGCTTTGTGGTGGCGGGGAGAACACGGCCTTTCTCTCGTGTTGGTTTGTCTGTCTCTTCCTATCCCTCCCTTTTTCTTTTATGGGGAGGGGGAAATGTCACGTCCTCAGTAATTTCTGTGGAAGACGCTTGCAGGACATCTTTGGGGGGGTGGCCGTTGCCTTTCGGGGAGCACCCCCTTTCACCCGGCCAGGAGCAGGGCCGCCCCCGCCAGCACCCACTTGGCGGCCTTCTCCTGGCTCTTCAGCCTGAAGGTCCACACGTAGGTGGGGCCCCGGGTCCGGGTTTGGTACACAGGGCACTCGTAGGTGAGCTTCGTGTCCTGCCTGTCCGCTGGAATGGCCCTGACGAAGATGACCGGCATGGGTGAGCTCAGCTCCATGAGGCGCGCCTCTGCCATGGTCCCGGCCTGGACGTCCCAGCGTGCTCCTAGGACAGAGCACACGGGTCACTGCTGTATGGAATGCCTGGGGGGCTTGGGGTACCCTGCTGTGGGCACACAGTTGGATGCAATAAAAGTCACTGCTGATTACTCTCTAAAGCTGATGGATTTCTTGGAGGGAGGGGCCGGAGGACACTTAGAATGGCAAGTGACCAAAGGAGGGCAGAGTCTCAGCTCTCGGGTTTGTGCCCTGAGCCTCCGTCCCCTCACCTGGAAGGGAAGGAGAGGCCGCGGTCCCGGCCAAGAGTTTACCTTGGGAGCAATGACATTAATGGGCCAGAAGTAAAGCAGATTTCTGGGGAGCTCTTGGGGTCACAGGGCAGGAAAGGCCCCAGGATCTGTCACCGCTCCCACTCTGACATCCTGCTGGACCCGGGGAGTCACTAAGCTGATTCCTAGACTCGCTTCCAGCTTTGGGAAGCCGAGTCTGTGGGGCCTTAAGCCAAAGCCATCCCAGCCCCATTTTGTGCATGGGGCACAGGAAGTAGTTCAGTGGTTTGCCCAAGCTCCTTACACTATTCGGCCTTCATTTCCTCCTGACTTACAGGTGAGGAAACTGAGGCAGGAGCAACGCTCCTTGGGGGGCCAGCCTGCTGCCTGGGGTCTGCTGCCCACTTTGGCCACGATGCTGTGGAGGAGGACGTCCACCAGGGGGTGGCCTTGGGCAGCAGCAGCAGCCCGGAACCCTGGCCGAGCTCCCCAGTCTGACCTGGGAGAGGATGGGCCAGAGGGGACCACCAGGACCGGGCCCTGGCCCTGCACCCCTCCCTGAGCTGCGGGGCCGGCCGGGTGGCCTCGGCTTCCTCGCCTGTAAATGGGGGGCCCCTCCCAGCGATTCTGTAGGCTCAGTCAGGAGCCGAGCCCCTTGTCCTGGGGTACCGTGTGGCTCAGGATCCTCCCCAGAATGGCTGAAGGCCTAATCTGTGTGGCAATCGGCCAACATCGCAGCACTGAGGGGGGTCAAGGGCAGAGGACTAGGACAGGGCCGGGACTTGCTTCCTGACCTGGGGGACAAACGGGATCCTTTGCCCCATCCTGGGCCATGGAGCCTGGGTGGGTTTCTGGCCAGGTCTGCAGCGCTGCTGGGCCATGGGTGATGTGTTGTGGAGAAAGTCCTAGATTTGGGGTCTAGACATCCCTGCTCTAAGGCTGCCTTGGAGACTGGGCGAGTCCCTTTCTTCCTATGGGCCTCAGTTTCCCCATCTGTAAAACGGGTGGCTGCCTCTGAGGGCCCCTCTTACCCTCCATGAAGAGCCCGTGAATGTAGGCGCCCTCCCTCGGGGGATGGCCGTAATCCTCCTTGGCCTTCTTGGTCACGTCCACGGTCAGACACATCTTGTCCAGAGGCCATGCGTTCTTCCGGGCCGTGCTCTGCATGACAGCTTCCGGGGGAGGGGGGAACAAACTGGGTGAGCAGGTGTCTGGGCCCCAGAGCTCCCAGGGAGGCCCTAAAGGGAGACCCCGGCCCTGGGCCAGCTCAGGATGGGGAGTCTCCCAGCCCTGGCGCCTCCCCCTAATGGAGGCCGGCGCCATGATCTGGGGCCCAGAGAAGCCCTGCGGGGACAGCTCTGCCATGGTGGGACGCCCAGGGGCCCTGCCCCTACCTGTCAGGAAGGACTGCGGGTTAAAGAGTCCGGACAGCCATACTACTGCCGGCAGGGCCAGGTCCTGGGCCCAGCCGTCCAGCTCTCGGCACCTCGCCAGGAGGTCGCTGAACCTGGTGGGAGAGAGAGGGACCAGGTTCTGGGTGGGGTGAGGCCCTAGGGGAGCCCATGGGGGACCAGGTTCTGTGTGGGCCCAGAGGCCCTGGGGGAGCCCACGGGGGTCAAGACTGGTTCTCCTTCCTGGGGCCCAGCCCCAGGGTCACGTGCAGAAATCATGCTTCTGCTGATGCGTTATTAAAGTGATTTTCTTTCTGGACGGCCTTCTGTCCTGATCAGGGTTCCCTGTCTCTAAGGGGCAGGTTTGGCTCCCACCCGAGGCGGTGGCAACCGCATGAGACTTCCAAGAAAACTCAGTTTCCCTTTTATTTTAAAAATTAACCAGCAACAGCATCTAAATTCTTAAAAGAGAAATGAAGAGAGCTGCAAGAAGAAATGGACAGCAAAACTATAATAGTGGGAAATCTCAACCTTGCACTCTCAGAATTAGATAAATCAAACCACAAAACAAATAAGAAAGAAGTCAAGGAGGCAAATAGAGTACTAGAAAAGTTCGATATGATAGACCTCTGGAGAAAACTGAATGGAGACAGAAAGGAGTACGCTTTCTTTTCAGCAGTTCATGGAACCTATACAAAAACTGACCATATAGAGCAGGAATGAACTGAACCAGCTATGCCCAGCGAAAGAACTCTGGGAGATGATTAAGAACCATTACATTGAATTCCCAATCCCTATATTTTTATCCGCCTGCATTTTAGATTTCCTTCACAGGTAATTGTACAATATTTCAGAGTCTGATTCTTTTTGTGCAGCAAAATAACAGTTTGTCAAAACCGTTATTTTGTGTATCTAATTTATACTCTAACATATTTAACATCTACTGGTCATCCTGCCATCTGGGGGAGGGGGTGGGGCGGAGGGGAAAAATTGGAACAAAAGGTTTGGCAGTTGTCGATGTAAAATTACCCATGTATATAACTTGTAAATAAAAAGCTATGAAATAAAAAAAAGAAAGAAAAAAAAATTGACTATAAATTAGGACATAAAAACCTCAAATGCAATAAGGCAGAACTAGTAAATGCATCCTTTTCAGACCATGATGCAATGAACATTACATTCAATAAAAAGCCAGGGGAAAATAGACCATAAAATAACTGGAAACTAAATAATCTCATACTAAAGAATGATTGGGTGAAACAGCAAATCATAGACATAATTAATAACTTCACCCAAGAAAATGACAATATTATGAGACATCATACCAAAATGTGTGGCATGCAGCCAAAGCAGTAATAAGGGGAAATTTCATATCTCTAGAGGCCTACTTGCATAAAATAGAGAAAGGGAAGGTCAATGAATTGGGCTTGCAACTAAAAATGCTAGAAGAGGAACAAACTAAAAATCCCCAGCCAAACACTAAACGTGAAATTCTAAAAATAAAAGGAGAGATCAATAAAATTGAAAGTTAAAAAACTATTGAATTAATAAAACTAAGAATTGGTTCTATGAAAAAAACAATAAAATATACAAACCCTTAGTAAATCCGATTTAAAAAAGGAAAGAGGAAAATCAAATTGTTAGTCTTAAAAATGAAAAGGGAGAACTTGCCACTAATGAAGAGGAAATTAGAGCAATAATGAGGAGTTACTTTGCCCAACTTTATGCTAATATGTTTGATAAATGAAATGGGAGAATACTTTCAAAAATATAGCTTGCCCAGATTAACAGAGGAAGAAGTAAATTGGCTAAACAGTCCCATTTTAGAAAAAAAATTAACCAGCAACTTTGGTCCAAGTCCCCTGCTGATGTTCTCAAGTCGGCTTTTGGGGTCGTCCCCACTGCTTTTCTCTGGAGGGCCCTCGCTCACACCCGGCCGCCCAAGCTTCCTCCCCTGGCCCCCCCCACGCTTCCCTCTCAGTCTCAGCCCAGTTTCTGGGCGCAGTCGGCTCGGCAGCAGAGGCAGAGCCCGAGAGCCGCTGGACCACAGGGAACAATGGTCTGCGAGACTTGGTTTCCTTATCTGTTAATGGGGGATGAAACCTTCCCTGCCTCCTCATGGGGTCATGGAGGCTCCTGGGAGATAGAAAGGAAAGAGACCAGAGGAAGTGAAAATGACAGGAATTAACATCCCCAAAGGATCGATCCTTCAAGGTGTAAAAGCTGGTGGTTAAACAGGCTATTCGGGGGAGGGGTTAGAGCTTGAGATGTAAACCTTCCCCTGGCCCCCCTTTAATAAGTGAAGAAACCCCGGTCTGGGAAGCAGCCTTCCCAAGCCACCCCACAAAGGCCAGGATTCAAACTCAGATCTTGACACTGTCCACTGTGGGCACAACAGAAGGAACCTTAGATGGAGAATGGGAAGATCTGGGTTCAAATTCTCCCTCTGCCACTGTACTTGAGTGTCTCAGACCAGTTCCTCTCTCAGAAAACGGGAGGTTTGGACAAGACGGCTTCCACGTCCCTGGTGACAGATCTGGGCCGGCCAGTGAGGGTCAGAAGGGAGACCCCCAGAGTGCCCACGGAAGGGCAGCCCTTGCTTTTGTCAGCATGAACCCCCTCGTGGGGCCCCCCAACCTGATCCGCCCCTCCCTCCTGCCTGGTGGCTTTAATTTTTTTATAATCATTGATTCTCTCTCCCTTTAACAACCGAGTCAAAAAAAATTTCACAATAAATCAGCCAAGCCCACAAAGACAGACGCCCCCATCCCCCCTCCCCCGTGGCTGCCCTGAGCTCAGGCCTCATCCTGAGAGGAGGAGGGGGATTCGGAACCACGACTGCCGGCACTGGACCACTTACCACTGGGCCAGGCCGTAGGTGGAGGGGTAGGCCAGTCGCACCCAGGAGGCGGGCACGGTGCCAGAGCTGAGCGCCATCTGCTGGGCTTCCATGTCGGGAGACAGCATGAGCTCACCCTGCGGAAGGAAAGAAGTGGCCTGGGGAGCACAGGGGCCCGGGGAGCATGGGGGCCTGGGGAGCACGGGGGCCCGGGGAGCACGGGGGCCTGGGGAGCATGGGGGCCGGGGGAGCACAGGGGCCTGGGGAGCGTGAGGGTCCGGGGAATGTGGGGGTCTGGGGAGTGTGGTGGCCTGGGGAGCACAGGAACCTGGGGAGCATGGAGGGCTTCCGGCTAGCTCTCTGGAGGACCATGGGGAGCCTTGATCTTAGTGCAGGAGGCAGGAGCACCCCCAGGAGGCTGGTCAAAGATGGAACACTCATTTCCAGTCCCCTCAGCCCTTAAATACCCGGTAAGGTTACGTCCCTACAGCACACTGAGCATGTGCCAACTGGAGAACCGTGACATCCCGTGCTGAGCACTAAGGACGTGGGAACTAGAGAACCGCCATCTCCTCAGTGGCTCTGAGTTAGTGCCTGCTGTAAGTCTCAAATAGACGTCTCCAGCCTTCGGCCTGCCCCGGCCCGGCCCGGCCGCTTACCTTCAGGCCCAGGTCCAGCTGCCGCAGTGAGCGCCGGATCTCGCGCAGGAGCAGGTTCATCCGCTCACACTCCTGGAAGCACACGAGGACGTAGGGGCTGCGGGACGGCGTTTTGTGCGCCATCTCTGCCACGTCGAACTCCTCGGGAAGCTTCTCCAGGAGGTCGTCCAGGATATTCTTAACCTTTGGGAAACACGAGCATCAGGTGCATCTTTCCCTTAGGATCAGGGCTGGCCTCGGAAGGCTGGGCCCAAACTTGTTGGCCCCTGGTAGCGGGCAGGGTCGGAGGTCACCGTGGGTGGGGTGGGGGGTGCCCTGGTTAGCCAAGTTCCAGGCAACACAGCCGCTGGCATTTCTGTGACCCGGGGGTAGGGATGGCAGAAGATGGTGGGCCTGGTGTGACCGGGGCTCCCCAGCAGGCCACCATTAATGCACCCCACTGCAGATTTCAGCCTATTATCCGCTGACTCCCCCTGCTGAAGGAGCGGGAGAGCTCTGAGAGAACAGACTGGAGAGGAGGCCCGTGGGGGCAGGAGAAGACCCCCAGGAAGGAGGGAGCTCTGCGGGTCCCCAGGCTACTTGTGTCCAGCTTCTCGGGGTTTTCTTGGCAATGACACTGGCGGGGCTACTGTCTCCTCCTCTAGACCATTTGACAGATGGGGAAACTGAGGCAGACAAGGTGAAGGGACTTGCCTAGGATCACACAGACAGTAAGTGTCCCAGAAGGACTTGGGAACCTGAGGTTCTGGGACTCGGGCCTGGTGCCCTCGCTGCCTATTTAACCAGTACTAACTATATTTGGTCCTTGATAACCAAGTTAGCAAAGAACAGAAGCTTTAGGCCAATTTCTGCTCAACATTAGGAGAACCTTTCTAGCAAAGACAGCTCGGACATGCACCAATTGGCCTAGAGACCGGATCCCTTTCCAGGGATGGGCTGACCTAGAGTCAGACCAGAAGGGAGGCACAAATGGGACTCGCCCCAGGGTCTCCGGGGATGTTAGATGTCGGACATCCCCAGGGAGAGCATCCGGGGCCGTGCCCAAGAGTTAACAACAACAACCTGACGTGTATTTGTGTGTGGATGCACCTACGTGTCCACACAGATGTAATTTTACACAAAAGGAAAACAAATGCATATATTTGTGTATGTGTGTATATATGTATATATTTTTACTAAATAACAACAGCGATCATCTCTATCACAAATAAATAATAATCCCTTTAGCAAAATGCTTTGCAAAAATTGCTGTTAATTAAAACTTTAATAATCTAAAATGGATAACAATCCCATGAGGGAGCTGCTCCGGGAGCCAGAGCGTCCGAGGTGGGATCTGAAGTCATGTTTTCCTGCTGCGAGGTCGAGGCTGTAGCCGCTGCCCCCCAGCTGGCTGGGCAGTTTATATATGGAAATGGGGAATGATCTCTGTGTGTGTGTGTGTGTATGCCCTTAAATATAAGATTTTACATAAGTGTATATGTATGTGTATATATAAATATTCATATGTGAAAATGCATATAAACTTATATAAGAAGAAAATATATACATATATTTGTGTGTGTACATATGTATGTGTATTTTATATACACACACACACATACACATACACATAATTTTATGCAAGAAGAAAAGGAGGGAATTAGGAGAAAAGTTCACCTGCCGTTACAATTGAGGAGTTTCCCACATCTTCTCAGAAGCAGGAAGCATTACATCAGACACTTCTGGCCCCCTATTTTCTGTCCTCCCAAAGCTGACCAAACTGCGGCAAGAAGTGGCTTAGGTGTGGCCCGTGTGGGTAAATGCCTGCCGTACCTTCTCCTCCGGGGACTGGGCCAGCTCTTCGTGGCCGGCGAGGTTCCTGGGCTGCATCTCCAGCACGACTCGAAGGAGGGCGTCCGAAGTCACCGTCAGGAAGCCGATCTCGGCGTTGGGATGGAGGCCGTACAGCACCGGGCTTTCGGGGGGAAGAGCGTCATCGATGTACTGGTGGTAGCCCGCGTAGTCCAGGGTGAGCGGAGCCGGGAAGCCCGGGGCCAGCAGGAGCTCCCCTTCAAACTTCAGCCACAGGAAGGAAGGGGTTATTCCAGATCTCTTTGCCCTTCCCCCTCCACTAATGCCCTCCTCTGACTCCTGACTGGTGGGGCCGTGACCCTAAGCTCTCACCCACTCACCACATCCATTCTAGATCGTGCAGTAGACAGACAGCTGGCCCTGGAGTTAGGGAGATCAGGTATGAATAAGCTTCAGATGCTTACTGGCCACGTGACCCTGAGAAGTCACCCTGTTTGCTTCAGTGACTTTTTGAGGGACTCCCTGAAGGCAGAAGAGGATTCCCCATACAAGGGGGTCTTTCTCCCCTGTGGGGGTTTTTTGGGTGTGGGGGGGTGTTTGCAGGAATCACTTGAGTTGGATTCTACTCAGAGCCATATGAGTGTGTAGAGGGGACACTATGTTCCTGGTTTAAGGGGATGTTGCTATACCTTTTTCCTTTTTTAAATTTTTATTTGTTATTTTTGCTGAGGCAATTGGGGTTAAGTGACTTGCCCCGGATCATACAGCCAGGAAGAATCTGAAGCCAGATTTGAACTCAGGTCATCCTGACTTCAGGGCTGGTGCTCTATCCACTGCACCATCCAGCTGTCCCTGCTATACCTTTTCAAAAAATGTCTTTTGTAAAAGCAAACTAACATTTTCTGGTTAAATGATATCGGGGGACGCACCAGATAGGGGCTCATCTGCTAGAAAATAATTTGCAGATACTTGAATTACTGTTAAAAACATGAGGGGGAGAGAGGAGCTGTCCTCTGGGTACTCAACATCATAGTCCATAATGAGGAGGGAGGGAGAGAGTCCCAGAGCTGATGTTTCCACAGAAAGCCAGGCGTCAGAAATTTAAGATTTTGTCCAGCCAGGCATTTAGCGTGACGACAGTTGAATTCTTAAGAAAACAAACTAAAAAACATTTAAAATTCGCTTTTGATTCTGCTAAGTTTGGCGACACGGGCTAGGAAATCAGTAACAAAACTGAAGATTTCATTCTGGGTTTCAGAGAGCTCTGTCAGGTAATTTCCAGATTAAACACACAAAGATTAAACGTAAGCCGTGGAAGACCATCTAGGTGATTTTGTCTCGGCTGCTTCAGGAGAAAAATTATTAAGCGTGATTCTATTAATTTCCAGAAGTTATTCAATGGGAATCCCAAACTCAAAAGGTTGGATAATTATTAAAGGCCCTGAAAATGCCATTAATTCAGTCTCCGCCCACTAGAATTCGTTATCATTTGGAGAAGTTTCAAAGGTTTGCCTTTCCTAAGAAAATCAGTTCCTCTTATGTATCGGAATATTAAATTGTGCTGAAAAGGTCGCAGTCTATAAAGCTTGAAATATTAAACAGACCTTTCGGAGAACCCTGGAAGCATCTATTTACATGCAAGATGAATAAACCTCCTTCCAAATTTATCTTATTAATGAAAACACGTTTCTCAGGCCTCAGTCCTGTTAAGCTGCTGGGCACCGGACACCGACTGGAATAACGGGCGCTCCTGCCTCCAAGGAGGTTCCCTTCATGTTACAGATGGGGAAACCGGCCGTCAGCAGCCCAGGATTACACGCGGGGGATGCCCCTCCTGGGGCGCCACGGGAGAGCGGGCAGAGCTTTGAGTTTAGGGAGAACCAGGTTTAAGTCCCACCTTTTGGTACCTGGCCGCCTCTCCAGCCTCAGTGTTCTCATCTGGAAAATGGGGTTAGTGATATTCACGGGCACTTCAGGCCCGAATGAGATAACGTATACGGGAATATTAAGCTCTCTAGAGAGGCCCGTCATTCTGTGAAGAAATATAAGGGCGGTTCCCGGGCCCGAGAGTCTGCCGTCCATGTGAGGAGGGGAAACCGCGGGGGGATCACAGAGGGGGCGTCGGAGGGTGGCCCCCAAAGGAGGGGCCGGGGCGGGGCCGGAAGCACGTGTGGGGAGGAGGGAGTGGGCGGGAGGACTCCCTGTGTCTCTGGAGCCCAGCTCTGTGCGGGGAAGGGTGAGGGGCTGAGCCACCGAGCCAAGGGCCCCATTCCGATTCCGGGGCTTGCCCCCGGCCTGAAATGAATGCGCGCTCCTGTCCGTCCCGAGGTTTGTGGGATCTTTAATTCCGTTTGAGCCCTTCCTGAGCATCTAGCAAGTTAAAAGTCTGCTTGTCACTTGGGAACTTTGGGGCCGGCCTGGAGCCTGGAGCCGCTGGAGCCCAGGGATTATGGAGCAGGAGGGAGCGCGGGCCCTTCCAAGGCACAAGTTCTCCCAGAAGGCAAGTCCACGTCGGGGAAGAGAATGGGCGGGGACGGACGAGGTCTCCCCACCCCAGCTTAGCCCAGCTCAGTCGCGGCTGTTCTCCGCCGGGCGCCAGCAGGGGCCCTCTCCCCTCAGAGACGGCCCGGGATGTCCCGGGACTCGGCGTCTCTCCCCAGCGCGGATCAGCGCCGGCCCTGCCCGGCTCAGCTGGTGCCGCCCGGGCCGCTTCCCCGCGCCTGCTCGCGGAGCCCGAGGACGGGGGTCTCTGGCCTGTCGGATGCCCAGCCCCGCGCTCTGAGCTGGCGGCGGCTCCAGAGCTGGGCCCGCAAGGCGGGGGCTCGCCAGCCTGGCCAGCTTTCCCGGGCGAAGCCCCGGGGCTGCGGTTCTCTGAGCCAGGGAAAGGCCGGCGGCCTGCCCCGGGCAGCGCGCGGGGGGCTCCGGAACTGGCGGGAGGTGGCCCAGGACCGAGGCCCCCAGAGGACGTCCGGGGGCGGCCAGGAGGGCCACGGGGGCCCGGCCGCTCCGTCCCCACCCCTGCCCCCACAGCGGGCCCTGCAAAACCGCAGCCACAAACCGGGCGCCGGGGCAGCCCGCGGGGGCGAAGGGAGGCAACGGCGGCCCCTCCAAGGGCCATCTAGCTCCGGCCATTTTACTGAGGGGAAAAACCCCATGTGAGTGTGTGTGTGCGAGTGTGTGTGCGAGTGTGTGTAAGTGCGCGTGTGAGTTTGTGTGTGTGTGAGTGTGTGTGTAAGTGCGTGTGAGTTTGTGTGTGTGAGAGAGTGTGAGTGTGTGTGTCCCCGTGTCCGTGGGTGGCTATCCCCGGGCTAACAGGAACACGCCTGCTTCCAGCACAGCGTGAGGGCGTCCGTGAAACCCCGGCCCGCCGGACCCCGCTGACTTGGGAAAGGGACAGGCTCAATGCGCCCGATCTAAAATCCCTGATGGCGGCGTTTTTCAGGGCCGTCTCCTGCGGGCCTTTCCTCGGGCAGCCCCTCGGGGCCGCGCTGCCCCGCTCCCCGTCCTCTGGGCGGCCGCCCTGCGTCCCGGGCCCGGCCGGAGTCTCGGATTCGGGCCTGCGGGTATCGGAACTAAGCGCATTTCTCGCGGAGCGTTTCCGGGAGAACCGGGAAACCCCGACGGGCCGGAGCGGGAGACACCGCGCAGCTCCTCTCGGGCCAGGGAAAGCTCCCCGGCGAACGGCCCCAAGCCCCTGGTCCGTTAGAAGTGCTCTGGGGCGGCCGGGCGCCAGAAGGTGCTCCCTGCCTCAGGGAGGCCGCCTGGCTCCGGAGCAGGGACTCGGCCGGCTCGGGGGGCGGCCTGCAGCTGCTCAGCCGCCAGAAATCGGGGTTTAGTCCTGAGGCCCGGAGAGGCCGCGGGGGGGGGGGGGGGGGGTCCTTCCTCCTCGCCGCCTGCCCGGGAGGGCTCCTTCACGTGTGCCTGGGACCGGATGGTTTCCTAAATCTCTCCCCGATCTCAGAGTCAATGATTCTCACAGAGCGCGTGTCCCGGAACGCAGACACTGCCAGCGCCCGCTGCTCCGCCACAGGCTCCCGGCTAAAAGGTTCTGGGCGGCTGTCAATGCTTGGGAGAGTCGCGGGGGCTCCTGGGGGAGCTGGCCCATGCCCTGAGGTGCTGGGGACAAGCAGCCGGAGGAGAGCAAAGGCAGGAAGCGCGGAGAGAAGCCCGCGGCCCGGACCTAAGCCCGGGCCCCCAGAAGGGACACCCTCCTAGGAAGGGCCAGGAATAACCTGAGAGGCAGAGAGAGGGCAACATCTGGGAAAACAGAAATTCCTGCCTTGGACCCTGGGCCCTCTGGGCTGGAGAAGAAACCCCCGCACAAGCAACACCCCCCAGTTCTGATCCAAGCAGACGCACGTTCGTTACCTGCTCCTCACACACAAAGCAGAGGCAACGTCCTAGCAGCAGAGCTGGGCCCACACCGGGAGAGAGTTCCGACCCATCCCCGAGACCCCCTGCTCAGGCCGGTGGCTCATCCTCTGCCTCCCTTAGTGTCCTCCGCATAAAAAGGGAATAATAAAAATACTTTCCTCCCAGGGTCACCGTAAGGGCCAAGTGAGATCGTAATTGCGGTGTTAGCCTAAGCCTGGCACATAGTCGGTGCTTTGTTAACACTTGCTCCTTTCCTCCCTGTCTCGCCGCTCTCTCCAAGTACAAAGTCCAGCACCAGCGTGGCGGCTCCCCGGGAGCCCAGGGCAGGACGTACCATCCCAGGCCACAGCTTCGTGCCCTGGAACAGCGGCTACGCTAACATCCCGGGGGAGAGGGGGAGACCCCGTCTCAAAACAAAAGTCAGCTCCTGCCTCGGACACGTCCTCGCTGTGCAGATTGCTCGGGGCCCACAGACGATTCAGATCGCAGATTTTGAAGGGGATGCTCATCTGGCTATGTGGAGGGTGATCTCCACATGAGGAAGTCACCGTTCCAAACCAGTGTGTCAGCACGGGGAGAAAAACGACCGAATAAAGGAAAAGATGAGGCAAAACCCCGAGGGAAGCGGGCCTGAACTCCTGCCGAGGAGCGGGGGGACCACCCGTGTCGATATGGGCATCCCGATAAGGAAGAAATCACGAGGGCCCGAGAGAGCAAAGGAGGCCCGTGGCCCAAACCCGGTGAAACTTAAGGCAGCCTTACCATGGAGGGGTTCATGAATTCTTCCAGATAGCCCCGGCACAGGCGGCGATCCCAGTCGTCCGTGATGTGGCCCCCATACATGATCTCCCCAAAGAGGTAGCGCAGGTCTTCCCAGGGGACCTAGGCAAGCAGAGAAAGGGTGGGTGAGCCCCCAAAGGTCACAGGCAGAGGCTCCCTACCCTGGGAAAGACGTAGTCCTCCTGAGGTCCAGAAGCATTCCAAGGATGGAGCCGGCACCCCATGATGCGTCCTGAAAGCCCCAGGACTCGGAGACCCCACATACACACATGGGGGGCTGCTGCGTGGAAAGGGATTCAAAACACCCTTTACATCCAAGTCTGTATATATGTGAATACACACACACACACACACACACACACACACACACACACTCAGAATCTCAAAAGCCTGAGTCTTGTACTTCAACATGCCCCTGAGGGGCAGGGAGGGGCACTGGTTTGCCCCAGTCAGAGCAGATGAAGCTCAGGTGCCGTATCTGGGGGGGCCATCACTCTGAATCTTCATTATATTAACCACCATAGGTCCATTCCAAAATGCTTTGATGGGGATTATCTCCACTCTCAACATGGGAAGTCACTGTGGCTCTGAAGAAAGGGCATGACTGGCGTCAGAGGACCCCGATTCAAATCTCACCTCTGAGACTTAATTCCTCTTTCACCAAGGGATCATATCTATCTATCTATCTCTCTCTCTCTCTCTCTCTCTCTCTCTCTCTCTCTCTCTCTCACACACACACACACACACACACAGCCTCAGTTTCCTCATCTGTGAAATGAGCATTTCTCTTTTGTTGACATAATGTTTGGTCCAATTTCATATGGACGCCCTTCTGGCTTACAGAACCTCGATATTTTTACTATTTCCCTCCCAAAAAAGTTGGGAGCAAAGAGCATGTCCTCCAAAGGCTTTTTCCTGCCAAGGAGCTTGATTCAGAGCAGAGCGTGATCATCTGTCCTCCCCACTCAGGGACTTCGCGAACCTCACCTGTCTCTGGGCAGCTTCCACATTCAGATGTCTGGGAAGGGGAATCAGCATTGATCCCCTCGCCATACGATGCCTTCCCCGGGGCTGCCATTAATGGCTGGACTATGTTTTATTCAGGAAATCATGGCATCCTCTCTGCACTCAGCTTAGCGGGATTGGGAGGCTTTTTCTCCTCTCCCCTTTGGCAAAACATGCCAGTTTGTGGTGAAGCTTTACCAGACAGGAGGCTTTCTACCCTTGGGGCCAGTGGGGACCTCCCAGCTGCTCAAGTAAAAATGTAATTATGGCCTTCGTTTGGTACATGACGTGACGGAGGCTCCTGGGTTCCAGCATGCGCGCTGTGAGCAGCCACCGACCTCGAAGGCACTTTCCTTCTGAGCTCGCTCGCTCGCTCTGGTTTCAGCATCTCTCAGTCCTGACTCTCTGCTTCCCTATTTGTGGTGTTCTTGGCAAAGGTGCTAGAATGGTTTGTCATTTCCTTCTCCAGTCCCTTTTACAGATGAGGAAACTGAGGCTCACTCAGCTAAAAAGTGGCTGAAGCAGGATCTGAAGTTGGACCAATTTTCCTGACTTCAGGCTCTGTGCCAGTTGGCTGCCCCAGCTCACTGCATAGTGTGTAAACGAAAAACATGGGAGTATTCTTGTGAATGAGTAGCCCTGGTACATGGGCTGGAGCTCCCCAAGGGATTCGCTGCTCTTGGAATGGACTAGCAAATAAAGTGTTCATCATTTCATATTTTATCCCTGGGATGCACTGTAAGTGACATCTGCTATGATGTAGATTTGGGTTGGAAACCTGCTTCTACCACTCACTACTTGTGTGCCTGGGCAAGTCAGCGGCCCTCTGGGAGTCTCCCACGTGGAGACAGTCACGTAATAACCTGAGATGTCGGTTTTTATCCTGACAAACTGTCGTCTAATTGATCATCATCAGGTTGACTTTTTGGACCCAGGCGTGACTTTACATTTATTCTTATTGGATTTCATCCTATCCAAGGAAGGTCAGTGTTTTAGCCTTTTAAGGTCTTTTGGAATCATCCACTGTTAGCAGTCCCTCCTGGCTTCCTGTGATCTAGATCGGCTGACCTTCCCTGTGTGCCCACCCCACCTTTCTACTTTCTCCCAACCCCATCTCTGTTTTCTCATTTGCAAAAAGAGAGAATAGACATGATGAGCTCTAAGATGCAGGTTTTGAAGCTATGATTCTATTATCTAATGTCTAATGAATGAATGACCTTCAAATACTAATGATGAGCAACAAAAGAGCTCTTCATGTAATCCAGAAACCCAGAACCCAAAATAACAGAGGGACTTTAGAAGGCATCTAGTATTATTTGTCCTAAAATATGTTTTATATTTACTTCCATGTGTACATCATTCAATCAATACGCATTTATTAAACACCAAATGAATACATGAGAATAATTTGTAAAGTACTCTAACAGTATATATTCTTTGTTTGCTGAAGCAATTGGGGTTAAGTGACTTGGCCAGGTTCACACAGGCAGGAAGTGTTAAGTGTCTGAGACCAGATTTAAACTCTTCCTGACTTCAGGGCTGGTGCTCTAGCCACTGTGCCACCTAGCTGTCCCCAATTTGTAAAGAACTTTGCAAATTTTACGACACTGTATAAATGTTAGTTCTTAATATTGTTATTAATATTAGCCAGTCACTTTGCTAAATGCTGGGGGGGGGGGGGGAGGGGTACAAAGCAAAAAACAAATCCAAAAAATCATAACAACCAAAATCAGTTCTTTTCTCAAAAGGAGCACATTCTGTTGGGGGACATGTGGACCACTAAGTACAAACAAAACAGGTGAATTCAGTGTTGAGATTAAAGTCAGGAAGAGCTGAAGTGAAATTCCTGCCTGATTTGGGGCACTCTCAGCTTGCCCAACTGTCTAAATAGAGGTAAAGGGGCCCCCGCGGCCCACGTTGCTGAGGTTCAAATAAGATAACATTAGAAAAGCACTTGGCACAGATCCTCCAGTGGAGAAGGCTCTTAATAAATGTTTGGCTCCCTTCTTCTATAGAGAAGTTAGAGGGGGAAAAACGGACGGTCTCTGCCCTCCCAAGGCTTTCCTTCTACTGCCCTCCTGGAGGCTCTGTGGTGACTGTCTATGTGAGGTCTTTGCTGAGAGGAGGCTCGGGGAGGAACCTTCTCCCATCACTACCCGGCCCTCCTGCGGTCTCAGCTGATGCCCCCCTTTTACCAGACTTGTTGGTGGGCACTTGTTCCTACAAGCTCCTTGAGTTTTTCTCCTATTCCTAATGCTCAGCGCCTGCCCGGCACACAGTAGGTGCCTAATTACTGCTTGATGAGGGGCACCCACTGGCAGCTGGCGGGCCCAGCGGCCTGTTCTGGGAGGAGAATTTGGGGGAAATTTTCCTGATTTGGGCTGGGTAGGAAAGGTCTCCTGTAAAAGGTAAACCCCCAACGGAGCCTTGGAGGAAGCTTGCACAACCTAGGCTCCTAGAGGGCAGGAGTTTGCTTCCTTTGGGGGAGAGGGGCCACTGTAACCCACAAGGCATTTGACGTGCTACCTAGTCCAACGTGCCCATTTCGCAGATGAGAAAACAGAGCCCGAGTGGCCCCCTGGCACCACCCCCCGCTCGGGTCGGCTTCTTTTGTCGGTCCGCGCGTGAGCCCTCCCGGCCCACAGCCCGACCCAGAGCCCGGCGCCACGCGGAACGGAAATGGGTCCTTTCCCTTTAAGCCCCGCTCCGGGGGAGCATCCCTGGAAAGTCAAAGCAAGGTGGGCGCCTTAATGCCTAATAACGGCACGTGCAGGAAGTGCTCCATTATTTATGCGCGTGACGCGCCGTAAATTGCTTCCATCATCGGAACTAATTGGAGTGATTATTAATGCGGGGTTATGGGCTGTCAGCCCTGCTGTCCGTAATCACATTTGTGCGAATGCTTCATTACCTGCCTAATGAATCCGGCAGATCCGCGCATGGAAACCGCTGTTTCTGTTAACATAACCAAGGGCATTTTTTGTGCTCAGCTGCTTGTGTGGAACCGGCCTGACCCACATTCTCAAGTGCCAGGCTCCAGAACCGGGAACCGAGGGGCGGGCCGGCCTCCCCACCCACCGGACGGACCCAGACTTCCCGGGCCCCAAAGAAAAAGAATGATGGACGGCCCCGCCCCCTGTGGCTCCTCCCCCTCCCACCTTGGCACCGGCCTCCAGGTAGTTGTAGAGGACGTGGGCACAGAATGATGGACAGCCGTCCCCGTGCCCTCCTCCCCCTCCCACCTTGGCACCAGCCTCCAGGTAGTTGTAGAGGACGTGGGCACAGAATGATGGACAGCCCCGCCCCCTGTGGCTCCTCCCCCTCCCAGAGAGCCGGCCCCTCCCACCTTGGCATGGCCTCAAGTAGTTATAGAGGATGTGGGCACAGAATGATGGACGGCCCCTCCCCTGCGGCTCCTCCCCCTCAGGATGGCCCCTCCCACCTTGGCACTGGCCTCCAAATGGTTGTAAAGAATATCAGCACAGAATGATGGACGGCCCCGCCCCCTGTGGCTCCTCCCCCTCCCACCTTGGCACCGGCCTCCAGGTAGTTGTAGAGGACGTGGGCACAGAATGATGGACAGCCCCGCCCCCTGTGGCTCCTCCCCCTCCCACCTTGGCACCGGCCTCCAGGTAGTTGTAGAGGACGTGGGCACAGAATGATGGACGGCCCCGCCCCCTGTGGCTCCTCCCCCTCCCACCTTGGCACCGGCCTCCAGGTAGTTGTAGAGGACGTGGGCACAGAATGATGGACAGCCGTCCCCGTGCCCTCCTCCCCCTCCCACCTTGGCACCGGCCTCCAGGTAGTTGTAGAGGACGTGGGCACAGAATGATGGACAGCCGTCCCCGTGCCCTCCTCCCCCTCCCACCTTGGCACCGGCCTCCAGGTAGTTGTAGAGGACGTGGGCACAGAATGATGGACAGCCCCGCCCCCTGTGGCTCCTCCCCCTCCCACCTTGGCACCGGCCTCCAGGTAGTTGTAGAGGACGTGGGCACAGAATGATGGACAGCCGTCCCCGTGCCCTCCTCCCCCCGCCCCCGCTGGCCCCTCCTACCTTAGCATTGGCCTCCAGGTAGTTGTAGAGGATGTCGGCGCAGATGTGCAGGTCCCCGGGGTTGAAGGGGTAGCTCCGACTCCAGCCCTGGGGCCCGAACTTGAGTCTCCCGGCCACGCAGGCGTGGAAGTAGCACAGGGAGAAGAGGATGCTCTTAAACTCCTGGTCCTTGGAGCAGGACTCCACCGTGTCCTAGGCAAGAGAAAGGGGAGCCGGGAGCTCGGGAGTCTGGCGCGGGGACCCTGGCAAGCCCGGCTCAGCCTCAGTTTCCTCATCCGCAGGCTGGGAACCGCGGCAGCTCCTCCTCCCCGGGGCAACGACCCTCGCTGTAAATGGGGCCGCCAGGGGCGCAGTGGGTGGGCACCAGCCCTGCCGTCAGGAGGACCTGAGTTCAAGTCTGGCCTCAGACACTTAACACTTCCTAGCTGTGTGACCCTGGGCGAGTCACTTCCCCCCATCCCCTCAGGGAAAAACCAGCAACCAAACCCCCCCCCCAAATCTCAGTCCCGCAGTGTCTGCTGCTGGGAGGCGGCGAGAAGCCGCCGGGAAGCCTTTGTGAAGGGTGCCCGCCCGGGGACCCAGCGGGGAGCTTGGACAAGCCGGTCTCACTCAGCCTGGGCCCCTCAGAAGCGAGGAACGTGTCGGACTCGTGTTTGAGAAATTATCCCTCTTTGTCTTTATTAAGTGCCTGCTGTATGCCACGTTGCTGTGTGGGGCCAGGGACACGATGCTAAAAAAAATGGCCTGTTTTCGGAGAGTTTGGATTTTATGGGGGGGATGGGAGCAGGACAAGCATTAAAAATCATAACAAATTCTTCTCAAGGAACATAACGCCAAGAATATCGGGAGAATTAAGGAAACAAACGGGAAGGCAGGCGGTGGGCCCACACCGGAGCACAAAGTCTGTCATAAAATGGTCACCATCCAAAGCATCCGCCACCGGCTAAGCAATAAAAGGGGGCCTTAGTGGGATAGTTTCGCTGCAGAGGGCCTGGGGTAAATGTCCGGAGTGGTCTCGGGTGCCATCAAGCCACAGATCCGGGCTTCCAGGATAAGAGCTCACATTCTGGCAGAAACTGCTGAAAGCAGGAAGCGTCCGGCAGAAATCGGGCACTGACCAACTTCTCACTACGAATACGAGGTCAAATGGGTACGGGGATTAAGCATGAAAGCTGATAGCAAAAGCCAATGAGGAGAGGATGTGAATTCTATGGACAACTGAGCTGATTATCAATTGGACAGTATTCTATTAGCATATGCTTGCACAATGGCCCTTCCCACTAGATCTTTTGGTGTATACAGAGAAGTGTGGGAAGGATTAGGGGGTGGAGTAAGACAAGCCAGGCTCACTTTGGTGGTAGAGGAAGAGAAGGAAGGTCCTGCTTCCATCCTGTTCACTTCTACCTCTAAAGACCAAGAATAAAGACCAAGGACTTTTGCTTCTCCTGACTCTGGCTGATTCTAAGCTAACTCGGTCTTCACACTTACATGAGCTGATGCAAAGTGAAGTGAGCAGAACCAGAACCAGAACCAGAACATTGTTCGCAGTAAGAGCAACATGGTGTGATGATCAACTGGAAATGACTTAACTATTCTCAGCAACATGATCTTAGACACTCCCAAGGGAATAATAATGAAAAATGCCATCCACCTCCAGAGAGAGAATCCATTTAGTCTGAATGTGGATCAAGGCATAGTATTTTAAAGACTTTGATTCAGATGCTCCCTCTGACCCTCATTAATTGAATGATCCCAATCTCTAAGCCCTATTCCCCTCATCCATAAAATATGAGTAGTGATACCTGTAGTGTCTTCCTCATAAGACCAGCGTGAGCCTTGAACTAGATAATTTGTAGGAAGGGATGTTCTAGCTTTTCAGCTGAAAAGCTTCATGGCCTTATTTGGGGTTTTCTTGGCAAAGATACTGCAGTGGTTTGCCATTTCCTTCTCCAGTCCATTTTACAGATGAGGAAACTGAGGTAGATTAAGTGAGTTGCCCAGGGTCACACAGCTGGCATCTGAGGTTTTGAATTCAGGTTTTCCTGACTACAGGCCCAACGCTCTACCTATCCCATCACCTAGTGGCTCATATATAACTACAGAACTTCATTTCCCTGGTCTCTTCTCGGGACTAAAAAACACCAGGGCAACAAACGGCCATCTTTCAGCCTCTGAAACACAATCGGGGACAAACCTGTAGGGGGTACAACTGGTACCTCTGCCAGTCACAGGTCAACAAGCACTTCCCCAAGCTGAAAGGGTCTGGGGGGTCCAGAGCAAGGAGCCCCCTCCTTCCTGCAGGTGGGCTCACTCGTCTCATGGATACGGGCCTGGCAGCCGCACGTCCCCAGGGACCCCAGGCTCACCACCAACTGCTCTGCATGCACAATTACCTGCTCCCTCCTGCATAAGTTTGCTAACAAAACCCAGGCTCCTTTTTGGGGGAAACTTGGCCATCTGGGTGTGGGGAGAGCCAAAATGCTCGTCCTTTTTGCCAGCTTTTAGAAGAAGCAGGTGTGGAGATGAAGGGGACATGGGAACCTCCTGATGGCTCTTTCCCTGGGCCCTGCCACCCTAAGGGGCCCCGCCACCCAGAGGCGTTATTCTGGAATGCCCGGAGGACCCAAGGGGCCGGATAGGGAAACATGCTCCCTGGTTTGCTAAGTGGGCCACATGTTTTGACCGGAAGTCAGATCCACAGATTAAATTAAATTAAATCTGAAATGTTTTAAAACAAGCGACCCCGCGCGTAGAGCACCCAGGCCCCAGTCTGCCACCCACACTCGCTCGGTCACCGGCATCCCCACAAGGACTTGGGAGTGGACGAGGGAAGCGGACGTGCCGAGGGGCTCAGAGACAAACCCTGAGGCCGGGCCTCCCCGCCTCCAGGACGAAGGCTCTGTCCGTGACACCATACTCCCCCTCCTACTTAATTGTGTAAAATGTGGCTCTTGTGGAAACCCGGTGAATCCCACTCAAATATACTGAGACTCTCCTATTATGGCTTTTGGCGGGGATATTATGGAAAGAACCAGAAAGTGTGACTGAGCCAGCCAAGTTTGCTGCAGGATTGAGCAGAGAGCGGGTTCCTCGATCTGGACATGGAAGGGGGCTGTTAACGCTAATGATCCGGACCGGGCTGGCCCAAAGGTCCGGCTCTGGAGGCTTCCTGTTCTCACCTGGCTGAAATTGTGGAGGGCGGCGTGCAGGTTGGCCAGCATGCCCGTGGGGGGCTCGTTGGTGATTTTGATGGCGTTCTCCAGCAGGCCCGGAGGGATGACGTGCTCCTCGGCGCTAGGCGCCGGCTCCACGCTCATGAAGACCCGGTAATCCCCGTGGCTTTCGTGGCCCAGCCGCTCCAGGAGTTTCTCCAGGGTCCCCAGCCACTTGGCTACCAGATGGACGTTCTAGAAAACAGGGCGATGAGATGGAAAGGACGCTGGACAGGGGGGCCTGGCCCTGGATCCTGGCCAGACAGCCGGGACTCTGGACATGCCCGAGCTCTGGGTGGGCTGCGAGCTTTATGGGCTGGGATCCCCTTCTCTGGGGCAGGGAGAACGTAAGCCCCTGGAGGCGGCAGGATCTTGTTTCCATCTCTGAAATACCAGGCCTGGGCACGGAGGGATGGGGGCTGGACCTCAGTCCTGCAGCACATGGGCAGGGACTCAGGGAGGTGCAAGTTCAGATTCTGCACCAGGTACTTGCGCACTATAGGAACCTGAGCAAGCCCTTTATTCCCTCTTTGCCTCAGTTTCCTCGGCTGTAAAATGGGAACAATAATACCTCAGAGAATTATTATAAGTGAGGTGCCATACGGGTGACTCCCAGTGTGCTCTGTGAGTGCTGTTGTGGCTGTAGTTTCATGGAGCTTTTAAGGGGATCCCGCAGGACCCCCCTGGCCAATTTCTCTCCTTCCTTGCTTCCTTCCCTTCCCTGCTCTGCAGCCCAGCCTCGGTGAGTGCGCGGGAGAGCATCTGTTAAACATTTGTTAAAATGCTGGATCTATCGGGGCTTTGGGTCCTCTCCCGGAACCTCCTACAAGGGACGGCGCTGTCAGTCCCAGCCCGAGAAGGACCCTCCCTGACCCTCCCCGGCGCTCCCCCGTACTTGGAGGATGACCCAGTGTCCGTCCCTGGAAGCTTTCTCCAAGGCCACTTCCGCCACCATTTCTTGCCCTTGTCCTAAGGATATGTTGTGGAACTTTCCAGAATCAATCGTGAAGCCCAGTTTTTTGCCTGGGGGAGAAAGTGAGGAAGAAGGAGAGAGGCAGGAGCCAGCTGAGTTCTCTCTCCGGACACCGGCCGCCCCCCGGCTCCATTCCTTCCCCCCCCCCCCGGGCCTTGCTCCGGGCCAAAGGGAGAGCCGCCCAAGCCCCGAACTCTGCGCCCAGCATCGGGACGTGCCCGGAACACGTCTGTGGCCTGCCGAGGCGGCCTTTGGGCTCCCCGAACTGCCCAGGCCCAGCAGGCAGAGGGGGCAAGGGCCAATGTGGGGAAGGGGAACGGGAGGGGGAAGAAGGAGGGGAAAGAGAGGGAGGGAGGGAGGGGGTAAAGGAGAGAGAAAGGGAGGGAGAGGGAAGCTCACCCAGAATCTCCACATCCTTGAGGGCGTCGACCCCTGGGGACAGGATGAAGCACACGGGCGTGGAGGGGCTGCTCTCCTGGTAGGACTTGCTCAGCTCCAGCCGCGGCCCTTCCACGTACTTGGAGCCCAGCTTTTCCTCCACAAAATTCCTGTTTCCCAAGACAAGGAAGGTGTCGTCATGGGCTCTGAAGGAGCAGGGAGTGGACGTTCGGGGCCGAGGGGGCTCTGCTTCTCCCCGAGATGTTCTGGGGATGCTCAGTGACAGAAGCCCCCTCCCAGCCAGCTCCCAGCCCCGGGGGTGGCTGGGGCTCAGAAAGGTTGCCCTTTGCCCCATCAGAGACATCTCCGATCGCCTTGTTGCCCACTGGCCAATGAGCTACTTCTTGTGCCTGATCTTTCCTTCTCCCCTGCCTCCTGCCGGGTGCCTCCGGCTTCCCCCCTACCTCCTCCCTGAGACCCCTCTGGATCCTCCTCATTTTTAGTTCTGTCTTTTTCTTGAGATTCGTTGGTCCCGACCCTGCGCCCCGGAGCCGCCGGGTACCTGAGCGCGTAGGTCATGCGGTCTGGACGCAGCGCCCGCAGCATGATCAGCTTCTGCAGGGCGCTTTTGCTTTTCCACTCCTGAGGGAACTTCTCTTTCTCGGGGCTCTCGGACTCGACCCACTTCTTCCAGCGCTTGGCAGAGCCCTCCACGTCTCGGTCCAGCCCCCGGAACGCGTCCATCTGGGAAATGGCCTGTAACAGACGAGGGAGGGAGGAAGAGCTGGGGGCCTGGCTAGGTCTGGGTGTCCAACTTCCTCTGTGCGGGAGCTCTCTCCCTGACGCAACGAGCAGCTTCTATAACCAGTCACTGGGGCAAGGAGAGACTGACCCTCACACAGGTCATGGCTAGAATGGTCAGAAGCAGGCCCTGAACCCAGAACCCACCCCCCCAACTGGAGCTTGCACCCCCAACCCACGCTGCTCCTCCTCTGAAGGAACGGCCCCTCTCATCCCCACGTTGTGCTGCCCCTCTCACGGTCTGTGGCAGAAGCCCCCGGCTGGCTCCCTTCGTTACCACTTAACGGCGGGAGTGACGAAGCGGACACATGGGCTATGTGGAGACCCCGCCCGCTGCACCTTCTCTGGCCCCACCAGGGCCTTTTGGTGGTTTTTAAAAGTAACGGGAATCCAATTTTTGAGACAATATTCGATCTGGGCAATTTTCTTTCCTTAGACAAATCTGAAGGGTCCTTAAAAACCAGGACTAACTGGGGCGACTGTGGCTCCACAGAGCTCCTACAAGGAGGTGGAACAGGCCATTTCCCCGTGTCCCACCTGGGCCTCCCCTCGGGGCTTCGGACGGAAGCCCCTCGGGAGCAGGGCTGTCACTGACTGCGCCCCCTGACCCTGTCTGCCACCGTGCATGTTTGGGGAACGCTACAGAGCTGCCGTCATACAGACAACGCTGACTCAAGGGGCCCCGGATCTGAACCCCGAGTCTGCCATGTGCTCCCTGGGCGACTGCACTTTGGGTGCCACAAGGGCCCTCAGAAGCCCCTTGCCCGGCCTTCAGCATCAGGGCACAGTGCCGAGCCCCGAGTGGGGGAGGCCGGCCCAGAAACGGGCTCTGACAGCTTCGCGGCTCTCGGGCTCCCTCTGCAAGCTGGAGAGAACCGAGGTTCAAAATAAGATTCTGAAACTGCCAGACGCTCTCCTACCCCACCTTAATGGCGCTCCACGACTGCGCCGTCAGGAAGTCCACGGGACTCGGGGAAGCGCGATCCACCGGGGAGCGAAGCAGGAAATCCAACTCGGGGCCTGTGATCTCTTTATTGCGCAGCAGAATCTTGAGAGTCCCCAAAACAGAAAAAAGGTCATTAGCTTTTCCTCCCGGCCCTTCTCCCTGGGAGCGCTCAGCACTTCACCGGCGGGAAGCGGGACATGGCGAGCTAAGCGGAGAATTCCGCGGCCGCCCCTTCTCCGGCTCCTGCGAGGGCTTCTCCGTGGCCCCCGCGATTTCCTCACCAGTCACGGAAACCCAGTTTTTCCAAAAAGGCGTCAGTGATGGAGGCAGAGCACTCCCGCCCCGGCACCTGTCAGCACTGAATGAGAGAGCCTGAGATCCCAAGGGGCCTGGGGATGAAGGCCCCCAGAAGCCGGGCTGACCCCCATGCTTCAGGCTGGGCTGAGACCAGGCGTGGTAGGGGCCGAGAGCCAAGCGTGGGGCAGGGACTGGACGAGGAGCCAGGGAGGGGAGAGCAGGGACGGCGCAGGGCCCATCAGCAGCATCCCGGGACCGCAGGTTTCCCTCCTGAGGGGACGTGGGGAGGGTCGCCTGCTCCTACAGAGTAAGAAGCTGAGACCCGAGGAGTGACAAGCCCGAGGCGCTCTCCAGCGAGCACATTCGGACCTCAGTCCTGGGATATTACATTTGGGAGAGTTTTCAAGCATGTGGAAGGGAGGTAAGCCCCCTCCTGCAGGCACCAGGGTGGAATCAGGAGCTGGGGCGGAAGCTCCAGAAAGGCAGGTTCAGGCTCAGGGTGGTCCCAGGGTGGCTGCCTTGGAAGAGGGGGGCTTCTCTCTCAGAGGGTACAACAGTGTGTTATGGGGGGAGGTCCTTTTTGGTTCCTTTGGGCCAGAGGGTTGCAGGTCAAACCTGGAATAACCCGAACTTGAGTTCTTGACCATGAGAGTCATCATTACTTTTGAGGGTTGAAATGAGATTCAACTTGATTTTGTAAAATGAATCATAAAATGAAGTAAGTGAATCCTAATTCATGGAATGATATTCAGGCAAGTGATCCATAAGCATTTAGTAAAAGCCAATTATCGTGCCCAGCGTCGCGGATGGTGCTGAACGTTCTAAGGTGAAAGCCTCGGGGCCGACAGCACCCACAGGGACAAATAAAAGCAAGACTAAACAGAAGGTGACCTGGGGGTGGGGAAGAAGCCACTGGGAGGCTGGGGGCAGATGAGGAGGAAAAAGGCCTCCCGGAGAAGGAGGACGTGAAGGAAGTTCCGGTCGTGGATGGTGATGGGCAGCCCCGCGATAGGAATGTCTGGACCAGGGAGTGCACAGAAGGGAGCAGTTTGGAAGAAGGTGATGGAGGAAGGAAGGGGTCAGACTGGGGACTTGTCCAAAGTCACACTGAATAAATGGCAAAAATGGGTTTCAAGCTCTGGCCCCGATTCCAAATCCAGCCCTTCCCTGTATGCCCTGTCTTAGAAGATTTTTTAAACCAGTAGCGGAAATCCAATTTTTTTTCCCTCCCCTTTCACTCACTGAAGGTCACTGAAGAAGAGAAAATAGGACAAGACACGAGGCTGGGCTTGTACTGAGAGTGGAATTGCCAGCAAGTCGCCATTTTTGCACTCTGCCAGCTACAAGGTCAGATCCGCCTTGTGTAGTTGCTGTTGCCAGGTCATTTTTGCATCATGTCCAACTCTTGTGACCCCATCTGGGAGTTTCTGGACAGAGATGCTAGAGTGGTTTGCCATTTCCTTCTCATTTTACAGATGAGGAAACTGAGGCAAATGAGACTGATTGGTTTGGTCAGGGTCAGAGCTAGAAAGTATCTGAGGCTGGATTTGAACTCAGGAAGATGAGCTTTTCTGACCTCAGCCAATTGTATCCACAGAGCTCCCCCAGCCGCTCTGTAATGCAGACAAGATAATGCAGACCATTTATGCCTTGGTTATATGAGAGAGCGTAGATTGTCTCTCATCTCCTGATACAGCCATAGGATGACCATCCTACATCTGAGCCTTGGAGGCTTGAGTCAGTTGGGAGCCATGTGTGGATCAGAACAAGCTTAATGACCATCCTGGTCAACTGAGGGGCAAGAAGCTTCCAGGAAAGCCTTCCCTGGTCCAGTGGGTCTGAGTGTGGGATTCTTTGATGAATGAAGGATTTTGATAGGAATTTCTTAATAAATGCTTTTCATCCACCTTTCTTTCCTTCTTCCTTCCTCTTTCTTTCCTTCCCTCCCTCCTTCCCTTCCTTCCTCTTTCCCTCCTTCCTCCCTCCCTCCCTTCCTTCCTCCTCCCTCCCTCCTTCTTTCCTTACCTCTTTCCTTCCTTCCTCTTCCTTCCTTCTTCCTTCCTCCCTCCTTCTTTCCTTTCTTCCTTCCTTCATTCCACCTCTCTCCCTCCCTCCCTTCCTTCCATCCATCCATGACTCCATTACTCCATTCATTTACCCATCTCTAACTTAAATTCTTACGCCCACAGCAGACGCCTCAAGGAGTCCCCACCAAGAAACGATCAGGCCGCCCCGACTGCCTCCGTGAGACGGCAGAGCCGCCCACACTTCACCCTGTTATCCTGGGAACACTTGCTGGACACACGTTCCTACCTGGAAAGTCATCTGCGAGAGGAAGGTGAGCTTGTCCTTCTCAAACAGAGCCTGGCTGGTGTGAAGGAACACGGAGTAGGTGATGCTCTCCATCAGGTTCCGGATGCGCTCCTGGCCGTCCTCTGCCTTCCCCGACTGCCTGATGGCTTTATGGAAGAGGCTGTTGAAAGCCTGTGGACGGGCAAAGGGTCTCTTAGGATCGACTTCCTTCTCCTTAACCTGGGGCCAGTAGTGAAGATGGGGGCTTGTCTGGGTTAGCTACACAATCTGTTACAGGGGGTTGTTTGATTTCTACACGTTGTAGAAGAAGATGGGAGCGAGAAAATAAATTCTTTTCAATGGAAAATGTTTAAAAATCAGGTCATACTGCCTCAAGTGTCCCCAAATCTCAGGCATTGAATGATGTGGAAAAAGAAGAGGGCTGCATGGCAGCTCTGGATGTTGGCGACAGAAAAGATTTCCTCCTAGTGTGAACCACAAATGTCACCCTCCTTCTACCCCTGCCTATGCTCACTCACATTTATGCTTTCTATCTCTGCGCCTCTCTCCCTCCATCCCCCCCCCTCCATCTCTGTCTCTTTCTGTTTGTCTCTTTCTTTCTCCCATTCTCTCTTTCCCCTTTCTCTCCCTCCCTCCTCTGTTTCTGTTTCCCTCTCTCTGTCTTCCTTTCTCTCCTTCTCTCTCCCTCCCTCCTCTCACTTCTCTCTTTCTCCCTTCCTTTCTCCCTCTCTCTCTCCCTGCAGCCTCCTCTGCCCTCAAGGAGCTTTCTTCCCCTTTGGGAATCCAGCATAAGCCCAGGGGAGTAAATCCTCAGGAAAGTTCAGAAAGCCGAGCCTCAGTTCGGTGCAAGAATGTCCCTCTTGTCATCCCTCGAGCTCGAGATCTGACATGTTTTGTGGAAACCCAGAGATGGAGCATGGCGGCGAGAGCCCGGCGGGCGGGGGCCGGGCTGAGGAATGGGGGCGGCCCAGCGACTGCCATCCCACCGGGGCCCCCGCCGATGGGAGGCTTTGTCAGAGAGCCTCGGGCACGGGGCCGACGTGCCCGATGTGCCCGACTTTTACAAGGGCCCCGGCAGGCGCGAGCTCACCTTCAGGGAGAACTGATAGATGGGGTTGATCTTCCGGAGGTCGTTAACGACAAAGTACAAGAGCGCGGCTCTGCCCGCCACCGGCCGGTAACAGTCCCTGGCTTCATTAATTTTGGCTTCATTGTCTTTGCCTTCAGCCACCTGGGTTGGGAGGCATTAAAAAAACAGATCAGGTCAGTCTCGGTGCCTCTGGCCGGGATCTGACGAGGAAGCGACACGTCTGAAACAAGAGGGCGGGTGAAATATGGGCCCCGGCCGCGTCCAGGACTGGGGGCCCCACGGAGACGGACGGCCCATGTCTTTCCCCATGTTCTCTTGTTGTCTGACCTGAGCGGTGAGAGACCGGGGAGGGCAGGAGTGCTCAGAGATGCTGAGGGCCACGTGCAACAGAAAAAAGAATGAGTTTTGGGGGTCACGGAACCGGGGTTACTGACGGGAGCGAGTCCCTCAAAACGAAGGGGATGCGATTTTTCTTGTGTAGCAAGAGAACGGTATAAATATGTCTACGTGTATTGTATTTAACAAACTTAACATGAATGGGACTGCCTGCCATCTGGGGGAGGGGGTGGGGGAAAGGAGGGGAAAAGCTGGAACAGAAGGTTTTGCAAGGTCAATGTTGGAAAATTACCCATTGCAGGTGTTTTATCAATAAAAAGCTATAATAAAAAAATGAAGGGGACTGGATGAGACCAGGGCTGTTTCTAGTTTTAGGAAAAAAACAAAGAACAACCAACTCATTTTATCCTCACAACCACCCACAGGAGGTGGGTGCTATTATTATCCCCATTTTTATGTTGAGGAGACGAGGCAAAATGACTTGTCCAAGATCATACAGACATAAGGGTCTAAGGCAGAACTTGTGCTAAGGTCTTCCCGGCCCAAGCCCAACACGCTACCCCGTGGTGTTGTCCTGGGGGTCCATGAATTATCTCACGTGTTCTCGTTGTGATTGTTCATGCTGTGGAGTTATGGCAAACTTACGGAGGGACGCACGAGGTGAGGGGTCGGAGGGACCGAGGTCGCTATCCCTGGAGGAAAGACCCAGGCTGATAAGCTCAAATCCATCGAGGGCATTAAGTCACAGAAAGGACATGAGCTTGATTTGGTGGCTGCGATTTGCCACGGGCAGGGGGCGGGGAGGGAGGTTAAAGGGGCCTCTGACTTGGCCGGCCTTGGTCTCTAAAAGCTTCTTTGGACCCAGGAATGCCTGTTAAAATGCCGCTGGGTCGGTTCCAGGCCAACAACTTTATCGGCCAACAAGGTATTCTGGTCCAACCAAGGTCAACCGTGAATCCGTCCAATGACGGCCCTGGGCTAAAGGGAAAAACGGGCTTTCTCCATCAATCCCGCCCATCTCCTTTGGCTTGTAAGTCCCGGAGAGTTTTATTTAGCTCACGCCTCTGGGCTTGCCTCTGACATGTTCAGAGCGGCCATAAAAGAAAAGCCAGCTCATTGAGTGCTATTTGAGTAATTGAACATTTGCTTCTTTTCTTTAGGACTAGATTTTGATCAAAGACATGATATTTTTCCAAGGCCTTCTCCTCCCTCACCCCAGAGCCTTTTCTGCAGACCGGCCTAATCCTGGGGGTCCGGCCAGGGAACACGGGGATGTATAATAGAGAGGGATGTCTGGAACCTCCCCGAGGCCGGACAATGGCAGATAATAACTGGGGGGTGGGGAACGTGGGAGCTGTCCTCCAGGATTTGAAGGGCTGTCACTTGGAAGAGGGATTAGCCTTGTTCCTCTTGGTCCCAGAGGGCAGCAGAACCAGAAGCCCTGCAAAGACGCAGATTTAGGCTTTTATGTTAGGGAAAAGTCTCTAACAATCAGGACTGTTCTGCCGGCGAATGAGCTGCTGAAAGGGCTGCTGGGACCCCTCCCTGGAGCAGTCGGGATGTGGACCCAGAGGGACACGGTAGAGAGACTGGTGGCCACTGGGTCTCCTCTCCCTTGGAGATTCTCTGATTTTAAGAATTAATTTCCCAGCTTTCCCGTGGAGAACGAGCCTGGGGCAGAGAGGAGTCTGGCCGCTCTCAAATTCCAGGGTTGGGAGTCTTAAAAATTCGGTTTCTTGGGAAATTTGCTTTTGATGTGAGAAAGCATGGAGACTGCTGGGCACTCGGGGGCCCTCCGGGGGATACACTAAGGGTGCCAGGAGGGCATGGTTTGGGGCAGAAGCCTGGAGCACCGGGCACAGCTGCGTTTGGGCAGCCTCCGCCTCCTGCCGACTACACTCTCCCTCAGAGCTTTGTTTCCATCCCCCAAGGCCCAGGGCACCATGAGCCACTCCTTTGGATACTGGCAAGAAAGACTGGATAAAATCTCAGAGCTGGGAAGACCCTGAGAGACCCTGGAGTGCCGCTGGCCCCAATCAGGAGCTCACCCCCTGTCACGGGCTGGTGGACAGGAGTGTGCAAGGGACCTCAAGTGACGGAGGAGGAGACTGAGGTTCAAGGGGGCCAAGGGACGGGTCCAAAGCTTCATGGGAAGTGCCAGAGTAGATGCTGCGTGCTCCCCCTCTGTCTCCGTTGCTGTCTCGGGGTACCTTTCTCTCCCTGAGAAACTAGAGCCCCAAAGGGTGTGGGCACCCACACACACACAGCTCAGGGTGAGAATCCTGCTATTCTCGTTGTGAGTACGGACTCCAAGCTCACCGGTGTATTATATACCTACAGCCTGGGCCTGTGGGCCAACGTATCCCTGCACACGCATGCGCTCCCTGAATTTAGTGCCCAAGACGAGGCTGCCCCGGGGTCCCCACATCTTATGTGTCCTCGGGCCACTCCCGGAGCCTCCTCCTTGGGGGAGATGAGCCTGGCCTTGCAGTGGCGGAGCAGCCCTTCTGTGGCCTGGCCTCTCAAAGCCCAGTCCCCGGGGTCACCGGGCGACCTCCCAGGTGGCCTGTGACAGGGACAGGAAGAAGGTGCAGCTGCCGATCAAGGGGAGGCCTCTGGGGGACAATGGATGCATGCAGACTTTCTGTAGACGCTGCTTTGCTTCTCTTTCAAGCCAACCCATTTCTATCATTGGAATCTGGGGACCCGTGTTTGAATGCTGCCGGTGATGCTCAGCCTCGTGGCTCAGGTTCTCAGGCGCAGCAGGAGAGCTTGGGCTCGGCGGCGGCTCTGGGGCTACAGGACCTACCTTGAGCTCTATCTCTGCCGCCGTCGCCTTGGTGGTTTCCAGCTTCTCCACCAGTTCTGTGTCGTCCAGGAAGCTTCCCTCCGCTGTGGACAGGTGCAGGAGAAGGTCGTCCTCCAGGTGCTTCAGATCGATCTTAAAGTCATTCTGCTGCTTTGTCAGAACCGACTAAGGGGAGCCCAGAAAGAAGGGGTCAGCACAAGTCTAGACTTTCGGCCACCCTCCCCGCAGAGCCAGGGCCCGGGGCTCCGTCCCACGGCCATCCGCCTCATGTGGCCTCATGTGGGCAGGGGTCCCGATGAGACCCCCACCTGGTGGGGACGTTCCCGGAGAGCCCTTGCTACCTGGTGCAGGCGAGCAGAGGGAATGCTGCCATCTCCCTGGCTGGCCCCCCTTCTCCCCGGGCCGGGAGGGACCTTCTCATTCTGGGGAGGGGGCCGTGAGGGGGATTGAGCTGCCCTGGATCTCACGCTAGAGTCGGGCCTCAGATGCAGGTGGTCCTGGCCCCCAGCCCGCTCCCTCCCCGCTGCTCCCGTCAGAGGCTAGCTCGCGGAGGCTGGCTTTTGTTTCTCCCTGTCCTACCTTGAGGTTTTCCAGATCCGGCCTCTCCACGCTGACCACGTCGGCCAACAGCTGGGCTTCCAGGCCATCCTCGGTGACCGTGAAGTTGAGCAGGGTGGTCTGAGCCTGGAGCTCGGGCTTGTAGTGAGGGTTGGCCAGCTTGGTGTGCAGGAGCAGCCGGAAGCGGGGGTGGAACTCACATTCTCTGTCTCCGAGCCTGATGAACCTGGGGGCCGGAGATGGACACTCGGAGGAAGCCCCCACCTGCTGTGGGCCTTGACTCTCAGCCTCTCCAAGGCTTGTAATCACAGTCCCCAGAGAACAGAAAGTTCTCCATCTCCCCCCCAACCCTCGCCCTTAACTGCCAAGTACGAGAGTCCCTGAGCCGGCGTATTAGTGGAGCAAACACTGGCCTTGAGAGGAAGCCCCGAGTTCGGATCCTGCCTCATACACTCTCTGTAAGATCCTGGGCAAATCACTCAACCTCAGTTACCTCCTCTGTAAAATGGGAGGGTGGTGGAGTTCATTTGAGCTTGAATCTATGAGCCTGCCTGGCACATCGACTCCTGTCTGACAGATGCTTCCGAATCCGTCTGTGTCCTTGGGGCCCAGGGCAGATCCCGGAACTAAGGCGTAAGGACGTTTGTGGGATATATGGGATTACTTGCTAACTGGAGGGAAGGGAGGGAGAGAAATCTGGAGCAGCAGATTCTGCAGGATGAGCGCTGAAAACTTACTTTGCATATAGTTTGAAAATAAAAAGCTGGGTAGAGGAGGGGGTGGGGGGGAGGGAAGGAGAAAAATTTGGAACATAAGGTTTTGCAATGGCGAACGTTGAAAATGATCTGCCTATATTTCAAAAATAAAAAGCTGTGATTAAAAAAAACTATTTGTTGATTGGTTTAATGAGTATCTTACAAGTCGGGACCCACAACCCCAAAACTTTTTCCAGCTTTCATTTTTGGAGTCATCTGGCAAAAGATCCATGTTTCACTTAGAAAAGACACGTGATTTTGGGCACCATTTTAGGAAGGGCCTTGATAAATAACAGTGTCCAGAGGAGGAAAGTCAGGACAGTAAAGGACCGTGAGGTCTATCCCTGTGAGGACTGTTTGAAGCAGTTGGGGACATTTATCCTAAAGAAGTGAAGATTCATGGGGGACATGAATATTATCTTCAGTTGTCTGGAAGGAATCAAAGAGAGACATGGAGTCATAAATAAAGGAAATTACCTTTCCATGGAAAAGGGATTAGGCTTGATGTAAGAACAAAGGTCTCAACCATGAGACCATCTCAAAATAGAATAGTCTTCCTCCTGAGTAGGTAGGGAGCTCCCTATCATGGAGGTATTCAAGCCAAGGCCGGATGATCAGCTGTTAGAGTAGGCGTAGAGAGACTCCCCCTTTTTTTCTGATATGGGTTGGACTAGACTGAGGTCACTGAGGCTCCTTATTCTCCAATTCTCTGAATAAATCCTCAAGCCCCAGATAGTGAAATACAGACAGAGAGTTGCTAGGAGGAGCCAATGGGGAGAGGAAGTCCCGTCCTTCTCCTTCGGACAGACTCGGCAGCTTCCCTCCTGACATTGAGCCTGTGCTAGAGGAGGGAGAAAGGACAGTGGATCCTGTGAGAGTTCAGGTAGTACCAAGGTCCCAATGTTACACGAATGGAAGGAGGAGGAGATCTGGTCATAAATGGACAGTTTAAGCCTTGCTCTGAAACACTATTTCATAGTTTTGTGATTTTTAAAAAAGATTTCCTGAGAATAATCAATTGTCCTCAATGGGTATGTTTATGGTCTATGAAAGACAAAAAATGAATAATGACTCAGTGGATTTTATCATTGCTTCTAGGTTAATTTTTTGTTAATTGCCGAGCCGGGAAAATTAAACAGACCACAAATGCTCTCTTGTGATTTGAAGGATCTAAGCAGCAACTGTGTTAACCAGAGGGGTGGGGAAAAGGATAACCCAAGTGCTGTTCTGTTTCCATGAAAGACAGCTACCCAAAGGTTATGACGTCAAGGATGGAAAGACCAGTCAAGGAGCTCCTAAGTTAGACAAAGTCAAGGAAGAGACGGGTAAGAAAAAGAAAGTAGGAATCTGGGGAACGGTCAGGCACATTCTCAAGGAGGAGAGTTACCTCTCAGGCTGTCTAGGAATAGATGGTAAATTATTTTTATCATCTCTAGGACAAATACCATGGTAGAATGTCCATGAGATCAAAGTCACATTCTCGGTCCAGATTTTAGATCTCAAGGAGACTTAATAAGATTTCCTGGGGAAAATGCTTCATTGGGCATCACAGACCGTGTTCAAAACCCACTTCTACCATTTGACTTTGGGTCAATGATTTCATTTCTCTTATTTTCCTCTTCTGTAAAATGAGGGGCCGGAAGATGCCTAATGACCTCTGAGGTCCTTGCTATGACCCTGAGCTTGTCATTTTGTTGATTAAGAAGCAAGGGATCTGTTTAAGGGAACACCTTTACTTGTGTGAGATTGAGCTGGAAGTAGTATCTTGGGCTACCAGTGGCCTCCGGTCCAGCACCTCTAACTTGGAGCTGGACCCAAGGGGGACCCCATGAGAGACCCTGGATCATTTAGCCCTAAGCTTTGTCCACTTCTGGAAAAGCCATTTCAGTCCAGCCTCAGACACTTATTTTGGCAAGTCACTTAACCCCTTGTAAAACAAGCAAATAATAACAATGGCAACAATAACAACAACAACCAAAAATGGCACTCAAGAGGAAATACGATACTTCCAAGTACTGAAGCCTCAGCTTCTCCTGGGAGTGATCCCCACGACATGGAGGAGGGTTTCCACACCAGGTCTGCCCATCAATCTCCTGGCTCCAGACTGCCCAGGACAAAGGCCATACTCCAAGGTCTGGCCTTTAAAGCCAAAGGCTTTACATTTAGTTCCCTCCTGCCTCTCCTCATATTCCAGCCCATGGGACTTCCCTGCTGCAGAAGCTTGTCTCAGGCTGGAGACATCCTCCTTCCTCCGCCTCCTCCAGGAAGTCTTTCCTGACTCCAAAAGGGAATCTTTCTGGGGTGACAGTCTCAAGAACAAATCCTTCACTGCTACCTCTTCCCCCTCATTTATTTTTGTGGCCATCCATATTTTTCTTACAAGAAAGGCCACCAGAGCTAGGTGGTGCAGTGGATAGAGCACCAGCCCTGAAGTCAGGAGGACTGAGTTCAAATCTGACCTCAGACACTTAACACTTCCTAGCTGCGTGACCCTGGGCAAGTCACTTAATGCCAATTGCCTCAGCAAAAAAAAAAAAAAAAAAAAAAAAAAAAAAGCAAAAACAACAAAAAAAGAAAGGCTGCCAGAATAAAGGGGGACCCCCCTCCCCAAGTAGGCACTGGTTCCACGGTGAAGGAGGGGCGTTCTGTCCAACGACCAAACTCCTTCCATGAGACCTTTTCTGACCCAAACCCTCTCAAGACTCCATGCTCATTTATTTATCAGTGAATGTGAAGGACTGTCCTAGGTGGCCCCAGAGAACAGAACTAGAAGCAGGGAGGTGTAAAGGCAGGTGGAGACCATAGCGGAGTGTCTAAGCTCCAAGGGCTCTCCAAGCAGCTTCCTGTGCTCCCTCCACTGTACCCCATGGTCCAAAGACCCTCCCCTCCTGGAGACGCCACTTGGAGGTCTCTCTCATCGGCAGGAGGCAAGCCACAACCTCCCTGAATCTCAGTTTCCCTAAAATGAGTACAGATGACCTTTCTATAATTTCCTGATGGAAAATATGGCGCACACAGGCTGCGAGTGCTTTTTAGTGCATTTCTATACAGGTTAAAAAAAAAGGCAGGAGGGGGCTTCCTGGAAAATGCAATAAAACTCACCCACTAAGGGTGGGGGACCCGTCTCCCCTCCCAAACACACACAAAACTCGCCCAAGAAACTTTTCAATGGACCTCAAAAAGCCTTACGGCAGCCCGCTGCTTCAAATTGAAGGGCTCTTGATTGGGCGAGTGACCTCCAGCCGCTAGGGAGGGAGGGCAGCAGAATGGATGTGGACAAGGGAAACGGAGGCGAGGAACGGTTACTTAGCAACCCCAGCAGGAGCGGACTTGGTCCAACCCAGCTGGGGAAGAAAGGTTTTGGCAGAAAAGTCCCCAGCTGGTGGAGCACCCAAGGGCACGGGGCACAGTCCTGAATAGAAGGAACAGGTAAGCAGCGGCACGCTAGGCCTCCTGGCAGAAAGGCCCTCCTGTGGGGGAGGGAGCACGCTCACACGCTCACATTCACACAGTCTGTGCTCCCCGGCTGCTTTTGTGTAGAAAACAAGTCAAAGCTTTAAAAACCTGGCCTTCTAGTGGATCATTTTCCTTTTGTGTTAGAGATATTCAGCCACAAAATGATAAAAGCTGCCGGATCTGTCGCTCTGTGCCTTACAGAACCTTTTTGTGTCCAAACAGAGATCAACCACAGTTCTTCCCATTTCACAGATGAGAAAGCACTTGCCAAAGTATCACACGCCCGGGAAGGTCTGGAATTGGGTCCTCTAATGGCCAGGTCAGGACTCCTAGGTGAGAGACCACATTAAAATGCAGAGGATCCTGGCTCACATCATACTGACTGGACACGTGGGCGTGGGCCTGTCCTTTGTCAGGGGCTTTTAAAAACCTAGCAGCAGCAAACTCCCCCCAAGATAATAAAAGAACAGGGTAATTCCACACCGTCACACCTGTGCAGAAACAGGCAGAAGGAGCAGTGGAGAAATCATCGGTTAAGAGGACCCGAGTTCAAATCCAGCCTCAGACACTGTGTCTTTGGCAAGTCACAAACTCTTTTTGCTTCAGTTTTCTTGTCTTTAAAATGTGGACAATTGAGGCAGCTAATGGTCATGCTGCTGGCGGCTGTGTCGGGGGTGACCGTTACGGCGGCTGGGTTGGCTGTCGTGGGAGTTGTGTTGGCGATGGTTGTTAGGGCTGGTATCGGATAGTAGTGGGGAAGGCTGTGCTGTTGCGGTGGTGAGTGTTAGCTTTGTGTGGTTGGCATAGTGAGTGTTATTGTTGTGTTGTGTTGTTGGAGCAGTGAGTGTTGTCATTGTGCTGTTGGAGTAGGGAGTATTGCTGTTGCGCTGTTGAGTAGCGATGTTGTCATCATGTTGTTGAGGCAGTGAGTGTTGTCGTGTTGTTGGAGTAGGGAGTGTTATTGTTGTGTTGTGTTGTTGGAGCAGTGAGTGTTGGGTTGTTGGGGCAGTGAGAGTTATCATTGTGTTGTGCTGCTGGGTCGCGGTTGTGATGACAGTACAGAGGTGGGGATGAGCACTGCTGGCAGTGGTCGTCACGGGTCCGGCTGTCATGCTGGTGGTGGGCGTTGTTATAAAAGAAATCGCGAATGAGCAGGGATGAACAACCCGGGTGGTTAGACAGAATGAACCAAAGGGAAGGACATTTTCTACCTTGAAATTCATTTATTTAAGAGTAAATGGTCAAAAAAAAAAAAAAAAAAAAAGAAAAAAGAAAAAGATCAGAAGTTCTTTAATGATGCACGCTTTATATACATCTTTCTTCCTGTTCTATGATGAACTTCAAATGCCCTATTCCAGTTTTACCAGGAGACCTCCTGTTTTTACTCTGAGACAGAGTCACAGAAATGGAATACGAGAAGACAGTCACCTTGGTTTGTCCTTGCTGTTTGACCTTGAACAAATCATTTTATAACTGTCTGCCTCAATTTCCTTAATTGTAAAATGGGGTAATAATAGTACCTACTTTCTAAGATTGTTATGAGCATCAAATTAAATATTATCTTGTATTGGATTATTATTAATTATTATAACACCCAACAGCCTGTTTTTAACAACTAGCAAAAGCCTTTTACTCAAGAAATTACTTTTCCTACATTTAAAATTTCATTATCTATATGCTTGTTGCTCTTCAATAATTCTCCTCAAGGACAGGGACTGTTTGACTTTTGTCTTTGTATCCCAGGGGCCAGCCCACTGTCTGGATCCAGGAGATGTTTAATAACTGTTTGTTTGTAGTGAATTGACCTTCCCTGAAACCTGTCTGCTGAAGAGGAGGGGAAAAAATCCTGGTAATTCACAAGGTATAAGAGATAGCCTGGAACATATTTGGAAATTAGAGATGATTCTGACAAAGAAACGATTGTTCCCATCTCATTGGAAGAAATGGTGTTTTAATGAGCTCATTAAAAGTTACATTAAACAAAAAAAGGAAAATCTAGCTTTTGAAACCTAAGGGTTCCATATATTCACTGCTCAAATTCAAGTTTAAACTGGTTTTCCAGGGAATCTGGAATAAGGTACAACTGGTTCCACCAAAATGTCAGAATGGCTGGATTAAAAGAGGTCAAGGGATGGGGATGGTCGAAAGAAAGAGACAAATGAAAAGAATACAATGAGATAATTCAGGTATACAGCTTAAGGGGTGCCTGGCACCCATGGTAGACCCTATATAAATGTTTATTGCCCTCCCCCTCAAACTCAGCTTAGCACGTGGCTCCAGTCTACCCTCCTAGAGTGGTTTTACATCACTGCCCTTCACACTCGCTTTCCCCTGAATTCAACCTCTCCTTCCCAGCTTTTGTACAGGTTTGTCTAGAATGGTTATTCCTAGAATGGCCTCTTCTTCTCTCCTTCTTTCCCTCTGCTCTCTCTGTTTCTTTTTTCCCTCCCTCCTCCCTCTCTCTCTCTCTCTTCTCTCTCTTCTCTCTCTTCTCTCTCTTCTCTCTCTTCTCTCTCTTCTCTCTCTTCTCTCTCTCTCTCTCTCTCTCTCTCTCTCTCCCCTTCTCTCCCTCCCTCTCCCCTCTGTCTGTCTTTCCCCTATCTGTCTGTCTTACTCGGTCAACTCTCTTTCCCTCCTCTGCCCTCTACCTCAGAGTCTGGATCCCTGACTTCATGCACAGCTCAAGCCCTAAGCCGCCTCCTTTCAGAAGCCCCATTTTGCACTTTTTTTTTTTTTTTTTAGCAATCACTGCCTCATTAAGTTCTTCTCATATCTATTTAATTATTGCACCTCTCTTCTTCCTTCTCCTTCTCTTTGTAGACCATAAGATCCTGGAGGGGAAGAACCCCCAGCGCCTTCCATGAAGCAAGCCCCTAACACGGTCTCCCCTTGTTGAACGGGACTCTTGGACCGAGTGAAGAAACAACTTTTTGTTCTGTCTAAGGGCCTTCCTCCAGCCCTCGCGTGTGAAAGCTGGCAAATTTGCTTTGGAAAGAGGACACGCTGATAAATCTTCCCCACCATGTTTTCTGTCGATTGACACCATAAAATATATTTTACTTAGAATTAGGATTGTCTGAGGCTCGGTGGATTTAATTATTTGTAATTACCCCGTTGTTGTCGGACTGTAGCTACTTTATGACAGTGCTATCTACTGTGTGGGTCAGGTCCCACTGTATATCTTTTCAAATACAGAATTAATGTACTATTGATGAAACCATTACCAGAACCAAATGAAAGTCGGGGCTGATGGATTGGTCCTCGGGGAGCTGTCAGACATGAAAGGAGTAATTAGTATTCATTACTCCATACTCCACAACATTCCAATTATTCATGAACTTTAACTTTTGGACTGCGCCTGTATCTATCTTTCCCGACTTGTGTTATTAGGAAGAAAAAACAAATGTCAGCTAGCGAAAAAACAACCACTAGTAACCGAAACTTAGAAAAGAGAAGAAGGGAAAACAAAGCTCTGCTGGATCGGAAGTGAACGCCCTTGGAGGGTGGGAAAGTTTCTCAGCGGAGGAGACCAAGACTAACCATTGGTCATCGGGAGTATTGGGTGTACAACCACACAGGGAACCTTCCACTCAGTCAAGGTCCCAAAGAAGCCGTGTGTGAGCAATCAAACAAGTCTTAATGAAAGTCTGTTGTGGTCACCATAACAGAGGAGGAATAATCCCTACCCTCAGAGAGTTTACACTTGATGGGGGAAGCAAGCCCCAGAGGGTGGAAGGTTCACCTTCCTCCTGGATGGTCACCAAATAGTTTTACCTTCTCCCTGTGTGCTTTCCCTGTGCTTTCTCCAGCGTCGAGTGTGTGAGAGGCAAAGTCACAGACGGAGAGTTCAAATTTCCCCTCTGTCATTTACCTATGTGACCTTCTCTGCTCTGAATCTCAGCTTTCTCATCTGTAAAAGGAGGAGCTGGACTATCTCTCCCACCGTCTGGCGCGGGTCCCCAACTTGATATTCAGAGGTTTACATGTTGGATCCTACTCTTGTTTCAACTTATCTCTGAGTCCCTACGCCGTCACTCTTGCTCCTGAGCCCCCATCGGGGAGCTCAACTTTAATGCTCAGTCAGGAGACACAAGGGGTACAAAAAAAGGCATTTGTGCCTCTGACTCTAACCCTGATCCTAAATGAGACCGTGACCCTGAGACGTCTCCTGCTGAGCATGGTCTTCTCTTCGGCCGGGCGAGTTCTTTCCTAGAATTTCCATTTGAGGAAACACCCACACGGGCTCTTCCCACTCCTCCCAGCCCATGACCCATTGGGATGCTTCCTGAGGTTGCTCCTGAGCCAAGTCCTCCTCCTCCGTTCTCAGCTCCCTACTCCTTTCTCAGTCAGAACATAAGCTTCTTGAGGGCAGAAACCGTCTTTCTTTTGGGTTGCATTTGTTTTCCCAGCCCTTAGCACAGAGCCTACACATAATAAATATTTAATATCTTTATTTATATACTAGAATAACATTGTTAGAGACGTAGCTATGAAACATTCCTATCATAAACCGGGGGCACATCCTGCTACAATATACAGAGAATCTGGGGGAAGATTGGCAGAAATCCATGCCAAGGCAACTCATCTGTCCAGGACCACTGAGACCCCCTGTCTTTTCTCATAGTATCCTCATGTTAGTCTGTGAGGATCCCAAGCTAATCTTAGCTTTGTCTCAGTTCCCCATCCCCTGGGAGCCTCCATCTGACCAAAGAAGTAAGAAAAAAGAACTTGATGTCCCTCTCCTACAGCCTCAATATTGAGGCTGAGGTCAAAGAGCATGCACAGAGGAGGCAAGCGGATGCTACTGATTCCCATCTCTGGAATGGGCACGTCAGTGCGCTCCCTGATCGACACCCCCTTCTTGGGGCACTGCAACTATAAAAAAATGCTCTTCATGCACCAGCAGTAGTTGCAATTAGGTTCACTCTTTGTGAAGGGCTGCAGGATTTGTCAAATGGCTTATTAAGCTAGTCTAAATTTATGTCTGAGTGCGTGCTGGTTTATTAAACAATTATAACTTGTCACTCACTGCAAACAGATTGACTTTATGCAGTGTACCTTGCACAATAAATAATTTATTAATGCATTACCGGATGCTTAAAACAGAAGTGGTTATATTTGGGTAAACCAGCTGCTGGGCCCATGTTTAAGTTAATCTATTTCCACTGGATATTAGAGAGACCCCCGAGGAGATAGATACCTGGGCAAGGGGATGGCCCCAAATACACTTAGGTGAGAGAAACGGGGAGCCGAGGGGAAAGGAGGAAAAGAGAAAGGAGTACAATAATGAGCCCTATCTCCTACATAGTTCAAGATGCAAAGGGACAGGGAGATAAACAGGGGAAAATGGAGTTGGAGTCAAGGACCCGAGTCCTTATTACCAATTTTGCAGTCTCGGGTGAGTCCTTCCAATTACTAATGTGTGTGGGACTTTGGGCCAATTGTTTCATGTCTCTGAGTCTTAATTCTCTCCTCTCTAAGAACCTGAAGGTTCTTCTGCCTCTAAACCTACAATCCCTGTTGGCTTAAGGTGAGAAACTCTCAAGTCCCTCTCACATTAATAGGAGACCTAGAACCTCCATCCCCATTGGTCCACTGGGTAGAAGGCTCAGGGTAATGCTTGGTGCTCATGGGAGCCATTGGGCAGGAAAGTGGAATGGCTTTCTGGGAAACCACTTGATGGCATTCCCATTATTCTATCAACAAATGGGCTTTCTAAGCACCCAGTATCTAACCCAATTCTGGTAGAGGATCCCAGAATCTCCCCCTAAAATAGCTTTTAAAATAATTGAGATTTCCTATAATTTCACCTTTTCCAGTATTCAGGTACAGAGGGAAGCTCGAAGCTGTTTTGGTCTCTGGGTCAGTTGTGACATGGCTCTAGGGAAGGGGAAAGGGGGTCATGAAATTGAAATCCTTGTGTAAAATAAAAGTAGTTGGGAAAGACCCATACCCAGAGAACTTGACTCAAATCTAGAATGTTTGAGGAATACGGGGATACTCACTTCCCTCGTTTAATTGTGTTCCTTCCCAGCAGCGGATCAAGGACTGGATCGATCGTTTCATCCAAGTTCTCAATGAGCGTGACGTCTCCGAAAGCCAGAGCGTTTTCAATGGCATTCAAAAACCTGAGGATTCAGCCAGAACTGAAACTATGAATTGGGTCGACTTATACTTAAAATAAATGAAAAATATGACCCACAACCCATCCTGCATTAAATGAGAGGTCTCTATAATGGGACAGCATCTATAACAAGTTGAGAAAAAGCCTTTATACTCTAATTTTAATCCATCCTGCATTAAATGAGAAGCCTTTATAATTATAATTTATAATAGTAATATAATCTATAACAAGCTGAGAAAAAACTAGTGTAGTTTAATTTTAAGATTCCTTGCGATGGGTAGGGACAGGCCCTCCACTCAGTCAGGCTGCCATTGTCCCAACAGTTGGCAGACCGTCTTTAAGAGTGGTTCCCATTCTCCAAAGTCATCTTCCTGTGGCCAGAGAGCTGGCTGCCTCTCTACTGCCAGCCTCCATTTGAAGGCCTTTAAAAATTTGCTTATGTAATCTGGCACAAGCTTGGTAGATCCAGTGTGATAGTCCCCTTTGGTGGAGGATACAAAGGGATGCCATGTCGACCTTATGATTATTTTTTATTAGAATTTATTTTTCAATTAACAAGCATTTATTTCTTCTCTTCTCTCTACCAAAGGGGAGGGAAAGAAAAATGAAACTTTCATAACAGATTTTCACAATCAAACAACACAAATTGTCACCCTGACCACAGTCAAATACAGCTCCCTTTTTCAGCACCGGCATTTAAGCAAACATTGGAAACACTCAAGGCAAAATCCATTTAGAAATGGTTAATGTACACAGACTCCACCCCAGGAGCTGAAAGCGCCTTCAGAAATTCCCTGTTGCTTATCCTAGCGATGGGGCTGTGTCAGCACAGGGACCTGTCGCCGTTTGTCAGCGGGCGGCCTCCTCTCAGTCTGAAATACCCTCCCCCCCAAAAAAATCTCGGCAGATCATCCCCAAGAAGTACAAAAATGGGAAAAGGCCTTTAGGTGGGATGGCCTTGAGTTGTTTTAGGAGATAACTTTAAGAAACTTTTTAATGGAGCTGAGGAGGGACACAGCAATAACAATGTTATCAAAAGGAGAAATTGGATTAACAAAGCTGGGCTGGAAGGGCCTTGGCCTTGGTCTGGCTGGAGCAGAATACTAAATGACAAGATTAACTAGGCAGAGGCAGCCAAGGCTGAACCACCAGGTGGTTCTTCAAACCCAGTATTTATTGATGTCTTTGCACAGACTCAGCCAGGGCTTGGGCCAGGACGGCTGCCCTGGGGACATTTGGGAAGTCCTTCCCCTTGGAGAGCCAGCTTCTCTCTGGGCCTGGAACCTCCTCGGGGCCCACTTCTTGCTCCTCTCCTTACCTGACGGGGCAGGAGCTGCGGGAGCCGCTGCCGGCACCTCTGGGTCAGGGGTCAGCCTTCCTGCAGGTCAGATGTCAGATTCACCTACCCTTTCTGGCCCAGGCGGAGGACTCTGAGCTCAGCCCCAAACTTCTTCTTGATCCACTTAATCCCCTGCTGCTGCGGGTCAACGAGGAGCGGCCAGCGTTCGGCGTGGGTGAGGATGGCGGCGTTTTCGGTGGACATGCGGTCGCTGGGCAGCCCCTCGTTGTTCCAAGCAGCCACGGCCGCGTCATCGGTCAACATGGCGATCGGATCCAGGCCGGCCGTGATGGGGATGGCGACCTGGAAGAGCAGAGGCGTAGCATTGGAAACAAGGCAGGGAGCCCGAGCCCAGAGAGCCTCAGGGGGAGGAGATTCATAAAGTGGAAACAAGACAAGTGCCCAAGAGGCTCCATTGTGGAGGAAAGCTCATTTCCCATCACTATTTGTGCTATCTTGTTTTTGAAAGAGTTCAGAGTTTTATATCTCAGCCCACCCCTGGCCAGTTTTAGTGCCCTGGTTCCAGCCCACTTGTCCTGGCCTAGTTATACTATTTCTGATTTCCCAGAGTCAGCAACATCTGCATCTCTAGTAGAAAAACCTTCTGGATCTTGTCTAGCAGAAAGAGCAAAGGGCCTGTGTTCGATTCCCCACTCTGCCATTTAGGACTTTGGGCAGGACGGTCACTAGAAACTGGGCATCATGATCTCTGAGGTCCCTTAGCTAGGGGAGCCTTGGTGACAGAAGGCAGGGCCTGAGCTAGGGGATGCTCCAGTGCACAGAACACCAGGCCCAGAATCAGGAAGCCTTCATGGCTGTGTGATCCTGGGCAAGTCACTTAATTCTATTTGCCTCTGTTTCCTCATCTGTAAAATAGATTCATTATCTCTAAGGTCCCTTTCAGTTCCAAATGCCATATACCCAGTCTCTTAGTATATGGCAAAGCACGTTCATTTCCTGCCCTTAGACCTATATAATCATCTGAGCCACATACAACTCATTTAGCCATCCTTTCTTTTAATATATTAAATATATTCATTAACTAATTAATATACATTTATATATTATTTTGTTAAATATTTCTCAATTAAATTTTAAAAATTTTTTAACATTCACTTTTTAAAATTCCCCCCCACTCCTCCCATACTCCTTGAGAAGCAAGCAACATGAAATTCTGAAATCATGTAAAATTTGCCATTCTGAGCCTCTTTCCTTCAAAGTAGAATGGAAATAATAATGTTGATAGTACCAACCTCACGGGGCTTTTCAGAGGAAAGCACTTTATCAATTTTAAGTCTCTAATGTGAGTTAAATATATTATCTCTTCTTCTTATGAAATTTCTTCTATGCATTCTTTTTTCCTTCTTGAAGCTTTGGACCTTAATGCAAGAAAACATCTTGGATTGTTCATCTCACCACTGAGTATAAAGCTACAGGCTCTGGAAATCCTCTGCCTACCATGGGTAGGCCGAGCTCATATAATAAAAATGACAATTCTATCCAAATTAATTTATTTCTTCAGTGCCATCCCCATCAAACTGCTGAGAAACTACTTTATAAAGTTAGAAAAAATAATAACAAAACTAATCTGGAAGAACAAAAGATCAAAAATTTCAAGAAAATTAATGGGAAAAATGCAAATGAAGGAATTAACGTCCAAAGAAGAACTAGAGAACACTATCAAATGCAAAATGGATAATTTTGATTATATTAAATTAAAAAAGGTTTTATACAAACAAAACCAATGTAGCCAAGATTAGAAGGGAAGCAGAAAATTCAGGGAAATGAACAATAATAATAAATAATACTAATAATAATAAATATAAAAAACCCAGGTGAAGAATGGCTGAATAAACTATGTTTCTTATGGAAGTTATAGAATATTATTGTTCTGTAAGAAATGACTAACAAGATGATTTCAGAAAAAATAGATTTGGGATGGAGAGCGCCAACTGCATCCAGAGAAAGGACTATGGGGACTGAAAGTGGATAGTATTTTCCCCTTTTTGTTGTTGTTTGGTTGCATTTTGTTTTCTTTCTCATTTTTTTTTTTCCTTTTTGATCTCTTTTTTTCTTGTGCAGTATGATAATTGTGGAAATATGCTTAGAAAAATTGCACATGTTTAACCTATATTGGATTGCTTGCCATCTAAGGGAGGAAGTGAGAGGAAGGGAGGGAATTCTGAAAACACAATGTTTTGCAAGGGTGAATGTTAGAAACTATAATTGCATGTATTTTGAAAATAAAAAGCTATTATTATAAAATTAAATCAAAAAAGAAATTCTCTGCCCAGTTTAGATAGTGGAGTTTTGGTAGAAGCTGGAGCTTCCCCTCCTTGTGTTTGCTTTGACACCATAAGGCAGAAGCTACAAGTACCTTTTGGGACTTCAGGAAGGGAATCCACTTGCATTCCACCAGCTCCTGGCGGTAACGCTTCGTAAAATACCCGGCGTAGGACACGAAGGCTGCCGTCAGGAGGACGTCTCCACAGAGCGTCGTCTCTTGGGTCTCAAAGGTGGTGATGGACTGAGCCCAGCGGATCTTCTCAGACTGAAAGAAAGATCAGAGGTTTAGGGGAGAGATGGGATAGAAGCAGGTCAGATTTGGACCCTGAATCCCTCCCCTTCCCCCCTCCCGCTTTGGCTGCTACCTTTAGAGAGAGGGCCAGACTTTGGCAGTACTTCAGCCCTTTTTTCTCTCTGAAGAGTCATCTCATCACCACCTCTCCTCCACTGAGCTTTCCAAGGCCAAAATTCCCATTTCCTTTCATTTTTCACCATTCCCCTCTCATCCACTTTCCCATTCACAAGGGGACCCAGGGCTCTGGCCGAGGCTGCAGGCAAGACCCCCCCAGACTGTCCTTCAGGTTCCATTTGGCCCTAGTACAAGATGTTCACCAGGACTGAATTCTTGAGAAGGAAAATGAGGAAACATGAAATACACTGGCAAGCGTGCTGGTCTTTGTCACATTCATGAGCAATTCCCTTCTTTTTTCTAAGGTTCCATTTTGTCATCTGAATGAGGAGTCAGACATGACCTCAGAGGGCCCTTTCTAGATTTAAGGATTTCTTTAGGCAACAAGCAAGAGGAACACAAAGTCCAAATTCAAAAACACAAATTTGATCTTTGAGGAATCACTGAGAGCTGATGAGATGAAATCTAAAACTAAAATATTTCTCTAAATGGGCATAACATTTTTCAAAAGAAAAAAGTGTAGATGTAAAAGTGAGAGAGTTAGGGGTAAATTTATATATTAAGAAGGTATACTTATGTGTGAAAGTCTAGGAAGGAGAACAGAGGAGATCTGGGTAAAGGTCAAAGGAGTTGTTGGAATATCACATGGACATTAAAGTGCCCCAGGGGTCTATAGTGGGCTTTTTGCTGTTTAGTAATTTTATCAATGATTTGGATGAAATGATACTCTTATGATCAAATCCACAGAGGAGCAAAAAGCTGGGAGGGAGAGAGAACCTTGCAGATGACAGAAGCAGAATCCCAAAGGATCTTGTCATGAAAGAATATTGGGATAAGTTAATAAGATTAAATTTAACAGGGATCAATCTGAATTCTTACATTTGAATACAAAAAATCAACTTTGAGGTGTCAAGTAGGAGAGCCATGGCCAGAGGGAATTTTTCTTCTGAAAAAGTTATGGGAAATTTGCAAAGTCCTCCATGAGATCGTGTGTACAAGCAATAGCAATGTTGTAGGATGGTCAGCTGTATATGACTTTGCTATTCTCAGCAATATAATGGTCCAGGAGTACTCTGAAGGACTTAGGATGAAAAATGCTTTTCATACCCAGAGAAAAAACTGACTGGGTCCAAATACAGATGAAGCATAAGAAACACTTTATTTTTCTTGACATTTTTTTTTAGGGGGAGGATGGTAAGATCTATGTTTTCTTTCTCAACACTTTTATGGAAATGTTTTGAATGGTATAATTTCACTTACGCCTTCTCAATCTAGTGGAAGGGAGGAAAGGAGCAAATCTGGAACTCAAAGTTTTAAAAACAAATGTGAAAATCTTTTATATGTAACTGAGGAAAAGAAAAATATTCAACTAAAAAAAGAAAAAAAATACAGTTTTAGTGGTATTTAGGTTCAGAGGTTGTGGAAAACTCAGTGTGGAGGAGAGGTGGTGATGAGATGATTCTTCAGAGAGAAAAAAGGGCTGAAGTACTGCCAAAGTCTGGCCCTCTCTCTAAAGGCAGCAGCCAAAGCAGGAATGAGGAAGGGGGGGATTCGGGGTCCAAACAAGAAACAAGATATTGGGCTGACTTCAGAGAGGCGGAGCTTCTGGGAATAAGGGGACGATCGTCCCATTGTCCTCTGCCCTGGTCACATCTCACCTGGACGCTGCTCAGTTCTGGGCACTACAGTTTAAGAAGGTTACTTATAAACTGGAGCTAGTCCAAGGAGGGCAAGCAGGCTTTGAGTTAAGCCATACAAGGACTGGTAGTTGTTACTTTACCAGCCCTTCAGATTTAATGCCTGAGAAATGACTGGACACGTGCAGTGCCCTCAACAGCAACGATGACGATGATGATGATGATAATTAGGATGGGCAATGTAACATAGCTGATTAAAAATGACCACGCTGCCTCTCAGAGTCAGGAAGATCCAGGTACAGGCCCTGCCACTGTCTCATCCTGGCTACATGACCCTGGCCACGTCACCTTACCATTCAGTGCCCCAACTGATAGAGAAGGCGCCGAATTGCATTGGCAGAGAGGTTTGCTTCTCTGGGAATTCCCTGTAGCAGTGACTTCACAGGCCCAGATTATCCTCATCTTCCTTGTCATTAATTAGCTATTAGAGAAGGCTCTTGGGTGGCTTCTGACTCACGGGCTTTTCCTGAGGTATTTGGTCACCAGTTGGTGACCGCGGGGACCCAGAGGAGCAAGATGGCACTTTCGTCCCTCCTGCCTCCCAAGGCTTTTCTGTCCTTCCTGGGACTGGTTCTCCGTGAGCATTTAAGGAAGCAAGATGACCACAATCACCAGTGTGCTCTGCAGGTGGTTCAGGCAGCAGCCCACTGCCGGGTTTGGATCTCACCTTGAAAACTTACAGCTTTGCAACCTGGAAATATCTAATTAGCCCAGACCCCGACGTTCTCCAGTGATACCCTGATGGAGTTTGTGGTCATCTGCTTGCTGAACTTGGACCCGCTCAGTCATTCACTAAGTAATTACGCACCAGACACACATCCAGAAGTGAAATAGCCTCATGGAACTTGCATCCCCCAAAGCCCCCATCCTCATGGAACTTGCATCCCCCAAAGTCCTCATCCTCATGGAACTTGCATCCCCCAAAGTCCTCATCCTCATGGAACTTGCACCTACTAAAACCTTCCATCTTCATGGAACTTGCATCCCCCAAAGTCCCCAACCTCATGGAACTTGCATCCCCCAAAGTCCCCAACCTCATGGAACTTGCATTCCCCCAAAGCCCCCATCCTCATGGAACTTGCACCTACTAAAACCTTCCATCCTCATGGAACTTGAATCCACCAAAGCCTAAGCAGCATCTGTTTCTCTAGTGAGTTATTGGCAGAATTATTAGCTCTGTGACCTTGATCAAGTCAGTTAGCATCTCCGTGGGCCTCACTTTACCAGGACGAGACATGTCCCAAAGAGAGAGTCATTCTCTTCCTTGGCACTCTTTTAACCAGAGGCTGCTGCACAATGCTTTGTCAGTCACTTGGGGGCCTCATTTTACCCATACATAAAATGGGAGGTTTCTGGTCCACTTCTGGCCCCATCTTCTCAAAGCCCATGAACCCCCTAAAGCCCCCCCACCCCCCCCCCCCCCCCCCCCCCCCCCCCCCCCCCCCGCTGGCCTTACACAACTGCTCAATTCCACAGAGCACCTGCAGGGACAAGTTGGAGTCAGGGGGCCAGGGGAACCTTTCTCGAGAGAGGCCCTTCCCTTTCTGGGACCAGATTCGCACACGATTTTCCACGGGGGAGTTTCAGACGTTGCCCGTTTCTCTCTTAAGTCGCTGCCCGGCGCTCGGCAGACAGCGAGCCCATTAATTTGCAAGCACGGCCTCCCATTAGTCCGTTCTCCATCTCTGTTGTCTTTGCTTGGTGAATGGCAAATAATAAAGGGCACCCACCTCATTCTCCAAAACAGCTTTAACTCTGAAGATTTACCCAACGTGGAACGACGGTCCATTCCCATCTCCGATAATTCTGCAATCCCACCCGAGCCACATAAATCACCAGTGACTCTGGCTAACAAGGGTTTAGGAGTTGCAACATGAAGTGCGATAAATTTCCAGACAGTTAAAAATCACTATAATTTTATTCTAATGCATTATAGATTGCCTGTAATGTCATCTTGGTCGGGGTGACCCATTTCTAATTTTGAACAGCTGTTCAGCTCGGGAGTTAGTTAATGATTAAATATAAATTGCCTGATTTATTAGTCTGAATGGTTGAGCTTCCAGGTCAATGCTATATAGACAAAATCATCAGTCTTGATGCTTTTCAGAAGTTAACTGTCTCCTGCTCTAGTCAGAAAGAATTTATCCTCAAAGGAAAAGCTTTGGCGTTCTCCATCAATCCTTTTAAAACTTCCCCCACCTTCGCTCACGCGCCACCTGCCCTTTCCATCCCACCGAGGACCTCGGAAGAGAGCTCTGGAAATGACGACGGGCCCCAGGCCTCATGGGATCCCCTCCGGCACCCGGTGCCAATGCTACATGGGTGAAGGGAAATGCGGCTTTTTCCCTCCCCAGGGATCCAGGAAGGCAGACCTAGAAGGGCCCCTTGCTTGGTGCTTCAAATCCATAGGGGTCGATCTGCTCAGGGATCCACCTCTGAGAAAGTGGCCCTGGTGCCTTGATAATTGACTCACTCTGAGAAATCTAAGTGAAATGAGGTTCGAGGGGGGCTCCCGCCCAGGCTGGGAAGGCTCCGAGTCTTCCTGGGGCAAAAGCAGTGACATCAGGGAAGACCCTGAGCAAGCGGGAGAGTTTTCCTAACAGCCTGATGACAGAATGCAAAGGGCCAGGGATGGGCTGGGGAGGGAGGGGAGGAGAGGAACAGGGGGAGCTGCTGATCCCAGGAAGGAGCTGAATTTATCACAAAATCAATACTTCCCTGTAAGAGGTCGGGGCGTTTCTGGCATTACAGATGGGCCAGAGCCTCTGCCCCAGAAGCCAGGTCTCTGCCCACTGCATCATACCTGTGGAAAGTCTGTTGTTTCCCTTAGGCCCGATCTAAAGGGCAGTTCTGCCCCTCGGCGTCGAGCAGACAAAGCTTGTTGCTCTCCACCAGGAGATGCATTTTCTCTCTTTGAGTTCCCTTATCAAATCTAAGTATCCTCAATTGTTTTAACCAGTTCTTGTACTGAGGCATCCAGCTCCTGGGTCAGGGCAGCAAACAGACCTGAGCACAGGCCCAGGCAGGGCCCTCTCTCTCGGCCTGCCTTTGGTGGCTCCCACCGGCCCGGCCCTTCCCAGCCCCCCGTCTCTGGGGACCAGAAGATCCTGCCTCGGCCGTCCAGATAATCCCGAGTGGTCCCAAGGCAGAAGTCTTCTGAGAACAGCCGGCAAGTTAATGTAAATAGCCGTGAAACCCAATTCTTTGAGAGGAACAGGGAAAATAAGTCAAATAAACGTAGCGCCCTCCTGGTAAACATGGTCTAAGGCTAATGGGAAGGAGGCAGTTTCCATCAGGGAGGAATCATACCCACCCGCCCCAGGGACCCGCCTCGTGTGGGCCCCTTCGCTCGGCTCCCGCAGGAACCGCCCGGCCGAAGAGATGCTCAGCCTTCTGACAGAACAGTTATTTTTATAGAAAGGTAATAGCTACTCTACAGCGTCCTCCGTCTCACCTCCCATCTCAGGGAAAACATACTTTACTTTTATTTGTTCCTAATCATAATTTTGCAAAATGGAAAACCCACTCCAGAGACAGCCCCAGCGGGCAGACTGCCTCTGTTTATGGGCTGTGGATAATGGAGGCGGATAAGCCGTGATTCTCCCCTGACCCCGGGAAACATTTGGTCCCTGGGCTCGTTAGCGGGAGATTGCCTCGGTGGCCAGAGCACGTCCACAGCTGGGCACTAATGTGCTCCGTTACCTCGTGGGGAACAAAGAAACAGAAACAGGACGTGGTTTGTGATCCAAGGGAGGGGCGAGGGCGGCACGCTTTGTCCTTTCCTTGTCAAAAATGTGATTTACACGGGCTTTGGAAGAAGGGTGGAACAACGGGAGAAGAAAGAACCCTTTCTTTGGTGCTTTGGGCCCCACCCTGGAGGGAGACGGCACTTGCCTCAAGCTCCCCGACAAGCCTGTTGGCCAGCCCGATGGTCCTGCTGGTCTGGTTCACCTGCTCCTGGCAGCGGACCTTCTCGGCGATCGCCTTTTCGAAGGATGCCGTAAGTTGGTTGAGATTGTCACCCAGCTCCTGAGGGACAGAGTCCAAACCGACTTTGGTCACAGGACCTGCTGTGCCTTAGCAACATCCCAGCCTCTTGGAGGCTTGTGGGACGCACATCCCCCTCTTCTCCCTAACATGGTCTTCCTCTTTCGTGTTCCCACCCAACTGTTTCTGCAGCACCTCCTGAAGCTGTCTCATCCTGGGCTTGCCCTCACTGCCTAGTGCTCCCCTCCCTGGCACCCTGGGACACCCAGGAAGCTCTGCCCGCTCCCCCGAGCCTCCCCGGGCCGGTCTCTCTCTGCCCGCTCCCCCGAGCCTCCCCGGGCCGGGCTCTCTCTGCCCGCTCCCCCGAGCCTCCCCGGGCCGGCCTCTCTCTGCCCGCTCCCCCGAGCCTCCCCGGGCCGGCCTCTCTCTGCCCGCTCCCCCGAGCCTCCCCGGGCCAGCCAGCCTTTAGGTATGGAGGTTCAAAGGCCCCAAGGTCCTCTCCAGGACAACAGCCAGCCAAGATCTCTCCGGTCTTGCTCTGGGAGCCCTGGCTGCAGGTGGGGGGGCCCCTCCCGGGGCACTCACCGCCAGCTTTCTCCGGATGGCCCCCAGCTTCTCTGTAGCTGCCTCCAGCTCCACGTTGGCTTCGGCAAGAGCTTGGCGCTTGGGCTCCACGTCACAGTAGACCTGAGAGAAACCAGAGCTGGAGAACTGCTCAGGCCGAGCCCCGGGGCCTCAGCTTCCCTCAGGCTCCCAGGAGTTTGGCCACACGTTCCCCATGGATGTAACTGAGGGTTATGGGGTGCCCCACTCACGGAGCCTCCAGGGCACTCCGGGCTGTCTGGGATGCTTTGTGCAAGGGGACATGCTGCCCAAAGGCAAGGGAATGGATGTGATGAACTGCTAAGGTGCTAACCTAAGATTGCAGGTGTGGGGCAAGAATAGACTTCAGGGTCCACTAAGTCCTCGGCCTCGTTTCTCAGATGAGACACTAACAGTAACAGGCAGAATGACTACAATTTGGCTATTTCCGACAGTAAGAGTACAGTTTAATCAGCACCTACTTATTAAGTGCCGGGCTTTGGGGACACGGAAAGGGTAGCAACAGGCCCGTCCCCAAGGATCCGAACATTCTGAAGACAGAACTGGCAGCAGACCAGAGGGAGAGCGGGGGCCAGCAGCTGGCTGGCCGGGACAGGGAGCGCTTTGGGGAGGGGGCCTTTGAGTCACTTCTGGGAGGAAGTCAGGGACTCTAAGGGAGGCCTGGGAAGTGGGACGCCAGAGCCCCAGGGGGACACTGTGTAAGAGAACTGGAAGGAAGCAGGCTTACAGAGGCCTCCAAGAGGCAAAGAGCCATCATGACTTGATCCTGGAGGAGCCACTGGAGTTCACCGAGTGGGTGCTGGGGGCCTAACGTACTCACGAGACCCAGAGGGGCCAAGCGAGCCACAAACCTGCCTGAGGTCACCCGAGAATCAGGCAGCAGGCTGGGATCACAGCCCGGCTCCCGACTCCATAGCCTACTCCCCAGGTGAGGAGGGCCGGCCATCGGGTTTCTCCCCTGGTCAGGGCTTGGACAGCTCAAGCTCACTGCAGTGCACATGGAGGAGGTAACTGTCCAGTCTGGCTCAAGAGCACAGGAAGGGTTTTCACGTATGTGCAGACAATTCTCCAGTGCGACGCATGGCTTTAGAGGAAACCTTTGCTATGGAGGCTTCACGGTGTTTCATACCTTTCTATTAATATTAGAATATTAAAAAATACTCTTTCCGCCCACCTTTTGAATGTCTAAACCAACCCACTCCATGCAACCAGCATTTATTAAGCACCTGCTGTATTCAGGAGATTGGAGAAACGGCCCCTGGCTTGGAGAAGGGCCCTGTCTTCCTGCCCCTACCCTCTTCCTCCCACCCAGAACGCCGCCCCGGCCCGGGCCCGGCTACCTCATAGAACCTGACAATGTTGATGACCCAGGCGCAGAGCCCGGCGGCAGCAAAGGACTTGGTTCGGATCAGGTTGGGGTTGAATTCGGGGTCCCTCAGGTACTGCTCGTGAACCACTTTCAGACAGTTCTCCGGAATGTGCTCTTTGTCGTAGTTAATTAGTGCCTGCAAAAAGTCATCGACCTGCAAAGGAAAAGGCGCGTTGCCGTGAGCCGCCGCCACTGCCGAGAAAATGCCACGATCGGAAGGGAAAATCGGCTTTTAGGCCCCAGTCACAAAAGCGGAATTGGCAAGCCGCCTTCCTCCCACTGTTCGGCTTTTTCAGGCTTTCCCGTGTGGCGGGAGCATTAGCAATGGACACTTTGAAAATCTCTCCCACCCCAGGGTGGAACATTCAGTCCCGACACAGGAGGCATTCCCATTTGGAAGAGATGAAAAGAAAAATAATAATAATCATAAAAAAGAAAAGCCCATTGCTTCACCTGCACTTGCAAAATTTCCCTGGAACAAGAAATCCATGTAATTTTCTCCTGCCTACACTTGGCAGCCCTCACAATCCTGCAAACAATTAGTAACTTTCCAGCTGACACTCACGGTCACTTGAATATGTCACCTAAACTCTGCAAAGAAACGCTTTGGAGTCATGGGGACCTCAGCCCTTTTGGGCCTTCCTGCCCATCGGAAGAGCCCTGGGCCCTCTTGGGCCTTCGTGCCCAGCTGAGGAACCTGGGGCCCTCTCAGGCCTTCCTGCCCAGCCAGGAGCCTGGGTCCCAGCAGAATTCATGGTTGGCATTTCTTCAGGCAACACTTGCCGTGTCCCAAATGCTTTCTGTAGGCTCTCTTTGGTCTTTGCAACAATTTGGGGAAGTGGGTACGGGTTATCTCCATTTCTCAGATCAGTAAACTGAGACTGCCAAGTGTCTGAGGCTGGATTTGAATTTAGAGACTCCAATCCTGGTGCTCTGTTGACTGTGACATCTGGCTGGCGGGGAGCAGGGGGATTGACATCAATAGTCTGACTATTAGGTATTTAAAAAAATTATGAGTTTTTTTTTTTTTTTTTGCAACTCATTGTCCACCATGCACTACGGCAGAGTGGGGTTGAGAAAGCTGTCAGAGGCCACGTAGGGCAATCTGTGTCAGAAGGATGCCCTGTTCCATGTGGCCTTGGCTGGGCTAGGACAGGAAGCTTCCTCTGAAGGGGCACCATCCTTCCTCTAGGTTGGAACCATTCTCCTGAGAGGAAGCTCTTCCTGATCCTAATACGCCCCCTGAGGTCTGGTTTTGCCTTGGGGGCCAAGCAGACCCAGGCTAATCTGTCTCTCCCACCCAGCTCACCTGCCCTCTCTCTGCTTCTCCATTAAACCTGCCTAGTTCCTTCCCAAGATCTGTATATGGCAGCCCCAGGTCCTTGACCAGCCTGGCTGCCCTCTCCTAGACACTCTCCAGCTCATGGGTGTCCAGTCTTAGCTGCAATCCCCCAAACTGAATGTAGAACCCTAAGTGGCCTGAGCAGGGCAGAGGCAGAGACCCCCACCTGCTTCCTGGACTGCTCCCCCCCCTTCATTAAGGGGCAGCCCAGACCATGATGCTCTTGCCCACCACATCTCTCTGCAAATTCCCCAATGGTTCCAGGTCTTTTTCAGACATTTGCTCTGACAGGAGCGTATCCCAAGGGCCACTGAACAAAGGGGAGAAGGATCTCCTCTGTTGGCAGAAGGCCCCCTTGACTTGCTTCCTGCCATGCTAAAAATCCCTGAAGAAACTCTGGCGCCTAGTGAGGGGCCATTACCTTTCCCATAAAGATTTTGGCGGCTTTCCAGCTGCGGTCTTTGGGTACCCGGCCCCGCGGAGCCAGCAGGACCATCACGGCTGCGGTGACATTGGTGACTGCGATGGGCGGGTTGGGAAAGGCTTTCAGCTCGCTGAGGTTCACCTAGGAGCCAGCAGACATTTATTAAGTGCCTGCTGTATGCCGGGCACTATGCTAAGTGCTTTATGAATATCTCCTTTTGCTCTCACAACAATCCTTGAAAGAAAATGTCATTATTATCCCCATTTTACAGAAGAGGGAATTGAGGCAGATGGAGGTTAAGTAATTTGCCCTAAATCACCCAGCCAATAAATGTCTGAAGCTGGATTTGAACTCTGTTCTTCTCCAGCCCAAGCCTGGCACTCTATCCAGCTAGCTACTCTAAAACCCCACTCTTCCTCCTCTCTCCTCCTCTTCTTCCTTCTGTCTCCTCTTCCTTTTCCCACTATTCCTCCTGCAGCCGGCACAGCTGTAGCAGGAGTGGCAGTAGCATCAGTGGCGAATCAGTAGCACTACTACTGTCGCCATCACTACCACTGCTGCGCCATCATCACAGCTGCTCTTGGTAAGAATGATTCAGAGCCATTGTGACCCAGTGCTGACAGCCTAGGGCCCAGTTTCAAATTACTGCTCTGCCACAGACTACCTTGGACAGGCAACTGCCCTTGGCAGCCCCAGACGATGGGGCTAGACCCAACGACCTCCAGGGCCTTCCTCGGCAATCTGTCCCACCCTCAATAATCCAAACTCCTGCTTCCTTTCAAAGTGACTGTGGAGGCAATTTGCTCAGCTGGGAAGCCGGCTGACATTTACCCTGTTGAGCGTGACCAGGGCCTCTGTGGCAGCGATGAGGGCGGGCTCTGCTTTGGCCAGGTCCACCTCGCACTCCCTCTGTCTCTGGAACACTTCTGTCTGGATGGCGGCCACCTAATCGCAGACACAGAGACAGGAACACACAGACACAGGTCATACTCACATTAGCTTCTTCTCAGAAAAGGCGCCGTTCTGATGGCAGCCGAGAAAACACTCATCTATATCTTGGGCAAGAGGAAAGTAGGGGCACAGCACCTGGCAGGGGCCAATCGAGGCACAGCAGGTGGGTGTGATGGCCTGGGTGTGATGGCCTTTGTGGAGGTGAAAGGCCAGTTAGCAATGAGCCCTAACACTGGCCTGCTGGGTGATTCTGGACGAGTCACCTCAGAGAGCCCACTCACCTGCTAGGGCCGTATTAAAAAGTGTTTTGTGGGAAGCACGAGGGAGAGGGATAAGTTATGATCACAACTTTTAACAAGATAACGATTACGAGGGGCTTGGGAAGCTTGAGTCTTATAAGGAATCATGCTAAGGTAACCTACAGATGTCATCTGAGAAATCATATGACCGGGAAAAAAGCACAGAAAGATGGAAGGAGCAGCCCAAGTGAGCGTGTCCCACTTGGTCCACCAGCATCCCCACGCTGTGCTGGGAATGAGAGGGAGGCTCCCAGCATGCTCCGGGTGATAGGAGCCCCAAAATGCAGGTTGTACTGATCAGGCAGACAGGGATGGGCCATAATTAGTATTACTGAACAGAACATTCACATCCAAGGTGCGATCCCAGTTCCATCAATAATAACTAATGTTTATGTGGTATTTTAAGAACTTTACACATATTATTTGATCCTTATAATAACCATGTACACTAGGTGCTGTCACTCCCTATTTTTCAGATGAGGAAACTGAGGCAGATAAAGTAACTCATCCAAGATTATACAGATGGTGTCTCAGGCAGGATCTGAGCTCAGCTCTCCCTGATTCCCTTTTTAGTCAGACACTTCGCTGCTTCCTTAGAGCATCAAAGTCTACCGAGAATGACAAAAAACCTATTCACCTTCTCATAAGGCACACCGATTTGCAAAGCTTTGAATCCTTAACCAACCTGGGCTCTCACCAGATCCTAAAATAACAAGCCCCCAAAGCCCTACCAATGAGCTTAGAGCCCACTGCTTGCCCAACATTCTAGGTTTACAATCTGTTTCCTTTCCTGCCTCTTTGGAGGATAAAGGTCCCTTTATTTGGATGCTACTGAATTCTGTCTGTTAACGCTCATTTTGAAAGCAGTGGGGCCGGTCATCCTCCCCGTCCCAACCTTTCACTTTGTTTTGTAACCAACTGATTTGCTACAATTTAGGACATGAGTTTCAAGTCTGACTCTCAGATGCTCACTTGCTGAGTGATCCTGGACAAGTCACTTCATCCTGTTTGCCTCAGTTTCCTCATCTGTAAAATGAGCTGGAAAAGGAAATGTCTCTTTGCAAAGAAAATCCCAAATGAGGGAGGGGGGAGAATTCTTGGAAGATGGTGAAATAGGTTGGTAAACTTCAAGTTCTCCCAATTTCCCCTACAAACTGAACAGATTTGTATCTCAGGGAGAATATAGATTGGTGAAAAACCAAGAAGATTTGGGGGCAGAATTAGGGTCCTCTTGGAACAGTCCACAAAGATCAGAAGAAAGACCCGGGGCTGGTGATTAACCCAAATGAAGTACAAACACCTTTGGGCTAGTTCCACAGGAAAATCCAGTAGGGACACCTGGGGCTAGCACGATATGGTCCAGCCTCAGCAGGAGCCATGGGGACTTTCACTTCCTGGACTCTTCGTGGGTCTGAATCCAGGTAGATTGAGGGAACCTCAGCTGATTGGGAACAGACCCAGCTGGGCTGCTGAGATGTGGCGCTAGGGGAGAGAGAGTCAGCACACTGGGAGTGCAGGGGCAATGGGGCAGAGACACTGGTGGCTGTGGGCACTTAAAGGACTCTTGGTTTGGGGTTCCAGGTCATAGGGAGAGCTCAAGGGAAGTTTGAGGCACCATCTCCCTTCCCCACGATTAGAGGTACTTGCACTAATACCTCTTCCTAAAAAAATTAGCCATCAAGGAAGAAAAACCCCACCATAGAAACATATGATGGGAACAGGGAAGACTGGGATTCATCTTTGGAGGAGAACACTGGAAAAAAAAAAAGCTTCTACCCCAAAGAGTAATGTGAAATAGCTTCCTGCCCTGGAAGAATTCATAGAACTCAAAAAAGAATTTAAAAATCAAATGAGAGACATTGAGACTTTAATAAAACCATCCAAGAAACACAAGATTATGAAAAAAAAAAAAGTTAACTAGAAAAGGAGATACAGAGTCTCAAAGATGAAAATAACTCTTTGAAAATTACAATCGGACAAGAGGAAGCCAGTGAAACTATGAGACCAAGAAATCAACAAAACAGATTATAAAGAATGAGAAAATAGAACAGAATGTGAAACATCTTATAAGAAAAACAGATCTGGAGAACAGATCAAGAAAATATAAGAATAATTGAACTACCTGAAAGTTGTGTCCAAAAAAAGAGGGATCTTGATACAACACTGTAAGAAATAATCTAAGAAAATTGTCCCGGAGTGATAGAACATGAGAGAAAAGCAGAAACAGGAAAAAAAAAAAAAATCCACTGATTACCACCTCAACAAAATCCTTTGTGGAAAACACAGAGAAACATTATTGCCAAGTTTCAAAATCCCTAGATCAAAGACAAAATTTTACAAGAAACAAGAAAAAAACAATTCAAACATTCTGGAGCTACAATTAGAATTGTGCAGGATTTATCAGCAGTCACAATAAAAGATTGCTGGTCCTGGAATCATATCTTCTACTATCAACCAGAAGAGCTAGGCCTGCAGCCAAAAATATCACATCCAGCAAAATTATCTGTAATATTGAACAAGAAAAAATGGACATTCGACGAACTTGCAGATTTTCAAGACTTTCTATCAACCAAACCCAAACTTAATAGAAAATGTAACATATAAGAGCCGATATCAAAGATCAATATCAAGGAACTTTACATGAACAAATTGTTTATGTTTCTTTTTAACATGGGAAATATGTAGCCTATGTTTAAGACTGACAACAACACTATGGCAGCTCAAAAGAAAGATTAAGGCAGAGTGAAAGTAAAAATAGCAATTATGTCATACAAATGAGGTACAGAGGAAGAATAGACATAGAGGTGTGAGGTGGGGAGTTCCGAAAACCATCCAAAAAGGTTAATTGGGCAACATTGCATATATACTATGAAGGCTCCAAAATCTATTTAAAAAAAAAAAAAAAAAAGGGAGGAGGAATGGGTGGACTGGGAAGCAAAGGGTGGGGGAAGAAGACAAGGGAGGGATCCATGGATGGGAGGAGTACTTAAGTACTAGTAAGGCAAGTTAGGAGCAGAATTAAAGCAGAGTCAGCAGGGATAGGAAAAACATGTATGTGTCTACAAATGTACTTGTGTATATATAAATCTACATATAAGTACCTAAATATATTCTTTCTTAACGATGGCCTGCTTGAGATGGGGGGAAGAAAGGGGAGGAAAAGAATAAAATAAAAAAGGTGAGCAGCAGAGAACAAAAGTAAAGAAAAGATAGACATTTATGAATACAATTTCTACTAATATATATATATATATATATATATATATATATATATATATATACCCACACTTTCTTGTTATCTATTTCTAATCCTCCCTGATGTTCTGCTGGGCACATGACAACATTCTCTTTTATTTTGTTTCATTTTGTTTTGTATTCCTTTTCTGGGTTTTTTTTTTTTTTTCTTATTCTGTTTCTTTAAATAAGATTTTTTTTTTTTTAAATAGCTAGATGATGCTATTGTGGATAGAGCACCAGCCCTGAAGTCAGGAGGACCTGAGTTCAAATTTGAACTCAGACATTTAACACTTCCTAGCTGTGTGACCCCAGGCAAGTCACTTAGCCCTAATACACACACACACACACACACACACACACACACACACACACACACATACACGTCCCAAATGGGATCACAGAGAATTGGTCATGACTGAAAAGATTCAATAACAACTATTTGTTCAGCAGAGATACAACTTAAATTCTAGAGACCTGCCTCGAACTCAGAGAGGCTAGGTCACTTCCCTGAATCACACAGCAGCATGCCAAAGGTGAGACTGGACCCTGATTTTATTTACGTATTTATTTAAAACTACAGATTTACATGTATACGCTGGCACTAAGCTGAGCACCCTGGGGATTCAAAGAAAGGCAAACACACGGACCTTGTCGCAACAAATGAGCAACTGAGTCTGCAAGACATGAAGGGAAAGTATCAAGTGACCCCACTGGGAAGAGGATGGGAAATAGGGAATGAAGGGAGGCTGCCATTTTGCTGCCAGAAACAGGGGATGGCTGGGAGGAGCTCTGGGGAGCTCCCTCTTGCTCTTGGGCTGGGCTGCCCAGGGGGGATGGCTGGGGCCGAGCTGCCCCTTAGCCTCCGTCTGAAACACATAAAGCCCTGAGGAGGGAGGTCAGAACCACGACTAAACATACATTACTTTCTATGGATTTGCAACGAAACAGGTTTAACTCTACCATAAAATTAGACCCGGCTCACAACAAATTATGTTGTCTCCCACATCTTTATTAGCACTAATTGCCTTTCCTCTGATTAACCGCTATTTTGCTATGCACTGTGTACTCTCCGAGCACAATTGTTAACTGGGTGGCTGGGAGGTTCTCCCCCTTCTCCCCCCACCCCCACCCCCCCAGCCTTGAGAGTCCCTGACAAAAGCATCCTTGGCCACCATGCTGCGACACTGTCTCTTCATTATAGAAAATTAAATCTATTCAAGTTTATAATATCAGGGCACTATTACAGATGCATATACACACATCTATCTGTATGTGTATGGATGGATATCCATAGGTGACTCTCAGAGAAACTTCACCATGACATCCATTGTGGAAGTTTTGCAAACTGATTTACAGACGTTATCTTGATTCTCATCAAACAGCATCCACAAAAGCAGCTTTTGCTTGGGAAGCAAATGCTATTAAGTCCATTTTACAGATGGAGATAAATGAGGTTCAGAGGCCTAGGGACTTGCCCAGGGTCACACGATAAGGGGCACAGACAAGAGCCCAACCCAAATTTTCCTGATTTCAAGAAGTTCTCATCACTACAGGACGCTGTCTCAGACGCTGCCAGCTGCTTCCAAGGTGCCCTTTGCCTCTGGGATAAAATATAAAGCTCTTTTTATTTATTTAATTGTATTTAAAGGTCTCCATAGACTGGCTCTGACCCGTTTCCTGACTCATGTCACATTGTCCCCCCCACTCTACAGGACATGGTCTGGCCTCCTGTTCCTGTTCCTCTTCAGACCCCGCCCAAGCGCCAGTTCCTACAAGTGCCCCCTCTGATCCCCCCAGGCGCCAAGGTTGCTTTTAGATCAGCTCTAAACACAAACTAGGACATTAGCAGCCAAAAAGCACAGGAGATTCTTTCAGAACTCGCCCAGACAAAGGGGAGCCTCCGGCACCATCCAACAGAGAACCTTTGGAAAGGGAATTTTTCTACAACAAGGGAAGGAAAGCTGTTCCACAATGTAGGGGGGAAATGGGCTGTTTTGGGAGGCGAGTTTCCCTTTCTAGAGATCCTCAAGGAGGAATCCTTATTAAGTATATTATCAATATATTATTACTATATAAGTATATTAATATATATTAAGTATAGCTAGAGGTAATTGAACTCAACTTCTTCCTTAAAGAAAACTAGTGTCCAGGGGACTTCGGTGATTTGCTCCAACACACAAGCAGCAGAAAATTTGAACTCAGGACCTGTGACTTTAAATCTAACGCTTGTGAGTAATATATAGGTTGGACCAGAAGTGACTTCCCAACCATAACTTTGGGATGTGAGTACAATTCCGTATTATCCGCGATTTCAGATGTACTAGTTACAAGGGTCTGAGCAGCGTGAGCTGAGGCTTTCTCCGCCCCCTCCTCCCCCACCAGCAGCTTTCAGTTGGCCCAAAGGCAGACAATATTTGGAGCCATTCAAATTCAGCTGAAATGTCAACCTCTGAAAGAGGACCATTAGCGGAGAAAACAGGAAGTACAATCCACAAAACAATGGGCGCCCATTAAAAGCCAGTCTTGCCACAGGTGAACAACAAAGGCTGAGAAGGGCAGCCTTACAAGGCTGGGGGTGGGGCAGTGGGGGGCAGGGGGGCTGCTTAGACTGAGGGAATCAGGATCCAGAATTCCAAGCACCCCCTCAACTATTTCTCCAAGTCTGGAAGAGCTAAGTTAGTGATGGGGACCATGCAAGCAAGAGGGGATACATGCAAACACACCCATGCTTAGCAAGGGACAGCATCTGAGGATGAGGAAACAATCAATAAGCATTTATTAAGTATCGACTATATTCCAGGTTCTCTGTGGGGTTGGGAACGCAAAGATCATTTATAAACAAGGATTCACTCTTTTCAGTTTTTTCAAAAAAGGATTTAAAATAAATATTTCCACATACAAAGAACTGACAAAGATTGCATGTGAAACTCTACTAAGCAGAGAGCTTGCTCTCTCACTTGAGTTTAAAATAAATTCTGCAGGTAACTTTCATAGCTGTCCTGCTAGTGTGTGTTTCCTATTTTCTTAAGTGCATTTAAAGAAAATACTCGCATGATGCTTTTTTTTCCCTTTTTTCTTTTTGGCTACTCAATCATCTGCCCCTCTTCTCCTTTATACTTCCCTCTCTCGACCAAAAAAAAGAAAAAAAAAATAATCCCAAACCCCTGTTGCAAATACAGAGTCAAGGGAAACAAACCCCTTTGGTGGCCATGTCGGAAAATCTTTCTGCCCCGGGGTCCATCCCCAATCTGGGTCAGGAGGTGAATTGCACATTTCCTCATTAGTTCTCTGAAAACACTGTCATTCTTTTGATCTGAGTCTTTCAGATACTTTTCCTCACAAAGTTACCATCTAACAAGTTAGCAATACTATCGTCATCCTGGTTCTGTGCCTTTTACTCTATCAGTTCATCTAACCTTTCCCAGGTTTTTCCTGAAACCCTTCCTTTTTGTCATTGCAATAATATTTGTCAGTGCAATAATATTCCATGTCCTATACCATGATGTGCCCAGTCATTCATTAATTATACTCACCTCCTTCCTTTCTGGTTCTTTGTCACTACACAAAGAGCTGCTAAAATATTTTTGTACACAATGCTTTCCTTCCCTTTCTCTTTCCCTTCCCTTTCATTTTCCTTTCCTCACTTTCCCTCCCCTTCCTTTCCCTTTCCTCACTTTCCCTCCCCTTCCTTTCCCTTCCTTCCCTTTCATTTTCCTTTCCTGACTTTCCCTCCCCTTCTTTTCCCTTTCCCTTCCCTTTCATTTTCTTTTGACTTTCCCTCCCCTTCCTTTCCCTTTCCTTTCCTTTTCCTCTTCCCCTCCCTTCTTTCCTCCCTCCCTTCCACCCAGTAGATCCACCCTGGATCAAAGAACACACATTGGCTAGTAACTTTTCCCACCAACAGTACACCAACAATCCCTGTAACAATTACCATCGTTATTTTTTTTTTTTGCCAGCTTTGTTATCCTGATAGATTTAAGACACAACTTTATAACTGTTTTCATTAAAGATCTCTAATTGTTAGAGAATATTTTCTTCCTTTGAGAAATTCCTTTGATACTTTCTCTTTTGGAGAAATAGCTCAAATAAATAAAAACAAGTCTTTATTGAGCAGTTGGCAGGACCTGGGTTGGGCACTGAGGTCATGGAGACAAAAATGGAGTGAGCCGAAATTCTACTGGGGAGACATGTCCCAACCATACAGGGCAATTTTGGAGGAGGGAGTACTAGCAAGTGGGGATCGGAAAAATCCTCATGTACACACACTCAACAAACACACACACACACACACTCAGCAAACACACACACACACACACTCAGCAAACACACACACACACACACTCAGCAAACACACACAAAAACTCAGCAAACACACACACACACTCAGCAAACACACATACACACTCAGCAAACACACACACTCAGCAAACACACACACACACACACACACACTCAGCAAACACACACACACTCAGCAAACACACACATACACACTCAGCAAACACACACACACACACACGGCCATATGTAACATGGATATTAAGTATTTCACCTCTGTTGTCCTTTAAAATTTTTTCACAACAACCTTACGAAGTAAGAAATACAAGTAAAATAATAACAGTTAGCATTTATGTAGTACTTATGTCCCAGGCATAGCGCTAAATGTCTTACAATTATTATTTCATTTTAGTCACATGGGAAATATTATCCCCATATTACAGTTGAGGAAACTGAGGCAAGCCGAAGCTAAGCAACTTGCCCAGTCACGTGCTTGTGTTTGAGATCCCATTTGAACTCGGGTCTTCCTAACTCTAAGCCCTGGGCTCTCTTCACTGGGCCATCCTGCTACTGTGCCCAAAGTGCGATTCCTCACTTTACAGAGGAGGAAACAGACGCTCAGAGAAACTTGGCGATTTCTAAGGTCACACAGCATCCTTTATCCAGATCCGACAGTCCCAGGGTCTGCGCTCGGCCAAGCCCTGCGACTTGGGGGGCATTCTGATCTCCCCTCTTTTACTATGATCCAGGCACTTGCCGTTTCCTTCTCCAGCTCATTTTACAGATGAAGAAACTGAGGCAAACACGGTTCAGTGACTTGCTCAGAATCACACACATCAGGAAATAAGCACAAACGGCATCAGTACAATTTTTTTAAAATGGTTGAATGAGTCGCTACATTTTAGTTTCCATTAAAATTAAATGTTTCTGGATTATTTGAAATGTGAAAAAAGTCATTAAAATGAAATCTTTCTAGTTCGTGGCCAACATTCGGGTGGGCGTGTGCACTGCTTCTACTTAGGAAATATTCGAGGGGCAGCTGGGGGACACAGTGGATGGGGCAGTGGATAGAGCGCTAGTCAGGAGGACCCAAGTTCAAATCTGACCTCAGACACGGCCGGGCTGTGTGACCCTGGGCAAGTCACTTAACCCCAATTGCTTCAGCCAAAAAAAAAAAAAAAAAAAAAAAAAGGAAATATTCAAGGATTTGTTGGCAGGTGACTTTTACTTTGCCAACAATTTTGATCTCTTATAAAATGATTATAACAATAATATAGAATTTTCCCATATAGAACTTTTAGGCTCACAAAACATGATTCCCCCCCCAGCAACCCTGGGAAGGTAGACACTATTGCCACCTCCTTTTTACAGACAAGGAAACTGAGGCATAAGTGAACCACTTTCCCCAGGGCCCTGCAGTTGGGGCAGAGTGGACGTGGCCACACATAGACCTGAGTTTGAATCCTGTCTAGAGCACCACTTAGCTCTCTGGCCCTGGCTGACTCAATGAACCTCTCCAAGTTTCCTAATCTGCAAAAGGTGGATGAAAATGCTACTGATTTCCCGGGGCTGAAGTAAGGAGCAAAGGAGATAACCCAGAGCTCTCTGCACTCCACCAAACGGCATCATCCCCGGCTTCTCAAAGTCAGAGCCCCGAGCGCTGCTCCATCTGCCTTCCCTTCAGGATGCTACTTTGCCAGGAGTCTCAGATTTCAGACCCAATGTATAGGGAAGCTATGGGTTCTCCCGGGCCCGGACCTGCTGGACCCTCTGGGGAAGGTTGGGACGCCTGGGAAAGCGAGAGGGGGCCAGCCCCGGCGCTCAGGGCCACTCGAGGCTCGCCAGCCAGGGGAAGGGCCTCGGTTAGCAGCCGAGCGGGGCCTTCTGGCCCCCAGACTCCGCAGCCCTTGGCCCTGACTCCCTGACCTTTTCCGCATCACCCACAGGCCCCGTTCAAGCTCCGCATCCATCATCGGCCTGCGTGAGCTCGGCATTTATCGGGCTTTCATACTATTAAAGGAGCTAAAAGGTCGGGAAAATGCATAATGTGGAGAAAGGTCAAGTGGCCTCGGTGCCAGGGAGCTGGGCCCCGGGGAGGCCGCAGCCCAGAAAGGCCCCTCCACAGGTGGGTTTTGTGCCAAATCCGGGCCAGGCCGGAGGAGGGGACGGCGCTGACCTTTCTCTCCTCGCCGTCGGCCACGGCTCGCTCGCGGCTCACTCTCTCCGTCTGCAGGCCGATCTTGGCGATGAGAGCCTCGCTGTCCTGGCTCCGCAGCTGGAGCTCGGCCTCCTGGGACGCCAGCTTGCCTTGGAGGTCGGCTACCTGGGGATGAGGGGACAGGGTCATTTAGGCCAGGAGGGGGAGGGGCCAGCCCCAGAGCCCCCAGGTAAGGTCCCCCCCACCCGGCCTCTCCCAGCTTCTCCAGTCTCCTGGAGCAGAAGTAGCAGGAACACAAAGTAATAAGGGGGGGGGCCCTCCAACCTAACCCTAGTCCCCACCCTCAGAGAGCTTGTGTTCTTAGAAGAGTTGGGGCTCAAGTCCAGTCCCGAGAGGAGGTGGGGGGCGGCCTGGGCAAGCGAGCCGTGAGCTTTGGCTGGGACGGAGCCCTTGGGAAGGGGTGCTAGGTCAGTAGGGCTTGGCTAGGGTGAGAACAGGAGGGCTTCAAGTACCATACAGGTGACTTGGGTAATAGGGAGCCAGAGAGTTTCTGGAGCAGAAGAGTGATGAGGTAGAAATGTGTTTTAGGAAGATCTCTCGCTGGGCAGAGGAGGAGCCTTGGCTTCTGTCAGTCAGATAGGGAGCAGGAGCAGACAGGAAGGCAAGGGGCAGGAGGGACCTTCGCCAAACACCTCGGCTCCTTCTGCCTCAAGCAGCTCTGATTCCCGACTCCTTGCCAGTCTCCAAGGTCCGCCCCTGGAGCATCTCTCCCCATTCCGGGGTGACGTTCATCCCCACTCCGCTTAGCTGGCAGCGCCCCAGAGGCTCCCACGGACCTCCTGGAAGACGAGCCCAGCGGGGGACGGGTTGTCCTCAGTCTGGTGAGCCTGGGACAGAGTGCCTGCTTTGGAGTCCAGATCCTGCCTCTAATAACTATAGGCTGTGTGGTCCTGACCAAGGCCGCCTGACCACTGGGAGTCTGTTTCCCCATCTGTAAAATGGGCCGGTGGAAAGTGATGCATCTCTTCTTGATCCACGAGCTTCTCTGGCTCCCCAATAGAGAGGACAGACCGACAGACAGAAAGGATCCTGTACCCGGAGCCATCTCCGGCAACAGGCAGGCCAGTGGTCTGAGCTCCCAGGAGGAGCTTTGCCATCCCACCGCCCAGGGAAGTCTCAGAAAGTACCAGGAAGAAAATGAGGGCAGAGTTCTCCAGCTGAGCCCTCCAAGGCTCCCAACAGGAGGCTAAAAATTCTCGTATATTTTACAGATGAGGCACCTGAGGCCCAGAGAGGGGCGGTGCTTTAGGTGGCAGAAGCACAGCTCTCAGTTTGGAGGGACCTTAGAGTCCATCCATCTAACGCTAAATGGCTTCATCTTACAAATGAGGAGACTGAGGCACGAGCCATTTAAATGATTTGCCCAAGTTTAAACAACTAGCACGAGTAAAAGCAGAATTTGAGCTTAGAGGCTGTGGCTCCTGATTCAGCTTTCTCCACTCCCACCTCCCACAGGAAGGGGTCTGGCCTCCCGCTCCTCGGCACTGCCTCTTATCTGAAAACAAAGGAGGGCAAAGGGCATCTTGGGTAAAGCCCAGGGTGGAGCCACGCCATCCCCCTGTCGCGTACCCCGCTGGCCCCAACAAGGCTGTCCCAGGCTTCTTTGGCTAACTCCTCTGCGCTGGACAATGCGCTGCCCGGGCTGGCCACCGGCTCATACCTGCTGGGGCTCCTAGTCCACCTTCCTTCTGCTCACCACGGCCCATAGCATGAGATCTCCCAAAATCCCTCTCTCACTAATAACGGGGTCAGCTGCCTCTGAGGTGAAGGGTCACTATGTTTGCTCCCCTTGACATCCCTTCAGGATCCAGAGCCTCAGATTCCCAGGGTCAGCCACACAGGTGCCAGCAGCGCTTTAGGAGGGGTCCTACGGGGCTCCCTAGGCGGGAAAGACCCCCCGGCAGCCCCCTTTCCCCTTTGCTGGCTCTCCACTGCGCCTCATAGAGACTACAGACACTTGCTAAGCAAAAAGCATCTGCTGAGCCTAATCTCTGGACAGTCGGCTTGCATGGTCAGACCGAGAGAAGTCCCTTTTTCCAGGGAGCCGAGGTCACACACAGAACAAACATCAGAGGCAGAATTTGAACTCAGGACCTCGGACTCCAGAATCATCCAAGGAGGCTCCATGCAACGCAAGGTGGCTTTTCCTTTCAGCGGCCCCAAATGGCCCTTGGTCCATCCATTAGTCGGTCTTTGCTCTCATTAAGTCCCTGACTCTTCTGCTTTTCTAAGCTTCTAGATCTTCTAGATGTGGACTTGGATGCTGCTTCTTATGTTCGAATCACAGGACAATCGGATTTAAAACCAGGCAGGAGCTTGGTCCAAACTTCTTTTCAGGATGAGAAAATGAGACTCAGAGGTAATGATTTGTCTGAAATGACACACGGAATCCAGCTCCTGCCCAAGCCCAGGGCTGTTCTGTGAAGAACCAGCTCCATGCTACATGTCCCCACGTGGAGGGAGTCACAACTCCTGACTGGCTGAGAGAACTCTCCATAACCGAGACAGGGTCCTACTGCACTGTGCCGAAGACATTGGAGAAACACACGTGGAGAGGGAAGCTCTAGGAGGGAGGCCGAGAGCCTGGGACCGGACGTTCAATATACACAGGAAATACCAACTGGATGAAAAATGCCTTGGATACCTACAGAAGTTGGTCCTGTCATATTTCCCGACCTCCAGAGAGTGTCATTCTAGAGATTCTCTTAGGTGACTGCCTTCTCTTTCTCCTGGTTTGAGTTAAAATTTTATCTGCCTCCCAGAAGATCTCATTTGTCCGTGTTTCCTTTGGTGCGATCTAACCCGTAGAACTTTTCCAGTTTCTATTTGCCTTTTGCTTGGACAAATGAGATTACTGGTCACACGCCAGGATGAGGATCTCTTGTACAATCTGCATTTGGTAGGAAGGGGTTAAGCTGCTAGCTTTCTCCTATATGAACAGAGAAGGAAGTAGCATTCCCTCTGAACCCACCTGAACCAGACTAGAGTTAGTTAAGGGATGACAGGGAGATATTCTAGCCCGATACTGCTGTTGGAGGCAGAAGAGATGCCCTGATCTCGGGGGAGCCTGGAACTTGCCTGTCTGTCATCAGGCCAGGCTGCTGCTGCTGCAAGCTCTCCAGAGGAGAAGGAAAGCGTTCCATCCCCTCGGGGCCACAGTGAGCCAGGTCAGATCTCCTCGTGCAATCCATGAACAGCATCAATGTATTTCACTTACACACACTCTCCTGCCTTATACACATATAAATAAAAGCAGCAGGATGCAGAACCCAGTTTCTGATTTCAACAACAAAACCACACGGCCCTTCATTGAGAGAATACTGCAATCTCCTAACATGCACTGGGTAGTAATCTCTATTGAATCCCCACGATTATCATTCTCCAGGTGGTTTGTTTAAACTCCGTAGTTTCACAAAGAGACTAGTAAGGTTTGGGTTAAATCCTTAGTTTCTTCATCTGTAAAAAGAGGGGCCCTCTCAGATTCCTTCCCACTCTATGATCCTATTAGTATTCAAAAACGATTTTTCACAGCATTAGCAGAGGAGCTAGAAGCACAGTGTTTACTACAATATACACAGGAAATACCAAGTGGATGAAAAATGTTTTTGCATGAATTTCAGCATGTGGTAGTGAAGCGGGTTCAAAAACCCTAATTTCATTTGGGTTCCCCAAATCTAAACCTCATCAGTTGGGTATTCATGAAGTTTACCAAAGGATCAGTGAGGTGTCTCAAAAGGCCCTCTATTCTAGTTTTGCTCCTATAGTTCCTGACTTTCCCTTGGCAGATAGATTCCCAAATATTTTATACTATCGACAGTTATTATGAATGGAATTTCTCTTTGTATCTCTTGCTGTTGGATTTTGTTGGTGATGTATAAAAATGCTGAGGATTTATGGGGATTTATTTTGCATCCTGCAATTTGCTAAAATTGTGGATTATTTCTAATAGTTTTTTAGTTGATTCTCTAGGGTTCTCTAAGTATACCATCATATTGTCTGCAAAGAGTCATAATTTGGTTTCTTCATTATCTACTCTAATTGCTCTAATCTCTTTCTCAACTCTTATTGCAAGGCCATCTATTCTAGCCTCCCCATTTTACAGCTGAGGAAGAGGAGGCTTGGATAGATTATGCAACTTGATCGAGATCATCATTTGAGTTGGGATTTGAATCTTCGGACTCCACAGTCCGTGTGTGTCCTTTCTACGGCATCATGCTTTTGGTATCCATCAGGGAGCAATTTAGGATCCCTGGAAATGCTCTGTAATTTCCTCACTTCAGTTCTTTCTGCTCATTTGCCCTGTTCAATTCAGAGGTCAGTTCATCATCCGTCTAGACCTAGTGTTTGGCCCAGATGAGCGTATGGCTGGACCACGCTGACAGCAGAATTTTGGAAGAGATCTGGGCCATTTACTACCTGTGTAAGGCAAGCCATTTCAAGTTCCCTTAGTATAAAACGAGCTTTTCCAGCTCAATGATTCTATGATACGTGTGCTCCGTGAACATCCGGCCACGTGTCAAATTTGTAACAAATGTCTTTTTGATCCACTTGGTATTTTCTGTGTATCCTGCCAGGCTGGGCAGTGGACTGGCTCCTTAGAGAATTCTGACATTATTTTAAGAGGCAATAACTTTTTCAACTTGAAAATTACTTTCAGAGCTATATACGCTAAGAACACACGAGCGTATCTCTCCCTGGAAAGAACCGTCCTACCTGGGCTGCTGTTGTCTTTAGCTTTTGGATGCCATTCACCAAATGCTCCTTCTTCTGGGACACTTCTTTTTGTTTCTTCTTCAGCAGGGTCTTGTACAAAGCAATTTGCTCCAGGAAACTCTTGGGAGTGGTGTAGTTGTACCTCCTCTCGTTCTGGTAGTAGCGGGCACTCATTTCATTCACACTGCTGTGGGCGTAGGCCATGAAGGCGCTGACAGAACCCTTTACACTGGGCTGGAAAGAGAAAAGGGGGCTCACATAGAGATGAGAACAACAAAGCTAAATCTAAGCCACTTGGATCTCAGTCAGTCCCTGGAGGTCTGAGCTGGGGAGAATGTCAGGGCCCATCTGGCTCATCCCTTTATTTCACTGTCTGAGGTCAAAGGATTTATCCAAGTCCATACAGTAGTAAGTAGCAGTGTCAGGACTAGAACTCAAGGTTTCTGGCTGCCTTCTAAAATGAGACTTGTATCAGGAGACAACATTCATAAAGTGCTTCAGTGTTTGCAAAGCATTGCATAACAGTAAGAGGGAAGTGCTCTTACTATCTTTTCCCCACTCCCTCCCTCTCCATGCCTTTAGGGATGAGGAAATTGAAACTTAGAAAGGAAATGACTTGCTTAAGGTCACACAAATATGAAGTGACAGAAGCCAGGACTGGTACCCAGGATCCCTAAACTCCTAGTTCTTCATTCTATTGTGCTCAAGTATGCTGATGGGAAATGGGGGGCTGGGGGTAGAGAGAAATGTCAAGTTTAGTGTTAATCTATCAATAAATACTTATAATTAATCCCTTATCCTGTGCCAGGCAACGGTAAGTAAGGAGCAAGTCAAGAAAAGTCAAGAATCTGTTTTTCCAGAGCTTCTTTTCTCAGGGGGATGGACAACACCAGGTACCTTGGACAGGGCCCTGCCCCTGGAGCCAGGAAAATTGAAGTTTCAATTGGGATTTGGTCACTTACTAGCTGGGTGACTTTGGGAAGGTCTAAGCCTCAGTTTCCTCATCTGTAAAATGGGAATCATTCGGTAGTGATGTGTGGATCAAGAGATAATGTTTGTAATCAACCAGTGAGCATTTAGTGAACCACAGAGACAGCATGTGGAAGGGAGATTACCAGGTCCAAGGCAAGCAAAACAAAACATACTGCCTGATGTGGGTATAAAGAAAAAAAAATGAAATAGGCCCTGCCAGCAAGGATTCTAAAAGTATAAATAATTTGCACATATATCAGTAGCTACAGAAATATTTAAAATAAATATGCAAAATGCTTTATAAACCTCCGAAGCTGCCGATTACTGTTCATTGTTATCAAGATAACGCAGATACAGGGTGCACAGGAAATAGGCTTGGTCACATTGTACCTCCCTATGACTCTGGGGCAGCATTCAAACTTAGCCCTTGCCAACTCTGCCCCCAACATTCAGGACTCCACATTGACTGCAAACCCTTTTTTTTAATTGTCTTCCTGAAGCACATCGAGGTCCCCACAGCTGAAGAGGCTCCAGGTCTCTTTATGACCCACCTGCTGTCTCCTCCAGCAAGGGGGAATGAAAGGGACTTTGCCCCACCTGCCTTCCCCGCACCCATAGGCCCGCTTTGTATTCCAGGCGGGCCCAGCCAGAGAATGGGGACACGGGGCCTCGAAGGGCTCTGAAGGGTGACCCGGCCTGCCCGCTGCCCTCCCTGCCTTCTCTCCGAGTGGGGCAGGAGGGAAAAGCCCATTTCCTCCCAGGCCCTATTTAAACACAAATCAGGCTGTTGGGGGCAGAAAGGTCAGTGAAGGGGGTAAAATCTGCCAGGGAAGAAGCATCTATTCCAGTGGAGGGTTTCTATTCGAGATCCCTCCCCCTCTCCGCCCCCCTGCCAGCTTCCCAGAAAAGCAGCGCTCGGGTCCTTGCAATTTGTCCTCGGTGACTTCTGAAGTAGTTAACTTTGTAATTTGTGGAGTCACATCTTCCTCCTTTTAATGGTTATTTATTGCATTCTGTACAAGATGAACCCAGTCCAATTAATCAAGGGAAGCCTAAAAATCAATTAATATGAATTAAATGAGCTACACCAACTCGGAGCAAAGTCACACATAATTTACCAAAGCGTTGTCAATAACGCTTCGGCATCTCTGGGAAAATTGCTCACGAGTGGCTGGCGATGCAGTTAAACGCTTCCACCCGGCCCCATTAATATTGCCGGCGGAGGACCGCGGACAGGCGGGTGGGGGGGCGCCGCTGGCTACACTTGCTAACGTGTGGTGTGTGTGATGTGCGTGTGTGAGTGTGATGTGTGTCTGAATGTGTGTGTTTGTTGTGTGTATGAGTGTATGTGATGTGATGTGTGAGTGTGTGTGTATGTGTGAGTGTGTGTATGTGTGTGTGTGTGATGTGTGTCTGAATGTGTGTGTGAGTGTGTATGAGTGTGTGTGATGTGTGTCTGAATGTGTGTGTGTGAGTGTGTATGTGTGTGATGTGTGTCTGAATGTGTGTGTGAGTGTGTGTGTATGAGTGTGTGTGATGTGATGTGTGAGTGTGTATGTATGGTGTGTTTTGTGTGCGAGTGTGAGAGTGAGTGTGATGTGTGTGTGTGTATGGTGTGTGATGTGTGTGTGTCTGAATGAGTATGGTGTGTTTGATGTGTGTTGTGTGTGTGTGTGAGTGTGACAGCGCATGATGTGATGTGTGTATGATGTGTGTGTGAGAGTGTGTGAATGTGATGTGAGTGTGAGTGTGTGTGAAATGTGTGATGTGAGTATATGTAAATGTATGTGAGTGTGATGTCTGTGTGTATCTAAGAGTGTGAGTGCATGTGTGTGTGTGTGAGGCCTGTGCCTGTGTAGGCTGCAAATTACCAAAGCAGCCAGTGGCCTGCAGGGCAGAACCCGCAAAGGCGGCTCGGCAGAGGGGAGGTTTGGAGCAGGAGGTTTCATTTCCACCTGGGTCCTTCGCTGCTTGCGGGACCCGCCAGGGCAGCTCCTCGGGCCCGTTTCCTCATGCAAAGGGAACCGCTCCTGCTGCCAGACTTCCAGGCCCCGGTCCCGGATCCCGGGCCACCACGAGCACTAATTAGGCCCCGGCTCCCGAGAGCATCCTCCGAGGAGCCTGAAAGGCCGCGGCCAGTGCCCTCCCTTTCTCCTTCAGCTGACGACGCAGCGAGAGAACGTGGGCTTTTGAACAAGCCCAGAAGCCTCTCCTGCCGCTCCCCTCAGACCCAGCCAAAGCCGGGCCCCGCCAGCCCCTCAGGAACCGGGCCCCGCAGTCCTCGCCCCCACCTGAAACATTGTTGCCCGTGAGGGCGCGGCTCACTTGGAAACATTGTTTCCAGCTAAATCCCAGGCCTTGCTGGGAAGCCCCGCCCTCCGGCCGGGCAAAGGCTCCCCTGCGCCGGGGATGGGCCCCAGTTTCCCTCCGGCTTCCGGAGCTCCCGAAGCGGCCGGAGCGGAGCCGCTGCCCCGCGTGGGGGGAGGGGAGGGGGTTGCAGCAGCTGGCCCCGGGTCCGAGCTGCGGGCGCAGCCTCTGATGGGCCACGGCCCGCAGCCTCGGCGCTGATTGGTCTTCCCGGCATCCTCCATTTGTCACTCTCCCTTATGATAAGGTCAGCGGTGACAGCGCTTCCTGACATTAGCAGCTGTGCCTTTTAAAAGGGGCATTGTGGGACTGCTAATTGCAGTAATTTCATTAGCATAAATTATTTATTCTGCCATTCATTTATCTCCTTTTTGGGGAGGGGAGGGGCTGGGAACGTGACACCGGAGGCCCCCCCCCCCCCCCAGCCTGGGCCTTTCGGCTGCGGCTCCGCAGGCGGGGCTTATTGGGCCTGGGCCCCGGCCTGGCAGGGAGGCACCGGGCCGCTTTGTCTCCCTTTGGCAACCGCCGCCTTGGGGGTGGGGACCGGAGGGCAGAGGATTCCTCCCGAATTCCCGCGCGTCCCAAAGGGCCAGGAGCCCGGGCGCTGGGAACCCGGCGGGAAGCTCGAGGGGCAGAGCAGAAAGGCCCCGGGCCCGTCCTGGACCAGTGGCCAGTCAGCTGCCGGGCCCCTGGAAGGCTCGTCCCCTCCACCCCCGGAGCAGCCCCTTTCAGTTTTGGACTTTGCAGACGTCAGGTGCAGGCTGGACCCATGGCGCCTTGTTATTATTATTACTATGGCTCTTAGGATGACTGTTATTACTGTTGTTATCATTTGATGATTACTATTGTTATTATCGCTCTTACTATTATTGCTATTGATTTTATTATGATTACTGTTATTACAGTTGTTGTTATTGTTATTCTTTGACAAAGAAAACATCATTTCATCTGATGCATAATAAAATGAAAACATGAAGGGGCTTTTTCTCCCAGTAGAAGATAAAACACTGACTTTTTGCTTCCCAATCGGCTCACTTATTTATAAACACAGAAAAAGGGGGAAAAAACTTCTTGGTATACAGAGCTGAACAGCCTCATGGGTAAGAGTCTACTCCAGAGACCAGATTTCAATCATATTCCTTGTCCTCCGAGAGAACACACACACACACACACTCACACACACACACACACACTCACACACACTCACACACACTCAGACACACACACTCTCACACATTGACACACTCACACACACATTCTCTCTCACACACATTCACACACACATACACACACTCACAATCGCACACACTCACACACACACGCACCAACTCCTAAGCACTAGTTTAAAAAGTGATTTGAAGGCCGTCAGGCAAAGGGCTGGTGAAGGTGTGTAGGTTTCGGATTCTAGCCCCCCATTACTGGAGACGTGTAAGGTTTTTACCTGTATGATCTCACCGGGGCCTTCTCCCAGGCCCGAGAAGATGCTACAGCAGAAAGGAATTCTTTCCATTCTGACAGATGAGGAAACTGAGGCTCAGAGGGAGCAAGTGAAGCGGCGGGATCTGAACCCTGGTTTGTTTTGTTGTTGTTTGCCGATTCCAGATCTGCTGCATCCTGCACCGAGTGTATCACTCTAAGCTCTCATTTATAAGGTGCTCCCAGGAAGTCTTTCTTTGACATACTTGAGAAGACCTTTAGCATTTATAACTTGGTTTTAATTGCTGGGAGGCTTAACCACCGCCACTTTACAGCTTTGTGTCAGGCTGGAGGAAGGAAACCCTTTTGAAAACAAGCCATTTCTAAGCTCCTTCTGGTTTGTAAAATGTATTTCTGAGTGAGTTAACACACAGAAATGAGTTCTCTTGTATGGAACCACTACCAGAAAGTCCAAAGCAGGGGCAGAACAGGCTGGTGGGTGGATTTAAATTTGTAAACCCGTGGAGGATAAAGCTAAACTTTTGGCTGAAGGACCAGAGAAAAACGAGCAGAAGCTACTACAGGCTCTCATTCCCTCTTCTTCCTTTCTGTCAACGCCAAGGACCTGGGACTTTGTTCAGATGGGAACAACCTTCAGCCCAAAGGGGTGGTCTGGTGGTTAGTGTCCAGGGCTTGAGGTCTGGAGATTGTGCCTCAGAAATTTGCTAGCTCTGTGGCCCTAGACAATTTACTTACTTGGTCAGTTAATCAGCATTTATTAACGATTTAATAATGTATTGGGCAGAGGTGGAGATCATGAGGACAAAAGTGAACCAATTCCTGACCCCACTGAGCTTATATTCTTTTTCAGGTTTGCCTATAAAGATTGATTAAAGAGACTTTTATGGAGCAGAGGTGTTAGCAACTTGAGGAGTCAAGAAAAGCCTCTTCTAAGAGCTGGAGCTGAGCTTTGAAGGAAGTAACCTTTCTGTGCCTCAGTTTCTTCCTGGGTAAAATGGAAAATAGAATAGTCCCCACCCTTTCTCCTTCTCTCTCCCTCTTCCCCTCTCTCTTCTCTCTCCTCCTTTCTCCCTCCCCTCTCTCTCTTATGAGACAATTGGAGTTAAATGATTTGCCCAGAGTCACACAGCTAGTGAAGTATTAAGTGTCTAAGGCTGTATTTGAACTCAGGCCCTCCTGACCCCAGGGCTGGTGCTCCATCTACTGTCTCATGCCCTACCTCTCAGAGGACATAATGTGTATAAAATAGTTTGGAACCACTCAGCACTGCACAGAGGTGACTTCTTCCTATTACAGATCGCAGCCCATCAGCAACATCAAGAGTGACTGAGGGTATGGAGTCATTGCCCAAGGTCACACCGCTGGTCTTGGTAGGGCCAGGAGAGAACACATACTCCTCTAGCACATACCATCTCCCTTCCTTCCTTCCTTCTTAATATCCTCAAAATAAAAGTCTGGTTGAAGCAGGCAGGGAGGGAAATATGCCTGAAGGGGCACAGGACCTGGGGGCACGAGAGACAAGGGTTTGAATCCTCTTCCTAAAATCTGCTCTGGGATTCCAAACCATCCTTAAATGGAGATGATCATATTTACACAGGTGGGATTTGATTTGACAAAAGCAGCTTTTTGTTTTGTTTTTGTTTTTTGTTTTAAAGCAAACATAAGAGCTAAAACGATGTAATGTCATTTTCCACTTTTCTTATTCCCTTGGCAAAAAATTAGAATTGGAAAGACAACAAAGGTCCAGAACCCAATCCTCTGATTTTATGGGGGAGGAAACTGGGATCTGGAAAGGTCACACAGGATTGTATTTCTCCCACTTCATAGAAGAGGCGATTGAGAACCTGAAAAGTGAAGTGACTCAACTTGAACCCTGCCCCATACACTCACTAGCTCTGTGACCTTGGACAAAACCATTTAACCTCCGTCTGCCTCACTTCCTTCTTCTGTACAACGGGGATAATGCTATCTACCTCTTGGGGCTGTGGTGAAGATCAAACGTGAGCCCACCGGGAAAGCAGCGCGTAAAACTTGAAGAACTAAAGAACTGCTGGCCATTCCTGCCTAAAGTTTCTTGGGCTTCCGCATCTCTGGCTGGCTTGCGGAGATCTCCTTGCAATACTTCCTCCTACACTGGGAGCCACTCTTTTCATAGGATGAGAATTCCCTCGGAGCCAGAGTCTCTAGCCCTGAGAGCAGATTTCCCATGATCTAACCCTAGCTCTATTTCCTAGCACATAGTAGGTCTAAGGATCTGTGAGAGCTCAGAAGCTATCCAGCCTGACCTCACTGAATAGAGGACATCATTGAAGTGAAAGTAGTGAATGACCTGGTAATCAGGAGAGATGGGATTCAAACCCAAGTTCCTAGATCCCAAATCCAGCTCCTTTACCTTCCTCTTCCTCTGGTTTCCAGCCCACAGGCCCCTCTTGTCCCTACGGCGAGCTGCTGAAATCTGTCACCAAATCTCCAACCACCCCGGGATAAAGCGTTAACTCTCTTTGGCCATTTGCCAACTGTTTTTTGGAGCTTCCTGTGGCAGGGATTGGGAATGAGCCATCCACATAAACACTCAGCTCCAGGGGAGTCCCCCAGGTGGGGGCTGGGGAGGGGAGCCCACCTGGCAGAAATACAGCACCCTCTCTTTTAAGGGAAGGGGAGCCTGGGAATTCCGAGCCAGTAAAATGGCCCTGAAGTATCTTCTTAAGGGTCTGAGGGATGATTTAAAAGGTGAGCTAGGAACCGTGGCTCAGTTTCTCTTTAAACAGCGCTACTCTTGACCCCTTTGGAAAAGAAGGGGAGCCTGCTTTAAATCACACTGAGACCTCACCACTCCCTGGAAAATGGTTCTTGGACCCTCCAGGGGTAGGAGGGAAGCCGGGCCCTAAGGTGCTGCCCCGGGCACTTGCTTAGAGCCGCTCAGTCTACTCTAGGGGAGCTGATTTACAGCCGCCCTTCTGCCTTCGGGTTCCTACAGGAGGCATCCCAGCACCGCGAGAAAAGCGGGCCTGGGGATGCTGAGGAGAGAGCGCCTGCACTTTGGCTGCTGCAAGTCCCTCTGCAGCCAGCAGATGTCAACAGCTACTGCCAGATCGGGCTGTGGCTGTGAGAGCTGCCTGTGAAGGCCTTGGGGGCGGCGGCAGACTCAGGGCAAGCTTTGCTGTATATTAATCACTCCTCAAAATGCAATTAGGTTTATTCTCTTTTAAAGGAAAACACACTTTCTCTCTCTGTCTCCCTCTCTGCCTCCCCTCTCCTCTTTTCCTCCCTCCCTCTCCCCCTCTCTGTTTCTCTGCCTCCCCTTTCCTCTTCTTTCCCTCTTTTCCTCCCTCCCTCTCCCCTTGTCTCCCCTCTCCTCTTCTCTCTTTTTTCCTCCCTCCCTCTCTCCCTCTGTTTCTGTCTCTCTCTCTGCCTCCTTTCTCTTCTTCTCTCCTTTTCCTTCCTCCCTTTCCCCCCTCTGTTTCCCTCTCTGCCTCCCCTCTCCTCTTTTCTCCCTCTTTTCCTCCCTCCCTCTCCCCCCTCTGTTTCTCTGTGTCTCCCTTTCTCTTCCTTCTTCCTTCCTCTCTTTTCCTTTCTCCTCTTCCTCCTCCTCCTTTTTCTTCTCTCTCCCCATCTCTCTCTGTCTCATCAGTATTTTCAGGAAGACAATTACTTTCCTTTCTCATCCTTTCCCCCCAAATTGCAAGGAAGAAATCATAATTTAGGGCTTTTCTTTGGTCCTGGCAGATAATACATGCTCCCTCTCCCTCTATCTCTTCTCATCTTTCCTTCCCTTCTCTCTCTCTTTTCTCCCTGTCCCTCCCTTTTTAAAGGAAGCAAAACCTCAAAACCTCAACAACAAGTGCTGCCTTTTTTTTTTTTTTTTTAATGCTTTAAGACTGAAAAAGGTCCCAGAGGCACGGAATCTGAGAATTAAAGAGTGATCCCTTACACCAACAGTTGTTGCCTCAGTTTCCTCATCTATACAATGAGCTAGAGAGGGAAATGGCAAACCACTCCGGTATCTCTGCCAAGAAAACCCTAAGTGGAGTCAGGCTGTTACACCCACAGCCGTCTGATCTAATCCCTATGTGAAAGGAGCCCCTGTCCTGGACAAATGGGCACCTCTGCTCTGCTGGAAGACCTTCCCATGATGCACCCATTCCCCCGTAGGGTAGCTCTCCTTGTCTGGAAGGTTTTCCTGGCACCAATTTAAAGCTGGTTTCCTTCCAATGTCCCTCTCGTTCCTAGTGCTGCCCCCTGAAGCCAGACGGGTCAAGGCTCCCCCTGCTCTACCTGGAAGCCTCCAGCTCGGCACCCCAAGCCCGGCCTGGCCCAAGTTATGGCTTTTCTAGGCTGCAGAGGACCAGTCTCCTCACTCACTCCTCAGAACTGCTTCATGAACGGCTGTTTTCCACACTTTACAGATGCAGGCAATGAGGCTCCCAAAGGAACATCTCACTTTGGGTTCTCACAGCTGCCGGAGCCAGGCTTGGAACCCACAGCTTCTCACTCCCCCACTGTGGGAGGCTCCCTCACATAACCTCAGGGCTTTTTCTCTCTCTCCCTCAGAGGCTCCTTTCCCACCTTCTTCCCAATTCTGGGGCCAAGGGAAGGAAGGACTGGCCAACTGACTGCTTTCTGTTGCCACAGGAATTCGTCCCTCAACCTTCTCTCTCTGCAGTTGCAGGGAGCCCTTTGATCCCATTCTCTCCTCATCCTTGTTCAGCCATTTTTCTGTGGGACCCGACTCTTCCCGACTCCCCTTGGGGTTTCTTGGCAGAGATACCCGAGCGGTTCGTGGTTTGCCGCTTCCCTCTCTGGCTCATTGTGTAGCTGAGGAAACAGAGGCAAGTGGGGAAGTGACTTGCCTGGGGTCACACAGACAGTGAGTGTCTGAGGCCGGATTTGAACTTGGGAAGATGAATCATCTCTGTACTGTGGTGCCCCCTAAGCCTCCTGATGGCATCTCCCAACTTTGGGTGACTGCTTTGGTCCCCGGGCTCAGGGCTTTCCTTTCTACCTCCCGTAATCGTCCCCAGGGACCAGTTCTCAAGTTCATCGTCCCTCTCACGTCCCAACTGCCCGATTCCTCCAACTCTCCAACCCCGGACGCTTCCTTTCTCTACCTGTCAGAGCCATGAACCTTCAATGTCCCTTTGTACCCCAGATCCTACTCACAAGCAAAGAGTGAGAAAGGTGCTTCCCCTAAGACTGGGAACTTGCGTCACCTCCTCCCTCTCTCCCTCTGCACCCCACACTCTACACCCACTCCCTGCCTTCCAGCCCAACCCTTCAACCCCCCCCAGGCCTTCTGCCCACCCCCCCCATCTCTGGCATCTCATCTCCATGGTGATGACCTTGACCCCACAGTCCATCACCGGTCATACCCTAGAAATCTTGTCTTCCTGGTTTCCTGTATTTCCAATCTGGGAAATCCCTGTCATTTGATTTGTGGGGTCCTGCAGCTAGGTGGTGTGCCAGGCCTGAAGTGACAAAGACCTGAATTCAAATCCAGTCTCAGACACTTAGCAGCTGCTAAGTGACCCTGGGCAAGTCATTTCACCCCTTTTACCTCCATTTCCTCCTCTGTAAGCTGAGAGATCTAGAATCCTAGAATCTAAGGGGCTGGAGGACCATGGCAACTATTACCCCCCCACCCCAACCATCACGTTTCTTTCTGTAAAAGGGATGGGGTTAAACTGGCCGGTCTGTGAGGTCCTTCCAGCCTGACATCTCTAAGCCAACGAACCCCCTTCTGGGGCTTCCCAGTCAGCTCTTCCTCAGTGTCCGTCCAATTCCAGCCTTGCTCATGGATTCTTTCCCGTCCACCCAGGACCATCCTTGGCACTAAACTCACCCTCCCCCAAAGTGCTCTCCTGGCCCTTCTGCCCCTCCCAGACACTTTCTAGTTCCCTGGTTGGTCAGGCAGTCAACAACAAAGCAAACAATAAAGTGTCTCTGACCAAGGTCCTGAATCCCCCCTCACCGCTCAGCCCTACAACCTGGATTCCTCCCTTCCCAGCAAATAAAACTGTCCTTTGCCAGGTTTCCTCCGACCTCCCCACCCTCAGTTTCTTCGACCTCACACTAATTTTATTTCTTTTTTAAACTACTTACTTAAAATAGTATTTTACTTTTCCAAATACATGCAAAGATAATTTTCAACATTCGCTCTTATAAAACCTTGTGTTCCAAATTGTTCTCCCTCTCTCCTCCCCCTTTTCCCTAGACAGCAAGTAATCTGATATGGGTTAAACATGTACAATTCTTTTAAACATTTTTTCCATCTCTGTCTGTGCAAGAAAAATCAAATCAAGAGAGAAAAAAAAAACATAAGAAAGAAAAAATCAATAACAATAACAAAAAGGTGAAAATACTACCCTTTGATTCATATTCAGTCTCAAAGGTTCTTTCTCTGCATGTTATTGGCACTTTCCATCACAAGTCTATTGGAACTACCTTCAATAGCCTCATTGTTGTAAAGAGCCGAGTTTATCATAGTTGGTCATCACATAATCTCCTTGTTGTTGTGTGTAATGTCCTCTTGGTTCTGCTCATTTTCCCTCGCATCACTGCACGTAAGTCTTTCCAGACTTTTCTGAAATCATTTCTTATAGAACAATAATATTCCATAACATTCATATATCACAACTTATTCAGCCATTCCCCACAGATGGGCATCCCCTCAGTTTCCAGTTTCTGGCCACTACAGACAGGGCTGCCACAAACATTTTGGCGCATACAGGTCCCTTTCCCTCCTTTACCATCTCTTTGGGATACAGACCCAGACACTGCTGGATTAGAGCATGCACAGTTTGATAGCCCTTTGGGCACAGTTCCAAATCATTCTTCAGAAGGGTTGGATCATTTCACAGCTCCACCAACAATGTATCAGTGTCCCAGTTTTCCCACATCCCCTCCAATAGCTCACGATTTTTTCCTGTCATTTTTCTCCTTTCTTCTCGCCACTTCTCTGTCTCTTTTGTCAGCTCCTGGAGCTTTTCCTGTCTCCCTTATGGGCATCTTCTCCCAAGATTTCTCGGAGATCTCCTTCAGGCCATTCCCACCAGAGGGCTTCACCCAGTCTCAAGCTCCTGAGCACTAGACATGCATTTCTGAATGCTCAGGGGCCACATCCCTCCAGGACTCAGACTCACCCAGCCCCAAATGGTTTATTCAGCTTTCTCTCAAGACTTTATCTCCTGTCTGACGGTGCCATCTCTGTCAGGGATCTTGCCATCAATCTAGTTTCAATCCATGTTTCAAGCCTTCAACTTCCAACCTTGGGCTCTTTTCTCTCTCTCATCTCTCAACACCCATAAATTAGCAACCCTCAGGTATTTGGCTTCTACAATATCTCTCTTATCCACTTTTTTTTCTCTTCCTGAGGCAGCATGGTCTCAAGGGAATCCTAGATTAGAACAGAAGAGGCACGGGTGCAAATCTTGCCTCCAACTCTGACTTGTTGGGTGATAATCACGGATGAGTAACTCAATTTTCTGAACTGAGTTTTGTCTTCTATAAAATGTAGATACTTCTAGTACTTATCTCCTAGGGTTGGGATCATTGACGGATTTACTAATAGTCCCCACCAGGGCCTGAACCCTCACCACCATCTACTTGGCTCTTCCTTGGATCTTCCTCCTCTTTTCTTTTAATTCCTGGCCACTTTTCATAATCCTGACTAATGTGCCAAATGCACACATCTGGTCATATCTGGGCTGCTCTTTAGACCTCCCAGTAGCTTCCTGTTGCCTCTGGGATCAAGGATTAATGGCTTATCCTTCCCTTCTAACCCTTTACATTCCGCACTTATCTCTTCCTACTCCACCCCCTCAAGTTCTCTATGCTCCAATCAGTCATTCATTCAACCAAGGAACACTTATTAAGCATCTAATATGTGCTGAAAGATACAAGGAAAGGCAAAATCAGACCCTGCCCGCAAGGAACTTGCAAGGTACCTGGAAGAGTTCCCTTGGCTCACATCATTCCCACCAATACCTTCCCATCCTTTGTGATTCTTGTCATGTCCTACCATAAATCTACCCAAAGTATCCTCCCAGTGTGTCGGATTCCTTCCTCACCTGGTAAGGAAGGCTCTGAACATATACAACAAACATATGATAAATGTGCATTGTTGGGTTACACAGGCCTGTATGAAACTATAGTCTGCAAACCATGGGATGAAATGGATTCTGGGTATGTCATCTCTTACTTAAACCTGAAACTCCCCTGGGGCAGAGTAATAGCTTATCTCAAGTTGGAGACTCCCTTGCAGCCTGACACACAGTTATTGCTTTATAAGGGTGAATTTGCAATGGATTTCCTGAAGTTGGTTTATTTTTTCTCCTTATATCTTAAAATTTTAATGTCCTCACAGAATTGAGGAATTCACCCTAAAGTCAAGTATCAAAGAAGGCAGATACCAGGAAGGGAAGAGAGGGCTTTTCTCTTTTTTTTGTAAAACAATTTATAACTAATTTAGCACAAGAGAAGAACAAACTCCTCCCTAAGCCCGGAGAAAGTGTACAGAGAGCCTTCACTTTGCTATTTTTATTTTTGTAAAGAATTCCTGTGGAATTCAGAAGGATGGGGACCCTGGACTTTTGCCTTCAGCCGTAGCAGCTGATGCACATTGGGTGTGTTTTCTTTTTCTCCTGGGAGAACAGTTGTTCAAATTTCCTCAGGACACTGACTGTAATGTTTCATTGAGAAGTAACTGACCACAAGGGTTTTTATCATTGCAAAAATACATGGCTATCAGAAGACAATTTTCTGGGGAATAGGGTAGGCTGTTGCTTTTAAAAAAAAATCAATATCTCCAGAATTTTCAGTGTGTGTATGTGTGCGCGCACAGGCAAATATGCCTGAGAAGCTTACCCAGCTTACCTCAATTTCTTGGGTTTCCTCGATAAATCTTCTGCTGACAGAGAGCAGGGCCTCCTGTGGCCACTCATGAAACCAGTCAATAGCCGTGCAGTTTACCAAAGCTGGGAACTTGCGAGATCGCACTCTCAGAGTGTGACCGACAGGAGAGAAGCACAGAATAACCTGTGGGGAGATGGGGATGGTGAGAGAAATAAACGGAAGGGACAAATAATGATCTTTCTATTCAGATAATGGAAGGGAAAAAGAATTGGGTTGAGGCAATAAATTCCCAAAAGGTTCACCCTGATGAAGTGTCCCCTTATCCAATGAAAATGATCTTCCCTAATGGACTCATGGGAACATTTGCCCTTACCTAGAAATGGGTCTTTTATATAGAACCCAGACTGTTTTGTTTATCTGTGGCTTCTGCTCTGAAGTTCCCTTTCCATCTACTCTGGCTGTATTTTGACTGGACCCATTTATAAATATTTGTTATCCTTCCCATTAGGATGTAAGCTCCATGAGGGTAAGAACTAATTTTTTGTTTGTTTTTTCTTTGTATTCTTTGTATTCCCAAGGCTTAGCATCCATTGGATGCAGTTAATAAATGTTTGTGGATTACTTGAAAGATGAGCAACAGTAAGTTTTTCTTAAAATGCTGGTCTTCTCCTCCTCCCTCCTCTCTTTTACACCTTTCCAGGAGGGGCTCTCATCTAGATATGGTTCACAAGCAGGAGGGCTGAGAAATGAAAATACCCACCCGACAATGTGAACCTCAAGAAACTGATCTGAAAGCTGCGATCAAAAATTCAGGGGTAGAAGGAGAGATTAACCAATCATTTCAATATAGTTCCATTTAAGTAAAAAAACAAAACAACTATGCAGTCTATGCTTAGGGCACCGAATTTCTCCCCTTGACTTGAAGTCCTGGACTTAGTTGAAATCCTGGCTCTAAGTTTCCCCAGGTATAAAATGTAGGAGTTAAATCAGATCATAGGATCATAGCTCTAGAAGGGTAAGAACCCCCAGGAGTCATGTGGTCCAACCTCCTCATTTCATAGATGAGGAAAGAGATTCGGAGAAATTAAGTGAATTGCCTGCAGTCACATAGGAAGTAGACAACAGAGATGTGATTTGAACTCGGGACTTTTGATTCAAGAATCAGTATTCTTTCCCCTGGACCTTGATTTTTTGGCTTTGCCAGCAACTCTTATTTTGCAGAACAGGACAGGGAAACAACTCCAGAATCTCACGGGCAGTCAGAGCAGGCCTGCCTGGGATTTGAACTCATCGTCTTTGCTTCCAAACCCAGCGCTCTTTCCACACTCTGGAGTCAGCCTGAACTACATTTTTTCCCCTAAGTTACTTATTTTCTCTTGCATATTTCTCAAGTAATGAGGATTTGGATTAAAACGTGCTCCCATAATGAATGAATCTAATAGAATATATGAGCTGCATGCAGAAAAATAATTTCTGATTTAAAGTATTAAGAAGACAATTATTTGTGGATCACAAGGCTTTACTGAGTATTAATGATAACAATAGCTCATATTTCTATAGCCCTTGATATTATCTCATTTAGAGTGTCTTAATAATTCTGAGGAGAAGGTGCTATTTTTGTCCTCGTTTATAGATGGGGAAATTGAGGCTCAGGGGCAAAATGACTCGGTCACATGCCTTGTGAACGTCTGGGGCAAAGTTTGGACACAAGTCCAAGATCATCATTCTGGGTGAGCCTTTGAATCTGGCCGGGGATTTTGAATGATGTAGATGGAAAGAGTTCCAGACTCTCCTCAGAAACTGAAGATTGGAGCATCAGAGAGCCATCCTAGAGCTGAGCACGTGTGCCCTCACAGGACCAGGCCTGACATGTTCTAGCACGTTAGACACGACTGGCTTCTCAAATCAAGAGGAACAAGCTTGGAATTTAGAGGGCGAAGACTTGGATCCAGATCCTGATGGTGCGACCTTGGACACATCATTTCATTTTTCTGGGGTTAGATTTCTACTTGTGCTTTCTACTCTCCCTTCCAGATCTAATTCTAGGTCTTCTGGAAGCTTAAAATCTCCATTTCCCAGGCTTAACCCACATAGGGTGTCACTTGGTCTCTGCTCTGAAATCTTTTGGGCGTAACCAGGGCTTTCTTTACATAGTGAAGGAGAAAGGGTCTCATTTTCTTCATTTGTTATTTTTTTTTTTAAAGACTGGTTATAAAGACTAAGCAATGGCTCAAAAAGGTGGCACAGGAAGGGATGGGAACATTCTTGCCATCTAAGAAACTATGGATTTGAAGGACTTGGAGAAGTATGAGAAGATTTACAGAAACAGATGCAGTAGAGAGGAAACAGAATCAGGAGAACAATATATGCAAGTAAGAATGACAAAGAAAACATAAAAAAGAGAAGCTGAATACTGACCAATGACCAGCCATACCTCCCATCTTGGGGCTGCTTAAGTTTCTAGTTGGAAGGAACTCAGAAGATGAACATGTGGTTTGACATATTCACTCAGAATGGAGGAAACTGAGGTCTAGAGACTTGATCAAGGCTACACAAGTTCTAAGTGCAGAATTGGGGCTCAAACTAAGGTCTCAAAACTCCAACTTAAATGGAAAAGTGAATAAGCATTTATTAAGTGCCTACTATGTGTCAGGCACTAGACTAAGTGTTTAGTAGTTGAAGGAACAAAAGAACTTGAACTCATTGGCCCTGAGTTTGAATCATCATTCTGCTATTTACTATGTGATTTTGGATGAGTCACTAAAATATCTTTTTCAGTTTCCCCATCTGTGAAATATGGGGATTTGGGCAAGATGAACTTGGAGTTCTTATTGCTCTAGATCTAGAATCCTATGAAAATTTGGGTTTTCATGACTCTGTCACTATGGAACGTTAATACATAGAATATAGCATCTATAGTTTTATTTTTGCCACGAGCTAATAGTAAATTGGAAGATCTCTAGTCTTATAATAAGACAATTCAAGTTGCAGTAGATAGAGCACTGGCCCTGGAGTCAAGAAGACCTGAGTTCCAATCCAGCCTCAGGCACTCAACACTTCTTAGCTGTGTGACCTTGGGCAAATGACTTAACCCCAAATGCCTTGCAAAAAAATAAACTACTCAAGAGAAAGGTTCCTCATCATCTACTTCTCCTTCACTCATCTCGGGAGCTCATGTAGGACTTTAACAGCCACCATAATATCTCAGACTTCAAACTGGAGGAAAAAATGATAGATATGGTGGGCATCGGAAATACAAAATTCTGGAAATAAAAATACAAGACACTACCTGCAGGGGACAGAATGGGGTAGAGTAGGGTTTGGGAATGGCTGGGAAGTAGGCCTGGAGCCAAGCAAATCAGAGCCGAGGAGCTGAACAGGGTCAGAGTCTAAATGACTGTGATGGGCTGGACATTGAACCACTCTCCCAAACTCCATCTCTTGCCTCCAAACGTTTGCCCAAAGGCCGACCCCCAAGCCCTGGAATATCCTTCCTACTTCTCTGGTGATGGGGGATCCCGCACCAGGTGCCATCTCCTGAGCCCAGTTGCGTGCTCGGAGTGCAAGCCCTTCCCCCAGGAAGCCAAGGACTCCGGGGAAGAGACAGAAGATGCTATGGTGACTCCCATAGGGACCAATCAGCACCTCAGATGTTTACTGGAGGAATCCCTCCAAGCTCCCAAGCTAACAGAGGCTTGGATGCTAAGGAGTTCCCTGAAGTAGCCTGTTGCTATTATTTATGTTTAGGTTTTTTTTAGAGCCAGGAATCCTTCAGTTGTCTACACCGAAGCCCTGTTAAATGAAGCTGGCACGGAGGAGTTGTGGAATGAGGGAATCCTGTCTCCTTCACTCCGTCTCCTGACTCGGGGACTTTCTCATTATCTGGAAGAAGGACGTGACCTGCCGAGCTGCCTCCAAATTGAAATTGCAAAGTTCCCAAAAGTCTTGATAAGATGGACGACATATCTGGTCATGAAACCAGGACCCGAGCTCTAGGAGCCTCTGGATGGCAGAAAGCTTACGGTGCTATATCAGCTTTGCTCATTATCGCTGTTGTTGCTGTTGGTGGTTCGATGCCCCAGCCTAAAGACGAGGAAACTGAGGCGCAGAGTAGTTAAAAACCTTGCCCGGGGTCACCAGTTAATGGAACAGGTGGGACTGAACCTTGGGTCCCATGACTCAAGCCCACATTCTTTGTCCTGAGCCCCTGTTTGGGAGCCAGTGGTGGTGAGAGAGTAACTGCCTTTCTCCGAATCTCCGTCTCCTCGTCTACTAATGAGAAATATAGAAAGGAAGAACTTCCAGCTAAAATCCCTTGGTTCTCAACGCAAACACATTAGGAAAAAGGTGACTTTGGGACCCGGATTGTTTAGATCATCACTTTCAACTGTCCCCGGCTCATGGGTGGGTTTGACAGAAATATGGTGGTTAGGGACTTAACAACAAGGGAGACACAACGAGGAAGAGGGAGCTTCTGCGCAGCTGCCCAGAGTTGTTAGTCACCATCTGGTCTAGGAAAGTGAATTAGTCGATGCTGGCGATTAGTGGGGTTGACACGTAAGGGACTCCTAAATCAGCCCACACGGGCTTCCTACGGCCATAAATGGGGAGATGCCAGAGATTTGCTTTTGGAATTCACACCATAGAGCTTCTATTCCTGCCCACACAGGGACGCACTGCAACTCCTTTGTAATAATCTCATTTTCTTTGGGCATTGGACTGTATTCCAATGTCTTTGAGCTATGAGCTCATCCTAAGTATTTCTTTGTGCCTTACCAACAGGACTCACTCTATTTCATTGGGTAATGGAAATGGGAATTGCCCAAAGTATCCCATTTCTTTTCCAGTTGACTGAGTTTGTTTTTAGACCGAAACAACACTCTCTTTCCTGCTTATCTGGAAGTCCTGGGTGCATTTCTGCTCAAAGGCTCTCAAGAGTCTTCATGAATAAGATGCAGCCCAAGAGTAATCCTGGATGAGGCTTGGGGCCGTGATGAGAAGCACTCCCAAATTTGAGTGCTTTATTTTCTTAATATTCACTCTTCTTAAATCTTCTTAAATCCAGGCTTTCTTTGGATAGACTTTCACTTGCTTCACTGATGCTCTTACCTGTCAAGTGCAAGTCCATCCCGAAGATCCCTCATCAAAAGGGCCTTCAGAGTCAGTCCCTTTCTGGACTGCAGCTCACATGCAGTCTCTCCATATTTTTTCTTTTCTTCAGGGACACTTGCAGCTTGTCTACTTGTCTCATGAATACTTGGTAAAGATCAATAGTCTAAAATATTCTCCCAAAGTTAACCAGAAGAGTCAAAACAAGCAACAGTGTAATTCAAACCAAAGACCTTTTACTCAGACTTTTCTGGATAATGTAACAGAAGGTGATTTATATCTGTGTGATCAAAAGCCACATAAGGTAGAGGGAAAAGGGTTGGATTTGGAGTCAGAGGACATGGATTCAAATCCTGGGTGTTATATCCCCCATGTGTGATCTTGGATAAGTGACCTTTAAGCCTCATTTTCAAATATGAAAAATGAGCAAGTTGGACAAGATGGTCTTATAATTGCCTTCTAGCTCTCACTCTATGATCTTGCTACTTGTCCTGATTTAAGGAGGACTTTAGGGCACATCTAGCTTTTATTTTATTGATGAAGACACTGAGGCTCTGAGAGATTAAGAAACCTTAGAGAAATTGTAGAACAGATAAGCAGTCAGAATGATATTTTGGGTCTGGATCACGGATTCCTGTAGAGATTCAGGTGTCTGTCATCTAGTCTGGTACCCTCATTTTAGAGTTGAGGGAACTGAGCCTTGGACTTGTTCAAGGACACATAAAGATAGGTAGCAGAGCCAGGATTTGAACCTGGGTCCTAGAATCCAAGTGGAAAGTTTAGAGATCATCTGGTACAATCTATGTCTAAAGCAAAATTCCTTCTATACCCCCCCCAAACAAGCAAGCCCCCAATATTCACTCAATGACTTCTGGGATTGAGGGAGGAGGAGAAAAATCTAATGCATTTTGTTCTATTTTTTAATAGCTCCAACTGTTAGGAAGGTTTTTCTTATATCAAGCCAAAATTAGTCTTTACAGTCTCTGTACTGTATTTAGGGGTTCTTTTTTACGTATGAATATTTGCTTTTAAGAAAGAATGTAGTTCTATTAACAGATGTTTTCTTTTCTTTAAAAAACATCCTCATGGTTTCAGTAGTCTTCCATCTTTACCTTTCATTGTTTTTCATTAATTTCCCTTCTCATGATCCTTGGAACCTTCAGACATTATTTAGGAAGGATTTTCTGAGTTGGAAGTGCCCACAGTGATTCTGTATATCAGTGAAGGAAAATGTACTGAGTGCTGTTTCTCAGCTTGGCTCCCCTGGGACTTCCCTCAAGGGCTGAACAGAAGAAGCATGATACCTTTTGCATATGAGACTCTTCAAAGACTTGCAGAGGCTCTGCCCATGTCTCTCCTAAGCTTCCTCTTCTCTAGGGTCAACAGCCAGAGTTTTTTCAACAGCCCTTCCTACAGCACAATTTCTAGGCCATCATCATTCTATCTGTTTTTCTCTGGATATTCTCTACATTATTAATGTCTTTTCCAAAACAGAGCTTCCAGAACTGAGCATAATGCTCTACAAAAAGGTGAAAAGAGTATCCTTCAATCTGCATTCAGTCTCCATAGTTCTCTCTCTGGATTCAGGTAACATTTTCCATCCCAAGTCCATTGGAATTGTCTTGGATCAATGTGTTGCTGAGAAGAGCCAAGCCATAGTTGATCATCACATAATGTTGCTGCTGTTTGTGTACAATGTTCTGGTTCTGCTCACTTCACTCAGCATCAGTTCCTGTTAAGTCTCTCCAGGCTTTGCTGAAATCTGCCTGCTCATCATTTCTTATAGAACAATAAGATTCCATTTCTTTCATGTACCACAACTTTTTCAGCCATTTCCCAGTTAATGGGAATCTACTCGTTTTCCAGTTCCTCGTCACCACAAATATTTTCTGCTCTAAATATTTTTGCACATTTAAAGTTGATTCTTTGATGCTAGAAGCAAGAAGTGCTCCCACAGTCTATAATCTCACTCATTCCTCTAACAGGGAAGATTGCAAACCCCTCCCCCTCTTTCATCCCGGGAGATGCTTGCCCTTTACACCTCCTTACATCACTTGGATGTTACTGAACCACGGCAGCTTTGATCCTGGTGACTGACTCTCCTCTCCTTCCCAACATAAGCCCCAACACCTCGAGGCCACTTGCATCTGCAAGGAACCCTGGGTCTGACATTCATCCTCTATCACTATGGCAGATACCATTGGTTAGAAGAGATTTTCTTTCTCATCGCTTTTATTTATCATTTAATAGTAAACAATCACTGGACAAAGATACTGGTTTTATCTCTTTTCATGTACTTTTGACATGTGAATAGGAAACCTTTCTTGAAGGAGAAACTTTGAGACAGTGTTTTGTTCTATTATATCAAAGGTGGTTTTTTTTTTTTTAAAGCCAACACATAATAACGCCATTGGGAGCTTATATTCTCTACAGCTTTCAGTCAATTGTATGGTTTGAAGACAGAATCTGCTTGTGAACATTACTTGCAAATCTAGTTAATTCTCTTTTCCTGGTTTCATCAAGGATGCCCTTGATGTGTGTGTAGATTTTTCTGAGGAAACATTTTGTAAAAATGAGAAGATTGGAAGACTGATCAGTTTTCAGTGGTCACTTTTTTCCTGGTAGCATTAAAGGTTCAAGTTTTGGGTCTCGTCCTTTTTTTCTGATACTGTGAAAACAGATTCTTCAATGTCCTTGCAATTGTTTTGGGTCCAGCATAGGACATCACTGTATATCGTTGCTAAACCCATTAGTTTAGTGCATTTGATTTTCCCCATCTTTGAAGTTTTTGTATCATTTCTACATCCTTAAGAAGCACATTGGAGACTATAAAGTTTGTGACCAAATTTGTTCATTGTCACTGATGGAAAAAATGGTTTATTACCAAAAATCTTTCCCCTTCAAGTAATTTCTATTGTGCATCCTGTTTGTCTGAGTTTCATTTAGAATACCAGATTTCTTCCTTAAACCCCTTTTGTATGATCTTAGTTGGTTTCTTACCAGATTTTCTTCAAATCCAGTTTGTCTTCCATTGCTTCTCAATCTGGTCTCTACTCAATCTTCCATCTTCCTCCATAAAGGTTAAAAAAGGTTTATGTTCTAAAACAGTGTTACCATTGAGTGCTATTTCTCAACTTGGCAAGGAGATCAAACTGGTGGCTTGATGAGGTTATTTCTAGGCTCCTTTGGTTTCCTTGTATGGGGACCGATTCTCATGGGCTAATTTCCTTAGTTAATGGTGATCACCTTAAAACTGTCAGTAATTTCCTTAGTTAATGATATATCACCATCTGTTCTCATACACCACAAATTTCCAAACTGGGGCTTAAAGCTCAGAAGGAGCTACCTCCATCACACATATCTAATATCTAGCCAAGTTTCTCCTTTGTAACTTTATGAAGAAATAACTTGTGATTTTTAAGGGCGAACCAAATTCTACGCTCACTCCTTTGCAATAGCAGTGACACAAGTTAAGGTTCTCAAGGCGTCCGGCGGCCCAGGTTAGCGATCTTGGAGGAAGCAGAATGTCCACCACTGCTTAAGAAAAAGAAACTTCCTGGGCCCTGTGACAGTCAGCCAGGATTGAAGTCAAGGCAGACTGGAGGATGGCTGTGTCAAGGAAGACCAGTGAGAGAGCAATTACAAAGGGAAACTGTCATTCTGCAAGGAGAAACACATGGGCACGTGGTGTTGGTGCCCATCCATCAGCCCTGAATGGGAGCCAATGACAGACCATCCAGATCATCCCGTAATGGGAGCAGTGCCGTGGGGTTTGTGGGTCACTTCTTACACGCAGCCAGCTTCTCACTGTCCCTGCGTTCCCACTGGGGACCGGTGAGCAGCCGTGAGCATGGTTAATGGCGTGGGAACTCTGCAGAATTTCGCCTGACCCGGCAGGTGGGCTCACTGTTCCTTGTCAACCAGTCTGCTTGCCAGGGATCCCAGCTTAAAGGAGATGCAAAGAAGGCTCCAAGTCTCAGATTCTTTGCCGGATGGGCCCCCCTCAAAGAGCATGGCCTTCGAAAGAAATTGTTTTTCATGGGTCAGGGAGGGCAGGCTCAGCCTGTGACTGAGGAGGGTGAGAGCTGACACTCATGTGCCAGGCAAGTTACAGAGTCCCTCGCATGCTGTGACATCACTGATCACCTCCCAGCGTAGGAACGTCCTCCACCAAAGCTGATCATTTTGGGCTTTGCTCGGGCACTGACAAGTTAAGTGACTTGACAGCCTATTTGTGTCAGCCAGGATTCGAATCCCTCTCTTCCTGCTCACAAATTTTACCAGCATCCACTACCATTCCAAACATCACTACAACAAGCAATCCAGAGGGAAGTCAAGTCCTTATCCCAATTTTGCCGATGAGAAAACCGAGGTTCAGAAATTTATCCAGAATCTCAGAGCTGGAACTCTTTCAGACTTATCAATCTGGTCCAACCTGTCCCTTAACAAGGAAAAGACACGTGAGCTGAGCCTTGAACAGTTCCGGGGATCCCAAGTCCAGAAAGGAGGAGAGCCGGTGTTCCAGACACGGGGATGCCAGTGCAAGAGGAGGAACGTTGTGTATGGGGAAAACGGAATAGAATAGTTTGAACGGATGAGAAATAGTATGGGAAGAGCGGGGTGGACAGATGGCAAGGACTTTAAAGGTCAAACAGAGGACTCTATTTTTTCTTAGAGATGCTTCCTGAGTGACATTACAGTTTGACAGCTGTGCAGTGGATGGATTAGAGTGGGAAGAGACCAGAGGCAGGGAGCCCAATTAGGAGGATATTACCATAGTCTAGTCAAGAGGTGATGGGGCCTGAACTAGGGTGATGGCAATCAAAATGACTCCTTGAAGGGGAAAGGAGTGCCTCTCCTCCTATGGGAATCAATGTCTCCTGTTATTGTTTCCAGAAATGCGAATTTAAATACAAAGGGACCTACGGTTCCACTCAAGGTAGCTGGCGGGGGAAAGGAGAGGAAAGGGCAAATTGCTGACCCTTTTAGGCAGTAATGGATTCACAGGGATTATAGGGATAGAAGAGAAGGTCAGAGAGAAGAAAAATTAGACTTCCATTTCCAAGGACTTTATCCTTATTTGAAAATCACAGCCAATTTGAGTGTACAAATACAGAAGCTGATACCCTGATGCTGCTAATTCATGTGACCTTACCTTGCCTCGGGCCAGCATTCACTCCCAGGGTTTATGGGCATGAAAGGGCATTTTGAAGGAGGCTGCCAGGTCTGTGAGTGGGAGACTTCTCTAGTCTGGGTTTAATCATTTTCTCCTTTCTGTGTCTGCTCGATGAGAATGCGTTGTTGCCTCAAACTGAGCTCTGATGGGGCCAGGATTGGCGCTAAGGTGCCCTCTTCTCCATATCCCAAGAAAATCTCCATGATGGTTCCAGGGTTTTCCTTAAGGGATTCTCAACTCAACATGCTTCACCTTTCTGTAATCTCATACGCCCTCCAACCATTTTGCCTTTTTATACTATGCAACTCCTGTCCGCGTCCTCCTGTGAATCCTTCATGGGGAGCGGGTAGAAAGGAGGTCCCTCTAGGGTGTCAGTCTCAGGGTCTCAACATGACATGGGTAGTGATGGACACAGGGCCCATCCATCCTCTCTTACTCTTTCTCCATGACAATCCCACATTTTCTTCCTGTCAGACCTGTCTGACGACCTCCTTTATGTTGTTCCTTATATTATTTTGTGGCAATGTTTGCCTTTCTGCATTTCTCCACTGCCCTTTGGGTGACTTGCAATCGTGGATCTTTGGAAATGATGGCATTACAGTATGTGATCTGTAGCCATGCAGCTTTATTGGAAAAATACTGATGTTTTTAAAAATCAGGTTTTTGTATGAGTTAAAGTTTGTTCAACTTTAAGTTAAAGATTGTTCAAAATAATTTCCCAAAGTCAATCTAGCCCTTCTCTGCTTTCTATTAATTTCCAGGCTATTCTGTCAATTATCTTTTGTATTTATATAAATACAAATGGACAAGTACAATAGGTTATCTATCCAACTTCATAACTATATCTAAATATATAGTATTTTTTCATCCACTTGGCTGTCCACTTGTGAATAACTTGACAAAATGCATCCAAAAAGGGGGGAAAAAATGGAACACTAAGAATTCCTTGATGCAGTTAGTCAGTTCTAGGAAGGCAATCTGCCTTCAAAAAGGGAGATTTTGAGTCCTAAAGTTCTCATAAGCCAAACTTGTTAGTGATTCATGACACATTTCCCTGAAAATTTATTATAGATTATTCCTAACCTAGCCTGCAAAAACCTCCCGGTCCTGGTCCTGGTTGGACCTCCTGCTAGTACACTTATGAGAGGCCCGTTTCAGTCCGTGATTCTATGCTCAGCCTCTTCCACCAGTGCTTCCATAAGCCTGAGGGCCAGAACAGCCACATTTCACTCTCCTTACTCAACTGCTTTTTCTCTCCACTCCCAAGCCTCCATTCTCCCACTAGTGAATTTCTCCTGTGACTTCCACCTTGAGGAAGGGTCCAGATAAGCCAGCCTTCATTCTCAGTTTCCCCACAAAGCCCCAATGGGGGCACCTTCTCCCTAGGGCTTTTCCAGCTGTGCATTGTCTTCCCCTTTCAGAAAGTGAGCTCTGTGAGGGTCTTTTGCCTCTCTGTAGCCCCAGGACTTAGCACAGTGTCAAGCACATAGCCCGTTCTTAATAAATGCTTGTTGACTTATTCAATTGAGATTACACCGCCAGATCCCCTCTCCATCACCACAACCCTGTTCTCCATTTCTTCCACCCAAATCTCTCTCCAATCTAACCCAGCCTGGAACAGATTCTGCCCTTTCTTTCTCCTGTTCTTGAACTAGACACACACAGCCTTTACTTGGATTTTATGAGTTTTTTTACTTGGTGAGAATGGAAATGGAGCATGGAAAGACCCCCTCCTCTCTGTCTCTCTCCTTTGCTCTCAGAGAAAGCTGCTCTTTGCTGCTCCGGGCTTATGGCATCTTTGGACACATGCTAACTGGACTCCTCTTTCCTGGTTTTGGACCAAGCTGGGTTAGAACCAGAACCCAGTGAGAAGGGAGGGGGGGAGTTGAGGTAGGCTGAGCAGACAGGAAGAAGCAACCTTAAGAGTCCATCCAGATAAGACCAGTCCTGGAGCTGGGACAGCAAAAGTGGTAGGGAGGGGAGAGAATTAGCCTTATACTAATTCCATCCTCCCACAATCAGCCCTTACCCTGAAGAGCTTCCCTGGGACTGACCCTTAAAGTGAGAATCTTGGAACAGGTAAAGGACGAAAGGTGCCAGGAAACAATGGGTTGGAAGGCAAGGGAGCAGAGGGGGAGTTAGGTAGGGTTTATACCAAGTAGTAGCAAGGGGGAAAGAAGGAAAATTTGTAATTATCTCGTGTATCAGGGGTACCACAAATAGTGGGAGAATAGAAAAAAGCCCCAACTCTGAAGACAAAGGACCTGGGTTTAAATGCTGCCTCTGGGCACTTTGTTGCTGGAAATACCATGTCATTTCACTTTTCTGAGTCTCAGTTTCCTCATCTGTAAATATGAGGGAGCTGACCCCCAAGATCCCTCCCAGCTTCTAAGCTATGACCACGAGCCACGCTTGGACACAAGGGAGGGATGCAGGTCTGTTCCCAGCTAAGTGAGAGAGCCTGCCTCCAGGCTGAAGACAAAGACCTGTCTTTGGGCTTCTTCACATTCTAACTATTACTCTCAGATTCTGTAGGAAAGTCAGGGGAACCCAATGTACAAAGGCCGTTGGCAGGACGGCACTTGGAGCTCTGACAGGACACTCCTGGCTGCACTTTCTGCACGGTTTTATCTCAGTAGGTGGGAGGGACCCATCAATACAGCTCCTGCAATGGACTGGAGGAAACAAAGTGATGGCCTGACTGGAAGCACAGTAACCCCCCAGACTCATCACTCAACCCTGAATATGGTCACATCCATTGCACAGGGTGGTCCCCTCTATTGCCATTCAGACATCTGGGGCTGAGACCAATAATCAGAGCAGACCCCTAGTTGGAGAGAACCAAGCAGAAGCAGAGCCAAAGTGCTCTCAAGTAAGGGCCACTTCATGACCTGTTTCTGTCCCATGTATTCCCTCCCACCCTCTAAGAAAACAAAACAACAACAAAAAAAGAATTCACAAATGGCTCAAAGAACTGTTTCATCTGTTAAATAATCTGATCGCTTTGAGAAATGTAAAAACCATTCTTATCTTGGGGGCTGTCCGAGAGCAGGTGGCTGGCCAGATTTGGCCTGGGGACCGTAGCTTGCCAAGCCCTGTTCTGAAGCGTCTCCATCTTGGTGGATCCTGACTCAGAAACCCAATCCACTTTTCCCAAGCTCATGTCATCTGGAAAATCTGGCCGGCATTCCGTCCCCTCCTTTTAGCTCACCGACAGAAATGTTAAATGACACAAGGGCCAAGACAGGTGTCTGGAGTTCTCGCCTAGGGACCTCCCTCCCAACTACAATGAAGCTGTTTACAACTGCTTTGGGAGCCTGCTCACATAGCCTGAATCCTAGAATCCCAAACTGGAAGGAACCTAGGCAGCCACTGAGTCCAGTTCAGACCCAAAAATCCCTCTCCACTATGGCATGTCTGGCAAGTGGTCATCTAACTTTTTGTTGGATGTCTCAAGGGAGAGGAACCCCTCCCTACTAACTACAGTTAGGTAGTAATAGCAATGGAGAAAGAAGGAAAATCTGTGATTATCTCGGGTACATGGTGGGTCAGTTGCTTCTATAAACAAAGGTAGAATGGAAAAAGTACCCCCTCCCCAAGATATTCCAGTCCATTGCCCCAGCGGCACAGCTCCAAGTGTTGGGAAATGTCCAAGTTTGCCTCCAGCCCCTAGCCATGGTTCTGAATTCTGCCCAAAGCCACCCAACTCTTCCACCATTTAGCTCATCTCTCTCCATGTCCCTAGGGATAGTGAAATCTTTATGGGCACAGTTTATGGATGACAGTGATAAATTAAAGGGTATCCAGAGAAGAGAAACAAGGATGGCCAAGGGCATTGAGTCTACATCACGTAAGGACTGGCTGAAGGAGTTTGGGTGGTAGGTCTAGAATAGACTCAGGTGCATCTGGGAGCGGTCTTTTAGCACCCGAAGCATGAAAGAGGGAATAGACTTGTTCAGTGTGAAAGTTGCAAAGAAGTAAACTGAGGCAGAATGCTGAGAGGAAATTTTCCTAATAATTAGGGCTCTCTTAAAATGGATTGTCTGTCTGGGGAGCTGATGGGTTTCCATTTTCAGAAGTTTTTAAATAAGACTGAAGGACCGTGATCAGAAATATTGTAGTGCATCCGCCTTTGGGATAGACATGGAGCTGGCGAGCCAACAACATCTCTTCAAATTGGAAATTCAGTGGCTCATCTGAAGGAGTCCGGAACAACAGGGTGAGTTCACTCTAAGTCCTTGGGGAGAGGCCCAGGTTGGCCGACTTTGATCCCCTGACATGTGGGCCTCTTTCCCTGGAGGACCCCTCACCCCGGACAAGCCCTCTATCCTCTCACTAGTGAATTCTTCTGGTGCCTCCATTTTGGTTTCAAAGTAGGATGGCTGCAGTCTAGTCCCTTACAGGTCTCCCTAAAACATTCATGCCAAATGCAAGCTCTGTCCTCTTCCTCAAATAGTTTATGCTTCAGCACATGTTCTCATCCTGAAGGAGCCCCCCAGGCTGACAACGTACTCTGACCTCAGGCTTATGAGCCTACCAAGGTAATCTGATGTCTCAGAACACACGGAGGGGAAGAGTGACCCGTCGCAGACCCTCCCCTGGGAAACTCAAGGCCTCTTTCATCATGAACAGCTGAACTCTAAGCCCACATTCCCAATTCCGAAACAAGATCTCCCTCCCCATCCCTCCTCCGGCCCCCACAATGGCATCTTAACTTGGAGAGCAGTGAATCCTTACTTTGAGCTGCCGCCGCACTCTGGCCAGAAAGAACTTCCAACAATTTTCTCTCGTGTCCAAGATGCCCAGGCCTCGGACCTCCTGATGAATTCCAGAAATTATCTTGTCCACATCCTCGTCGCTGAAGAGATCTGGGATTTCTCCTGGCCCCAAGAGAATAAAAAATCAGCAAGAGGCCATCCCAAGTTTAACCACAGATGAACATGAGTGGGCCAAAGGGTTTACAGGACTCTAAGTTAGAGATGGAAAAGACCTCAGAAGCCTACCCAATACCCAGTTTTTAAATGAGGAGACTCAGAAAAGGGGAAGTGACTTTCTCAAAACTATACCAGTGGCAAGAAACAGAGACAGGATGGTTCCAACCCCAATCTTCCCACTGCACCATGAACTCAATCTCCTGTTCCATGACCTAGATTCTCTGAGTATGGAGGTGGATGCTTGGGAACTTAAAATGCCCTTTTACTTTACAGGATGTGTAAAAACTTCAGGGGGAGACAGCCCTGCAGCTGACGTCCGACTCGCCCATCTGGAACGCTACTGACCTCACTGAGGTTCTCCCCGAGGCTCGGCATCTTTAAGCCCTTTGAAAAATCAATACACCCCAGGTTGGCTGAATCTGTAGGGTTCTCCCCAAGGACCGCCCCCGGGGAGCACAGCAAAGACAAATGATCTCTCCTTAAAGTTCACAGCACCACAGATCATTTGTCATCAGGGAAGATCTTTCTGGGGACGCGCTGGTTTAATCACCTGATGCCAACAAGTCATTAATCAGCACGAGGAAGCGTTCATCCAGAACCTGGGCATCTGTCAGCAGAAACACAACGGGCATGTTCTTGGCTCCCGTCTTGATGTACAAGTTGGCCAGATCTACCTAGAAGGGAAGGGGGCCATCAGTCACAGTGGTTAAAAAGTGAGGCTGGCATTGGAAATGAGGGAAGCCAGCACGGCCATGGGAATGACCCTCTGGGCAAGTCGCTAACCTCTCAGGATCTTGGGATCCTTATCCGTAAGCTACAACACACAACAACAAAAACAATAACGCTTTCCTCACAGGGTAGTTAAGAGGATCAAATGAGAGAATGTTCATAAAGCATTGTGCAAACTCTAAAGCTTCATTATTGTTTTTGTTATTTTTCTCTTTCCATTTTTCCATTTTCCAAATTCCAAATTTCCATTTAATTTTCCATTAAAGAGAAAGCAGTGATGTATGTAGTAGCTACCATACTGAACATGAATTCAAATCTTGCCTCAGATATTTACTAGCTGTGATCCTGAGCCTGCTACCCAACTTCTGTCTGCCTTAGTTTGCCCCACGTATAAACCAGAGATAACAACAGTACCTGCTCTGCAGGGAAGTTGTGAGAATTAAATGAGATGGTCTATGTAGAGCGTTTTGCCAATCTTAAAACATTATAGAAATTCTAACTGATAATAATAATAACAATTATTATTATTATTATTATCTTGAGCTACCTTTCTACATACACATGCTTCTCTTAAGTCGAAGCAGCATCACATGCAGTGGCCAGGGTGTTGGTCATGGAGGGAGGGACAACCAGGTTCTCCTTCTAACTCTGGGCAAGTCACAAGCTCTCTGAATCTCAAGTAGAGTCACTGAGAACTTCTCTATCAAGTCTTGGGGTGGGATGGGGGAAGGGTATCGGGAAGGGTTCCTCATCTCTTAGTGACCCACTGGAAAGGAAAAAAGATCTCCAGCTCAAACACTTAACTATTTATGATATAATGCAGTGATGATGGATGGGGACAGGACCTATTGGTTAATCCCTTGTGCAAAAATGGACAGAGACCCCGGAACAAGGAAATCCCGAGAGGAACGCTGTCCTCGGTGCTGATCAGGCTCAGTGCCAGGTCTTCTAAGACGTCTTGCAAAATGCTCCCTCCTTTCAACGTTGAATATTAGATCAGAGTTGGGAAGACTATGTTTGAGTCAGCCCCTAAATAGCTGTGCAATCATGGTCAAACAACTCGATTTCTGAAGCTCGTTTGTATCCCCACTCTATGTGTTTATATCCCCCCAAAAGTAATTGAAATATAGAATAATCTCTGCTTCAAAGGAAATACAAATGGAAAGTAGTGTGATTTTTAGAAAAGATTTGCTTATATCAGCTCTCTCTCTACTAGGTCACATTTAAAAATATTAAAATAATAAAGGGTTTTCATGGAATCAAATGCATAGAAAAAAATTCAAGTTGAACAAGTGGGGCAAAGGTTGACCTTGGTTGAAAGATAACAGAAAAAGCAGCCAAATGACAACTATAAGCACTTTTGTAGCCTAATATTTATGATATTAATTGTAATATAACATATAATGTATAACAATAATAATTATAGCTTCAATAGCCTAATGATAGTAATGATGCTGCTGACAGTGATGGGGTGATAACCACAAGGATGAGGATAACAGTAACAACAAAAATAAGGACAATAATATTAATGAGAACAATGATATTGATGGGTAAGGCCTGGACTTGTGAATACACTGGTACAGATGATTTTCAGATATGGACATTTCCAGTAGCAATAAGGAAAGTCTGCACTTTCTCTGAACCATTGGAGTTAAGTGACTTGCTCAGGGCCACACAGCTATTAGTGCCAAGTGTCTAAGGCTGAATTTGAACTCAGACCCCTTGACTCCAGGGCCAGTGCTCTATCCACGCTGTCACCTGCTGTCCCTGTTCCATAGAGTCTTAAAGCATTGCCTAGAACACTAAGAGGTGAAGTGACTGGTCCAACATCACAGCTAGTTCATATCACGGATGGGAATTGAATCCAAGTTTCCTTGACACTCCATCCACAGATAATAGCAGCGAGGAACAATAAGCAAAGCCTAAACAATGATGAACAATTGCATGCCACTTTAAGGTTATCAAAGGGCTTTATATTTGTAATCTCATTTGAGCCTGGCAACTATCTGGTGCGTTTGAGACTATAAGACATTATTATCCCCATTTTAGAGATGAGGAAACCAAGGCTGAGAAGCTAAGCCAGTTGACTACAATCGCTATTTGGGGCAGAACCCAAATCTCCCCAACTCTGCTCTAACACTCAGCGTGGAGAGGAGCGAGCATGCCTTGGAGCTCCATCATCTCGGCTCTTGCGGCAGAGGAGGCAGAAGGCGCCGCTCTCACCTTGAGGTCCTGGAGCCCGTAGTCTTTCCTCAGGGTGATCTGGAACACCTCGAAGGAGCTGATGTACGCTGCGAGCCGAGACAAGCTCTGTTTGCCGCTGCCTCCCACGCCGATCAGAAGAGAGTAGCCCTGAGACGTGTGCAAGATCCTGCTGATTCGGCACCTGGGTATGGACAGAAGGCCTCAACACTCAGAGCCAATCAAGACAAGATATGTGTTAAGTGTCCCCTATGTGCCCGGCACCGTACTAATGGCTGGGGATGCTAAGAAGCCACCCAGGGAACGTACCAAGTAGGATTTAAATGGCTAAATATTTCCTTTTTGCTATTTTAAATTTTAGCTTCAGAAAGATGGAATGACTTAAGTAGCTACAGTAAAAGTAAGTTGGGATTTCTGAGCTTAAATTGGACCTTAAAAGCTTATAAGAAACTTTATCAAGCAGCTAGGGTTACCAGAGTACATAAATTCCTCGAGATGGAGACAGGAAGAGCTGAGTTCAAATCCTGTATGACCTTGTGCACCCTCTGTCTGCCTCAATTTCCTCAACTGTAAAATGAGGATCATAACATCATATATATATATAGACTCTAGTGGTAGAGTCTAAATTTGAACCCAGAGTGTTACCACATATGGAACTAAAATAGGGAAAGGAAGAGTATGATGACGGTCATAAAGACCACAGTCAACAGCCAGCCCACTGCGGGCCACAAGGGCCGAATTGTGTTTGCCGAGTCTCAGAATAAACATCAGCCTCACAGACTAAGGGCAGAGCTTCTGGTTGAGAGAACAATTAGCGCCCTGATTCCAGGAAATGCTTATCTTTTTTTATTTTTATTTTTTGTTAATTGACCATTAATGAAAGTCCATTTAATTTTTCATCATGGTTTGGAGAGAAGCCCGAGTTCCTGAAGGTTATATACACCCCAGAGGATACTACCCCACTGGAAGGGCTCCTGGAAGGGCCCCTGATTGCCTTTATTATCTGAGGACCAGCTGAGTGGAGCCTGGAGGTGCTTGTTATGGGGATGAACTGAGTGGGGGGAATTCTTCAGCCCCAGCAAATCTCAAAGAGCAGCCAACGATTTAGCCACAGGGAAGTTTCACTTGGTGTGAGTGGGGGGAGTATCCACATAGAGATCGGGCATTCTTGAAGTAATGATTATCCCATACAGGGTCGAGGTTCAACCTGTAAACATATGACTTAGCTTCTATAGGAATCCCGGGGATGGGAACTTCCTCCACTGACACTGGTGGCAACCTGTTTCCGTCTCAGAGGGCTGTTGGGGGCTCAGAGAGTGAAGCGACTGGTCCATGATCCAACGGTTTGAAAGTCTCAGAATGGAACCAACTACAAATCCAGCTCCGTCCACTCCACTGTGTCATGGTACCCACAATGACACTACTAGCATTTACATGATGCTTTAAGGCTTACAGAGTACTTCACATATGCTACTTTATTTGATCGTAATGACCCAATAAAGTCGATGTTATTACTGTCCCCATTTTATAGATGAGGTTAAGACAGGTATCGTCAATTAGTAAATGTATGAGGTAGGATTTGAACGTAGCTCCTGCTAATTCTAAAACTGTGCCCTTTGTCCACTAGCTGCCTGTAAAAGGTTCAGATAAACAGATCCTGGCTCATTTGTCAAGAATTCAAAGCTAAAACTTTGCTAGAAATTATGCTGATTCTGTTGAATATGATTTGTACATGGATAATCTATATTATACTGCTCACTGTCTTAGGGAGGGGAGGGGAGAAGAAACGATGGAAATCAAAATCTTATAAAAGCAAATGCTGAAAACTATCTTCACATGTCATTGGAAAAAATACCACTAAGTGAAAAAAATATATTGATTCAATTAATTGATTAATTTACCAAAAAACCCATTTGAAAACAAACAAAATAAATGAAGCTAATTTCTGTCCCTAATTACAGGCCCCTAGCTAAGTAAGGGAATCTTGGAGATGGCTAATTAGGAAAACATTTTTGTGTTTTATATCAATAACTGCTTGAAATGTGATGGTCCAAGGGAGTCGATGTGACTAATTCTTCCCCAAATGTCATCTCTTGGAAAAATAAAGAGAATCATTGAATCACAGGACCTCATAGCTAGAAGGGACTATCTTGGCCAAACACATTCTTTTTTCTTTTTTTTTGCTGAGGCAACTGGGGTTAAGTGACTTGCCCAGGGTCACACGATTGCCCACATCCCTGGCAACTGGCACTCAACCTCTGTAAGGAGAACTCTCTGATGGGGACGTCATTACTTCCCGAGGCAGCCCAGTTCACCTTGGGAGAGCTGCAACCCTATTGGTCAAGCAGCCCCAATTACCAGGGAATTTTTCCTGATGTCATGTAGACATTCGTGCCTTCAGGTCATCCATTGCTCCTGATTTTCCCCTTTATATTTAAACAGAACAAGATCTCCACCCTCTTCAAATCCTTTAAGAGAGCTCAGGTGTCCCCTGTGCTTCCTCTGCTGGAGGCCAAACATCCCGGGACTGTTCCAGTCATGCCCCACGACATGGGCCATTCTGCCTTACGTCCTTCCCATTGCAGCGGAAGGTACCACTTGCATCCATCCACTTACACATGCTGCATGGCGTCTTCAAAAAAGACCAGGGGCATGGCGGCATTCAGCTCATTGTAGGTGTCCAGAGTCTCAGTCAGCACAGCCTTCAGCGACTCCCAGTTCTTCACCGGCAGGTAACGGGGCTCTCCCACGCCATTGGCGAAGTGGCAATAGATGAGGGGTTGGTGGAGCAAAATGGACTCTTCCGTGCCCTGCTGGAGAGGGGAGAGCAGCAATCGCACCGGATATGGGGGACAACCAGAGCAAAGTGCTGCAGACCCCTGCCAAGCCAGCCTCGGCGGGACAGCTCTCTGCCAGCTCTGCCACGCCGACACTGCTGGGAAAGGGAACGAGCGGTACAGTTACCTCAAAATGGCGGCGAGCAGTCTCCAGCAGTTTCCTCTGAAACAAGTCACAGTCTTTTTTGTCTATTAGCTTATCTCCGTAAACTCGGGATGATTCATGAAGCCAAAGGCGAATGAGATCCAGGGGCCCCATTAAGCACTCCGGAGTAGCAAATAATATTCCCTACAAGAATAAGAGAGGTGAAACAATAAGGCCATCAGTATTTTATTTTGTTTGGAAAGTTTAAAGGAAAATTAAATGGAAAGAAATGAAATATATTGAATTTTACATACTTTAAAGATCCATTCATATATAATATCTCCATGTACACATATATACTCATTAAACATTTCTCAATTACATGTAAATTTTTTCAACACAGAAAAATTAGTTCCCAATTCTCTCTCTACTCCTTGGCTCCTTCCTTTAAATAAAGTTTAAAAAGTATTTTAATCTGCATTCAGAATTCATTAGTTCTCTCTTTGGAAGTAGAGAACATCTTGCATCATGTGTCTTTTGGAACAGTCTTGAATCACTGTCTGGATCTGACTGACTAAATCTCTCATGGTTACTCATCATTACAATATTGCTGTTACTGTGCACCACATCCCTCTGGTTCTGTTCACTCCACTTTGCTTCAGTTCATAAAAGACTTCACAGATCCTTCTGAAATCAGCCTGCTCATCATTTCTCCCGGCACAATAGTATTTTGTCACAATCATGTTCCACAACTTGTGATGTTCCCCAACTGATGATGAGCATCTCCTTAAAGTCCAGTTCTTTGCCACCGTGAAAAGAGCTGCTACAATATTTTTGGATACAGATTCTTTGTCCTTTTCTTTGATCTCTTTGGGATAGAGACCTAGGAGTGGTAATTGAGTCAAAGACTATGCACAGTTTTGTAGCCTTTTGGGTATAGTTTCAAAATCCCATTCCCCCCCCCCCCCATGGTTGGATTAGTTCACAACTCTACCAACATTGCATTTTTACTTTCTTAATTTTTCCACATCCTCACAGCATTTGTAACTTTTCTTTTCTGTCTTGTTAATCAATCTGATAGGTGTAAAATGGCATCTCATGATTGCTTTAATGTGCATTTTTTTCTGATTAGTAGTGATTTAGAGCATTTTTTCATGTGACTGTTGATATCTTTGATTTCTTCTGGAATCTACCTGTTTATATCCTTTGACCACTTATTTATCAAGGGATTTTTATATTTTCGCATTTTTATTATTTTTTATTTTTATAAATTTGGCTCATTTTTCTACAGAGAAATGAGACCTTTCTCAGAGAAGCTTATAATCTCTCTTCCCTCTCCCCAACCCATTTCATTTTCCTTCTAATTTTAGCTTTAATAGTTTTATTTGTGCAAAAGATTTTAAATTTCACGTAACCAGAATTATCAATTTCATCTCCTGTAATTCTATGTTTTGTTTGTTCATAAATTCTTCCCTTAGCCATAGATCTGAAAGGTAGACTATTCTGCGCTCCCTATTCCCTTTAAAAAAAGACATCACTCTTTATGTTTAAGTCATTTATCTATTTTGACCTTATCTTGTATCAAGTATGAGATGTTGGTCTATATCTAGTTCTGCCAAATTACCTGGTCAGTTTTTTTAGCACTTTTGGTCATACAGTGAGTTTTTAATCTCCAAAGCTTGGATCTCTGAGTTTATCAAACACCATATTACTATGGTCATTTACTACCATATATTGTGTATCTAATCTGATTCTACTGATCCACCACTCTACTTCTTCCTCTTCAGTACCGTTTGGTTTGATGACTACTACTTTGTAATGCAATTTAAGATCTGGTACTACTAACTTACCTCTCTTTTTATTGTTGTTTCCCTTGATATTTTTGACCTTTTGTTTTTCCTGATAAATTTTTTTATTCTTTTTTCCTAGCTCTATAAAATATTCTTTTGCATTGATTAGTATGTGAGTGGAAAAGTAAATTAACTTATCATTTTTATTATATTGTCTCAGCCTATCCATGAACAATAATTTTTTATTGAAACTTTTTATTTTTCAAAACATATGCATGGATAATACTTCAACACCAATTCTTGCAAAACCTTGTTTCAATTCCCCCTCCTCCCCTAGATGGCAAGTAGTCCAATATGTTAAACGTGGTATCCGTGAACAATTAACATTTCTCCAATTGTTTAGATTTGTCTTTGTGTGAAAACTATTTTGTAACTGCATTCATTTAATTTGGATTTGTTTTGGCAGATAGAGTTCTAAGTATTTTATATCATCTGCAGTTATTTTAATAGAATTTCTCTATCTCTTGCTGCTGGGTTTTGTTGGTAGTATATAGAAATGCTGATGATTTATGTGGGTATATTTTATAGCCTGCAATTTTGCTAAAATTGTTCATTGATTCAAATAGTTTTTAGTTGACTCCCTAGGGTTCTCTAAGTATACCATCATATAATCTGCAAAGAATGATTACTTTGTTTCCTTATTGCCTATTTTTATTCCTTCAGTTTAATCTGGTTGGATCATACTTGGGGGCTTGGCTGGGAGCCAAGCAGTAAGACAGCCTTGGTTTTGACATTTCTGTTCTAATCAATTCCTTTTAGTAGCCAAAATCCGCAAACCCGTCTGCCAAGGTTCTACTCTGGATCGTCCCATTTTCTAACCCACAGAGTGATGAATTTTACAGCCTCTACATAAAATCTGTTCCCCTGACCCATGCAAAGTTTAGTACCCTTCTTTTTTTCCTCAACTGCTTTGTATTTATTCCCTATATATTCATTCATTATGTACTTATGCTTTTACTTGTGTTTCTCTTGTTAAGATATTAGGTTCCTTGAAAGGGACAGTTGTTTCATTCTTTTTAATTATATCTATAGAACTAGCATTGTGTCTGGTATGCAGTAGGTGCTTAATAAATGTTTGATGTTTGATTGCACTGAGAAATCAAAACCTAGTGCTAACAGAAAAAAATCCACACTCCCTCAAAAAATGATGGTTGCTGGGAATGTGGAAGTATGAATATTAATGTACTCATTTTATGGGAAAGTAAACTAAGGCAGTAGTTACTTCCCAGGTTTTCATGATAATTCAGTGGCCAACATAGAAACTAACCATAATCTCTCACCTCCAATATTTGGCAAATTTAATCTTCCAAATGATGTTTTAAATTTTAATAAAACTTAAATGCTTATGTCTTCACTCTGTATGAGCACTAATTTTTTTTTTTCAGTTCTGTGATTCTGTAATTTTCTCTTTTTGACATCTCCTTATTAAAATCTAGACACGGTAAGTATCTTTCAACCATGTAAGAACAAAAAATGCCATCAAACCAAATTGTAGAGAGTCAGAACTCTGGAGAAGTCTACTTGAAGCAAGGATACTCACAACAATGTGTGAACTCGGAGTGATTGAGGAGATGATGGTTCTCTAGTTCCTATATATCCTTAGTACTTAGCACGGTGATGTCATGGTTCTCTAGTTCATACATATTCAGTATGATGTAATGATGTAATTGTAATAGGGTATTTCAGGGCTGAGAGAACTGGGGACAAGTGAGTCAGTCAGAGTGAACAGACTGTGAAGGAGACAATAATGACTACTCCTGACCATGCTAGTGGTGACTATCCTGCTGAGACCAAGGCCCGTCCGGAGGACCTCCAGAGAGCCGGCCCGGACATTACACCAAAATACTTGAGTAAAAATTCTTTTTTAGTCACACAGTAGGCATTTAATACATACTTGTTGACTTCACTTCCATAATGATAGGTGCTTATTTTCAACTATAAAGAAACTGAACTCTTTGGAAAATCCCTGAAAGTCAGAAGGTGCTGGTTCTCCCACTACCTCTGCTGGGGGACCTTAAGGAAGTCACTGGGTACATGCAGCCTCAGTTTCCTGATCTATAAAATCGGAAGAAGATTTTTGCTGTCTACTTTCTGGATGGGTCACGCTGCAATGGTAATTCAAGGGGCTATCACTTATCTGCACCAGGGTTCTCTCTGCTGATGTCTTCGAGGCAAACTCTCTGGCCAGTAATTTGCATATTCCTGGAGAGAAGAGCCTTCAAGATTTTGCTGCAGCAACAACAACTGGCAGTCATGTGGCATTATGAAGCTGGCAAGATGAGGTGCCTGTGACCCCGTTTTATTCTTATAACGAGCCTCTGTTAAGCACTAAGGTAGAGTCCTGGAGCAGGGCCAGGAAGACCTTAATTCGCAGCCTTCCTGAACAGCTTCCAACTTCAGTTTCCTCACTTGTAAAATAAGGATAACAGCAGCATTTGGCTCACAGGACTGTTAGAAAGATCAGACAAAATCTTATTTGTAACCATTTTTCCAACCTTAAAGTGGGATATGACTGCTGGTTCTTACTATTATCACCATTTTACAAGTAGAGAAACTGAGGCTGGGAAGTTCAGTGATTTGTCCTTGGTCAAAGCTAATAAAGTATCTGAGGAGGGATTCGTATCCAGGTCTTGTTAAGTCCCATGTTCTATCCATCCTCAGTGACCAGCCCTTAATATTGCTCATAGAATTGAATACAGATGGCTACTTCTCTGCAACTGAAGTACCCGGGGGAGGCAGATTCAGTCTTGGACGCTGACTAGTTTGGATTAGTCTGCCTCCATTTCCTCCCCTGTGAAATGGGGATAAAAGCACCTCCTTCTCAGGGGGGTTTGTGAGGATCAAAGGAGATCATTGTAAAGCACTCAGCAGAGTCTGGCACATAGTAAGAGCTTTATAAAAGTTGCTTTTGTTGCTGTTGAGAAAAACAAGGTCATTTTTCAACACGTGGAATTCTGAGAAGACGACCTTTGCACTGTGGGGCCAAAGTGAAAGGCTCTGGGGACTTGCCTCTCGTATCCCCCGCTGCCTTTGCGAGCCCAGCTGAGAGTCCTTTGAGAGAGAATCTCAGCCCCAGGAAGGAACAGTGGAAGATTATTGGAAAAGAAAGGTAAGGGCTGAAAAAAGTCTGCTAAATGTCCCAATGCCAAGGGTGCATGCTCGCGGCCCTCGTTCACTTTCCGGTACCTGGAAGACGTTGGAGAGGTCTCTCAGATTGAAGGTGTAGTGGAATTTCACAGCAGTCGGGAGGAAGTGAAGAGTCATCATGTGATGGAGACCAATGGCTGCCTGGACCAATGCTGGGCCGCCGCGGAGGAGGAAGGGGGCACCGAGGGCGTGATGCTGGAAGTGCAGGCTGAGCATCTGGCCGTAGATGGAGGCCAGCGAGTCCAGAGACGGAAAGTGGTAAGCAAACACGGAAAAGTGTCTCTGCAAAGGAGAAGAGGGAATGTGGAAGGGTGAATACCATTTTACGGGAAAGTAAACTAAGGAAGAAACTGCTTTCCAGGTTTTCATGACAATTCAGTGGCCAACATGGAAACTAGCCATGATCTCTAACCTCCAATATTTGGAGGTCACCAGTACCTGTTCCCAGACAAACAGGGCAGGGGGAGGCTGGGGCCCAACTTAAAGTGAGGCTGCTTGGGTTCTGCAACCATCACACCCACAATCAGCGATGATGACAGTGGAGAACATAATGATAGTGTGATGGAGCTGACTCGCCACACTGGTAGGGACCCGAGTTCAAGTCTCGCCTATTAAGACACACTGGCAATGTGGCCTCCAGAACTCACGATGTCTTAATCAGTTCTCTGGGGTTAAATGTTGCCTTGGGTTGTGGAAATCTGCACTGGTAAAGGAAGATCCCTCACTTGGGAGGTCTTTATATATATATATATATATATATATATATATATATATAAAGAAAAAGGGAGAGAGAGACAGACAGACAGAGATTATACCCATTTTACAAAGGAGAAAACTGACGCTTGGAGAGGCTAGGAGACTTCCTTGAGGCACAATTGAGAGGATCTGAGGCTTTCAGAGCATGTGTCACTGGCAAAAAGGCAACAAGTCACCCCCAAAGCCCGGAAGGCCAGAAGCAAATTGGTTCTGAGATACCAGAAGCCGTCAGCCCTCAGATGCCCAGGAGGGAAAAGCTTCCCATTGGAATATCTTGTTTCGGAGAAGAAGGACAGGAGTCTCCGGCCGTACCTGGAGCCGAGGATTGATGGTGAAGCTTCCGACCAGGGGGTTCATGCAGGCCACGTACTGGCAGTTGTGGATGTCCTTAATTGCCAACTTCTGCCTGTCATACCTGTGGGGCAGGAAGAGAACCTCGTGTCCAACAGGTGGGAAGGCCGAGCTCATGGGCTGCGGCCCCACAAGCAGGGTCCAGTGTTCTGGGATGGACCTTCCTCCACCTCCACACCCCCTGCCCAGGGTCCCCATAGAGCCGGCTCAAGTCAGCTGGCTAAGGACGGTGACAGTGAGAAATGTCTCAGCATCTGCTGAGGGGGAGGAGGACTGGAAGGTTGGCTCCCCAACCCCGAGCTCTAGAGGATAGTGACAGAAATGGCAGCGCCCCTCCCAGAGCATCACCTCAGTGCTATCCTATCGTACCCAGCAGGGGCAGACGCTTATGGCCCCCGAAGGGAGCAAATATCTTTTTAAAAAAAGGCTTAGTAGGATTTCAGCTTAAAGCCGCCAGGAAGCAGAGGCTCACTGCTGAGTTCTCTTCTGGCTTGTGGATTTATACTCCCTTATGAAGATTATTTTAAAGGTGCTGCTACTGTTAAATGATAATAATAGTAAGAATAAATTATATAATAATAAATAAAACGGTTCACAGAGCATTTTACAAATGCCATCTCACTTGATTCTCATCATAATTCTGGGAAGAAGATACTATTATCTTCCTTATTTTATTATATTATATATATATCTTAATTTATAGAGAAGGAAATGGATATAAAGAGATGTTAAGTAACTTATTCCAGGTCACACAGGAAATGTTTGAAGCTAGATTTTCTCCAAGACTTTCCCATCTCTAAGTCTCACATTCTGTCCATTATACCAAGCAGATACTTTTCTAGGGAAGATGCTTCCTTGTGGGGTGAGGGACGAGGGGCGAGTCCAGAGTATATGAAGCACTCCTTTCAATGATATAGACAGAAAACTCACTCCTCTATAACTTAACATCAGAGCGTTGTCTGGGGCACGGAGGCTAAATGGCTTACTCGTCTGGGGTTATCCGGCCAGGATGCGTCAGACAAGAGAGGTTTTCAATTGAAAACAATAGAGATTTTAGGTCATTTTTAGTAGTTTCATGAGAGAACACAAAAAATTTCTTGGCAAGACCAGAGAGGTTCCTAAGAGTTTGATGCTGGTCATTACTGGCTTGGGGTAGAGAACCCCGGAGAAACACTCACCAGTGCCCGTAATCAATGTGCTGTCGGATCAGGGTGTGAGGCTGGACGGTGCCGTACACATCCACTTCAGGCATGTTCATATCGTCAATGAAATAAATTAGTTTCTTGTTTCCCACCGGGCCATAGGTGCGCCCTGCTTTCTTCTCTAGGGGCTTCTCAAGGATCCCTGAAAAAAGGACACCATCAACGGTCCCCACTGTGCACTCAGTTATTAGATAATGAGCATTTATTAAGTGGATAGTACGGGCAAGGCACTCACTCTGCAGGATGCTCGACGTCATATAGTAGTTGAAAGGGACTTTGGATACCATGTAGTCTTCAGAGAGCTCGGCCAGCGTGTCGCTCACAAAAAGGGTTTTCCCCACTCCCGCGCTGCCGACCAGCATTAACGGCTGCCCTTTTGCCAACAGCAAATCGGCAAAATATCGAAGACGAGTCGTCTCCTGAGTGGGGACGAGGACTGCCTGGAGAAGCAGAAAAGAGAGAAGGCAATGGGAGGAGAGATGGAGCCCAATTTGGTGAGGGGAGCATCTCATCAAAGCCACATCTTACACTGAGGAAATCAAGGCCTGAAGTTTGAGGACGGGCAGTCAGTGACTCGTCTCCTCTGAAATTCTGCAAGATTTTTAGTTTAACTATGACAAGAGCTAATGGACAACACATGGAAGGACACAGAGTGCAGTGGTACGGGACAGAAGGTAGCGGAGATTGGGTGCAATGGTACAGGACAGAAGGTAGAAATAGGTGCAATGGTATAGGGTGGAAAGCAGCGGAGATTGGGTGGATTGGTGCAAGACGGAAGGTGGAAGAGATTGGGTGCAATGGAATATGTCATCCAGGCACAAGTACAATGGTATATAAAGTCCAGGCCAACAAGTAATGATCTGGAATAAATGTGGGGTGATGAAAAGACTAGGGCTCTGGATCAGGCTCATTCTTATGCATGCTTTCCAACAAAGCCCTTCTCCTCCCAGAGTCTCAGTTTCCTCATCTCCAAAATAACGACAACAAAATCCTTGAAAGTTTATATTAGGGAAAGTATTTTGCAAACTTGAAGAGTTATTGAGATGAGTTATGAGTTTTCAGTTTGGGTACATGTTAAAACATTTTAACAACCATTTAAATCTTTTTGAGTTCTAAAATTCTCTCTCCAGCCCATCCCTCTTCCTTGAGAAGGCAAGCAATTAAACATCAATTATATATATGCAGTCATGAAAAACATATTTCCTCATTTGCCATGTTGCAAAAGAAAAACAGACAAAAACAAGAAGAAAAATTAAGAAAGTAAAAAAAAATTATGCTTCAATCTACACTGAGTTAATTAGTTCTTTCTCTCTGGAACTGGATAGTATTTTTCACCAGGGATTTTATGGCATTTTCCTGGATTATTGTCTTGATCAGAACACCTAAATCTTTCACAGTTGATGACTGTGCAGTATTACTGTTAAAGTGTACAATATTCTTTTAGTTCAGTTCGATTCACTTTTCATGAGTTCATATAAGTCTTTCCTTGTTTTCCTGAAAGTGTTCTATTCATAATTTCTTCTAGCATAACAATATTCCTTCACAATCATATACTACAATTTGTTCATCATTCCCCAATTTATGGGTATTCTTTTGATTTCCAATTTTTTGCTACCACAAGAGTTGCAAAAAAAAATTTGGTACAAATGTCCTTTCCCCCCTTTTTTGATCTTTTTGAGGCTACATGAGTCCATAACTAGTCCATAAGATCCTTCATCATCCTATTTACCATCCTTGGCAAATACCTTCTCAATGTCTTTACTGAAATCTGGTATCTAGAATTGAAAATAATATCCCAGTTGTGGTCTGAGTAACACAGCACACAAAGGGGACAATCATCTCTCTCATTCTGGATGCCATAATCATAAGTTTGCACTTATCTATCAGAACTCCAATCATAATGGAAATAATAGCATAGACTTTAAATATACAAATATGCCTTTGAAAGTTGACACATTTCAGGTACCTACCTGTAAGGGCGTCTCTGGATCCACAGTCAATTTGGGAACTTTATCAGTCCAAGGCAAAAACTTCCTGGTCTTGGGGTCAAGATAATAATCAAAAATAGTCCCCTGGGATGGAAATTTGACTGCTTTCATTTGCTTGAGCCACCAGCGACTAAATTCGGTAGGATAATCTGAGAGCTAAGAAAAATAAACACAGAGGGTCACTGGCTTATGTGACATGGAGGCAACTTCACAGGAATGAAGGAAACAACCAATAAATGAGCGAAGTAGGCTTCAATTTTCCTGGACCCGTAAATTCTACTCAAAACCTAAAGATTTTACTGAGTCAACCCACAATCACCAGGGAAACCTCCAGCATCAAGCCCATCAATTCTCTAGATGTGTAGTTTTGGGATAACATGAGTCATGAAAAGAGCACATGGGCGAGAGAGCCTGGAACGAAGGCAAGGTGACTTCTGTTAGGGAAACAGTTCCCTTAATCAGAATCTTAGACTCTCCAAGTTGGAAGAGACACGAGAGACCATCGTCCGAAGCAGATCTCGAATGCTTTCTACCACATTCCAAATAAGTCATCAGCTCACATTTGCTTGAAGACCCAGGGGTCCAGACACGGCCCTTCCTGGGAGAGGGGAAGAGGGAATTCTCAGGGGAAATCACAGGTGTGTGAAGGGGAGCTAGAGCTTGGAAATTCTGCCACACAGTTGCCAGGGACTAGAGATGTTAGTTGTGATTGACATGTTCTGTGCCATCTCTGAGCTACAACAGCTGATGCTTGCAAAGCTCTCACGTGAGCCTCAGAGCAACCCTGTGGGGGAAGGACTATAGATAGCATCACTCCTATTTTACAGGTAAGGAAAAGGAGGCTCTGAATGAGCTGGACATCCCAGCCTGCCCCAGTCAGTCTTGCTGTGGAGATGAGCGAGCCTGAGGCTCCCATGGGCCCCACGAGGGAGTGAGCTGGCCAGCTCCACTGCAGGGGCTCCATTCAAGGCAGGTGCCCCCTCCCTCTGTCCCTTGCGGCCTCATCTCCCTGGGGGTCTGGGCTCTGCCACGGGTGTCCCCCAAATGCCAGGCCCTGCCCTCACGCACTGGTAGTTACCTCTAGGCCCTTAGACCTGAGTCAGACAGAAGGCCTCAGCCAGATCTTTCCCCATTCCACGCAAGTAAGCCGGAAAAGTTCAGGGTCCTCCAGACCCCCCTTCCGACAGAGGAGGGAAATAAGGTCCAAAGAACCGAACCAGTGCCAAAGGGACTTGGCTCAGAACGCCAGAATCTGACCTGGAAGGCGGCACACGGGCCCACCTTGGCTTAGTTCCTCACAGGGAGCAGACAATGGGCCTAAGGGCCCAGCCTGGGGCTCAGCTCTCCCCACCGGGCCTTCCTCCTCCCTTCTGATTGGACCAGAGCCCAGGAAGAACCGGTGGCCGGCAGACCAGAAGCCACCCTCTTGGCCCACAAGAGAACAAAGCATTTTGTGCCGGGATCGTGGGAAGAAATGGCACGGGGGGCCCAGAGGGAGCCGATGGTCCCTGCAGCAAGACGTCCGCCGGGACGCTGCCTCCACCCCAAGGTGCGCGGAGGCCCTGTCGGTAAACCTGGAGTGTTCGTCCAGTTGAATGCAATCTGCACTTATTAATCACCTCCCATGCCCAGAGCAGCTGGGCCAGGCCCCGGGTCCAGGGGGAGCCCGCACCTGGCTGGCTGTTACCAGGAAGGGGCTCCCCAGGATCTGGGAGGATGCGGCTAGAACCAAGCTAATTATAGCTCACAGCTCCGGTAACCTAGTGACAAGAGGAGGAGCCCGCTGGGGCCCCAGTGACCTCATCGGGCTATTTCAGGCTCCTGCCTCATCCCAGCCAGCCGGGACACAGGAGGGAGCCTTCCAGGACAGCTCCTCTCCCTGCATCCACTGCTGGGCTCTGAGCAAGGAGGCAGGACCTAAGGCAGCCATTCGTTAGGTGGGGAGGAGGGGGGAAGCAGCAAAGACATCCGGGCATTCTGGGAAGGTCTCCTAGCTGCCCATGGAGGACCTGCCGCCTCCCCCCATAGAACAGAAGCTCCTTGAGGGCCGGGACTTGGCCTGGGAAGAAAGCACTTAAGGAAAGCTCCAGGACAGCCAGCTGGGGAGCAAGGTGGACAGACTGCTGGGCCGGGCATCCTAGAGCCCCCAGTTCCAATTCTCCCTCCTGCTTCCTAGGGTCTGATCTTGGGCCAGTCCCTTCACTTCTCCCAGACTCAGTTTCCCCATGTGTAGACTATGCAGGGCACCAGCCCACGGGTCTTTGTGAAGATCAAATCCTTGCTTTGCGATCCTTAAGGCACTACATGAGCACTGACCAGGATGTTCAGGAGGTGCCCACGGGATGCAGCAAAGACCTAGCAGAGGACACTGATTGGGGAGTTGGGGACAGACTCTAGGCTCAAGGCCCAGCCCCTCGGGCACCACCTAGGAGGGATCTTGCTTCTGACACTTAGAAGCCGGATTGCCCTGCAAGTCCTTAATCCTTCAGGGCCTGAACAATGTGGAAGGGAAGCCCTGTAGAACCTGCGCCTTACGGGTTGTGAGGATCAAGCAAGATTGCCCGTCTCACAAACCTTCAAGGCCTGCCTGAATTTCAGCAGCAGCAGCTCCTCTCCTCCTCCTCCCTCTTTCCCCTCCTTCCTCTTCCCTCCTCTTCCTCCTCCCTCCTTCCCCTCCTCTCTCCTCCCCCTCGTCCCCCTTCTTTCTTCTCTTCCTCCTCCCCCGCTTTTCTCTTCCTCCTTCCTCCCTCTCTTCCTCCTCCCTCCTTCTCCTCCTCTCTCCTCCCCCTTGTCCCCCTTCTTTCTTCTCCTCCTCCTCCCCCTCTTTTCTCTTCCTTTCTCCCTCCTCCCCCTCTTCCTCCTCCCTCCTCCCTCCTCCTCCTCCTCATTTTGAAATTGGATCTCCCTGTTTTCCCCAGGCTGAATGCCAAATGAAATGAGAAGAACCAGGAAGACACTGCATATGATGACTGCAGTGATGTGGAAAACCTCCACCCAATGCAACTGAAGGCCAAGTCGGTAGAGTGACATGGCCCCAAGAAGAGACACCTGCCCCCATTGCTTGGCTGGAGAGTGGGAAGGGGTCCATGGGTGCAACAGTCAATCCAATAGTGGACTTTTCCCCAACATGTTAAATAATTCTCTTGAATTTTTTTCTCTTCCTCTTAGAAAAAACAATTCTTGTAACAAGGGATGCCGCCTCTGTGGAAGCAGCAGAAGGGAGGGATCCAGGGGGAAATATAGAGGGTTTAAAAAGAAAAAACCAAATTTGTGGAATTTTGAATGATCATTTTAGTAGTTGTATTACTACAATGGATCCATCCAATCCAGTGCATGGGTTAAAGATGGCGCACGGGGGGCAAGGAGCCCAAGTAGGAGGCCATCGTCACAACCACGGTGGGAGGAGAAAACCTACTGCACACCACCCCTTAATGCACCCCATGGTCCATTTCTCCTGCTTGTACCTGATCTTGGAGCAGGGCTCCCCCGAAGGCCCAGATACAGGCAAAGACAAAGTAGATCTCATAGACTTCTCGCGGGCTTTCTGAAGGAACATTTTCAGGGGTCAGCAAACAATCCAAAAGAGAGCAAAGAGTCTGGAAGAAATAATTTAAAAAAAAAAGGTGTCAAGGAGATGGGGCTTTAGGCTTGGAATCATAGAAGAATTTTTAGAAAAAAATATAGACGATGTTTTGCATGTCTGAGAAACATCACAATGAAATGTCACGTTGGAGACCTTTGGAGAAGGAAAATCACGGCCAAGCCCAGGGACCACAGACAGGGGCCTATGGAGTGGGAGCTGGAGGGGCCGAGGGCCGAGATCTGGAGCTGCTTTACGGCTCACAACCACTTTTTGTGCATTATCACACTAGGCCTTACAACAATCCTGTGAGGTAAGTCCTATTATCATACCCATTTTACAAACGGTAATGAGGTGGCCCAGTGGGTCACTGATGTCAGGAAGCCCCGAGTCAAATTCAATCTTAGATACTCACTAACTGTATGATTCTGAGCAAGTCACTTAACCTATTTGCCTCAGTTTCCTCATCTATAAAATGAATTAGTAATAGCACCTTTATGCCAAGGGGGATAAAATATGATATTTGTATAGTACTTTACAAACTTTAAAGTGTCATACAGAGGCTAGATATTGTGTTAACCACGGTAAAACAGCAATGGATTGAAGTCAGCATGATATTCATCAGCTGTGAGAACATGTGCAAGGCACTTTTTGGGATTCTATTTGATCATAGGCTCATCTTTAAAAAAATCCAAAACTAAATCTATGATTTCATTGGTATAAGACTCTCCCGGTAAGGACTTCTTCCACTCCCGCCTTTCACCAACACAGGCTGGTTGCTGTCCAGTCACTCCATCATGTCCAACTCACTGGGATCCCATTTGGAGATTCCCTGGCAAAGACACTGGAATGATTTGCCATTTCTTTCTCCAGCTCATTTTACAGATAAGGAAACTGAGGCAAAAAAAATCAGGATTAACTGATTTCCTCAGGGTCACACAGCTAGGAAATGTCCGAGGCTGGATTTGAACTCGGGAAGCTGAATCTTCCAGCCTCTAGGTCCCAATGCCCCGAGCACTATTGTGTCCTCTAATATATCAATGTGGACTGGTACATACACTTACTCAGGACACCAAGACAGTAAATTCCTCACCCAGGTTCTCTAAGATCAGGCCAAAAATAGGGTTTTAGGGCTGGATGGAGCTCACATTTTATGTAATTTAAGAAAAGCGAAGTGATTTTTCTGAGGAAAAATGGATAAGTCCCTTGGTAAGATCCCATCCAATTCTCAAGCCTGGGATCCTCCAGTACATCCCAGATTTTCTCAACATGGACCCATGAGGTCCATTAGACAACTTCATTTACTCCTTTGAATTACGGAATATTCTGAGTAGAGTTTTATGGAATGGTCAGAGGAACACTTGTCTCTAGTTATAAAGAACCTTAAGTGACATCTAGATGGCCCAGTGGATAAGAGCACCAGCCCTGAAGGCAGGTGAATCTGAGTTCAAATTCGACCCCAGACACTTACCATTTACTAAATGTGTGACCCTGAGCAAGTCACTTCACCCCAACTACCTCACAAAAAAGAACCTTAAACATCCTTCAGTCCAAATCCCTTATTTTACAGGTGAGAAAGTAGCCCAGAGATAGGCATCCCTAAGGTGACACTCGTAGTATATATTGGAGTCGCCAATGGAACCGCTCACTTGATTCCAATTCCAACACTATTTAAACTATTTGCTCTTTGAGTTTAAGTGCTTCCAAAACAAAATCTGGAATGAACTTTAGCCTAGAGGTGTCACACACAGAACCTACCTCTATAATACTTCCATGGCCTGAACCAAATTAAAATGTAATTGGGACAGTTAATAAAAGAAATAAAAATACGATCATGCTAGCATGTGGTTTTTAATATATTTTGTTTTGTTAAATATTTCCCCATTATGTGTAAAATTTTCATAATAATTTCTTTAGAATTTTGAGTTCCAAATTCCCTCTCTCTCTGGCTCCCTTCTTGAGGAGACAGCAATTTGCTATCAATTATATAAATATTTTCATATTAATTAAGCTACAAGGGGAAGTACAGACAATAAATAAAAGAAAATTAAAGTTTGCATTCAGATTTTCTCAGTTCGTTTTTTGGATATGGATAACATTTTTCAACACAGATTCCTTGGAATTTTCTTGGTCCACTGTCTTGATTACAATAGTTCTGTCTTTCAAAATTGATCATCCTTTAAAATGTTACTTTCAAATGAATAAATTAAAGCTATCTATAATCATATGAAAAATGCTCTTAACGACTGATTAAAAGACATGCAAATTAAAATAACTCTGAGGCACCAGCTCACACGTAACAGATTGGCTAATTTCCTGATTTCTTTTTAATTTTGGCTGCATTTATTTTGTTTGTGCAAAGGATTTTCAATTTCATGTAATCAAAATTATCTATTTTATTTCCTGTGATCCTCTCTCATTTGCTTAAAAACTCCTCCCTTATTCAGAATTTATCAATAGTCCTTATTAATAATTTACTTAAAATATCCTTTATATCTAAAACATTTATTTATTTTGATCTCATCTTGGTATAGAGTAAGAGATATTGGTCTATGTCTAGTTTTTATCATCCTGCTTTCCACTTTCCCATCAATTTTTGTCAAATGATGAGTAGTTCTAATCCCAAAAGTTTATATCTTTGGGTTGATCAACAATTAAATTATTATCATCATTTACTAAAATATATTGATGGTGTACTTATTCCATTGAATCATGACTCTGTTTCTTAGCAGATAACAGATGATTTTGATGATTACTATTTTATAATATAGTTTGAAATATGCAACTATTAGATTTCCTTCATATTTTTTCATCAATTCTCTTGATATTCTTGACCTTTTGTTCTTCCAGATGACTTCTTATTTTTTCCTACTCTACAAAGATATTTTTTGGCAGTTTGATTGAGATGACACTGTAGATTAATTTAGGCTCAATTGACATTTTTATTATTTTGGTTCACCTTGTCCATGAGCAATTAATAGTCTTCCAATTGTTTAGATCTGTCTTTATCCTCTCTTCCTACTCTTTCCTCCCTCTTTATCTGATTCCTGTTAATCTAACCACTTTTCTAGACCCCACACCTTATCCTATTCTCACCCCCTTATTTCTTTATAAATTCTTTATAAATTTAGAAGACTTTTATTCCCTTTTATATATGCTTTTCTCACTTTAACCCAGATTTGACGTGAATAGGGTTTCCTCTAGAAATTCTTCCCTTATCTTTTTGTCCTTTCCTATGCCTTTGCCCTTATTTCTTTCTGAATTTAGTTTTTATAACTTCTAGATTTATATGTACTGTTCCCTCCATAACTTATTCCTGATGAGGAATAAGGCCCCACAAAGGGCCTCTGATCTCTTGGGATTGCAATCAATATGGCTCCTCAGGGTCCCTCATCACTTGTGACCAAAAGTGATACTTCCTCTCAGGGCTTCCACTTCCCCTTGACTGGAAGTGTTCTTTTTTGTTCTTGGGCTTGTGACCCAGAAAGAATAGACAGTAGATGGGCCAAACAGAATCTGGTCCTTTGTACAGCACTAGCACAGGACATAGTCCTACATGTAGTATCCTATAATCTTTCGGGCCCATGGCCATGTCCCCTCATTGTCTCTGGCTTGAGAGCTCCCAAAGCTGATGCTATTTCTATCACCGCCACCTAGGCCTACCACTTGTTCCAGCCTTCACCCCCATGTCACAGATCTCTCTTCTTGAACCCCTAAGTTGTCTTGGGCTTGACCTTTTGTTGGTTCTGCTAGTTGAGAATTCCATTTGAGGCATTCAAGTTATTTGGAGAGAAATACTGGGAGAGGGACGAGCGTTCTACTCCACCATCTTGGCTCTCCCCCCAGAAGTGTAGCATGTGCTTTTCTAAGTCAGTTCTAAGCCCACAGGGATCATTAAGTACAGCCCTATTTGAGTCTAATACCACTGATCTAGCCCAATCTCCTCATTGTGGAAAAGGGACACCACAGACTGGGAAGAGTATGAGACTTGCAGTCAACAAAGCCTTGGGTTCAAATCCCAACTTATCACTTATATACCCTTGAACAAGCCACTGCACTCCGAGCTTCTATTAAATTCCCCTTCTCTTAAATGTTATGGATAATACCTGTAATACCTCCCTCATGGAGCTTAATCTTTGCTTACACATAATGTTAAATATGGTTATTAGCATTATTATAATAAATGATATGCTCTGAAAACAAGATTGGGAGGGGAAAAATAAATTATAATTTTATAGCGATTTAAAGTTTACAAAGCTCTTTACATTTGTTAATTTATTTGATTTCTTTACAACTGCCCTCAGGGAGAGCTCTAGGCTCAGAAGTGGAGGTATGGTGGAAATTCAATGAAACTTCCAGGAGTTCAGAAGCTTGCTTCTAAATTCAGAGGAACTGTAAAGCCAGAATCAGCTTCCTTCCCACTGACCTATTTTCACACTATTCTTGAATGAAAAAGTTAACACCAGAAAGAATCATACAAGATACCAGAGACAGAATGTCAACCTGAGACAGAATGTCATCCTGCTTTTAACAAGTATGAAACCAGAGGAAGACTAATTAGATCAGTCCCATAATTAATGCATTATGAATAAATTCAAACCTGCATTCAACACTAAATTATATCTTGAATAATAACTGCTCCAGGCTACTGTTGATTTAATTGGTGTGTGAAATAACCCAAACCTCTGAGTTGGGGTTAGGTTTCAGTTTTTTATTTTTTTGCTTATATGAAATAATTTTCAATTTAACTTCATTGTAATTCAGTCAATTTCACTTATTGAACAGTAAAAATGGATTCATGTCATATTTCTTTTTTGGTGAGGCAACTGGGGTTAGGACGGCTTAATAACTTAGTTATTAAGTGTCAAATAAATATCCAAGGATTTGAACTCAGGTTTTTCCCAATTCCAGGGCCAGTGCTCTACCCACTGTGCCACCTTGCTGCTCAGCACAGTGTTTGGCACATAGAAAATGTTAAATGAATTCTTGTTAACTTACAGATTTATCCTTACTGCAATGCAAATAGTCCTGGATTACATACATACTACCAGCTCAATGTGACTTGTCTTTTACTGACTTAGAACTGGAAATGACCTTCAATGTCATCTGGTCTCTTTTTACCAAGTAGCTGAAGCTCCCAGGCAGGAGAGAATCTTATTTAGAGTCACTCGAGTAATAAGTACTGGAGAGGATTTCTACCCAGATGCTTAACCTCTGTGTCCCCTTCCCAAGGCCACATTGCTTGCAGGTTACAGGGAGCCAGAGGATCCTTTGGTCGTGTCATGCCAATAACAAGCTGTCTAGGAAAAGATTTGGCCATTCCTTGACACAATAGCTGCGATTTTGGGGAAGCTCCCTCCTTTCCCTGAGCTTCACTTCTCTAAGCTATAAATAGAGGGCATTGGCCAAGATCACTTTTAAGATTTCCTTTAACGCTAAGATTCTGATTCTAATGTGAAGGACTAATAGCCCTGCCTGGGGCCAAAGTGAAGACCATAATTGGGGAGGCCGATAACATCTTGGAAACAGCAGACTGGAAGAGAGAGAATGATGGACTTGGAGTGTTCGAATCTCGCCCAGGAACACTTAACCAGTTTTTTTTTTTTCTTTTGCTCTAATTTCTTTATTTCTTTTTTGTTTTTTAAATTTTTATTAAGCCTCTTGTTCCAATTTTTCCCCTCCTTCCCCCCATCCCCTCCCCCAGATGGCAGGATGACCAGTAGATGATTTAACCAGTTTTGTGAGTGACTCTGGGCAAGTTATCAGAGAGCTCTCTGCCTCACTTTTTTCCCATGAGTAAAATGAAAATAATAATAATATCTAACAACAAATTTATAAACAAACTCTCTGGACTTTGCCACCTTGGCCCCCACAGGCTTCTTTCCCTGTGGTTGCCTCCTACCCTAGGCATCCTCCTCTGAGCCACAAACCTTCCACCTACTCTGCTCATGATCTTCTAGACCTTTACCCTGTGCTCCCGGACAATCCCCCACCTTCGGCTTTTACAAAAGCCAGCTCCTAGGTGTTGCCTTAGAATGGAACATTTTTGAGGTTGAGGATTGTCTCTCTTATGCTTGTATTTGTAATCCCAGTCCTTAATACACCAAGTTTCTGAACACAGTGAATGCTCAACAACAAACGCTCTACCTTTCTGTCTGTAGCTTCCACTATATATTACTAAATGATGTAATATACATTAAGCTAAATATAAAAGCCAATGATTATTAGTCATCCTTTACTTAGAAAAGCAATTTTGACATGTTTTCTACAAACCTTCTTCAGCTAAATTGTAAAGAAAGTAATTCAGAAAGGAGGGAGGCATTCTCTGTCCGAGTAAAAGAGGCTGAGAGTGATCCAGGGGAAGGCTGGGAAAACTAAGAATGCTCCTTGGAGAAAGAGAGAAGGAGGGAGGGAGGCAGCCTGCACTGGGAAAAAAAATTCTTTTTCCCCATTACCAGGGTAAGACACAAACCTGAACCAGACTGATCTCTGGAATCGAAGTGATGGTTTTGAAACTCGTCCTCAGTTTGTCCAAGCACGGGGGAACATATTTATCAAAAAGGATCGTCAGATTGGCCTTTTCGGACTGATGGCTTCTCCTGTCGATCCAGCTAGCCACATACCTGGAAGAGAGAAGAGCAAGAAGATTGGACTGATCCTGGATCTGGGAAGCCGGGTCTTATAAAGGACGTATCTGATACAAACATGTCAGGGACCTGCTGGCCAGCGTGTCTGCCCCCTTTTCCATTTACAAGTTGGAGTGTTCACATTTGCATTCTTCATGACCCCTCCTCTCACATCTCTGTCGGTCTCTATTTTTGTCTCTGTATTTTTATCTCTATCTCTGTCTCTGTCTCTCCCCTTTTGTTCCCTGCTCCATCCCCATATGAAATCCCTTCAGAGAGTTATCATGGCCCTCCCACACCCCACCTTAAGTCTGCTCTTCTTTCACCTAAACAATCCTGGTTCATTGACCCTCTCCTTCTATGGCAGGAACTCAAGGCCCTTCAGTAGGCTGGCTGTCACCCTCTGGACAGTCTCCAGTTTATCAGCATCCTTCCTCAAGGGCAGGCTCCAGAACAGAGATGCACATGGGGTCAGCAGAGTACCAAGGGATGCTATTCCCCCCTTATTTCTGGAAGTCAAGTTTCTCTTAAACACCCAAAGCTGCCATCAGCTTTCTCAGTCACGATGGACGCTGCTGATTTGGAGAGCTGGCAGGTCGCTAAAATCCTCAGCTTTTTTTCTTTTAAGAATAATTTCACTCCAATCACACTTCTCTCATTGTCTCTCGCAATCCTTGGGAAGTTTTTTTTTTTTTTTTTTTTTTTTTTTTTTGGTAGAGGATTTTGGATGAGCCCTGAGGGAAACCAGGGGTGGGGGGTGTAGGGGGACATCCCTTTCTTTCCCAAAATGTTTAAGCCCTTTTTGCAAAATGTTCCAATATGGAAATCATTCAGGATCGCTGTGGGGGAGTTTTGACCCCAATTATTTTGAGATCTGAAGAGAGGTTCATTAACAAGTATACTGAAATAACTCCCTGTAGTGACCTTTCAGGGTATACCACCGGGAGTATGCTCAAAGGGCACAGAGACAAGGTTGTCTATTCATTGCTCTCCATTTCCTGCCTGCAAGTCTTTGTCTTCCAGTGTAATGGGCTGAGGCTTGAGTTGATGCACTGAGGTCCCAAGCACGTGAGGCTAAATAGTAATTGGATTATACTCTATTACTATACATGCTTGGATAAAGAATGGCCCCCACTCACTCTCTGTGCAAGTCCTGATGTATAGGAAATGACGATTTTGGTGGGTAGAGGCAGAGAGAGACAGGAAGAGAGGCGGGCAGAGATTGGCCTGGGTTCCATGCTTGTAGCTGCTGGTCGTGTGACTGCTGGTCTAGCTAGCTTCTTGACTTAGCTGCACACATTGCTATCGCCGATTCCCTTCCACCTCTGATCTTTCTTCACTGAGAATAAAGATTGACGATTTTCCCCTAATCTGAATTCCTGACTCCGGCTGATTTTAAAATACCCAGTCTTCACATTCCAGGATCCCTCATTATCTTTAAGATACAGTTAAAATGCCAACCTACATAAAGCCTTCCTCAATTTCTCCAGCTGTGCGGTTCCCTTCACATATATTTTGTAGACACTTCAATCCATTATTTAGCAGGCATTTATTAAGCACCTACTATGGCTCAGGGACTGGGGATATGAAAAGTAAAACAATCCTACTAACAAGGAGCTTATATTCTACCAGGGAAGTGTACTTATGTGTGTGCGCAAAGTCTTAAATGTCAGCTTGAGAGTGGGATCTGTTTTATTTCTCTCTTTATATCCCTTGGATCTCCCATGGAACTGACGCATAGTAGGCATTTAGTAAATGTTTGCTGAATTTTGCTTTGCTTTAGAATGATAGTTGGGATGGATTGAATTAAAAGGAAAAAACCAAATTTAATCAAGAAAATTAAGTCCTCCAGGGAAGAGCGTCTGAAGAGTGGGGACAAGACTTACAGGGGCAGAAAGAAGGGGCACTTTCTAGCTTTGGCAGCAGAAACGCATTGAGGGTTCATAGGACACACTTTGGGAGGAATCAGCCTCCCATTTAGCGACTCTCGGCCCATTAGGATTGGTCTCTGTTCCAGCATTGTGAAGCACCATCACACTGGTGCTGATCGAGGGGGCCAGGCCTTCCAGCTGCAGGGAGGGCCACCAGGCTGTCATCCAGCCCCTCACCCTTGCCCTGACAAGGCAGTGGGCATTCCTCCAGCTCTGGTCAAGACGTTCACAGAAAGGCCCCATTTAAATCCTTGGGCTGCTCCTCCCTCAGACAAAAGGACCCCAGATGTTCCCTCTGGGAATCATGGGCTACATCATCCTTATCCCCAAAGCAGCCAACGGGGCTTGGCCTCTAACCCCAGGCTGCCAGGGGACCTTTGCATCTCAAACTTCCCCCTCACTGCGGGTGGCAAATTCTTTGTCAGTCACGGTGATCCACCTCCAGAGAAGGAAATCAGGAGGAGAATTGTGGCCCAAAGAGCAGGGGGGCTCCTGCCAATCTGTGCTTCTGAGGGAGAAGATGGAGAATCCCGGCGTCCAGCGGGGAGAGACAGAAGGGGAGGGCGCTGGGCCCAGTGGGAGGCGGCGGTGATGGACGCCTTGGCAGGGACAAGAGGAAGTTCGAGAGTTTTCCAAAAGAAAAGTCAAAAGCAGACAGACAGCAGGGAGTGATCCAGCAGGAGGCTCCGAGGGCACCTCAGTCTCTGCCCTCAGATATCAGGTCAGCCCCGTTTGAAGCTCATGGACATCCCCGGTGTCTTGCGCTACATGGCCACCATTTTCCTTTTGCACATTTTCTCTACCAACTAAGCTTCCCTCATTGCTCCCAGCTCCTTTCTCCAGCGCTTACAGGGTCACAGATTGAGAGCTGGCAGGGGCCCAAGCACAACCGCCTCGTGTTACAGACTGGCAAACCAAGACCTCAGGGTCAAACCGCTGGCCCTGCGCCCCACGGCTAGGGCTGCTCAGAGGCGTCGGGTCACTTGGGCACTCTTGGTTCGGAGGGCGGCTGTCTACTTCTCCCTACACACACACACACACACACACACACACACACACACACACACACACCATTCACCCAGATAGTGACATTTGCCTTCACCCTTTCCCTTCCTCCTCTTGCCCAGATTCTCCTGGGCATCATCTTCCTGCTCCTGTCAGTTCTGAAGCAAGTCTCAAAGGACATCTCATTATCCCCTGCCATCAAAGCAGCACCTAGAGCCCTCCATGACATGGTCCCCTCCTACCTCGATGGGCTTCTCACATCTTACCCCCCTTTTTCTTTTGGTGGAGTTTTCTTGGCAAAAGTATTAGAGCAGCTTGCCATTTTCTATTCTAGCTCATTTTACAAGTGAAGAAATTGAGACCCACGGGGTTAAATGACTTGCCCAAGATCACACAGGTAGTAAGTGTTTGAGACTGCATTGGAACCCAGGCCCTCCTGCCTCCAGATCCCCAGCTGCCTGAAATCTGGCGACAGTGGCCAGACCCCGACTCTCCCACGTGGGATGCTCCCCTTCCTCCTCCTCGCCTCCTGGCTTGCCTGCCTTGCTTCAAGTTCTATCTTGTACAAGAGTCTTTCCCAAACCCTTTTCCCTCTGTGATTGTCTCTATTTTGTGCTACACTGAGCTTGGTCTGTGTGACAGAACACAAGGGGAAAGTAGAAATAGGAAAACCCACCAATCATCACCTTAAAGAAATCTTCACGAGGAAAACACACCATTATTGCTAAATTGGGAGACCCTCAGATCAAAGAGAAAAATTTACAAGAAGCAAAAAAAAAGTTCAAATATGCCAGTGTTACAGTAGAATTGTGCAGAATGTGTCAGTGGCTACAATAAAAGACTGCAGGCTCTGGAATATTATATATCGACAATCAAAAGAACTAGGCTACAAACAAAACTTAAATTTGGCAGAATGGGGAAAATGAAGATTGACTGAATTTTCAGATCTTCCAGATTGCATCTCAAACAAATCGAAACTCGATAGAAAGTTGAACATTCAAGAGCCAACATCAAAGACTAATTTCAAAGACTCAATAAGGACAAACTGTTTATTTTATATGTGGAAATGGAACCACATGTTTGAGATTGGTATTAGCCATTGAGTAGTTTGAAAGAAAGATTGGGGCAGAGCAGGGTAGGATCTGACACTTAAAAAGCACAACTCTCTAGGAAAAGGTACAAAGAGTAATCACGCTGCGTGAATAAGGTACAGAGGAAGAACCAACACAGCTATTCAGTGAGGAGGAGGGGCGCTAGTTCTGCAATCCGCCTCACATCGGGAATGGGTTAAATGGGGAACAACACACAGATATAGTATATAAGTATATGTGTATATATGTATACACACACACACACACACACACACACACACACACACCCCATGAAGCTATACCACCCTCCAAAATCTATAAAAGAATAAAGGGGAAGGGAATAGGATAAGGTGGGACATAGAAGGGTATTTAAATTAGCTGGAGTGGGATAAGGTGTGTAAATTAATGAGAATGGAATAAAGAGGGAGGGCAAAGATGAAAAGAGAAAATAAGAGAGGGATTTATGGGTGGGAGGCAGTTGAAGTAATAGCAAGGCAAGTTAAGGAGTAAAATTAAAGTAGAAAAGTAAGCAGGGATAGGAATGCACAAACAATAACAAGGATCAGGAGTAGAATGTTAGGAAAAAAAGTAGGGCCAGTATCTCTTGGCGTCTCAAGTTTAGCACAGTACAAAGCACACAGTAAGTGCTTACTAAGTGTTTAGTGAGGAACCAATTGACTGATCACCTCCTTTTCTATCACTAGACTTGAGCTCAGGCCATGATGACTAGAGCCGTGATTTAGAGTTTCAGGACATTGATGCAACTTTTTCTTATGCCCTAGAGTTCCTAGTTAGCAAGATCACTAGACCAATGGGTCATTAAACATTAATTCAGCACCTACTGGATGCCACATTCTAACTGGGATAATGGAGGTAAAATCACTTGAGAGGCTTTAAAGGCGAGTGCCATGGAAGTTACGGTGGAAAGCCAGGACCCTTGGCCAAAACGCCATCTGTTGACACCCCGTGTTTACCCATGAAGACTTCCCCCATCACACCAGAAGAAGGAATACTCACGGATTCCAGCCCAGGTCTTGTGGGTTCACATACAAAATCCCAGCTCTGGACACAGTTGCAGGTGTTGCCGTCTGCAAATGGTCGATCTCAAACAGGAGCCTCATGTGAGGGCTGAGGGCCACCCGCTCATTACTGGCCAGTGTCAGGACCTGATGGGAGAAGACCACAGTCATTCCAGGGAGCGGGGAGCTTCCTACAAGATGCTGGAGTCAAAATGGGACAATGTCCATCCAGGGAAATCTGGGGCATAGCCTACAGCTAATGAGATTATGTTCATGAGACCCAAGAAGCTTTAGCTTTTGAAGTACAGGAATATAACCCAGTTAGGAGCAGCTGGATTCCCCCATTCCTTTAGGGAAAAGGTACTTCCTTCTTCCCATGAAAAAACAGCCACGTATTTTCCATGGGAGAATATTGCCCAGAGCTGGAGCTCAAGCAATGTTCACCTGTGGATGCTGACAGGGGAGGAGATCCTGGACGAAGGAGCTGCCCTCTGGGACACCTAGATGATGTTATTCCATAGCGGCTGCCAATGGAAAACGTGCTATGCTTTGGGGATGGGGATGAAACAAAGGGAGGAGTGAGCCAGGGCTGGGAGGGATGGGCAGTGGAGCAAGGATGCAGGTAGAGGAGGTCACCATCGGGCACTGGGAGGTGCCGTCAGCTCCCTTCATCCCACCATGGAGCAAAGACCAAAATGCCCTGCTTTAGTTCTGGCTCTGGAGGCCCATCCGATCCTTCTGGACCGTTCGGGACAAGGAAGAGGTATGTGTGTTGGGGCAAGAGAGAGAAGGGGCTATATTGGAGCATCACTATGTGAAACAGCAAAAAACATCCAGGCGCTTTTACAAGAGAGAGGCCGGCTCCTAACTTCCCTTCATGTTAACAGCAGCATCTGGGTGCCAAACGCTGCATAAACCAGGCACAAACATGGATTAAGGAGATGTGACCCCACAGTAACCCAACTCACAATGGTGCCCGGGGTCAAAGGCAATGAAGTAAAACTGAGCTTAGTGAAGGAAAAGATTCCTTGGGCACAGAGAAGACTTAAACAAAAGGGAAAACCAACAAGGGCAGCCCACCTTGTTATCATCCATCACCGTGTTGAGTGACTCGATCCACATTGGGTCAATGTCTCCGTCCAGAACTATCCATTTGGGCCCATCGTGCAGAAGGTTGGCTTGTTCTCTCAGAAGTGATGAAAAAAGCCCTACCAAAAAAGAAGGTTTAAAATTCCTGCAGATTTCTAAACTTGTCTGTGGCAGGGAAGTGATATAAAACGATGATGTCCAAGCTTGACCCCGAAGAACAGCTCACAAGAAGTTCCTCTCCCTGATTCTTTGCAGAGTGGAGGGCTAGGGCTGGGGAATCCTATTACTTAGTCGGGTCTAGACAAGTAGCCCATCGCTGCCTAGAAGTGATTGGCTGGGACATGGGAGAACAAGCTGTGCCTTAAAATCCTGTGTGACCCTGGGCAAGTTCCCAAATCCCAGGAGCCCATGACTTTGTGACATGGCCTTGCATTGGCTCTGTTTGTAACTCTTGGAGAAGAGCTTTGACCACAGCAATATTCCTGGAACAAGAGTTGTCCCAAAGGGACAAGTAGGAAGTGGAACAATCTTTTGGAGAGAAGAGTTTGGGTGTCTTGGGGGTTCTGCTAATCTGCCTTGTCATTCCGTGGTCAAGTAAAGTCTGAGATAAGACCAGGGGAGGGAGGGAGAGAAACCAGAACATCAAAGACAGAATTCCGGTGGGCTCCCTCTAGCCTCTTGGAGCTCATCCGGACCCACGGGTCTCTGGGGAGGTGGGTATGACTTCTGTTGGGTAAAACCCCATGGGTATCAATGACACGCCCTAAATTCATCTCATCCTCAGCTGAATTCAATCCATTGAGCCCTTATTAAGGGCCTACTATGTGTCAAGCATGGATATTCAAAGTCCAAAAGGAGAAATCTCCATCTTCAAGAAGGTTACATTGGACTAGTGGGTGCAATACACTGTGTGAATAAGCCAGCACATACGTGACAATTTGATGGAGGGTAGGAAGTGGAATCAAGGAAGGCTTTGTATGGGAGGTGGCTAAAGCTCTGCTAAACCCCAGAATAAGCTCGGATTCTCACTCATAGAGCTTAGTGGGGAGTACATTCCGGCAATGCTAAGTGTGTTCAAAGAAATGAAAGCAGGATGCTCCCAGCGCGGAGGATGATGAGAAAGGGGACAGACCGGGACTGAGGAAGGACACGCGACTCACCATCTTTCCATTCTCGAGTGGCATGATGGATAAAACCAAAGAGCTCGTCTGTGGTCACGGCTTTGGGGTTTAAGTCATTCCAAACGGGTTTCTGCTTCATGTTAACATAGGTTCGATGCAAAGTCCTCAAAATCTAGAACGAAAAGGGAAAGATTCAAGAAAATTTATTTTTACTTTTCATCTACACTCTTAAAAGGGCTTGCACTTTGATCAGTTTTCAAAATCTGAGTCTCACGAATGTAGGATCCCTGAGAAACGGACTCGGAGCAACCTTTGCATGAGCCCCATAAGAACACCAGTGTCCCATAGGTCTCCTTTCTCTTTGGAGCAGAGAAAGAGGCAGGAAATCTGGTGTCCACAAGGCAAGGAAGTGGAGCCGGATCAGACACTATGGTCAAAGCGACGAGATCTCTATTTGGAAGCCTTGGGTTCAAATCCAAGCTCTACTGCTAGGAGATCTCAAACAAGAAACTCTCCCATTCTTGGCTATAGATAAACAAGGCAGTTGATCTGCTTCACCCCATGAGCAAGTGGAGTCACTTCAGTTTTGATGGAATGGGGCCAAACGGCTCAAGTGCAGTAATGAGAGGAATCAATGATTCAAGCAATTCCTGTGAAAAGGGAAAACCTTCCAGGCGACAGAATCCTTCCCTCCCTGCCCCCCATGTTGTCTACCTTGGATTCAGTCTCTTCCTGGGCTGCAGAGAAGGGCCCGGAAATAATTGTCTGTGACTTCTGGAAAAATGAGGAATGAAATCAAAGGTTCTTCACCCTGTTTGTGTCCGAGGAAGCCTCGGGACCCCCTCTCAGAATCATGTTTTTAAATGCGTAAAGGAAAAAATACCTTGGATGACAGTGGAAACAATTATAGTTAAATAATCATGATGTTTATAGAAACCAAGTTCCAGGGCCTCTGGCTCGCTAGCCACCAGGCTCCCAGTGTGGCGTTCTGACCACTGGCTTGAATGACGGAGAGGAGAGAAATGATGCTGAACATATGAGAAGCCACCTGGCTTCTGAAGCAGACACAAGGAGGATATTTTTAGCGACTCCAAATCAGGGGGAAATTCTGAGATTTACTTTTTGGCTTCCTCCATCCATAGCTGAAACTCACTCCGACACAACGATGTGCCTAGGAGAGAGCTCCCGGAGCAGTTCCCTTACGTGCGTCTCCCCATTAGAAACCACACCCCTGTTGTCTAATTTCTGTTTTGATTCTTCAGGAGAGCAAGTCTGCAAGAGATGCCCATGCCCGAGACCACCATGTACTCCATCATTTTTGGCTGCTGGCTTCTCAATGCCTGCCTGCCCAAGCTGGAAATCCGAGCCGTGTAATGGTTAGAAGACCGTGCACTTTGAGGGATGGGGAGTGAGTGTCCTGGGCCTGGAAGAAAGCAAAGCTGGGGAGGAAGGGAGCTGCAGAGGGACTTTATTTCTATCGGGCTTGGATTCAACTCATATCCTTCCAACAGACACATATTTAGTGCCTACTGTATGCCAGTAACTACACAAGTTACTGAGGATACAAATATAAGAGAGAAAAGGTTCCTGCCCTTGAGAAGTGGACATTCAATGGGACAAGGGGGTGTAACAGACCCTTGTAGCACAAAGGGAAGAGGAAGGGGTAAAGAGATAGCCAGACATAATGCTTTAGGAACAAATACCAAATCATGTCCTCATTGGTCAATCAACCAACAACCATTTATTAAGTGCTTACTGTATGCTGAGAGAGAACATGGTAGATGACCGGCTCTGAATCCAGAAAGATATGAGTTTGAGTGCTAACTTTTGATGCATTGGGCAAGTGTCACTTGACTTCTAAGTTGCAGAGAGGATGCTGACTGGGTTGAACCCTATGCTAGGTGCCAGAACTACAGACAACCTAAGGAAACAATCCCTTCTCTTGGGAGCATCTTGTGACCCCTTCTTAGTGATGAAGCAATTCTAGATTTCCACCTGGCAAGGAGCTCAGAAATCTCTAATTGGCCTTTAGGATCCCTCCCTTGATGTAAATTTGTGATTCTCTGTTTGTCTAGGAGAACCCTCGCCTCTATAAAACAATAAATAAATATTTATTATTGATTACCTTCTATGAGATTTTATGTGCCTTTGTTTTTATGCGAGGGTGCTGAAAGGTCCAGAAGTGAGTAGTGTGGGTAGGGGCAGGATCTGTGGCTCTAAATACCATTACCTTTTCCACTATAGTGTATTCTTTTTCATAGAGTTCAGAAATTGAGATGAGAAAGGAGAGGGAATAAAGTATTTATATAACACCTACTATGTGCCAGGCACTGTGCTAAGCACTTATTACAAACATTTCACTGGTTCTTAATTTGATTTGAGACAGCCAAGGGAGGCAAAGACAATGCAAAATAAGGCAAAAATCATATAATAGGATCCAAATCCCCCCCAATAGCTTTTGCATAATATGTTTGTTTTATTTGAAAAAAAAAAACCCAAAAAACCTTCAAAAATAAATGAAAATATCTGAAACAAGGTGTCAAAGACTAGCCATGGACACCCTAGATTTGCTTTTTATTTTTATTTTATTATTATTATTATTATTATTATTTACCAACAAAAGCTATTTTTTAATTTTTCTTTCACCCACTTGCTCACCTACTTCACCCTCAAGAGGGCCATGATCTTGGCAAATGACAAAAGAAAAATTTTGTGGTCTAATATAATCCAATGAGTTTCAAGTTCTAAGGCCAAAAACTATGATTAAATCAAATCTGATGTTCCTGGATGGGGTTTATGTCAATCTATTCTCTAGGATTCTACTCACCAACCCAAAACATTCAAAATCAGAATCCCTCCCTAGTTGACTCTTCAGGTGGGTGAATCTCCCTACTAGAAAGTAAACTTCTTTTAAGGGCAGGGATTGTTTTTGGTTTTCTATTTGCTTTCCTAGCTTCGACAGGGCTTGACATATAGTATGTGCTCGATAAATGTTTTTTTGTTCATTCAGATGAATTAAGAGGAAAAACTATTCTTTACATAGCAAATAAAGTCTTTGCGTAGCCATCACAAAAAAACTGACCCTATGCAATCACTCTTCTCCTTAAAGCAGAAGAGAAAGCTGTGAGCAGCCCATAAGCCAATCTGTCGTACCTTGCTCTTTCCTGTTCCAGCATTTCCGACCACAAAGACTGAGTGCCGAACAGCCAACAGCTCCTCCAGCTGAACAACCTGAAAAAGCAAAATACCAATCACTATTTTCTTTTAATGAGGTGATAATGAAAAGATGATGGGTAAACATCTCTAACCATTGCTTATAAAGGTGCCTCCTCCATCCTCCAAGACCCTTCACTTGATCATCTATGCCTCCCTCCCTCCTAGTTTTCAAACTCTTTGGCTTAAATCCTTGAAAAGTCTATCTCCAGTGGGTACGTCCACTACTTCTCCTCTCCACAGTCTGGCTTCTGACCTCATCATTCTACCCAAACTGCTTTCTCCTAAGTTATATTAGTAACTTCTATTTCTCAGTTGCCCAACCCAATGGCCTTTACTCAATCCTCATTCTCCTTGGCTTCTCGGCAGCTTCGGACAATTGGTCAGTCACTTCTCCATACTTTCTTCTCTCCAGGGTTTCAGGACTCGTTCTCTCCTGGCTCCTCCTCCCACCTCTCTGACTGCTCCTCCTTTGTCTTTGTTGGCTCCTCTTCCAGATCCTATCCTCCAACCACGGGTGTCCCACAGGGCTCTATCTTGGGCTTCTTCTCATCTCATCTAGACTACTTTACTCATCTCCCTTGAATTTAATTAGCCTTTATTTTCAAATCTGACTTTGCTGCCCCAATCTGGTGATACCGTCCAAAAGAGGTTGTCATTTATTCAGGTCACACAGCTACTAAGTAAGTGACGGGTGATTCAAATCCAGGCCTTCCTGACCCCAAGAAAAACACTCTGCTCACTATTGCTTCCTGCCTTCAAATCACTTGTGAGTAGTTACTATTCCAAAAAATCTCAAGGCATAGATTTACCAGCAATCTGCCCATCCAGAGTGTGCTAGAGCCAGCTCATAAAAGCCAGTTGTAAAATTTCCAGGGAGTATTCACACTTTGGAAATCAGCAAATGGTACAGATTAGGGCTTGATATATTATTTTGTTGATTGTCTAGATTTAAGAAAATGATGGAGAAAATCTTAAGGTTTCAGATTAAAAGTGTGCTGTGAGTATGTGTGTGTTTTTAGAGAGAGTTGGTTGTTAAACTTTTAACACACCACTATACTATTTATATTCTATGCCAATACATGTATAAATATTTAGTGTTTAAAATGTGCATATAACATATTTATCTTTATATTTATATATAAATGTTTAATTTTAAAAATATAAAAATATATGCGTGTATATAAACTATATATGCATAATACATTTTTTATATATATTTAACTTTTAATTATACACATATGACTATGTTTGTATGTATGTGCATATATTTTTACTTTGAGGATAAAGCTCTCTTCGGGCTGCAGGCAGAGTTCCAGGGTAGATTGGCGAACCATTTGCTCAAACTGCACGTCCCTCTTCCTGGGAACATCCAGGGCTGGAAAGAGATCACTGATCAGCCCCATGAACACGGGAACATCGTCCGTCACGATTTTGGGCAGGTTAAAGTCCCTGAGAGCTCGCATCAGCACCTGGAGAGAGACCAGAGGCCCACACGTCAAAAGCAGGTAGCAGCCACACCTGTCTGGGGCAAGACATTCATTTCAAAAACAGGAGGCACTTGTCCCATTCCAGGTCTGGCTGCAGTGCTCCTTGTTTGGGGAGTTCAAACAGTGCTCGGCCATCAGAACAATTGCTGCTCACACCTGAACAACATATCAAAGTAAGAGAATGAATAGAAATGGCCCCCAAAGCCTCCTTCCTCCATTATCCCCAACCAACTTGGGATCATGTCTAAGGCCTCTGTGTACCCATTTCTCAGCTTGTAAAGCATGAGCGGAGGCTAATGTCAGCCTGTCATTTTGGGAAAGGACTTTGAGGTCTACAGATCAAGTGAGCTCTCTGGAAACAGGTTCCCCAGTGGAGCTTTCCATGGGGCTTGTGGTCAGGACACATGGGGACAACAAAGTCCTTGGATTCTAAAACAGGTGTGGGCTGGAGCAAAAGCGGGATCTGTGTTCAAAGCCTAGCTCATCTTGGGGCACACTTGTCCTCTCTGGCTTCAGCTTCCTCATCTCTAAATGAGGGTTCACTAGAAGCCTTCCAGCTTTAGCTCCTATATGCCCAAAAGGTAGAGATGGTGACATGAAAAGTCTGAAGGAGAAAATCTGTAAATACACTCAAACCACATCAGGAAATGTGCACGTGGCCAGGCTGCTTTGGCCATGCAGGTTAGGGCGCACCCATGGGAATAAAGAGTCATAATCACCATTTTCACTGTTCACATTGGAATGAGGGAAGCCCACAGTGGGCGCCAGCCTTATGTGGCATTGAGAGGAAGAAGAGGCTCATTTCCCAACCACTCTGGGATGGACTGGGAGGACAGGAGCTGGAAAGGGGGCGGAACACCTCATTTGTAATCATCATTCAAGGCCACCTGGCCTACAGTCTGTCAGTCAAGCTACATGAAGGAAATGCAGGATCCCAGAATCCCAGGGCTGAAAGGAGCTTCAGAAAGCATCTATTTGAAGGAGGATGGGAGCAGGAAGCATCAGTAAGGGCCATTTAGTTCACACTTCTCATTTTAGAGCTGAGGAAGTGGAGCTGAAGGGATTTGCTCACTTAAAGTCTCGGGGCAGAGAACACCAGCTCTGGAACTGGAACCGGCACCCTTGATTCCAGAACTCTCTTTCTATCTTATCAGATTGTCTCCTTTTAATATTTCAAAGTCTCTTTCCTTATCTCTAAAGGAAGTGCCTAGACCAGATGATAACAGAATCTACCTCCCATGCTTGTGGTGAAGAAAAAATGGAATAATATTTGTAAAATGCTTAGCATAGCACCTGGAGCATGGTAGGTGCTTAATATACGCTCATTCCTTCCCCTCTCTCCATAAATTCACTTCAAGTTCAAAATCTATGATTCCATGAAGTCAAATTTGCACCCCCACTACAACTGCTCTAAGAAGATCTTATCCATCCTTGGCTGAAGCACTGATTTTTTTTTTTAAATCTAATAATAATATTTATATTAGCACATTATGCTTTACATAGTGATAATCTTATTAGCTCCTCAGAACAATTCTATGAAGGCAGGTGCTTCATTAGCTCCATCTTATAGATGAGGAAATTGAAAATGGGAGGCTATAATAAGTGTCGGAGGTAGGATTTGAACTCAGATCTTCTAGCTCAGAAGTCCAGCATTCTATCCACTATGCTACCAACTACTTAATGGCTTTCTTGCAGACTTTTCAATTATACTTTTCATTTATAAAATTTATTTTCATAATTTATAATTTATAAATTTATAAAATTTATAAAATTCATAAAATAAAATTGAAAAATACTTTTCAATTATAAAGCATTGCTGGATGCTAATTTCCTTTCTTCAAACTACAGTCTTATCTGAGAAGCCTTTAGACTTGTTTATCAAATAAAAACCTCACTAGCCTTCCAAATGCAAACGTATGTAGGTATGTATATGGGCATGTGTATGTATATACATGTAAATACCCACAAGCACCCACATACGTGCAATGTGACATATAGAGAACCGCACATTTTAAAATCCAAGCAAACTGCACCCAATTCAGGACCATATGTGCTTCTGCATAGAGCATTTTGTGCAATTGATTCTCCTATGTTTGACAACACACTACCTGATCCTCGGGTCGATTTTTATCTCCCCTTCTCAGGGAACCAGCTACCACCAAGACCGATTTCACTGCACGAAGTCCCCAGTCATAATGATCCTAAAACCAAACAGAGAGAAGCTTCCTGAAAAACAGCTCATGAAATAAAAACTACAAATACAATGGGCAAATATCCAGTTGGAGTTATCAAATTATCATGGTTCCTTCTGTAAGTGACAAGTTATCAGTTCTAAAGATGCAAATTTCAGTTGGATGTGAAGAAAAATTCCCTATGAATTAGAGGTAAAAGTGTAGAATGGACTGCCTCAGGAGAGAGCATCCTACCCCTTTAATGCAAGCAGAGGCTCAGGACCACTTGTCAGGCATATGGCGGGGATTCTTTGTCCAATGTGGGCTATTCATTATTTAATTTTAAATAAATTTTTAATTTAATTTTAAATAAAAATTTAAATATCCATTAAAGGTCGCAGAAAGAGAACTCAGATACCCTCTAGTTCAATCCCTTTATTTTGCAGATGAGAAAACAGGAACAAGACAGTTAAATGACTTGACCACAAACATTCAGGTAATAAGGATTGGAACTCAGGCTTTCTGGCCATAGAGCCAGTGCTCGTTCCATCATATTCTATCCTGACCTTAAAAATTTATACTATGCTGCTTCTTCCCCCCAATTCTGCTTTTTTTTGTATCCTTAGCACTTAGCTCAGTGACTGGCACATATTAAGTACTTAGTGAACGTTGACTGGCTAACTGACTGAGGATTCTAAAGAGTGCTACCTTTGCCCAACTACTGGTCCAGCATTCTACATTGTCCTGCCTCTCTGAAGGTTCCTATTCTTCCCCAGTTTCAATTGTGCATGAAGGGATGGAGAGAGTTGGAAAGTCTCTTGAATCCTAGTGTTATAGTTGGAGTGAACTTCCTTGAATGCTATGACAGCCAACGTGCTCCCCTCTGACTGAACCCAGAATCTGATGGGTCGGCACTGATCATGCAATTGGCATTTCCTTACCTAGTTCTGATCTCTGTCCATCACATACATCCCATTTTAGCATAGAGAAACCAGAGCATTTATAAAGATCAATATTATTCCAATACATAAAAGATCAATAGGAACACTCCAGTGCAGAAAACCCTCAATGTGAAAAATCCTTCCCAGAAGACAACCTGCAACCCGTGGACTTAGCAGATAAGTCTCTCCCCTGGGAAGTTATTTGTGGTGCATAAAGGTTAATGGTCACACATCTAGTAAGTGTCAAAGGCAGGATTTGAACTTAGTTCTTTCTGATGGCAAACCCATCCCTTGATATACTGTGTTAATGTGACCTCTACAAATCAGCAATGTGGTGGTGTAGCCATTTTAAGACCTTCATGACTCCATTTTTTTTTTTTAGTAAAGATATTGGAGTGGTTTGCCATTTCCTTGTCCAACTCATTGGACAGATAAGCAAACTGAGGCAAAAGGGTAAAGTAACTTGTCTGTGATCACACAGCCAGTAAGCTTCTGTTACTATATTTGAACTCGGATCTCGACTCCAGGCCCGGAAATCTATTCATTGTGTTACCCAGCTGACCATCAATATTGAGGACATAGAAAGAAATGTATGGCCAAAAAAAGAGCCCAGCATTTAGTGGGAGCAAGTGACAGCCTGTATTCATCCCAAGAGAAGGCAAGAAGGTCCCTCCCTTCCACTGCAGAAATAGGAAAGATCCTGGACAACACTGGCAGGCAGGGATTAGCTTATGCTCTTGAAGGACTCCCCATCCTGACGACAGATCACTTTGAATAGCGATTAATATCAGAATTTTAAAATTCCAAGACCTGAAAGTGAGAGTAAACACACTATACAATAAAACACAATGTTGTTTCATGGATTACTTGTTATTAAAAAAACACACACAAGAACACAAAAATTTGGAGCTTTAGCCAAAGACCATTCTTTTTTTCCCCCTTTACCCATAAAAGGAATTCAAAGGATTTATTACTGAGCCTTGGGATATCAAAATGGATTGTGTTGATGTAAACAAAGGTTTCCTAGATCCTCCTCATGCCCCTTACCTGCTTGGAAAGCAGCTCCCGGCACAGAGTGTACAAGGTGATGAACTTGCGGGCTAAGGTGCGGGCATCCACAAAACCCTCCGCCACCAGCATGATTTCACAGATCAGTTCAATGTCAGGGGCCACCATGGCACAAGGTCTAAGAAAGAAACACACAGAGCTTCCGTTCTAAATGGGATAAGGTGGGAAGGACAAATTGCTTAAATCCAATGATTAATTTGTGCCAACATTCTAACAAGCCCCAAGAGCGACAGCAATTACGTCTGTCAATCACAACTACTGAAAAAGTCTTTACTTTGAATAAAAAATTCACAATTAGTCAGAGGCTGAAAAGTGTAGATTCTCTGGAACTGGAGCCCATGAAAAAGCCCTAGCACTATCTCTGAAAATTGTGGAATATACAGAAATGCTATCAGATCAAAGCTCTAGAAATAGAAATGTCTCTTAAGGCCATCGACTAGTGTACTCTGCCTCATTTTGTAGCTTATCACAAAAAGGTCCACAGATTCAGGGTCACGCAGAGAGTAAATGGCAGAACCAATATTTGAACAGATATTATCATCCTCTTAGAAGCAGTTTCTGTTTAAGGTTTTGTTTTGTAGTGTTTTGTTTTAGATGAAAATCTTCATGTAAAAATTAGAGATTAAATAATATTGTTTTCTTTTTTGTAAATTGATCTCTTATCCTCCCATCTCTTATTTGTTTTTCAAATCATTTATGGGACCTTTGGAAAGTCTGTTTAATTTTTCAGAGCTATGAGAGGAAAGCAGGGAACAGTCTTCTTATGAGAGCAGCATTATGGTATATTGGAAAGGCTGCTGGATCTACTTGGTATCAAGGAATGGTTACCTGGGATTTCACTGATATTTAGGTAAGGACATTCCCTTGCTGAAGGCAAGTGAGCACTCACTCTAGAATTTATGGTTGTAAAGATTTGACTGGGGCACTGACTTGCCCAGGGTCACATAGTATTTGCCTCAGGTCAAACTTGAACTCAGTTCTTTCTGACTTTGAGGCCACTATACCAGGTTGAGTCTTGTTATCAGAAGAACTCCATTTTATTCCCAGCTCTGACTCTTATTAGCTGCATGAGCTTAAGCAAATGGCTTCCTCTCCTGACTCTCCCTATTTTCTTCTCACTATCTGCCACAGACTCTTCTTCTTCACTGACAATGACAGGAAAAACACCAACAGAACCAACAAAAGAGCCCAGGGAAGCCCAAAGGAGCCAGGTCTAGAAGCTGTCTAAGTTAGCCTGGGAACCTTGGGGATTTTAGAAGCAAAGGCAGGCAGCCCACTTGAGGACACACATAAATTCTTACCTGAAAAGGGCTTTGAGGTTTTCGGGCAGCTCAGTCCGACCAGCATAGCCTGGGTTCATGGTGATGAAGATGCCAACTGATGGTTTGAGTCGGATGTCTTCACCCAGGAACATGAATCTACCAGGAGAAAAGCATAAGACAGCGTGGAAAACATGTGGGAGCTGCTTGGTCAGTATTTGGAGGGGTGAGCCCTAAAATCCATGCCCTTCCTAAAAAGGCGAATTGGGCAACTAATTGGGAAGGGTAAGGCAGAGAGCAAAGAAGTTTAAGTGAGGCAAGAATGTTGAGGGAGGCTATTAGGAATTTGAAAAGGTTTGAGTGGAATTAGATGGTCATTTTGCTTTTGCAAATTTATTAATCACAACAAGAAGAAGTCAATTGGACCTAAAGGAGGAAAAGAAGAAAGGAAGCAAGAGGTATAAGAAGATGGGAAATGAACAGGGTATAAAAGGAAGAGGAAGTAGAAAAGACGAAGAATAAAATTATATTATAAATCAGTGGTCATTAAAACCATTTGGTAACTGGCTAAAAAAAAAAAGTAGTGGATCAGTGGAATAGGTTAAGTTCACAAGACACAATACTCAAGGACTATAATAATCTTGATAAACTGAAAGATTCCAGCTTCTGGAATAAGAACTCACTATTTGACAAAAATTGTCAGGAAAACTAGGCATTGATCAACACCTAATATTCTTTTTTTTTTTTTCTTTATACATGACCAAAACGTTATTTTGCTGTATAAAAAGAATCAGACTCTGAAATATTGTACAATTAGCTTGTGAAGGAAATCAAAAATGCATGTGTGCATAAATATAGGGATTGGGAATTCAATGTAATGGTTTTTAGTCATCTCCCAGAGTTCTTTTTCTGGGCATAGCTGGTTCAGTTCATTACTGCTCCATTGGAAATGATTTAACACCTAATATTCTTTACCAAGATAAGGTCAAAATGGGTTCATGATTTTAACATAAAAGCCGAAGCTATAAACAAATCAGGAGAATAAGGGATAGTCTAACGCTCAAATCTATGGAGACCCATAGGATGCTGACAGAACCTGGAAGGGTCCTCTAGGTGGGTCAGGTATGATTTTTGTAGAGCATCTGTGACAACGTGTCAACAAGAATCACCCAGGAGGAGAATCGCCATGGGTTGAATCAGCACCAAGGAGAGAGCACCCACACCAAAAATGCAATAACACGCATTGAAGACAGGCCAAGGACCACATTGGCCCTTTAAACACTGAAATAGGTTTAATACCAAAAGACAAAGAGAGAAGGCAGCAGGACAGGGGGAGACTTTGTGGGAGCCCGGAATGCTGGAGCTGGAAGGGCCCTTGGAATTCATCTGATCTTAAGATAAGATTGATCTCTTTGAGTCACACAGGAAGTAAATGCAGAGTTCTCCGAGACCAGCTCTGGCAGAGAGAGAGAGAGAGTCACAATGGGTTGCCTTAGACTTCTGCCTCCCTCGTGATTGTTCTTTTGTATTTGGGATGTGCTGAGGAAGGGGGGAAGGGAACCAACACACAGTCATGCTGCCCACCTCTTTCTCTTATTTCTGATAGCATCATGTATCATCTTCACTTGCACAGCCACCACTGACAGAACCTCCACTGCGATCCGATTGAATTCATCAAAACACCCCCAGGCTCCCGTCTGGACCAAGCCTTTGTAAATATTGCCTATGGACTGAATGGGATGGTCAGAGCATGAGACCTCACCGTTCTTCGAGTGGGATTCTCTCCTGCCCAATCACCCTCCGGAGACACGTCACTGTACCTTATAGTCCATTTGCTCAGAACAGTTGAATACGTAAACCATCATGCCAAGGGCATGGCCCAGGTCCTTGGTGGTCTCAGTCTTGCCTGTGCCTGCTGGGCCGGCAGGAGCCCCGCTCATAGTGAGGTGGAGTGACTGGGTTAAGGTGATGTAACACCTTGAAACAATAAAAAAACAGCACTATTGGTAACAGATAAATAACTAAGTACATGGACTACTAAGACCTGCCGAAGCCATGAACTTTAACAAGAGGCTTCCATCTGGCTCACTTGTATTTATTTGTTTGCTTATTGTCTACCCATTTAGATTGTAAGCTCTTCGAGGGCAGGGACTATAGTTTGCTTTTCTTTGTCTCCCCAATGGTCAGCACAGTGCTGGGCACATAACAGGCACTTAAATGTTTGTGGATTGATTCTAATCAGGCCAATAGCCCAAAACCAGGAAGCTATTCCATTTTTGGACAGTGTGATTAGTAATTATGGTACCCAAGGCAGCTAATTCAAAAGCTCCGTCAAATCAACTTGTGAAAACAATAGAAGACGACAGATTCAGTTGAGTGACAAGGGGAATAAATTATTATGGTTACCAGATTTTACATCCTCCAAATCTTAGTTCTTTGAAAGAAAAGCCTTGGCAGCCCTATCTCAATCACCATTTTGATGTTATACTGAAATTCTGTTGTAATCAACTTTTTAAAAAACAGGATGATTGAAAAGAAGGGGGTCTTTCATTTATTTCCAACATCTCCTAAGAACTGGGGCTTTGCTTTGGATACAAACATTTTACTGCTTTGATGCCTTTAGATCCTAGACCCTCACCCCCCAAATTATCATATAATTAATTTGTAAATTCATGTTCTACATATATCTGTATGCACATGATTTCCCCCAATCTAATGTAAACTCCTCAAGGATTGAGATTCTCGTTTTTTGAGTATTTTGTATTTCCAGTGTCTGACACATAGTATCACTTAATAAATGTTTATTCATTCATTAGTTGGCTAACACCACTTGATGTATGTTTAAAATGTTCTCACATTTCCAAGAAAAGACTACTAATTATCTGGTAATTTTTAAAAGATTATTGTTTATAAGGAAAACTAAAACTGACATCTGGGTGATGAAATAGCTAAGAATTTACTTTGCCAAGTTGTTAATTCATTTAGACATTTTAAAATGCAACAAATATATCAAACAAGAGCAAGTTCAATTAAGATGGAATTTAGGACATCAGTTTACACATGGTCTTGCATTTAATTGCATTACTATGATGTTATTTTTGAAGGAGGGGCACAAAGGATTTAAATGAAAGACATAGTAAATCAGGAGAAAACAAGAAAAGAACAGAAGGCATAGATTTAAAGGATGATAACTTTCTCCCTCTCCTGCCTTGGAGGGAGAATCCATGGAAAAAAATTTCTCATATCAAGCCTCAGTTTCCTTAATCACAAACTGTAGAAGTTGGAATAGATTTTGTTTTTAAGATCTCTTCTAATTCTGGTGCAGCCTTGGGAGATTTCAGTAATCTCTAGACCTTGATTTCTTAATCTGTAAATGGGCATTGAGAGCTAAGTGATACAGTGGTTAGAGTTTTGGACTTGGTCTCATCTTCCTAAGCTCAAAGATGAGCACTGCAGAATCAATGCTTTTGAATTACAGCACAGATTTGTGGGAGTCCTTTGGACAGCAGATCAAATTGGTCAACACTTAAATTAATTCCATTGAAAGGGCAAATACTGAAACTGAAGTTTAAATGGCCACATGAGAAGATGAGACTCATTGGAAAAGATCCTGATTTGGGGAAAGATGGAAGGCAAAAGGAAAAGGAGACAGCTGAGGATCAGAAGGATAGAGTGTCCTGGAAGCAATGGATAAGATCTGGGAGAATAGAAGACTTAGCATATTATGGTCTATGAGGTCAGCAAGAATTGGACATTACAAAATTATGGAGCGGGATCAAAATGGATCTGCAAAATTCTGTCACATTCTGAGATTCTGATTCTTTGTGCATTTAATTATTGGTGGTTTAGACTCAGGAGAAGGGGATGAGGAGAAAGAATGAGATCATTTGAGTCCCAACTCTAAGAAGGTACCCACGGCCATGATCTGGCTAGGTCAAGTGGTTTCTGGGTAAGACTCATTGTCTGGCCAGGATCAGAGCCAGATGGAAGAATTTACCCATCTTCTTTCATGGCTAAATCTCCTCAATTTAAATATTTCCATTTTTAGAAATCTCACAAGTATTGGCTTTTTATCATTCTTCTCCATGATTTTTTTTTTAACCCTAAAGACATCTCCCTATAGTCTGGGTAATTTTTTTCCCTAGCACTACTGTTACCTGATTTCTCTTCTTCCCTTGTTGATTTATCTTCCAAGATTTTCCTTTTGTTAGAGCTGAAATTGGATGAGGTAACTGGTTTTTTCCCAGGATGGGAGACTTACAGGTCACATACATAGCTCTGCTCTTTCACCACCATGTCCCATCCTGGGGCCAACTTCCTAATTTTTTTAAAAAGCATGGAAACATCTCACTAACCCAGAGGTTTTGAGGAAATTGAGGGGATTAGGACAGCAGCAGGTAGCTAATTGTGGAACCTGAATGAACCATACTGATGCAATTCTAGAGCTGAAATCAGGAAATTGCATTTCTTCACTTTCTCTCTCCCAGCTTGATTGAAATCTAATATTTCATCCAATTAAAAAAAATCAGGTTTCCTAATGTTATATTGTTTCCTTTCAATTAACTGGCCTTATCTGGTTGTTTTTATTGTGTAAAAATAGAGTCCAGGCTTAAGCTGAGGGAGTTTGGTCCTGCTCTACTGGGTAACTGGCATGTATAACCTAATAAATTGATATGCTTGGAAGATCATACCTTTGTTTCTTCAATCATTTCATCTTTGATCCACCATAGTTGTTAGGATCCAGCTAGCCATCCTAGGCCAGCCCTTTAGCAATGTAGACTGCTGGTCTGGGAAGAGGGCTTTTCCTCCCCCAGGACCAGGGGAGTTCCTCCAAACCCACCCTTTGCCACTATTCCAGGCACAGAATTAATGAGTCACAGCTTCGCCCTCTGTCCCATTCCCCATTCAGCCCAAACCACTGTCTCAAGGAGCTTCCCTCCCATCCCCAGCTCTTCCCCAAGATGAATACGTAAAGCTATTACCTGTCAGTTAGAGGAGTAATAACAAGGCGAGGACTGTTGCCCAGATATTCATAAAAATATTGGAACTGAGCATCGCAGATATTGACAAAACAGTGCTTCTGAGCATCGTCCCAGCGGTGCCGAAGTTGGGACAGCCACGCAAAAGCCTGGGAACTGACGACCTAAGGACATGGTAGAAGTATTCTTGGGTTACGGGCTGCTGTTGTTTAAGGAACTGGGAACTTCAAAAGGCAGCTTCACCGATAGTCGTGTTACATCAAAAACACTCATCAATAAAAAGTTCTTCTCAGTTATTGCAAATTAGGATCACACAAAGAGAAGACAATTGTGGCCCAGTGGATACAGAATTGACTCAGAAACAACTGTATTCTAGGTCTGTCTGGGACACATATTGATTGTGTGACCACAGACAAGTCACTTAACTTCTCAGTGAACGAGGCAACCAAGATTTTAAGTAGGTGAGAATCAAGCAATCAATACGTATTTGTTAGGCAATCAATATGTTCCAGACTCTGTGGTAAACGCTGAGAATACAAAAAAAAATGGTAAACACAGTCCCTTCTCTTGAAAATTGTTCAAAAACCAACCATTTACATACAAGATATAAAGAACATAAGAGGGACATTGACTCAGAGAGAAGGCGACTAGCACTGGGGGACTGGGAAAGACCTTTTAATGAAGGTGGGATTACCAGCTTGCATTGGGAGAGAGCGTTTCCATAACTGGGAGTTCCCAATGCTAAGGAATTCACACATCCAAATCTGTTCCCCATTCCCCAAAGTTAAATATTGTGAGTGGGAGGGAGGGAAGGAGGATGCCTTCATCTTAATGGGACTTTTATTTCCAGATTTCATTATCCATTAGTTCAGTCAATACCTTCCATCTTCCTCTGATGACTCTCAAGAAATCTGGCCATTTTGAAAGCTCTTCTGGGAGGCCCAAAGCCAATGGGATCAGTTAGAGCTCGTCAGCCTGGATTCCTGGGTACTCAAGTGACAAACTCAGTGGGAAGGACCCATACCACCCAACCCCCATTAGAGCCGATAATGAATCTATTTACCACCTTGGGTAAAAGCTTCGTTCTTTATTAAAATGATTTAAAATAATTGATTAGAAAGATGTTGTGTTTTCTCTTGTTTGGAACATGGTACCTTTCAGAAGCTGTTTGATTTCACTCACTGGACTTATGGCCTGTTATTATTTGAGAGAATGGAAAAGCTAGCAGGGTCTTTAAACTGGTCCTTAAACTGGTAAAGGCCCAGAACAGAGGTCATGCTTCAAAATGGGAAAGGAAGAAATTCACAGATCAACAACTTGCCATTTCACTATTCTCTTCAAAGGGAGAGGGACTGTCGCATAGTGGCTAGAGCGCTGGTCTCAGGTTAGGAAGACTTGCATTGACGGAGGGAGTCTCTTCCCTAGAGAATTAAAAGGCTCTGGGGCTTGCTGAAATCCTCCTGACCCCAAGTCCAGACACATGAGAGCCTCTGGAGGAGCTCACCAGTCCCAGAGGATCCATCTTTGGTTGGACCTGCACTGACACTCTCCATACCAATGGCCAACGTATTCGGTAAGTGTCATCCCTGCCAGTGGGCGCCTTGCTTGATATCAATTATCGAGAAATTGAACAAAATTATATCTACTGTTATATCATTCAACTGATTCTAATACATGAGTAGGATTCACCATGCTGGATGAGGGCCCTTAAGGCAGTATTTTGCTCTTCTTAATTCAATGTTTTTTTTTTTTTAACAGTCAAGCAATAAAACATTCAGCGAGACCATTTTTTTCTCCGCGCCCTCCTAATACATGATGTGAAGATGTGGCCTGCTGTGCAATCACATTTGGACAAACCTGGGTGTTGCTCCCGCAGGCAGGGACCTGTTGTCCTGCTTTTTATCCAAGCCCAGACTAGCTACATGCAGACAGGCCTAACATTTGAGAGGTGACAACAGATGGTAGAAATTTTTGCTCCCAGCAACTCCTGGGCTTGGTCTGTGAAGATATGATGGTTGATGAGCTGACCACGGATGAGGGCCTGCATGGGAGCCATAATCAGAAAAGAGAAACTCTCTGAGGCAGGGGCGAGGAGGGAGCATGTGGCAGGGGTTGGAAGGGGGAAGTCTAAGTCCAGGGGGGGCTTTAAGAATTAAAATAAACAAAACTTGGCAACTCACTGGATGGAAGCTTGTAAGGAAGAGGAAAGAGCACAAGACTCAAGGTTGCAAACTAGGGACTGAGAAGATGATGGTCCAGGAGAAAACAAAAACTCCGGCCATGTAGGAGGCAGCTGGGGATGCAGAGCCAAAGCTTAGGGGAGAGATGAAGGGGAGGTACATTTCAGAGCCATCTGCCTGGAGATGGTCGGGGAAGGAGCAAGCCTATGAGGTTCTAGGGGAAGGGGAGAACAATTCACTTAAATCTAATCTCCCTTTAATGTGAGACGATGGGCAGGGGAGACCGCACTCTGTATGTACATCCACTTAGGATCATTTACTTCGACTCAAGCAAGGTTTTCCTGGTATCCCACACTGCATACAAATGAACAAACTGAGAAAGCAGTGATCCCAATTACCCTGCCCAGGCTACCACACAGCCGAGCTGGCGGCAAGGTCACAGTCACAGAATAATTATCAATTTTCACCAGTAATCTAGAAGATGGCATCGGGAGCATGCTCAGTCAGTGTTTAGATGCTCCTGAACTACGAATGGTCTGAATCTCAAGCCGAAAATTGTAACTCGTAACTCACTCCGACATTGCTGATGAGGAGAGAGCGCCCCAGACAAGGATGGTGTACAACAGAGATACTGTCGCATCAGTTCACCCAAGGAGGAAACCAAGGCCCTGCAAAATGATCTCAGGGATCCCAGGCTAGGCTATAGTAAAGAAGAAAAGGATTTTGAGGTCCTAGTGGTTACATATTGAAGGAGTCAACAATACCATGTACTCTCTCCTCAACTCCATTTTGCAGAATTCTCTTCCTTCCTCCCAGCTCAAGGGCCGCCTCCTTTATAAAGTCTTCCCTCTGGCTACCTATTATTCCTTCCTCCCTACTCAAATTCTATAACTGTTTATCCCATCATAGATGGAGAGTAGGAAGAGGCTTTAATCACTTAGTCCAAGATGCTCGTTATGAGAAGAGAGGCCAAGAGCAGTGGACTTGCCAAAGGCCCCGAGCTGGAAATGGGACCTTCTGGCTTCTTCCTTCAAAGTCCGGCTTTTCCCCTGTGCTCTCCTCTGATAGAGCGCAAGCACCAGAGAGCAGCCACTGTTCGTTCCCCAGAATTTGGCAGAGAGCAAGCACTCAATAAGGGCCTGAAGAAGTCTTCATTGAAAAGACAAGCACAACATAAAGGCACACACAGAAATAACGCCCACAAAACTGACCAAACCTTCTTGTCCTCCAACTTAAATCCCTTTCTCCATTCTAACAAATGAGAGGAAAAAGGGAACTTGGGGAGAGAAATGGGGGGAAATGTCCATCAATCCAATGGAAAGGTTCAAAAAGTAAGATTCACTCAGGAAATCAAAATTATTGAGCCAAGAAAAGAGGTGACCTTGTGCTGGTTTTTCCAATTGTATGAAAGGCTCCTTACTGCACAGGCAGCCATAGTGGACTATTCTCAATCTAAGAGGAGGTCCTCCTTAAAGAAATGCCCTGAGGAGGAGTGAAACAAGCCAAAGAGAAGATACTGATATCAGAGTCTTAATGAGAGAGGCAGGGAAGCCCAATGGGTTAAAGAACGGTCTTGGAGCCAAGAAGATCCGAGGTCAAAACTTGCCTCTGACTCCTATTGGCTACAGCCAATACACAGAGTCATACATGACTCCAGGCAAGTCACTGAACTCAGTATCCCAGGCACTAGTTTGCTTTGGGGGAGGGTTTCCACTTTGGGAGCCCCCATTTCCCCAAAATCACAAGTGTGTGCAAAAAAGTAAAGGATTTTGTGGTTAAACACATTTAGCAACCTCTGATTATTTAGAAGTTTGTTTTCAACATAAGGAAAATTTCTTTTTTTTTCCTTTTTTCCTTCTTTCTTTCTTTTTTTTTCCCCGAGGCAATTGGGGTTAAGTGACTTGCCCAGAGTCACAGAGGTAGGAAGTGTTAAGTGTGTGAGGTGAGATTTGAACTCAGATCCTCCTGACTTCAGGGCTGGTGCTCTATCCACTGCACCACCCAGCTGCCCCAGGAAAATATTGTAACAATTAGAGTTACAGAAAAATGGAACAAGATTCTTTGGAGATGGTGAGCTCTCTCAGTTGGGGTCTTTAACCAAAGCTAGATGGCAAATAGTTCTATTAGAGAAGGGATTAATGATCCTGGGTAGCTTGGGCTCAAAGGACTCTGAGGTTCTTTCCAGGTCTCACATTCTATGCTTTTGCGCAAATGGGCACCCTGAAATGCTATGGATTATAAAGATGGAGGTCAAAGGTGACATTGAGTCACCACCCTCAGGAGCAAATCAACTGATGAGATGGCTTCTTTGGATCCCAGATATTCTCTCTGGTCATTCACGAGTAAGGAGATCAAGGATATTAAAAATGTGCTCCAAAGAGGAAAACTCCACAGATGATCCCAACTCCGCAAACCCAAAAACTATAGCAGACATCTCAGGGAAGCTAAGGTCTTCGCACTTGAAACAAAGGTGTCTTTGGAGCTCGGAGGCTGACTCGATGTTTGTTGACTCATCATTGGACTGTTTTCAATGGGAACAAGTATTCTGTGAAATGTGCTCGAGACACATCTGGACCCCAAAACCCTTGCACAAAATTACCTTCTGAGAAACCAGCTTGGCCACGATATCACGGGCATGGACATCGATGGTGCAGATGGTCATTATCTTCTGCCGGTCTCCTGGGGAGAGCTCACCAAGAAGCAGGGTGATCAGTGTGTTTAGCTGAGAGACCTAATAGACAGAAAGCATTCTACTTAATACACTCATTTGACCAGCTCTATGTATCCTGTCTCTCTGACAGATGATTCATGTGCCCCAGTTAACTATGGGAAAAAGATTTAAGGGGGTAGAAGAAATAGTGAAGGTGAAAAAAGAAGGACAATGTTCAACTTGAGTTGAGTAACCCTTCTCAGGAGAAAAGATTAATCCTAGGAATTCCACATAGCATTTTTATGCTACTTTAAGGTTTGTAACTTGCTTTACTTATATTTCCCACTTGATCTTCACAATAATCCTGTGGGAGTAGTGCTATTATTATTCTCATATTACATATGAGAAAACAGCTTCAGAGACACAACACAGCTTGTCCAAAGTAAAAAAATTGTATTAAACAGAGAAATCAAATTCAGGCTTCACGTGAATATATTAAAGTCTTATTTCTGCTATGCCCAAAGCACATTTGTTTATATTTATTTGATTATATTTTCAGTTCCAAGTTGTCTCCCTACTTCCTAACACTAAAATTGAGAGGACCAACATTTGATATAGATATATACGTGGAACCATACAATACATACTTCTATTTATCAGTTTTTTCTCTGGAGGTGGATAGCATTTTCCTTCATAAATTTCTCATAGTTGATGGCTCAGAATAGCTTAGTAATTCACAGTTACTCTTTGAATAAATATGCACTACGTTACTGCATACAACATTCTCTTGGTTCTGCTCATTTCATTGCGCATCATTTTCAAGTAAGTCATTTCATGTTTTTTTCTAATATCAGCCTGCTCAGCATTTCTTATAGTGGTATTCCAAGCCAAACTTATTTAACCTTTCGCCACTTGCGGGGCATTTCCTCACTTTCCAGTTCTTTGTCACTACAAAGGGAGCTGCTATAAATATATTAGAACATACAGATTCTTTCCCTTTTTCTCTGATCACCTTGGGAAAGAGAACTAATAATGTATTGCTTTGTCAAAGGATATAAACACTTTGATAACTTTTTGGGCATAATTCTGAATTTTTCTCCAATCCAAGTCAGTCAGGACCAACAATTTTCATTTCTGTAGCCCAAGAACACAGTAGGTCCCTGGCACACAGTAGGTATGTAAAAAGGCAGACCTATAATTTTATGACACTGAAATACAACAATAAATAGAGGAGCTGTCATTTCCTTAGCATCGATACTCCTTTCACTGTCAAAGATTACAACTCCTCTATGATGTAGTAGATGGTCACTGAGACTTAAAATGGAAGGGAAATGCTTACCCTTTGGCTTGCTTGGTGAGCCTATTGGCAGGTCCTCAAGTGACAGACCTTTACCTGGTCGGTCACCAGGCCATATTGGCAAGAGCTTCCTGAGCCTGCTTCCCATGGGATGAGACTTTGGGGGCTCCAGGATCCATCTTGACAATCAAGAGCTAGAAATGGCTGCAGGGATTCTGGGGCGTACCTGTTTTTTATTGTAATCCTTTAAGGCCGTTTCATATCCTTCTTCCAGTCTGCTGAAGGCTATCCCCACATCTGTGGTCCACCAAATCTGTGAGCTGGTCAGTGCAACTTGGGCTGGGAAGTCCAAAATCCACTGCTCCCTGGGCTTTTCTTCAAAGGCGGTTATGGCATCTGTGATATAACAGCGCACCGTTTCCTGCATGGTTTCTTCAAGACGCTGGAGCCATGTTTCCACCTTTTGAAAAGAGAAGCATTTTATTACTGACTCAATGCTTGTAGTTGAAGAACACTAGCCCTAGCATATTCCGCAGATGCTCTGAAAGGACTGAAGCAGCATTCTAAGGCTATAATCCTGCCTAGGAGACTGTAAAACATTTTACTGAAAGCCAATTAAGTATTGCACAGAATGGTACATTAAATGTGGAGTCAGGAGGAACCTGGGCTCCTAACCTGGCTCCAAGCACATCTGTTCCCGTAGCATCAATTTTTACAACAGTGCTGATGACTCCCAAAGTTATAGCTCTACTCCCCCCATTTCCCCAGACCTCCAATCCCAGACTTCTTATCTGCTCACTACATATCTCTACCTGGGCATTCCCTTTGTCCCTCATAGTCATCAAGCTCTGAAATAACTCCCCTTAGAACCTAACTTCCCTACTTCTGTTTAGAGCAATACTGTGATCCTGGTCACTTAAACCCTTCACCTGCTAAACTTAAACTCTTCTTGTCCCCTCACCTTCAATATGATCATCTGTCGACTCCTGTTGATACTACCTCATTAATCTCACTTCCTTTCTACTCATACTATAATCAACCTAGCTCAGGTTCTCACTTCTGATTTTTTAAAATATTTTTTATTTACTTCATGAACTATTTCCCAATTATCTATAATGCAAATTTTGAGTTCCAAATTCCATCCCCACCCCAATTCTCCCCAATCCTTGAAAAGGCAAGCAATTTAATATTGATTATACATTCCTTCACCTCTTCTTGCTCAAGTTACAGTAATCTTTTTATTCTTGGTAATCCTGCCTCTTGTTTATCTTTTTAAATTTATCCTCAAAACTACTACCTCCGTTATCTTTCCATTATACCATTCTTCTCAAATTATTCCCCCACTTAAAAACCTGTAGCTACTCTCTATTCACTATCAAATAAAATACAAATTCTGGCCATGATGTTCAGCTGGAACCAACTACCTTTCCAGCCCTAACAATGATTTTTGGAACTTATTTTCTACCTGTATTTGTTTACTTTTTATGCCCTAAACCCAGTCTGCCCTCATCCTATCTTCAGGTCTCTGATAATGCTGGTAATGACTCCTCTCCCAATATATTATTGTCCCTTCCTTTCTCCCCTTGCTTTTTGCTCCAAACCAAAAGTGCTTTGGAGTCCATCTTATAATGGCTTTTTCAAAAGTTCAGGTCTGACCACATTATCCCTCTTTCTACTCAAATTCCAGTGGTTCCCTATTAGCCCTATGAACCCATATAAATCTGTTCAAAGTTTGAAAATTTTCATAACTTGACTCTTCCTACTTTTTTCTTCTTACACTTTACTCTTCTCCATGCACTCTACAACGGGCCCATTCTCACACACAGCACTCTATTTCCTTTTTTCTGTGTCCTAGGTGAATGTTCTTCCTCCTCACCTTCCCTCCTAGAATCTCTAGCTTTCTTTCAGACTCAATTCAATCACTGTACAAGTCATTTCCATCTTTCTTGTATCAAAATTATTTCTACACCTCCCTTTACTCCACTCATTAGATGGCAATCTCTTTGAGAACAACATTTTTGTCTTTATACTTAAGCACAGTGACCGGCCTATAGCAGAGAGCATTTAATAAATTCTTGTTGAATTTATTTAGACTTGATTGGATTTAGTTGGCTTAACATCAACAAATATTCATTAAGCCTCTAACGTATGGGAGTCTCACATGCCAGGGGCAGGAGAACTTAGTGTGGAAAGAGCATGTCTTAACATAGGGATGCTCTCAAGATTAAAACTCAGAAGAAAAGAATGACTCCAAAATATCTTCAAAGACTCAAAGAGAAATACAACTTGGGCACAAATACAACTAGTATTTCTGAAAGAGATGAAAAGAAAATTTTCAAAAAGCACAAAAAATGATTTTTAATATCATTGATCACTAGTATGGTAGGTGAAAAAACCAAAAAAGAAATGAAAGTTATGGGGATTTTTTCTTAGGGAGTTGTTTAATTGCCTGTTCTATTTCTTTTTCTGAAATGGGACTATTCAAGCAATTTACTTCCTCCTCTGTTAGTCTGGGAAGTCTATATTTTTGGAGGTAGTCATCCATTTCACTTAGGTCATCAAATTTATTGGCGTAAAGTTGAGCAAAATAACTCCTTATTATTTCTCTAATTTCCTCTTCATTGGTGGAAAGTTCTCCCTTTTCATTTTTAAGACTACTAATTGAAATGAAAGTTATGGAAGAAAGGATTAGAAAGGGAGTTTTATAGTAAAAATCCAGAATTTACATGTCTAAGACAGAATATTACATGTAATTAAAAAGTTCTGAGCAAACACTATCAGATCAGAAACTTTAACAACCACTATTTTTAAAAATTAAAAAGCTTAGAGCCCAATATTCCATGAAGCATAAGATATAGATTTACAACCAAAAATAGCTTGCCCAGTAAAACTGGGTGTGAGAGGGGGAAATGGGTCTTTAATGAAATATAGGACTAAGAAATCCTGATGAAAAGACACAAACTGCATAAACACTTTAAAATACAAATATAGGAATCACAAGAAACATAAAAAGTAAACAGAATAAGAGACCATAAGAGACTGAAAAAGAAAGAAAAAACTTGTTTACATTTTATGGGGAGGTGAAAAATGTACCCTCTTAAAACTATCATTGTCAGAGTTTATAGAAGGAATCTAATTAGACAAAGGGTCTGGGAATGGTTTTGTTATGCCTTGATGATCTTTTAGAAGAATGGAAAGGGAGGGGAAGAGGAACACTCTGTATGTATGGGAAGGGAGAAGAAGAATGAGAAATTTTGTTTTATATAATTGAGATGTGAAAGCAGAAGACTAAATAAACAAGGAAGATGGGAGTGGGGAGGAGATATCTGGACCCTGCTCTCATCAGGCTAATCTAATCATAGAAGAACATACTCCCATACAGAGAGAACTGGGTCAGTAAAAACAAAAACAAAAACATTTCACTCAACAGAGAAATGTGAAGGAAAGTGAACAAGTGGAAAGAAGGAACTCAGGAGGGGGATAAATTAATAGAAATATTAGCCTGAAGCAAAAACAAATCACCCTTTAACAAAAGAGGGTAGATTTCAAAGAGAGGTTTAAAATGAATAAAGAGTAACTTATCAGACTCTGGGTGAGGAAAAAGGAGAAGTAGGGGAATAGAAATACATTTCCCAGAACCCAGAGCATTGGTGCTAAACTCACTCCTTTATTTTCATTATCCTTTTCCTAATTATAAAGAGAAAAGCAAAAAGCAAAGAGAGAAAAGTATAAAATAATAAGTTGAAGGAAAATACACGTAACAATGGTAATTATAAATATAAATAATTATAAATATATATTATATTTATATATTTATATAACACATATATTATGTGATATATAATATATATTTATATATCATATAATATATGCATTACATACTATATAATATATATTATATATTATTACATAATATGATATATATATTATATATGTAATATATAAAATAAAAATATATAATTATAAATATGATGGGGAGAGGATTCTGAGAAGTTGGCAAAACAGCAAACTTTCAGCTCTCCAAATTTCTTACAAAACAAATAAACAAACCTCAGAACATTGCTTCAGAGTGAATGTAGAGCAGCAGAAATAAACAGGAGAGGGAGTAAAGCGGTTGTCTTCCTAAGACAACTTGAGAAGACCTCAGGAAAAACTCAAACTCCTGAGAGAGATTCTGAGTGAAGTGCAAATATTTCCAGGTATTTGCCTGAATCAAAAAACAACCAACTCTTGAGGCTCCTGGGTTTGAAGGCAGCCTCAGCCTCAGGAATTTTCACTTTACCAGGTAGGAGTCAGACAACTGAGTAGGAGAATATTGAAGGACCTTCCACTGTTGAGGGATGCCAAGTGCAGCTGTACTGACCTGACCCAGAACCGGCGCTGGGTTGCAGTTTTGGGGAAGGAGTAAGCATACACCTGGTGAGGTGGTAGAAGAAGGGCAGATATCCAGCTGGCTATCAGTTTTTGCAGGAGAGCAGAATACCTGGTTTCAGTTCTGGGGTAGAAAGGAACCTGGGCCCTGGGACTGAGCTAGAATAAGAAGAATCCGAGGCTTGGGGCATCATATTCCCTATACCTCGGGACTAGAACTTGATTATAATAATAACTGCTGAAAATAAAATAAAAATGAATAATCAAAGGAGAAGCAATATAACCATAGATAGCTACTGTGGAAATGGAAAAAATTGGGGTTCATGTGTAGTTACATAGAAAATAGTGCAGTTATAAAAAGTCACTCCTTTTTTAATGAGAAATGTCAAATGGGCCAAAGTCCAAAAAGAAACCTTGGAAGAATTTAAAAATCAAATAAGAGGAAGCAATTAAATTAATTAGAAAAAAATAAGAGCAGTTCAAGAAAATCAAGAAAATTGTGAAAAGAAAACTAATCAGTTTGAAAACTAGGATCAGAAAAGGGAAAGTTAAAGATGTTATTATAAGACATGAAGAAAGAATAAAACAAAATTTAAAGAATGAAAAAATAAAAAATAATGTGAAACATCTAATTAGAAAAATAAGCAATCTAGAGTAGATTCAGCTACTGATTATGCTGAAAGTTATGATTAAAAATAATCTACATACAATATTATAAAAAAGTTATCGGGAGGGGGGGCAAGATGGCAGAAAGCAGACACAGCTTTCTATGACTTTATCTCACTTTCTCTCAAACTAACAGCAGATTAAGCCTCTAAACTGGTTTTGGAATCAAAGAACCCACAAATATCTGGAGTACGACATTTCCCAGGGGGAAAACTTGGAAGAATTTCAGAACATGGGGATAGTCTGCTGAGCCCAGACTGCAGCACAGGGAGCCAGAGTGTTTGTGTCCATCTTTTGTGAGCCTCTTAGGCTACCCTGTCCTGGGTACAAGCAGGTGATTTGGCAGATTTGCTACAAATGGCAAATTGTAAACTGCTGAGCCTTGGAAGAATGTGGGACCTGGCTGCAATTACTCAGCACTGGAAAGCAATCAGAATTGCCCCAGGGCAAATCAAAGCAGCTGTTGCTTCTTTGCATTAAGAGCAAACATCAACATTTTAAAAAATAGCAAAAAACAAAAAACAAAACAAAAAAAAAAAACTCTCATCATAGACAGCTTTCATGAAGAGAGAGAAGAATAGACCTCAACTCCCAAAGTTCCTAAAGGTAAATCAACTCCAGATGAAGCCCCAAAGGGGATTATGAACTGGTCCCCATTTCACACGGCTTTCTTGGAAGATTTCAAAAAGGATCTTAAAAGATGTTAAAAGAAAAATGGGAGAAGGAAATGAGATCTTTGCAAGAGAGTATGGAAAAGGAAAAACAGAAATTATCTGAAGAACACTCCTTAAAAATAGATTTAATAAAATGGGAAAAGCACACAATTCCTGTCAAAATAGATTTGGGGAAAACCACATATCTCCCAACAAAATAGATTTGATGAAATGGGAAAAGCATATAACATTTTATAAAATAGATATGAAAAATATACCAATTTGTTGAAAAAAACTGAAATGGAAAAAAAGGCAATGAACAAAACAATTCAACTGCCCAAATACAAAAGGTAACTGAAGAAAACAATACACCAAAAGAATTGAACAAATGGAAATGAATGACTCAATAGGGCTTCAAAAATCAGTCAAACAAAACCAAAAAAAAGAAAAAAAAATACAAGAAAACAAAATATCTCCTAAGAAAAACAACTGACCTGGAAAATAGATCTAGGAGAGATAATCTAAAGATTACTGGACTTCCTAAAAGCCATTATGGGGGGAAAAAAAACCTAGAACTTATCCTTCAGGAAATCACAAAGGAAAATTTCCCTGATGTCTTAGAATCAAAAGATAAAATAGCCATTGAAAGAATTCATCAATCACCTACTGAAAGAGAACCCCAAATGAAAACTCCAAGGAATGTCATGGCTAAATTTCAGACTATTGCACCAAGGAAAAAATATTGCAAGCAGCCAGAAAGAAACAATTTAAATATCAAGGAACCATAATCAGCATTGCTCAGCACCTACCAGCTTGAACCTTAAAGGACTGAAGGGCCTGGAATCTGATATTCCAAAAGGCCAAGAAGTTTGGATTACAGCCAAGGATAAGATATCCAGCTAAAATGAGCATTATCTTTCAGGGTAGAAAATGGACAATTGATGACACAGGTGATTTTCATTTATTTCTTATGAAAAGACCAGAGCTGAACAAAAAAACTGATCTCCAAACACAGAACTCAAGAGAAGCATAAAAAGGTAAAAAGGAAAACTTGAGAACTATATTTCTGTTATGGGTATAATATGAAAAAGAAACTAGAGTTTCGTGGAAAGATGATTGTACTGGAAAAAGGAGGAAAATAAGGAAATTATTTCTCATCTCATAAAAAGGCAAAGAAAACCTATTATAACTGAGGGAAAGAAGGAAGGGGAATGAGCATTGTATGAATCTTATGGGATTTGGCTCAAAGTGAGATATCAGACATATTTGGTTTCACAGAGAAACTTGTCTCACTTTATGAAAGTAGGAGGGGAAAGGGAAAAAGAAATGGGAAAGCTAATAAAAGGGAAAAGAGAACTAGAAGGGGGAAAGTATAAGAAAGGAGGAGGGGCTTTAAAGGAAGAGGGCTGTTGGAGGCCGGTGGTGATCAGAAGCAAAATACTGGGGAATAGCGAAGGGGGAACAATATAAAAGCCTAACTTAGGGTAAATAAGATGGCAGGATATACAGAATCAGTTATTTTAACTGTGAATGTGAATGGGATGAACTCTCCCATAAAACGGAAGTGGATAGCAGACTGGATTAAAAGCCAGAACTCTACAATATGTTATTTATTAAAAAAAACACATTTAAAGCATAGTGATACATACAGATGAAGGTAAAGGGCTGGAGCAAAATCTATCATGCTTCAGATGAAGTTAAAAAATCAGGGGTAGCAATCCTAATCTCAGATCAAGTAAAAGCAAAGATAGATCTAATTAAAAGAGATAAGGAAGGAAATTATATCTTGCTAAAGAGTACCATAGATAAAGAAGCAATATCAATACTAAACATATATGCACCAAATTTGGATATAGCTTCCAAATTCCTAGAGAAGTTAAGAGAGCTGCAAGAAGAAATAGACAACACAACTATACCAGAAAGGGAATCTCAATCTTGCTCTCTCAGAAATAGATAAATCAAACCACAAAGTAAATAAGATAGAATTTGAGGTAACAGAATATTAGAAAAAGTTAGGTATAATAGATCTCTGGAGAAAATTGAATGGAAACAGAAAGGAGGTTATTTTTTTCTCAGCAGTTCATGAAGCGTATATAAAAATGATCATGTATTAGAGCATAAAAACCTCAAAATCAAATGCAAAAAGGCAGAAATAGTAAATGCATTTTTTCAGATGATGCAATAAAAATTACATGCAATTAAAAGACCAGTGGAAAACAGACCAAAAATTAATGGGAAACTAAATAATCTAATCCTAAAGAATGAATGAGTGAAACAACAAATCATAGATGCAATCAACAACTTCATCCAAGAGAATGACAATAATGAGACAACATATCAGAATTTGTGGAATGCAGCCAAAGCAGTTATTAGGGGAAATTTTATATCTCTAGGTGCTTACTTGCATTAAGCAGAGAAAGAGAAGATCAATGAATTGGGGTTATCACTAAAAAAGCTAAAAAAAAGACAAATTAAAAATCTCCAATCATATACCAACTTTGAAATTCTGAAAATAAAAGGGAAGATTAATAAAATTGAAACTAAAACTATTTAATTAATAAAACTAAGGCTTGGTTTTATGAAACAAAATAACAACAAAATAGATAAACCTTTAGTTAATTTGATTAGAAAAAGGAAAGAAGAAAATCAAATTGTTAATCTCAAAAATGAAAAGGGAAAACTTTCCACCAGTTAAGAGAAAATTAGAGCAATAATTAGGAGTTATTTTGCCCAACTATATGTCAATAACTTTGATAATCTTAGTGAAATGGAGGAATATTCACAAAAATATAGATTGCCTAGGATAACAGAAGAGGAAATAAATTATTTAAATAGTCCCATTTTAGAAAAAAGCAATAAAACAAGCTATTTACTCAACTCCCTTTTTCTTAGGGAGCCAGACAGATTTATATGTGAATCCTACCAAACATTTAAAAAACAATTAATTCCAATACTATATAAACTACTTGAAAAAACAGGGAAAGAAGGACTCCTACCAAATTCCTTTTATGACACAGAAGATATGGTGCTGATATCTAAACCAGGTAGGGTGAAAACAGAGAAAATTATAGACCAGTTTCCCTAATGAATATTGATGCAAAGATCTTAAAAAATATAGATGATAAAAAGTCATGCCCAGGATAATACACTACGGCCAAATAGGATTTATGTCAAGAATGCAGGGCTGGTTCAACATTAGGAAAATTATTAGCATAATTGACTATATCAATAATCAAACTCACAAAAATTATATGATCATCTCAATAGGTTCTCAAAACCATTTGAGAAAATCCAACACTTATTCCTATTAAAAACACTAGAGAGTATAGGAATAAATTTTCCTTAAAATGACCAGAGCATCTATTTAAAACCATCAGCAAGCATCATATATAACAAGGACAAACCAGAACTATTCCCAATAAAATCAGGAGTGAAACCAGGTTGCCCAATATCACCATTACTATTTAATATTATATTAGAGATATTGGCTTTGACCATAAGAGAAGAAAAAGAGATTAAAGTAATTAGAGTAGGTAATTGAAGAAACCAAATTATCACTCTCTGATATGATGTATTCTTAGAGAATACCAAAGAATCAACTAAAACACTAGTAAAAAACAAAGAAACAAAACCAAAACAAAACAAAGAAATTATCAGGTAGAATTGCCTGAAATTCTAGAACAAGAAGGCAAAGCAGAAATAGGAAAAAAAAAAACCATTGATTGCCACCCGAAAGATCCGAGGAGGAAAACTTATAAGGATGTTATAGTCACGTTTCAAAGCTCCCAGGTTTAGGAGAAAATATTTCCAGCAACAAGAAGAAAACAATTTAAATATTACAATAAGGAATATACAAGTCCTAGAAGCAATTGCATTGAAAAACCATAGATCTTGGAGCACTATATTTTGTAGCAAAAGAACTGGGTTTTTGACCAAGGGTAACTTACCCTACAAAGTTTAGTAATCCTGAGTAAAAAAAACGGACATTTAATAAACTGAAAATCTTTCAGGTATTTGTGACAAAACCACCAGAACTGAATGGAAAATTTGATATGGAACCAGGAGAAATATAATGTATGCATTAAAGACCTTAATAAGGTCAAATTGCTTCATTCTTGTATGTGATAATGTATAATGCCAGCACTCTTATGACTGTCATCATTACTTGAGTAATTTGAAGGAAAGACTTGGGCTGATGTGTATGATGAAGTGATTCTAGAAAGACAAAAATGTAGGGAGAGATAAAAAGGAGTAATTATCTCATAAAATGAGGCATGGAAGGAAGAAATGATAAAGAAGAAGCAAATGGGATATGAGCAAGGAAACTACATCTTGCAAAAAACACCATGGATAATGAAATAATATGTATGCTTCAAATTGTATAGTACTTAAATTCTTAGAGGCAAAATTAATTGAGTTAGAGGAAGAAATAGACAATTAAATAGACTTGTGGGGGAATCCAACTTATCCCTTTCAAAGCTAGATAAATCTAACCATAAAATAAATAAATTAATTAAGAATATGAACAGTATATTAGATATGAGAGACCTCTGGAGAAAACTGAATGGAAATAGAAAGGAGTATAATTTTTTTTCTCAGCTATAAATGGCATCTTCATAAAAATTGACCATATACTAGAGCAAAAAATCTCCTAACCTAATGCAGAAATAATAAATGCACTTTTAAGATTATAATGCAAAATAAAATTACATCCAATAAAGTTATAGAAGTAGAGATCAAAAGTTAACTAACTAAAATTAATTAACTAAATTAACCAAATAATCTAATCCCCCAAAATGAACAGGTCAAAGAACAAGTCATAGAAACAATCAATAATTTCAGATTTTGCCTCTCATACATCATTTAATTTCTAGACAACCTCTATAAATTGTAGAGAAGGTATCAACCTGTATTAGTAGAGAGAGTTTCCTTGCTTGGAATTCACATAGAGATGTGAATGAATTCACAGATCTGATCCCTACTTTTATCTTTACATAAAACAACAACAAAGAGGACAAATAAATTTAGAAATCCTTAACCCAAGATTAATGGGGGTGAATAAATTAAAATAATACTTACATAAGTGGGAACTTTACTTTGCATCTAGGCTCTGTGACTTACAACCCTTCTCCAGTTCCATTGCCTCAATAGCTTTTTCTATTTCAACCTCTGGGAATCTGAAGGCAGCATTCCCTCTAGAACAACTCATGAATCTTTGCTTACATGGCCTATGCATTCACATGCAGTATGGAGAGGGACATGCTCATTCTCCTTGCTGTACATCCCAATAGCTCGGCTGGCCACTAGCTGCTGGCTATCTTCAAACTGCAGATCTGCAATGCTGTCAAAGAGTTTGGTCAAGTGTCTTGTGACCTGGAACAAAGCAAAGAGACAGAAGAAGGCAATTTTTATTTATTTTTACAAAAGACTCTAGTATTCTAGAATAACAGGGGAAGGGGGAGAGGGAGCTAACTGCATTTTTAAAAAATGATTTATTAAAACAAACCAGAATAAATATGATGCCTCAGAAAGAAAACAGAATTTTGAGCCAGAGAATCTGGATTCAAATACCGTTTCATTAATATGACCTCAGGCAAGTCACTTTCCATCTCTTGTGGCCTGAGTTGTCTTATCTGTAAAATGAGGCATCTGTAGGATCAGTGATTCAGAACTAGAAGAGACCTCAGAGGCCAAAGAGTGTCTTCTAGCTCTTCATCTATAATCCTATGTCCCAGTTATCAGCAAGCCCCTGGGAAGAAAGGATTGGGACATTTTTGTCTTTGGCTCCAGTCTCACTTACTCTAAAACATGTTCCACACAACTGCCAAAGGAGCTTTCTGAAAGTTCTGACCCAACTGTGTCATTCTTGTGCTCCTTCTCCCCTTTAATATCAAATATACACTCCTTGGTGTGGCCTTCATTGTCCTTACTATCTTTCCAGATGTGGTATACATTTTTTCTCTCCTTCCCCTTCTATGGTCCAATTCTTGGTCTTATTGTTTCTTATCCATGAAACTCCACCTCCATACCTGAAACATTCCCTCCTCAACTCCAATTCTTAAGATTCTCAAGTTTCCTTCAAATCTCAGCTCAGAGGCCAGCTTCTTCATGAAGATTCCTGACCCTTCCCCAGCTGCATTATGTACCACTTATTTTCTCTCTCTCTGTCTCTGTGTCTCTGTCTGTCTGTCTCTCTTTCTCTAAATATATATATATATATATATAATATCCTATATTTCTTAAATGAAATATACATATATAATATTTTATATTTATTCAGAGACAGAGAAGAAAGAGGAGAGGAATTTGGGTCTCAGCTATGAAACCTTAAACCATCTTTTAGGGATATATATATATATATATATATATATATATATATATATACACACATATTATATACTTGTTCCTCTCTCTTTTAAGAATGGAAGCTCCCTTTAGGTAGAAACTACTTCACTTATTAGTGTCCTGAGGGTCTAGCATATAATAAGCATTTGGTTATTGATGGATTGGACCCCAACACTTACTACTTAATAAAAGTTTGTTGAAATGATGTCATTTTTTCAGGTCAGTTGAATCCTTTTAAGAATCAACAAAAGTTGAAAATGATTATCTAATCTCAGGTTTCCCTTCCCTTCTATAAAATAGGTATTTTAAGACATTTGTCCCATCTCCTTCACAAAGCTGTTAGGATGATGAAGGGATAGATTTAGAGCTGGAAGCAGGCTTTGAGATTATCTAGATCATCCCTCTACTTTTACCCTTGAAGAAACTGAAGTCCAGAGAGGTAAAAGAAATGACCCTAAGTCACACAGTTTGTAAGCGGCAGAGCCAGGATTTGAACCCAGTTCCCTTGACCCCTTCCCTTGTACTGCTACCATAAACATTATGGGAATGTTGGCTATAATGGCAGTAAGAAGAAAGTATGTTAACAGGTTCCCTTAGTAAGCTCTTGCCTGTTTCCCCCTTCCTGATCTGCTACATCCCACTGATGACCTTTAGGTCACTCCAGTTCCCAATCCATCCAGAACTCAATACTAGCTCCAGCTCTGCTTCTAAGCTTTGCCACCAGCCTTCCATTGACCCTGTGGCATTGTGTAACCAACCAACAACAATAGTGGCTAGTCTAGCCCTCTACTTTTAGGCTGACAAATATCAAAATCCTCTAAATCATTTATTCTCTCTTTTTTAGGTTAAATACATGCAATTCTTCTAAACATATTTCCATATTTATCACACTGCCCAGGAAACATCAGATCAAAAGGGAAAAACCACAAGAAAGGAAATAAAAACAAGCAAATAAATAACAACAAAAGGTGAAAATCCTCTGCTTTGAGCCACATTCAGTCTCCATGGTTTTCTCTCTGCATGTGGAAGGTACTTTCCATCACAAGTCTATTGGGATTGCCTTGAATCACCTCATTGCTGAAAAGAACCAAGTCCATCACAGTTGATCATCACACATAGATTATTTATTCTCTATTTAACGATCTCAACGATGGAGACTCTCCATCAGTGCTGGGTATTTTCTCACATTTCCTATTATATTTTTGTACATAAAGACTTCTATGATTTAGCAGTGAGAGAACCTGCTAAAATGATACCATTCACAAAACTTGATACAGATCTAAGATCAGTTCTTGGGGACCTCCTTCTTCCTGGATCCTAAATCTGGGCAGGAGAGTAGATATTTATACTTAATCCCCATAAGATGGAGAGAGACTTCTCCCTTTGATTTTATTCCACCAAGATGACAACCCTCATTCTGACTTTTTCTTGAAATATCACAAAGAATAAATAAAAATAACAAGAAGTATCATGGAAATGTAAAATTGTGTCCTGGAGAGAAGAGTAACTCAAAACTCGAGAAGTACAAGGGATCTTAGCAGATATCTACTTCAGTTTCCTCCATTTATAGAGAAGTGTTTAATTCTGTTTTAGAGAGGGGAAATGATTTGGCCAAGATCACATAAGTGACCGATCTCCACCTCCCCCTTTACCACCAAAGCTTTTTCCATTATCCCCAACCTGGGAGGCTGAGATTATTTTGAGGGAGGGTAAACTAAGAAAGAAGAGAAGTCTTCCTCATGTGTCCAGACTATTCTGAAAATGCCAAATCAACACTGCCAGTTGTAATGCCCTTGAAAGGAAGGCCATCTTGGGGCTTCAGTCTTTTTCTTAGTCTATTCACTGTGAGCAGAGAAGGGGGAGGAAATCACTTTAGAAAATCTGGTAAAAGTTGTTTAAGTTTGAAAAGGATGAGCATTTAAAACTCTCACTTTCTTTAAGTTAGAGTTGATTTGCTGTGTCTGGGTCTCTGCCTGAGGGATCCCATCCTCCCATATCTCTGAACATAATCCCCCTCCGGGCTTCCACAAAAACCTCTCTCCAATGATCGGGCAATTCATTGTCCCACTGAAGTGGCCGTGGGAGCTCAGGCTTTCGGTGGTGTGTAGATGATGCAGTGCAAAGGGCAGGGCACGCTGCCATATAAATAGGACTTTAACCATCACCCAAACCAAGGATTGTCGATATGGGCGAGGGCCGAGAGCGATGAGTCCCCAAAGAGTCCTAGTACCACGGCCAGCAGCTCAGTCACGGCAAGAAGACATTGCTCTTCGCTCTCTCACCAGACTTGCTTACTCAGCTGATTCTTGCTGCAGTCAGCCCCTAGAAAGTAGGGAACTGGAAGATTTTCATCTTAATAATAGCTAGCACTTATATAGTGCTTACTATGTGCCAGGCACTGTGTTAAGCAGTCTGGAATTATCATCTCACAACCACAGAAAGTAGGCGCTATTATTATCCTACTTTATAAAATGGGGAAACTGAGACAAACAAGGGACCTTGTCCCATCCTTTAGATTTTTCTGCTCTAATAAGTTTTTTTTCCTCTTATTCACTAACATGAAAGTAGCTTCTTTTTCTTAATTCTAACTTCTTAATAGTTTCTAAATTATTCGCGCAGGGAGGGCTCAGAGCTGAGGAGGGCTGCAGAGGAGGAGCCGACAGCATCAAATAGGATGTAACATGTTCAGAAGAGAACCTCAACCCATTTCAAATAATCATCCATTGAGAACCGGCTGAAAACAATCACCTTATTAGCATCATGGATCCCTCTGGCAATGGGGTGAAGCTTATGGATACCTTCTCAGCACAAGATTTTTAATGTATAAAATACATAGGGTCCCAAAGACCCAAAGAACAATTATGAAAATATATTTAAAAAGCAGGTTCATAGACGCTGATCAAGCCCAACCCCCATTTTATAGCTAAGGAAACTGAGGCTAAAAAGAGATGGAGAACTTGGTTAAGCTTTCATCAGGACGGGGAATAGCGTTGCCGTTATTTTCATCAAGCGTTCAGCAGGTTTCCAGAAGAATATATGGGTTTGCTTGTTTTTCTAACGACATCCCATTCCCCGAGCTCCCAAGTGCTTGGAGCATCCATCTCCCGACCAGCTGGCCTCCGGGACCCGCGGCTTTTGTCTACCTGTGGACAGGGCAGTGAGCTATCTACATCTGGGGAAATCAGCATTTCAGAGACGCGAGTCCTCAGCAATCTGCTCCGTCACCCCCATCTGCTCTCGCAGAAAACAGGGGGGAAAGGAAGTGTAATTAACACGCCTCCACCAATTACATCTTCAGGGCTGACCCCCCCTTCCCTCCAACTCCATATATTCTAACTATCATCCTAGCCCGGAAATACGGCTCAACCATCCACCATCCAAGTGGCCGGGGGCTGAAAAAGGACAGAAAGGATGCTCTGATGGGGCAAAAGTCCACAAAGATGAGTTCAATTTCCGTGTTTTTGCCGAGTCCTTCCAGTGACTCAGGTTCTTAATTTCGGAATCAAAACTGGCTCTTCTCCCTCCTGCACCTCACAATCTGCAACCCCCCCCCAAATTAATCCTTGTAAAGCACCATGCTGATTATATTACTCACCTGCTCAAGAAGCTACTGTAGCGCTCTAGAGACTCTAGGATAGAATAAAAAATCTCTTCTGGGTGCTCTAAGACCTTCACAATCCAGCTCCAAACTACTTTTTCAGAGGGATCTCCCATTATTCCTCTCTTCTACTGGACATTCTAGCCCTACTGGCCCTGTGCACTACAATCCATTTACCACCTCTATGCCTTTGTACAGGCCATTCCTGACCCCTAACACGACTCTCATTTAGCTCTTAGAATCCTTAGTTTCTTTCAAATCCCAGCTCAAATACCTCCTAGAGGATTCCCCTTTTCTTTGATTCTCCCGGCTATCAGTGCTTCCCTAATTCCCTCCACCTCACCCTTGACAAAATCGCTCCCCTCTAATTCAGTTGTATTTCGCACAGACTTCCTCATGCACACATTGTTCCTGCAGGGCAACGTAAGCTCCTCGAGGGCAGACACTGGTTCTTGACTTCTCTCCAGCACAATAAGGCACGTGCTGCCTTACACATACACAGCAAATGGAGGTTGGATTCAATCAGATTTTGGAAAATCACATTAATCTTCATATTAAAAATGCCCCTCCCAGCTAGCGAGGGGCAGAAGGCTCTCCATGCGAGGAGCAGACTTCTTCCTGTGGTATCCCTCTTCTCGTGCTCTAGAAATGTGGAGACCGAATCACAAGTCGTGAAGGACCCTCCTGGGGTCTTAGAAACTTGTGACCTTCTTGGGTCTCAGTTTCATCATCTATAAAATGGAATCACAGGAAGACCTGAATTCAAATCCAGTATCAGACCTTACCAGTTCGCCAGATGCGCAGAGCACCTGGCTCATCTACACGAGTTCAAATCTAGCCACAGCCACCTACTAGCCGGGTGACTTCACTTAACCCTGTTCATCTCAGTTTCCTTATCTATAAAATGGACTGGAGAAGAAAACGGCAAACTGATCCATTATCCCCCAAAGGGGTCATGAGGAATCAGATATGACTAAAGAAAAATCAAAGAAATACAGATATATACATATGTGGGTATAACTCTATAGACACAGGTATAGACATGTACAGTGTATATTTAACTGTACAGACACCTGTGTGTATAGACATGTACATATTGTATATATAATGGTATAGACACATGTGTAGATATGTACATGTGTGTGACAGTGCAGACATGTGTACAGACAAGTACATATGTGTGTGTATAATTGTATGTGTGTAGACGTGTACCTGTGTGTCTGCTGTATTTACTTATCTGCGCCGTGTTGTTTCTTGCTAACAGAGGTTCCCGCAGGAAGCGATGCTTTCAGTCCTCCTCCTCCCGGCCTGCCAGCTCCTAGCCCAGAGCCCACACAGTCGGTGCTTATTAACTGCTGACTGACAGAACTGGGGGCAGGTCGTGTGACCGACGGAGAGAGCACCTGGCTCAGAGGGAACATTTGGCCTGAGCTGAGTCCCAACTCTCCTATCTTACCAAGTGACCTTGGAAAGGTCGCACAGTTTCCTGGTGTATAGAATGAAGGGTTTGGGCTGGGATCTCAGAGGTTTCTTGGAAAACGGTTCTGCAAAGAGCAGCAAAGTGACTGGTCCGGAGTCGCCATCTAGGAAGCCTGGGGGCAGGACCCGAGCGCTCCCCAACTCCCCCCCACCCCTTCCCATGCTGCCTCTGGATGATGATCCATGGATTCTGTGCCTTTGGGGGCAGCAGTCCCGGGGGGGAAGGGGGACGTTACCCGCCGTGGCTGGTTCCCGTTGGAGAGAATATCAAGCAAATGAGCAGAAGAGACAAAGTAGAACCGAGGAAAAGCCAGACGCTTGGTCTCCAGGTACTCAGCGAGAGCTTTTTCACAAAGAACAAGCCTGAAAAACAGAAGGGAAATGGTAGCGTGAGTCCGGGCCATGGGGCTATTTTTAAATCTAGGGCCATTCTTTCTGAGCCCGCAGAGGGAGGACTCCCAGATCTCTCCCAGCAGCTTCTTAGAACCTAGACGGCTCAGGTCTCTCCAAGGGGACAAAGGAGCCGATGGATGCCCACTTGTCTTAGGGAACAGCTTGGTCACAGCCTGAGACCCCACCGTTGGTCTGTGTCAAACGGAGGACTGGAGCATGGGCAGGGGCGTGCTAATAAATATTTAACAACCAGCTCTCCCAAAAAAAGGACATACAATGTACTTCCAAAGCTTAATCTCCATCATTACTTTCTCCATCATGTTCTTGAGCCATAGAATCCACAAAATTAATTGAACTTTGACTTGAAGCATTTGCCAGTTTCCCAGGTGTAAATGCTCACACTAAGTTTAACAATCGGCTCTTGGATCCGAGTTTTCCTGACTCTGGGGCCGGCCCTTTTATCTACTTTGACATGCTATACCTCATTGCTGTTGTTACTGAAACGAGACTTAATCATATTACTACAATCCAGTGCAGCGTCATGGTGGGAGAGCCAGAAAGCTGGACTCGATCCTCGAGCCGTGGCTCTGACTCCAGGCAGGCTAAGAGTAATGTGCAGCTGCCCTGAGGGGGACCTGCCCTGAGTGGGGACCTGCCCCAAGGGGGGACCCAGAATCAGGCTCCAGATGGTCTCCTTCCCCCGCCCTCGTCACCCATCTCCTCAACCCTGTACTAGGAGCAGAAATGGAGGCAGAGTCTCTGAGCAGACAGGGGCCGTCTGGGGCGACCCGGACCGAGACCCGGATCCCGCCAATGGCTCTCCCTGCCTGGCCCACAATGAGCACCGGCACGTTAAGCAACTGCTGCCAGGGAGCAGCCCTCCCCTCCTGCCTCCGGTGGCCTTTAGACTCTTCTTCCTGAAGCCCGCTCCCTGGCACCAGCCCCTGTCGTTTCCCTTTCTGTCACTTCCATCTAGCGCTTCTGGGCCGGCCCTGATTTCCATGGAAGTGAATCAGAAACAATTGCCTCCTGCAGAAGCCTCCTCCCGGCCTCCCCCTTTAATGAAACTCTGTTTCAGCTCTGAAGGTTTCTTCGGTTGAGAATTGATCCATATTATGTTCTGCCTCGAGTTTGATTCTATTCAACATGTACCGAGCTGTTCCCGTGGACGAGGCCGGGGAGCCCTGGCACGAAGCGGCTCTCGGGGGGGAAACAAGCTTTGCACCTGTGGTTCCAGCCAGGATGCCGACGGCTCACTTTACTGCCATAGAAGTCGCCCCCCGCCCTCCGCTGAGGACTTTTGGAGGCTTTTTCTGATTTCCTTCAGTTCTCTGCCCCTTGGAGAGGCCGGGAGGCTGGCTTGGAGCCAGGAAGAGGCCCCGAGACCAGGTTTGAATCCTGCCTCCAACACAGAGAAGCATAACCAAGGCCAGCCAGCCTCAGTTTCCCCACCTGTAAAAGGTGGGAAGCTTTGGGGCACAGATCCCGGAGGGCCAGCTGGATTTAAACTTGGGCTCACACACTGATTACTGTGTGAGCTTCCTATGGCTCAACTTCCTCCTCTGTAAAATGGGAATAACAAGAGGGCTTCCGCTGTGAGGGTGACAAGGGGCAAAGCCCTCTGCAAAGCTCGGAGGAGGATGGCTGCGGTGAGCTTGGCTCAGAGGGCCGGAGCTTGTCAAGTACGGATGGGAGGCGCGGCCCCGGACACAGGGAGGGGTTTTCACACCTTAAGCCACAAGTGCATCAGTGACTGTCGCCATGTTGCCCACCCAGTCTAACCTGGCTTGCAAATCCTTCAGCTTTTCATAGAGATAGGGCCGGCCCGTGGCTTCCAAGACATTCTTAATCTTTGCTGTGTCAAACATTAATTCCTGCATAGAAGGAGACAAGTCAGACACCAACATTCAGATTTTCCCAAGCCCAGCGCCCGCTTCCTGCCAACTGCATCCCATGGCTCCAGCCCCCCCCCCCACCTTCTGCCTTCCCTAGTGCCCCCAGTACATGAAGCCCCCCAAATGTCACTTGGGTCTATCTCATTCATTGTTCAGTCACGTTGGACCCTTTGGGATTCCTTCTCGGGGGTCTCTTGGCAGGGATGCTGGAGCAGTTCACTATTTCCTTCTCCAGCTCATTTTATAGATGAAGAAACTGAGAGACATGGGGTTAAGTGACTTGCCCAGGATCACACCAAATTCAGGTCTTCCCACCTGCGGCCTGGCCCTCTGCCCGCCGCACCCCCTGGATGCCCACCCTCCGCGGCAGCTCCTGTGACAGAGCCAAGCTCCTCGGGGACCGGGATGGCTTCATTTCTGTCCCTGTATCCCCAGTGCTCGACACAAGCTGGTATTTAACTAGCACATGTCGACTGGCAGAAATCACCGCTCTCCTAAGCATTTAATGGGGAAGTGGGCGAGCGGTCCCTTCCAGGGCTGGGGCTGGGATCCCACAACACTACGGTCCTGTGTCTGTTGCTTACCACCCATATAACTTGGGGGAAGTCTGTCAAGCTGGTTCTGGGTCTCAGTTTCCTCATCCATGAAATGGGGAAGTGGGTAAGAGGTCCCTTTGGCCCTCTTTGGGTTAGGGATGAGTCCCCTCGACTCCTCAGCCCTGCTCTCATCCCCTGAAAACCTCCGACAAATCCTCACGCCACCTTAAAGTCCGCGTCAATGCCGTCAAATCTCCGTGCATCCTCATCCAGCTGGACCCGGATGTCCTCGGAGCCGATGAAGATGCTCTCCAGGTGGGACCAGGTCCGCTGCACCTCCATCCACAGGAAGACGACGGTGTCAGCCGCATTGAGCGTCTTCTGCCAACCCGAGGCCTGCTCGACGAAGTATTCCACGTACTTGCTCTGCAGGATCGTCTGCAGCTGAACCTAAAAGGAGGCCACGGCATTAAAAGCGACAAACGAGATTATAATTAAGTGCGAGTCACTCAGCACCCATTTAAAAATCTCTTGCTGTAATGAACAATGCAAGTAAATCTCTCCCTCGTGTAAACGTGGCAGAGGGAAATAGGGCCGTGTGGCTCTGCAGCTGGTGGAAAAATATGAGATCGTCCCGACTCGGGACCAGGAACGTTCCCCGAACTCCGGAGGAGAAGAGCCCGAGTTCCGCTTCAGTCCTGGAGCCCGAAAGATTCTCACGTCTCCATTTCAAAAAGGAGACTGCTTCCTTTCAGAAAGAGGGAAAGGAGGCTTACTTGATTGTGCTCCAGAGTCTCAAAAAGTTGCTCGTCGGACTTGAGTAAAGGGATGCCCGTCCGGTAGTGGTCTTCGTAGGAAAACTCCATCATGGCCCAGGTGTGGCTGATTTCCGTAAGGATCTGTCCGGAAACAAGAAGAAGGAGATGCTTTAGTATCATATAAAATACTTACCCATAAAAGCATTTTTATAAATTTCAAATTTATAAATGCAAAAAATTCCAAAGAATTTCCAGGTTAGAGATGATTGTTCCCATTTCATAGATCATGATACTGAGGTATGAAGAAGCCACTGAGTTCCGGCAGAGACCAAGAGCAGACTTTGACTCGCGGAGTTGGGACAAACTTTGCTTCTTTAAAACTTATGAAAAGTCTTTTGTTTTTAAGAGCCAGGTCAGTGGTGCACAGATTATACCTGTTTTACAAATGAAGAAACTAAGGCTCAGAGAGCTTAAGTAACTTGTCACAAGATAACTCCAAGTTGTTCTGTCTTTTGAGTCATGTCTGATTGTTTGTGTTTCTAGGTCTCAGTTTCCTCATCCATGAAATGGGGAAGTGGGTGAGAGGTCCCTTCCAGTCCTAGGCCTAGGATCCTACAACACTATGATCCTCTATCTGTTGCTTACCATCCATGTAACTTTGGGGAAAGTCTGTGAAGCCGTTTCTAGGTCTCAGTTTCATGGCCTCATTTGGGATTTTCTTGGCAAGGACACTGGAGTGCTTAGCCATTTCCTTCTCCAGCTCATTTTACAGATGGGGAGACTGAGGCAGAGCATGAAGTGACTTGCCCAGAGTCTGAGGCTAAATTTGAACTCAGGTCTTCCTGATTCTGGACCCAGGGCTCTATGACTATGGCACAATTTAGCTGAAAGCACCAGGATTTTCTACCTGGCATTTTCTACCCCGTCCCAGAAGCCTGTCCCTGAGCAGGCGTTTTCCTTTGCACAGAAACGAGCATCAGCAGCCACCTGTGGAGCAAAGCCAGAGGACTTTACCTTTTCAGTCCCCAGCTCCTTCACGGCTTTGTCCACGATGCTTTGGACTTCGTCTTCCACTTTGTGCAGCTGCAGCGCCAGTAAGTCGGCCAGAACCGTGCCCTCATTGATCGAGAACTTAACCTAGGAGAAGCCAGCAAGAAAACTCTAAAGTGCAAACCTACTTATTTATTGCTTTTAGGTTTAATATGTTTATGTGTTTAACTGCTAAGAGGCAGCCCTTAACTGGTAAGTAGTAAAACGGACTATTGTCAAAATATTGTCAATCAGGCATGTGATTAAACCACTTCTTGGGCGCTGGGGCCATGGAGAGGGCAAAACCAAGGTCCCTGCCCTCCAGAAGCTGCATCCCAAGAAGAAGACCATGGGAGTGGCCACAGGACTGGGGAAAAGCCCCTGCAGAAAGTGAGAGTTGAGCTTAGTCTTGAAGGAAACTAAGAGCAGAAGAGGAAAACATTGCAGGAACGGGGGATGACAGTCAGTCACCAACTGTGTCTTTGACCAAAAAGAAGGGCACAGAGATGGGAGATGGGATACTGGGGAGAAGGAAGAGCAAGCAGACCAGTGGAGGGAACCCGAGTGGGGAGGAGGGGGCAAAGTCCTAGAAGCTTGGAGAGGGAGGACGGGGCCCACTCCCTTAGAACGGCCCTGAGGCTCCATCCCATGCCCAGCGAGTTAGCAGAAGCAGCAAGGATGGAGCCAGTCCGTGCTGGGGAGGCAGTGGAGAGGCCCTGTCTGGCCCAGAGAGGAGTGGCTAAAGGCAGACCCTCAGCACACACATGGAGCGGTGACCGTGTCCATGGGCCTGTGCTACATGGAAGCCCTTAGCTACATGGATGCACACACAAGGATGTAGGGACATATGCAACATACACACGTGTGCACATCCTCTGCCTTAGCTAGGGCACCCGTGGGCGCAGACTCCGAGGCCAAAGATGGAGAGAGCTCAAGAGGGATCAGATATTCTTGGCCGCATGGTCTGTGATGGCAAAAAAAAAAATGATCAAAGAATCTGTCGTAGACTGGGACAAATTGGGACAAAATAACGCAACCAAATATTATTGTGCTATATGCAAAAAATGAAGAGTCCAGAAAAACATGGGAAGACATATAAGAATTGTTACAGGGCCAGTGGACACAGAAGACCTGAGTTCAAATCTGACCTCAGACACTTAACACTTCCTGGCTGTGTGACCCTGGGCAAGTCACTTAACCCCAATTGCCTCAGGGAAAAAAAAAAAGAATCTTTATAAAGGGGAAAAAACCAGAACAGGAAAGCAAGTCTACAGAACGATCACAGAGATAAAAGAGAAGCAGCGCTCATTGGCCACTGAGCACTGGCTCGAGGCAATGGCCAGTCTTGGTGCAGGAGGAGTGAGGAAGAAGACGTTCTTCTCTGCACAGAGAGGTGGGACCCCCGAAGGCCCCACGGAGCCCTGGTGAGGCAGGGGAGGGGCCACGTTTGTCACACATCCACCAGCTCTGTGCCCTTCTGCTGGCACAAGGTGAAAGCTTGTCAAGGACAGCCAATGACCGGCTGCCTGTCCCTCGTTCCCGTCATGTCCTCCTCTTCCTCTGCCTCTTAGCTTCCTTCAAGACTAAGTTCGGCTCTCCCCTTCCCCAGGTCTTTCTTTTCTGGGAACATTTCCACTGGAAGCCAGGGTGAGGGTAACATTCAATACAAAAAATGATTTTATTTTGTGTATAAAAAAGGAATCGGTGAAAACTTTTTAAAAGTTAACTTAACGGAAGGTCAAAGGAATTAATTAGGATCCTTGTAACATCTATGAAAATCCAGACCAAAGCTGAAGGGACTTGAGAGTCGGGGAATTCAATCCATAACTCACGTATTTTTGACATTAGAAAACCAGGGCCTAAAGGCACTTCCTCAGACAGGTGTCCCTCCAGTTTCCGGCCCAAGACTTGCTCTCCTATATCCTGCTGCCTTCCTCTAAACGTCAGACTGAGCCCCTCCTTGGTTTTTTGAGATGTGCAAGGACTAGACTCTTGTGATTAAGAATTCTGATGACAGAACCTTTCAGTCTAGACATCTCTTGGGTAAAGCTGTGCCAGTCAAGTGCTCTCAAGTTATTTTAATGCTTATTGACAAACTATACAAGGTAAACTTTGAAAGAAAAAGCCACTTGAGGTGCTCCGGTGTTCCTTGTTTGAGAGACGCCAACTTAGAGACATTCAGTCCCTGAGAGATAACCAGCCTCGGTGTTGACAGAATAATTTTCTTTCCTTTTAATCTCTTCTGTCTACAAAGCCCATTTTACAGAAAGATCCATTTGTTAACATTCAATTTAATTTCTAATAACAGGGAGGGTCTCACTTGCAATTTCATAAGATTTCCCTTCATTTCTTTACTCTCATCAAGTCTTTGTCAGTAAATTGACCTGGGATTCTTTTTTTTTTTTTTTTAATGTCTCCACATTTCTCTTGAGATGGAACTTCTTTGGGCACAAAAGCTACGGGAAGCCTGCACTACCCACCATTCCTGTTAGAGACTGCTACTGATAATCCCAGAGTCCCTGACCTTTCCCAGAGGGCTTCCTTCCTAAATAAACCTTGTTGATCACTTCTTTCAATCACGTCCTACTCTCTGTGACCCTGATTGGGGTTTTCTCAGCAAAGATTTTGGACTGGTTTGCCATTTCCTGACTAGCCCTACCTAATGTCTCAGTTTTTTTCTCAACTCAAGGGCAAGAAGTCTATTCTCTGCATTCAATAACTCTCATCCATTTGGAGCTTTTAAGAGTTGATAACTTTCCTGACAATCAGAGTGAAAATAGGTGTAAGTTTAGTTTCTTTTCTTTCTTAAAGAACAAACAAAATTACATAAAAACACAGATCATGGAATATGCCATTCCTCTCATAGGGGGTGACTACTGGGGGGGGCTTCTAGAGCAGAATGTTGCATAAATGATTAAATGAGATCACTCTATTATATATTTTTGTTTAACTACTCTTTATTAAAAACAAAAAGGTTTAGTTTTAGGATGTGGGATGAATGATGTTTCAAGAAGGGACTGTAATATAAAAATAATTATTTTTATTAATCCATTAATAATTTAATGATCTAGTCAATTAATAACTTAATATATTCTACATGTAACAATAATGAATTAAAACAATTTAATTAATTAATAAACAAAAATTAATTCATTAATAAGATTAAGGAAAAACCAGCCATGAAATCTGGAAGAAAAACAAAAAGTAATTTCAGCTGACATGGAGACCTTTGCACATTTAAATATCTTTAAATAAGACAACAACTGTGTTCTTAGAAGCATTTCTCTGTGATGAGGTGGTCCTACTGACTGCATGGCAGAAGCAATAACATCTGTCTTCCACCTCTCCCCGGCTTCCACTTCCCATAGACCTCCTCTTAACAACTACAGATCACCGTGACCCGGGAGCCTTCCTTACTTCGTGCCCGAAGATACTTCTCAGATAGAGCCGAGAGCTTTCCGCTCCTGACCAGGCCAGATTCACAAGATACTGACCCCTGTGATGTCCATCAGCTGGTGCCAGTGTCTCTCCCTGATGGCCGGGTTCTGTAACTCCATCACTGCCCTCAGAGACGCCAGCAAGTTCTTCACCAGAAGCTCCAGGCCCAAGTAAGCATCCCAGAAGCGGACTTCTTTATCGAGTGACCATATATCCTAAGAAATAGGGATTGGGGCAAATAGTTAAACTATCTCTCCCGTAATTTTTCATGGAGTGGATAAGTCACTGGGCCTGGAGTCAGGAAGAGATGGGTTCAAACCCGGCCTTAGACTCTTTCTAATTGTATGACCGAGCAATTCCTTTAAGTCTGCTTCAGACCTCCTCATCCATAAAACAAAGCTATAATAGCACTTACCTCCTCGGGTGCCAGTGGAGATCAAATGAAATGACAATATAAAATACATAAAGCATTATATACATTCTAGTCGTTATTATCCTTTTCTCTAAGGGGAGAAATAATTTCCAAAGATGTGAAAGCATGTAAAATCAATTAAATGTTTGGTTAGGGCTTACAAGTGGCTCTTGGGAAGTTCTAGAGTTTGTCAGCTGAGTTTATCATCATCCTTGTTGTTATCACTTTTCCTCATTCCCAAGAAAATTCGAAGTCACCATTTCTGGGTGCTGCGTTTTAGGAAGAGAGTTGGTAAACTAAGAAATTCTGAGAGGAATGAAGGAAGATGTTCCCCTTAATATGAGCGTCTTCCTGTTTACTTTGAGATGACTATATGACACTTATGTGTGTGTGTATACGTATATAGTTTATTTGTCCTTCATCATTTCCGTTTTCTCTCTCATTAAAATGTAAGCCCCCTGAGAGCAGTCTTGGGTTTTTTGCCTTTTCTATCCCTAGCACTTAGCACAATGCCTAGAACATTGGAAGTTCAGTGACCAACTAGCAAAAGGTGTTAACATTTTACAATTCAAAAACTGGCTGAAGGAATTGGGAATGCTTAGCATGGAGAAGATTTGGGGATCGGAGGGACAAAATAACAGCTATTTTCTCTGAGGAAGAAAGATTAGAAACAGGAGCTAGGAGTGCCCGTCATTTGGGACATGGCTGATCAACTTATGTTATATACTTACATCATAAGAAATGATGAAAAGGAAGGCTTCAGAAAAGCCAGTAAGACTTGTATGAAATGCTACAGAGGGAAGTGAGTAGAAATAAGAAAACTATATATATATATATATATATGTGTGTGTGTATATATATAATATATATATATATATTATATATATATATATATTAACACTGCACAGTGAGCCCCTTTCATAGACTTCAGAATGCTGATCACTCAATGACCAACTGGGTCTCCCAAGGACCCCTGATGATGCTACTGACTCCCTGAAAGAGAGGTGACAGACTCAAGGAGGAGAAGAAAGACAAATCCTTTTTTGGATGTGTCCAACAGGGGAACTTCTTTTGCTCATCCTTATTTGTTACGAGGGTATCCCCCTGCCAGTTAGGGGAAGTGAGAAGTTAATAAATATATCCTAATTATAAAAAATTAAATAACATAAAAGTTTTTTTTTAAGGGATTAGACTCGTTCAGATCACTTCCAGTAGGCAAAACTAGTAACAGCGGGTAGAAGTCACAAAGCAGCTGAGAGGATTGTCTCACCCTCATCAGGGAATGGGCTGCCTTGGAGAAAGCAGGTTTCTCCCTCACTGAGCAGCTGAGTGAACCTGGCCAACGACATTGGAAAGAGGATTCCTGTTCATCTGGGAAATGGACTGGATGACCTTGGAGTCCTTGCCACCTCTCAGATGTTGTGATTCTGACCCTTTAATCCTTGGGTCTTTTGCTTGACTGGCTTGCTTTTTCTAAGCTGCCTCCTCTGTGTGGGGAGACATTTACTTCCTAGCAGAGCTGTGTCTATGGATGTAAAGAAAGTCAACCATTAAGGATGCTTCCATAACTCAATTCCCATCCCAAAACTTGGTGTAATCGTGTTCCAATTTTAGGGAAATATATACACACATGATTGTCTCAGTGGTACACTGGAAGAAGGTCCTGGAGTTGAAATCTCATACCTGATATATTTATTGCTTTCATGAATTTACTAAGTCACTTAACCTCTCTAGCCCTCGGTTTCTTCTGTAAAGAAGCAGAATCTTCTGCTTCTTTAAAAGCATCTGTAAAAGAGAAGATTAGACTGGGTGCCTCTTAAGTCTCTTTTAGCTCAGGATCTATGGTCCCTTGGAGTTCCTACTATCCTCAACAAAGATTTCCTCCCCCCTCATTGCCTGGTCCCTTCATTACCATTATCATACCTTATCTTCACCTTATCAGTATATATAATGTGTCTGCTTCTCAGTAGTATATCAACTCTATGAAAGCAAGAATTGTCATTTTTTGCTTTGTATTCCCAGTTCTCAGCCTAATTTCCTGTGACAGAAGGTGCCTGGCTGCTTGCTGAAGTGAATGAAATGTAGATGCTCTCCAGAAAAGAAATACTTCTGTCAGTGCTCCCCAAAGGAGCTCCCCATGGGTGGTTTAATTGTTGCTTTTATGAGAAGACACCAAGGGCTACCACAATCTGAGGCCCCTTTCCTTCTGTCAGTGCTCCCAAAAGGAGTTCCCTATGTGTGGTTTCATTGTTGCTTCCATGAGAAGAAACCAAGGGCTACCACAAGCTGAGGTTCCTTTCCACCTCTACATCCAACCCTTCGTATCTCCAGTCACCTTCACTCTCCTCAACAACTGCAAGAAAGAATGTTTCTACGCTCAGGGGTGACTCATAACTCATGAACTACAGAATAATCGAACTAAGCCATTCATGGACAGACAATTCAGGTTAGGAGTGTGACTGGCTGATAGAGAAGAAATATCATCTCAGATGGTCATGTTCAAGCTAAACAAGCCCATGTGCCAAAAACCCATTGGAGCCTGGGTAGGGGAAGACAGAAAAGAGGCGGCGTCGAGAAAAATAAATTGTGGTAGTAGACAGCTTCGGAACTTGCCTTGGCAAACCTTCTCAGCTCTCCATCCATCTGTTCCACATTAATCTGTCTCCACTGGGTTTTAGTCCAATTATCGATGCTTCTCTGAAACCGGAGGAGCAGATAAAAGTGTCAACAACATTTGGTAAAAGTGAGTCTCGGCCACATAACACAGAAATTGATGATACACAGTGGCACCATTGGCCAGTGGAAATCCAATTTCTTGAATATTAACTGTCCTTGTCAAATCCCCCCTAACTCTAGAACAAAAAGTTGTTGGTGTGGGTCAAATGTACCCCCAAAAGGTTTGAAATGTGGTGAAAAGTTATAGACATATTTTGATGTAATCCTTGATATAGAAGGAATTGAGGTAGAATTACATATGGAAAAAGAATATTCCCATGATTTCCTAAAAACCTTCTGGATTCTTTCAAGATTCAGCTCAAATCTCATCTTCTGTGGGAGACTATATCGGGTCCCCCCAGCTGCAGCTGTCTTCCCGCTACCAATCTTGTATATACCTTATTTATACTTAGTTACATATTCAACTCCTTGAGAGCAGATTGTTTTTGTCTCTTAGAAACCCGACCTAGTATTCTGTAAGAAATGCTTGTTGGCTGACTAAAACCCCAGTAGTTTTTGATTCTCAAATGAAACTTAATCATACTTCAAAGACATAATCTGAATCCATCACTGGCCAGCCTCTGCTTTAAGCATCCTGATCAGATTCTAGGTCTCCGGACTCATACTCAATCAGTCACATGTGGCTCTTGTTGATACCGTAGGTCTCTGTAGGACTCCATGATTTCCTAGACTTACCAATATGTCTATTACATAACAGGCACTTAAATGCTTATTTACTTGAGTCAAGGACTACTTTTTATAATACTTATTAATATAATACAAAAACTCAACTTTTAATTTTTTATCATTAACTTAATAATCACCCAAACCCATACAATAAACAAAAAAGAATTGGATGCAACACAGTGAAATTCTGTTAGCTGTGTATGGTTATTAGAAATATCTATTCCATTTACCAAGGCAGTTAAATTGTTCTTTTCTTTGCTTCTGAGTTCCTGGTGTCGTGTTTTGTTTTATTTTGTTTTTTGGTGTGTATTTTCAATGTTTTCTTAATGCTCTGTTATCCCATCACTTATCACTGGCTCAACTTCCCCTTATCTTTAAGTACATCTATCAGATGCCCTCTTCTGTAACAAAATATTTTTCACAAAAATATCATTTAAAAAATTTTAAGTGTTTAAAATAAAGTTTTTTCTAAAAAACTTTTGGGGTTCAAACCAAGAACCTTTTTGCAGTAGTTTGTAAATGTTGAAATAAAAGACAGTGATGTTTTAGCTGAACATTTTTCTAGCAGAGAGATGTGAAAAACTCAAAGACTGAAAAAAAAAAAGAACAAATGGTTGAAGTCTGAAAAAATGACAGCCACATAATTTATTAATGCCATAAGAAACATAAGATCACCTATTTACAAAGACACACAAAAAGAAGACTAGTCAAAGGCATGTTAGAGAATAATTTTTTTAAAAAATAAGCTCTCACTTGGATATAAATAATCAGATCCCAGAGGCCCTTGAGCAAACGAATTTCTCTGCGACACTGTTTGATTTGTTTATAGTCTGGAAGGGCCACTTCGAAAAGACTTGTCGATTCTTGCATCTGTAACATTTCTTCTTCTAATGCCTCAAGCTCTTCGTTTGCCTCGGAGGGGGAAAAAAAACACATTTCACTCATTCTACCTGTCAACAAACCACTTGAAACAAGTGAGTCTGCCCAGACTTCTCGATACTTTAGCTCATCCAGCATCTCAACAGTTCCACACGGTAATTAGATCATTCATTAAGTGGCAGCCCAGTGGACTTCATTTTGCCACCTTTACTAATCCATGATAAAAACAGGAGAGTGAAGCATGACCAAACATAGTTTTGAGAATTATGGCTTCCTTCACTGAATCATAATCTGCCTAGAATTCTACTCATGGAATTGAAGCCCCTCAGCAAAGCTTCATGAGAAGCCATGAGTCTTATTTTTCCCCACTGATTTTCATTGTAGAACTAGGAATTTTACTGGAAAAAATTGTGTCTCCTGGATGATAAAAAAGTCATACTTAAGAATATACCAAGTCCTTTAAAGCTCCACATTTATAGGAAAAACCCAATATAACTCAATTTAAAAACTGTCACTCTTATGAACAATAACACTCAACACTTTAAGTTATACATCATAAAAAACATCCTAAGTTGAAAACAGCACCATGATAACTACTCTGGGAGCATTATTGTCAACATCCTTTCTAAAATGCCATGCCCAGAACTGAAGATAATATTCGAGATGAAGGGTAATTTAGACCACAGAATACTCCTCCTACCACCGCCATCACTATTCCCATCACTAGCTGACATTTCTATCGAAATGTTATCTCATCTGATCCTCAAATAATCATGCAAGGTAGGTGCCATTATAATTCCCATTTTTATAGATGAGAAAACTGAGGTCAAGAGAGATTAAGTGCCTCATCCCAAATCACAAAGTTAGTAAGTGTCTGAGGCAGGATTTTAAAATGGATTTTCCCAATTCAAATTATAGCTACTTGGGCTGAGAGGTATCTTACCGATAGGAAGCCGTCATTCTACCATATTATATTTGTGAGTGGTTTTTAAAGCAAATCTGGACTTTATATTTATCTCTGATCAGTTCTATCTTGTAAAATGCTGACAAATTCTATCATCAGCTCATGTGAATGATAAACATGCAGAATCTCTACCTTCATCCAAGTTACTGATTTCCTTTTTTGAATAAACAGTGTACTATCAAGAGGAGATCCCTAGGACACTCTAGCAGAACATTCTACTCAAGTTAACTTTGGTCCCAAATATTAGTAAAGTCATTTTAGAAAATCACCCCCACCCCCCTGGAAAGTGAGTTTTAAGAGAACAAAGCACGTGTCTCCCCAGGTAAGTGAGCTTGCTGATGCTTTTAAAATCTCTTGTGCTCTAGAGCTGCAGGGGCTCACCCAACCCAAGTGGCCAGGCTGAGCTCAACCGAAGTAAAAGCTTGATTTTAGATATTTCAGGGCAAAAGATGATGTCATCTCTTTCCATTAAATGCCTTCTTCGAAGTGTTAGGTTTGGTTAACAAGGCATCACTTGGAGAGAAGACTTTTTAAACCAAATCATCTTCCACCACAAAGTTCTGAAAGAGGAACCAGTCCTGCTTGCAGCTTGTCCATGCTTTGCCCTGGTCCCTCGAGTGATGAGGTGGCCGGGGCAGACAGTCAGTGGAGGAAAGCTTGGAAAGCTGGGCAGCTCCCAGGCTTCGGGCATATCTGCCCCTGGAGGGATTGCACTGGGGGCCACCAATCCCCACGTGAAATGAAAGCATTTCCTGAAACGTGGCTTCTTAATCTCTGACCACTTCCCTCAGACACTTGATCTGGGTTACCCCGTCAAGTCATGAACTGCCACAGGGCGAAGAACAGGGTCAAGTCCAAAAGACTTGGTTCAAGTCCTGCCTCTGACAAATGATTCTGGGTGACCCAAAAGAAGTCACTGACCCTCTCCCTGCAGCTGACGATGCTTCACCGAGCACGTGCTGCTTTGTGTTGGGGGTTTTTCCCACCAATGAAATCACAGGTTCTTAGAAAGCAGGGATCCAGAACCTGCTGCTGGGGCCCTCATTTTGCAGAGAAGGAAACACAAGCAGTCAGGTTTACCACCAAGCCACCTGTCCAGGGGCACAAACTGGTAAGTGTGAGACACAGGTTTGGAAGACAGATCTTCACTTCCAGCCAACTCTGCCCACCGTGACATCTAACGCCTCAGAGATCTGGTCAAAAGAATCATCACCCACTAATGCAATCACCAGTACGATATTTGGCAAAAACCCTTGACCAGAATAAGGTTTCCAGATTTTCAAAGCAATTCTTCTCCCTATTCCTTGCCCACAACCTATGGAATTGGGGCTGATCTGACTCACTTTCCTAAAAACAAGATAACATTACTTCTTGCCCCCGAATGCACGTAGCTATTGCTCGAATAAGTTTTCAAACATCAAAGAGACAGAAACCCCCTTCTCTGCTGCCAGTCTCACAACTTCCTACCTAGTCTGTATCAATGGCTGCTGGGGTGGGGTGGGGGGGTCCACCTGCTGCAAGTCTTCCCCCGTTCCAGACCATCCTCCATTCAGCCACTGAAGCAATCTTCTAAAAGTCACCCTCCTCCCCCACTCAATAAACTTCAATGGCTTCCTGTCACTTTCAGGATCAAATACAAAATCCTTAGTTTGGCTTTCAAAGCCCTTCACCATCCAGCCCCTTCTGATTTTTCCAGCTTTCTTATACTTTAATCCCCACCCCAGTGATTCTGGCCTCTTGGATGTTTTACTTCCTGATTCTTCAATAGTTTCCTGGCTGTTTCCCAGACTGACATTCTCTCCTTCCCCATCTTTGCCTTCTGGGCTCCTGACTTCCTTCAAATCTCAACTCAAATCTGCCTGCCTTTGCCAATTCTCCTCAATACCAGTGGTTTCCCTCTGAAACTACCTTTCATTTACACTGTAATATCTTACACATACTTCTGTTGGTCTCCCCATTAGACTGCAAACTTCTTAACGGCAGGGACTGGCTTTTACCAACATTAGATTTCAGCCACAAAGTGCTTAATAAATGCTTCTTGTCTTGATGTGACTAAATGCATGCAGATTATTATAGGTCCCATAATTACAAATAAAAATAGAATAAACCACCTTCTTGTAGCCAGCCTGAACCTTGAGAGATGGTTCTAACATTTTCCATGGGAGCATTTATACCTTGGAAACTGGCAAACACTACAAGACCAGGGAGTTTTTAATTGTTTGATTCTCTAGAGTAAAGAAAGTGATGGAGAAAATATTAATGATGCAGATTAAAGTAAAAATATATCATGTATAAAGTGCTCTCCTAGAGAGCCAGTTGTTAAACATTTTCCAGTATATCTCTTACTGATAACACATCATGGAAGGGATTCAAAAAGCCATCCTAATGATGGTGAACATGATCCCTGTTATTCTTCCATTCAATGAGAAGAGGGACATTGAGTATGATGGGAGATATGATTCTTCCTGCAGTCAAACTAACCTATGCAATGACCAGCTGGGTGATCTTGGATAAAAAGATCCAAATCTCTTACCTTTACACCATCTATAAAATGGGGGTGGCGTGGTGAAGGTTGGGAGGAATAAAGATGGATAACTAATCAACAGTTATATTGCTGCACAAGAAAAATAGGATCAAGAAGGAAAAAAATACCCAAGAAAGGAAACAAAATGCAAACAACAGAGAGAGTGAGAATGCTATGTTGTAGGTACCTTGGAGCTCTGAATTCTAAGATCCTAGAAAGGGGTGGAGAATTTGGAGAACTCAGATTGAAGAAAATTGAATGTCTGTAGAAGGATGCAATAAGAAGGGTAGCTTAGAACAGTGGGAGCAGAATGGGCTCTAGGGCTAGAGGATAAAAGTTCAAATTCTGTCTCTGACACAGACTTCCATTTGCCTTCTATAAGGTAAGTTGAGCTAGCTGCTCTCTAGCATTCTGTCCAGCTCTAGATCTTTGGCCCCAAAGCTAATATGCCCGAACCTCAATGTACACCAACCAACGTGTTTTAATTAAATGCTTTCTCTAACCCTAGCCCATTCACAGCAGAAGGATCATTACCTCATCAAGGACTTCATATGGCTTTTCTGCATTGTAGAAGAAGGGGGCTTTTCTTCTGAATCTTTCTCTGAACTCCACCTGTTTCCCCTGATGCAGAAGAAAGTAAAATCAGATTAGAATGGAAAGAGAATTTCAGTAAGTAAATTCAGTTTAGAACAGCTGTTTAAATATTCTTGTTTTGGGAAAAAGGTGATGGGTTATGTTTATGAAATGTTGCATAGATTGTGTCAATTTGTTTTAACTATTTTTCTTTATAGCAGAGGAAATTGTTTTGGGGAAGGGGACTTATTGGTAAGTGCAAGGTAAAACACCCATCCGCCCCCCTCCTCCACCCTGAAAAAATCCATAAATCATTTTAAAAGGAAATTCAAATGTAAATGAGTAAGTCCATAAAACAGTCTGGTTAAAATGCTTTGAGTAGGAACATTTGGGCTCACTTACATCAAACAAAACACACTTTCTCCTGATCACAGTGACCTCTGCATTCTGAAGCGGGGCCACTTCATGTCTCATGGCCACAGCGTTCTTTTTGGTCGTGTTCCATCTTTCAGGCAATTCCTAGGAAAAAAAGAGAAGTGCATGATGGGAGAGCAGGACAGTTACCATGGAAACCCAAAGACCTACAACAGGTGGCATTCATTTAGTTGGCATTGGAGAACTTCACCCCATCCTCCTTTACAGGCCAGGCCAGGTGCATATTGTGTTTATTGTGATGTCTCCAGGATCTGTGATTTTGTAGGTCTGGGTCCTGCGTCCCTTACCCTGGCACCCCCTGCCTGTGACTTAGCAGAGGATCTTTAGAGTTGCTCTGTTCCTAGAAAACCTGCCCTGCTGTGGACATAGCATCTCATCAGGCCCAAATTCAAAGCTTTTCCAGTGGATAGGGCCTAACAAAGCTTGGGTCCTACTGGTGGAGGCTTTGAGAAATCAAATCACCATCACACTACCTCAAGCTTCTAGAGAAAGATATTATTTCAGGCATAAAATGTGATCAAACCTAACCTTAAGCAAGCTAGATTTTTCTTAAATTTTAGTCAATATCATTGGTCATAGCTTCCCAAACATACATTTTTCTAATACATTAAATTCCTGTCATTATTTGGAAAGTTCTTCCCTGATCTTTTTATTTTTTTTTTTAATTATAGCTCTTTATTTATAAAACATCTGCATGGGTAATTTTTCAACATTGATCCTTGCAAAACTTTCTGTTCCAAATTATTCCCTCCTTCCCCCCATCCCTTCCTCTAGCTGGCAGGAAGTCTAATACATGTTAAATATGTTAAAATATATGTTAACTCCAATATATGAATACATAGTTATGCAGTTACCTTGCTGCACAAGAAAAATCAGATCAAGAAAGGGAAAAAAAACCTGAGAAAGGAAACAAAATGCAAACAAACAATAGAGAGAGTGAGAATGCTATGTTGTGCTCCACACTGATTTCCCATGGTCCTCTCTGGGTGCGATGGCTTTCTTCATCACTGAACAATTGGTCTGAATCACCTCATTGCTGAAAAGAGCCACGTCCATCAGAATTGATCATCATAGAATCTTGTTCCTGGCTTCAGTAATCTCCTGGTTCTGCTCATTTCACCCAGTATCAGTTCATTAAGTCTCTCCAGGCCTTTCTGAAATCATCCGGTTGGTTGTTTCTTACAGAACAATAATATTCCATCACATTCATAGACCGTCACTTATTCAGCCATTCTCTAGCTAACGGGCATCCCCTCAGTTTCCAGTTCTGTTGGAATACATGGGAGCCACTGACAGTGGCTGCTTGGAGATCCAGCCTAGAATGGATCTCCTCTTGTGAGAGGATGACACAAGGAGACTGAGAGGCCATTGCATTGTCTGACCTCCCTTCTCTTCCCTCTGCCTCCAATTTATTTCATACTCAGTCCACAAGCAACACCTGTGTCAGTGAAGGCTGCCCTACAACTCCTTCAGATGCTCTGATCCACAGCTGTGGAGGCTCTCGGGGAATTGATCTGAACACAGTTCTGGCCACTACAAACAGGGCTGCCACAAACATTCTTGCACATACAGGTCCCTTTCCTTCTTTTATGATCTCTTTGGGATAAAGCCCAGTAGTAACACTGCTGGGTCAAAGGGTAAGCACAGTTTGATGGCCCTCTGGGCACAGTTCCAAATTGCTCTCCAGAATGGTTGGATCCATTTGCAATTCCACCAACAATGTATCCGTGTCCCAGTTTTCCCACATCCCCTCCAACATTGGTCATTATCTTTCCCTGTCATCTGAGCCACTCTGAACAGTGTGTCATGTTCTTCCCTGATTTTACATCCATGTAGGCTGCAAAACTAAGAAACCAGCCCAGTGTTTCTGACCACCATAGTCTAAGAATAACCGTACCTGTGTCCCGTCTGCTCTTGAGTGCTCCCCCCAACTTGCATTCTCCCTATTGGGTAGAACTTCCACTTCAGTTCTAGCAGCAACCCCATGAGTGATTCTTCTGCTACTCTAGTTCTAGAGTCTCCAGAGAATGGGTAAACAAGCGAATGAGAAAACTTTTATAAAGTATTTACTCTGTGCAAGACACTGTGCCGGGAGGGACACACAGAAGGGAATGGTGGGCAGGGTGCAAGGTGAGCCAGATCGCTAGAGAGGAGGAATGAAAAGGAAGCCTGCCTAGGGCTTTCCTGAAATCACAGCACAGGGGAGATAACCACCAATTAGCCAGCAGGGTCCCGGGGCACGGACTGGCAAAGGTGGCAAAGTGATTGTTGGCAGAGAAATGGCAAAGGAAAGGGGAGCAGAGCTAACGCCCACTCGTCCACCCCCTGGCCGCCCCATAGTGCAGAAGGCTCTGCCTCCACAAAGCATTCCTGAGCCTTTACACGGGAGCCCAAAGGGATGACTAATCCTCCTACTCCTTTACTTGAGGTTTCCTCCATGGTACCAATTGCCTTCCTCCAGGGGCCAAGAGCCTATAATCCTCTCCAGCTGATTCAGACTTAGTCATCCATTGTCGACGGGCAGAAGGAAAATTCGCTAAGATTTGCCTTGTATTCTGTATTCCAGCATCTCCCCCAGTGCCCGTCGAATGGAAAACAATAAATGCTTGTTGATTTAAGAAGAAGGTGGGAGGGAAACGTTCCCATTACCTGGGACTTTTATAAGATCGACAGTAGGGAATGAGATGAATACTCCCACTTTCTAAGCTAACCGGCAACAGTGAAGCCATTTTTTCTGTTTGCTGTATTACATTTGGCAAGATGTGACCCCTGGAATCATGTAGCCACAAGCGGCTCTAATTGGGCTTCACTGGATGAAACACTTATTTTTTTATGAATAGTAAATACTTCATTTCTTCTATAACTTCATGGAATCACAGCGTTTTTAAATTAAAAGGAACCTCAGCAGCCAGCTAGTCTCCTTCCCGACAAGAAAAGGAACTCACTGTAACATTCCCCTGTGCAGATCTGGGATCGCATCTCCCTGGGGCTCAAATTTCTCTTCTCTAAAATCAAAGGACTGGCCTAGATGGCATTGGGGGTTCCCTCTAGCTCTGCATTTAGGCTGCTAGGTTTTCTACTCCTTAGATCCCTCTTCCTAATCCAGTGGAATTAAAGCTTCTTGTGGGGCAGCAGCTTTTTCATTTAGTTCTTCCATTCTTGGCACATAGTAGGCATGTAATAAATGCTCGCTGCCCCCTTTCACTTAAACAATTATTAGGTTCCAGTTATCCAAGGGGGACTGGAACAGTTGCCCTTATTGTTATAACAGAATAGGATTCTGAGTTTGGATAATACATGCTCACTGCTGTTGCCCTTAATGGCCAACTATGAACTGGGATCATGGTCAACAAAAGGAAAAGAGAATGAACAGGACGTGATCATGTCATGGAATGGACAATGGGCTTCGATCAAGGGCCCTGCGTTCTCAACTCCAACCCGGACTGTGTGTGTGACGAACCACACAGTTCGAGTCCCGGGTTCTCGATTTGTAAAATGAAGACTCTGGGGCTGCTTTCCAGCCCCCAGCCCCCTGGCAGCCTGGGATCCCGGATGAGGGCCGACTGTCCTCGCAGGATTCTAGTGGTGCAAGGAAATGGGAGGGTTCTAGTACAACCCACAAGTACCCACCAGGGGGCTACTAAATACAATTTAATCAGTGAACACCCCCAGAGCAATAAAACTTTTACAAGTAAAATTGTAGATTTTGTAAAAGTCTTTTTACAAAGAGACATTTGTAGAGAACCTACAGCGACCTCCACCCACAGTATGTGGGAGTCTTATGGGAGAGTGGATGAGAGACTCGTTGTCCCTAAAATATACAGAGCCTTGGGGAAAACAGGCTCAGTCTTAAAGATCCCAGGTGGCAAAGGGGTGTCACAGGTGTTGGTTACATCCCTCTGTGGAATCCTCGGGAACTTGCTTTTGCTCCAGCTGGTTGGTTTGTATTCAGCGCCCAGTTTTGTGCACTGCTTGTTACCCATTCACTCTCTCCAATAACATGGGCGGGGAGGGAGGTTAAAGAGAGAATGTCGCACTCTCTGGACTCGCCACCTTCCTTGCCGCCTTCTGTAAATGCACAGGAGTCCATGTTCCCAAAATTAACCCCAGCTTGACTCTCAAAGAAGTTTCTGGATCATACTTTTTTTTTCCCCCTGAGCAATTGGGGTTAAGTGACTGGCACAGGGTCACACAGCTAGGAGGTGTTAAGTGTCTGAGGCCAGATTAGAACTCAGGTCCCCCTGACTTCAGGGCTGGGGGCTCAGCAAGAATTTTTAAAAACCTTTCTCTGAACTGGTCCTTATGCTATTGGGACACAAACACAAGCAAGTCCGTGAACAGCAAGAGTCCGGTCTGAGCACAGTGCCCAGTATACAGTAGGCATTTAAGCAATGCTTACTAATTGATTGATGAAGCAAAGATTGACAGGTGCTGGTCAGGGATGTTATAACAAGGGTTCCTTTTGTGGAAGGCGAAGCTCCCTTCCAGGGCTTGGATTGTGCCAAGGGCGCCTCGCTTTGGTTGTTAGTTGCTTAATACACTGTTCATGATGGTATTTTTCTGTAAATAATTCAGAAGTGATCTGCAAACCCTAAAACAAAGCCACAAAAGCCGGTCCAAACACAAGCAACAAGTTCCTTTCCGCAGAGAAGCTTTCGGAGGCCGTACCTGTCTTCCCTGCTATTTATAAACGCGACTTACAGACGATCCCAACCTCAAAGGAAGGTTCTGGGAGCTTCAGGCACGGATCCAAGAACTGTTGTCATGTATGGGAACAGGGAAAGGGAACGTCTAATTATAATGTGAAAGTTTCCGGCTTCCACGTACACACAGACACGCCGAGAGTGTCCCAGAAATCCCTCTGTCACTGAGACACCCGAGGCGCTGGGTCTGGGGCCGCCGCAAGGCTGGGAAGGCCGGGATCCCAAGCAGCGACATGCTTCAGCCCGGGGATCTGCCCCGCGGAGATAAGGCCCTGAGGACTGCGGACGAATGAATGGGAATCACTTCTCGAGTTTTTCCACATGCCGGGCACTGGGCTAACTGCTGAGAAGACGAATCAAAGGCGCATGACCCATGTCATCAGACAGGTTCCATTCAATGGGGGAGAATGCGTGGGGGCCGGGAAGAGGGGCAAAGCCCAGGAGCTGTTGGTGAGGGGCAGCCAGGAAGCCGGATGCTGGCCTGGTGCCAGGCAAGAGTGGGGAAGGGTCACTTTCCAGAGACCAGGTTCTGGAGGCAGTCTCAGATAAGGAGCATGGCCAAGGTATAGGGAGCACGGTCAGGAGTCCTGCCTAGCCTAGAAGTGCTGAGGGAGCCCATCCCACCCTGGCGCGGTCCATGCTCTGATGTGAGGCAGCAGATTTCCATACATAGAAATCCTGCCCTGGTGCCATGTGACCTTGACCTTGCGGCTCTCAGACAGGCCAGGGGGGGGCCCAGCCCCAAGAAGGGGCTCAGTCCCCTCACTCCAGGGGACTGTACGAACCAGGGAGGACCCCTCCGGTACCCAGTTGGCCACGGGATTCATCATTCAGCCACAGTGAGGCACCAAGGCCGCCCTCTAGTCAGAGGAGCAACAGAGAGAGGACTCACAGTCCTCCAAGAACTTCAGGGTTTCCATGATTGGGGGAGGTGGGGTAGAGGGCAGTGACCACCGGCTTCAGGAAGGTCTAAGCTCAGGAACTGCTCAGCTCCCCGCTGGTCAGTGGCCATATACAGTGGCTGTTTACATCTGCAGAAGGAGTTTCCCCTCAATGACATTCTAAGTCTTGGGCATCCTCTGTCCCAGCACACGCACGTCCATGTATGCACATACTCATGGATACAGTGCGTCCACAGCTTTGGGGTGTGGCTGCCCCATCACCAGGCGGGTCCCCTGAGAGCAGGCTCCGCCTCACATTTCTAGCCTTGGCATTTAGCACGTTGCTTGGTACACAGAAAGCACTTAATAAATGCTTTTCCATTCTACTCCACTTATCAATAGGCAAATCTAGTCTAATATGAAATGCACACACACAGACCCATGCTTATGCACACCTTCATTTTTCCCTAGAGTCTAATAAAGCTGAGAATAATCCATAAAAATGAACTTTGCTTTAGTTAAGTGGAAGAGCCATTCCTCAGGAAATAAGACATTTATAAATGCCCTGGAGGAAAAAGACTTTCTTTTACCACATTTTTTTTTTTTATCATCCTGTGTCAGCATGAATCCTACACACCCCAAAAAAGGCTCATGTGGCACCGGCCGGAGGCTCACGGACGTCGTAAATGGGAGCAGAAAGCCGTCGCCCTGGACGCCTCAGCAGTGAGCAGTGCTGTCTGTTCTTCTCGGGAAAAGCCCGAGAGCTCTCCCTTCTTGGGCCCACGGCCCACTATAACTCTCGGAAGAATCCGTTGGGAAGATGATAGCAAAGAAGTCTTATTTAGGAAAAAACCATTTCCCAACTGGATCAAGGACGTCTCACCACTAGCAGGTGCATCTAAGGCCAGTCCACGCGTCCACAGGGACTATTTGCGTCCGACTGTGGCCAAGCACCCATAGCTCACATCGGCTCCATCGGCCACAGTCAGATACTGCAGCTTGAGGGATTCTGTCCCTCCCCAAGAATGAAGGACAACAACCAACCGACCGACCCAAGGCTGGGCCACTTCCCAACTGGCAGCTGGGGGTCAATGAGCGAGGGCTGTGGCGAGCCTCCGCTCTGACAGCAAACGTAAGCGTGGAGACCAGAAGGTTCCCCCTAGAAATAAAACACCGTGACCCGGCACTCGCACTCACCTCCAGGAGCACATAAACGTGGTCGGGCATCTTTTGTCCGTAGCTCTCCAAGAGTGTGATGGTGGCTTTGAGAGGGTCAAAGAGCTCATCGGTAGCCACCTGCCGGTTTTTAACTGCCATGAGGTGGCCCATGATTTCTATTAGCCCGTCATAATCGCCTTCTTTCAGCTCTCTGCAGAATCCGGCATTTGTCACTTTAATAAACTCTTCCAGGTCAGTCAGACTGTGAGAGAGAAAGGAGGGAGGGAAGAAGAGAAAGAAAGAAGAAAAAAGGAAGGAAAGAGACAGAGGAAGGGGAGATGGAGAGAGGGAGGAAGAGAGAGAGCACACAGAGAGAAAGAGAGACTTATAAAATGTGCTCAGTAGTTGCCTTTCCAGAAGCCCTGGATGCAAGACCTGCCTCCGACACCCCTTGTCACATTATCTGGGTAAGTTATCTCACTTTTCATTGTTTCAGAGAACTCTCTAGCATTATAAATTGCCAAGGATTTCTTCACTGAGAATTAGTACTCAAAGCTCTGATCCAATAAAAGCACAAACAAAATCTTTTTTAGTATAAGAAAATTCTCATCACTTCAAGTTGTGATAAATAATCATGTTGAGTTTCTGTGATTTCATTGGCACGGGATTTCATTCCACTAAAAACCAAACCAATAGGTCTTGGAAGCCGAGAATCCAACAATCTGCCCGTGGCTTTTTTTCATTATAATATTGAGGAAGCAGCAGGGTATGGAGGAGGCTGTGAAGGTTTCAGTAAAAAATGAGCCTTGGCTCAAATACCACTTCTGATCAAAGTGAACTGTGTGACTCCAGGTCTATCATTCAACTTACAGATGTTCCCTGGGCACCAGCTATAAAATAAGAGGCTCGGGCTAGTTGCCTTTGAGGTCCCTTGCAGTCTATGATCATAGGATCAGCTAAATTACATAGAACATTGAATATAAGAATGCTTCCCGTTATCCCACTTATACATACAGATGATGCTCTTACAGATTCTTAGAGTAATATCAACAGATGACTCGTTAAATCTACAGGTGAGTCATTGGTTACCCAACGGGTTGTGAAGGAAGGATCTGCCGACCTTCTGGACAGCTCCAACATTCAGGATAAAATGAGCAGTTTTACCTGTCAACGACAAATCTGAGAAGGTGCTCTTGGAACATCCAGCTCCACTTTTTAATCATATTGAGCAAGCTCATTTTGAAGGGCTTCATGTCCACCTTAAACCAGCTTTCAAAGATCCGGAAGTCCTCGAATTTGCTCATTTGAACATACAAAGCTTCATAAATGTCGATCTACAGGAGATTTTGAAAAAAAGATACACAAAGTTCATCACCAACTAGCTTTAATCTGCCACCTACACAGCCCATGTGCCATTTTTCTTGCCTGTTCTTTGAACTGCTCGATGGTGGGTGGCTGCTCTGGAAGGCCTTCGGTGGACTGAAGGTCCATTTCCTCTGCAGTTAATGGATGACCGTAGAGAAGAAATTGCTTCATGAACTCCATGCGGTCATCTACCCAGAGGTAAGAGTAGGAGTCCAAAGAGTTCCTATAGTCCAGAACTTTGGTGATCACCCCTGAGACTCTGCTCATGATCTCCTGTCTGGTCTCTGTCAGGTCTGACATATGATCCATGTCATTCTAAACATCGAGAGAAGGGAGTCAACACAAAACCATGATTAGAGTCCATTACTGCATGTCTGGAACTGGAATCCTCCCCGCCCTTCAAAACAGGTAATTCTACAGATAAATAGCTTATCTCTAAGCAAGGAGACAATCTGGTCCAGTGGCTAGAAGGTAATAATAGACAGGTTCAAGTCGTGCCTTTGAAACATCCAGGCTGTGTGACACTGGACAAGTCATTTTACCTTCTCTACAATTCTCGAAACCTAAGCATGGCAAAACATGTATGTCAATCTATGTTTGTGGAAAATTTTCATTCTTTTAACTTTTAAGTTTTCATTCTTTTAGGTAATTGTCTGTTTTGAAAAATATATTGATTTTCTATTATGAAATAATTAACAAATATTTCAGTATACAAAAATGATCCAGAGTATGAGCCCAGTAAACAATGATTTTTTAAAATACAGTTTTAAGTTTATATTCAAACTAAAAAGGAGGTAACAAAACTGGTTTATGCGATCTTCTGGACTTTTTTCTCTTTCCTTTGCCTTTTAATGTTCTGTTGACACTCTTTTCTCTTTTTTAATATCTCCAGAATCCCTTCCTTCACAATAGGTAAAACCTCCCCTCCCCATCCCCAACATACACCTCATTACCTGCTTTTTCAAAAGCAAAATACCTGGTAATTTGGAATCTCCAGATGTGCTGCCACTCTCTTCATGTGGCTAGACATCCTAAAAATATTGCATAGAATCTCTTCCACGAGATCATAAAGGCCATCCCCCGCCTCTCTTTCTAATGGGGGTTTAAATATGATTTCTGGAGCCATGAGGATCATTTGTGCTTGAAAGAATGGAGCAGATTTCAGACATTTCTCTGTGTTCACCAAGAAGAAATCTAACTCGTGCATGATGGCATTGAAGAAGCCATCAACCACGATGTCATCAATGAACTCCAGGTAGATCTTCCAGGTGTCGGACATGGCATTGGCTTTGAAGAGCTTCAAGTTATCCTGGGAACACAAAATTAATATAATAATAGATAATAATAGAATATGGATAATATGGAACAAAATTAATATTGAACACAAAATTAATAATATAATATATAATAATAGAATGTGTATAATATGAAACACAAAATTAATAATAGAATAATAGAATATGTATAATATGGAACACAAAATTAATAATATAATATATATTACATGGAACACAAAATTAATGATATAATATGAATAACATGGAACACAAAATTAATAATATAATAATATGTAATAATATAATATATAATATGGGACACAAAATTAATAATATAATAATATATTATAATAATACAATATATAATATAATAATAATATAAAATCACAACATTTTATTTCATCACATGAATTGTTCAACTGATTCCCTTCCCCAAAGAAGCCAAGAGTGACCAAGCAGCTAGCTATTTTTAAAATCATAATTATCCTTGTGCTTGTATTTTATCCACTGGCTAAACTGTAAATCCCATGCAGACAAGCACCACCTGTTAAATAATTATTTTTATGATCTCTTAGCTAAATAAGAGGCTCTGAACCCAGAAATTGTGTTAAGTAAAGAGGATATAACAAAGACAAAATAGTCTCTATCCTAAGGAAAGTTACATTCCATTCCAGCAACAAGAATTTATTAAATGTCTGCTATAAACTTAGTATTTGGGGACATAAAGACAAAAGTCAAACAGCTCCTGCCTTTAACATTTAACAGAGAAGATGATGTGGCCCTGTCAGGTGATGCAGAATACATACAAGATAAGTACTAGGCTGCTTTTGGGGGAGAAGCCACTCATTAGGAAAGGTTTCACCTCAAAAGCGCTGCCTGAGCCAAGTTTGGAGGAAGCCGGGGGATTCCAGGAAATACAGGTGAGAAGGGATGCATGCTGGGCTTGGAGGCAACAAGTGTAATCACAGGGTAGTGATGCCATAAACAATAGATGCCGAAGTGTCCTTTCTTAGCATCACACAAGCCTCCAAACTTAGCGAAGCTGATTCTCATATAACAGACCCAGTCTAAGCCTGGGTACAAAGGCTTTCTAGCAAAGCCCCTCTGGGTGGGAAAAGAGGAAGTGAAGTTATTCTGGGCTGATGGCAGAAAACCAGTGATAAAGGGACAAGAAGATGCACAAGATGAGGAAGAAGCATCAGGACTTTGAGCTTCTCAGAAAGGAAGGATCATGGGCTGCTTTCAGCTGGGGGCAAGGGAAGGGGCTACTTTTCCAAACTAAATAAAATCACGGTCACTCGGAGTTTTATCCACCTCACTAAGGAACAACTGCTATTGGACATAATTTGCTGCCACTCTGGGAGCTGGAGAACTTCTCCCCTGTCTACTTCCTCCATCTCACTACTGCCTGGTGAACTGATTTGTCGAGTTTAAAGTTTCCTCCTTGTTTAATTTCATTTATTTGCTGTCTACTGGTATAATGGGTTTTACCTCTATGTGAAGATAAATAGACTTTAAATACATTTTGATCAAGTATTTGCTATTCATGAGTAAAGTATCCAAAAATGTATCACTGGACCAATATCTCCAGACCTAACCACAAGATTATGTCAACTCTAACACACACATAAGACACACACACACATACTCGCCCCCTCCCCCCCAAAAAAGCAGGTTTCATTGGTCTGGGAAGACCTTTCAGAGTTTACACTGATACTCAAGGAGAACCTAAGCTGCTTTAGAACAGGTGCCATTTTATTCTTGTTTTGAGATTTCCAGCACCTGACCCACTAGCACACAAGAAGTGTTTAATAAGAGCAAATAGGACTGAATCCAAGATGAGAAATCTACTCTAGAAATCTCTTGGTCTGGGAAAGTAGAGAAGAACTGATCAAAGAGAGTGGCCATTAGTGAGCAGATGGAAGGAAGCTGGTGCTGCTAGGGCATTTCAGCAGAAAACATACGTCTTGAGTACAATGAATGTAGGTTTTGTTTTTGACCCCCAGCACAGTGTTTAGCATATAGAATGCACTTAATAGATATTTGTTCTGTGAAAAACTCTGCTCATTGTAAAGCCTAACCATGATTCCAGAGGACTGGTGATGAGACATCCCCCTGCTCACCTCCGAGAAGAGGATGAACTAAGGCTCGGGGGGAGAAGAATGGGACATTTCTTTTGGACGTGGGTTCCAGAATTTATCAACGGCGAGGCAAGAACATTAATTTTTGTGAATTAAAAAGTCCAATTTCATTTTTTAAAAAAATGAACATTAGTTAAATTGGATGAAATTAGATGGATTGTGTTGTTACTCCCATCCATGCCATAACAAAGCTTCAGAGAGTCCATTAGAAGATTAAGCGCAAGGAAGCACTTAATTTTTTACTGAATGCATGAAATCTGAAGGAGTCCTGCTGTCAGTATAAGACAATAGAGTAGAAAGCAGTATTCTATGAAGCTCATTTTCAAAATAAAGCTTTTTGAAACCGATACAAACAGAACACCCACATTGTTATTTCAATTGGAGAAGAAAATGTGTCTAATTGTGCTGCCCCAGCTCAGTCTCATCCTAGGGTGAGTCTGGACAGGGGTGTCTGGGAGAATCTGTCCAGCAGCTCTTATGTGGTCACAGCTCACGGGGGAAGTTGGGAGTGATGGACATGGCTAAAAAAAGGCAGGCAGGTGTGAGGACATTAAAAAGATGAGCCTTGGATAATTATTAAAACAAAGGGCATGTACACGGCACCTGAATACTGGCAAAGTTTCTTGCCAACACAGTTTCCTGTGAGCCTCACGTAAGTACATATAGTTCTCAAGGCTATCTCTATTTTGCAGGGTGGGGTGGGACAGAGGCTCACAACAATTGATTTATATAAGGTCACACACCTTAGGAGGGATGAGAAGTCGGGTCCTTCCTAATTCTAAATCCAGGACTCTACTGGATGCCATATTGCTGCTTAAAATGGACAGCAGGGCAGCCTTGGAGGCAGGAAGACTGTCTGACACTTGCTAGCCACGTAAGTCTGGGTAAGTCACTCCCTGCTCTCAATTTCCTCATCTGCAAAATGGGGGTTAATCATACCTTCAAATGAGATGTTAGGAAAACAACAGCTGTTACCTCTCTCAAAGTTCTCAGTAGGTTGGCTCATAAGATAATAAGCTCATAGCTAGAAGGGTCCCTAGGGTCCATTTAATCAATTCTTTCTTTTTCCAGAGATTCAGAAGAGTTACAAGATAAACCCACCGACCCATAGGTAGTGTTTAGAACTCGGAGTCAGTGAGTCATCAATAAGTACTTATCAAACACTCACTAGGTGCCAGGCACTGGGCTAAGAGGAATACAAAGGCAAAAGCCCAGCTCCTACTCTCAGTAGGTTCTGAAGTTCTGAGTTCTCAAGAAGCTCCCACTGAATACAACAGACACATGCAAACAGTATGTCCACACAAGACATTCCGTCCAACTCTTGCCCACGAGAGAGGAAGGATCAGAAGGCCTGGGAGATTCATCCTTTCGCCCAGGGTTAGGAAGTCCAGCTCCCTGCCCCCTATGCCCAAGAACATAAACTTAGAATTGAAAGGAACTTTCTAAGCAATGTGATGGGATTCAGATTCGGCTCCTTTGGCTCCAAAATGGGAGCTTTTCTCGATCCATCGCGCTTCTTCATCATCCTCATGCACAGCTATCCAGCCTCCATTACCTCTCAAAGGAGAAAAGAGAAAGGAGTCTCGTTGCTTCTTAATTCCTCAGTCGCTATCTCTGGCCTTTCTGTGTCTTCAAAGGACACCCCCTGAATGTCCTCATACATAGCTGGGGAGTGTGGGATATAGAGGAGGAGAAGCCATGGAGAGAAATCTTCAACCCTATGATATCTGGCCAAGACTATGGGAAAAAATCTTTTCTCCTGATGAGGAAGGGATGAGACTCAAGGTCAAAATCATGTGCTGGAAAAAATAATGTGCTTAAAAAAAAAACTATGAGAAATGGAAAACGAATAACAGTTTTATTTCTATTTTGAAGTCCTGTGGTGTTCCTTCCCGATGGTCCCCAAAGACTCCCGTTTCCCCTGTTCTTGAATTGAGAAAAGCGATTTCAAAATTTCTGAGTATCTGACTGAAGGAAATATGGGGGAGGGTCAAGTTGCTAGTAGATAAACCCCAACCTGATTTCCAATTCAATGTTGCAGGCGCTGTATTGTTAATTGTGTCGAGCTATGCAATTGCATTGGAGACTATTTTCAATGCATTTTAATCAGGGTTCATAAATCTTATGGGTCTATAGCCCCCAGATTAGTGTTTTGGGAGTGAATCTTTAGATCCTGAAAATTTAACGGAAGAAATTAATTGTAATCCATCATCTGTCCTCCATCGGACAGATTCTTATGCATTAACAGCTGTAGAGGTGTCCTGAAAGTCAACGACGGCATAATTCAGAGCATCCCAGAAACCGACCAGGAATAAACAATGGTGTGACTTTTGATAGTTTTTTAAAAGAAAGTAAAACTTTTTTTTTTTAAGCATAGGAAATTTCTATTGGGTAAGACTTAAAAATCTGTCCCAAATTACAACAGATCCATTCAGCAAATGTTTATTGAGTAGCCACTCTATGTTGTGAGTAAATCAGGTATTACAAAAGTATAAAAAAAGCAAAAAACAAATTAGTTCCTGCCTTTAAGGAGCTTATAATATATGAGAAGGATATGTATACAAATAAATAAATAAAAGATCATTTGAGGAGGGAGAGAACACACAGTGAGGAGAATCAGGAAAGGATTTTTAAAGGCAGCTAGGGAGTAGTGCTTTCCAGGTGTTTGGCCCAGTGTGGGCCCCAAAGACTTGAAGATAGGAGATGATACTATAGAAACTCGTTTACAGATTGGGTGTAGGTATTTCCTTCATATGACAAGCGTGCTATTCAGATACTTCCTACACATTCTTTTCCCTACCATCCCCTAGACACGTGCTGTTTATTTTTTGCCTTCTTGAAAACGGTTAGCCACGAGTTTGAAGATTTTGTCCGTCTGTGCAGAAATCCAGTAAAATATGAGCAAGTCTGGGCACACACATGCCCTTCATTGAAATAGCCAAGAGGCTGACAAGTGTGCCAGCTGCGCCCAGGAGCGTGGCATAAAACGCCAGCATTTGTCTCTCGAACATGAATCTCATAGGCCATACGATATAAACGCTGAAGAATTATTTAGAAATTGGATGCTGTTAACTACTCGCAGCTAGACCAAAATCAAATGCTGCTTTTATCAGGCTTGCAATGCAGATGGAGAAAAAGGAGGAAATGATTCCATCTGGATTTCTTTGGTCAGTTGGATATGGGTCACTTTCCATGTCTCTCCTTCAGGAGCTCCAATGGTAATTTTTACCCACATTAAAACACCAAAGGAAAGACAAGCTTCCCTCTGGATCACTTTTCAGCATTGGAAGTAAAGCTCTTTCATCACTTCTGTAGCCTTAGTTTCCTTATCTTGAGAAAGGAAATTGGACTAGATGATCTCAGAGCTCCCTTCTGGCTGGAAATCTATGATCTCATCAGCTCTTCAGGCCTCTGTTTTTTCATGTTCATAAGGGAGGTAGACCTGACATAGTCCCTGGCACATAGGAGGTGTTACTGAGTGGAATAGAAGAGGTCTAAAGTCTCTCTGTAGTCGATTCATATGTGGTTATGAACCACAAGAAAGTACCTCGTCTTCCTATAAGAAGCTTTCTGAGGCACACGGCACTGGTCACAATTAGCTTGTTCATTATTTTATATCCGCTTTTATCTATGTATCCACATTATTCCCCTCGAGAGAACGTAACCTTCGTGAGGGCAATATCTTGGTATTCCTAGTATATAAAGAGAGCTGCCACATAGCAGGTGCAACATAAATGCTAGATCTAATGAGAACTAGCTGTTGAGTACTTAGAAAACCTTAAAACACTAGAGAAAGTCAAATTATCATTATTGACTGATTGGCTTTTTCTTAAAGAAACTGGACATTTTTGAGAGGGAGGAACCACCTCTGCCTTCTAGAATCTGTAAAACATTTGGAAAACCTCTTAGATAAATGTTAGCTCTCTTTACTGAGTGACTGGTTGGCTTTTCCCTAAAAAAATTAGAAGTGAGCTCAGGAAAAACAACAACAACAACAACAACAACTCTAATTTCCAGAGCATTGCTTACCTCTACTAAACCGTGTATCCGGCATCCATCTTCTTGAATCAATCTGTACTTCCTGGTGAACGTGTCTCCTTTACCCTCCAAAGTAAAGAATGGTTCTCTTCTGTGATCTCGCCTGGAAAAGAGCGTGTGCTCCGTCCAAGTTTTCATGATGTGCTGGATCTGTCTGACATTCTCCTGGGTCTGCTCCACCCTCTGCAGCAGCTCGAAGACGTCCGCCTTCACCTTCTCCATGTGGTCCCAACAATCCGGTGACCGCCAGGTGAAGGCTCGCTCCGCTTCTTGGAGCCGGCTATCGATGGCCCTTAGCTCCTCCCCGATCAGGGGCTGCTCTACCTCCAGAAGGCTCAGCTTCAGCTTGTTGTACCACTGAACGAGCAACTCGAGACTTCCAATTTGCTGCGCAGAAACAGAAAAACAAGTATTGGGGAGAGGGCAACTCGGTGGATAGGCCACAAGAGACACAACTTGGCAGGGAATAAAGGGTGAGACTTGAAGTCAGGAAAAGTGGGTTTCGAGTCTGGCTTCAGAGTTAGGGAGAGGGGATCCTTCAGGTTCCTAAGTGGATTTCCTTAGAAGATTTTACAGGAAGATGTGGGCCGGTGTGGATGGGTAGGTTGTAAGTCCACACGAGTGGAGCCTCCCTACTGAGGCTCCAGAGCAGCAGCATTTATGGATGCACAGGAAAAAGGACATACAGACGCAATTCTGTTCCCAGCCGAGCTGTCCCTTTATAGAAGCTTCCTCAGAAGCAAGGCCCCAACACCCAAAGACACAAACCTTTAAATAAGTGCTTCTTTTGCCATAGATGGCCAAGGCAGAATCTGGAATGTCTGATTTCTCCAGCCACAGAAGATACTTCACTTCTCTCAATACAGCCACAAGCTAGGATACAAAGATCGGGGGAAACGCTTTGTAATGTTTCATAGCAAGTGATTTTGTGATGAGAGAATGGGTTACATCCATTTATTTAAAAAAGAAAAGAGATTTAGAGAATTATTTTTGGGGTCCTCTATCTTAAAAGGTCCCAGTGTATCTGTAAACAGATTTCAATTTAAGTGTCATCTCCTCTAGGTTGTCTGAAAGTAAGGAGAATAAAGTCAGCACAGAAAGCCATAAATGAGCACTTTTAGGGTAATAAGCACTGAGGTCCACCTGTAAAATCAATAAGAATGTCAGTTCCTTAGGGGCATTTTTCCTTTGTATTCTCAGTGCCTAGCATCGTACTTGCAACACAAGCTTGGATGTTTAATAGATATTTACTGGATTTAACTTAAATAAATAAATTAGAGCAAAAATAGATTTTCCCATGTCTTTCATTGGTCATAGGCAACTATGGGGTGTCTAATGGAGAGAGAACTGGGCCTGGGGGCAGGAAGACCCAAGATGTTTAACTGTGTGACCCTGAACAAGTCACTTAATCACAATCTGATTTACTTTCCTCATCTGTAAAATGGGACTAAGAACATCACCTACCTCCTAGGATTGTTAAAAGGATAAAATGAGATAACTGTGAAGTGTTCAGTCTTAAATACTAAATAAATGTTAGCTATTATATACCTACTGTAACAATATAAAGCTATAAATAACAGTTATTATAACAATCATTATTATTAAAATTCTCATTGGTAAAATGAGGACACTGGACTAAAAATTTCTGCCAGATTTTATATACTGTCCTCGATAGATAAAGCCCTGAGTCTGTAATTCCTTAAGTCCTATGGTTTACACACACATACATAAGATAGGGCAGATAGAGTACTGAAGTCAGGGAGGCCTGGGAGAAAGTCCTCCCTATGACAAATAATGGCTGCATCAAATGACTGATTCTGGGAAAGTTATTAAACTCTCAGTGTTCTAGGCAACTCTCTAAGACCTTAAGTTTCAGAGCAGATTGTGCTCTGGTAAAAGGAGTTTCCCACGGTGGGACTTTCTTTTAAAATCAATGAAATCTTAATCCTGAGCCTTATCTCCTAATAAATATTTTTCCAGATTTAGAATTTCATATTGTGAATAGATACAAATATATACACAAACATCAAGCCAGTGAATGTCGGGTATCAGATTTTGAAAAGAATTATTAATGCAAGATTTGCTACAGACATTTTAATTTTCTTTCATATTTAGTCTTTTATCAAAATGAAAAGTGAATGTCTTGGAAAGATAATAAAAAAAGGACTATTTTACAATTCAGAATTGATTATCTTTCCCCACAAAATGCTTCTCATTCTGTTTCTTGGGGGAGGGGAAGGAGAAGGATTGAAGCTTTCCCAGTCTCCCACCTTTGAGTCCCAGGTGCCCTTCCATGTCTGACCAGTGACCAAACCCTGTACAACATCTCTCGTGTCTCTCTCCTCCTCTCTCCTCCCAGTGCTGCCGTCCTGGCCATCTTCTCTCCCTCCTGCCTGAACTATTGCTCTCCTTTCCCAAGCCAGTTTTCCCTCCTCTAATCCACGTTTCATACCCCCTCCAGGACTACATTCTTTATGCAAGTTTCTGGTCATGTTAAATGCTCTGCTTGAAAGTCTTTAATAACTTTACCTCTAACTGAAGTGCAATCGACCACCACCCAGAGTTCTGTGCATGGCGTTCAGGCTGATAAAACACTCGTGCTATTCTACCTGCTGGATACCTCTAGTGTGCTGTCTCCATAACCTCATGCTACAGCTAAATGGCTCTTCCCACTCCTCCAACACCCCCTGTGTTCACCTGCCTCCATACCTCTGCTTATGCTATTCTTCCCCCTGAACACCCTCCGTGTTCTGCTTTGTTTATTGAACTTCTAATGTTCCTTTCAGGATCATCTCAAAAGCCATACCCTTCACAAAGCCTTCCCTGATCCCTGAGGACCCCTCAGACCTCAAACACACTTTGCTTACAGGAGTCAGAAAGACCCGAGTTCAAATCTAGCTTCAGACACTTACTTCATATCTACATAAGATCCCAAATTTTAGTCAGGTAGGTAAACGAAATGAACAGAGTAGTGGATCTGGAGTCAGAAAGATCTGAGTTCAAATCTCAGACACTTAATGACTGTATGATCCTGAGCAAGTCACTTAACTTTTGCCTACCTAAATTTCTTCATCTGCAAAATGGGGATAATGATAGCGACTAACTTCTGGGACTGTTATGAGGATTAAATGGCATATTTGTAGTGCTTCACAAACTTCAAAGCATTATATAAATGCTAACTTATTTTATCATCTGTGTTTATGTCAACTACATGATGGCAAAGACTAACAACTACCTGAACTTAGTATATGTCCCCAGACTTAGCACAGAGCTTTATACATACTAGATGTTTAATGACTATTTACTTAACTAATGCAAGATATTCTTTAAACAAATCAGATATACCTTTGGATCAAAATTGACACTAAGGAGACCACTGGTAGCATTGTGTTTTATCAGGGGCTGGTTTAGATTGAATTCGCAGATTTCATCCACTGTACTTTTCCATTCTGCATAGATACGGTCCCCAAACTGGTCAAGTAAACTGAGCATTTCTACATATTTCTGATATAGTGACACAGCAGCAGGTCCTTCCAGGATCCTGTATGGGAATGATTTGAAACCTTTGTTTGACAGAGTAAAACAGCATCGCTTAATCATTTTATAAACCTTAAAATGTCAAAACTTCTAAAAGGAGTTCTTAGGAAAAAGAATTGCTTTGACTGGGTCAGATATGCCAATGTTTTTAAAGTCAAAGAAACATTTTGGAGGGAAGAAGGGAGGGAGGGAAGAAAAAAGGGAAGGAGGGAGGAAGGAAAGAAAGAAGGAAGGAAGAAAGGAAGGAAGGAAGGAAGGAAAGGAGGAAGGGAGAGGGAAGGGACAGAGGGAGGGAGGAAGGAAGGAAGAGAGGGAGGGAGGGAGGGAGAGATGGAAGAAAGAAAAGAAGGAGGAAGGAAGGGAAGGAGGGAGGGAGCAAGGAAAGGTAAGAGAAATGTGTGCTGATTTTTATAAAGCACTTTAAAGTCTACAAATCATATTAACTTCACTTGAAACAATAAGAGAAATTATATGGAGGAACCCATAGACTGGGTGGACTCAACCTGGCATTCAAAATGCTAAAACTCTCGTGCTATTCTACCTTTCTATATACCTCTAATATGCTATCTCCATAACCTCATGCTGGGTGGCACAGTGGGTAAGCACTGGGCTTGGAGTCAGGAAGACTAGAATTCAAATTCTGCCTCAAACACCTACTTGCCATGAGATCCCGCCCAAGTCATTTAAACCTCCATCTGCTGCAGTTCCCTGACCTGTAAAATGGGGATTACTACAGCACTTGCCTGTCAGGACTGTTGTAAGAATCAAATAAGATAATAAAAGGACTCTGTAAAACTTAAAAGCGTTTGTACATATCAATGATTTGTTTTACCTTTAGCCTGAGAACTAATAATAGCTCCCCCCCACTCCTCACCCCAGGTTTGCTGCCCATTAAGCCCTAAAGCAGGAATTTCTTACGGATGCTGAAGATGCACAAAGTTGGACCAGAATCCATCAAGACGGCTGCGGACTTCCTTGGCCCACTGGAGATTTCCCGCGGTAAATGGCATATTCTTGTGGAGAACTGGATTCCCTCTTTCAACCTGTATATAAAACAAGTGGGGGAGGAAAAAAGTCCAGGCAATTAAGGATGACTCAGACATTTTAGGCCATTCTTTTTTTTCCTGTTATTCTATTTAGTGAAAAGTACCTGCAATCAGAAGTAAATAGTACAATTCTAGCTTATCCTTGAATGCTAGAGTGAAAAGGGACTCAGAGCCCCCTTTCTGTCCAACCTGTACCTGACCAAAAGTTCTCTCTACAAACTCCCCAACATGTGGTCATCCAGCATGACAGGAGGTTCATTATCTCCCAAGGCAGCCCATTCCATCAACGGTTCCTTATGTTAAGTTTTAGTCTGTCTTTTTACAAATTATTGAAACTTCTTCTCACTGAAGAGCCCAAAGATGGAAAAGGATGTGGCTTAATGGACTATTTGAGGACCAAGGTGGGGCACCCAACCAGCTCTTCCCCTCTACCCCCAAGAAGGGCCTCAGGGAAACACAGAAGTCCTCCCAGGGACTGTAAGACCTACCTGCTTCACGTGCTCACTGTACAGGTGCTTACACTGGTCCAGCTCCTCGTGAAACATTTCCAACAACTTTTTATAGTAAGGGTTGAAAATTTCCATAACAACTGGTTTCATCAGAAAATTCCCAAATATGAACAAGAGCTATTAAAAAAAAAGTAAAATTAAAAGAAGCTGCAGGGTTCTGTCATGCACCAAAGCAATTTCCTAATTCCCCAATAAAATCTGGCTCAAGGACAGTCATGGCCGTCTCATCACAGTCCCCTCAAAATTAAAAGATTTCAGGTTCTTTGTTCCCCCCCTCAGGAGGTCAGTGCTCAGATACAGGAATGAAAACATGACCAAGAGAAAACAGATATTCAGGCTTTCCTGGAGAATCCTCTTATTGGTTCTGCTTTGCATATGGCAATAGTCTTTGCTTTTGGTGGGTTTTAAGTTCCTAATAATTTTTTTAATTATTAAAAATTATTTTTTTTTTGCCAAGAAAAGCAATCACCAAGATTCAAAGTTAGCCATGGACTTCCCTTGTGCCAACAAAAGCAAAAGGTACCAGATATACTGTGAGCTCTACCAATGGGACTGACCATCCATGGCCTCACTACTCCTACTAAGAGCCAGATGCTGCCCTGTTTATTGAAACTGTGGACTACAGTAGTGTCTGTGTTTTCCAAGGTATGAAACGTCTACATTCAGAAAGCATCTTGTGTCCAATTCCCCAAGACACGGCAGGTTTTCTGTGCAGGGATAGGAGATATAAGTTGAAAGAATAAAGGAAAGGACGCAGTCGATTTCATTCCACCGTGGCCAAGCTCAAATTATTTGTCCTTTATAGCATCCAAGAAATGGAAACAAATATACGGCCAGATCATGAGCTCGGGCAGATAAAGGTGAAGATCCAAATCTCTTTAGAATGAGGTGGGACTGGAGACTCTCTGACCTCTTCCCCCTTAATCTCCCACACTCTCTGATTTGTGCCTGTGGGTGACCTGGGCACCAATACAGATCACTACCCTTCGGTTCAGTGAGGTCTTAACGGGGGCCAACTACATGCAGGCGCTGTCAGAAGCAGAAGACACAGAGTGAATCAGGAGATTACACTGGGCCAGCTGGCTTCTGAGGATCCTTCCTGACCTACACTGATGACCCTGTGATCCCACGGGCCCTTTCATGGCCAAGGATTCACAAGCCTCTGGCCATGCTGGTGGGGAGTCTCGCTTAACTCCCCCGAGCCTGTCAATGGATGCTGGCCATGGGGGTCCTAAGTGGGTCTAGCCTTTAAGCCTCTCCGGTTGCCAGTGTTTCGGTTCTGGGGGCCCATCCTCGAGAGCCCGGGGCCCCACCTTCCTGAGCCAGGATGAGGCTGCAGAAGAGTTCAGAGTCCAGGTGTGACCGCCACAGGAGCTAGCAAGGTCTTCACAGGTCCTCCGGGGGCTCTGAGGTTCCTGGGAGAGACAAAAGCCTCATCCCAAATGTTTGACTAAGAGCTGTGAAATCTGAAACAACTTTACTTACTGAAGTGGAGCTCTTACTTAAACAAACAAATGGGCTTTGAGATTGTAATTATCAACAAAAACCAACTTCCTGAGTTTGCCACTTGTGGTTTTGGTCTCTAGACACAGCTCAAAACAGACACTGGACTGAGAAATAAGGTCGGGATTCTGGTCCGGGCTCTGCCATTTGGAAGTCTTGGGGCCCTGAGCAAGTATCTTTCTCTTTGAGCCTCAGTTTCCTCCTCTGTAAAAGGTATTACCTACTTTACAAGGTGGCTGTAAGAGAACCGCTTTGTAAACCTAAAAGTGCTAAATACAGATGCAAGCAATTCTCATTCCTCTGAATTCAGCAGCTCTCCTTAACTTGGCCATGAGATGAAATTCAGCCATTGCACACACCTACTTCATTAACTTCATAGAACAATATCCACCAAATCACTGAATTGTAGGGCATCGGGCTACAAAGTGAGAGGGCTGGATTTCAAATTTTCCTCGGATGCTGACTACCTGAATGACTGTGAAGGGAACTTGTAACTCCCCCTGGACCACAGTTTGCCCATCTGTAAAATGGAGGTTTTTACTTGACGGACTCTGAAATGTCTTTCAGTTCTGTATCTATGACCCAAGATCTTCAAAAGAAGGAAACAGTTCCAGAAACCAACCATCTCATGATCAAAAAACAAGCGAGCAGGAGAATAAAGGGGAAGATCCAAATCTCTGGACTTCTAGCCCCAGGAACCCCCCGCCCCCCCACACACACGCTCATGACTTTTTCATAGCTTCACAGTGAGGTGCCATTTTATTTGGAGAGTATACAGTCAAAGTAAGATCTTTCTCCTGAAAAAATGGCTGAACATGCTGTTCTACTGAGGCTGGCATTGTTGTTGAGGTCATGGAATGAGAGCAGAGACAAGAAGGAGGGGATGAGATTTCCTTTCCTTCTTGGAACATTTGAAAGACTGAAGATGAAAAGGCAGAAGGAGAGGGGCTAGACCTGTGATGTCATTGAAATGGGGCATCCCTAGATCAGGAACACAATCTGAGGTCCACGAATTTGATTTTTATTAAATAAAAAAAATCTGTCTACACCCAGGCCTTCCTAGCTCCAAGGCCAGCTCCCTGGCCACTCTGCAAGACAATGAAAACACTCAGTACAAGTCAGTTTTTAAAACCCCAAACTCTCATTCTGATACTGCCCATCAGTAGAACTGACTGGACAAAAAACCTGCCCTGTAACCAGTAAGAAAGGATGCAAGCTAAGATGGAAATCAATTACATTTTCTTGGGCTTTTCCTTGCAACATCACGCCTGACCGAGGTACAAACACTGTCTGCCGGGACATGCCCAGTGACTTAAGGCTCCTGCTCCCCAACATGCCACCAATGATTAACTTACTCCTCCTAACCCTTGTGCTGTAGGATTTGTGTTTAGTATCCAAACCCCACGATAAACACGCCCTCCTCTTGAGAGAACACAAGAAATAATGAAAAGAATCATTTGTCTCTAGACCCGAGTTTCCAAACACTCGCTGAATCTTTGATCACAAGGAAGAGCTCTCCCATGGCTTCCCTGAGATTTTGGGGGGCCCACATCCGAGCGTACAGTGCACGTAGCACCGGCTCATCTTGCCCTTCGAGTCAGTGATGCTACCACTGCGGGGCATCTGCTCCAGGAAGAGGGGAGGGAAAGGTCCCCTGCATGCCCAAATCTTCACAGCAACATTCTCCTAGGTAGCCCAAACAAAGGAGATGCTCATAGGGCAGTGACGGAATCAGTCATGGCAGATGAATAGAAAGGAATATGGAGGAAGAGGAGGGAGAGGAAGAGGAGGAAGAAAGAGGAAGAAGAAGAGGAAGGAGGAGGAGGAGGAGGAAGAAGTAAAAGGAAAGAAAAGGAGGAAGGAGGAGGAGGAGGAAGATGAAGAGGAAGGAGGAGGAAGAGGAAGGAAGAAGAAGAAAGAATGAAGAAAAAAGAAGAGGAGGAGAGGGAGGAGGAGGAGGAGGAGAAGGGAAGAATTAGAAAGAAAGAAGAGGAGGAGGAGCAACATAAGAGATCAAAAAAAGAAATGAGAAGATTTGTATGAACTGATGCAGAGTAAAGAAAAGAATATCACCATACTCATCAATAAAGTAAAATTTTAAATAAGAACATCATCCAAAGGCAGCCTGTTAATGTAATTGAATGACCAATGCTTGTCCCAAAGAATAGATGATAACACAAATTTCTCTCCTCTTGATACAAGAGGAGAATCAAGTCCACCATCATTTATTAATCCCCTAGTAAGTGTCAAGCAGAGATGAGGGGGAAAGGAGGTGAAGAAAAGATCATGATCTTTGCTATCTGTTAGATCCCTAAAAATCATTTCACCTCTTTGGACCTCAGTTTCCCCAACTGTAAGACTCTTTTAGTTAAATCTATGAAAGAGTAAGCATTTAATTTATGAAGGTTTTATTAAGCATCTAGCCTGTTTCAGACATTGCGCTTGGTAAACTTGATACAAAATACACATTCTTACCAAAACTGAATAATTTCACCTTCTTCACTGGATTCACCATCCAGGCCTCATAACAAATCTACATTTATTTGGCTGCAAAGATCTAGGATGCCTCGTATCTTACTCTAAGTTGATTTGTTCCTAGGATTCTTCCACTTCAAAAATACTTTGGGAGTGGGACTTTCCTGCTTATCTTCAAATAAATTATATGCACCTTGACTGCTCTCTCTATGACACCTTGTCCTCTCTGAGCATGGGTATTCAATCGTCCCAAATGTTCATCTGACGTGGTGAAAGGAGTTTGTGCTTTGTAGTCTCATCTAGAGTATCCTTCCAACTGATTTCTGATTTGCACTGGTTCCGCCATGCTTTCCTATTCCCTTTCCCCTCGAGCTTGCAAATTATTGGGGGTTTTTAAAAAAAATATTTCCCCCTAGAAGTGGTTGCTTTCCTTTAATATACTTTTCCCTGCATTGGGCACTTAAACTGAGAGACATACTTTGGGCATGATTGCAATATTGAGGAACAAAAATAAAAAAAAAAATGAGAGAGGGCTAGCTGGGTGGCACAGTGGATAGCGTATCAGCCCTGAAGTCAGGAGGACCTGAGTTCAAATATGGCCTCAGACACTTAACACTTCCTATCTGTGACCCTGGGCAAGTCACTTAATCTCAATCACTTAAGGAAAAAAAAATACCCATATGAAAACTCTAATGTCATTCTGACAAGGGCATGCAAATGTCTTTTATTAGGGAGGGTCCCATTTTTCTCTGTAGGGCCTGAGGCTGACCAAATTGTACAAAAAATCGAGTTTTACAATCCTGGGCATCTCAATAAAGCTCGATGCATTGATGCCCTAAAAATAAAATTATTTTTCTGGGGCAAGCTTCATGCTTCCTTAGAGTATCATTCAATATGTACCGTTCTCAACCCCTCACTTCCATCTGCTGGTGCTTTCTTTCCCCCCTAAGGTTTATCTCCCAACTACAGTCAACATGGATCTCCTATGTTCCCATGTATGTACATGTTCTCTCCCTGTTAGAAGGTTAAAAAAAAAAACCCTGCTTTGGGTTTTTTGTTTCCCCAGCACTAGGAAGACTACCTGGCAAATAGTAAGCACTTAATGAATACTTGCTGATTAATTGGTTAATATATTTGGTAAGGGAAAAATAAGTAAACGATGCCTGATTCAGAGGCAGTGTGGCTTACAGAATAGAACACTGGATTTAAGGGTCAGAAAGATCTGAATTCAAATCTTGCCTTATTCACTTAACTGTGAGGTCTTGAGCAAGTCACTTAACTCTGTACCTCAATGTCCTCATCTGTAAAATGACGGAGCTATATACCTCAAAGAAATCAAAGAAAGAGAAAAAGGATCCATCCGTGCAAAAATGTTTCTAGCAGATCTTGTGTTAGAGCAAAGGACTGAAACTAAAGGGGCAGCCTTAAAACTGGCACTGGTGGAATTAACTCTGCTGCGTGAATGCAATGGAACATATTAGGCCATAAGAAATGATGGAAGAAGAGGTTTTGGAGAAACCCGAGAAGATTTGTGTGAACAGAGGTAGAAGGAAGGGAGCCCAACCAGGAGAACAACCAGCAAGGCAAACACTTGAAAGACTGAAGACTCTGGTTGCTGCAATAACCAACCAAGCCTCCTCTAGAGGGGCTGTGGGTTCTCATGCTAGTCACCTGACCAGAGAGAGATGGGCAAAGGGTGAAGAACAAGACATGTTTTCAGACATGGTTTGTGTGGGAATTTGTTTTGCTGGACTTTCACTTGTGCCACTTAGTACCCTTTATTACAAGGGTTTTCTTTTTTCTTTTTTGTAATTTGTAATAGGATTCAGGGATAGAGAGAAAAAGAAGGAAAAACAGAAAGATAGGGTGGTGGGGGGAACATTAAAGCATTTTTTAAAATGTAAAATAAATTTTTAAAATTTAAATAAATTAAATAAAATTTTCAATTTAAAGCGACAGAATTAATTACTGATGAGCACATCTTTGAAAGTCATATGTTGAATTTATCATATATTTCAAAAGAAAATCAAATTGAACATAAGAAATTCATACTTGCAATATACAACTTTCGTTTCTATTTTTAGATGGAAATATTCAATTTAGAAGTTCATAAAAATGAAATTATTTAAAATATTTAAATATTTTGTATTTAAGATATTAAAATATTAAAATTATTTTTAAAAATGAGAAAGGCTAAATTCAGTGGCCACTAAGGTTTTTCCTTTTCAGTTCAAAACCTGTGATTTTTATGTGTTGTTTTCCCATCCATCTCAATTAGCTTGAAGTTTGCTGAAGGCGGGAAGTGGCTTTCTTTTTCTTAATTGTATCCCCAGAGTTTAACAGGGATTCTGATATGGAAGGGACTCTAAATGAATGTTGATTGGATTGTATTATTCCATGAGTCTATGATTTGCCAATCGCCCTGACAATTAAAGTAGCTTTGGGTAATCATTAAAAGTCAGTACTAACCTTAAATGCTGATTCTAAGCCTGGACAATCTAGGAAACCCGCACAAAGGACAGTGCCGAGCCTTCTGTCAAAGTCCAGAATTTTAGCTTTGAACTCAGCATAATCCTCTTCGAATTCCTGGAAGATAAAGATGTACATGTTACATTGGAGATCACAACCACATGGGCTTCAGTTTCCTTCCTTCTCCTTTCCTTCCTTCCCTGCCTCCCTCTCTCTCTTTCCCCCTTCTTTCTTTCTCTTCCCCCCCCCTTTTTTCTCTCTCTTCCCCCTTTCTCTCTTTCCCTCTTTTCTCTTTCTTTCTTTCTTTCTTTCTTTCTTTCTTTCTTTCTTTCTTTCTTTCTTTCTTTCTTTCTTTCTTTCTTTCTTTCTTTCTTCCTTTTGATTATTACTGTTATTCCTGACATTTACATCAACACATTAGGATTTACAACATACTTTCTGTAAATCATCTCACTGATTCTCAAAATCACCGGGGGAGGTGAGGACATCTATTATCATTCCCATTTGAAAGATGAGAAAAATGAGACTCAGAGAGACTGAGAAAGACTTTGAAGCCATTTTTTCTGACTCCCAAGTCTGTAGATACTCTGTCTGTTCTCCCTCACAGCTTCTCATGATTTCATTTATCGGTCAATCAACAAGCAAGTATCGCATTTCAGCTGTACTGGATTTCACATTGGGCCCCGGAGATACAAAGACAAGCAGGAGACAGTTCCTGGCATCAGGGAGTTTAGATAAACACACACAGGAACGCACACACACACACACACACACATACATACGCATATATTTTTACAATCTGATTCTTTTGATGCTGTGGAGCAGCTTCCTCTGTCTCAGACCATCCATTTGTATGGAGTTAAATCTTAAAGAGTTTCCTATGATCCTAGAAGGCGTCAGTGACTTATGCAAAACCACACTTGCCTCTGATATGTCGGAGACAAGAACACAGGCTTTCCCAAACACTACCCCATGCTGCCCTGGCAAGTGCTATTGCCCCCATGGCACAGAAAGGGTTCAGAGAGGCTGTCCACGGTGGCAAAATGGCAGGGCAGGACCCGTCTCGGGCCTCCCAGCTCCAAAACTGGATTTGCCATGAACCTAAGGCCATAATGATGGGAAAGAGTGCAATAGCTGGGGTGCATTCTGGGTAGTCCCACCACCCAGCCTCCCTAATGAGGCAGCTCTGTCCTCAGAGGAACCACACGATGTCACCTTGTGGCTTATAGGCCTACAAACCAATGAGGAGGCAAGCGGACCCAGTGGCCTCGTTCTTCACTTGAACTCCCCCTTTGCCCAAATAGGGCCTGAGACAAGTGAGTGGGTCGCCCTTTAACATACAGCTTTACACAACAACAAAATCCTTTTCTCCCAGCAGCTTTATTCTCCCTGCTCTCAGAAAATCCAACTCTACCTTTCTTACACTAGCATCTCTGAGCTTACACAGTTTTTATTTAAGACAAACATCCCACAACAAAAGAAGAAATGATCGATTTGGATTTTTTTAATCTATGTAAATCATAAAATATAATCTCACCTCGATGACTCCCCATGACTGACTGATCCCCTCAAAAACTCAGCTGTTCCAAGACCCCAGAACTCAGAGAGGTGGACGTTCCCTCTCACAATGCAGGTGCAACCCCCTACAAACCATTTGGCAGCTTGGTAGTTACTCTAAAAAATGGCTCACCCTGAGACCACAGTGACAGAGAGTATCACGGAGAGCATCCCCGGGACTTGGGGGCACCGCGCCCACCGCAGCATGACCTGCTGGGGTTTCTGGGCTGCCGGCCCTCAGAGGAACACATTCCTTCAGGATCGAGCTCCCATCCCAGCTTCTGCAGGAGCCTTTTTGGTCTCTTCCCTAAGTTCTTGCTTCCTTCCCTTCTGAAATTACTTCCCATTCACACTGTGTGTATATATGCGTGTGCATACAAATATAGATATATACACATACACACACGTATGTGCTTAAGTTTCATGTATGTAATTATTATGTGTGTGTATTTGTATATGCATATGCATATAGCTAGGGGACGCTGCAGTGGATAGAACTCCCCAAGTTCAAATCCAGCCCCAGACACTTCTTAGCTGTGTGACCCTGGCCAAGTCAATTAGCCCCGTTTGTCTCACTTTCCTCATCTGTAAAAGCGAGTCGAAGAAGGACCTGCCAGACCTCCCCGGCATCCTCGCCAAGAAAGCCCCAAACGGGCTCATGAACCGACACGACTGAAAAATGACTGAACAACCACATCCCTCTACACGCATCACTGCCTGCTGGGGGGTCTCCCCACCACCACCATTAGCAGGCGAGTTCCTTGAAGCCAGTGACCATGTTTTCTATTTTTTTGGTGCCCCCAAAGTTCAGTGCCACACCTGGCATACAGTAAGTGCTTCCTAAATGTTTACAAACACATATTAAGTGCCTATTATGTGCCCAAACACTATTTTCAGTGTAATAAACATGCAGCTCCAGAATACAATCTTTTCTACCCTAAAAGAGCTTCTAATATAGATGCTTGAAGTCACAGACGGTTTCACCAAACCCTTTTAGGACAAGAACCAAAGTGGAGGGAATCCCAAGCTACAAACCAAGGTTGCTTTCCCCATGAAATGGCCTTATTAGTACAGCGTCTGGTATATAGTAGGTGCTTAATAAATGCTTGATGATTGTCAATGCTGTAAAATTGCCCATGCATATAACTTGTAAATAAAAGGCTATAATAAAAAAAAATAGATGAAAAAAAAAAGCTTTTGACAAAATACAGCATCCATTGCTGTTAAAATAAAGCATTAGAAAGAATAGGAAAAAAATAAATAAATACTTGATGACTGAATGACTTTCCCTAATTCATTAGTCAACCATCATATATTTATGAAGTACCTACTTTATGCCAGACCACCTGATCTAGATAGTAAGGATGGGCAGAAAAAAACCCAGTCCCTCCCCAAACTCTTTGGGGAGTTTGTGTGTTATTGGGGGAGACAAAATATACACATCCTAAATCCACAGATTAATGCTCAAATAGGCTGAGAAGTGCCCCTGCCTCAATCAGACTGAATCCTAACCCCCCACTGACCCAGATGCCCACAGCAGAAAGACGAACACCAAAGTTTGTTTTATTTCTATTTAGCATCAAGGAAGAAGTCTCATTTCCCCCAAATCAGTATAAACACTGATCCTTTCCTTTCACATGCCATTAGCTCTTTGAAAACAGACCAACAAGCCTGAACACGTCTAATGTGTCTCTTCTTTCTATATCGTCACAAAAGACTTGCCAACCTGAGATCCTAGAACGTTCTTAAAAGGCTAAGTAAATAGGGTGGCTTGGGAGGAAAGGGCTGTGTGACTTTGCTGATACCATCTATCAAGGAGCCTTGTTTTTTAATATAAAGAGAAAATTTCCAAAAGGAAACCACTATAAACTGTCCATCAGCAGCATTACAGACTGATGCAAAATTAGCGGGCAAGAATCCACATAAGCATTTTTGCCTGTGGAACAAAATGAAACGCTAGACTCTTTCCATTAGATTGTGAGCTCCTTAAAGGCAGGGACTGCCATTTGCCTCCTTTTTGTCTTCTGCACTTAAATACAGCACCTGGCACATTGTAGTGTTTAAGAAATGTTGATTAATGGATTGAACAGGAAGGAATTGATGTGTGTCTCTCATGCTTCACTGTGGGAGAGAGAGGAGTTAACTGGGGAGCTGAGTTCCTCTCTCAAGAGAGATTCAGAAAAAGCATCCTTTGGGAAGTGGATGCAGAGAAGTATTAAATGAGACCTAATTACCAAAAGCTGCAACCTAAGGATAATGTAGGTCCCTGGAATAATTTTCACTCTTGGGGCTGGTACACTTGGGAGGTTCCTCCTGGTTCTTAGAGCAATCATGTCCCCCTTCCTGGTGGTGAGGCAGGAGACAGGAGAGCAGCGAAAGATAGGACGTCAAAAGAGGAGAGAGGGCATCCTGAAGCTAAAGGGCACAAGGACTCATCCTTGGAAATAAATCTAAAAATGTTTTTCCTTCACTAAGGCCATTTCCTTATTTTCTAGCATTTCCAGAGTTAAATGGGATCACTGACTGTAAAGAACTTTGTAAGCCTCAGCCTTCAGCACTCCCAATTGCTTCGGAGGCCATCAGGATTCCCCCAGTCACCTTGGTCCATAACCACAGATTCATCTTCGATTCCTAGCCCTTCCTCATCCCCCAGATGCAATTTGTTGCCCAGATTGAATGATTTTGCCTCCATCATCTCTCTCACACCTACTCTATCCTCTTCATTTACATCAGCCACTACCCTAAGTCAACGTGGCCCGGCTGCTAAGGGGTCTCCCTTTCTCAAGCTCTGATCATCTGCCACACAATTGGACCTTATCATTATTCAGCTCCAAAACCATCTGGGGTCTCCCAGTGTCTTGAGGCAAATTCCTCAACTGGACACAGAAAGTCTTTCACATATGCAAGGGACACACTTTCTTGGAGAAGACCCCTTCAAGGCACGTTCCACTCCAATGAACTAAATGCTCCTTTAGAACCATCCCATACTCATCTGGAACCCGTCAAAAATCCGGCAGAATCTCGTCATCTGTTTCCATCACTTACGTGCCTGTCGAGATGTACTTGGCTATAAATATCATTTGCAGAAGCCTGCCAGTTCTTTTCTTCATCTGCCATTTTTCCCACCTCAGCAAAACTTTACAAGAAAAAGCTACAAACACTTTGAGATGTGCAAGTATTGGTCACTACTGATTATTTCCTGATTATCTTTCTCTTCAGAAGGGCTAATGTCCAGGATTGGATTCCCATGTCCTCCCCTCAGTCACTCGGTGCCCTCTTCTATTTCAGATACCCTGGGAAACCTCCCATCCCTGTTTTATAGAAATGATCATCACATTCTGGCCAGCTGAAACCTGGGACAACAGAGAAGCGTGTAGAGCACCTGACACGGACTGGAATGGCCGCTGAATGTAAACACAAAGGAAAGAGATCGTTTGTCTTGGTACCTCTCTTGCTCCTTTCAGTCCATTAGGGGGAAAATTGAAGTTAAACCAAGAGTGACTCTTTCATTCAATATTAATCACAACTTGGGAACCTGAAAGCTCTTTCCAGGAACCAGCCTGAGAAAATCCCTCCATTCTGTAAATGGCCCAGAAAACTTGTAAATAATGCACCGCTCAGTGATTCCAGGGACACAGGTGATGGACAAGCTCTTCCACAAACCTTGCCAGGACAAAGCTTTCCAACCTAGTAATCAGTTGAGGTGAGTCAGGCTTGGGGTTCCGATCATTCATTGTCTTGTTGATGCTCCTCATGAGTGTCACCGAAGGGAGGAAGCCTGGGACAGTCCATGGAGAGCTGGCCTGAGCACCAGGAAAAGCTGGGTTCAAATCCCACTGTCGGCACATCCTGGCTGTCTGCTCCTGGGCAGTCACTTACATTCTCTGTGCCCCAGGCCCCTAAGACTAAAATCAGGACCACTTCTGGCCACCATTTGGTAGCAAGAGTTTCCTCTTGAAAGTTTCTCATATCAGTGAAATCCTAGATCTGTACGGTCCCCCTGCCCCAAAGTATTATGTAATACATAGATGTAAAGGGGCAGAATGGAAAAAGATATGACTCCAGAATCAGAAAATCTTGAGTTTATTTTTTGTTGAGGCAATTGGGGTTAAGTGACTTGCCCAAGGTCCCACAGCCAGGAAATGTTAAACGTCTGAGGCCAAATTTGAACTCGGGTCCTCCTGACTTCCGGGCTGATACGCTATCCACTGTGCCAATTAGCTGCTCCTAAAGTTTAAGTTTAAATCTCACCTTTGCAATATATTGGCTGGGCAATCAATCAACCAGGCAACTCTTCAGGATCATGAGTAGCAGCCAAAGTGCAGACCAGTGCTGATGGGGCAGTTCTTCCTGGGAGGTCCCTATACCCTTGAAATCATGGCTTTGCTCTTTACCCCCTCTCTATATTACTAAGCAAAGTTAAGGAATAACTCAAAAAGGACCCACATCCTTTTTCCTTCACTGCCTGATTGGTTGAGTGGGTTGAGGTCACGTGACCTCTTTATCTCTGAGGTGTTCCTTGTTGTAAAGTATCTGTATCTGGCATTAATTCCGTGAAGGGAAGAGCTTGGATTTGGAGTCAAAAGTCCTGGCTCTGCCATTAACACAAGTTGTGTTAACCTGAGCTAGGGTAACCCCTCTAAGTCTCAGTTTCCTCATTAAAAAAACCAGGAGTATGAATAATAATAATCTGAGCTAGACAGTAATCCTTCTAAGTCTCAGTTTCCTCATTTAAAAAAACCAAGAGTATGAATAATAATAAGAATAATAATCTGAGCCAGACAGTAATCCTTCTAAGTCTCAGTTTCCTCATTAAAAAAAAACCAAACAAACAGGAGTATGAATAATAATAGAAATAATCTGAATTAGACAATAATCCTTCTAAATCTGTTTTCTCATTTAAAAACTGGAGCACAAATAATAATAATAATAATAGTAATACACAATAGTCAGCATTGTGGTTGTGCTTCAATTGTCTAAGTCATGTTGGACTCTTTGTGATCTCAACTGAATTCAGGTTTTCCCGATTCCAGGCCCGGCACTCTCACCACTGCACCACCTCGCTGCTCCATTGCTCGCATTAATACAGGCTTTAAGGTCTGAAAAGAGATTTATAAACCTCATCCCATTGACCAGGGAGAAGATGAAGAGAGGAGAAGAAGGCCCGAGGTCACTTCTACCTCGAATACCTATTGACTGTGTGACCATGAGCTTAGTACTTAGCCCTTCGGTCTCCCCAGGCAGCTCCCCAAGATGATCAGTTGCAGGAAGTGGGTCAGCTTATACTGGTGAAAGGAACTTTCACACCAAGACACCCAGGACATCTCAAGTCCAGGTCACAAATGAGATGTAAACAATAATATTTACATTATCAATCTTATAGGATTATTGGGAGAATAAACTGAGATTTTATATATAGACAGAATTAATTTGCATAAAACGTAAAACTATACATCTTACTGTTATTGTTGTGATACATGTTAAATGTTAGGGAAAATGTGTGAAATTGAAGACTGCTCAATTCAAAATAAAAAATGAAAGTGATAAAATGAAGCAGCTCCAGAATCTTAATGAGGAAAAAGGTTAGATGTTCGCTTTTCTCCCTCAGTACTTAATTGGACCTTGCCAAACAACTGATAACAAGGAGCTATTTTTAACCTAGTGCTGTGGGGATTTTTATAGGTAAATCCCAAGAGACCCAGATGCTGGAAGATGGCTAAGATTAAAAGGGGCTAAAAAGTCAACAGCTTCCATGACTTTCCTTTAGGAAAAGTGAAAAGTTGCAAGTTGGTTTCCCCCCCCACACACACACACACACCTTCCCAAGAAAAAAGATGGGGGCAAAAATGGAAAAAAAATATACATTTAGGAAGCCATTTGCCTGACTGCAAAAACCATGACTTAGATGTCAGAGGGCAAACTTCTTAAACAAGAGAAAAAAGGATGTTTAATACAGGATAAAAGGATCTCAAGTGATTCACAAGATGATGGAAAAATAGGAAGAATGGGGAATGCTGGGGCCTAATGAAGGAGGGAGGAGGGAAGGAAGGAAGGGAAGAAGGGAGGGAGGGAAGGAAGAAGGAAAGAAGGAAGGGAGGGAAAAACAAAAGGAAGGAAGAAAGGAGGGAGGGAGGGAAGGAAGGAAGGAAGAGATGGAAAGAGGGAGGGAAGGAGGGAAAGAAGGAAAAAAGGAAAGAAGGAAGGAATGGAGGAGGGAGGGAGGGAGGAAGTAAAGAAGAAAGAAAGGAGATAAGGAAAGGGGAGGGAAGAGAAGGAAGAAAGGGAGGGAGGAAGGGAGGGAGGGAAGAGAAGGAGGGAAAGAAAGGAGAGAGGGAAGGAAGGGAGGGAAGGAAAGAGAGGAAGGGAAAGAAGAAAGGGAAGGAAGAAAGCTAAACAAAGGGACAGAGGGTACTAGCTTCATCCTAGGCTTTTGCCGAACTATCTCTATGACCTCAAGCAAGTCACTAAACCCCTAAAGTCTGACTCAGTTTTCCTTCCATAGAACGTAAATTCCCTGAGAACAGGAACTTTCACTTTTGTCTTGATTGACCCAGCACTTGACATACAGCAGGTGCATAATAAAAGCCTGTTGCCAGATCAGTTTCCTCAGGAGCTGGACGTGAGCTTGTTCTCTAAGACTATTAATCCCTAAGTCAATCCTCTCAGTTCTTATGTTCTAACATATGATGGAAGACCCAGAAACATTATTACCGTGTTAGTGTAATCACACGGGTCATACGTTCTCTGTTGGAAAACCTTACAGATGTCCACAAATTCTTCACTCATCTCACAGATCTTGTCATTGAGAACCGTCCCCTTGGTGCCACCGAACTCAAGTCTCTCCAGCTTCTCCAACTCCAGCATCGTTGAAAATACATCCTTTGTAATAAACAAATAAATAACATCGTAAAGATTCGATCAGACTCATCAGCCAATGTTCATTTTCAACATTTAATCACTTTAAAAATTCACATTTCCATGTATATGGAAAAAGAAAAGGAAATAAAGACTTTAGTCACTAGAAAACGTTCAATATTCATTTGAGGCAGGACCTCGGCTTTTTCTTGCTCTGAAGCTAGCTTTCTATCCTTTGGGTACATTTCCTCTCTAATCAAGTGAGATGTACCCCATGTATATGTCATTACAAACCTTACAATCTCATTTTTCTGAGCAGCAGATACATTCCATTTCAAGATTTTATTTAAAGACTAGCTTTCATACATATGGATTTCCATCTGTACTCACTGTAATATTTACAGAATAATAAAAAAATGATATGGAAACCAAAGAAAAATCTCCCCTTAGTGTTTGTATGGGGCAAGGCTCTCCTTACAATCTTCTGAATCACTCACCTACCCCATGGATGACACTACCTGTTGGTTGAAAGGCATTGAAAAGTACACTGATTCACTCCAAGCCTATATAACCTTCAGGAAGTAGGAGCCAAGAGACAATACCTCTAGTTTCCTCAAACGGTTGAAAAACTTGTCAAATCTCCAAAACACCATGTGGGATTGGAAATCCCACGGCTTGATCTCCTGGCGTCTGCTGAAATACCTTGCCAAACCCTCCCTATAGTCGAAGAAGGAATTTTTAAAAGTCTTTAAGATGCTGATGGCCACTTGCACCTGTTCCAGGGATTCTTCAACTTCTCCACTCAAAAGTTCATCCGGGGAAAGGAAGGCGATTGCCTGAGACAATGAGAGAAACACAGAGATCGGGAATACAGAAACAATTTTTCCCTAGCTTCTTTTGGCAATTGGGGTTATTACAATGTGCTTTAAAGTGGCACATTCACACCGGCTCTAAATATCAATCGATCTTTAAATGATGGAGGGCAGGGCAAGGCCGGGAAGGGAAAATCATAATTGATGCAACCAGCCACAGATAGTTCCGTTCATAAATATCTATTGGGTACCTAACATGCATGAGGCACTATTTTGTCTTAGGAAGAAGTGACACATCCACAGATCATTAAAGATCATCCATAACCCAGAGCAAAGTAATTCCAAGAGGGAGAAAACACTAACCACTGAAGGGAGTGGGAATTGGCAGCTGAGCCAAAGACACAGAGGATTCTGGGAGCCAGAGGTGAGGAAGGAGTGAATTCAAGGCGGGAAGGACAATAAAGGCAAAGGCATGGGGATGCGCAGGGCAGGGCACATCTGGAGAACAGCCAGTTTGGCAGAAACATTGCGGGGACGAAGGAGAGAAATGCAGAGATCGGCTAACAACACTAGGCTGCTACCGGAGTATGAAGGGCAGACGCAGGTTCTAGATCGCTTCAGTCTGCAGAGGCTCCCAAATAAGTGAGAGAGGGAACATCACGTACAAGGAACAACTAATGAGTCTATCTGACCAGAACAGAGAGTGTTTGAAGGGAAATAGCTTGAATTCAGATGGGAAAAATAGGAGGGAACCAGACTGTGAAGGCCTTTAAGCCTTAGGCTGAAGATTTTGCATTTTATCATAAAAGGAAGAGGTTTTTAAGCAGTGGGGAAACATGCTGGCTAGATTTGTTAGAAAAAAAAAAAGATTAATTTAACAGATGTGTGTAGGGTAGATTGGAAAAGAAAGATCCCAGAAGCAGGCAGACCAATTAAGGGATTATTACTACAGCTCAGGGGACAGGTGATAGGGACCTGAACTAGACAAGTGGAAGGAAGGGAAGGGATGTAAGAAAAACAACGGAGGTTAGAAACCGGGCTTGGGTGAATCCAGGATAACTCCCAGGAGGCAAACCTGCGAGGCACCTGCGAGGATGTAACTTTTGGAGGAAGGAAAACCTTGTGAAAGAAAGACATTCAGTGTGGCAAAGATTCAGAGAAAGGGGGATTTGCATGAATGCTACAGAGTGGAGAAAGAGGAGCCCAAAGAATAATCCATACAAGAGTCAACTGATGCAAATAAGACAACACCAAGAGGCAACAAAACTTGGGTCACAGACAACAGGCAGCTCCGGTGCTAAGAGTAAACAACGCCCCTTTATTTTAACCAGCAACAAAGGCCAAGTACTTAAGGGGAGGCCTGAGAAGCCATCCTACTTCCGAGCAGTTGGCCCAATTTGTAATTAGAACAGAGGCTTGAATTTACATGAGTCCGCTCTTAAATCGGGGTCAGAGAGCTGGTCATTCACCGAGTTTTTCTAAGGACACTAGAAAGCCTCTGACCTTCCACCGCAGCTGGCTGCCATTGATGTGCCACAGCCAGGATATCTTGGAGTAGCACCTATTAATCTACCAACATCCCTATAAGGCACCATGAATTTGGAATCCACACTTAATGTGGATCTTGTAGAGTCTTTCCCATCTAAGTACAGAATCTTCCTGGCCTCCTGGTGTTCCAAGTCAACTCAGTTCTCAGAGCCCAAGGAGGCAGGAGCGGGAGGGGAGAGGGGTGGGACCCAGGCCGGCTTGGCTATCAGATCCTTCCTGGCTCCTGAGGTGAGAGCCACCCCACCCACTGGGAAAGCACCCAGCCCAGTGTTGCAGCTCAGACTTGCAAATAGTAAACTTATCTGGCTGATAATTTAATTATTCAACAAATACTTACTGAGTTTCCACTATTTACTTAACCCATAGAAAAAGTAAGAGGAGCAGGCCCTGCTCCCTGGGTGTTTTTTAAACTGGACCATAACTTTATTTATAAAATATCATACACACTCGCCCCCCAAAAAATAATAGTAACAATAAAAGGCAATTATAGCACAAGGGAAATAAAGCTTGGAAGAGGGAGGACCTGGAGGTAGAAAAGGATCTCAGGGACTATCCCATTTAACCCCGTTGTTTTACAGATGAGGAAGCTGAGATCCTAACTATACCATAGAAACTACAGGAAAAGCCTCGGGTTCTTATTACTATACAATAGGAGAGTTTTATATTGTAGTTATTTTTTTTTTTTTAATTATAGCTTTTTATTTACAAGTCATATGCATGGGTAATTTTACAGCATTGACAATTGCCAAACCTTTTGTTCCAACTTTTCCCCTCCTTCCCCCCACCCCCTTCCCCAGATGGCAGGTTGACCAATACATGTTAAATATGTTAAAGCATAAATTAAATTCAATATTAGTATTATTGTAGTTATTTTTAAAAAATCAAAATTCCAAGAATCACAAAATCCATAACTATATATAGTAACTGTATAGATACATATATATACATATATATATATATATATATATATATATATATATATATATATATATATATATATATATATATATATATATATGATTTTTAAACGTAGCTGTGGTTTAATAATGTAGGAAGCTCCTGGTAAGGAACTTTCTCTACAAACATAAATCGGCACTTGCTAGGGACACTGAGATATTAAATTCTTTCCCAGAATCACATATCAGGAATTTGTCAAAGGTAGGACTTGAACCCATAAACCTTCAAGGTGGTTTACTGGTTTGCAGTAAAAAAAAAAAATTGAGGGGTGGGGGCACAGCTAGAAGGCACAGTGATCCAGCGCTATTATGCCAAAGTTCCCTTTTAATGGGGTGACCAGTTCCTCCAATTGTCCTATTTCGTAATTCTGCCTTAGGTTATGACCGTCCCCTCTTAATGGTTGAGATAAAGGTTTTATAGACATTCTTTAATGCCATTAGAATATCAGTAACCTCCATCTATAAGGCTATCCCCACCTAGGTCTCTGCATTATGTCATTGTTCTTGTTATTCCATAAAAGGCTTGCTGCCTTTCGTGGCTAGACTCCTTGAGATGATGGTCTCATCTAGCCCTGGGATCAACTAGTCCCAGTATTTCTCTCCATTTAATAAATTATTGAATTGGTCTCTAATCTCTGTCTTGCTCAGTTTCTTCGGCATTACAGTGCCGGGCCTGGAATCAAGCCCACTCAGCTTCCTAAGTTCAAATCTGGCCTCAGACACTTACTAGCTGGGGGCCCAGATCACTTTAAGGTCACTTTACCCTGCTTGCCTAAGCTTTCTCATCTGGAAAATGAGCTGGAGAAGGAAATGGCCAAGCGCCCCAGTATCTCTGTGAAGAAAACCCAAATGGAGTCGAATTGGACACAGCTGCAAAATGACTGAAGCCCACCCAACTCCACAGGGCCGGATGGTGGGGACAATGCTCCACAGGAAATCCACGCAGCTCTTGGGCGAGAGCCCAAATGGTACAAAAATTATCAGTGTGAGAAGAAACTCATCAAAGTTGTAATGAAGCTCAATTATCCACAGCCTGTGGGGAAACTGCAGACGCTCCCCTGACCTAGAATGGAACTTCACGTGGAGGACGGCAACTCTGCAAGCAAAGACCTCAGAAAACACCTGCCAGGGAAGTGCCAGGGCTGCGAGCAGTGCCAGGCTCAGCCCATAGCAAGGGAGCCAAGCTCTCTGGCCGGTGTTAAGGGGAGCTGTCCTCCACGAGCCGCCATCTGCACTTAGCACTGTGCCGTAATGAGTTAAATCATTTTAGGCAACAATAGTTAAAAATCTCATCAGAATTAAATTGGATACCACCAGCCCTGGGAGGGAGGGAGAGAGAGGGAAAGAGAAGAGGAAAAAAGGAGTCGGAGGGGGAAAGAAGGAAGAAGCTGGATTAAGTCACCCTTAACTACTTCCAGGCCCTCCCTAGTTACCATTATAAACCCCGTCAAGGTGCTACTCGAGTGCATTGCACATAGTAGGCATTTAATCAATGTTTCTTTGACAAGCATACTTAATAGACTAACTTCCAGAATCTATTCCCCAACAATGCCAAGTAATGTTTAATTTACTTGCACACTAGTTTAAAGTTGGGTGACCTAAATGATTGCTGCTTAGAAAGCAGGGAAACATCTCAATGGACAATGTAATGGAATCTATTTGAGTGGGACATATTAGTAATTAGTTGAAAGGGTTTCCTTCCTGTTCCAATTTATGTGTCCTATTATCTCCCTTCCCACCCTGACATCTTAAGCTACTTAAAATGGGGCTCCTGCCCACCAAGCAGGCAGAATGTCCAGGAATGAAAACAATCATCTCCCCCTGGAAAAAGAGCTTCCACTGGAGGATTTCAAGAATGGGAAGGGGGAAGACGTGATGAGCTAGCAGTAAGAAAAGGAGACAGGAAAGCTTATCTTTTTTTTTTTTCTTCTGCAAAGTGAGCCATGGATGACATTCCCTCTAGATGCCCAATGGTGAGAAGCGTCTGATTCTAAGACAGCCTCTCCGGCCCTCGCTTCTCATCAAACACAAGAAGGAAGTTGTCAGAGTTTCTCATGGGGTTGGGAAGATGGCAGCTCAGAGCACCCCTAGATATCTACTCTTCCATAAAGTGCGTTGGGGCTCATGCTTCATGTTACAGCGGGGAACTAGAAAAAGCACAGAACTGGGGGTCAGAAGGCCTGGGCTTGAATCCCAGGGACCCCTATGGTGTCTTTGGGAAGTCACTTTGATTCTCCAGGCCTAGGCTACCTCAGCTGGTAAGAAGTGGAGATAATAGGCCTGGAGGTAAGTCCCTTCCAGTTCTAAATCTGCAATCCTATGGGATACATGATATAGTACAAAAATCCTATAGTGCGTGTGTACATATATACATATATAAACATATACATACATACACACATATATACGTACCCATCATATGTACACAAATCTGTCCCAAAAGTATAAATATTACAGATCATAATTACATTACTTCGGAGTAGACCAGGGACTTAGGAATATCTCAATATCCTCCCATTTCAGTCGCTTTATTAATTATCTGCACCTGAATAAATTTCCCTGGAGGAAATCGTTCTTCTAGACATTGAAGTATGGTGGGGTTTTTTGGTTTTTTTGGGATTGATGTAGAACACAGATGGGAAATTTTGCAGCAGTTTTGTCCAGCTTAAAGAGAGTAAGCAAGCTCCCATCCAGCCTGCCGCGGAGCTGTCCAACATCACCCTGGATCATGCTGGAACACCGACACCCAAACAGTTGCTTTCCAGTGAGGAGGCAAAGAGGAGGAGGGGGAAGGAAGGAAGAAAGGAAGGAAGGAGGAGAAAGAGGAGGGAATGGGAAGGAGGAGAGTGGGGAGAAAATGGGAGAAGAGCTTTTTCCTCAGATTCTTCTCATTCTCATCATCTCATTATCACTCCTTCTAGAAGCCAAAATTCTTTGTAAAATCAAAAGGGAAGACTTCTAAACTCTTTTACACTCACAGATACACACAGAAAGTATGTACATAGATACATACAAGTATGTGTATATCTATAGATATATACTATAAATAAATCTATAGGTCTCTCTTCATGTATACATATATGTATATGTTTGTGTATGTGTATCCACATACATCTCTCTCTCCTCTCTCTCCCCATATATATAGCTTCCTCTTCAATCCAGATGAGGTAAAATTTCCAAAACTGCCAGCCCTCCACCCTTTACCACTTTTTCTGTATTAACTCTTTCTTTTGTATCCATTTTTACGAGATACTTTCTCCTTTTTTAACCTTTTCCTACTTTATTTTGTTTTTTAGAACCACTTTATCATACACAACTCAGTTCCTACAACTGTACAATCATTTTTATTGTACTGTATTATGGAAATGTTTGTTTTATTCCATAAATTGAAAATAAAATAAAATGAAATAAAAATTTTCTTTTCTACTCAGCAGGAAAGAGCTGAGTGACCCCCGGAATCTTGTGGACTCTTTAATTAAGCTGGGAAGTGTTTGTTACAGATTGCAGGGTATAAGTTTCCTGAGGATAAGGATTATTTTATTTCTGCCCTTTGTCTTCTGAAACCCAAGACAAGGCCTTTCAGTTAGTAGAAACTAAAGTCAATGTTTTCTAAAAGAGGAGGGTCACCTTGGGCCCCAATTCTTCATTGCCCACTAGTTCTAATCACAGAATCTAAAACAAGGGGGGGGGGAAATCATATTTCTTATTTTTGAAGTTTTTTCTCAAAAGCTACATACCTGATCAATAAAGAGATTGCAAAACTCCTGCAGTAAAATGATTATCTGGGCAGGTGAGTTATAAAATCTGGAGTGACTCCAAATCAGGCAGATGGTATGAAATAACGGGGAAATCAAGAAACGAATCTGAGGGAATTCAGTCTCCTTAAGGCGTTGAATATGTCTTCTTAGTGGTCTCAGGTATAATTCTATATCTTGAGCTTCAAGAAGAGCTGTAAAAGAAGCACCAATGGAAACCAAAGTCAAAGTCTGAGATTTGGGATTCTAAATTTAGTCTCTATACCAACCTGAATTTATGGAGTTTCCATAGTGGGAGTTCCCTCACACAAATGAAATCAAAAGCCCAGAGCACAGTCTCACTCCTCCCCCAAGAAAATGAATGAATAAATGGATTTAGCCTCTAAGTACAAAGAAAAACAGAAGTAACACAACCTATTATTACTGAGTTGGATCATATATCCTTTTGTACTATCTATACCACAACTTAAATTGAACTTTAACCTGAACCAGAAGATTAACACTAGCCTATTCATATAGAACAAGAGTTCTTCACTATTTTAGTGTGTTCTGGATTTTTTTACATGATCAGTCCTGGTGAAATCTATGGGCCTTTTCTCAGAATATCATTTTAAAATGCAAAAACAAATTAAGTTCTCTTTTGGCTGATCCTCCTGAGCAATGGCTTCCAGTTTATCATGGTTCTCTCTAGACTGTGGTGCCCAAAATTGAACAGAAACTATAGGATAATCCCCCCTCCCTACCAGTGGAACTATCCCATGCATGAAATTCTTTCCCACTTGGTAAAGCCTTCCAGAACTTAAGTTGTGCTGGCAGAGCCTTTGTGGCCCCAGGGACTCCTTCCACATCGTGATTAGGCGTTGAAGTGGGTTTTTAGTAGAAAAGAGAAAAACATGCCTAAGTACGATTTGGTGCCTCATGGTTTCTTCTTTAAAGAGAGGCAAATAGTAACACCCACCTCACAAGGTTGATGTGATGAAGAAAAAAGAAATATGTGGGAAGAGCTTGGCAAAGTTTCAAGTAAGTACTAAAGAAAGGCTAGCAGGGAAAAATTTTGGGTTTAGAAACAAAGAAGCAGGATTCAAATCCTGACTCTCGGATACTCATTCTTTAGCAACCTTGCCTTCCCTGGGCTACCATTTCCTCATCTTGGATTGGATTCAGTGGCCTCCGAGGCTCCTTTCCATTCTAGCTCTATGGCCCCACAGTCTCAAAGAACTTTTCCTGTGGTATATCGATGATCCTGTTATCATTCCCATACCACATTCAGATTCTATTATCATCCCTGTATCAAAGTGTCCAATAATTCAAGAGATAGAGTCAGGAGATAGCCCAGCAACCACATCTCAGTTCCTTCCAGCCATAGAATTCTTTCTTTTCCAGGAATGGTCACCTAACCTTTCCTTGAAGACCTTTTAAGAAAGGGAACACCTTACACTGGGATAGGGGACTAATTAACTAAACAATAAAGGTCTAGTTGATAGGAAGCTTTCTGATTTGGGTTTGTTTTTTCTCCTTCCATCAAGCCCAGACTACCCACTCTGATTTCCACCCGCTAGTCCTGATTCTTCCCTTTGGGGATAGACAGAACTCTTCCACATACATAATACCTCCTCAAATTCCTGCAGAAAGTGGTTATGTCCCGCTTTTTTCTTAGAGCTACTATTCCTAGAGAAGAGAAAAATAAGTGTCCTTTTGGCTATGATTTTATCCAACTTGGAAGGAAAGGAAATTGAGCCTCCTCCAGTAACCTTATATTATCCAGTCCTCCCTTCCTCACATGAGACGTGAGAGGCAGCAAGCTGGAGCAGAGGAAGCATTAGTCTGGAAGCCAGGAAGGAAGATCTGGGTTCGAGTCTGCCTCTGTCTGACATCCACTGAGCCAGGTCTAGTCATTTAACATCTTGGGTTCTAGGCAACTCTAAGACAGGGCTCACCCATATTGATAGAGGGGGTTTATTAATTCTGGAGCTCCCTACAGTAATGAAATAAAAAAAAATCAGTATCTACCAATCCTAAAAGGCCAAGGTTGTCACTGCAGGCAGCAAAAAGGAAGAGTCTCTCAAGGAAGGTTAAAAAAAAAAAGAGAGAGAGAGACACACACACACAATGGATGACATTCTATTCCAGAGAAGGCCCAGAATCCTTTAACTGATGAGATGAGACATCTATTGGAAAAGAGATGACTTGGAAAGCAAGCTCTTTTCTATCCTCATTAAGGAGGGAAAAGGATAAGTGGGTGTGAATCATTAGAGGAATGGTTTTTGTTTGATATGATAGAATTACCATCCTAGAACTGGGGAGTTACAAGGCACTGCAACAGGCTGCGGCATATTCTGAAAGCTAAGGTTGTTTTTACTAAAATATTACTCATCTATTGGAAATGGTTTGGTCTCCCCTGAAGGCTAACAGACCCTGATATTGCAGGGCCCTTTTATGCCCATTATTCTGCATAATAAATAGTACTACAACATTTAGAGTTTATTATGTTGTTCCTCCAAAGGCCTCAAAGGCTTTTGAAATTAAAAGAACTCTCACAACCTTTTTAAAAATCCCTTAAGTAGGTCATTACTGTATGGCCAAGCTTTTCAGTCATTCTTTCTAGTCATTTATGTTTCTTCAAACTTTGCCTCACAAAAGTGTGTTTACCCAACCCAGAAAGCATTTCTGAAGGATGACGTGGGCAAGGGATTGTGGGTACATGGACAAATAAAACATTCCCCGGCCTCAGGAAATGTAAATTTTACAGGAAGACCAGACAGATGTAAACAGAGGTGACAGAAAGGGGGAGGAAAGAAGCAGAAGGTTTATTAAGTACATTTCATGTGCCCTACACTGCGCTCATGCTGCTGATTCACATAGAAGATGGGCTAGCTCTGCTCTCATTGCTCATTCCTAAAGGAAACAGAGAAGTAAAGTGGATGTTATGGTTCAGAAGGAGTGATGGGAGATGAACTATTTTGAAGTCTGGTTCTGGGTAATAAAATGCAAACATTCACCCATCAGCCCAGGGTGGGCTCAGGGGCAAAGCCCAAGGTTCTCATGACGGGGAAGGAGGAGGAACAAGAGGGTAATGGCCCGGGGCATGGCCTGGAAATGGTGACCAAGAAATGACACGGAGGTGGGGAACCCAAGCCGGGACTTGAAGAGATGATGATGAGGAGCACGAAGGACAGCCAGTGCAGATGGCGGCCAGTGCAGGGAACAGCGAGCAGACCCATTTGTCTGAGAACCTCAAAAGGGAATGATGGGAAAGGCACCTAAGAAGGTAGAAGAAAGACACATTGGAAGGACTTTCAAGGCCCATCTGAAGAGCTTAGACCTTCTCAGGCAAACAATGGGGAGGCTCCCAGTAAGGCGAAGGGAATGCCCGTGTCAACGGGTGCTTTGGGAGGATGGGCTGAGCAGCAGGATGCCCGATGGAAGCCTGTCTCAGGAGTCCACTGTGGAGAGGTCCCCAGACTCTGTTTCCCTCAGCATGATTAAAAAGGGCTTCCTGAGGAAATGGCCATTCTGAAGCTGGAGGATTTAAGACCCAGAGACACTAAGGGATTTTGGTTGTGGCTCATTCATTTTTCACTCATGCCTGACTCCTCACGATCCCATTTGGGATACTCTGATAAAGACACTGAGTGGTCTGCCATTTCCTTCTCCAGATGGAGAGGAAACTGAGGCAGGCGGGGGAAGTGCCTTGCCCAAGGTCACCCAGCTACTAAGCATCTGAAGCCAGATTTGATGAAGTCTGATGAACTCAGGAGGCTGAGCCTTGCCCACTCCAGGTTGGGTGCTCTGGGCATTATGGAGCCACCCGTCTGTGCCCAGGTCAAATCATTAAGTGTCCAGTACCACAACCCCCCGCCGGTGTTACTGCTGGGCAGGCTCCTCGAGGCCCCATTGGTGAGCCGAAAAGGGCCAGTCCCACTCCTCCCTCGGACCCTGGCAGACGCCCCAGACTTCTCTGGGGACCACCGTTCCCACAGGTGCCTCCTCCTCTGTGTCTCTGGCACGTGGGGAGCTCGCTGCCCCCCGAACGCTGCCCCTTTGGCCTCTCCTTCATTTGACTTCTCATTTTCTTTTATTCCGGAGCAACTTCCCAGTGCCCTGATTATTCAGCCCATTTGGTGGCCTTTGGTCCAGCTCCCCGATTCATCTGCTCTCGATGAAAACAAAACCATTTATGTTCATTATGAGCTATTAGACACAAGGACGCTTGGCCCTCTGAAGCAGACTGGGAAGCAGCCTTCAAGGACTCATGGCATACACAGGGGCTTTAATGGTTGGGAAAATGCGCCAATTTAAATGGATATACAGAGGCTCGATTTGTCTTCTCTGTGACATTTGGAAGGGCAAGACTTCTTTTTAAAAAGCTCCACCGAGTCCCTAAAATCTGTCCCTTGTCTATGTAAGGCTAAGGTGAGAATTTTCCCCAGGCACGAACAGTTGACACTAAAATGAATAGATGCTTGAGGCTCACTATTTTCCGTGGAAACAGATTTAAGGATCTTGAATTTAGAAAAAAATAAAATTTAATTTTAAAGAAAAAAGCCGGGTTGTAGCCCCCCTGTAGAATGTAAGCTCCTTGAAGGGAGGGATTGGTTCACCTTTGTCTCTGAGTCCACAAGGCCTGGCAAACAGTAAGCACTCAATTACTGTTTGTGAGATGAGGTAAAATGCCCTTGAGTAAAAAGATGAGTCTCTTGGTATTCCCAGCCCAGTAGGTGCTTCATACCTAAGCGCTAAACTGAACTGAACCCTGCTGTCTCACCTACACTGCGACAAACGTGGCCCTGATCTAATTCTTGCACCGGGAAATAAAAGCACAGGAGACAGCATGTTCTTGGAGCCTTGCTTCAGTAGCCATATTTTTTACCTCTCAGGAGATCCAGGTATAATTGGTACACTCACAAAAAGCTCTGTGCCCCTCACTCTAGTTTCGACTCAGCCCACTGTTCCAATTCAATTTAACAAACACATATTGGATATCTGCTATGTACCAGGCCCCATTGAGATAAAACCAAAATAGCCCCTGCCTTCAGGGGGCTTATGCTCTTTTGGAAGAAAAGAAACACATACAGCAGCAAATAAATATAAACCACGGGCTTAATCAAAACACATTTACATAAACGTGTTTGCTTTTTTGCAACACTTTTGTGAGTTGGGTGCAGAGGGGAGGGAGAGAGAACAAATGGATAAATTTATTGATTTTTCTTGATAAAATTGTAATTAAAATTTAAACATTTAAACTTCAAGGGGAAAGAAGACTATGCTAGACTGACCATGACTTTACTTAAAGGAATGGAATTCTTATATCTTCCAAGTATATTTAAAACTATGCTTTAAAATGCTTTTATCCCAAACATATTAAGGGGCCCAGAGCCCTGGACAAGGAGTCAGGAAGATATGAGTTCAATTCCTGCCCCAGACACTGACTAACGGTATGACCCTAGACAAATCCCTTAGCCTGTCTACCTCAGTTTCTTCTTCTGTAAAACAAGGATAAAAATACCTGCTTGCTGTTGTGAGGAGAATAAGAAGTAAAGTTTGTAAATTACTCTCCAAACTTAAAAGTGCCAAATGAATGACAGTAAGGTTCTGTGATAAGGATAGACAAGAAAGATGATCCGGAACGATATACTGAGGGCTCCGGGCACAGCAAACGAGACTGTTCAGGTGGATACTAAAGCCACCCCTATAGAATCCTAAATTCCTAGAACTAGAAGAGAATATGATCTCTGCTGGATTCCACTAAAATAAACTCCAATTAGAACTCCAATCTGGCACCATCAGGAGTTGTATTTATCATAAGAAGACTTAAATATAAGCATTAGATGGAAGTTTTTTAACCATCTATCATTATGTTTTACTAAGATGTCATTGATATATGTGCAAAACACCGACTCCTTAGAGTGAGTAATTTCTTTACAGTAACAGGACTACTGTAGCAATAAATCTACAGCCACAGACTGAGTACACGCACATCGTGGCCGACATTCTGTTTTACATCAGTTATCTCTAATTATCACTATATTTTATCCTGACTTTTATGAAAGGAAAAAGTATCAATGTAAACTTTACGGAAATAAATTAAATTGGTGGAACTCAAGCCAAGTAATAATGTATTTAATCATGCATTTCAATATTTAGATACAGATCTGGTACACAGTGATGAATTCAAGCCATCTATTAAAGAAGATCAATTGATTATTCAGGAACACACACACACACACACACACACACACACACACACACACACACACACAAAACAAAGGTCATAGCTCACCAATATTCAAATTGTACTTACCAGCTTCAACGACAATCAAAGTGTCCTCAAAAGTAGGCAAATAACTGCTCTGCTTGGTTTTCAGGATCTGGACCATTTTCTGGACAATGGGAGCTTGAAGCTAGAAGTAGTTTAAAGAGAAGAAGGAAGAAAAAGACAATGCATTTTATAACTAAAAGTGGATTACTGGGAGTTGCAAATATGATTCCTGGGAAGAAATAATTTATTCAATTGGATTTTCCTTCACAGAATTTACACGACGTCTAAAGCTTCTGACCCAATGTCCAACAGGAACAGGGACAGAAAAGCAAAGAAAGCAAAATGACCATATTTTCTACATTTATGCACCGTTTGCATCTCCTCCCCAGAGAGGAAGTTAAATAACAACAAAACAAAAGGAAGCTTCATTGTATCTGTGGCCCTCGCTAGAGAGTTCTCTCCCTTCCTCCAGGTCAGGTTCATGTTGCATCTCTGCCTTGCATCCTATTGAATTCTTCTCCATGAATTTTCTACAATGGCTCTTACCAGCCCCCCAAAGCTGGTGGGTTTCTTCCTTTTTCTGAAATCTAAGCACAGTAAGTTCCCCACCTCTGGACAGAGAAGTGAAGGACTCAACCTGCTCATGGCAACTGTGGGAATCGCCTTTGTCGTACTGGGAGTGTAGATTACAATGGGCTTCTTTTTTTCTTTTGTGAGCTGGGTGTGGAAGGGGAAGGACAGAGAACAGATGGATAAAATGATTGATTTTTATTGATAAAATTGTAATTAAAATATTAAAAGGATATTAGTACAACATTTAAGCAGCCCATGATCCTTAACTCTTATTATCAAACACTACTGATTTATCCAATCTTTTCTAGTCATATATGCTCTTGATTATGGTTTTTATATACCCTTCAAGCAAAAACCGTCAATGATTAAAATGTTTCTAGTCACCAGTTTTGTACCAGCTTAGTCACCAGATTTGCATTTTTATTGCCCTTTATAAGAACTACAATTTTGTTTTTTTCTAAGATTTCAATGTTTCAGGAAGCCAAATGAAATCGCAAGAATTCTGGTGTCAAAAAAGTGGGTTCGTTGAGGCAGAGAATGACATGGGAACCACTGGAAGCATGGATAACTTCCCAAACACAAACCTCTTCCATAACTGACAAAATTCCTTTCACCTCGAATCTTCTCTTTCTTCACTCCTTCCATTAGCTGCCTCTTCCCGAGACCTGGCTCCCCACTGATGATGATTCTGGTTCCCTGGTCACTTCTTTTCTGGTATTGATTGCATTTTCACTCAACTTAACCCTCCTCCAACTCCCTGGTCATAGTGGGAAGTCGGCCTTACTCTGTAGACATTGCCAGAGTTCCCTTCTACTACCACCAATTCTCTCTCAGGTCAGCACCTCTGCAATGGCTACACTGCTCTCCCTTCACTATCTCGACCCCCTGGTTAATCATTTCAACTTTACAGTCAAATGCTTGCTGTGTCACTGGTCACATTCTGTCAAACCCCAACTTGGATGACGGCCATCACCCCCACCCCCTTTCACATAGTGCTGAAGGAAGCTGAAGAAATCCCAAAACCATGATCACTGGATCCTCTACAAATCTGTAACATAATCTCAAGTGGATTCTCACTGTGGCAAAGAAATCATTTTGTGATTCCTTGAGGAAGCATCCCGTTAATTATAGAAGTTGCCCCAAAACTTTCCTTCCAGCCTCCCCGGGTAGAGAAGCTGCCCCAAAACTTTCCTTCCAGCCTCCCCGGGTACCCCTTCCCTTTCTATTGAGAACCTTGCCTCAGAGTCTGCTGAAAAATTGAGGCCATTAACTAAGGTCTCTTCTCACCTCAACCTCATATCACTCAGGTGTCTTATTTCACTAGCTCTTCCTCCACCTGTCTCATATGAAGCAGTTGTTCTTTCCCTTTCTAAGGCAGGCCTCTTTATCCATATACTTTATTCCGTCTCTTAATCTCTTCTAAAAGGTTGACACACACATGCATCGCCAGCGCCTGCCCCTCCCCCCCACTATCATCTTCACTGTCTCATTAATTTTTATTCTCTCCCCAATATACTGGCTGTTTTTAGCCTACCGATATTTCCATTTTTTTCTCCCATATTAAACAACCTTTTTTAATTAAAGCTTTTTATTTTCAAAACACATGCATAAGATAATTTTCAACATTCACCCTTGCAAAACCTTGTGTTCCAAATTTTCCCCTCCCTTTCTCCACAGCTCCTCCCTAAGATAGCAAGTAATTCAATTTATGTTAAATATGTGCAATTAATTCTTCAATAGATATTTCCACAATTATTGTGCTGCACAAGAAAAAAAAGATCTAAAAGAAAAAAATTAGAAAGAAAAAAAATGCAAGCAAATAACAAAAAAGTGAAAATGTACTGTTGTGATCCACATTCTGCCCCCACGGTCCTCTCTCTGGGTGAAGATGATGGCTCTCTTCATCACTAGCCTACTGAAACTGGCCTGAATCATCTCATTGTTGGAAAGCGCCATGTCTGTAGGAATTGATCATTGTATAATCTTACTATTGCTATGTACTATGTTCTCTTGGTTCTACTCACTTCATTCAGCATCAGTTCATGCAAATCTCTTGAGGCCTCTCTGAAATCATCGTGCTGACCATTTCTCATAGAACAACAATATTCCATGACATTCATATACCGTAACTTATTCAGCCATTCTCTAACTGATGGGCAGCCAGTCAGTGTCCAGTTCCTCGCCACTCTGACTTCTTTGGGATACAGGCCCAGTAGAGACATTGCTGGATCAAATGGTATACACAGTTTGGTAGCCCTTTGGGCATAGTTCGATCTCCAGAATGATTGGATCAGTTCACAACGCCACCAACAATGTTATTAGTGTCCCAGTTTTCCCACACCCTCTCCAGCTTTCATCATTATCTTTTCCTGTCATTTTAGCCAATCTAAGAGGTGTGTAGTGGTATCTCAGAGTTGTTTTAATTTGCATTTCTCTGATAAATAATGATTTAGAGCATTTTTTCATATGATTAGAAATGGCTTTAATTTCTTTTCTGAAAATTGTTCATATCCTTTAACTATTTATCAACTGGGGAATGACTTGCATTCTTATAAATTTGAATCAATTCTCTATATATTGTAGAAACGAGGCCTTTATCAGAACCCTTGGATGTAAAAAATTCTCAGTTTATTGCTTCCCTTCTAATCTTGTCTACTTTTGTTTCTACAAAAAACTTTTTAACTTGATCAAAATTATCCATTTTTCATGCCATAACTAGAATATGTTGAATAAAACATATTCTAATTCTTCTTTGGCCACAAATTCCTTCCTTCTCCACAGATCTGAGAGGTAGACTATCCTTTGTTCTTCTAATTTGCTTATAGTATCACTCTTTTATTTAAAAATTTTTTAATAGCTTTTTATTTAGAAGTTATATGCAGGGGTAATTTTATAGCATTGACACCTGCCAAACCTTTTGTTCCAATTTTTCCCCTCCTTCCCCTCCCTTCCTCCCCCAGATGTCAGGTTGACCAATAGTATCACTCTTTATGTTTAAATCATAAACCTATTTTGACCTTATCTTGGTATAGGATGTTTGGTGTGGGTCGATGCCTAGTTTCTGCCATATTAACTTCCAATTTTTCCAGCAATTTTTGACAAATAGTGAGTTCTTTTCCCAAAAGCTAAGTCTTTGGGTTTATCAAACATTAGATTACTATACTCATTGACTATTGTGTCTTGTGAACCCAACTTAATCCACTTATTGTCTACTCTTATTTCCTAGCCAGTACCAAATGGTTTTGATGACTACTGCTTTATAATATAATTTTAGGTCTGGCACAGCTAGGCCACCTTCATTTGCATTTTTTTTTCATTAATTCCCTTGAAATTCTTCACCTTTTGTTCTTCCAAATGAACTTTGTTATTTTTTTCTAGCTTCAATTATTGAGAAAAATTAAGCATTATCTTTCAGGGGAACAGATAGACATTCAATGAAATAAGAGATTTTCATTTATTTTTGAAGAAAAGACCAGAGCTGAACAGAAAATTTGATCTTCAAATACATAACTTAAGAGAAGCATAAAAAAGTAAAATGGAAAGGGAAAAAAAACTATTTTTAAAGGTTGAAATATTTACATCCCTATATGGGAAGATATGTTTAACTCTTGATAAATATATCTGTCTTAGGCATATATTTAAAGGTGTAGGTATAATTTGACTTTATTGTGATGATATAAAAAAGAAACTAGAGATGGAAAGGGACTGTACTGGAAGAAAAGAAAGGGGAGGTAAAATGGGGTAAATTATATCACAAAGAGGCAAAGAAGACCTATTACAGTTAAAGCAAACAAGATGGGGGAATGAGCATTGCATGAACCTTAATCTCATTGGATTTGGCTCAAAGAGAGAGTATCAGACATATTTAGTTTGCTAGAGAAACTTTTCTCACCCTATAGGAAAGTAAGAGGGGAAAGGAAAGAGGGGAGGCTAATAGAAGGGAGAATAAAAGTAGAAGGGAAAAGGGATTAAAAAGAGTGAGGAGTTGTAAAAGGGGGAGATGGTTGAGGGAGGAAGAAAAAATTTGGAATTCAAAAATCTTACAAAAACGAATATTCAAAAATATCTTTACATATAGTGAGAAAAATACAAAATACTATTAAGTACCAAAAAGGAATGTGTGTGATTGACTGACCCTTAGATACTATTTACACTTTTCCACTTCAAGTACTAAGAGAGTAGTTTGAATGTACTGGTTCTGTTATCATTGCTCATGAAAATGGATGGATTTCTAGAAATGTCTAAATTAGTTGCATTTCATACACTTTGGATATTCTTCCATTTTTATCAAATGCTCAGAGGATGGTAGTGCTTATCTAGAACCCAGGCAAATCTCTCAGCAGACTCATTTTCCCCTCAACTGCTTCTCAATGCTTAATAATATAGAAACTTAAATCTAGAACTTAAAGGGCCCTTAGAAATTAACTACTCCCACCCTCTCATTTCCCAGCATTCCTTTTGCACCTCCATTACATTTTAAAGCACAATTTTGTGTTCACTGCAGTGCTGCCCTGAGATGTCTTATCATTCTGCAGAGTAGATGAGCTAAGTTTATATTGGCTGAAGTGAGTTGTAAGATGTCTGAGCCAATCCAAACCACACCTGGGCTTTGTTTGGATCAACTTTTTGTTGTTCATTTCAGGTATGTTTGATTCTTCATGATCTCCTTTGGGATTTTCTTGGGGGAGATGCTGAAGTGATTTTCTGTTTTTTTTTTCCTCCAGCTCATTTTATACTCGAGGAAACTGAGGTAGTTTAATTATAACAATTAAATTTTTCTAAGAGCTTCTGCATTGTGTCCAGCTTCTATTTTCAGAAACAGAAAGCAGCTAGTTACAACAAGCCAGAGATGACCTGCTGGGATTGTTATCTGATCAGTATTCTTCATTCTACCTTAAAATTGATTGTTTACTCCTTTCCTTTGGCCTGTCCACAACTTAAGGGAATGCGATCAGCTGCTTCTGAGATAGGTGTAGTTGATGAACAATTGTTTCCTTGCCCATTAAGATACAGTCAGTCTTAGTTGTCCTGTATTTAATATATCATGTGCCTTCAGAGTCTCTTCCTGAAGGAAGATTTCCAGACACACCAGCATGAGAGTTCTAAGGAAGCTACAAGTTACTGACATCATTTGTTTTAGATAATTTCTTGATCCCAAACTCTAACTGTCAACAAGGTTTTCATTGTCCTCCCCTGTGTCCATCTTCTTACTGAAATCACCAAATATCAACACCTTAATTTACTCTGGGGAATTTGTCTACTTCAGAGAATATTTCCTTCCCAACCTCTACAACAGATGTCAATCCTTCAGCTGCATTTATTATTTTTCTGGTGCCATTGTGGCCTCTGAACAGCTTGAGAACTTCAAGGTGAAGGACAGAATTTCCCATGAAATTCTCTTGTTCCTTATTGCCTCTAGGTCCATAAGGAAGCCAAGTTTATTCGCTCCATTTTTATGCCTCTCGATTCAAGTTGAGAACTTTCCTTCCACACTATCTGCCATTTGCCTAGGATTTCCTCTCCAGAGGAAATCTCCACGTGGGAATGACTTAGTTCCTCTAGTAGTACGACTAACTGGCCATTGGACAAACATATCACATTAAGAGTGCCAACTGTTAGGTTAATATTTATAGACTAACAACTGTGGAATCTTAACACCATCTGTCTCTTCTTCTGCTGCTCAACCATTATCATTCCAGAAACAGAAAGAGGTCACACAGTTCTGTGAAACAGTTTGGAGTTTTATCTCTTTTATAGGATTTAAAATGACTGGAATGGGGTGGGTATGATGGGGTGGAAGTATGTTAATCATACTTTGGTGGAGTTGTTCCAGGACAGCTGTGTGTGTGGCAGAAAAGCCTTGTTTGTGAATAGGTTGTCAAGAAAGGAACCCAGATGGAGGAAGGAAGGCCCTATGGAGCTATAGGTAGCTGGAGAAGCTGCCTGGGTATACAGAATAAGCACAAGATATTTGGAGGCAAAGTCAGAGGAATCAGGACAGGTATTATGTGGAAAATGGCCCTTGAACTGGGTATGATAGTAACTCACTTGACTGGATGTTTCATTAATTAAACTTTTGAGAATCCAGAGTGAGCTCCAGGTCCCAAAAGAAGCTTATAGTTGGACTATTATAGCCTGGAATAAAGTTTTTAAAAGCTCATCATGCTATGTAGATAAGTATATTGGTACCCCATGAAATAAGTGGATTTTTTTTCATTTTAAAACTCTTATCTCATTCATTGTAAACAATTTAACAAATATTTATGTGCCATGCACCACACTAAGTGTTGGGGAATCCCTACTGTGTGTGAGCCAATGTAGTAGGTGCTAGAATACAAAGGGAAAAAATGAACCAGTCTCTGCCTTCTAGTCACTGACTTTCTGCTGGGGAAAGTCTCTGACTATATATGCAAAACAAGAATTAAGGTTTCTATTTACCGACTAGCAGGGGTCAGTGATTTGATTCGGAGCATGCAGAAGAAACACCAAAGTTAAATCTTTTGACAAGAAACTCTCCCACCAAGCTAGACCATATTGATGAAGGAATTGTTACAGTGCTATATAAACAAAAGTTATTGTGGTTGCTTCCCAAATTCAATAAAGTGATCAGATTAACTTGCTCTACACATTTTTAAACTTCACTAGGGAGTTTCCTGGAACAGCAAACCCCAATTTCTGAGCTTGTGATTTCCCTAGAGGGGCTAAAACTCTTTTAAGGAGAATCAGACCATTGTCAGCAAAAGTTAGCAAAACAAAATTACTTTTAATCCACATTTTAAAAGTACATTTTACATACAAGAAGCAGAATAAGGAGCATCATCAAAGGAAAATATCACTAGAAAAGGAGGTGAGTTAGTCATGGAGAGAATGAGGGATTAACACAGATATTAACTGTCTACCGTGCTAGTGACTGGAATAACAGATGAACAATCTGAGTGCTAAATCGTTATCCACGAGGTGTTAAAAAATGATAGGAAGAAGGTCTCCAGAACCCTGGACAGCTCTTCCATGGAAGCTATGGGATGGATCCAGAAAGTAGAAGTAACCAAGGAGTAAGGATGAGGGTGGAGGGAACTCCTTGGCTATGTTTGTGGTATCACAAGACAAACCAAGCGGGAGACCTGTGTGAACTTGTGGAAGGATAAAGAGACAAGAGACATTCAGAATTTGCCCGTATAAATGGGTTCGTAGTCAGTATTCTGGTGGGAAGAGCCACAACCACAAGGTCATAGAACCCCTTAGATCTTCACTGTTGAGGAAAAAGCAACCATCCAGCAGATCATAGCACAGCCAGGGGACCAGAGTATGTTAGCGCTCAGAAAAGGGACAATGGAGGTGGGATCACAAAAATCAAACAAGATTCCCAGCCACCACCCCACCAGGGGAGGCCATTGGTTTAGAGAATCAGATTCATGCCAAGCTTGACAGACAAAGGCAAGAGATTCCCTGGAGTTTTGCTTACTTGCTCGTAGATGCACAGAAGGTTATCCAGCCTTGTTTTCCAGAAGTCTAGCTCGGTCTGAGGATCCGAATGAATGCCCTTCAACAAAGGCTGCCCCGAGTTCTTCTGGAGGGCTTTTTGGATTTGATGTGACCACATAATAACCACAGATTCAATGGCGTGGAGGATGGCCCTTTCATACGAGTCTTTTCTACAAACACCAAAGTGATAAAGATTATACAGATCCCCCACTCTAGACAGAGACAGAAACAGAAATCCAGCCTCCACTCCCTTCTCTTTTGCTGACATTGCTCAAATAGAAAATGTTTTTACCGAAGCCCTGGATGCTTTGTAACTGAGGATGGCCTCTCATGGAGTTTTGTTCATGTTACTTTCTCAGTTTCAGAAAAAACATCTCCACAGACCCTTTGCAAATTTTTTGATGGCAAAAAAGCATTGTTCTCCTACAGACTGAGCTGTTCTTCAGCATTTATGGGAGAAAAAAAGACGCAAATCCAATGCAAATTTGCAACAGTACATACAGAGGGTTAGAGGGTACCTGAGACACTAAGAGGGTGGACGGTTTACCCAGGGGCTTACAGAGGCAGGATTGGAACTCGGGTCTTCCTGTTTCCAAACCCACTATGTGTTCCATATAGCACTTTGCCCATATCTACATTATGCTGTGTCTATTTACATATACACACAACCTGTAGATACCCCACATATGTGTTCTGTGTATATACATGCAGATACTGCATCACACTGCTCAGTAAGGTTAAATAACTTGTTCAAAGTCATACAGCTAGAAAGAGACAGAGGCAGGATTGGAACTCAGCTCCTCCTAATTCAGCACATTCTCCTACTACAAAACCCTGACCTCTTCTTTGGGAACTGTTACAACAAACACTGTCTACCTTCAAAGGCAACTCTGGGAAAAAAAAGTCACATGCAATAGCCATACCCCAGGACCTCCCAACATCTAATTCACATGGGTTTTGGATACTCTGACCGGGACACAATGCATCTGGATATAATGGGTCCACGATTTGGAGTGCCCGTGGATACGTACTTGGTCTCTGAGCAATTCTGCTCTCCTTCAATGTTCCCTGCAATGGTGGGAATTGGAAGCAGAGTTCTTCCCGACATCACACCCTTCAGAATGTGCATTTTGTTTTTCATGCTCTCTACGTGAGTTCCCAGGTCTTGGGAAACAACACAGGGCCACAGCATATGGTTCCTCTTGTTCAAGAGGATGGGAATGGCAACCTAGAGGAAGCAAGGTTAGAAATGTCATGGAGTCCAATTCAGTTGGGGCCGAGTAAGCACACACTGTGTGCTTGACACTAGGACAAAACAGCGACCAAATAATCCCATAGGAAAACGTCCATTAAAGGAGAACACCCAGACTACCATCTCTTCACTTCCTATGGTGCCATCAGCACATCCTCATCATCCTGAAAGCTCAGTCTTGCTATTTGTACAGCATCAGTGCCCTCTGCTCCTGAGATCCCTCTAAATGAAGATGAGCAGAGTGCCCCCCACAATCCCCTTCGGGGGGGCCCAGGCTGGCCAGCTTCCATTGGCCAGCAGTCCTCCTTTGGATTTCTCCATCAATTCGACTTAATTCCCCCATTACATTATAAACTTCTCAAGAGGAGCGACTGTCTTTCTTTTTCATATTCTTATTCCCACATTCTTATTTCCCTATTCTTATTATTATTTCATATTCTTATTGCCTTATACATAGTTAGATGACTAAGACATGTTTATTTACTGACTTGGGTTAAGGGTAAAACAACAACAAAATAATCACCTATTTAGTGACTACTGTATGCTAGGTACTGAGATAATCATTAAGGGAGGCTGCAAAGGCAGATTAAGATCTTGAATCAGCCCCCTCATTGATTCTAGCACCCAGGACCCCAAGGGGAGATTGGTTCAAAAGCAAGAGCCTTATGAGTTGGTTCTGTCTTGTTCCAGTCATAGTTTACAAAAGCAGTTGGCCATTTTCAGTTCTGAGTTATGATCTGTGCTTTCACAATGTTTTCTTCTTGGTGAGAGAGTAAGAGTGAGAGTGGGAGAGAGAAAAGAGAGGGAGAGGAGAAAGGGGAGAGAGAGAGAGAGAAGAGAGATCAATCAAGCATATATTAAACATTTGTGTATATATATATGTATGTATACACACAAATATATATAAATATACATATGTATATGCATATATATATATATATATGCAAGGCATTGTGCTAGGGGCTTGGGATTCAAAGATAATATAAAAATAATTCTTATTATTATCCCTAGGAGCTTATATTCTACTTGGGAAACACTATAGTAGTCCAAATCTATGGTTCAGTAGTACAGGAAAGTTACAGTGATAAAACTCTCTTTACCAATGAAAACCAGCCATTCTTCAGCAAATTTAAGAGTCTTCGCGAGTTGCCTGTGATGTTAGGAAGATCTGGATTCAAATTTCACCTAATTCATACCATGCAAATAAGGAATAAATTCCAGGACAGAAATCACAGAGATGATATATTTAGTAGCAGAAAGGGATTTCAGAAATCATTCAAGGTTTGCTTCCAAAGTGAGCCCAGAAATGGCCACTGTGCCCAGTAGCACAGCTAACAAGGGTCTGAGCAGAATTCAAACTCAGGCCAGACTCGTCACTTGGCTATTACAGCAATCAGGTCATGAGAATACTCTCCAGCAGCTCAGATCTGCTCTTTCCTGTCTCCCACAAGTTGCTTTAGGTTCGGAGAACAGGCAGGCAGGTGGGACTGCAGCACGCAGGAGAACCGTGGTCAACCAAGCTGGGCAGAGATTTAGGGCCAGATTGCTTAGGTCTTTGAAAGCTGAACCGGAGAATTTACATTTGAAGTAGGGAAAGACTTGAGGCAGGGAGACCATTACTAGAGGTAATAAAATAAGCAAGGAGAGAAGTGAAAAAAAAAAAAAAACCGTGTGAAAGGATGCTGGGAAAGCAGAACTGCCCAGACTGGGCAATGGACCATTTGTGATGAGGGATGCCAAGGAGTCTAAGGAGAATAAACTACCAAAGGGTCTGGGACACTGGGAAGTGAATCACTCCAGTTCTAGTGGGAAGGACCAAACCCATCTACAGAAGATAGAGAAGCTAAAAGCCTCCAGGACACCTCTCTTTAAGGAGATGCAAAGTATTCTTAGAGGAACAATGCCAGCATTCCCCAAACACAAAGCAGACAAGCTAATTAATTTCACCCAACGCTTTAATTTTTATAAATTAAGAAAATGAAGGACAAGAAGATACTGTACTGTGCCCAGTGTTGCCAGGATTCAAATCCAAATCTCCCAGCTTAGGACTTTTTCTCCTTTGCAACTCTGGCTCCTGATACACACCTCCTCCATAAGTTGTTTGACGACCCTGGGTAATGGGGGGAAAAGGGCAGGGGGGAGGATAGAGTACTGGACTTATGAATCCAAAAGACCTGAATTAAAATCCTACCTCAGAAACTCACTTGCTGAGAGACCTCAAGTAAGTCATTTAAGTTCTATCTGCCTCAGTGTCCTTATCTGTAAAATGGAGAAAATAATGATACCTTTCTTCTGGGGTTGTGAGGATCAAGTGAGGGAATATTTTTTAAAACTTAAATTGAAACAAAAATGTGCTCTGTAGTAGTTGTATTTCTTAACCATTTACCAAGTTTGATTTACTCTGTCTAGACTATCAGCAACATGCAATCTTTGGAGTATTCTAGATGTGTGTGAGGGGTCACAGGTGAGGAAGCACCGGGAAAGAATATAAATACCTAAGGACCCCAAGACAGGTAGTTTATCAGTCATAGGTAGGTAAGCTCACTGTGGTTCTACCACCCTACAGTCCTGTGGGTCTACATTAGTGACTCAGATGTATAAGTAAGGGTGCTTATCATGATCAAGATCCACATCCCCTGAATCTCTGCCCTAATGAGGGAGCTTTTTTTTTGGAAAATGTCCTTTTCATGTCTTTAAACAGCTGTGGAGCCAACACATATCGTTGAGTGAGTGAGGTGAGACCAAGAATTAAGAATAGGAATTGTAAATCAGAAGAATTGGGAATCTAGGAGAAATAATGTTACGTCAATAAAATAGGGGGGGGGAAAGATCAATGAATTCAGCATGTAACTAAACTGGAAAAAGAACACATTAAAAATCTTGGAGCACTAAATTGGAAAAACTAAAAACCAAACTATTGAGCTAATAAACACATCGGAAGCTTGTTTTGTAGGGGAAAAATACAATAAGATAATATAGGCATTGGTTAATTTGCTTTAAATAAAGAAATAAGAAAACTAAAAATTCAGTATCAAAAATGAAAAGTGTGAATTCACTATCAATGAAAACAAAATTAAAGCAACCATTAGTAAATATTTGCCCAATTATGTGCCAGTAAATTAGAGTTTAAGCAAAATAGATGAGTAATTACAAAAATATAAATTGCCCAGATTAACAGAAGAGGAAACATAATACTTAAATAACTGATTAATAGAAGAGGAAATCGAATATTTAAATAACTTCATCTTAGAAGAAGAAATTAACCAAATTATCACTCCCTAAGAAAAAACATTGAAAAGTGAATTATATAAGACCATTTGAAGAAAAACAGTTCAAATGCCATATAAACTATTTGGAAAAAAATAGGTGAAGAAGGAATTCTACAAATGCTCTTTCTGACATAAATATGGTGCTGATGCCCAAACCAGGAAGAGCTAAAACAGAAAAAGAAAAACTATAGACCAATTTCTCTAATGAATATTAAGGCAATTAAATATTACTAGTTAGTATATCACAGCAGTATTTCATAAGGATCATACACTAACCAGGTGGGATTTGTATTAGGAATATAGGACTAGTTCAATATCAGGAAAACTACCAGTATAATTAATCAAATCAATAACAAAACCAACAGAAATGATTATCTCAATAGACACTGAAAAAGTTTTTGAAACAGTACAGTATCCATTCCAATTAACACTAGTGAGCATAGAAATAAAGAGAGATTTTCTTAAAATGATAAGTAGTATTTACCTAAAACCATTAGCAAGCATTATATGTAATAGGGACAAACCAGAAGCCTTCCCAATAAGATCAGGAATGAAGCAAGGATGTCCATTATCACCACTATTATTCAATATCTCACTAAAATGTTAGATATAGCAATAAGAAAAAGAAATAGAAGGAATTAGAATATGTAATGAGGAAACACTATCATTCTACATAATGACAATTTTTTTTTACTTATAGAATCCTCTAAAATGAATTGAACAATTAGCAATTTTAGGAAAGCTGCAGGATAGAAAATAAAACCACATAAATCATTAGGCATTTGTATATATTATCAACAAAGCCCATAGCAAGAAATTGAGAAATCCCACTAAAAATAAAAGTAGTCAATATAAAATACTTTGAGTCTACCTGCCAAGATAAACTATATGAACACAATTATAAAACACTTTTTTATACAAATAAAGTCAGATCTAAACAAATGAAAAAAATTATCAATTGCTCATGGAAAGGCAGAACTAATATAATACAAATGACAATTCTGCCTGAACTAATTTATTCCTTCAGTGTCATACTTATCAAACTACCAAAACTATTTTATAAAGCTAGAAAAACAAAAAAAAATTCATCTGAAAGAACAAAAGATCAAGAATATCAAGGGAACTAATGAAAAAAAATACAAATGAAGGTAGTCTAAAAGTACCAGATCTCAAATGATATACAAAATGGCAATAACAAAAACTATCTGAAACTGGCTAAGGTTTTGCCCAAACAAGATCAATGAAGCCAGAAGGAAAGCAGAAAGCAAATGTCTCTGGTAAAGGTCTCGTTTCTCAAATATATAGAGAATTGAGTCAAATTTATGAGAATACAAATCATTTGCCAATTGATAAATGGTCAGAGGATGCGAACGAGCAGTTCTCAGATGAAGAAATTAAAACTGTCTAACAGCAAAACTGGATGAGGATGTAGAGAAGAGATGAAAAAAGGAGACTAGAATTGAAGAAATCAATTGTTTTTGTTAGAATACACACACACCCCTACCACGTGTACACATGCCACCGTACCACACTCCCACATATTGTGATACAGGAGCCACCTACCAGTGGCACTGGAGATCTAACTCAGTGGAATGGATTTCTTCATGTGAGAGGATGATGATGATGATACAAGGAGACTGAGAGGTCACTGCGTTGTCTGACCTCCCTCCTCTTCCCTCTGCCTCCAATTTATTTCATTCCCAGTCAACCAGCACCTGTGTCAGCAAAGGCTGCCCTGCAACTCCCTCAAATATTATGATCCACAGCTGTGGAGGCTCTCAGAGAACTGACCTGCTCCTTCACCTAGGCCTGGTCCTTAACACCACAAACACCCCAAACCCTCCTCCTCTGCCACATACACCACACATGTATAACTGGGATATTATTTCATCATTTGACACATTTTGGAGGAAGTGTCGGCATCCCAGGACCAAAGCTGTGCTTGGAGTAATAGGACGGGATCCACCATCTTGGCAATGCTTACTCCCCATTTTCTTATAGCATTAGCCTCTTCTCATTCTCATTAACCTTTCTGGGTCCTCAGTTTCTTCAACTGAAAAAATGAAAGAAGGACCCTTGAACCCTTTCTACCTGGGAGATATTGGACATTTCTTTTCCCTTCCTTGTCTTCCTCAACTATCAAACAAGAGGGTGATCTCTGAGGTGCCTTCTGGGTATATCTATGAACCTAAAATGACTTGGAGCTCCTATATGACTCAAGCTCTAAGAGTCTTTACCCTCAATTTCTTCTATTTTCCTGGTCACATCCACACACAACAGCCTTTGTTCCAATAATTCAGGACCATCCTGTCTTCTTTGGTCCATTTCTAGAATTTCAGTTTTTTTCACTTTCTTAAGCCTAGTAAAAAAACCAGACATACCCAGAATCAAGCCCCGATTCGTAGCCTTTGCCCATTTCCAGTGGCTCCAACACACTGCTGGAATACAGGCAGGAAACCGGGCCGTTGTCCCAGAGAACCAAAAGCTAGTGGGCACTTGCAGGATTTACCCACAGCTACAACTGAGTTTAGTATCTAGGCTGTTTTTTATTTTGCCCAGACCAGTGATTTCATCTGCATGGGGAGTTCTCCTTGAGAAATGCCCTTTATGGATGCAGAACTGAGCTGCTGGCCCTAGAGTGTTGTCTGGAGCACAGGAGCACTGGTACTGCCCACGGTCACACAACCAGGACTGGAGCCCTCCTCAAGGCTTTCCTGATGCTAAAATCAGCTCTAACCCCCGAGTTTCACTGCCTTTCTAACAGTTAGATGGCAAGAATAATTAGTTAATAGAAGAAGCATCAGGAAGTAAGCTTCCTTCCTTGGTGTCCATGGCTAGAGGGGCTCTTATGTACCCCAGTCTATATTGCTCGGTTCCCCCCAAACTTGTCAATCAACAGTTCTTTACTGGGGGCCTACCAAGGGCCAGGCACTATTCTGGATGCTGAGGAAGCAAAGACAGAAACTGCCATCCCTTTATCCAAGATTTCTTCCTTCTAGGGCCCACTTCTGTGAGTTGCACCTCCCACAGACAGAACCTTGTGCCCAGGCCTCCCCACCCCAACTTAGCTTTTATTTTTTTTATTATAGTAACTTTTTATTGACAGAATCCATGCCTGGGTAATTTTTTTTAACATTATCCCTTGCACTCACTTCTGTTCCGATTTTTCCCTCCCACCCTCCACCCCCTCCCCTAGATGGCAAGCAGTCCTATATATGTTGAATATGTTCTAGTATATCCTAGATACAATGTATGTGTGCAGATCCAAACAGTTTTCTTGTTGCACAGGGAGAATTGGATTCAGAAGGTAGAAGTAACCCGGGAAGAAAAACAAAAATGCAAACAGTTTACATTCATTTCCCAGTGTTTTTTTTTTCCTTTGGGTGTAGCTGCTTCTGTCCATCATTAATCAATTGAAACTGAATTAGGTCTCTTTGTCAAAGAAATCCGCTTCCATCAAATTAAATCTTCATACAGTATCATTGTTGACGTATATAATGATCTCTTGGTTCTGCTCATTTCACTGAGCATCAGTTCATGTAATTCTCTCCAAGCTTCTCTGTATTCATCTTGCTGGTCATTTCTTACAGAACAATAATATTCCATAACATTCATATACCACAATTTACCCAACCATTCTCCAATTGATGGGCATCCGCTCAGTTTCCAGCTTCTAGCCACTACAAACAGGGCTGCCACAAACATTTTGGCACATACAGGTCCCTTTCTTTAGTATCTCTTTGGGGTATAAGCCCAGTAGAAACACTGCTGGGTCAAAGGGTAGGCACAGTTTGATAACTTTTTGGGCATAATTCCAGATTGCTCTCCAGAATGGTTGGATTCGTTCACAGCTCCACCAACAATGTATCAGTGTCCCACCAACTTAGCTTTTAAAAGTTGGTCCCGGGGGCTATTTTTGTGACCTTGACAAGTTTTCTCAACTTTGTCACCAGTAGCAAAATGACTAATTATGTTCAGCATCCACTAGAGTTCACCATGCAATCTGGAACACTGCTCCCAGCACAATCACTAACATTAGAAAGAACACATTAAAGCCTCCACAGCATCTCCAGGATCCCCAGTGAGTGGCTACCCAGACGAGGTTTAGGCCTGCATAAGGAGCTATACACAAAGAAACACCAAACGGGCGCAGGTTCTGTCCTTGAGAAGCTCACTCTCCCTTCTCTGCAGCAGGCAAGGCTTGGACCATTTGTGCCCACAGCACCACTCACAAACAAGGCAGGTGCCCAAAGGGACACTTGGTAGCATCTCTCTGGAAGGCATCTTCCCACCCACCACCTCAGAATCCCAGAACCAGGAGGAGCCCCAAAGTCATGGAGCTGGATCTTCCAGGATGGGCAGAATTCTTTCTGCACCAACAGCTTTGTCTGTGGCTGGAGCACAACCTCACGTGTTTTTCTCCCCAGGCAGCCCATGTTCCACAGAGTCAGCCAGCTCTTGTGGACGGGGAGCTTCACCCAAGCCTAGATTTGCCCGTTAATAGAGCCAAGTAAACATAACCCTGCTTCGTGTCGATTCTTTTCAGCCTCTGCAATTTCTGTTTTGTTCTCTTGAAAATCTATAAAAAGTCTGATGACCGTTCTGACCAATCGGCTGGGGCGGGGGAAAGGGGGGAGTCTGAGGAGTCTGCTCAATCAGAGACATCTGGGCAGCCCCAGAGCAGTCCATGTGTCATGCTGCCTTCTTGCCGCATGACTAGCTTGACACAGTGACCCAAATGTCATCTCAACCTCAAATTCTGCGATGCTGCTATGGCTATAACAAGCATCAAATAAAAGCAAACCCTTAATAAGATACATAAGGAAAAGGTTCAAATTTATAAGAAAAAGAGTCATTAGCCAAAAGATAAATGGCTAAAGTATACAAACATATAGATTTCAAAGGAAAATCATGTTACGATCTACCCACAAATATCAAAAAAAGTTCCAAATCTATTAATTAGAAACGTGCAAATTGGGGGATTTTACCTTGTAGTTATCAGATTGGCAAAGATAACAAAGCAAGAAAAATTTTGGCGGGACTGGGAAAACAATTACCTTAATTCACTGTTGGTGAAATTGTTTCCTTTCTGGAAAGCTATTTGAAATTATGACTTCCAAAATCAACTAAATTGTATATACTCTGATTGCAAAGATTAGAGATCAAAGAGAAAATGCACATACAGACAAAAAATATTGTAGTTCTGTTCATAGTAGCAAAAAACTGGAAACTAAGGGAGCACCCATCTATTGGAGAAGGACTAAATAAATTACAACACATGAATGCAATGGAATATTATTGAAAAGAACAATGAAATGGATAGTTTCAGAGAAACTTGAAAGCCCCCTATTGATAATACAGAGTAGAATGAGTAAAACCAGAATAATTAATAGAATATCAACACTCTAAGGAACAACAACTGCAAAGAACTCAAGGATTCTGAGAAATATGAAAATTCCCTCTAAACTGATACAGAGCGGAATGAGCAAAACCAGAATAATAAATACTATAGCAACATTCTAAGGAAAAACAACTGCAAAGGGATTAGAGGATTCTGAGAAACCTGAAAGCCTCCTCTGAACTGATACAGAGTGGAACGAGCAAAACCAGAATAATTAATACCATAGCAACATTCTAAGGAAAAACAACTGCAAAGGACTGGAGGATTTTGAGAAACATGAAAGTTTCCTCTGACCTGATACAGAGTAGAATGAGTAAAACCAGAATCATTAATACAACAGCAACACTCTAAGGAAAAACAACTGCAAAGGACTAGAGGATTCTGAGAGCTGAAAGTCCCCTCTGAACTTATACAGAGTAGAATGAGCAAAATCAGAATAATTAATACAATAGCAACATTCTAAGGAATAACAACCGCCAAGGACTCAAGGATTCTTATCAATGCAATGATCAACCCAATTTCCAGAGGACAAACTTTTTGGCTGGAAATGAGAAGCCCAGAGTGTAAGAGATAGACACTTTTGGATACAGAGTAAAAATTAGTTTTATTTGGCTATTCTTATTTATTACAAAAGTTTTGTTTTTTTATTTTTTCCTCCCTCTGTTGGGTTGGGAGTGAGAAGGCAAGAAGGAATGAGATGACATTTTTTTAAAAAAAAGGATCACTGAAGTACTTTTTTTTAAATGTGTAGAAGAGAAAAGTCAGAAGGAAAAACAGACAAGCAAACAGCTTTGAAATTTCCAGTGTGAACTTGTGACATACTTAGAAGAAAAGCCAGTTGTACATATCAGAGACGTGAAATCCCCTTTTTTCTTTTCTATGATATTCGGAACTGAACATTTTAGCTATTATTTTTTAAGTTGAACATACAAAAAGTAACATAAAACAAAAACCAAATTGTTTTTTCTTTTTTCTTTTCTTTTTTTTTTAAAGAAGGAATTCCTGGTTAAGGCCTGAATATTCCTCAAAATTCTGAGTTTCAGGGCTTCTAAGATTTTAGATGGGAGAGTATTAAAAAGACATTTCCAAAGACCTACTTTTCTCCTTTGCAATTGTGCCTGCTTTGAATCCTGCTTTTGGAATTCCTGTTCTAACTAAAATCTGTACTAGAGAAAGGAAACAGGAAAATGAGGAGAAAATGGGAGAGGATAAGGGGGGAGAGGAAAAGAGAAAGGAAAAAAGAGTGAAGGAAGAGAAGTAACTCCTCCTCCCCTCTCACTTTCCAATAGTCTTTGCAGAGACTTTACAGCTTGAAGGGACTATAATCTACATCAGGCTCTGAAGTCAGAAGCCATCACTCCTTAATTTTACAACTGAGTAAACTGATACCCAGGGAGGAGATGGGCCTTGCCCGAGGCCACATATAGCAAGTCTGGGCCTCCAAATCCAACATTCTTTTACTCTGCCATTATAAGCTTGGCCCCTACCACTCTCTGCCCCAGGGTCACTTCCCTAGGGGTCACTGGGGCACATTCCTCAGGGGTAGGCAAAGGAAAACCAAAGTGACATAAGGGAAACAGGCCTGGGGAATAGGGAGCCACGGTTATTATTAGTTCCAGCTCTGCTTCTGCTTAATGATGATCTTGGTCAAATCACTAAAGCTTCCCACAGCCCCATTTTCTCACCTGTAGAATGAAGAGTTTGGGTGGGCAACATTCTGAGCCCTAAGAGTCAGCCAGTGCTGTTCGAAAGAGCAGGGATTTGGGCCCAACTATTCCTGGGACATTCTTCCTCACCCCCACCCCCAACTAGAACTAAAACCAGGGCAAGGAACTTTGCCCCAGGATGGACTTTTTCATCTCCAGAAGCTCCATCCATGAATACACTTCCTTATCCCCACCACCAGCCTTATACCAGCCGAGCCCCCATTGGAGACATAAAAAGTATCAGTCATATTTCCACCCCTAACATCACAACATATAACAAGAGTAACCTTTCCTCACAGGGAGACACCTGACTGACCTCCAGAGGGATAAACTACCCTGTACCAAAGGGCACGTTGATCCTCATAAATATAAAATTCAAAATCTGTACCCGAGGTAAGGACAGATCCCTTATCCAACATCCTAATGCCACACACTGCCACGCACTAGACTTGTAAAATAAGAGGCAGACCGGGGGTTGCCAAGACTTTGTTCAGCACCATTCAACATTCCATGAGCCTGCATCTATCATGCATTAGGGTCCAGTGAGTAATTAGATCACAGACAAAGCCATTCTGCACTATGGAAAACAGCCCGGTCATTCTAACCAGTCATTCTCCAGGCTCAAGCAAATGCCGACTTCTCCCTTGTTTTCTTTTCCGAGTTTGGGCCGTTTCATTTTTGTTTTTAAAATAAGTCGGAACTCGTGAGGAGTAACAACTTCTGAAAGGCAACAATCTTAGGGAAGTTCCGGGGAGTACCTGGTCCATGAAAGCCTTCACATGCTCAAGAGCGGCAGTGGGGAGCTGTCCAAATACCAAGCAGTTCTGGTAATTATCCGCTCCAACGCTTGCCTCCATCTTCGCCACATAAACAAGCTTGTGTTTCGCATCTTGTGGAACCTAAAACAGGACAGTCAGTTAGTTTCGAGGGTCATGATCTAATTTCTGTGTTAGGGACACAGGATCTGGGGCAGAATCTGGGATCTCACTGTCATGGAGAATCCTTGAAGTAGGAAAATCCCTATAACCTGCAGGTCAGTTTCCATGTTAAGAAAAAAAAATCAGTAGGGGATGAGAGCCTTAAAAGCCAGTCTTCCTGCTAAAACATGCACTTGCAAACCTGAAGGATTTTTCACTAGAAGTTGCTCTGGCAAATTTTTTTTTGCAATAATCAGCTAACTACAAATATTTCATTATTTGAATTCCAGTGGAGGACAAGCTCTATGAGGGCTGGGACTGTTTTTGTCTCTGTGGAGGCAACTGGTACCAAGCCTGGAGTCAGGAAGAACCGAATTCAAATCCAGCCTCAGATGCTCATTAGCTCGTCTTCCCTTGGCAAGTGACTTCATGTCTGTCTGTCTTGGTTTTCCTATCTGTAAAATGAGACAAATGACAGTACTTATCTCCCAGAATTGTTCTGAGGGGCAAAAATTAATTAATGTCTGATACCCAGCACCGGGCTTTGCATGATGAAGGGAAGCAGGTTCCCCAGGGCACCAAAATGGCAGCTCTGCTGTTCTGCTTTACAAGGCAGAAGAGCCCACTTTATTGTCCTGCACTTTTCAAATATTTATTGACTGTTAAGTCAAACATGCACACTTTGGGCTGGCCCTGTGATTTTATAGGTGTTGAGAACTCCCGCCAAAGACCTCCCTTCATGGGTGCAAATCAACACCTTCTCTGCTGTTTATCATAGGTTTAGAGCACAGAGATCAGATGACTTGCTCAGGGTCACTAGCTTCTGGCTACTCCAGCTGGGCTCCTCCCCCTCACCTTTTGCGGCTAATCAGGTGCATCTCCTGTACCTGGCGCCCACTCTGCACTCCCACAGTCACTGCCCTGGCCCAGACTCCGCTAATCTCTTCCACCCGTTGGAGGCCTCGCCTTGGGCCTCTCCCCTGTCTCACTGTCAAGTCAATTATTTCGAAAGTTTGAGCCTGGACAATAGTAACTGCAAGAGGTAACATTTGAAGCCAGGTCTTCCTGAGCCCAGGGTCAGTCACAGCCTGGGGAGAAAAAGCACAAATAAAAAAGGTCCCTGCCTTCCAGGGGCTGCCATTTCACAAGGACACAATTCCATGCCCAAGAAATGGAAACGATATAAAGCTGTGTCTCGTTTGGGAGGGGAGAGGCTTGGTCAACACCACAGATATGTAGCAAGTGTCCAAGGAGAGATTTGAGCCCAGGTCCTCTGACTTTGTTCTATGTCACCTCCCTAAGGAGGTAGCATTCGAACTGAGCCCTAAATGGAGCTAGGGATTGGAAGAGGCAGAGAGGGAAGAAAGGAAAGGTCTCAGGGCAGCCCGGGGCACATCACATAGTGGATGCAGCAAGTTGGACCAGACCATGTAGAGAGGCAGAGAACCCCCCCGCCCCCACCTCCCCTCCCCACACAGAGGGACACAGAGAAGGGAAGATGGAGAGAGGAGCAGGAGGGGGAGAGAAAAGGGGGGGATTCAGAGACAGAAAGAAACAGAAACAGGGAGAGAAAGACGGAGGGAAGGAGAGAGGGGGGGGAGACAGTGTGACAGAGGCAGAGACAGAATCTATAGTGTGAAGTCAGGCCAGAGACAGACTGCAACTCGCTTGGGAAACTCGGGAACTCGCTTCTATTTTATCCCAGAGGTAAGAGGAGGTCATTGAAGCTTCCTGAGCACGAGAGTGATGTCCAGGCTCAAACTTTCGAAATAATTGACTTGACAGCGAGACAGGGGAGAGGCCCAAGGCGAGGCCTCCAACGGGTGGAAGAGATTAGCGGAGTCTGGGCCAGGGCAGTGACTGTGGGAGTGCAGAGTGGGCGCCAGGTACAGGAGATGCACCTGATTAGCCGCAAAAGGTGAGAGGGAGGAGCCCAGCTGGAGTAGCCAGAAGGCAGTGGTGCCTTTCTTGGAAATACCAAAATACCAACAATCCCTATCTAGGGAGCATTTTTCTCTCTTTTTCTCCTCTTTTTCTCCTCTCTCTCTCTCTCTCTAACACTTGGTTTTGGACATTAGAATTTGAGAACGCGGCTGCACTTCTGAGGGAAAGGAGGCCTGAGCAGAGCCCTGGAGGCCCCGCACACAGGGGACGGGGCTGGACCGCGAGCCTGGACAGGAGATGAGGAGGAGAGGGAGAGAGGGCGGCCAGAAGGCCAGAGGCCCATGCTCGGAAGGAGCCCAGAAGCCCTTCGAAAAGGCCGCGGCTCTTAAGAGACCCGGGCAGAGGCTGCGGAGAGCGCGCTTTCAATTGGATGAGGAGGGGTCCAGAGCGAGCCGGACCGCAGCCAAGCTAAGCGGGTGAACAGCCTGCTCCAGGCCGTCCGGAAGCTCCGAGAAGGAGCAAGAGGGAGCGGGCTCCTAATTCAACATCCTCCTTTGCCCGCTAACTTATTAGCAAGTCCCCGGCGGGGGACGGAGCCGGCCTGTAGCGTTCTAGAAGCCCAGAGAATCCCCCATGGGATGCTCGGCTCCTCCTCCTCCACTTCCCCTCCCAGCTGCAGAACTGAAAGGGGATCCGGTCGCCGCGTCAAGTGATGCTTTTCCTCCCCGGCATCCTATCTCCGAGCCTATTGTAATCTCCATGGCAACGGGCCCAAGCTGAGGCGGCGGGCAGGTCCGAGGGAGGAGTGCGGCTCCTTTAGCAAACCTGAAACCCGGGAAAGCGGCTAGAGGCAGTTACACGCTCAGGAAGTGGGTGGGGCAGAGTCTGGGAGGCAGGGGCGGGAGGCTAGTTCCCACCTGGGGAAAGAGGGGTTCAGACCGCCCCCAATAAGGGGGAGGTCAAGCTCAAGGCCCAACACACTCACACTCACATACACTCACACACATACACTCACACACTCTCACACATACACTCACACACACTCACACATACACTCACACACATTCACTGTCACACACACACATTCACTCATTCACACACACTCACACACACACATACACACACACTCACACATACACACACACTCACACATACACTCACACACACTCTCACACACACACACACACACTCACATACACACACTCACACACACAAACGGATAAGTCAAGGCCCGCCAAGGGATTCTGGGAAGAGTTCCTAAAGGCAGAGCGGAGGAGGCGAAGCAGACACCAGCCACTCCTCGGTGTCAATTTGAAACCTGCACATGACTTGGGGAAGCTCCGCAAATAATATCATCATATTGATTTTTAAATAACGCTGACCCAAGGAGGAAGAACTCCGGCTCTAACGCCAGAGGACCTGGGTTCAAATCCTCCCGGATGCTCTCTACGTGTGACCTTGCTTGAGCAAGTTCCTTACTGTGTCTGGGTTCCCCGTTTCTTGTCTGGGAGAGTGGGAGAGAGACGAGCTCCGAGCTCCCTTCCAGCCCATACCGGGACGCCACGGAGGGACCAAGAAAGGCAAACAGCGCCTCGGCCCCCCGCCCCCCTGCCCCTCCTCCCTGCCCGGCCTCCGCCTCCCTGCCGCCCCGCCCTCCGCCCCTTCCTCCTCCCGCCTGCCCCCCCTCCTCCCGCCTGCCCCCCTCCCGCCGCCCGGGCCTCCGCCCCTTCCTCCCCGCCGCCTGCCCTCCGCCTCCTCCCTGCCGCCCGCCCCGGCCCCCTCCCTGCCGCCTGCCTGCCTCCCTGCCGCCCCTGCCCTCCGCCCCCTCCCGCCCGCGCCTCCGCCCTCCCTCCTCCCGCCCCCGCCCTCCCCCCCTCCCCCCCCTCGGTCCTCCTCCGCCCGCCCTCCTCCTCCCCCCCCGCCCCCGGCCCCTCCCTGCCGCCGGGCCCTCCCTTCCTGCCGCCTGGCCCTCCGCCCTCCCTCCCTGCCCCCGCCTCCGGCCCCCCCCCCCCCCCTCCTCCCCCGGCCCTGGGTTTCCCTCCCGCCGCCCCTCCTCCCTCCCTGCCGCCCGCGGCCCTCCGTCCTCCCTCCCTGCCGCCCGCGGCCCTCCGTCCTCCCTCCCTCCCGCCCGCCGCCCTCCGGCCCCTCCTTGCCGCCCGGGCTCCCCTCCCCCGCCCCGGGCCCACCCCGCCGGGCAGGGGCCCCGGGGCTGGGGGCCCCCCAGGGCTTGCACCTGAGGGGGCGCCGGGAGGAGGGAGGCGGCGCCCGGCCCCGGGCCCCCGGCGGGGGGCCCGGGCCCGCCCCCCGGGCCCCCGGCCCCCCCCCTGGGGCCCGAGGGCCCCTCCGCCGGGAGCCAGGGGGCGGCCCCGCCCCCGCCCTGCGCGTTGCCGGCCCTCCCGCCTCGGTGTCCCCCGCCCCCTGGCCCCGGGGGCTGCCAAGGGCCCCCAGGAAGCGCACGGGGGGGGGAGAAGGAGAAGGAGCCGGCGCCCCCGCCCCCCCCCCCCCTCCCCTCCCCGCCGGCCGGTGCACCCTCCCCGGGCCGGGGGCCAGGGGCCCGGGCCCGGTGGGCTGGGGAGCCCGGGGGGGGGGTGGGGCCCGGGCCGGGCCCCGCCGGGGGGCCCAGGGGGGCCCCTGGGGCCCGGGGACCGCCCCTCCCACGGGGGCCTGGGAGGGGGGGGAGGAGGGGGCGGCGGGGCCCCAACGGGGGGGGTGGCCGGGGCGGGGGCCGCTCCCGTTTCCCTGGGGGGCCGGGCCGGGGGCCACCCCGCCCCGGGGCAGCCGGACCGGCCCCGGATGGGGTGAGTGGGGAGGAGGAAGGGGCGAGCAGGGCCCGGGGGCCCCCCGGGGCCAGGGGGACTGGGGCTGAGCGCAGGGGCCGGGGGCCGAGCGAGGGGCCGGGGCCGGGGGGAGGGGCCGGGGCCGGGGGGAGGGGCCGGGGGCTGAGCGAGGGGCCGGGGGCCGGGGGCCGGGGGCTGAGCGGAGGGGCCGGGGGGAGGGGCCGGGGCCGAGGGCAGGGGGCCGGCTCTGGCTGCCCGCCTCCTCCCCCATCGTGAGGCGGTGGGACCTGCTTCTGTCAAGTTCCCCCCCAACCCCGCCCCCAGGCCCCAGGCTCGGACTGGCCGCTCGGACTCGGGGGGATGGGAAGTCCCGGAAGAAGGAAGGATCCCGGGGTCTTAGAGCTAGGTCTTCCACCGTGGGGCCCTTCCCCATCCAGGACGCTCCAGGGGGACCTCTGCCTGCTGAGCCACGGCGGGGCTGCCCAAAGGAGGCATCCGGAGGCCGGATGCTTGGAAGAGCCAGCGGTGTACCTGGCGAGGAGAGAGGACTAGGTTTGGACGCCGCGTGCACTGAAGTTGGGGTCAGAAACTGAGGTTCAGCCGTGGGTCCCTCGGACAAGTCATCACGTGTAAAGCTCCCCGAATTGGAGGATGAGGAAGCTGCCCCCAGAAGTTACTTGCGGGGTCACCGCGTCCCTTTCCACCAGACTTTTTCCGTGTCCTTTTCTTCCTGACAAATTTCCAGGCAAATAGATGCACTCACTGGAGGTCCTCAGATAGCGTCCTTTGCTGCTCAAGGACGTGCTCTCTGGTTTCAAAGGCTCGGTCTAGACGGTAGCTGTCCAAAGGAAGCCGGTGGCTCAGAGACGTGGCCAAATGCCCCTGGCCTGCAGAGGGCTGGAAGCAGCCCTCCCCCATCCCTTCGCTTCAGAACAGAGATTTCCAGGCTTCTTGCCCTTCCTTTGCAGATGCCTTTGCCCAGATCCCTCATGAAGAGGGGAGGGCGATGAAGACAGAACATATACTGATAGGAGCCTTCGCCCCCAAGGAGCTGAATGGCCGCTCCGCTGGTCATTGCTGCTCCCTGAAAGGAGGGAGGCAGGAGGAGCTGAACTGAGCACTGGGATTTCTGGGGTGAGGCACGCAGTCCAGCCTAATGGATAGAGTTGAGAAACCTGGCCCTGAGTCCTTCCCCTAACATTTACTAGCTCACCACGGGAAGTGACTCACCACAACCCAAATGTTTATTAAACACAGCCCAACTCCCAGACGTGGGGGGACAGACAAAGGGAAATCGGCTCTCGGCTCAGGGAGTTTAGGACGGAGACAGTATGTGCAAGCTAGAAATGTGCTAAATAAATAGGAGGGAACTGGGGGAGGTGTCTAGCAGGAGAAGCTCTGCAAGGGAAGGTAATGAATGGGAGCAGAGCCTTCATAGAAATGAGTGATGCTGAGAGATGGAGACGAGAAGGAGCACTCGAGCATCGGGTATGGTGGGAGGGCAGGAGACGCAGACCTCTTCTGTAGGAAGGACTGCAACGAAGCCCGATTGGGGGGGCCAAAAGGCAAATGGAGGGGAGTGATGGTGCATCACTGCCTCTGCCGGGGTTCCCTCCCACGTTAAGCTCATCCCCGTGCTGCTGACTTGAACCTTGACTTGATATCACCTCCTTCAGCCTCCTCTGATTGGAGAGCCGGAGGTCCCAATGTCCAACTCCTTCCAGTGCCTTCCTTTATAGAGGAAAGAAAGTGGACTCTATTCTACATCTATTGCTCTGCTTGGTTTTAATGTAAGGGATAACTCTCGTCTTCTCCACCCCCTGCTTCCATGTATGTGTATTGTAAGTTCCTTGAGAAGAGCCATTTTTTATTAATATTTAATTCATTAAATACATTTATTCTTTTCGTTATCCCCAGCACTTAGCCCAGGACCTGGCATATAGCCTAGTAAATGGGGATTGGATTGGAATTAAGCTAGTAAGGCAGATTGGGGCCATGTTGGGAAGAGTTTTAAATATCGAACAGGTGGGGAAGTCCAACAAGGCTTGTAAGCAACTCTCTGGGGCAATAAATGATAAATAGTTGCAGATGGGCATCAACAAGGGCAGTTTCCTTCCTCAAACGTAGCCTCGCCCTGTTTGATGCCCTGTGGCTTATTCCATGTGCCTCCTCCAGAATGCCCACCTCCTTCTTTGGTGGAACAAGCAGACTGGCCCCTCGTGTTCACCACAGTACCAGCCTTTCTTATTTTTCATTCACAGATATCTTTGAGGATAGATTTATCTCCATTAGACTGTGAACTTCCTAAAGACCAGGGCTATTTTTACCTTTGTTATCTCAGCATTTAGCACAATGCTAGCATATAGTGAGTCCTTAAGAAATGTTTCTTGAGTTCATGACCTAGGCATAAAGAATGAGATTTAAATAAATTAGAGGAACATAGGATAGTTTGCCTCTCAGACCTGAGGAGGAGGAAGGAATTTATGACCAAAAAAGAACTAGAGACCATTACTGATCACAAAATAGAAAATGTTGATTATATCAGATTGAAAAGTTTTTGTACAAACAAAACTAATGCAGACAAGATCAATAGGGAAGCAATAAACTGGGAAAACATTTTTACAGTCAAAGAGTCTGATAAAGGCCTCATTTCCAAAATATATAGAGAATTAACTCTAATTTATAAGAAATGAAGCCATTCCCCAATTGATAAATGGTCAAAGGATATGAACAGACAATTCTCAGATGAAGAAATTGAAACTATTTCTAGTCACATGAAAAGATGCTCCAAGTCATTATTAATCAGAGAAATGCAAATTAAGACAACTCTAAGATACCACTACACACCTGTCAGATTGGCTAGAATGACAGGGAAAGATAACACGGAATGTTGGAGGGAATATGGGAAAACTGGGACACTGAGGCATTGTTGGTGGAATTGTGAATACATCCAGCCATTCTGGAGAACAATTTGGAATTATGCTCAAAAAGTTATCAAACTGCATACCCTTTGACTCAGCAGTGTTTCTTCTGGGGTTATATCCCAAAGAGATACTAAAAAAGGGAAAGGGACCTGTATGTGCAAGAATGTTTGTGGCAGGTCTCTCTGTAGTGGCTAGAAACTGGAAACTGAGTGGATGGCCATGAATTGGAGAATGGCTGAATAACTTATAGTATATGAATATTATGGAATATTATTGTTCTGTAAGAAATGATCAGTAGGATGATTTCAGAAAGACCTGGAGCTGAGTGATATGAGCAGGACCAGGAGATCATTCTATACTTCAACAACAATACTATATGATGATCAATTCTGATGGACATGGCCATCTTCAACAATGAAGATGAACCAAATCAGTTCCAACAGAGCAGTAATGAACTGAATCAGCTACACCCAGCAAAAGAACTCTGGGAGATGACTGTGAACCACTACATAGAATTCCCAATCCCTCTGTTTTTGTCCACCTGCATTTTGGATTTCCTTCACAGGCTAATTGTACACTATTCAAAGTCCGACTCTTTTTGTGCAGCAAATTAACTGTTTGGACATGTATACTTATATTGTATTTAATTTATACTTTAACATATTTAACATGTATTGGTCAACCTGCCATCTGGGGGAGGGAGGGAGAGGAAGGAGGGGAAAAGTTGGGACAAAAGGTTTTGCAAATGTCAGTGCTGAAAAATTACTCATGCATATATCTTGTAAATAAAAAGCTATAATAATAATAAAAAAGAAATGTTTCTTGATGGGTATCCTACTCATTGCCCACTGCCATAGTCTTCTGACTATTCAGAAATATTGCCATTCTATGACTGTCTTTGTAAACCTTAAAGTACTATGGAATGTGAACTATTATTGTAATTATTAATTAATAAGATGGGGCAGCTAAGTGCCACCTTAATGGCCAGAGTGCCATGTCTGCAGTCAGGAAAACCTGACATTAGCCCCAGACACTAGCTGTTTGACTTTGGAAAAGTCACTTAATGCTTAATGCTTGCCTCATTTTCTTGATTTGTAAAATGAGCTGGAGAAGGAAATGGCAAACTGCACCATCTTTTCCAAGAAAATGTCAAATGGGTTTATGAAGAATCGGGTACCATTGAAAGGACTGAACAAAAGTTAATAAGATTCAGAGAAAAGATTTCATGCAGTCCTTACTATAAAACTATAAAAAATAGGTCATGCTACAATCACACAAAGTCACAGCTAAGTTTGGATCTTCAATGTTCTCCTCATGTTCTAGACTGAAAAAGTAACTGCTGCTGGAGGGAAGCTTTGGCCCATTCCTGGTAGGGATTTTACCAAGTCTTTCCAGGAGGTGCCTCTGTAGAAGTATTGAAGGAGAATAAAAGCCCTCTTCATTTCCTGGAAACTTCCCAGTTCCCCACCTCCTGAAAGGCAAGAAAGATTGGCTCGAAAAGCCCAGGCTTTTGATTTTATGGAATGAGAAGCATCATTCAGAGAATTTGGAAAAAGCTTTGTTTCATTGTTAGAATTTCAAGCGATGTCACAGTTTTGTAGGAAAAATACCTGGTGGAGAATGAAGGTTCAAATCCTGTTTCTGACCAACACTTGTGACCTATAGAACTTAGGCAAATGTCTTCATCTCATTTTTGATTACCTCTGAATTGGGAATGAATGAGCTTTGTAAAACCTGGAGTGCCTTGGCAATGGGAAGTATTGTCTGTCCTATGCTGCAGTTTCAAAGCGTTGGTCTTCGGCAGGAGAATGAATCCCTCAGTGGTATGGTTCATGCTCACATCTTACTAAGCAAGCCTTGCTACGTTTAGTGATATTTCACTCAATGGCTTTCACTCCATTTTAAATGCAATTTAGCTAGATTAGCAAAAGTATAGACAAAGCAGGCTCCTTCCTCATTTTACAGTGAGCAAATTGAGGCTGAAGAGAGATTAATCGACCTGCACCTGGCACCTGGCAGCATGGCTAGTAAATTTTGGGAGTGTGGAGTGTTCAAGGAGAGCGGGTGTGTGGTAAGAGGGCTTGTTGAGTCCTTTTCAGAGCTTCTCATCCACCTTTGGTGGCCACCTGACCTCAGCTCTTAGCTATCAGAAGCTGTATTATATTCAGCAGTCATACCCTAATGAAAACCATCTTAGTAGAAGGGCTAAACCAGGTTGAAGGTAACCAAAAGGATTCAAACCCATCCCTGAGGTGGGAGTGTCTACCCTAAGTATGTGAAGACTTCCCCTGGCAGAATGGGCAGATGAGAACAATTTGTTCCAGTGCCATGAAGCGGCTGAAGCAGGTGCTGTGGAGCCTTAGAGCTTGCTGGGACATTGAGAATGGTGAGGTCATCCACTGCATATTGGGCCATCACCATTTGTCTTGCCCTTAGGCTCTGATGAGACTGGAAGAAAATGAGGCTGACTTAAATCCAATTTACCCATGAGATGAAATATTCTTTACCCAGAATAGCTTAGGGAATTTTCCTTGTTCTCCAGGGAGAACAATAACTTCTTCTCTTTTAGGAGTTACTCATTCCCTCTGTGGCTTCTACAGGATGACCTGGTCTGGTGGTTCAAGGAAAAAACTTTAACAAAGATTCCAATACAAAAAAGAAAAAGGCCTCAATTTATCTAGATAGCTACTTATCCCTGTCTCCTTTATCTAGTAAGCAATATTAACTCTTCTGGTTGTTCATGGGAGAAAGGTTGCAACTTGGGGCTGCAAAAAATCCTGTCTAACAATTCTTTGTGTACATTAGTGCCATAATGAAAATACATTACACAAAGCCTTGTATCAATTAGAGCTTCATTGGTTCTTCATCAATGAGAATCTGAAACAAAATGGTGACTGTGTAAGTGAAGTGATAGGGAAAAATTTGAGGTAAATGATTTAGATTAAATCATCAAGAATATGAGGGTAAAGGAAGTGATTCTGAAGTAATGAACTTGGGTGAGGATGCCCTCCACAGAGACAAGGATATGAGGAAGAAGAATGGCCTTGGGAAAGAAGATAATGAGCCTGTTTGGGACATGTTGAGTTCAAGATGCCTGTGGTACATCTATGTGCAGAGAAAGAAGGAGGAAGCTGGTGTTCCATTGAGAGATTTCAGTTAGAAACTCCACAAAGATGACAATGGAATCTAGTGAATGTGGTAGAAGGAAAGGAGAGAAAAGAGGAGGCAAAGGAAAGAAAGAAGAGGAAAGGGAAGTGAGGAGGAGAGAAAGAAGTGGAGGAAAGGGGAGAGAAGGGTAAGGAAGGGGAGCAAAGAAAAGGAGAAGCGAAGAGAGGATAGAGAGAACCAGAAGCTCAAGACAATTCAGAGCAATGGGTGAAGATTAGAGAAAGGAAAAGCAATAGAAGTGCCCACTGTCACCCATGTATTTAAAAATCTTTCATGGGGGTGGGGGGAGGGGAGAGGAGTCATGATGGTAGTAAGTAAAAAAATCTTTTTCTGAGCTCTTCCTAGCTTCCCTCAGATTAACACCAGATTAAGCCTCTGAACTTGTTTGGTAATAACAAAATGCACGAATATTTGGAATGTAACAAATTTCCAGCAGAAAATACTTTGGAAGAACTTCAGGAAAGACCTTTTTCAATTGGACAAGGTGAGGGGAAATGGCTGAGTGGAGAGACAGCTCAGTGTCTCAGGACAAAGCAGCCTCCATGGTAGGGGAATCTACCAGGAAGATCTTAGTCAAAATATAGCAGCATTGGCTAGTCTATCCTGCTTCAGAAGCCAGTGGATCAGCGACTGTGAGACATCCATTGCAACTACAAAAGGCAAATAGTGAGCCCCTGAACCCCAGAATAATGCAGGTTTTGACCATGCTCACCCAGCACAGGAAGGAAGCCAGCAGCACCTGCTCCAGGGCAGTGTGAAGTTGCTGTTACCTGTAGAGGAAGCTTGGAACAATGTCTTCTGTGCCCTAAGAGGCAGACGTCAACCTTTTAAAATGAGCAAAAAAGCAAAAAGAGCTCTGATCATAGATAGCTTTTATGAAGACAAAGAATAGATTTCAAATCCTGAGAACATTAAAGGCAAAACGTCTCTAGATGAAGCCCCAAAAGGTGATATGAGTTGTTTTCCATCTCTTGGAAGAATTCGAAAAGGATCTTAAAAGAGAGAAGAAAAACAGGGGACAAATGAGAACTTTGCAGGAGAATTTGGAAAAGTAAACAAAAATTATCTGAGGAAAACTCCTTAAAAATAGATTTAGCAAAATGGAAAAAAATATAACTCCTTACAAAATGGAAAAAGAAAACTACTCGAAAAACAAAATTCTTGAAATGAAAAAGAAATCTAATTAACAAACATTTCATTTAAAAGTTCAACTGGCCAAATGCAAAATGAAATTTAAAAAGCTAACTGAGAAAAATAATTCACTAATTAAACAAATGGAAGTGAAAAATTCAATGAGATATCAAGAATTAGTCAAATAAAACAAGAAAAATGGAAGAAAATGTAAAATATCTCATTGGAAAATAGATCCAGGAGAGACAATCTTAAGAATTATTGGAATCCCTGAAAACCATGATGAAAAAAAGAGCCTAGATATCTTTTAAGATATCATCAAAGAAAACTGTCCTGGTATTCTAGAACCAGAGGGTTAAAATAGCCGTTGAAAGACCTCATTGATCACCTCCTGAAAGAGACCCCAAAAATGAAAACTTCAAGGAATATTGTAGCTAAATTTCAGAATTCAGGAGAAAATATTGCAAGCAGCTAGAAACAAACAATTCAAATATTGAGAAGCTACAATCAGGATTACCCAGGACCTAGCAGCTTCCATTTAAAAGTATTGAAGGGCCTGGAATATGATCTTCCAAAGGGCAAAGGACCTTGGATTGCTGTGAAGAATCAACTATCCAGTAAAATTAAGTGTTATCTTTCAGGGAAAAAGATGGAGATTCAATGAAATAGGTGAATTTAAAAAGATCAGAACTGAACAGAAAATTTGATCTTCAAATAGAATACAAGAGAAGTATAAAAAGATAAAAAGGAAAGAAAAAAATGTTTCTTTTAAAAGTTAAAAAAATATACATCCCTATATAGGAAGATGATATGTTTAACTCTTGAGACCTGTATCTTTGTTAGGGGTATACTTAGAGAGGATGTAGGTATAATTTGACTTTATTGTGATGATATAAAAAAGAAACTAAGGGTGGAAAAGGTATTGTACTGGAAGAGGAGGAAAGGGGAGATAAAATATGATAAATTAGATCTCATGAAGAGACCAAAAAAAGATCTATTACAATAGAGGGAAAGAAGGAAGGGGAATAAGCATTATATGAGCCTTAATGTCATTGGATTTGGCTCAAAGAGAGAATATCAGACATTTAAATTCATAGAGAAACTTGCCTCATCCTATACGGAAATAGGAGAGGAAAAGGGAAAAGAAAGGGGGAGGCTAATAGAAGGGAGAACATAAATAGAAGGGTAAAGGGATAAGAAAGAGGGGAGGACTGTTTGAGGGTGGTGGTAGTCAGAAATGAAACACTGGTGAGGAGGGAAAGGAGGGAAGGAAAGAGAAAAGTCTGACTTGGGAAAAATAAGATGGCAGGCAATACAGAGTAATTTTAATTGTGAATGTGAATGGGATGAACTCTGCCATAAAATGGAAGTAGGTAGCAAGCTAGATTAAAAGCCAGAATACTACAATATGTTGTTTATAAGAAACATATTTAAAGCAGAGTGATACATACAGAATAAAGGTAAAATGCTGGAGCAGAATCTGTTATGCTTCAGCTAAAGTCAAAACAAAACAAAACAAACGACCACAAAAAAAACCAAGGGTAGCAATCCTGATCTCAGATCAAGCAATTAGATCCAATTAAAAGAGACAAGGAAGGAAACTACATTTTGCTAATAAGTAAAATAGATAATGAAATAATGTCAATACATATATGCAATGAAAAAGTGCTCTAAATCACTGTTGATCAGAAAAATGCAAATTAAGACAACCTCTCAAATTGGCTAAGATACAGGAAAAGATTGTAATGAGTGTTGGAGATGTGGGAAAACTGAGACACTAAGACGTTGTTGGTGGAATTGTGAACATCCCAACTATTCTGGAGAGCAATTTGGAAAAATTGTGCAAAAATATTTGTTGCAGCACTTTTTGTCGTGGCAAGAAACTGGAAACTGAGTGGATGCTTATCAGTTGGAGAATGTCTGAATAACATGATATATGAATGTTATGGAATATTAGTGTACTATAAGAAACCAATCAGCAAGATGATTTCATAGAAGCTTGGAGAGAATTACAGGAACTGATGCTAAGTGACATAAGCAGAACCAGGAGATCATTATAAATGACAACAACCAGATTATAGGACCACAGATTTTAGAATTCTTATGGACATGGCTCCCTTCAACAGTGAAATGGTTCAGGCCAGTTCCAATGGTACCAACAAAATTCAGTATCAAGAAATACAAAGAGAAATTTTATCTAAAATAATTGTATATAAAATATCTGGGCGTCTACTTGCCAAGACAAAATCAAGAACTATATGAACACAATTACAACATATTTTCCACAGAAAATAAAGTCAGATATAATCAATTGAAAAGATGTCAAGTGCTCATGGGTAGGCTGAACTAATATAATAAAAATGTCCATTCTACCTAAATTAATCTACTCATTCAGTGCCATACTAATCATACTTCCAAGAAGTTATTTTACAAAGCTAAAAAAAGTAATAAAGTTCATCTAGAACAAAAGGTCAAGAATTTCAAGGGAATTCATGAAAAAAGATGCAAATAAAGATGGACTAGCTATACCAGACCTAAAACTCTATTATAAAGCAGTAGTCATCAAAAACATTTGGTACTGGCTAAGAAATAGAGTAGTTGATCAGTGGAATAGGTTAGTTTCACAAGTCAATGACTATAGTAATCTAGTATTAGATAAACCCAAAGATCCCAGCTTCTGGGATAAACTCACTATTTGACAAAAATTGCTGGGAAAATTGGAAATTAGTATTTCAGAAACTAGGCAATGACCCACATCTGATACCCTATATACCAAGAGAAGATTGAAATGGGTTCATGATTCAGACATGATGTTATAAGCAAATTAGAAGAACAGAGGATAGTGTACCTCTCAGATTTATGGAGAAGGAAGGAATTTATGGCCAAAGAAAAAGTAGAGTACATCATGAAATAAAAAATGGATAACTTTGATTATATTAAATTTAAAAGATTTTATACAAACAAAGCCAATGCAGACAAGATCAGAAGAGAAGCAGAAAACTAGGGGACATTTTTACAACCAAGGATTCTGATAAAGACCTCATTTCTAAAATATTTAATGGACTCAAGTTTATAAGAATGCAAGTCATTCCCCAATTGATAAATAATCAAAGGATATGAACAGAGAATTTTCAGATGAAGAAATTAAAACCATATCTAGTCCTATGAAAAAATGCTCTAAATCACTGTTGATGAGAGAAATGCAATTTAAGACAACTGTGAGATTCCACTATATACCTGTCAGATTGGCTAAGATGACAGGAAATGATAGTGACCAATGTTGGAGGGGATGTGAGAAAAATGGGACACTGACACATTATTGGTGGAGTTGTGAACTGATCCAGCCATTCTGGAGAGCAATCTGGAACTATGTCCAACAGGCTATCAAAGTGTGCATCCCCTTTGATCCAGCAGTGATTCTACTGGAACTGTATTCCAAAGAGATCTTAAAAGAGGGAAAAGGATCCACATTTGCAAAAATGTTTGTAGCAACCCTTTTTGGAGTGGCAAGGAACTGGAACCTGAATGGATGCCCATAAGTTGGAGAATGGCTGAATAAGTTATGGTATATGAATGTTATGGGATATTACTATTCTATAAGAAAGGATCAGGAGGATTATTTCAGAAAGGCCTGTACTTTATATGACTTACATGAACTGATGCTAAATGAAGTGAACAGAACCAGGAGATCATTGTACATGGAAACAGCAAGATTATATGATGTTCAATTCTGATGGATGCGGCTCTTTTCAATAGCAAGATGATTCAGGCCAGTTCCAAAGGCTTTGTGATGGAGAGAGGAATCTGCATCCAGAGAAAGGGCTGTGGGGACAATGGCAATCACGATATAGTATTTTCACTTTTTTGTTGTTTGCTTGCATTTTGTTTTCTTATCTTTTTCTTTTTTGATCTGATTTCTCTTGTGCCATATGATAATTGTGAAAATACGTATAGAAAAATTGCACATGTTTAACATATATTAGATTGCTTGCCATCTAGAGGAGGGCATGGGGGGAAGGGAGGGAGAAAAAAATTTAGAACTTAAGGTTTTGCAAGGGTGAATGTTGAAAATTATGCATATGTTTTGAAAATAAAAAAAGTTTATATGACAATATTTTTCATGATTCCATCTTGTCTCTGGAAAAAACTTCTGACGATTCAGACTGGTATTCAAAGCTTTCCCCAATCTGTATATCACTCATTCTTTCAGCCTTATTTTTTTTAACATTTGATATTTTTATTATCCCTAGTTACTTGTAAAACATTTTTTACATTTGTTTTTTAAAACTTTGAATTCCAGATTCTCTCCCTTCCTCTCCAAGACTCTAGTTGAGAACACACATATGAAATCATGCAAAACATTTCCATAAAAGTCATGTTTGTGAATGAAAATTTAGATCTCCCGCCTTCCCCTCTCAAAAAAAAAAATCTCAAGAAAAAAGTAAAAAAAAAAAAAAAGAGACAAACTAAAAATAGTATGCTTCAATATGTTTTCAGATACAATCAATTCTTTCTTTGGGTATGAATAGCATTTTTTATCATTAATCTTCAGAGTAGTCTGCAACATTGTATTGTTGAGAATAGCAGTCATTCACAGCTGATCATCCCACAATATTGCTATTACTTTGTACACAGTACATTTCATTTTGCTTGTGTTCATGGATAACTTTCCAGGTTTTTCTAAGAATATCCTTTCATAATTGCCCATCGAATATTCCATCATAATCATATACCACATTGTATCCAATCATTTCCCAATTGATGGGCATCCCCTCACTTTCCAAGTCTTTGCCCTAAGAAGAGAGCTGTTATAAACATTTTGCATATAGGTACTTTTCCATTTTTTTAAATCTCTTTTAGGATTCATGCCTAGTAGTGGTATTGTTAGCTTAAAGGATATGCATGATTTTATAGCCCTTTGGGCATAGTTCATATTTTTTTATCATTTATCAATTGGGGAATGGCTTTTTTATTTTATTTTAATTATTTTTTTTAATTTACAAAGCTTATGCATGGGTAATTTTTCCAACATTGACTCTTGCAAAACCTTTTGTTTCAAATTTTCCCTGCCTTCCCCCCACCCTCTCCTCTATCTGGCAGGTAGTCCAATACATGTTAAATTCAATATATGTATATATATATTTATAAAGTTATCTTGCTGCACAAGAAAAGTCGGATCAAGAAGGAAAAAAAACTGTGAAAGAAAACAAAAAGCAAGCAAACAACAACAGAGTGAGAATGCTATATTGTGGTCCACACTCAGCTCCCACGGTCCTCTCTCTGGGTTTAGATGACTTTCTTCATCACTGAACAACTGGAATTGGTTTGAATCAACTCATTGCTGAAGAGAGCCACATCCATCAGAATTGATCATCATATAGTCTTGTTGTTGCAGTGTATAATGATGTCCTGGTTCTGATCATTTCACTCAGCATCAGTTCATGTTAAGTCTCTCCAGGCCTCTGTATTCATCCTGCTGGTCATTTCCTACAGAACAATAATATTCAATAACATTCACATACCATAATTTATTCAGTCATTTTCCAGCTGATGGGCAGCCACTCAGCTTCCAGCTTTTTGCCACTACCAAAGGGCTGCCACAAACATTTTTGTCCTTTTCCTTCCTTTAAGATCTCTTTGGGATATAAGCCCAGTAGAAACACTGCTGGATCACAGGGAATGCACAGTTTGATAACTTTTTGAGCAAAGTTCCAGTTTGCTCTCCAGAATGGTTGGATCATTTCACCAGTAATGTATCAGTGTTCCAGTTTTCCCACATCCCCTCCAGCATTGGTAATTATCTTTTCTTGTCATCTTAGCCAATCTGACAAGTGTCTGGTTGTATTTCAGAGTTGTCTTATTTTGCATTTCTCTGATCAATAGTGATTTGGAGCACCTTTTCATATGACTACAAATAGTTTCAATTTTTTCATCTAAAAATTGTCTGTTCATATCTTTTGACCATTTATCAGTTGGAGAATGGCTTGCATTCTTATAAAGTTGAGTCAATCTTTACATATTTTAAAAATGAGGACTTTATCAGAACCTTTGACTGTAAAAATGTTTTCCCAGTTTATTGCTTCCCTTCTAATATTGTTTGCATTAGGTTTTTTTGTACAAAAACTTTTTAACTTAAAATAATCAAAATTATCTATTTTGTGATCAATAATGATCTCTAGTTCTTCTTTGGTCACAAATTCCTTCCTCCTCCATAGATGTGAGAGGTAAACTATCTATGTTCCTCTAATTTGTTTATAATATCATTCTTTTTGTCTAGATCATGAACCCATTTCAACCTTAACTTGGTATATAGTGTTATGTGTGGGTCAATGCCTAGTTTCTGCCAAACTGACTAGTTTCCAATTTTCCCAGCTGTTTTTGTAAAATAGTGAATTCTTATCCCAAAAGCTGAGGTCTTTGGATTTGTCAAACACTAGATGCCTTAGTTATTGACTATTTTGTTCTGTGAACTTAACCTATTCCACTGATCAACTGCTCTGTTTCTTAGCCAGTACTAGATGGTTTTGATGAATGCTACTTTATAATGTAGATCTGGTACAGCTAGGCCAACTTCATTTGCTTTTTTTTTTTTTTTTCATTAATTCCCTTGAAATTCTTGATCTTTTGTTCTTCCAGATAAATTTTGTTGTTATTATTTCTAGGTCAGTATAATAATTTCTGGGGAGTTTGATTGGTATAGCACTAAATAAATAGATTAGTTTGGGGACTATTGTCATCTTTATTGACCTCAACCTATCCAAGAACACTTGATATTTTTCCAGTTGTTTAGATCTGACTTTGTGTGGAAAATGTTTTGTAGTTTTGCTCATATAGTTCCTGAGTTTCCCTTGGCAGATAGATTCCCAAATATTTTATACTATTGACAGTTATTTAAATGGAATTTCTCTTTCTATCTCTTGCTATTGGATTTTGTTAGTGACGTATAAAAATGCTGATGAGGATTTATTTTATTTTGTATCCTGAAACTTTGCTAAAGTTGTGTGTTATTTCTAATAGTTTTTTAGTTGATTCTCGAAGATTCTCTAAATATACCATCATATCATCCGCAAAGAATGATAATTTGGTTTCCTCATTACTTACTCTAATTCCTTCAATCTCTTTTTCTTTTATTGCCAAATCTAGCTTTTCTAATACACTACTGAATAGTAATGGTGATAGTGGACAATCTTGTTTTACCCCTGATCTAACTGGAATGGTTTCAGTTTATCTCTATTACATATGATACTTGCTGATGGTTTTAAATAGATGCTACTGACTATATTAAAGAAAACTCCATTTATTCCCATACTCTCTAGTGTTTTTAATAGGAATGGGTGCTGGATTTTATCGAATGCTTTTTCTGCATCTATAACTAATAATCATATGGTTTTTGTTAATTTGGTTATTGATAAAGTCAATTATGCTAATAATTTTGCTAATATTGAACCAGCCCTGCATTCCTGTTAAAAATCCTATTTGGACATGGTGTATTATCTGGGGGATGGTTTTCTGTAATCTTTTTGCTAATATTTTAGTAAGATTTTTGCATCAATGTCAGGGAGATTGGTCTATAATTTTCTTTCTCTGTTTTTGTCCTACCTGAACATGTCTGTGTCATAAAAGGAATTGGGTAGGAGTTCTTCATTCCCTGATTTTTTTCAAATAATTTATATAGTGTTGGAGTTAATTGTTCTTTAAGTGTTTAGTAGAATTCACATGTAAATCCATCTGGTCCTGGGGATTTTTTCATAGGGAGTTGATTAATAGCTCGTTCGTTCTATTTCTTTTTCTAAAATGGGACTATTTAAGTAATTTATTTCTTCTTCTGTTAATCTGGGCAATCTATATTTTTGTAGGTATTCCTCCATTTTACTTGGTTATCAAATTTATTGACAAAGTTGGGCAAAATAACTCCTAATTATTGCTCTAATTTCCTCTTTATTGGTGGAAAGTTCTCCCTTTTCATTTTTGAGACTGTTTGATTTTCTTCTTTCCTTTTTCTAATCAAATTAACTAAAGGTTTATTTTGTTGTCTTTTTCATAAAAACAACTCAGTTTTATTTATTAATTCAGTAGTTTTTTACTTTTAATTTTATTGATCTCTTCTTTTATTTTTAGAATTTCAAGTTTGGTATTTGTTTGGGGTTTTTTAATTTGTTATTTTTCTAGCTTTTTTAGTTGCAAGCCCAATTCATTGATCTTTTCTTTCTCTACTTTATGCAAATAAGTATCTAGAGACATACAATTTCCCCTTATTACCGCTTTGGCTGCATCCCACAAATTTTGGTATGATGTCTCGTTATTGTCATTCTCTTGCATGAAATTATTAATTGTGTCATGATTTGCATTCATTCTTTAGGATGAGATTGTTCAGTTTCCAATTATTTTTTGGTTTATTTTCCCCTGGCCTTTTATTGATTGAAAGTAATTTTTATTGCATCATGATCTGAAAAAAAATGCATTTACTATTTCTGCCTTTCTGCATTTGATTTTGAGGTCTTTATGTCCTAATATATGGTCAATTTTTGTATAAGTTTCATGAACTGCTGAGAAGAAAGTATACTCCTTTCTGTTTCCATTCAATTTTCTCCAATGATCTATCCCTACCTAACTTTTCTAGTATTCTATTTACCCTTTTAACTTCTTTCTTATTTATTTTGTGGTTTGATTTATCTAGTTCTGAGAGGTAAAAGTTGAGGTCCCCAACTAATATAGTTTTGCTGTCTTATTTCTTCTTGAAGTTCTCTTAATTTCTCCTCCAGGAATTTAGATGCTGCACCACTTGGTAAATATATGTTTAGTATTGATATTACTTCATTATCTGTGGTACTTTTTAGCAAGATATAGTTTCCTTCCTTATCTCTTTTAATTAGATTGATTTTTGCTTTTGTTTGATCTGAGATCAGGATGGCTATCCCTGCTTTTTTTTTGGTTTTGTTTTTTTTTTTTTTACTTCATCTGAAGCATAATAGATTCTGCTCCAGACTTTTACTCTGTATGTATTGTTCTGCTTTAAATATGTTTCTTGTAAACAACATATGGTAGGATTCTGGCTTTTAATCCAGTCTGCTATCCACTTATGCTTTAAGGGAAAGGCCACTCCATTCACATTTATGGTTAAAACTACTAATTCTGTATTTCTTGCCATTTTACTTTTCTCTTTCTTTTTCCCCTTTCCTTCCTCCCCAATATTTTACTTATGAGCACTACTTGCCTCAAGCAGTCCTCCCCTTTAGAGACCCTTTCCCTTTCTTATACTTTTCTCCTACTATTTCTGTTTTCCCTTCTATTTAGCCTACCCCTTTCTTTTCTATAAGGTAAGAGAAGTTTCTCAGTGAAACCAAATATGTCTAATATTTTTTTGAGCCAAATCTGATGAGTAAGATTCACACAATGTTCAGCACCTTCCCTTCTTTCCCTCAATTATGATAAGTTTTCTTTGCCTCTTCCTGAGATGTAATTTCACTCATTTTACCTTCACTTTCCCCCTTTTTCCAGTACAATCCTCTTTCAACCTCTAGTTTCACTTTTACATTGTAACACTAAAATCAGATTATACATGCACTTTCTATGTATACTCATAATAGAAATACAGTTCTCAAGAGTTCTTTTCTCTTTACCTTTTTATGCTTCTCAAGTTCTATCTTTGGAGGTCATTTTTTTTTTTTGGTTTAGCTCTGGTCTTTTCATCAGAAATAAATGGAACTCACCTGTTTCATTGAACGTCCATCTTCTTCCCTGAAAGGAAATGCTCAGTTTAGGAGGATAATTTATTCTTGGCTGTCAATTCTAAATTTCATTGTTTTCGTCAGTGGGTTTTTTATAGCTGCTTTCCCATTTGGACAGTTTTACTTTTTAAGGCATTATTCTCCTCATTAGCTTTTTGTATTTCCTTTTGTACTATTCTCAATTCTTTTCCTATTTTTTTCTCTATCTCTTGTATTTGATTTTCAAAATTATTTTTGAGCTCTTCCATGCCCTGAGATTAATTTTTTTTTCTGGGCAGTTTTGTATGTAGGAGCTTTGATTTTATCTTTTTCTGAGTTTCTGTTTTGATTCTCCTTGTCACCATAGTAACTCTATGGTCAGAATCTTTTTCTTTGCTCATTTCCCCAGATTATTACTCAGTTTTTAACTCTTTGTTAAAGTAGGACCCCATTTCCAGTTTGGAGACTACTATCCCAAGCTGTTTTCAGAGATCCTTGTAGGAATGTGAAGCTCCACTTTGTCTTTTTGTGTATTCTAACACTCTAAAACTTGTTTAAAGTCATTATTTAAAGGAATGTGGAGTGGTTTGGGGGAGAGCTCAGTGAATCCGTGCCTTCACTCCACCATCTTGCCTCTGCCTCCTTTCAGCCTTATTTCTTGGTTTCTCCTTTCATGTTCACTGTATTCCATTCAAACTGGCCAGTTTACTATTCTCCTCATTTAACTCAATCTTCTACCTCTACAACTTTGCACAGGTTGTCTCCTTTGTCTGGTATGATCTCCCTCTTCATCTCACCTTCACAGAATCCCTATTTTTCCTTCCAAGAACAAGTCTGTCTTACATTAGGCCTTTACTGATATTTTTTCTTTCCCTTTCCTTCCCTCCTCCTCCACCTCTCTCTGTCTAGTCTGTCTCTCTCCATCTCTCTTTACTTCCCCTCCCTCTCCCTCTGCATCTCTGTTTCTGTATCTCTTTTCAAACTGCTTTCTTATTACTTTTGCTTTATATACTCATGTGTACATTTTGTACTGTACCTCTACCTTCCGGTAGAAAGCAAGGTTCTTGAAGACGAGTGCTTCCTTCGTTTTTTGTGTCCCCAGTGCCAAATGTGCACTTAACAAAGGATGCTTGTCACTGCTGTTAATTACAGCCTCGTCTGTGCAGCTGCACCTTTAATAGAATTGTAGTCTTCCCCCCAAATGGTGGCTCCCTGAGTTTCTGAAACACCAAAGATTTCCCAGGATAGACAAGAAGACAGTGGATTCATTATTCCCTTTGTTTGGTTGAAGAGAATCACTGCGGACAGGAAATGGCTCATCAGCCTTTGAAAACAATCACTTCCATTGGGTCCTTCTGGTTTCTTAAGTGGTCCAAGAGTGCAGGGCCTTTTAATGCAGCCATCTCCAATGAATGATGTCACCTTCATTTTGGCTCACTGCTTTCTGGCTGCCTTCCCTTGCCAATGTCAAGTTGGCACCAAGGGAGCTGGCACTGACCTTCAGTTGTCACCAGGAGCTCAGTCAGGGGAAAGAGACTATAGAAGCCTGTGTGAGGGCTCTCCTACTGAAGGAAGGGAAGCCTGGATGCCAGAGAGGGGGGTAAGCATGTCTTTGATAAATACTTCACTTGATTATCATCCCTACATTTTCAACCAGGTCTCTTCCCAGGCCACCAAAACATATTGATCTCCATTGCTTAGATAAAATTCTCAGCCTTTTGTGACATGTTGCAAAATGCAAGGTGGTCTGGTGGTATCTCTTGTGTTCATTTAGGCATTTCTGTCATCTTTGGACAAGTCAGCTTCTCCTCATATCAATATATTTATTAAGAGTCCATCAATATCTCATCGGGGATAAGACTTCCAGGTCCATTGGAGATAAAAGACAAACCAAAACAAACATAATTCCAACATATTTTGGCAATGATGGTGGAGGCTATTTTTATGGTTTCATAAAGACATCCACATTTAAGGTTCCTGAATTCCTTTTTAAAATGGTTTTGGTAAAGCCTTGAATGAAAAAGTGAGTTCATCTGCAAAAATGACCTGTTAAAAACCTTCAGCACTTTAGTCTTTGTATTTATTATCTTTCCCATCATGATTCATTTTCTTTTTTAAATAAGTTTTTCCTATAAGCAGAATTTTATTTTCTTGCTCTCAGATTCCTGTGCCCACAAAGAAATTCAAGCCCCTTGTAACAAATATGCATAGTCAAAAAAAAATTCTGCATTGGTCATTTTCAAAAATATATGATTTCAGGACAGCTGGGTGGCGCAGTGGATAGAGCACCAGCTCTGAAGTCAGGAGGACCTGAGTTCAAATATAACCTCAGACACTTAACACTTCCTAGCTGTGTGACCCTGGGCAAGTCACTTAACCCCAATTGCCTCAGCAAACAAAACAAAACATATTTCATTGCACACTGAGTCCTTCTGTCTTAGGAGGTTGGTGGAATGCTTTATCAGTGGTCCTCTAGAACAGAGGCTGCTCATTGAAACAGACCATTCACTTATATACTATAATTGATTCATCTGCTCTCCAACTGATAGGTATGCTCTTAGTTTTCACAATAAGATGTTTCTGTGAGAGTTACTACAAATAGTTTGCTATAAATAGAAATATTTAGGTTTTTAAAACTCTTTCATCTTTTTGGGGTATCCTAATAATGGTATTACTAAGTAAAAATAGTTTTTGCTGTTTATTGCCTTTGGGATCATATTTCTAAACTGTTCTCCAATGGCTGGACCAGTTCACAGCTCCACCAATAAGGATGTATTCATTTTCCCATTTCCCCAACGCCCCTGTAACAGTTTCATTTTCCATTTTTGTCAGTACTACTAATTTGATGGATCGTTGTTAGATGAAACTTTTGCGTTACTTAGCGATCGACTTTCCATAAGAAGAATGGTTGGCAGTTGTTTATTTTTTACTGGTATTCTCTCTCTTCTTCCAACTTCAGGAATTCTTTGTCTTGGTAGAGAGAGTTATATCTCTTTCAACTGTTGGACCTCTTTGAAAGTCTTTGCTTATTTTCAGAGGATTGATCTGACTGAATTACTGCAGTGATCTGTCTCTTCTTGGTGGTGGTATTTTTTGTTTTGGTTTCCAAATGTAATTTAGTTGTGACTCATTTTTTTTCATTGTAGGCTTGGATAACCCCTGAAATTCTGGATTTCCCCACACCAGCTGCTGATAAGATTTACTCCTTTCTGTGAAGTCCTATCTGTTCTTGAAAACTAAAAACAGAACTAAAAACATAACAAAGCAGGCAATGTCACACATAGGGATGGCATGGAATTTAGCACTCAGCTGACAAGAGAACTAAAGAAAGGTCCAGCTCTATCCCTTTTCCTGCACACAGACATTGAGTGAGTCTAGAGTCAGAACAGGGATCTCACAAAATGGAACCATCTCACAGACTTCTCCCAAGTGTGATTTATACACTACTACAGTGACAGAGATACAAAATGAACCCAGAATTTCTGAAAACAGCATGACATGTAAGAACTGGAAGAGACTCTTAATGATTTAGTCTAACCTAGTCCAGAAAAATCCTGAAATATTTGATGTATTCTTTGCTTTGTTTTGAAGTGGGTGGAAAGGGCAGAGAGGGAGATCCCCACTAGTGTCTGGTATAACGGAGAGGGTCAGAGGACCTGGACTCAAACCCAGACCTTCCCTGATGAGTCTCTACCCACTACATTTGAGTGCATTTTAACTCTTGACTATTCATTAAGTCAACAAATGTGAGTTCATGCTTTTCTGCACCTATGCTGTCCAGAGCTCCATAAATGGTCTCTGATGCTTGCCCAGGAAGGGAGGTCCTTCTGGAGCTTCAATGCCATTTTAGTGGATCCTCCCTCTTTTAAGTGACTTGGTAATTTCCACAGAAAGAGCTGGGCAATTCCCCAAAGACTCTAGCATCAAAAGAAAAAGATCCTTTATAAGGTGGCTCATCCCCACTCCTACCTTGTCTCCAATCTTTAGACTTTATTCACCTCCATATAGTCCTCTATCTAGTGATATTGGGCTCCTCGCTGTTCTAATTCTGAGCATTTTCTCTGTTTCCCATACCAGAAATCATCATTTTGCCCTCCTGGCACCCCTGGCTTCCTTCAGGTATCACTAAAATCCCACTTTCTATAGGAAGTCCCTTTCCCAATCCCCATTACTGTTGCTGCTTTTCTTTTGTTGATGATCTCCAAATTATTACCCTGTCCACAACTTGTTTGCCAGAGTAGTGATCCTTTTTCTTTTCTCTTGCATTTAGCACTGTACCTGGAACGTAGTAAGTACTTAATAAAAATAATATGCAAGAGAAATATGCAATATAATAAATAAATGCAAGAGAATAAATAAATAAATTCCTCTTTGCTTTATAAATAAATAAATAAATGCAATAATAAAAAGCAGTATCAGGGATTGTTGTTTCACCAAAACCTTACTAGAAAAGTTCTCCATTACAGATTATATTCATTGTTGGATTTACTGGAGAGTACTTATCAAAAAAGTCCATTTATTCTTATGATTTACAGCATTTTAAAGGACAGAATAGAGCAAGTGCTTAATAAATTTTTGTTCCTTTCTTGAAAAGAAATAGGCATTGGGCCGTATGCAAAAGTATTTTCAGCATTTAATGACATAATATGTAGTTTTATTATTTGTCATTTACATGGTTTATTATGTTTCTATTTTCTTAATATTGGGTCAATCCTGCATTCTTGGTAGAAACCCAAATTAGTTTTTGTAGTCAATTTTCAGTCAATCAGTAAACATTTATTAAGTACCTACTCTCTGCCAAGCACTGTGCTAAGAAGTAGGAATACAGGGAAACAATGTTCACAATCTAATCGGAAAGATAAGCAAATATGCATAAACAAGCTCATATATAGGATAAATTTTTTTAAAAATGAGAAGAAAGGCTTCCAGTAACACATGGGATTTTAGTTGGAACTTAAAGGAAACCAGTAGATGGAGATGAGGAGAAAATAGCATTCCAGGCATGGGAGAAAGCTAGAGAAAACGCTTGGAGTTGAGAAATGGAATGCCAATATTTAAGGTTTTTGAATCAGTGTTCATTAGGGACATTGGTCTATAGTTTTCTTTCTCTGCTTTGTCTCTCCTTGGTTTAGTATTTCAAAAGAATCCTCGCTTTTCCTATTTTTGCTAAGTTTTATGTAACATTGGAACTAATTGTTTTTTGAATGTTTGATATAATTCACTTGCAAATCTATCTGGATCTGGAGTTTTTATTCTAGATAATTCCTATATAGCTTGTTTATTTCCAATTCTCTCTTGATATTTAAATAATCCATTTATCCTGGTAATCTGGGTATTTTATATTTTGTAAGTATTCACAAATTTCATTTTATTGATTTTGTTGGCATATAACTAGGCAGAATAGTTCCCGTTATTCCCCTTTAAAAAAGTCTACTCCCTACTCCCCTTCCTGCCTTTTGTATTAAATTCCTCAAAAGAATTGTCTGCCCTCTCTGATTCAGTCCTTAACATTCTATTTTTTGACTCTGATGTTCAATAGAAACTGTTATTTCCAAGGTTAACAGTGGTTTCTCAATAGCTAAATCCAACTTCCTCTTCTCAGTTCTTCTAGATCTTTATAGCATGGGACATCCTCAACTACCCTCTCTGAGATTTTTCCTTTCTAAGCTCCTTCCTGTTTCCTTCTATATTTAAGGCCACTTCTCTTTTTGCCTGCTTATTGATTATTTGCTGCCCCTTTAATATAGATGTGCCCAAGACTGTTTTAGCTACTCTTCTCTTCAGGAGATCTCCCCTGTGCCCAAGGGTTTAATGATCAGCTCTTTGCAGATGCTACTCTCACATCTCATCTGCCTCTGCCTTCTTGGAGTGTGTTTCTATCTGCAAATCTAATTCCTTTCTGTTTTTTTAATAATAGTTTTTTATTTTCAAAATATATGCAAAGATAGTTTCCAACACTCACCATCCAAATTTTTTCTCCCTCCTTTCCCCCCATCTCCTCCCCTGACAGCAAGTAATCCACTATATGTTAAACATGTGCAATTTTCTGTACATATTTCCACAATTATCTTGCTGCACAAGAAAAATAAGATCAAAAAGAAAAATGAGAAAAAAACAAAGCAAAGCAGAAGGTGAAAATACTGTGTTGTGATTCACATTAAGTCCCCAGTCTTGTTTCTGTATTTCACTCCCTCTAGCACAAGTCTATTGGTACTGGCTTGAATCACCTCGTTGTTGAAAAGAGCCAAGTCCATCAAAGTTGATCATCACATAATGTTGTGGTTGCCGTGTACAATGTTCCCTTGATTCTAGTCACTTCACTCAGCATCAGTTCAAGTCTCTCCAGACTTCTTTGAAACCATCTTTCTGATCTTTTCTTACAGAACAATAATATTCCATAACATTCATATACCACAATTTATTCAGCCATTCTCTAATTGATGGGCATCCACTCAAGTTTCCAGTTTCTTGCCACTACAAAAAGGACGGCCACAAATGTTTTTGCACATGTGGGTCCCTTTCCCTTCTTTAAGATCTCTTTGGGATATAAGCCCAGTAGAAACACTGCTGGGTCAAACGGTATGCACAGTTTGATAACTGTTTGAGCATAGTTCCAAATTGCTCTCCAGAATGGTTGAATCGTTTCACAACTCCACCAACAATGTATTAGTGTCCCAGTTTTCTCACATTCACTCCAACATTCATCATTATTGTTTTAGCCAATATGAGAGGTGTGTAGTAGTACCTTAGAGTTGTCTGAATTTGCATTTCTCTAATCAATAGTGATTTAAAGCATTTTCCCATATGACTAAAAATGGTTTTAATTTCATCTAAAAATTATGTTTATATCCTTTGACCATTCATCAATTAGAGAATGCCTTGCATTTTTATATTTTATATATAAAATTGTATATAAAATATAAATTATATATTTTAGAAATGGGGCCTTTATCAGAATCCTTGGATGTAAATTTTTTTCCACCAGTTCTCTGCTTTCCTTCTAATGTTGTCTGCATTGGTTTTGTTTGTACTTTTAAATTTAATATAATCAAAATTATCCATTTTGCAATTCATAATGTATTCTAGTTCTTCTCTGGCCACAAATTCCTTCTTTCTCCATAGATTTGAGAGATGGGCTATCCTCTGTTCTTCTGTTTTGCTTATAGTATCACTCTTTATCTCTTTATCTTGGTATAGGGTATTAGGTGTTGCCCAATGTCTTTTTTCTGCCATACTATTTTCCAATTTTCCCAGCAATTGTCAAATAGTAAGATCTTATCCCAGAAGCTGGGGTCTTTGGGTTTATCAAACATTAGATGACTACAGCCACTGACCACTGTGTCTCGTGATCCGATTCCTTTTTAAAATATCTCTCCCCTTTAATTCCCTCACTTCCTCCCAACTTCCTGATTTTATCTGGGAAGTCCAGTTTGTAATTCGGAATCTTTCCTCTTCCTCAGCATCACGTCAGTTGTCATCTTGTTGAGTCTGTTTCCTTCTCTTGGCTTTGCCCCCTACGGTTACTATATCATTCAATTATGTGATATAATAAGGATATATGTACAATATTCGATTTTCTGGACTATGACCACAGCCCCAACAGATCTCTTTGTCTGTGTCCTACCTCCCTCAAAGGAGTATCTTTTAAGACACGAGCAGGGATTTTATCACATCACTTTTATGCTGAAATGACTTCCAGATAGTGACACCCAGTTGCCATAGGATCTCCACAAACTCAAACTGGCATTTAAAGTCCTTCATAATTGGGACTGGGGGAAAGGAAATAAGCATTTATTTAGTACCTATTGAGTATTTAGTCACTGTGCTAAGTATCTTAAAAAAATCCAAATCTCATTTAAATCCTAACAACAATCTTGTGAAGGTAGGGTATTATTTCCATTTTATGGATGAAGAAACTGAGCCAGAGGTAAAATGTGCAGCCCAGGGTTACACAGCTACAGGATTGAAACTCAGGACTTCCCGCTTCCAGGCCCAGTCACCTTCTCCAAACTATCTTTGTAGCCTTAATTTGCATTCTTCTTCCTAATCTCTATATTTTAGCTGAAGCAAAGGAGCAGTTCCCCAAAGAATTCCATTTCCCACCCTTGGCCATTTATCCATGTTTTTCCTCAGACTTTCTCTTCAAGATCTGGCTCACATGCCTCCTCTTGCCTATGCTGCCAATCAAACATGCTCCCTTCCCCCTAAAACTATCTTGTACTATACAGGAGGTCTTAGCCTGGAGCTACATTACCTCCAACCCCTAACCTCCAGGGGGAATAGATTTCAGGGGGTTCATGAAGTTGGATGGGAAAAAATTCATATTGTTATTTTCACTAAAATCTGAACCGGCGCCCTTAACCTTTGTCACGGACCTCTTCATCAATGATCAGATGAAGCCTATGGGTCTGTCAAAATAATTTTTAAATGCATACAATAAATTGTACAAGTTACAGAAGTAAAAATTATATTTAAGTACCATTAAAAATACTTTTAAAAAGCCAAGTTCACAGACTCTAGTTGAATCCTTCTCCAAATGAAACTAAGCATTTCTTTGAATTATTGAAAAACAGTTCTGGGAAGGGACCCCAAAAGGTCCCATGTCACAGAACCTCCCTACTATACTTTACCCCAGAGACATTTTGTATGGTCCAAGTGGAATGGAAACAATTTGACGCAGGGATGCTTTACCGAGGATCCCCCGGTGTCTGGCAATGTCTTGTATACAGTAGGAATCTAATATTTGTTTAAAATGAATTACCCCACACATTAATGAGCAAACTTCAAATAATTAAAGTACGCTTATTGTAAAAATGATATTAAACAATTTATTTTCTTTCATTTTGAACATCTGCCTCAAGGTTATTATAAACATCAGAGATCATTTCACTGTAGGTACACAGATGTGTTGGTCGACTTCCAGTTAATGAACGCCAGATAAATTAAATTTTACTATTTCTATTATATTGAATCATATGCAAAAATGGAGTACTGAAATTTTCACTGGCCTATGCATCAAAATAGCACTTTTCATATGCACATTTGATGAGATCCTGGAGGTTGAAGGAAAACTTTAAAGAATAGTAAATCCTATTTTACAGTTCCTTTACGTATCTTATTTATTTCTGCACAATCCATTTTTGCCCCCAGTGTATCACCTCGGGAACATATGACAGCAAGCCTTAGGAGTGTGTTTTAAAAGAAGAATTTCGATGGAATTCTTTAAAGTATTAAAAAGGGAGCTGGGAAGAGCAGGTGGCTTTATGCTGGTGCTTCGGACAGTACCTCGAGGGGTTAGTGGATGGGCCTAGTGTACTCCGGCAGCAAGGATGCTGCAAGAGGCAGCAGCATCCATTGCCAGACGCGGTGGCCTATAAGTCGCCTGGATGCTTCCCGTTCACAGCAGCACCAGGGGCTTTTTACAAGCAAACACTTGAAGACACATGCTTTGAAGGACTTGTGGATAACTCTTTATTCGGCTTGTTTATATCATGAATACCCAATGTCTAAGGGCAGCAAAAATCAGGAAGCGGAGCTGGGTGTTCAGGGTGAGGGAGGAGAGTCCCAGCTTCCACATAATCCTCTGGTCAAACCTGTCCTCCCCACCCCCACCTCCATAAGACATCAAGGAATGCTGACATCATGCAGGTGGATTAAAGTGTGCTCTCTCATCCTTTCTAGCATTCTGTGTTACATCTTAGTAGGTCATCATTCTAACAAGGGAACTGCAAAATTCTACCAAACCAAGATTTTAGGTAGTACGTGTATTAGCTTATTTCCTGAATTACAAATTCCTTAACAAAAGTGCACACCCTGGCTTGCTCCTTCACTAAATACATAATCTTTATTTTGACTGGAGCTTTCATTTCTGTGAAAGATCATGCATCTGATTCTTAGAAACGATTTGCTCTGGAAACGAAAACTACAGCTCTGCAATTTGTTGCACGGTGTACATTGACCGATTCAGATGCCCTTTTTACTTTCTGAATTCTTTCACAACTTTTGACATTTGCCTTTAACAGATTTTTTTTTCCTAACTTGAAGAAAAATACATTTCTCTCAGTCTGATGATCTCAAATGAAGCAAGAGCACCAGTTACAAATTCATACTGAGTGTGAACTGGTAAATTTCTCTTGTAGGGTCAGTGATATTTGCTGAGAAATAGTGACATGCAAGTAGGGCTTAATTATGTGAAACTGCAGAGCCGCCAATCCTTTTTTCAATGAGAAGCATTTGCCATCCAGCGTTCATCCTGATGAGCAGGGTGATCATTCAAACAATTTATTACTGCTTCATGTTATACATAATTAAATGAAGAAACATTTTAAACTCAAGGGAATTTTTAATAGGTTACTTGCAAATTATTTTTGCAGGCAACAACTTGTACATGATTTTATTTCCAAATCCACAAAAACCAAATTTTATACAAATGAGCTCCGTAAAAATGTCAACGAAAGCCCCTGGGCTTAGCTAGCAGATTGTTCAAAATCCTAATCTGTGGGAAACAGTGCTCTTTTCCTGCTTGGTTTCCTTTTTTAAAAATCTTTTTTTTTTTCCTAGAAAAAAATTTACAAGTGAAATGTTACTACAAAACTTTTTATAAGGAATTTTTGCAAAACATTTACATTTTACCATCAACTATTTCTGTTTCAAAATCATTATATAGATTTAATACCCTATGCTGCACATCAATTTTTGTGGGATGACAATTTAGTGACATGCATAAAAAAACCCACAAGGCATTAAAATGAAGACTTAAATACAAATATTGTTGCAATAAAACAGTTATAAAATTGAAAAATAGGATCTAAACATCATGCTTACCCTAAGTTTGACAAATTAACTTTTTCTCCTAGATTACACACTTTTATTACTGCTCTCATGAGTGTGATAAATAATGACTTAACATCAAGTTCTAATGTAATCGGCAACACATATACACAAACCTAAGCAAAGAAAGCATATTGTAAGAAAAAACTATTCTAACACTGGAGTTCTACCATGATAAATACGTAGCTTTGCGCTGATAATTACAATAAAAACAAAGTTTTGTAACGGTGGCAAAGGGAATGAATGGTGAAATGCCATTAAACAGGACCCTCCACACAGCTGTGCCCTATTGCTCACACCAGCTCTATCCCACTGAGTCAAATAAAGGACAATGAAATTTACGATCCTTCTATGACAGAAAAGTGGACTTTGGATGATCTGCAGAACAGACTGTCAGAATGTGGCTAATGCCAGGGGTGAAATGTGCACCTGCTAACACATGTTAATGTACTGTCTATGCTATAAAGCCATCCAGATTCAGTTGGATAAATTTATAATAGGCCTCATTGCTGATTAAAAAAATAACTTCCATTTCGATCAACACCCATCCATAGATATGCAGAAGCAGTGGGCTACGGAATATGCTGCAGAATGCCCTTCTTTTAATGAAAACATGTGACTACAAGGAAACATGATTAAAACATTAACAACGGTTTTTTTTTTGCATAAAGAAATTTATAGCACTGATTGTGTAGCATAAGGACAGATAAAATAAATGTATTTGATGTTTCAGTTCCTATATAACCAAACAAACGATGAGCACGATAGCAAGTGTTCACTTGTACTAAATGTACTAAACAAAACATCTATCTGCTCTGGAGGCTATAAAGCCAGATACATCGATTGGTAAAGAGTACATTAAATAAAATATACAAAACAATGTACAAAATCCAACTAAAATTTAAAGACTTTGTTACAAGTCTACAAAAGCTTTAAGAAACTTGAAATTTATAAGCACAGTGTAAAATTGTTTTTTTCCTTTAATCTCAAAGCTTTTTATGCAAACTGAAAGCACAAAAGACCTTCAGCTTTATAGAACGCTACAAAGGGCTGGCCTCAAGTGGACACAGTGTAAACAATGATCAGGACAGTATTTTTCCTTCTTCAAAAACACATGAATTACGACCAAGTTTGGAAGAGAACTCACATGAGAAGTACATTTTTTTTTTTTTCCGAAAGAGAAAAATGCACAAGACAACAGTTACCTATATATTAAACAGTCCCTGAAATTCCAATTTTAAATAAATTATTCAGGGAAAAAAGTTACTCTATATAAAACGATCAGTTTCATTAATTATTTTTCTGTGCAAATATTAAAAAAAAAGTCAAGAACCAATGGTTAAGCTATGGTTGCTACAATCCAAAATTCTTCACATGAAACTTTTGGCCATCTTTCCTGCTTAGCAGTGGCAGACTTACAGAAAAGATGTGATGAACTTCACTTTTTCCTTAAAGTAATAGTTATTTGTTTTGAGTTTAGCATATTTTTTCAGGTTGCCTTATGAAGGTTTAGTTATTAACATAATACAAAGAAGCGTAAATATTAAATTCCTTATGAGATTATTAACCCATTGCTTGAAATTAAATGTAGCAGGCCAATTTTCAGAAGAGGTAAAAGTTACGACGTAACTAATAGATTTTCTGCTGGCCTTTAAAAAAAGGGATGATCCATACTTTTCTTTGGCTACCGAGTAAAAGTATAAAGAATTCTGCACAACATCAATATAACTTATATTTACAGAATATGAAACTACAGAATGAATTACACCACTCAGGTAACAACTCTATTTAACCAACTTCCAATAGAAACATTAAAATCAATTTTGTGATCAAAACCAGGGTTGGAAACCCATGAATTCTAACTCTAAACCTCACATCTAAATTGCCACATTTTATTTTCTTAAAGACATTATGAGTTTTGTGAAACCTTTTTAGTATTTTTCTAAAGTTTAATCTAAGATCGGTCTTAAATTCCTCTTGTGTCTCCAAATGGAGAAATTAATTGGAGTTCCCTGATTGTCTGAGTCCACACTACTATAATGTAGTGGTCATAATTATCTGAGATGTTCCTCAGATTACTTTGACAGCACTCACCTAATTCAGTTATTGAGGAATTTCTAAGCTGAGAAAAGACGGCCAAAAATATTTTCCGTTTGCTTACAGGAATCAAACTAAGGAAATACAACAATATCCCTGTCTTTTTCAGTGCCACAAAGGAAAGGAAATGTATGTAAAACATTACTGATTGAATTTATAACGAAGTACACCCAAAGGAAAACAAGTCCAGTTAAGGTCCAGCCTACAAACTATTTGAGGTCTGTCTTTATAAACATATGAACATACAATGTTAAAAGGGGAAAGTTTCATTTAAAAATTTTACGTGATAATAGTTCCAAATAACTAAAAAGTACAGTATGGTGGAAATGTTTTTCCAGAATATCAATTTGAATTTTGTATTTTTGAAAATTGTCTCTATGCACCTGCATACACTTCCCGTGCTGACCCTAAAACTTGGTTGGTTGTTTTGTTTTTTTTAAAGAAGCCAAGCATGAAAACATGATTTCCTACTCTGTAATCCACTTTCCCGGCCCATTTCCATATCTTGAAAGGTGTGTAAACTGAAGTGCAGCCCTCGACGTCTCTGTAAATTCTCTTTCAGAACTCCTCCATGTTGGTTGAAACATTGGGAGTTGCTGGGTTTGAATCTTGCGAAATGGATGCAACTGTCACAATTCTTGGGGAGCCAAGCACCTCGGTCACAGAGGCATCCAGTTCCCCAGAGGTCACAATGGCAAGGGCTGTGCCGCCGCCTTTCTTATTCTGATGAGTTTTGACATGTTTGGAGAGATGGTCGCTCCGCATAAATCTCTTAGAACACTCTGGGCACTCAAATCTCTTTTCACCTAAATAAAAAGCAGACAAATGGAAATGATCATCAAATCCCTCTTACTTAATCTCCCCACTCTGAATCTGCTCTTTTCTGGTTAACAGTAAAAACTGGTTTCCTTGGGGCCATCACACCCCTGAGTACAAGGACATTTACTGCCCTTCCCTGACTTTCAGCTGGACAGGGGACCAATTTTCCCAATGAGGCACCAGGTACTTCCCTTGAATGGGGAAAGTGGTATGATGGAGCCTCCCTGGGAGGACTGGGCTCAGCCAAGCACTGACATCAAATTTGCAGGGTCACTTCCATCTCTCTTTTTAAACGGCAGATTGGCAGTGCTGGTATCATGTGAGATAAATTCATATGTGATCATATTAGTCCAATGGAGTAAAGTATCTAAAGTAAAAATTAATTCCCAAATTTTGAAAATAATATTATCATTTTCACTATTCAGGAATTTAGGCCACAGAGGGAGGGAAGGGAATACACATTTATAAATAAGTGCCAACTATGTGCCAGGCACTGGGCTAAGCACTTTACAAATATCTCATTTGATCCTCCAAGAAACACTGGGAGGAAGATTATTTCCATTTTATGGATGAGGAAACTGAGGCAGAAAGAGATCAAGTGGTTTGCCCAGGGTAATGCAGCCAGCAAGGGGCTGAGGTCATCCTTGAGCTCAGAGTTACTTCAGTTTCTTAAATTCTTCTTAAACTAATGAATTTCAACAATGATTTTTAAATAATAGTTTTTTATTTTCAAAATAGATGCCAAGATGTTAGTTTAACATTTACTCCTTCAAAACCTCGTGTTCCAAATTTTTTCTCCCTTCCTTCCCCGGCCCCCTCCCCTAGATGGCAAATAATCCAATACATGTTAAACATGTGCAATTCTTCTATACGTATTTCCACAATTATCATGTTCCACAAGAAAAATCAGGTCAAAAAGGGGAAAAATGAGGAAGAAAAAAACAAGTAGGTAAATAACAACAAAAAGGTCAAAACACTATGCTGGGATCCACATTCAGAACCCAGAGTTCTCCCTCTGGTGCAGGTGGCACTTTCTATCCCAAGTCTGCCGGAAATGGCCGAATCACCTGCTTGCTGAAGACAGCCACGTCCGTCCCAGTTGACCGTCACATAAACTTGTTGTTCAGCAGTGACTTTTTCTACATGTTCATCTAGTCTGCTATATCATTAGTCTTGGAAAATGTTTTAAATCAATTATTTAAAGGCCTCCAGAATTATTCCAAATAAGAACACATTATTTTTCTGATAGGTTTCTTTTTCATTTAAAAAACAAGCCCAATTAGATAGTAAGAAAAGAGGTTGCAAAATGCAGAACCTGACTGGTAACTGGCAGTGGTAAAACAAACAAACAAACAAACTGCTAATGTCCTAAATGCCACGTTGCAAAGCACAAAAGTGACCTGGGAAATGGAGGAGAGGGCTGTGAACCGAAGTGGCCCCAGCTCTTAGCAGAGGCCTGGCCGTGGCAGCCTCCGTTTGGGGAGGCCAAAGCCGAGAGCCGGGCAGAGGAAGGCCGCCATGTTTGGGGCGTCAGCTGCAGCCCCAAGCCCCCTTTTTGCTCCCAGTCAGTGTGACCTGGAGCAAGGGAATGGCTTCACAGAACTGAGCTCCTGAGGGGACGGTGATGGTGCAGAAATGCTGACTGCCTTTACACTGCTGAAAGAATCAGTCACTCGGGATGGGCAGATCTGTGGGACTTGGAGCAGAATGGAGGCAGCCAAAGCCAAATTCAGAGCTCTCCAGCCCACTCCAGAGCACAGTTTGAACCAGATCCAAAGGTCATTAGGACATTTTTAACACAACAAATAAAAGGCAGTAAAAGACAGGAAACAGAACCCCTAAATTTCAATCAATATGTGGACACTAAGATTATGGAGGAGAGGCTCCTGGTTCTAGGAGAGTCTCCCCGTCTGGTCCCCCCATCACACTCTAAAGACAAACAATGTGCCCCCTGACCCAAGGGGCCCCCAGCCACAACTGTGGGGGGCCAGTGGGGAAGTCTGCCCCCCATTTCCTGGCAGAGGTGTGGTCTCCGGAGATGCAGCAGGCCGTAACATTAGGGAATGATCAATGCAAGAACAGGGCTTTGCCACATGTATCTGCCACACGCCTTGTTCCTTTCTCTTGGGCAGTGGGGGAATGGAAAGGAAGGAAAATAAATAAATGTTGGCTCCTTGCTTAAAAAGGGGTCAGCACAACGTCCTGAGTCCAGGGTTCCCTGTAACTGACCTTGGGCCTCCCACTCTATGCTGCGTTTCTGGCAGCCTTAAGGCAGGGGTTCAGTATGGGCAGCTGCTCCCCAGGGAGCCCTGCTGCCTTCTGCACTGAGTCCTCTTCCCATCCCCATCCTGGAAGCACCCCACCCCCACACCAGGAACACTCTGGGGGCTGGCATTGCCCCTTCTCCCTCACTCCGCAGCTTCTCGGGGCCTGAGCCTGATGCCCAGCCCTCGCTCAGCTGAGGGGCCCTTGGCACGTGGGGGCCCCTGCAGTCACCTGGCCAGCCTGAATCTCCCATGACCCACCAGCCTCAGCCTGCCCCCAACTGACCCCCCTTCCTACCAGGGGCAGCTGCACCCTAACTTCTGGCTTCTCTGTAGCAGACCCCTCAATTTGAGAAATGCCTTGGCTCTCTTGGGATTTAAATAGGTCTGGGTTCAGAGGAGGGCAGCTCCTCAGCACAGGGACCTGCATGAAGCCCCAAGGACCTAGGCTTTTCTCCTCGCCATCTGGAACCTCCCTGGGTTACGTGATTCCTCAGATGACCTTCAAGATCACTTCTAATTCTGGGATGCACCAAGAATGTTTTCCAGACATAATTTATTGAGCAGGAGGGAGGACCCAGTATGACACCTCCCCAGGAAGCTCGGCCCAGGGTCGAGGTGGCGTTTCAAGGTTCGGATTCCGACTGGACTTGTGATTTCATGGTGGGAAGCACTGGACCTACTTTGGACAGGCAGCCTGGCCCCCTCCCTAGGGCACTGTCTGGGCCCCGGAGGCCTGAAGGGACTCACAGAAGATGGAACCGGTTCCTCTGGCTCCAGGCCCGCTCTCATCAACTGGGCCAGGGCTCTCTCTCCAGGACCCTCACAGACCCTGCAGCCCACGGGCCCTTCCCCTCTCCTCCTCTGCAGCCCCCCTCATCGTCATAAGCTTCAGGGCCCCGGGGAAGCTGGCAGTCAGGATGGCATCATGGAGGCCACAAAGGAAGCTTCCCAGGCCCAACAGACCTATGAGTCCTCTGTGCAGAGTGAGCCTAAGTGCTGGCTTCCCTCACCTGCTCCTGAATGGGGTCATCTGCCCAACTGCCCGTGGGAACTCAAACCAGCCAATCACGTCCAATTTCAAACTGAGTTTGTTGGTGGACGACTCCATAATCTGCCCATTTCTAGCAGATGCTGGTCTACAATTAATAACACTGAGTATAATCCTTCAATAAGAAAATTAACGTGCGTAATTAAAAAATACTTATCCACATTATGGGATTTTTTTTCTGCACAATCTTTTTCAGGAAAAAGTTTATTCACAACTTATCAGGAAAAAACAAAACCGGCTCTAACCATGGACAATGAAACAATAAAAACCTGATGACACCAAGCACGGAAAGATAAAGGCATTGGCCAAGGACGGCAAATACTGCCTCAGGTGGGCCATCCCCATCACCGGCGGGCAGCCTCAGAAGCCATCGACTCTTTGGCCAATTCTGGCTCAATGTTTCAAATGGATTTGCAGACCCAACTGTCACAAGCAGGTCACAGGTCACACAGGTCACAGAAAGTAGTCCTAGAGTGAGAGCCCAGAAGGTTGGGGCTTCCTGAGCCGGGGGGGACCACTTAGTCCCGCCCATTTCACTGGGGAGGGCCCTGTCATCTCCGGTCAGGTGTGCACAGCCGCCCAGTTTCAGAAGTGGGCCTTGAGCCCATTCCCCTGAGGCTGCCCCGCCTCTGCCACCCCAGACCACACCCACAAGCCATCTGTTTCCCCCCCTCCTGCTGACCGCTGCCTCACATCTGCAGGCCTCTCTCTACTCCTGGGGCCCCCAGCCCCGCTCCGGGCCTCATTACTTCCTGCCTAGAAAACAGCAAGATTCCTGGGCGGCCTCCCTCTCTCACCCACCAGCCATATCCGTTGGGTGCTGATGACGCCCTGGGCACCGTGCTGAGTGTCGGGGCCACAAGCTCTGCTCACCAGGAGCTCCCCCGACAACTTCAGTGGAGACAGGGTCAGTGGGAGGCAGAGAAGGCACGTCCAGGACGACCCATCTCCCCTTCTAGAGGACAGAGACTCCTCCCCTCCCCAACACCCATCACAGGGTATTAACTAATGGCTGCTGCTTGGCAGGGAAAGGTGGGAGGACGGGGATTTTGTTCCATTACGGAAGGAGAGAAACGTGCAGTTATTAGAAGCAAGGCCAAGCTATGCTCCTCGCCTGGCTTTGAGCCTCTCCTCTGCCTCGTGGCACAACGTGCGTGGAGGGATTCGCCATTTCCCAAACTGGCTGGGACTCAGTGAAACTAAGGCAAAGGCTGCCCTCCCCATCAAAGCCAGCTTGGAAGAAAACTGGACGGCTTCTGAGGCAGCAGCAAAGTGCGAACACCTTCGGGGGAGGCCCCGGGGGAAGAGAACAACAGCAGGGGCGCAGAGGCTTGGGGGGGGGAGACAAAAATGTCCACACAGACACCACTATCTCACACTCACACATGAGCGAGCCGAGGGGTCACAAGATGGGACGGGGTCCATGCCCCAAAGGACACAGACTCGGGCTCCAAGGCCACAGAGAGGCCTCTTCTCCAGGAAGACCAGCACAGGTTCTGGACTGGAAGAAGAGCAGAGGTTCAGACAGAGAGCAAGGGCAGGGGGCCTGCTCGGCAGAGGAGCCGAGGGGGGAAGCATCCATGCAGGGTGGGCCTTGTGAGCGTTTGCGCTGCCGGGGAGCCCCCGCCCGGACAGCCAAGGCCTCTGAGGTAAGATCCTTCTGAAGGGAGAAGCCGTGTTCACAAAACTGTGAGACTGCCCCATGAGGGGGCGGGGAACCGGAGACCGAGTGGCTGCCCATCGGAAGGGGACTGGCTCAACGTCATGGGATCTTATTGTTCTGTAAGAAATGACAACTTCAGAGAGGCCTGGAGGGACTTACAGGAACTGAGGCTGAGGGAAGTGAGCAGAGCCAGGAGATCATGGACACGGCAACAGCAAGGCTATAGGAGGATCAACTCTGAGGGACGTGGCTCTTTTCCCCAGTGAGGTGACTTGGGATAGAAAGTGTCGTGTGCCTCCAAAGAGAGAACTATGGGGACTGAACTGGAAACAGACTAGTTTCATCCTTTTTTTCTTTCTCTCGGGTTTTTCCCCTTTTGTTCTGATTTTTCTTTCCCAGCATGACTCATGCAAACATGATAAAATGACTGCACGTCTAACCTATCTCAGACCTCTTGCTGTCTTGGGGAGGGGGAGATGAGGGAGGGAGAAAAAAAAATTAGAACTCAAAATGTTACCAAAATCATGCTGAAAACCGTCTTCAGATGTAACTGGGAAAATAATATTCGATCAAAGTGAAATTGAAAGAAAGAAAGAAAAACTGCTGTAGAAAAGCCACCTGATGTGTTGTTTGTCAGATGGTTCAGATGTGTTGCCGACGGCTCTTTACAATTCAAATGACGTTTCACTAGCTTTCTTTATCCTCACTGCTCTCCTCCTTTTATCCCTTTTGGGGTTCTTGGGGTGAATGGCTCAAGGCCACGCCCAGTATTGTAGGTGCCAGGTTTGGGAAAGTGGCACGACCCACCCTCAGCCCTAAGTCACAATCAGTGAGTCACAGGGAGCCACAGCAGGTTTGTGAGCAGAGCAGTCAAGTGACTGATCTCGTTGGAAGGAGGATGAAGTGGGAGGTCGGCTCAGGCCCGCCAAGGCCTGAACCAGCCGGAACCCCGTGTCTCTCTCCCCCCCCCCCCCCCCCCCCGCCATGGGAAGGACTGGTGTCCGTCCGGCTGGAGGCCACGAAGGTGAGCAGAAGTTCTCAGCCTCGGCGTACTGGCCCCGAGAGGTGCTCACGGCTCTGAAAGGGGACTTTACATGTGTGATCTCACAGGACGCCCACCACGGCCCCAGGAGGCAAACTAGTCCCTGCATTTTACTGAGGATGAAATGGGTCCTCAGTCATTAAGGAGAGCTGCTTGAGCGCATGTGGTACAGACTTCTCGAAGGCATGCTTTGAACTTAGATCTTCAATTCCTACTTAGACCCTCTAGCACCTGTCACCTCAAGGTTGGCAGGGCAGAACCCTGAGGGAGGCCCCAAGAGGAGGACGTGGGCAGCTGGCAGTGCCCTCCTTTGGCCAGGGGCACGTGGCTGCCAGCCACCTTCTCCCCCCCTTCCTGGGGCCAGAGCCACGGGCTCAGTTCCCAGGTTGCCACGAGGGCGGGTGCCCCCGCTCACTTTCTCAGATCCCATCTTCCATCTGCGCCTGGGCGCTGGCTCTCTCGGCCCCTGGGCCCTGGCTCTCTCAGCCCCTGGGCCCCTCACACAGCCCCACGTTCACCAGGGAACATGAGCTAAGAGCGTGTGGGCCCCGGAGCCACCACTGCCCCATCCTGCTCTTCCAAAGTGGGCTCCAGAACCACCACCACCCCCGACCCTTTACTTCTCTTTCTATTCTAAGCCACCTGTCCCACCCCAAGCCCCCTAGGGGCAGGAAAGGGGTCCCAGCTCTCAGGGCCTGGGCAGCGGAGGTTGGATTAAATCGCACTGAAAACATCAACCTCTGCATGAGGTCAAGTGGAAGAGCAGAATTCGTCTCACCTTCTTGTCTGAAACCTGTACCAGGAGCACCCGGGAACTCAAAGTTTGGGGAAACAGAAATATATGGAGGAAAGGCAAATACATGAAAAGGCCGTGTTTTCTGCATAAGTAAAAACCAGCATAAAAATGGATGAAAGGCTTCTGATGTTAAACATCTCACAAACAATTTTACCGCCCCCCCCCACATGCTGTGTGGGCCGTGGCCCTGTGGGAAGCCCCCGAGGGTGGGAGGAGGAGGGAGCCGCTCCCGGGGGGGCCCTACCTGTGTGGGTCCTTCGATGCCTCTGCAGCTCGTCGCTCCTGGTGAACCTCTTGCCGCAGAAGATCCAGTTGCACACGAAGGGCCTCTCCCCGGTGTGCCAGCGCAGGTGGGCCCGCAGGTGGGAGGTCTTGCCGTACACCTTCCCGCACCCTTCAATGTGGCAGATGTGCTGCTTCTTTTTTCCTGGCTCATTCGTGCCTCTGGCGAGAACAAGGAGAAACATGAGCCCCACAGCACGGGGGGGGGGGATGGTTCCCTGCCACACCAACCCTAAGGGAACCCCAAAGACTCCAGTGCCTATAATGGAGGGGGCCGGGCCACACGGGGAAGTGAATCCAGTGAATGCTGCCCAGACGCCAAACCGAGCCGAGCATCCCCGCCCTCAGAACCAAAGGAAGGAAGCAAGAAGGTCTCCCAGCAGCCCCTGAGGTCCCTGCCACCATTCTCAGGCTTCTTGCGCCAGGCCCCATTCCCTCTGCTGGAGGAGAACCTTGGTTCCCATTTCCTGAGTCCCCACTCCTGGCCCTGGAGGAGGACAGACCCATGGGGTTCTGGGTCAAGAGCCCCCATCCCTGCTCCCCACTCACCTCCCTTCTCCCTCGCGGCAGTTGGGGCAGGAGCAGGCCATCCTCCGCAGCCTCTTGCCCGGCTGGACCTCCTGCTCCGACGTCTGCTGGGCCTGCTGCAGCTGAGTAATCTGGTCGGGGCTGACGGCGCCTAAGGTGGCATTGGCCAGGCCCCCCACGGCCACCGTCACCGGGGCGATGGTTGCCTGCTGCACTTTCACTCCGTCCTGGCCTTGCTGCTGACCTGTGGGGAAAGGATGCTCATCAGCACCAGCCCAGGGGCACAGGCCCACCACCCCTTACAGATGGGGAAACTGAGGCTCCGGCAAGAAGGCCCCCTGTGACCACCCAAATGCCAGGTTGTGGTGCGGGTGCCCGTCCAGCTCAGCACGCTGAGTCTCAGAAAGGAGGGGGTGGGAGAAAGGAAGCCCAGGTGGCGAGGCTGCCAAGGGCTCGTGAATTGGCCCAAGGCTTCTTGCAGTCAGATTTCCTTTTGTTTTTGCCCAGAAGGAGGAATCTCGGTGTCTCAGAGGCAGCTCCCAGGGCAGGGCCACACCTCTGCGTGTCAGCCCAGGGCCCGAGGCTGGGACCATGGGGAGTGGGGCGTCTCCCGTGCCACAGCTAGCCTTCCATGTGGGAGCACACCCCCATGACCACGGGCTGCCACAGCCATCAGTCGGCCCACACGCAGCCCCGTCACTCTAATGGCTGCCAAGTGGGACAGCCAGTGGAGGCCAGCACGTCTTGGGCTTGCCGGACCTGAGCACGTTGTGAGCCCCCCGGCCTCGACCTCCCCAACTCCCAGCATGCACTCCTGGCGTTGCTGCCTGGCTCTGGATTTGGACGGAGGCCGGCTGGGGGTCAGGAGGCAGAGCGAGGATCAAGGGCATCCCTGGTACCAGGGCCACCCAGGAGAGAGGCCCCAAGCGGGGAGGGTGAGCCTGGGGTGGGCTGCAGGCCAGGAAACCAAATCAGGGCACTCAACTAGGAGGAGGAGGACTCTGTCTGAAGGGAACAGGAGACCACTGGGGTCCCCCAATTGCAGCCCTGGGGACACAGGACAAGCCAGAAATGGAGGAGGATGGAAGCTGGGAGAGAATGTGGAGCCGGTACCATGATCTAGAAAAAGGGCAGGGGGCCCTGCTAGGATGGAGGTACCAGAGGAATTCTGGGGAGTCCTGGGGAGATCAGACTGCCTCTGTCCAGTTACCCCCAAAGGCAGGGGTGGGGAACTTTTGCCCTTGTGCCCCCTCCTGCCAAGGGACACACAAAATGGCCCCCTTAAAGAATGCAAGCAGTGAGAGACTGTGGTCCGGAGCTTTCGCCTCATCCTGGCTGGGGCTGCCTTCGCTAAGGATTTTGCTGGCTTTTAGGGTCGGACATTCCCACCCCTGTTCTCAATGAAGCCCAGGGGAGAAAGAAAGGGACCTGAGGGTTCTCCTATTGTTCAGGCTTTGCCAAGCCCCAGACCTGGACGCTCCCATTAGCCTCAGGGAACTGTAAAATGTTCAGTGGAACTGGTCCCTCCAGATGGATTCACTCCAATCACAAGTGAGCCCTCCCCGTGTTCTTCTCCTGCAGCCCCCTTTCCCACCACAAGCTCCTGCCTGTCCCTCCTTGAGACCAGCACACCCCACTGGTGGAGATGTCTGACCTGAGGCGCTCCTGGACTCCAACAGAGCTTTCCTGGCCCCTCCTGCTCTAAGGACCCCTCCCCCAATACTTCTGCCCGGGGAGAAGAAGGGGAAGGGGAGGCATCTGGCTTCTCCCAGCAGAGAGAAAGTGTTCTGATGGCACCAAAATGTCTGCAAAGTGCTTACAAATAGGACCTCGCTGGAGCATCATCTCCCCTTGGAAGGAGGTGCGGTCATCATGGCACAGATGAGGAACCATTTGGGGAAGTGATGCCCCGGGGTCTCTGAGGCCGGGTCCTGTGCTCTGGGCCCTGGGCCCCCAAGCTGCCGTTAGCATGGAAGCTCTCTGAGGGCAGGGCCTGTTTCATGCCATCACGCGGCATGGTGCCGGACACACAGTTGAATGTGCACCAGAATTTTAGTGATGAAGAAGGAAGGGCAGCGTCCCTAAAACGAGGGCAGGGACGGCACTGGGCCCCCAGACTCTTTGGAGCAGGACGACATGACACAAGGGCAGGAGGCGGACCAGGAACCCACAAGGGGGAATCCCAGCTCTGGGAAATGGGGAGAGAGGCAGAATTGTTCAGTCCCGAGCCTGGCCCCATCCTTGGCCATCAAAGACGCTTTTAGGAGATCAGAAGGTAACAATAAAAGGGTCAAATTGCCCCTGAAAAGCTGGAGTCAATCAGCAGGCAAGAGTGCTGAGCCACCTCCCCGGGGGCCAGGGCAGGGAAGCTCTTGGGAGAAGAGGCCGGCAGGTGCTCAGGCTGCTGAGGGCGGCCCCATGCAGGGCCTTCCCACAAGCCAGCCTCCTGGCCCAACGTGCCTGGCTGAGCTCAGAGCTCCTTCCATGGCTCCTTTCTCCCTCGGCTGTCTGAGTCCTCCCTCTGGGGCTGATCCCAATAAATCCCTGCAGCTCAGTGGGTGACCCCGACCCTCAGCTGGGGTAGGGATGGGGGGGGGGAGAGAGAGAGGCCCAGCTGGCACCTTAAAGCCAACAATGCAAGTGTGTGCCCGTGAGGGCTGGCGCAGATCTACAAGCTCCTAGTCTCCGAGGCCTTCAACTCTACAATTTCCAGGGCTATGAAAGCAAACTAACCCTTGAAGACTGGGCAGGGACAAGGAATTACTGTCAGGGAGCCCAAAGTAGAAGCTGGAACTCCAGGGACAAACCGAGGGGAGGTCTGACCAAAACCAAAGAACAGAGGACAAGGGAGGGCCAAGCTGTGAAGAGACCGGGGCTCTTGGGAACCCACCGAGGGGATCCAGCAGGGCCGGGCCGGAACCGTGCTACAAAGTGATTCTCACTCCATCTGCCCTTGGTTACAAAACAGAGAGTAACCCATGAGTAGCAGATACTGTGATCAAGACTCACTTTGACAGAAACTGCTGGGAAAACTAGACAGTAGCATAGATGAAATGGATACATGATCTAGATATAAAAGGTCACATTACAAACAAATTAGAGAAAGTTGGAAAAAAGTTTCCTGTCAAAATCTATGGATTAGAAGAAAAATTCATGACCAAACAAAAAACAGTAGATTTGAAATGGACAATTTGGATTGCATAAAATTAAGAAGGTTTTGCACAAACACATCTAATCAAGCTAAGATTAAAAGGAAAACAATTAACTTGGAAAAAATCTTTGAGGCAAGTTTATCTGATAAAGATCTCATCTCCAAAACATAAAAATAACTGATTCATATTTATAAAAAAGAGCCATTTCCCAATTGATAAATAATCTATAGATATGAAAAGGCAGTTTTCAAAGGAAAAATACAGGCTATTTATAACCAGATGAAATTATTGCTATGTAATTAGGGAAATGTAAATTTAAGCAATTTTGAGATTGTGTCTCATGTTTATTGGAGTGGCAAAGATGGAAAAAAAAGGAAAGTGATAAAGAGTTGGAAGAGGCCCACTGATGCACTCTGTTAGTGGATTACTTATGAAAGACTATAATCATTCAGGGAACTAATTTAGAATTATACACAGAATGCTGTGTGCCCTTTGAACAAATATTGTGCTGCAGAAAATGAGGAGATGATTTCAGGAACACATGGCAAGTCTTCTATGAAATGAAACAGAGAAGAGAGCAAACAGAGAAGAACAATTTCTAACAAGAATAGCTAATATTTACATGGTGCCTATTGTGTGTCAGACACTGGGTTAAATACTTTACAAATGTTATCTCCTTTGATCCTCACAGATAGATTATATGATAATCCCTGAATTTTAAGACTAGGAAAGACAGCTAGCCAGAACAGACCACAGTTGAAAGGGAATAAATATACAACAATAAAATATACAACCAAGGGTAATCCAACTTCTACTTGAAATCTTTCAATAAAGGGAAGTTCATGGACTCCTGAGTGCTCCAATTCTCTTTAGGGAGGTTCTAATTTTTACAAAGTTCTTCCAGATCACCAAGCCTACACTTGTCTCTTTGCAACTCCCACCTGCTCCTGGTTCTGGGACCAAACAGTATAAACTAATTTCTCCTGATAAGACAGCCTGTCATCACATTATAGTCCCTGGAGTCTCCTTTTCCAGACTAAACAGCCCCAGTTATTTCAAATATCTTGCTCAGACACAAGCCCCTCCACTGTTCTGATTTTTCTCACAGTAATACTCCCTATTTTGTCACCCTGTGGCAATCCAAACGCACCACCATACTCCAGATATGGTATGACCAAGGCAGATGGCAAAGCCATGATCACCTCTTCATTTGTGGAAGTGATGATCCTCTAATGAAACCTGATTGTATTAATTTCCCTGGTACAAAGCAGGGGAAAAAATCTTTACAGCTAGTATTTCTTTTTTCTTCTTCTTTTTTTTTTTCTATGACAACAGAGATTTGTATTAAAATAGCTAAACACAAAGATTTTTTTATTAAAGCTTTTTATTTTCAAAACATATGCACGGATAAATTTTCAACATTGACCCTTGCAAAACCTTGTGTTCCAACTTTCTCCTCCTTCTCCCCACCCCCTCCCCCAGATGGAAGATAATCCAACATAAGTTAAAATATGTGCAATTCTCCTATAAATATTTCCATAATTATTGTGCTGCACTAGAAAAATCAGATCAAAAAGGAAAAAATGAGAAAGAAAACAAATTGCAAGCAAACAACAACAAAAAGAGTGAGAATGCTATGTTGTAGTCTACACTCAGCTCCCACAGTCCTCTCTCTGGATGGCTCTCTTCATCACAAGACCATTGGAACTGGGTTGAATCATCTCATTGTTGAAAAGAGCCAGGTCCATCAGAATTTATCATCTTCTTGTTGCCATATAAAGTGTTCTCTTGGTTCAGCATCAGTTCATCCTGAGGCCTCCAGACCTCTCTGAAATCATCCTGCTGGTCATTTCTTACAGAACAATATTATTCCATATGCCATATACCATAACTCATTCAGCCATTCCCCAACTGATGGGCATCCACTCAGTTTCCAGTTCCTTGATACTACAGAAAGGGCTGCCACAAACATTTTTGCACACGTGGGTCCCTTTCCCTCCTTTAAGATCTCTTTGGGGTATAAGCCCAGTAGTAACACTGCTGGATCAAAGGGTATGCACGGTTTGATAACTTTTGGGGCATTATTCCAAATTGCTCTCCAGAATGGTTGAATCTGTTTACAACTCCACCAACAATGTATCAGTGTCCCAGTTTTCCCACATCTTTTCCTGTCATCTTAGCCAATCTGAGAGATGTGTAGTGGTATCTCAGAATTGTCTGTCGTACTTTGCATTTCTCTGATCAATAGTGAGTTAGAGCATTTTTTCATATGACTAGAAATGGCTTTAATTTCTTCATCTGTAAATTGTTATATCCTTTGACAATTTATCAATTGGAGAATGGCTTGAATTGTTATAAATTTGAGTCAATTCTCTTATATATTTTAGAAATGAGGCCTTTATCATCACAATCTTTGAATGTAAAATTTATATTATGAATAATGACTCTACATCACTAGTGATTATGGAAATACAAATTAAAAAAAAGTCTCTGTACCTCTCAGATTGGCTGAGATGACAGAAAAAGATAATGATCAATGTTGAGGAGTACGTGGGAAAATTAGGATACCATACACTGTTGGTGAAGTTGTGAACTGATCCAACCATTCTGAAGAGCAATTTGTAATTATGCCCAAAGTGTTATCAAACCTTGCAAAGGATTTGACCCAGCAGCGTCTTTAATGGGCTTGTATCCCAAGGAAATCATAAAGAAATCATTAACTTCTCTGATTGCCACATGGCACTATTGAATTATAATGAGTTAATGGCTCATTAATCTCGCCTCCTTGAGCTTGTAACACTGATTTTTTGAGTCTAGGGGAAGATTTTACATTTATCCCTATTGAAATCCTTCTTCTCAGAGTCAGTCCAATATATAAAAACTGCCCTTGTCAAAACTGCTTTGAATGCAGACTACATCATCCTGAGTGTCTGTTCTCTCTCCTAGCCTGGCTCATCTTTCAGTTTTCATAGCATCTGGCATTCTCAGACGAGATAATTAGTCTAAAGACTAATATATAAACACCAACTGTCTTTCAGATTATTTTCCCAATGGGGCAACTTAGGTGGTGCAGTGGGTAGAGCACCAGCCCTTAAGTCAGGAGGACCTGAGTTCAAATCTAATATCAAACGCTTAACCCGTCCTAGGGCAAGTCACTTAACCCCAATTGCCCTGCCCGCCCAAAAACATTACTGTTCCAATTTAAAAATCAGATTACTGTCTCTAGCTCTCTTCAACCTTCTGTTTGGGGCAAAAACAAAATCCTGAGCAGGCACTACTGAAATGAAAGCTCTGAACATGCCCATTGGTCATTGGATAGTACAAATTAATAGTAGTACAAACTGTAGAAAACTGAACAAATTATGTTAGGAAATCTTACATAAGACTTGAATGTTAGAAAACTGTCTCATGATAATAACAATTTCAGTTTTTTTTTTTAAGTAAAAAATTCCAAGTACAAAAACAGCAAAACAGTGGATGTGGAAAATGTGATAAGAGACAGCAGCCAGTGGAAAGATCTGGAGGTCTAAGTGGGAACTTGCAGCCCATCTTGGTAAGATGACAATCAAATAAATGAGTCTGCCCAGAGAAGGCTGCCCAGAGAAAGAAGAGGGTCACAGAGGAAGGAAGATGGCAATTTTCATGCCACTTTGCCTTGGCTAGATCTCACCTGGAATATTTTTTGGATCCTTAAAACTCTAGGAAGTAGGTGGTATTATTATTCCCATTTTACAGATGAGGAAATTGAGAGAAAAGGAGTTTAAATGATTTACCAAGTCCACAAACATCTTTTTCTCTCAATTTCCTCACCCCATCTGTAATATTGTGCAGTTACAGATGCTACATTTTAAGCATACTGAGAGTACCACCAAGGAAACTTAAAACCATGGATTATGTGAAGGAACTAGCAATGTCTGGTCTGGCTCCTGGGGGACAAGATCTCTTCAAACTTCTTGAGGGCTGTCATCGGAAAGAGATGTGGACTTTGAGCTTTGACTCCAGAAGAGAGAACTACAATCAATGACTTGAAGAAACTGAATGTTGTGTATGGGAAGGGTGGAGGCAAAATCTAGCTCATTGTAAGGAAAACTGTGCTGATGGGTACAGCAGTGCCAAAGTTTCCCCATGAACCCTCTGTTCCGGAGTGCTGTGGAACTTGGGCAACCTTGCGAGTTCCTGACAATTCTAGGACTGTGATTTTATGAAACTTAAAGTAGATGGGACATTTCCAAAGATGTCAGTTCTTTGGGCTCTTTTAAACAGACCACTGCTCCTCTTGTCCCTTTTTGGTCTGACTGCTGTGTTTCAAATGCCGAGTTTCTTTGACTTGCAAGTCAAGTTTTATCTGTTAAGATGGCAGGCTCTCTGGCCTTGCTATGGCTCTTAGTTTACACTCCTATATCCTATATGAAATTGCAATCAATTCCGATGCCTCCGGGTTTTTTGTCCATGCTCAAACGAAGAAGTGTGGTTAGAGGGAATAGCCATCCTGATGAGATCATGGCTTCATTTGAATATTTCAGAGGGAAATGATTTAAAGAGAAAAGTGATTGGAAGCAGAAAAGTCAATTAGAAAACCATTACAGAAGAGGTGACAGAGGCCTAAACTAAGGTATTGGCTCTGTAAGGGGGAGAAAGGAAAGAGACTCAAAAGATATTATAGAAGGATAACAATTCAATAAACACCTATTAAGCATCTATCACGTGCAAGGCTTTAGAACAAGACTCATCTATATGGGTGAGGAGAGGCAAGAGTCAATGGTGGAATCTGGGCGAATGGGGGAAGGGTCAGGACTGGGAAGAATGGCTTCTGTTTGGGGGGATGCGAAGCAGCTTAAGTTGTGATGGAATTTCCAGGTGAACAGGCATGTGATGACTATTTGTTGGATCAAGGGAAAGTCTGCTATTGGATATTATAAATTTTGCAGTCATCTTTGTAGAGATAAAGCTCAAACTTGTGGAGAATAGATGAGATTACTGAAGGAAAGCGTGTGAAGGATAAAATTAGCCACTGCAGAAGTAATCCACTCTGTAAAATTGTGGTAGTGATAAGGGTGTTTTCTTAATGTCAGTAAGAAGCTTTCAAATTTCTTTAGAAAAAGATCAAAATTACTAATAAAATTAAATTGTTAACTTAGTTAATTTTAGTAGTCTTTCAGAAAATGAAGAAGCTTTGGTTGGGGATTATTCTTCAGGGAGAATACTTGACATTTGACAGTGGAAACTCATCAATTTTGATTCAATATTTGTGGGTGGGGGCAGGAGGAGAAATGAGTGAAGAAGGGCATCTTGTAGACACCAAGACTGAATATTCAGAAATATGAGAAGAACTCTTATTGAAGCTCACTTTTTAAAAACTCCTATATCCATCAAAGATTGGTAAAATTAGAGGGAAAGGAAATTAAATTAATCTTCATGCTGAAAATTGTGTTGAGAAAATACCTAACTCATCATATTTAACACATTTTAGTGAGAAAAACATTGTTGGCAAGGATGTTTTCTTATTCTGTTATGTCTGACTCTCCATGGAGTTTGATTAGCAAGCCTACTGCAGTCAATTGACACTTCTTTCTCCAAAAGGTTAAGACAAACAGGGGGAAGTGACTTGCTTAGGGTAAGACAGCTGGTAAGTGTCTGACACCACATTTAACTCGGTCTTTCTGATTCCAGGCGTAGGGCTCTATTCACTGAGCTATCTAACTGCACTGAAGACTGCTAGGGAACTCTTATTCATATAACAGAGGAAACCATTTGGGAAACATTGTTCTAAGCTTCCCCACATGCAGCACTCCCACCATGCCCATCAGTCCCTGCTCCTCTGGCACTGAGCGCACTAAGCTACCGTGGGATGACCACCTCCGGTTTCCCAGGTAACTCGATGGGCTTCGATTACCAGACAAAAGTATCTGAACACTGGGAAGATGGATCCAAATACATTTGGATTCTGGCTTGCTTAACCACTAGCTTTTTGTGAGTGGATACCATGAAACAATTCCTCAGAGACTGTAGAGGCCCAATGAACTCATTCAATAGAATGGCTAAAATCCCACGGCTGATGAACAGAACCTGGAGGCCCAACTCCAGGGCAGACCCAGCAGAAAACTGTGCTGCAAACAGCTGAAGAAGATGAAGGACTACCGGTTCAGTCAGCCAACACCAAATGCAGTTTGGCGTGCCAGCCTCTATTTCTCTTAGGTGAGACCCAGGGGCTGCAGTACAGGTCCTGCAAGGCTCTCCAACATCTGCCTCCACCCACTCTTATACCCTCTGCACATTATTACTTTCAAGTACAGCTCTTGTTTTTTTCCTTATTGGAATGATTTCCTCTTCTACCTTCAGAATTTCATTCCTGAGAATTTTCCATTGCTCCAGAGTAGACTTTAGTCAACCAGATGTAAAATAGATAGAGAGATGGAGTCAGAGTCAGAAGACCTGAGTTCAAAAGCAGCCTCAGTCACTTATTGCTGTGGGACCCTGGGCAAGTCACTTCATCTCTGTCTGACTCAGTTTCTTCATCTATAAAATGTGGATAAATAGTATTTACTTCCTTGGGTTATTGCAAATGTAAAATGAGATGATATTTATATAGTAACTACATAAATATTAGCTATAATTCTCCTATTATAAGTTTAGACCACTGCTATTAGACTTTAGAAATGTGCTTTTTTCAGTCTAAGGTGCATATCAGTTTTCCTCTCCTCTATTAAATTCTGGTAGTATGTGGTCAATTACTATAGAAAAATATTCAAGTCTCTGAAATAGAAACAAACTCGTTCGCACCATTTTCACCCCTCCTGTCCCCTAGCAACCAATTTTTTCTTATTAATAAGAATCAGAGGTAGAGCTAATTTGGCACTGAATATCCTCTTGTTGGTTCCTATACCTTTTGCAGGATGAAGTTACTATTAGGGAAAGTCAAGAAGTTACGAGTTGTTCTGCTTCAGGCACAAAGAGAGCACCAACCCAGCTGAGACAAATGACTTCTCACCTCATTGCCAACTCTATCTTGCCTCTATGCCAGGCCAGAAATATTTCCCCAACCCATCATCCACAATTTTCCACCTTGTCCAAAAGGTCTATGTTGTATCCTGATTACAGAATTATTTCGACTTTCTGGACATTATTATCCAAATTTTCTCTCCCATTTCTCCTTTCCTTCTAGTATCTTTCTTAGTAAACACGTTTATTCCTTCATCTTTTTACTTTTTACCTTTCCTGTACTACACCGCACCAGAATAGTGATAGATCTGACCATTTGCAGCTAGGGAGACAGCTCTAGCCAGAATTCAAGGGGCCATAAGCTGACTAAAGCTTTTCCTCCACAGAGTGTGGGTTAGTTGCCCTAACACTACATGGGACTTCTCTCCCTCCTCATCCTGTCAATAGATCTCCTTCCTCCCTGCTTTTGTTGCAGAGCGATAAACAACAATCATCCATGATTACTTCTAATAGAACAAAGAGACCACAATGAGTAGATACATTCTGGGACAAAGGAGGTTTTCTAGTTTCTGGTGAAACCAACTCCGGTGAATGTAGGATCTTTGAGATATGGAAGAATGCTGGGTGTAAACAGAATGGCTGGGGCAGCCATATATCAAATGTATTCTGAGAAGAGGAAAAAGATCAAAAAATGGCCAACTGGGACAAGGGAGAACATATCCTCAATAATTCTTTTGTATACAGTAGTTACACAAGATAGACCACCCACTGGTTTAGAAAACTTAGAAAGGAGTTTAGATAGATTAAAATTTAGGTTAAAAAATTTTTTTGATCAAGGCAGGCAGCTTCAGCTGAGTCTGAGTTAACAAAGACTGCCTTAATGGGAAAAAACACTTATTAATAAGCACAAGGTAGGTGCTAGTATTAGACAAGACAAACAACAACAACATAATCCTTGCCCTCAAAGAGCTTATATTTTACGGAGCAATACTAGCTGGGCATTGAGAAATAAACACCAGGTAACTAGAGGAACATTAACAGCTGGGGCATCAGAGAAGGCTTCACAGAAGTGACATCTGAACTGACACGTGAAGAGAAAGACTCCAAGGTAGAACAGATAGTGTGCATTTAAGAGATGGAAAAATGTGGGAAGACAAGTTTCTAGGTCTAAAATTTAGCTATTCTCAGCCTTTTAAAAAATAATGTAATTTATTATAAGACTAAATTCTATAATTCCTAGTAAAGTACAAAGCTTGTAAGTATTTCCAAAGGAAGCAATCATATGCCACGGGAATAAGGAAGTCCTGGATTCAAATCCAGGATCAGAAAGACACTTGCCATGTGACCATGCAAGTCACTTACCCTTTATCTCAGTCGCTTCAATAGGAAAATGGGGACAGTACGAGCACTGCCAGCCCCAGGTTGTGGCGGGGGTGTCACAGGATAATCGCAGCTAACTGTGAGGTGGGTATTTCATGCATGCTTCCCCCCCCCCCACTTAAGTGTTCTCGCTCTCCTCCCTCCTTATTTCATGTATCTGATGTCAAAAACCCTCTCACCCTGTAATCTACAAGGACGCCACGTGATGGAACGGGAGCGGAAGCCTGCAGCCCGGGGACAGGAGACGTGAGCCCCGCGAGGAGCCGTCGGGACAAGGCGGCTGATGGCCTGGCCCCAGACCCAGGGCTCTACAGCGAGTCTGGCTGAGAGCCGGAGCACCCCTGGGGCAGGCGGTAGCTGCAGGCTGCCTGAGGCACTGGTCCCTGCGGCCTGCTCTGGGCTCCCACGGGCCTCCTGGCCCAGGCCCGGCCTCCCTGCCGCAGCAGCCCCACCAAAGCTGCTTCCCCGGTGTTCTTCACAAGCAACGTGGCAGGAGCTATTTTAGCACCTATTTTAGTTTTATCAGTTTGTGCTTATTAATCCCTTCTGATTTGCGAAAGCTCAGGGTACAATTTACAAAGCTTGGGGGCTGCCGAGTTTTCTGAGAGTGACCAGCATCCTTGGGAGAGGAGGGATGATGGGGGGCTGGGAGGGCGAGGCCCAAAATAAGGCAAGAGGAGCAATGTAACCCTTCCTCTAGGAAAGTTCCTATCAATCACTTCAAACAACATGATCTATGATGAGCAAAGGAAAGGAAAACATGCCGTTGTTGCAATTTTTGTCTCTGTCTCTTTCTTGAGGGAGAACAAAAGAAGGGCAGGAGGTCACAGGGATGGGCGGAAGATGCTCCTGGGGCGCCCCTAACAGGCAGAAGAAAGGGCTTTCCTGAGGGAGGTGGGGAGGGATGTCAAGGTAGGCACACACAACACTGCAGGGCAGGGACAATATTTAATCGTGAAACATGACACTGTTCAATAGTCCCCATTTAAGGCGCGGTCAAAATAAAATGGAATAGCTATTTGAACGAACTTAGGGATTTCACAGCATTTTCCAGCTGTTCAGGGATAAAATGAGTATTTCTTTATTAGTTTAACACCTAACACCTCTATCTTCTCCTCTTCCCCCACCACTTCCCACAACCCGCCTTCCTCCCTACCAAGTAGTTTATTACAGACAAAAGATACTTAAGTCCCTGAAATACGATCATTTCTTCTAAATGATGACAAAATGGTTTAAAAATTGAAATGTTATCCATGTATTTCAGATCACAATATGTATATAAACACTTTGATAAGCATTTAGTGTTTACTATGTGTCAGTCACTTTCTAAGTACCAAGAAATGTGAAGAAAACTATCTTCAAGGAAGAGTATGAGATATACTGTCTACACATATAGATCTATACAACTCTATTAAATTCTATATTCAATAAACTGTGGTTTATTAGGCTGCAAGGACCAGAAATGGCATGAAATCTGGGCGAGGATTTTAACCATGTTGTCATGGATTCCTTTGGCAGCCTAGTGAAATCTATGGACCCCTTCTTAAGATAACATTTTTAAATGCAGAAAATAGTTGCTGTATATTAAAATTAAAAAGAAACTCAATTTTTGTGGTGGAAAAGAATGAGAAATTGAGGGAATGCCTGTTAGAATTCTTACAAGGTGCTAAGTAAGTGGAATTGAGGAGACAGTGGTTAAATCTGGTTTAGCATTGATTTAATCCTACAACAAATAATGGTTTCCTAGTGATATAATGATTGGTGTATACTCAGTGTGGGACATATAAGGGAGAAGCTCTTGGGGCCAGAGGGACAAGCCCACTAGAAGCTTTCTGAGGCTAAGACAGATTCATTCCACCTTCCACCTTGGTGCTGGCTGAAGGCTGAAGCTGGCAGAGGCAAAGGATCAGCAGCAGGAGCTCTCAGAACCAAGGAAGAGATAGGCCTCTAAGAAAGCTAACTGGGCCCCAGGAAAAGAGATAAGACTTTGAAGGAGACAATAAAGGATTTGGACTTTAAACCCTGGCTGTACTTGTGATTACTGAACTGAAAAGAAGGCTGCCTCCAGAAGCCCCCCAAGAAACCTGCTCCCAAAGAACATTATATTTTAGAGAAGAATATTACAAATGCCCATCTAAAAATTTTAGTGTGGTTTTAAGTTCCAATAGCTTAAATGATTGAAGTGCAATTTACACACACATTCATGTAATACACACATATACATTCATATATAATGTATATGACACATACATACACACACACACACATATATATATATGTTGTGTGTATATGCGTATACATATACATATACACACATATATATATACATACACACACATACATACATACAAACACACCCACAAATATAAGAAAAAATCATGACTCCCATGTTTCTGAAGAACCTTGGACACACTTAAAAGGAGAGCCATAAGGACAGCGTTGTAAGTGGCCGCTGTTCCCAGCGGTTCCCAGACTGTGAGATCATACTTGAAGAATTCATTTATGCAAGATGTTATAGTACAATGAACACTTCATAGACTACAGCTAAGTCTGTAATTATCAACAAATATTAGCATATATTAACTTTTCATGGATTTCTTGGACACCAGAGTAGATAGGTGTCCAAAATAAACCCTTTAAAAAACTTAAAAATCTTATTTTTAAAGTTTCTCAGAGACAAATGCACCACTTCCTTCAATACCTTATACCACTGCTTCCTTAATTACTTGCATTACCAAGGTATTCCTTTTATCTAACCAAAATTCCATGTTAAAATTTAATCACATTTCACATTCTTTAGTCTTCTGAAGAAGCATAATTTCTAATCACTATCCTTTGTATAATAACCATTCATTATCACAACTTAGGTAACCAATTTTCAAGATCTCAAGACCAAAATTTCAAAATAATGGAACAGAGCATGATACCACAAAGAAATAGCCAAGGATTGCTATATCATATATCTATAAACTATTTTAATAGTATTTTATTTTTTTCCAATTATATGTAAAGAAAAATTTAATGTTTACTTTTACAAAATTTTGAGTTTCAAATTTTCTTCCTCTCACCCTCTCCCTCCTTAATATAGTTAGCAAATTGATATCTAGATCACATATATATGTATATAATGGAAAATATTTCCATTTTATTCATGTTGTCAAGGAAGAAATAAAACAAAGAAAAAAAGAAATAAAAAGTAAAGTATACATAGTATGCCTTCAATCTGCATTTATACTTCTTGAGTTCTTTCTCTGGAGGTGAATAGCATTTTTTATCTAAGTCCTTTGGAACTGAGAAGAACTAAGCCATGCTATGTTGCCTATTACTGTGTACAATGTTTTCCTAGTTCTGCTCACTTGACTTTGCATCAGTTCATGTAAGTCTTTTTCAAGTTTTTTTTTTTTCCTGAAATACACCCATCTGTCATTTTTGCAGCACAATAATATTCCATTATATTCATCCACCACAGTTTATCCATCCATTTCATAATTTCCAACCCTTTGCTACCATAACAAACGCTATAAATATTTTTGTAATGTCGGTCCTTTCTCCTTTTTTATAATCTCTTTGGGATATGATTTAATAGTGGCATTGTTGGATCAAAGTGTAAGCAGAGTTTTATAGCCCTTTGGACATAATTCCAAACTGCTCTCCAGAAGGGTTGGATTAATTCACAACTCCACCAATGGTACATTATTAATATTCCAATTCTCCGATATTTACCATTTTCCTTTTCTGTCATATTAGTCAATCTGAAAGATGTGAGGAGATATTTTAGAATTGTTTTAATTTAGATTTCTCTAATCAATAATTTGGAGCATTTTTTCATAAGCTTTGATTTCTTAATCTGAAAACTACCTGCTCATTCATCTGACCATTTATCAATTGAGGAATGATTTGTATATTTATAAATTTGACTCAGTTCTCTATTTGTTTGAAAAAATGAGCTCTTTATGAGAGACATTTGCAGTAAAAATTATTTCCAGCTTTCTGCTTTCCTTCTAATCGTGGTTGCTTGGGCAAACCTTTTAAACATAACAAATCATAAATATCCACTTAATTATCCCCCCCCCCTCTCTTATTTGGTCACAAATTTTCCCTTTTCCATAGATTTAACAGGTAAACTATTCCATGCTCTCCTAATCTGCTTATGAGATCACCCTTGATATCTAAATCATGTACCCATTTCGATTTTTATCTTAGTATATGGCATAAGTTTATATCCAGTTTCTTTCATACTATTTTCCAGTTTTCCATTTTTGTCAAATAGTGAGTTCTTGTTCCAGAAACTGGAGTCCTTGGGGTTATCAAAAACTAAATTACTACACATTTGCTACTGTTTCCTATGTACCTAATCAATTCCACTGATCCACCACTTTATTTCTTAGTTAGTACTAGATAGCTCTGATGATTACCATCTTCTGTTAGTTTAGAGATCTGGTAAGCTGACTTCCTTTGCATTTTTTTCATTAATGACCTCAATATTCTTGAAGTTTTGATCTTCCAGATGAATTTTGTAGTAATTTTTCTAGCTCCATAATTTTTTGGTAATGTATGACACAGAATAAGTAAATTGATTTAGGTAGAATTATCATTTTTATTACATTGGTTCTGGCTATTCATGAGTAATTGACATTTTTCTAGTTATTTAGATCTGATTTATTTATGTGAAAAGTGTTTTGTAACTAAGTTCATATGGTCACTGGGATTGTTTTGGTAGATAAGCTTCTAATATTTTATATTGTCAATGTTAACATTATTTTAAGTGGAATTTTTTCTTTCTATTTTTTGCCACTGGGTTTTGTTAGTGATCATATACAGAAATGCTGACAATTTATGTGATTTTATTTTATATTCTGCAACTCTGCTAAAGTTATTGTTGCAAATAGTTTTTAGTTGATTCTTTAGGGTTCTCTAAATATACCATCATATCATCTGCAAAGAATGATAATTTTGTTTTCTCATGGCTTATTCTAGTTCCTTTTTTTTTTTAAATACTGCAAAATCTAACAATTCTAGTGAAATACTGAGTAACAGTGGTGATAATATACATCTTTGCTTCATCCCTGATATTACCTGGAAGTCTTCTAGCTTATCCCCATTACAGATAATACATGAAGATGGTTTTAGATTGATACTACTCATCATTTTAAGGAAGCTCCCTTTACTCCTCTTCTCTCTAGTGCTTTTAATAGGAATTGTTGCTGTATTTTGTCAAAAGCTTTTTCTGCATTGATTGAGATAAACAAATTTCTGTTGGTTTTGTTTTTGATATGGTCAATTATGCAGACAGTTTTCCTAATATTGAACCTGCCCTGCATCCCTTTTATAAATCCCACCTGGAAAGCCAAGATGGCAGAGAGAAGGCAGGGAGTTGCCTGAGCTCTTTTCAGTTTCCCTCAGAAACATTAAATCAGGTCTCTAAACAATTCTGGGGCCATAGAATCCCCCAAAGGCAGGAGTAAAACAATGTTCTGGTCCAAGAGAACGTAGAAGGACGTCAGGAAAGGTCTGTCTCACTTAAAGGGGAGTAGAGACCAGCGTAGATGGTGGCTGGGCAAGCCAGCAGGAGACTCGTTAGCCACGTCCCAGATCAGCAACCAAGGCTCCCTCACCCTGGCTCAGCAGGCCGAAGAGGTACAAAAGCTAACTAATGAAAACATCCCTTAAACATTAGAATCATGTGAGTGGAAGTATGATACATCAAGAATCAAACAAAATCCAAAGAATGAAAAAAATAGACAAAAATGTAAAATAGCTCATTGGAAAACAGGTCTAGGGGGACAATTTGAGAATTACTGGATTAACTGAAAGCCATGATGAAAAAAAGACTGGATAGATCACATTTCAAAAAATTATTAAAGAAAACCGCCCTGATATTCTAGAACCAGAGGGGTAAAATTGAAAGAATTCATTGAAAGAATCCACCAATCACCTTCTGAAAGAAATCCCCAAATGAAAACTCAAAACAATATTGTAGCTAAATTCCAGAATTATCAGATCAAGGGGAAAATACTACAAACTGCTAGAAAGAAACAATTGAAATATTAGGAAACCATATTACACAGAACTTAGCAACTTCTAACATTAAAGGATCAAAGGGCTTGGAATATAATGTTCTAGAAGGCAAAGGAGTATGCATTACAACAGAGAATCAACTACCCAGCAAAAGTGAACATACAATCTTTCAGGGGAAAATATGGGGATTTTCAAACTTTTCTGATGAAAAGTCCAGAGCTGAACAGAAAATCCAATTTTTAAATATAAAAGAAGTAAAGTTAAATGAATTATAGAAACAGGCAGTGAAACTATACTAGTGGGGGGACCTTCCAACTCCCCTTCTCAGAACTAAATAAATCTAACCATAAAATAAAAAAGAAAGAGTTAAAGAAGTGAAGAGAATTTTATAAAATCTAAAAATGACATATGGGGACAGGAAAAAAAATACCTTTTTCTCAGCAGTACATGGTACCTACCCAAAAACTGACCATGTAATGAGGCATAGAAACTATATAACTATAATTGAAGAATCCATTTATGCAAAATGTTATAGTACAATGAACACTACATAGACTACAGCTAAGTCTGTAATTATCAACAAATATTAGCATATATTAACTTTTCATGGATTTCTTGGACACCAGAGTAGATAGGTGTCCAAAATAAACCCTTTAAAAACTTAAAAATCTTATTTTTAAAGGTTCTCAGAGACAAATGCACAGTTTCCTTCAATGCCTTATACCACTTCTTATATAGTTAAATTATTATAGTTAAATGGAGCAAAGGACAATAATGAAACAACACAACAAAATTTGTAATCCAGTGATCACAACTGGAGATGCCACGATTATGAGGCCAAATTGCATCGACATCATCACAAATGCCTCAACGAAAAACATGGTTGAGCTGAAATAGGAACAAATGGGCCTGAAGTAGCAACCAATAGCCAGTCAAAGGAACTAAGGTTCGTCCGCAGATTATGTAGCCATATCAGTGGTAGGGGAAATTGTTATATGTCTAAATGCTTACCTGAATAAAAAAGAGAAGGAACAAATTAATGACAAGGGCATGCAACTAAAAAAGCCATAAAAGGAACAAATTTAAAATCCTCAATTAAATAGCAGGTTAGAAATTCTGAAAATCAAAGGAGAGATGTTTAATAAAACTGGATATAAGAAAACTATTGAACTAATAAATAAAACATGATTTTGTGGGGAAAAACCTCAATACTGAACTAGAAATGTTAGCTTTAGTAGTAAGAGAAGAAAAAGAAATTGAAGAAATTAAAGTAGGTAATGAGGAAACAAAATTATCACTCTTTGTAAATGATATATGATGGTATATTTAGATAATCAACTAAAAAGCTATTACAAACAATTAACTACTTTAGCAAAGATAAAGAATAAAAAATGAAGCCACATAATTAATCAGCATTTCTATGTTACCAACAAAGTCCAGCAGTAAGCAACAAAGTCCAGCAGTAAGAGATAGAAGAGAAATCCCATTTGAAATAACTGCAGGTAATGTAAATATGTGGGAGTTTACTGCCAAGACAAAACCAGGAATTATACGACCACAATTACAACATACTTTTGACATAAAAGTTAGACCTAAACAAATGGCAGAATATCAAGTGCCCATGGGAAAGCTGAGTTAATATAAATATAATATGAAAATTACAATTCTACTAAATTAATTTACTTATCCAGTACCATACCAATCACACTGCCAAGAAATCTTTGTAGAGCCAGAAAGAATAATAACAAAATTCATCTGGAAGTACAAAAGGCCAAAAATTTCAAGGGAATTAATGGGAAAAAATATGAGGAAGGTGGCCTACCTGTACCAGACCTAAAACTATATAAAAAAGTATCAGTTATTAAAATTATTTGGTATGAGCTAAGAAATAAGAGTTGCGGATCAGTGGAATAAGTTAGGTTCACAAGACGTAATAATCAGAGATTAGAGTAATCTAGTGTTTGATAAACCCAAAGATTCTAGCTTCTGAGATAAGAACTCACTATTTGACAAAAAATGCTGAAAAATAGTATGGCAGAAACTAGGCATTGACCAAACTCTTAACACCTTATGTCGAGATAAGATTGAAATGAGTTGATGATTTAGACATAAAGGGCAATACTATAAGCGAATAAGGAAATCAAAGGATGGTCTACCTCTCAGATCTGTGGAGAAGGGAGTCATTTATTGCCAAAGAAGAACTAGATAACACTGGAAATGCAAAATGGGAAATTTTGATTATATTAAATTAAAAAGTTTTTGCACAAACAAAATCAATGCACTCATGATTAGAAGGGAAGTAGAAAGCTGGGAAAATTATTTTACATCCAGTAAAATCCAGTACATCTGATAAAGGCCTCATTTCAAAAATATATAAAGAATTGACTCGAATTTATAAGAATATAAGCCATTCCCCAATTGATAAATGGTCAAAGGATATAAATAGACAACTTCCCAACAAAGAAATTAAAGTCATTTCTAGTCATGTAAAAATGTTCTAAATCACTCTTTATTAGAGAAATGCAAATTAAGACAACTACAAGGTATCACTTCACACCTCCCAGATTGGCTAAGATGACAGGAAAAGATAATGATGTTGGAGGAAGTGTGAGAAAAATGGGACACTGATGCATTGTTGGCGGAGTTTTGAAATTATTCAACTATTCTGGAAACAATTTGGAACTATGTCTAATGGACTATCAAACTGTGCATATCCTTTGTTCCAGCAGGGTCTCTTCTAATCCTGTATCCCAAAGAGATCATCAAAGGCAGAAAAGGACCCATAAGTGCAAAAAATGGTTTGTATCAGTCCTTTTTGTAGTGACAACAAACTGGAAATTGAGTAGTTGCCCATTAGTTGGGGGAATAACTGCATAAGTTATGATATATGAATGTAATGGAATATTATTATTCTAAAAGACATAATGAGCAGGCAGATTTCAGAAAAACCTGGAGAAACTTACATAACTAATGCTAAGTTAAATAAACAGAACCAAGAGATCACTGTACATAGTAACAACAAGATTATGGGATGATCATTTGTGGTGGGTTTGGCTCTTTTTAACAATGAGGTGATTCAAGGCAATTCCAATAGACTTGTAATGGAAAGTGCCTCTCACATCCAGAGAGAGAGAACTATGGAGGCTGAACATCAAACATATAATTTTCACCTTTGTTGTTCATTTGCTTGGTTTTCTTTTCCTTTCTCATGTTTACCCCCCTCAAAAAAATTATATGAACACAATTACAAAACACTTTTTTAAACAACTAAAGATCTAAACAACTGGAAAAAGGCAAATTGTTCATGGATAGGCAGAACTAATATAATAAAAATGACAATTCTACCTAAATCAATTTATTCAGTTTCATGTCAATTGAACTACCAAAAATTATTTTCTTGATACAGAAAAACATGGTAACAAAATTCATGTGAAAGAACAAAAGGTCAAGAATATAAAGGGAATTCATTTTTTAAAAAATGCAAAGGAAGGTGGCCTACCTGTATTAGATCTCAAACTATGTTATAAAGCAGCAATCATCAAAACTAAGTGATACTGGAAAACAAATGGAGTAGAACAGTGGAAAAGAATTGGTACCCAAGACACAGTAGTCAATGGCAAAAGTAACCTAGTGTTTTTTAAACTCAAAGACTTCAACTTTTGGGATAAGAACTCACTATTTGACAAAAACGTCTGGGAACACTAGAAAAAATAAGGATCAAACTAGGCACAGATCAACATCTCACACCTTTTATCAAGATAAAGTCAAAATGGGTACCTGATTTAGACATAAAGGATAATATCATAAGCAAATTAGGAGTGCAAGGAATAGTTCATTTCTCAGATTGCTAGAGAAGGGAAGAATTTATGACCAAATAAGAGATAGAATACATTAGAAAATGCAAAATAGATAATTCTAATTACATTAAATTTAAAACCAATGCAACCAAGATTAAAAGGAACACAGAAAGTTGGGCAACATTTTTTTACAGTCAGTGTTTCTGATTAAGGCTTCATTTCTCAAATATATAGAGACTTGAGTCAAATTTAAACATATATAAGTCATTCTCCAAAGGACAAATGGTCAAAGGATATTAACAGGCAGTTTTCAGATAAGAAAATCAAACTATCTATAGTCATATAAAAATGTTCTAAATCACTATTAATTAGAGAAATGAAATTAAAACAACTCTGAAGTAACACCTCACCCTATCAGATTGGCTAATGTGACAGAATAGGAAAATTAAAATGTTGGAGATGTGGGAAAAAAGGGGAAATTGGAATACTAATGCATTGTTGGTAGTTTTTTCCCTGGTTTGTAAATTGCTTTATATTAATAAAGCTTTTTATTTTTTAAAACATATGTGTGTACAATTCTTCAACATTAGCCTTTGCAAAAAAAACCCTTGTGTTCCAATTTTCCCTCCCTTCCCCCATGCCCTCTTCTAGATGGCAAGTAGTCCAATATATGCTAAATACAATATATGCATACATATTTATACAATTATTGGGCCACACGAGAAAAAATGAAGCAAAATAAAATGCAAGCAAACAACAAAAAGAGTGAGAATGCTATGTTGTGGACCATACTCAGTTCCCACAGTTTTCTCTCTGGGTGTATATGGCTCTCTCCATCACAAGCCTACTGGAACTGGTGTGAATGATCTCATTGTTGAAGAGAGCCATGTCCATCAATAGTCTTGTTGTTGCTGAATATAATGATCTCCTGGTTCTGGTCACTTCCCTCAGCATCAGTTCATGTAAGTCTTTCCAGACTGTCTGAAATAATCCTGCTGGTTGTTTCCTACAGAACAATAATATTCCATAACATTCATATACCATCACTTATTCAGCCATTCTCCAATCATCCACTCAGGTTCCAGTTTCTTGACACTACAAAAAGGGCTGCCACCTACATTTTTGTACATGTGGGTCCCTTTCCCTCCTTTAAGATCTCTTTGGGATATAAGCCCAGTAGAAACGCTGCTGGATCAAAGGGTATGCAGTCTGAAAACTTTTTGAGCATAGTTCCAAATTGCTTTCCAGAATGATTGGATCCATTCACAGTTACACCAACGTGCATTGTTGGTAGAGTTGTAAAGTGATGCAACCATTCTGGAGAGCAATTTACAACTATGTCTCAAGGACAAGGATCCAGCAATGGCACTACTAAATTGCATCCTAAAGAGATCATAAAAAAGGCAAAAAAGACCTATGTTACAAAAATATTTATAGCAGCTCTTTTTGTGATGGCAAAGAACTGGAAATTAAGGGAATGTCTATCAATTAGGGAATAGCTGAACAAATCCTGGTATATGAACGTAATGGAATATTACTGTGCTTATAAGAAATGATGTGAAGGCAGATTTCAGGAAAACCTGGGAAGACTTACATGACCTGAAGTTGACTGACATGAGCAAAACCAGAACATCTCATACAGTGACAGCAACAACGTACAATGATAAACTAAGAGAGATGTGGTTCTTCTCAGCAATGCAATGATCACGATCCAAGGCAATTCCAAAAGACTCATGAAGTCTATCCACATCCACAGAAAGAACTATGGAATCTGAATGTAGCTCAAAGCAAGCTATTTTCACTTTTTCCTTTTGTTCTGATTCTTCTTTCACAATATGACTAACATGAAAACATGAATAATATGATTGTATGTGTATAACCTTTATCAGATTGCTTATAATTGAGGAGGGTAAGAGGGAGAAAAATATAGAACTCAAAATCTCATAAAACTGACTGTTGAAAACTATCTTTACATATAACTGGAAAATAAAATAAAATGCTAGTAAGTAACAAAAAAATTCTACTTAGTCATGTTGTTGTAATCAACTTATGAGTATTCTATTTAAAATTTTTGCATAAGTATTTGTTAGGGAAATTGGCCTATAGTTTTCTCTGTCATATTTGTGTCATAAAGAGTCTGGTAGGACTCCATCTATTTTTCCAAACAATATTATAATTAATTATTTTTAAAATGCTTGGTAGAACTAACTTGTGAATCTGTCTTGACCCTGGAGATTTTTTCCTTGGGAGCTCAATAATGACTTGTTCAATATCTTTTTCTAAAATATTATATTTCCTCTTTTGTTAACTAGGCAATTTATATTTTTGTAAATATTTGTCAATTTCACTTAGATTGTCAGATTTACTGGCATATAATTGAGCAAAATAGATCCTAATAATTACTTTAATTTCCTTTTCATTGATGGGGAAATTCAACTTTTTCAGTTCTGATACTGAATATGTAGTTTTCTTCTTTTTTTAACTCAAATTAACTAATGGTTTATCTATCTTATTTTTTTGTTTTTGTAAAGCAAACTCCTAGCTTTATTTACTGGCTCAACAGTTTTCTTATTTTCAGTTTTCTTAATCTCATTTTTGGTTTTCAGGATTTTTTCAACCTGGTGTTTAATTATGTATTTTTAATTCCCCCCCCCCTTTTTTAAACTACATGCCCAATTAACTGATCTGCTCTTTATTTTATTGATGTAAGTGTTTAGAGATATACATTTCCCCCAGGTACTGCAGTGGAACAGAGAGTACGTGTTCTACTCTCACCTCCACGGTCAGCTACTGTTTGTAGTATGTAACCTATTAGGCTGCTAATGATGAGGCAACCCACGGGTACTGAATTCATTCCTTATTTTTGCCTAAAAAAACACATAAAGAACTGAAAAGAGCAGCATATGGTTCCCAGGCTTCTAGCTCCCAACAAACTGGTTCCATATTTTACAGATAAGGAAATCAAGGCTAAGATTTGTTTGAGATCACACAAAATGCCCTTCTTAAAATGGGGCAATGAGAATGGAACACAATATTCTGGCTATAATCTGATTAACACAGAATAGAACAGGAGTATTACTTCCTATATCTGGATCTCATTAATGCTGCCCAAGATTATAATAGCTTTTTTGATAGTGGCTAAATCCTATTGCTGTGAAACAGGAAGTCCACAAGGGAAAAAAAAAAAAAAGATAAACTTAACTAGCACTGAAAAGCTGAATAAAATCACAAATGGCTAGTTAGTATATTCAAGTTTATTTTTTCCTTCAAACATAGCAAGAGACCTTATTTACTTTTATGTGTTTCTCATCTTTTTCTGTGTATTCCTCTGATTCTGTTACTGTTATTTGGATATAAAATCACTGGGGATCCCAGATCTCTGCAACCGAGAGTCTGAGTTCTCTGGGGCCTGAAGAGAATTAATTAGTGTCACCTAGCTAGCCTGTCCGCAGGACTGGAATCCAGGTCTTCCTGACTCCAGGCTGCCTCTCCTCGCTATAGCTGACTTTTGTATTGTGCTTTAAGATTTATAAAACCTTTCCCCCACAACAATCCAGTAAGGGCAGTGGTGCACTAGTCTTAATTCCCATTTCACAGGCCAGGAACTTGGGGCTCAGAGAAAGAGCTGACTTGCCCAAGTTCTTGCTCAACAGGTTTGCTGCCTTTCCCAATTCCATGGTTGGTATTATTTGCACTGCGACAAGCTGCCTGCCCCCAAACAATGTGCCCCACCACTAATCTGGCTCGGCGGCCACAGCGCTCCCCTTCAGGAACTCACCTGAGTGCCATCCCGCATCCTGCAGCCCTTGTGTGCCCAGGACAAATGTATGCCCAGGACAGATGAATGCCCAGGATGGATGCATGCCCAGGACGGATGTGTGCCCAGGGCAGATGCATGACCAGGACGGATGTATGCCTAGGACAGATGTGTGCCCAGGATGGGCTTGGCCCCGGCCCCCCACTTTCTAACTGAAGGAGGAAACCCCCAGCTCAGCGGCTGCACAGTGAGGGCCATCAAGATGGGGGGGTGGGAGAGCGAACTCTCCAAACAGAGGGGAAAGAAGGGTGAGGGACCTTAGCAGGGGAAGAAGAAAGCTCCCTCCACAGGAGAGGAGGAGCTCCCCACTGATCTTTCCCCCTTACGGAGGGAAGGTAATCCAACCAAATTGGGACATGCTGGGTTTGAGATGCCAATCGGACATCAAAGTAGGAAGATCCAGTCAGGTGGATGAAGCTCTTAAAAAAGATTGGGGGAGGGGGAAGGTACAGGATCTGATAACCATGAAAACACAAGTCATAATTAAGGCCTGGGGAGAATAAGAAGAATAAATGGGAAGAACAGAAAAAGGAAATACTTGAATTCAGAATCTATAATTGGGGAGGAAGGGGCATGAGAACAATGCAGGGCTCTGGAAGCCCAAGGAGAGGAGGATCCCCAGAAATGCTCAGGGGGTTTCTGACAAAAGGCTGAGATCCCCTGAAACAGCCCCAAGGACTCCTCCAGAGTTGTTTCAGTGGGCCAACCAGGACAGAAGTCAGACTTCAAGTGACTTATATGAGAGGCGGAATAAGAGAAGGGTGAGACACACAGCAATTCCTGCTCCTGGGAGTTGAAGGCTGATGCTTTCCTGGAATTCAGGAGTTCTAGGGATCTGCGATCAAGCTGGCACCTTATGGAGAGGTCTGGGGTGCACAGTACCCAGAGGCCACAGAATATTGGGCTTGGAGTCTGGAAGAGCTGAGGGTCTCAGACACCAGATAGGTGACCCTAGGACCCTAGGCTAGTTAGTGTATTGGTCTGCCTCAGTTTCTTCAGCTGTAAAATGGGCATTACAAAAGTACCACTCTTGCAGAATGAGTAGTGCTTAACACAGTGCTTAGAAATTGGTAGACACCAGATGAACGCTTCCTTCCATCCTTCCTTTCCTCCCCAGGCTAGTCCAGGTCACAAATGAAGCAGGCCACAGTTTATGGATTGACTAGGAAGGCTACTGTATTACCAGTATGGCTAAGAGAGAGATACCCAATCTCAAAAAAAGAAGAAAAAGTAAAATGAGCAAGTATGGTCTACTCCAGAGACTCTTAAAATTTCTCCATTCCAAAGGCCCTTTGTGACTTAGTAATCCTGGCTTCTTATTCAAGTTGAGGTCTGGCATAGATCCAGTATCACAGAAATTCCCCTCAAATTTTAAAAGAACTGTCCAAATTTGAAGATTATAGCGTCTGGGACTGACCTTAAAGACCATCTACTATGGGATCCAGAAAGCATGTTAAAGGTGCATGTGATAATGGAAAAGGATATGACCCCGTCACAATCATCTAAGTAGAAGAACAGCTGCTGCCTTTGAGAGAAACAGGGAAGTTTGATAAATGGTTAGATTTTGTAGGGGGCAGAGTTCTACTTTGGACATGGTGAGTCTGACATCTTTGGGATATCTAATCTGAAGTGTGAGATCCAAGCTCAGGAGAAAGAAGATGGATAAATGGGTCTAAGACTTGTCTGCATAAAAAACCCATGAAAAGTTGAAAAGGCCACCAAGAAAGAGCACAGAAAAGAGCTCACATTTGGGGGTGGAATATCAATAATGACCCATTACAGGAGACCAGGGCTGACAGAAACCAGATGAAGACAGAATAGTGTCATAAAACCTAGAGAGAGGACTAAGTGCAGCTGGGAGGTAAAAAAGCATTAAGACTCAAAGACAATCATCAGATTTGGTCATTAAGAGATCACACTGAATGCTTGTGTCGATTAAATTACTAAGTGCTCCTTAGAGAAACTCAAATAGTTGGGAGAACATGAAGTGTCTGCCATTGGGCTACAGCTAAATAATGGAAATGTTAGTGATGTCAAGGTAAAATGAAAGTTTTTGTGCTAGGTTAAATGCTGAAAGTGTGCAGAATGTGACAAATTGGCAACACATTTCAAAAAAAAAAAACATAAGATTTAGACTATCAAAGGAAATAATGAAAAAAGGAAACTGGTCTGGCAGAAATTGGGTTTAGACAAACATCTTATACCACATTCCACACACAAAAAATCTAAAATGGATGTGATCTGAATATTAAAGATCGTATCATTAAAAGAAGAGAGAGAAAAGTAGATGCTATACTTTTCACAGTTACAAGAAGATGTATTTTTTGTTTGTAACATCCTTTTTCATAGTGGCAAGGAACTGGAAACTGAGAGGCTGCCCAACAGCTGGGAAATGGCTGAATAAATTGTGGTATATGAATGTTATGGAATATTATTGTTCTGTAAGAAATGACCAGCAGGATGAATACAGAGAGGTCTGGAGAGACTTACATGAACTGATGCTGAGTGAAATGAGCAGAACCAGGAGATCATTATACACGACAACAACAGATTATACAATGGTCAATTCTGATGGACGTGGCTTTTCAACAGTGAGGTGATTCAAGACAACTCCAACAGATTGGGGAAAAGGCCAATCACATCCAGAGAGAACTATGGGGACTGAATGTGGATCGAGTATAGTATTTCATATTTTTGTTGTTTGCTTGCTTTTTTCTCTCTCATTTTTTTCTTTTTCGAGCTGATTTTTCTTATACAGCATGATAAATATGTTTAGAAATATGTTTAGAAAACTGCACATATTTAACCTACATTGGATTACTTGCCATCTGGGGGAAAAGGAGTGGGAAGAAGGAAGGGAGAAAATTTTGAAATACAAGGTTTTGCAAGGGTGAATGTTGAAAACTACCTTTACATGTATTTTGAAAATTAAAAAAATTAAAAGTTACAAAAAAGATGAATTTTTCACTAAGAAAGGGATAAAGGCAATTATAAAAGAAACTTCTAAAAGAAACTTCTTGGTATTTGAAGTTGAAAAATAAAATTAACGTATCCAGGATAAAGAGGAAGCAATTAAATGGAAATAAAATCTTTATAGCAAATTTCTCAGCTAAGGCTCTGGTATCCAGGATATATAGTCAACTAGTACCTAATAAGAATGTGTGAATATGTGTGTGTATGCATTTTCTCAGATAGATAAGGAATCTGCCACACACAGACACACACACACACGTATACACACATACACACCTTATAAAGGATATAAACAAACAGTTCCCAAAGAAGAACTGCAATTCGTAAATTAACATAAAATAAAAAAATAATCATCTATAAAGGTATGTTTCAATACACTGGAACATGCAAATCAAAATAACCTTGAGGTTCCATCTCACACCCAGAAAATTGTCAAAGATGTCAGAACAGGGGAAAAATCATTACGGCAAAGTTGTGGAAAGACAGGCATACTATACTAGTACATTGTTGATAGAGCTATGACTCGGTCCAACGAGTCTGGAAAGTAATTTGGAGGAATGCAAATAAGGGGACTAAAATGTCCAAAATTCTTTGGCCCAGATCCTCCGCTGCTAGCATGAACATAAAGGAGGTTATTGATAAAAAGAAAGTTCCCATATACACCAAAGTATTTAAAGCACCACTTCTTGTGAGAGCCAAGTCAATGCCCATAGGTTGGTGAAAAGGCTGACCTGGGACCAGAAAACCTAAGGGAGTACAGAAGTGATTTCAGGAGGGAGGGAGAGCTCTAAGCATAGACAGGGACAGGAGAGAAGGCAATCTGGGGCTGTGCTCTGCAGGGGGCCATGAGGAGAGTCTTGTCTGAACCTGAGGACCTCTGTGTGCCTTGACAGGAGATGGTGTGTCCCCCAGAGCAAACGGCGAGTAGGCCACGCGGCATCAGACAGGGCTCAGCTACAGCCAGTTTGGTCGGATTAATAAGATTAACTAGATCTGCCTTCTCCAATTACACTGTACAGAGGTGCCATGAAAGATTTAAAGCAAAAGATTCCTTTTACAAAAGTAGAAATTATGCCAGTATTTTAAGGTTATTATTTGTCAGTATTCCGAGGCAAAGTAAAAAAAGTCAAAATAAGTTTCCCGACTAGTTTTGTTAAACCATTAGGTACATTTGATCAACTCAGTAACTCTCCTTTGAGGCCTCAGGGTGCTTGTTGACATCCCTTTATAACAAACATCCTTTGAGAAACTTTGCTACCCCAAATTTCCCTTGCATGTGTGCAAGAAGCTTCTATCTCATTCATTCCTCTAAAAAAATGACTAGTGAGATCTTGGAGAAGTTGTTCATGATGAAGGGGGAAAATGAATGTACAATGAGAAGAAAATGACTCCAACACACACACACACACACACACACACACACACACACACACACACACACTTGTGTGAATGTTCAGATGGCATATGCCTCATTTAATTAAACTCCCAAATAAGAAAATTCAATGTATAAATGAGGGAATCCCAACATATTAACACAACTCTGGGTAAAAACTTGTCCAAAGGGGTTGGATATGGCAATATAGCTGCTAAATGTAGTGGTTAAGGCAAGGTTTTCAGATTGAATGTTAATTTGAATGGATCCCTCAGGTACTTGTTTTCCCTATAAGGAAGAGCTAGCTGCTGCTTCTATATCTGAGCTCTGATGCTACAGGTCCCCAGATTCATGCTTCAAATTCCCTAAAGAGGAAAAAGAAGCAGAAGAAAGTTCTTGAAGATTCACCAATGTTTAATTTACAAGGCTCAGTGTTCCCTGTGTGAAAATCAAATTTATGTTCCTGGGACTCAAGCATGCTGAGTTCTCATGGTGCCTTTGCTTGCCTAGAAAATAGGATCTAAGCTCTTTGTGTCTGGGTCCCTTTATCCATATAGTCGCAGGATTAGAAGAGAGTATATGTCTAAGATCCTTCAAGTTCAAATTTGGTCACTTTTGGTAGAAAACACCGGCTAAAAAATTTGGGAAATAAAATTCCATTGTTTGAGCATGCCATCGAAAATGTTAAGCTGCTATAATGGAAACAATTAAAAAAAAATTGACAACTTGCTCTTGACTTGAACAATAGACAAATTTAAGCCATAAAATTCCATGTTTCTAAGTATCTGCAGTTACAGAAGTTTACATTCTCCTTTGACTTCCTCCACAAGATCCTTGGGTAACAGAAGATATTGTGTAGACATGAAATGACTGGATCCTCCTCCCTTTTAGCCAAGAGCCCCCAACTCTGGGCTACAACTCTTCCCATCTCTAATATGGACTAAAGGAAAACTGATGTTGTTAAAATTTCTACACTATTTACTCCACAGGAAATTCAAGCTTTATTAAAATAAAACAAAACAAAACAAAAGCAAATCATAAACCAAAAAATAGTTTTAATTCTTAGAATTATCTTATATACAGTAGATACATAATAAATGTTCACTCGTTCTTTGTTGTTGTTGCTTTTCTTGCTATATCTCAGAATCCCAATAATGATGTATGCTGGATTGGGGAAATAGAAGGATGTATTCAATTACCAAATATGATGAAAAAGAAGACAACAGTAATAGCTAGGATTTATATAGTGCTTATTGTGTGCCCCCTTGTGCTAAGTACTTTTCTTATTTGTTTATCTATTATCTTACTCAATCCTCCAAACAACACTGTGATGAGGCAGGTTCTCTTTGTATCCCCACAGAGAAGGAAACTGAGGCAGGCAGAGGTACAGTGGCTTGCCCAGGTTCCAGAGCCAGGAAGTATCAGAGGGTGGCTGGGAACTCGGGCCATCCCGACTCCAGGCCCAGCGCTCCCTCCGAGGCTGCCCCAAGAGTCAAATTCAATCACACCAGTGAGGGGCTGGGGAGGGAAGTCACCTTTTGTTCTCGGATCCATGCAGAAGCTGGGCTTATGGGTCACCAGGCTCGAGAGGACCGAGGACATCATGGGGTCATGTCTTGCCCCAGGTGTGAACTGGGTTTAAATTGAGGCAGGGCTGCCCAAAGTCTCTCTTCTGGAGTCATCCAGGCCTAGGGAAAGGACCTGCAGGGCCCAGGACACATGTGACCCTGGTATCCTGACCAGCCTCTCTGTGCCTCATGGTACCCACCTGGGCCACCGGAAGGGGGCTCTCCTCTACCCTCTCTGCCCCTCCTCATCTGCTTACACAGACACAAAGTGACGGGCCTGAGGCCTTTGGGTCCCCCTTCCCCTGATCTAGCCCACTGCAAACCAACAGCCATGGTGAGGAGGCAGACCCCACAGGTGGGTGAGGTTCCTGACGACTAAGATTGAATCCCTGGCCCTGGGCCTGCTCCTCCAACGGTCACTTCCCTCCTTTCTCTCTGGATCCTCTCTCCCTTCTGCCATCACCAGGGAAGGAGTGAGGGAGGAGCTAGGTCTAGGACTGAGGACCACCCTGTATTTCCTGTCTCTTCCTTCTGTATGGCCCAGTCTCTTCTTCCTCCTCCTACCACCTATTCACCCATTCAGTTGCCAAGGGTCACTCTTTCTACCAAATCATTCATGTCTGGCCCTTTCCTTGCCCTCTCACCCCAATCACCCTCATTCAAACCTGGATTTCCCATTTTCTCGATGTTCCCTAACTGGCTTCTCTGGCCTTCAGGCTCTTCCCTCCCATCCATCCTCCAAAATCTGGACCAAAGAGCTTTCCCACAGCAAACATCTCATCCAAGATCAGAGCCCTCCATGGCTCCAAAGCAGCCCCTGAACAAAGGCAGGTTCCTCTTCTTGGTGCACAAAGCCCTGCTGCTCACAGCTCCAATCCACCTTCGCAGGCTTTTGGACACGGCCTCTCTGTTTACTTCACATCCTCTATGTTCAAGCAAAAATGGCTGCTTTCTTATGACTCAAACATGATCTTCCATGACCCCTCTGCCATCCCCTTGACTTGGTACAAGCTGTAGGTAGCCTGAGGCCTGGGATTCCCCTCCCCCATCCCACTATGCACAATCCCTAGCTTTCTATAAAGCTGCCTCCTCTCTGAGGCCTTTCCTGCCCCCTCCTCCTAATACTCATGTGTATCTTTCCCCTTTTAATGGAACATGAGCTCCTATTTTGGATTTATGCTAAGAAAAGGTCTATCGTCTCCATATTTTTTTGACCCAGAGTTCTCACTGCTAGACATATCCTTTAAGGAGCTGACAACATTTTTATAGTAATGCTTTTTGCAGTAAAAGAGAATAAAGTGGAACTAACAAAATTCCCCATCAACTGGGGAATGGCTAAATAAAGTGTGGTACATGAAAGTAATGAAACATTACTGTACCCCAAGAAATGGTGACTATTTAGAATATAGAGAAGAATAGGAAAATTTAATGTGAACTGATGCAAAATCAGTCAATAAAAATTAAGTACCTCCTATGTTCTACTCATCACGGTAATAATGGAAGTGAAAAGAATACCCAACTTCCCGCTACTGAATGGGGAACAATCTCACTGTTCAAGCTTGGCCCTTAAGAGGTGAGAGTGATTATGGGTGGGGAACATTACACATGTGGTCAAATTCTGAGAATGTATTGTTTAGCTGAGGGACTTCCTTTTTCTCTAATTCTTTGTAAAGAAGCAATATCTGGGGTAGGAAGGTTCACAACAGGATATACATGAAAATGAAACTGAAACAAAACAAAATATTGAGATGTTTTAGTTTATCTAAAAAACATGGGTGTACTTTGGCAAAAGATTGTAAGCTCTATTTCATTTTTGTCCCAGTATATCCAGTGCCTAGCAAAATGCCTGTCATATAACAGGTACTGTATACGTATATTTGATTAATTGGACAAATCATTTTTACATTTGACAGAGCTTAATATCTATTTATATCCTCAGCACTTCATGTAGCTCTGGGCAAGTATTAAAAAAATTTAATAAACACTTCTTTATTTATCTTAAAAGTATCACTGGCAATTTTGTTCCAACAATTGGTTATAAATCTCAAGACATTTAGAAAAATAAATAAAGCTTTTGGTAGACAAAAGTCTTGCTGAATTTTGGCCTTTTCCTGTTACACTGAAATCTCATTCATATTATCAAATGAAAAAAAAAACAACTATTTTTGTAGCTGCAAAATCCAATATAGAAGTCATTTTTTATTTCTATGATCCGCAGGAAGGCCAGGAGCCCTGGGATCTGACTTCCTATTCTTGCACCCTACAGCCCTTTCCCTGTAGCTTCATGGCAAAGTGAAGGTCATTAACATCACTTCAGAACATGAAGGAAGCTGAAAGGCAGATGAGCACGGCTCTGATGGGGAATGATGACGAGGCTGGCCCTTTTCACCTGTATCACTGCTCCCTTCAGTCTGGGTGCTGAACAATGGAAGCCCCTCACCCAGAAGGGCTGTTTGACCCGGCTACTCTGAACTCTGTTCAAAAGGACCTGAAGTCCAGCCCCACCTACCTCAGGTTGCTAACATAAAATAGAATTTAGAAAAGAAGTCAAAGATGACAAGGCATCCTGTACCCCCTTCAAATGGGCACTCCCCCCCTCCCAAGGAAATAGACCTGGCCCAACAGTAACTTGGAGGACCAATCAAGCAACATGAATTTAGTTGGGATCTACTGGGAACTAAGCACTGGGCTGGACACAGGGGATACCAACACAAAACTCGCAACAGTGCCTGCTCACAAGCAGCTTACGTTTTAATGGGGGAAATCAGTATAAATAAACCTATGAAGGTGGATAAATGGACAGACACACACAGAGCACTTCACTCCAAAGTGGTTTTGAAGGAAGGCTCCCAAAGATGCTCCACAGAAGACCATGTCTACTGTAAAAGAGGGCGAGGGAGTCGTGGGGCAGTATATGGAGGCAGGGCATTTCCAGCCTGGAGAAGATGCCCCAGACCAGAGGAGTCCTCCTATAGAAGAGGACTGAATACCCCCTGGGAACAGTGGCCAAAGGGACTGGAAAAGTTGAGGCCAGGCCCAATCGTGTTGGGCGTTAGGAGTCATTCTGGAGGCCATGCTTGGGGGGGACAGGCCAGCAGCAGTTTGGGAGCTTCTGGGGCAGGGAGTCACAGCGCTATTTCTAGAGGTGGCAGCAAGAAGGACATGAACAAGGGTGGGCCAAGAGGAAAAATGTTGCCCAGGTGGGTGGGTCAAGTGCACAGCTGCGGGGCTAGGAGGGGTCAAGGCCAGAGAGCTAAGGATCCTGATGGGAGATTCTGCATCAGAATGCAGAAACATCCCGCCACTGACCGCAAGGGTTGGGAAGCACAAGAGTGACATGGTGAACACTGTGCTTCCATGTAATAAAACAAGGACTGAAGAGCATCCTAGCAAACTTTAGTAAAAGTACAAAGCCAACATTGCATTTAAAACTCTCAAAAAAACTCTACCCCCTCAAACCCTGGAGTAGGAGCTCACAGATAAATCTTCAGGCCCTTCGACAGAACCGTATGAAGGAAGGTACACTTCCATTTCTAAGTCAGCCAGCAACCACCCCGTCCAGGAGAAACAGAAGGGAGGAAAGCAGGAGTTCATTTTAAGTGTGGCGGCTGACAATGATTCAGAGACACAACCGTATGGCGCCCGCCTGGTCTAGGCCTGATCGCACTGCTGGTGACCTGGGACAGGACCGAGCAGGACTCTGGGATCCCCAAGGTTTTCCTTCTCTAAGCCTCCTGAGGTGTCTCTTGCTCTGGGTTTGCCCAAGAGGCCTGCTTCTGGAGCAGAAAATGAAGATCTGTCTGATAACAGAGCAAGCCCTACATAACCCCCCTGAGATGTGGAACAACTCATCAACTACTACAAGATGAACGCGGGTGATCATAAGTGCATCCTCAAAGATGAACTTTTGGGGGAAGAGGAAACACTCTCCCGCAAACTCTTAAACAGGACTCATGCCAGAGGGAACCCATTCAACAATCACAACTCCAATTTCTATGTGGCTGAAAGGTTTATAGAGTTTTGTGTATGTTATCACACTTGACTGAAAGAAAAAAAAAAAAAAGAAAAGCAGATAATTAAGCAAAAATTTCAAATCCAGCCAGCACTGAGTTGCAAAAGTTAATTTAAAATTCTCAAACTCATTCAATATTGCTGGACTTTGTACTCTTTCAGACTATGTCTAGGAAATGGGTGACAAAATCAAGGAATTCAAACAGCAAAGGTCTCTTTTGAATTGTCAACCAGAAGAGAATTGCATCCACATCATTTTAGTCCATTTTTGTTCAAGAAAGGTTACTAAACTAAGCAAGACAATGGTAATTTCAAGGATTTAACAAAGTGGGACTCCTTAACTAAAACGATGAAATAAATAACAATTAATCCAGAATTCACTAGTTGGGTTCAAGTTTATGTTCCCTAAGAAGATCAATTCTTAGGTTATTTTACTAATTTGTACTAATGAGGCAATTGTAGGTCGAGTTTAAAATACTGAACAGAACTTTCCAAACACACTTACATGCAAAACAAAACTAATGATAAAACCAACCTATTAAGAAAACAAATTTGCCCAGAGGGCCTTGACTAGTGCCAGCAGCAAGAGTTTGAATGGCTTTAAAGCTCTGAAAAGTTACACTTCATTTTTAAACAAAATGCCTCCAAATCCACAGTAACTTCTCTCCAGCCATTCCACACCGGAAAAGTCTTCTGTGCACTGTGATTCTTACCTGCCCTTCTGCTACACTGAAACACTGACAAGCAAACCGGGGGCCTACTCTGAGGGCATCAACTCACCGAGCCGCCCAAGCCAAGGCCTCTGCCAGGACAGAACCTGAACCTCTGGGGCAGCCCTGTCCTACCACTGCAATGGGGACACTTCAAAGTTCTTTTCAAATCTCCGTTTTGGCAGAACAATCACCATATTAGTTGGTCAAAAAATCTGCGGCTAAATTTGGTCGCCTCTCCCACCTGCTGCCATTTGTTGTTGGTTTCAAAAGCCAACCCAGGGCAAGGAGACACCGAAGCACAGGCAACAAAACAATGAAACATGAGCCATCACGTCCAATTCTAAAAAATGTCCTGTGACCTGAGAGCAGAGTGGCCTTCAAACCCCCAAACACACAATGGACCCCAGGGCTTGACTCATTCATTCTCCATCGGCACTCTCGAGGGCAAGAGTCCTCTGTGAGTGAAGGCTCAGGTCTGTCCTGAAATTGCTCAACAATGAAAATCAGCTTGGCGGAGCGGGGGGGAGCTAGGGCAATTTCACAAATGGCTCCAGAAAGAACTCAACCTTTGGCCCCGAGGTGCCAAGACCCATCACTTTCCAGTCCCTGTTCTGCAAACTGAATACAAGAGGCAAATCCTGAACCTGGGGCCTCCCGCCAAGGTGAGATGGGCACAATGGCCACTACAGACAAAGCTGAAGGAGTGAGCCGAGTTTTCAAGTTTCTTTGCCCTTAGGATCTTCCTTCTCCTCTGCTCCCCTCAAAGTAGCAGAGGTCAAACTGAAGAGTTAGCACAATTACCTTTGCAATTATGACAAGGGCCTAAAACGCCTGAAGAGGACGTGGTCTGTGACTTACCGGCCACACTAGTGATTGTCACTGGAACTCCCTGCACCTGGACACCTGCAGCCCCCAGGTTGGCCACGCTCACCGTCTGAAGGTTAGGCACGGATGCAAGCTGGGCAGTGTTCAACGTGATTGGGGCCCCGGCCACAGCCACAGGGGCAATCTGGGCAAGAGCTGTGCCCCCACTTGAAGACACTGGGGTGATGGTGAGTTGTTGGGGTAACCCAGCATTCTGCACTTGCAAATTGGGGAGGCTCTGAATATTCTGAACCTGCACAGTTTGCCAACTGATCTGCCCTGACGGGGTTAAGGTGGGTGCTCTGATGAGCACCTGAGTTGGACTTACAGCCTGAAGCTGGACATTCTGCAAAGGCTGCTGCTGGATGGTCTGCAGAGTCTGTCCAGACTGGAGCTGAAATGACTGGGGTGGGATGGCCTGAATAATCTGCTGCTGGGGCTGCTGGATCTGGATCTGCTGCAAGATGGGCTGGCCCACAATCTGCACCTGCTGGAGGGAGCCGGCCTGCTCCTGCTGAGGTGCATTCTGAAGGCCGTTGGCCTGGAGCTGACCAGAGTTCTGGGCTTCGGCTTCCGGGGCGGGGGTCTGAGATTCTTCCAGGGCCCTTTCTGAAGCGCCAGCAGCGGCTCCGGCGCTCACGTACTGGCCCGAGTCCACCGAGCTCACCAACGGGTCACTGCTAGTCAGGGTGGTCGCAGCGGTGGACGTGCAGACGGTGGAGGAGGAGGAGGGTGACTCGGGCATAGTGCTGCCAGCAGAGGCGGTGGTGGTAGGGGGAGTCGGGGTTGGGGTGGACACTAACTGATTTCCATTGGCCGCCCCGCCATCGGCAGCAGACTGGCCGATCTGTCCAGAGCCTCCTCCAGCAGCCACATTGTTGATCACAGGTAAAGCTAAAGTCACTCCTCCAATGTTGATAGGTAAAGTTGTCACAACTTGAGCCTGAGCACCTGGAATTGTCTGTAATTGCAAGGGGATAGAGACCCCGGGCCGAATTTGGACTGGTACCGTTTGATTTGCCAGGTTTTGAGCAAGAATATTCCCCGAAGCTGTCCTGTTAGCAGCTGTGAGGATCGCTTGATTGTTACCTGCAGGAATTAGCTGGATTTGGCCCTGCAAATCCTGCAGAGATGCGGCGTTGCTGGGGTTGATCTGAATCTGCTGACCCTCCACAGCCTGCAGTTGCGGTATCACTTGGTACTGAACGTTCCCGCCAGGGTTCTGTACCTGGATGACTTGGAACTGCCCCGAGGTGGAGGGCTGGCTGGGCTTGGCCTTGGTGGGGGAGCTGCTCTCGTTGGCGCTGCTCGAGGAGCTGGCCGAGCCCGAGGCTGCCTGGGAAACGTTATTTTCCTTCGTGGAGGGAGGTGTAGCGGTAACAAGTTGCCAAGCATTTCCTGCGAGTTGCGTGGTCACCAGCTCCAACTGCTGGGGCTGGTTCTGAAGCTGCACCAGCCCCTGGCTTGGGTCAATGATGATCTGCTGTTGCCCAGAGGCTTGATTTTCACCCGGAGTCCCAATTTTGCTGCAAGTGGCTGCCAGGAGAGCCAGAGGAGAAGGCTGAGAGTCCTGCCCACAGAGGGTTTGGGGGGAAAAAAGGGCACCTTTAGTAGAAGCCAGGAAGGGGGAATTATTTTTTGACAGTTCTAAATATCAAAACTTACCCAGGAAATGGCAGAAATCAAAGAGTGCTTCCAACCAAAAACAAAACAAAACAGTTAGAGCCCCAAGAAGCCTGAATGAGGAAGTGGGACCTTCTGGGACCCGAGTTTTAAATAAAAGGGTCAACAGCTCTAAAGTTTTTCCAGGCCAGAGTAGACTTGAAAAAAAAAAAACTGGGGGGGGGGTGGATTGTTGCTGTCCCTCCAGGGCTCCCAGACAGGATTTCTATGCCACCCCCAGGGCCCGAAGCTTCCCCTGTTCAGCAGGCAGACCCTTGGCGACCCCCACCGCCCACGGCCCCAGGAAGAAGCTGTCTACGGCCTCACCAGCACCCCCTGCCCCGGGAACCTGGGGGGGAGCTTTACCTGGGAACCCGCAGTTTTGGCTTTTTTATTGTTGTTCTCCGTCTCCGAAGTCTTTCCTCCTTCGGGGGCCATGGCAGCCCCGGCGGCAGCCCCAGCCACTGCGGCTGCGGGGGGGACCTCGTCCTCCTCCTCCTTCTTCTGATCTGCAAGAGCCCCCGCACCATCCCATTAATGGGGGGCTCTCCCGCGGCCCCCCTCCCTCGCGCCCGCCCCATGCAGTTATTGGGGTTCCTCTTGAGGTGGGGCTCCTTACTCTGCCCCCCGCAGTCCGCGGGCTCCCTCCCAAGAGGTCCCTCCCTGGGCCCCCCGCCGCTCTTGGGGTTCACCATGGGGAGGGGGGTCTGCCTCTGCCCCCCGCCGGCCTAGCGGGGTTCCTCCGGGCTCTGGGTCCCCGCCCGGGCCCCCCCGCCGACCCGCGGGGACGCATCGCGGGGCTGGGGGTCCCTCGCCCCCTCCCTCCCCGGGCGGGCGGCGGCGCAGCGGCGGGCAGGCGGGCCCGGCCGGCGGGGAGGAGGGCCGAGCGCTCGGAACGTGGTTGGAAACCCGACCCCTCGGCTCCAGAGCAACACCCAGAAGGCGGCGGCAGCCGGGCTCCGCGGCGGAGACAAAACCCGGGCGGCCCGCCCCGCGCGGGCCGCCGCCGCCCCCGGCCCCTCCTCCGCCTCCTCCCCCTGGAGCATCCCGGCCGGCCCGGCCCGCCCGGCCCGCCCGGCCCCAACGTACCGCTCATCCCGCATTCACGGCGCGGCCCGAGGGCGGGCAGGCGGGCGGGGGCCGGGGCCGGGCGGGGCGGGGCGGGGAGGGCCGGGCGGGCCGGGCCGGGCGCCCGCCCGCGGGAGGAGGAGGAGGAGGAGGAGGAGGAGGAGGAGGAGGAGGCGGAGGCGGCGGAGGAGGAGGAGGAGGAGGAGGAGGAGGAGGAGGAGGAGGCGGCGGCTCCCGAGGCTGCGGCGGCTCCGGCCCGCCCGGCCCGGCTTTGGGCGCAGGGCCGCCGCGGGGCTGTGGCGTAGCAGATCCTCTCTCCGCCCGGGCCCCGCGGACTCGCGCCTGATTGACAGCGGCGGCGGCGGCGGCGGCGGGGGCGCGGGGAGCCGGCGGGGCCGAGCGGGGGCGGGGCCGGCGCGGGGCGGGGCCGCGCGCAGAGCCCTCCCGCCCCTCCCCCGCCCCCTGTGCTCGCGAGGCCACCGCCCAAGCCCCGCCTCCCGTCAGCCGATTGGCCGCCGTCGCGCACCCCCCTCCTTCAGCCCCCCCCCCCGCGCCTCGTTTTCGCTCTCGCGCCCGGCCTTCTTCCTCTGCCCTCGGCCTAGCCCCAGACCTTGGCCTGCCCACTGCCCTGCGCGAGCGCCCTGCTCCGCGGCCTCACGTCCCAGCGGGGCCCATCACGGGAGAAAAGACATTCACACACCTCACCGAGCCGGGAGAAAGCGAAGGGCCCCGCCCCGCTCCGGCAGCAGAGGGCCCCGCCCCCGCCAGCGCTGAGCGAGCGTGGCTCCCGCAGGCACCTCCCGCCTCGGCCGCCTCTTTCTCCTACCGGGCTCGTTATTGGTCGAGACCCAAATGACGCGAGCTGATTGGCGGGGAAGGGAGGGCGGGAGCGGAGGGGGCCGGTGCGAGGAGGGCCGGCCGTTGTCGTGCAGTAACGGCTCGTGACGGCAGCGGGGAAGGGCGCGCGCGCTCAAGGGGGAACGCGCGTGGGGGCACGCGCGCGCTCGGGAGGGGGCGGTGGCTGAGGCAGCCTGACTGGGCGGGCGGGCGGGCACGCACGCACGCACGCTGCGGCCACCGCGCGCCCGGGAGCGCGAGCGGGGGGCGGGGCGGGCAGGAGCGGGCGCGCGGCAGGGGCGGCGCGCGGGCGGGCGGCAGGGCGGGGCCCGCCGCGGTGGGAGGTGAATGGGCCGAGGGGAGCGGTCGGCCCGGGGGCCTCGGCCTATCCCGGAGAGGCCCCGGCCCGCCCCGGCCCGCCCCGTGGCAGCGGGCCTCTGTTCCTCGAGGCGTCCGCCTCCTGGGACTGCAGGGGAAACTGAGCCCGGGGAGGCGGTCGGACCGGGAAGTGATCCAGACCTGACCACTTATGGGGGAGGGGGGGAGTTAAGGTCAGAGGTCATCAGTCCGTTTTAGATCTGTTCTGCATTTATATCAGTTAGGAGAAGGTGGGGCCCAGCTCCCGCAAGGTGGGGCTGGATTAGAATTCAGGACTGTCCTCGTGAAGAGGCGCATTCTTTGATCTTCTCTAGAACCCGGAATGGGAGAAGCGAGGGAGGAAACTGAGGCACCCAGAGCTGGGACCGGCCCGGGCCTTAACCGTGGCTTGGAGTGAGGGAAAGGTTGGGGAACCTCCCCCTCGCGTAGAGCTGGTCGGTCTGGAGTTTCGGGTGCGGGGCGGGGGGAGAGGTTGGGTTGCCCCAGGGATGGGGGCGCAGAGAAAGTTTGGGGAGCCAGGGCCCCCTTCCATGGCAGACTCCTGGCCAGCCCGCTCCCTCCGCAGGGACCGAGGGGAGCCCTGTGCCTGCCTAGGAAGCCCGGACCTCTGGCCCGGGCGGGCCCCCCGCCCAGCCCCGGAGGCGCGGATCCAGCCTCCCGCTGAGGGCGAAGGGGCGGGCCTCCGTGGAAGGGGCATCCCCGGTGGGCACGGCTTCCTGGCATGAAACCGAGTGAAGTGGATTCCTCAGGGCGGGCCACCCTGAGGCAGCCTCGAAGCCCCAAGGGAATCACGGACGAGGCCCAGTTTTGTAATTTCCGCGGAAGTCCCAGGACCGCGGGCCGGCTCACTGAGTGCCTCACAGGGGCCGCGGTGCACGGCCCGCCCTCTCCTCGCCCGCGATACAATGTTTCAGTTCTTCAAAGCCACGTGCCAGCACTTCCGCCCTCAGGGTGGTCTGGGGGTCAGAGAACTCCTTTCTGCTTGGGCCCGACAGACATCTGGAGTTTTGAGTTGAAGGCCTTGAAGGAGGAGGGAGTTTCAGAGAAGGGCACCTTATGTGGGCGGAGGGCGCACCTCAGGGAGGGGACCCGAGTAGTGGCAAGTACCAGGCACAGGAACAAGGCGGTTGGGCCGCGTGTGGTTGTCACAGGCTGACCGCCCGGAACACAATTAGCTCTTCCTTTTTCCGTTTTATAGAGCGCTGGGTTCACAAAGCGCTTGCATATATGTTCTCTTTGGAATATTTGCCATAGGCACGGCAGCCATCATGTCCTTGTTTGCAGAGGAGAGGGATGGGTCTGTCCAGCAGAAGCTAGTAGGGAAGAGCTAGATCTACTATGGGAGTGTGTGAATGAAAGAGGCCTTATAAGCACCTACCGTGTGCACGCAGACTACTATACTGGCGCTGAAGGTGTAGCTGGAAAAGTCCGGGCCTGCTCTCAAGGAGCTCCTGCTCTGATGACAAGGCCCTCTGCTCCCTAGGAGGCTACAGCAAAGCAGACGGTAATTCATCTTCAATGTCGTCTTTACTGACAAAAACATTTCTGTTTCTGCTAGTGAACCCAGGACTTTGGGGGTCAACATTTTCCCCCTTGGTTTTCATTAGCTGTGTCTGCAGCCCCTGCAAGAGCAGTTACAAGGTCATCCTTATCCTCTAGACTTGCTTCCCTGGGGTGATAGTTTGGGGGATGGGGCAGAGAGCAGAACTGGAGGTCTGGGGGTCCCTGCCACTCCTGGGCTTACCTTCCGAGAGGTTTGCTTTGCTGTTACATGCTGCTCCCTGTCTGTCCTTCAGGATGCCGGGCTGACCTGCCTGTCCCATTCACTCAGAGCCCCCCGGCCTTCCAAAACTTGTGCACTCACCTCTGCAAAGGCTCATGGATGTTCTATTCTTCCAAGACCCTGCCCCCTTCCTTCTTCAAACCTCAGCTTCTGAACCCAGAATTCACCTTATTGACAGTCATTTCCTGACTTTGCTAGAGTGAGTAAGAGATGAGGCACTTCCCCTTTTTTTGTTAAGATAATGGCAACATTGGCAGATAGCTAGTTGTGCCTGCAAGATAAAATTATTCTAATGAATTACATCATGCTATCTCTTCCATGGAGTGTGTCTATGCCAGTGAATTCAAGCTCTGGAAAGGCTTCTAGTATAGGCTGGGTGATAGGTATATCTAGGGAGGTAGGAACTAGCTCTGTGTGTAAGTACATATGGCCATGCAGTATGCATGTATATGTGCATGCATGTGTATATGTATGTGTGTATTTCCAGCTACAATAGGAGGGTTCCCCTGGCTAATTTCAGAAAAAGTCCTTGGAGCTTTCAAATTGCACACCCTTTGATCCAGCAGTGCCTTTTCTGGGCCTGTATCCCAAAGAGATCTTAAAGAAGGGAAAGGAACCCACAGGTGCAAAAAATGTGGCAGCCCTTTTTGCAATGGCAAGAAACTGGAAGCTGAGGGGATCCCCCTCAGTTGGGGAATGGCTGAATGATTATGGTATATGAATGTTATGGAATAAATACTATTATAAGAGATGATGAGCAGGCTGATTTCAGAAAAGCCAGGGAGACTTACATGAACTTAAGTGTAGTGAGCAGAACCAAGAAAACATCGTACACAGTAACAAGATTATGTGATGATCAACTCTGACGGACGTGGCTCTTTTCAGCAATGAGGTAATTCAGGCTAATTCCAATAGACGTGATGGAGAGAGCCATCTGCATCCAGAGAGGGGACTTTGGGATTGAATGTGGATCACAACAGACTATCTTCCCCTTTTTTGTTCTTGTTTGCTTGCTTTTTGTTTTGCTTTCTCATTTTTTCCCCTTTTTGATCTGATTTTTCTTGTGTAGCAAAATAATTGTGGAAATATGTATAGAAGAATTGCATATGTTTAACATATATTGGATTACTTGCTGTCTAGGGGAAGGGGTGGGGGAAAAGGAGGGAGGAAAAAATAGAACACAAGGTTTTGCAAGGGTAAACGTTGAAAACTGTCTTTGAATATATTTTGAAAATTAAAAAAAACCTATTTTAACAAAGAAAAAGTCCTTGGAAAAGAGGCTGGGTAACTTTCAAAGACTCTACCAAGCAATAGAGAGCTATGAAAGGGATAAAATCATTATGAAATGGACACTTGGCTATCTAGCCTACTTAAATCTTAGAAAAGAAAATGAGACTGAGGATGGGGGAAGTAGTTATCTAGGTTACAATATGACCCTGCCCCATTTGCTAGAAGGCTAGATCATTACAGAAATGATTCCCTTGATCTGTCACCAAAGTCAGCTCTGAGAATAGTCTGGCAAGCAGACCCATTAGTCTATTCAATGATAAAGCCTTGGGCTAGCACGCGGGGAGATGGCTGACCTCACTATGGAAGGACTAAGTTTGGTTATTGTGGTTGGCTATTGTGGTTGGCCTGTGATGGCTGAGAGTGATGGAGGATTATACTTTCCTGTCTATAAAGTTAAGAACTGGGCTGAAGCCTGAGAAATTATGCTGAACTATTATTTAGTATATAACCTCGACAGGGCAAAGATGATAGATTTAATCAGATGCTCAAGTCCCAAGTTTTAAAATGTTTATGGGAACAATTAGAAATGCTTCAAACTAATTAAATAATAGAACTGGCAGAAATCATACCATGGATGAGGTTTAAAATTATAGCTCTCCTCCCCACCTTGTTTTAAAGCTTTTTTTTTTTTTTTTGGCTTCAGGAAGGAGTATTTTCTTGAAAAAGCCAAAATGTGATGCAGTTGCCTGCAGGCCTCCAATTAATCTCTGGAAAGGCCTTTGGAGCAGGAAATTGAAATACGATGTAGATCACACATCTGATCCCCAGAAGAGATCTGCCTGATGCCTTTTCTTTTTGAGAGCTATGCAAGGGCTGTGATATCCACATCCTAATCCTGTTGTTAGTGTTCAGAGCATATCTCTTTGCATCTCCATTCCTGGCTGTCCCCTTCATGACATCTCTTTGGAACTAAGCCTCCCTTCAGCCACTGAACGGTTGTTCCATGTCCAACATGGAGTTGGAGTAGCATCAAGAGGGATGCACAGTGATGGAAAACATCACCACGGTGACAGAGGGGAACCGCGTCATCTCCAGCAGCCCTGACTTTCCAGCGCAGACAGACATGCACACTCTCCCTTTCTTAGGCACTGGAGGGAAAGAATTTCCCTCATCTGAAACCCACAACCAGACCCTACCAGGTCACAGCCCCCATTTCTCAAGGAGGAGCAGGGTAAGCTATTAAAAAGCTAGGTTGGACTTTGCAAAAATAATAAAATACTATATGAATGACACCTATAACAGGAATAGGCAGAAGATTATTGGGCATTTTCAAGGATGGGAAGAGAAGAAAACTCCGTGGTCCATCTTCTCATTTGTGGATAGGAGCCTTGTTCTGCTTCAGACTTGTCACCAGAGATCTTGGGAGTCTTCGTTCCTGAAAAGCTCATTTAAATAATGTTTCATGTGATATCAGTTTGCTCCTAAATGATGTAAGCATTACATGGTTGGAATCACTGATATAAAGAGGGATTATTGTAATCATAGTTACCAGTCATTTTAGAAACAGCAACTAGAGGGGATGTAGTGGGAATAAGTATGTTAACTTAGGATGAGCAGCTAACTGACTAGCTTTTGGTTTGAGCCTCCATTCTGTGACTGAGTAGTATATATGTGCGTGTGTGTGTATGTACGTACATATGTGTGTGTACCTGTACATATATATACACACATATGTATACATGCATGGATATTGATATTGAAACTAAGATCCAAAAGGAATGATTTAAGCGCCAAACAGCAAAGCACTAATTTGAATTGAATAAATGTCAATAAATCAATCAACAAGTATTTATTAAACCCTCACTCTGTGCTATGGGCCGGGGATACAAAGGAAAAAGGTTGTAGTGAAGACTAAATGAAAGAGAAAAACTGTAAAGTTTTAGGAGATAGCCGTCAGGATCAGGCCATGTCCTAAGGAAGGGAGACTAGATACCCATCATCTGAGTATTATTGAAGGTGTAAATAGATTGGAGAAACAGCCTTGGGCTGATGGTCTGGAGCTCATCGGATGGCTGATTTTGAGGACCCCAGGGCCTTTGAGGCCATCCCTGCAGCTTGACCACCTGATTTTATAGCCAGGGAAGTAGTAACAGATAGAAGAGCTTGCCCAGAGCCACAAGGAAGAGTTGGAATTCAAACTCATGGAGTTGGATTCAGGATCTGTTGCTCCTTTTTTAAAAAACATAAATAAGACACATTGGCAAGTTCTGCTTGTGACACATCTCCACAGAGTCTCTGAATCTCAGTGCCTTTGGCAGTTTCTTTAGGCTTGGGATGGGATGCACATTGACATCAGTGAATTTTCATACTGGAAGTCTCCCTTCCCCTCTCCCCAAAACCACCCCACAAATCTAACCGAAAGAACAAAACCCACTTTATTTGGGCATGTTAGCCTCCTGCTGAGTAAACTGCTTTCCCAGCCTCTTTTTCTGGGCCCTTTTCTTCCCTCCCCCAGTCCATAAAGTACCTTCCAATTAAAAAAAAAATTACACAAAATCTAATATCATGGTTGTATCTCACAGTACATGTAATTTTCCATTTTTGCAGTTTACTGTTAACAGGAAAAAAGGATGTTTGCTCTAAGTTCAGTAATTTGGGACTGGCCTCATCCATTGTGTTTCACATGGGTTTTGTTGCCTTTGAATGTTTTCTTTACTCATGTTTGTTGTCATAATTACATATATTGTTCTTTTTTGGTATTTTTTTCACTCTACAGGAGTTTAGTTCTTCCCAGGTTGCTTTGAATTCTGATTCCATGTCTATCATGTTGGTGATCTCTAAACTTCCAATCACACAACCCTACAAGAAAAAAATAGACGAAAGCATGCTGCCAATACATGTGCATTTATTTATAGTTAGATACATTAGATAAATTAGGTTCTAATATACAAGTATGCATTATAAAAACACTCAAAAATATAAATTTTTAAAAGATGAAATAAATCTTTTAAATAATTTTTATTTTACTTATTAATTAATTACTTATTAATTAATTTAATTTACTTATAAAATCATTTTGCTCTTGCAAAAACAAAATAACTTTCAGAACAATTTGATTATGCTTCATTTTAGAAAATCTTAGTCTAGGACTTTGTGATTCAAGGATACACAGGTCTGGGCCTAAGACCAGTTTATTTTCAAACTTGGCTTTGAGAGCTGTCATAGTTGAAGTGATCTCCCAATGGCAGGAGGACATCATTGGTGGTCTTTCCTTACTCAGGCCTATCCACCAATTACATAAACACTTCTGTGGAAAGGCGGCTGGTATACTTCCATCTCCCCTGATGTCAGGAGCCTGGGGATGGGCCGAGATGAAGGCAGAGGAAGGGATAGGGTGGTCCAAGGGCAGGACCATTCCAGGAGTGGAAAGATTCCTGAGTGGGCCATGGTTTCCTGCTGGTGGAAGGCTTTCTTCTTGGGCTTCCAATCTGTCCAGGGGGAAGAGGGAGCCTTGGGAAAAGGCTGCTGGGAAGAAAGCTCTGCATTTGGATTGCTGGTCCCCAAGCTCTCCTGCTGCTGAGGCTGCTGCCCTCCTGCCTATTTCCTGGGTCTGTGCAGGGTTCTCTTGGGGATGGAGGAAAAGAAAACCCGGGCAGGCAATAAAGACAGTAGCGAGTGTGCACGGGACAGTGTTCTTAAATTTAATCTTCACTATTTACATTTTATCCATCTTTTTCTCTAGCCTAGACAATCAATAAACCCAGCCCTGCCGCCGTTTGCAGATTTCTGAGGTTTACACGCTCACATTGAAAACTGAAACTCTCAGGAGCCGCTTGTGATCTGGCTCCAGCATTTCCCTACATAAGAGAGCGGATTACCTCCCACCTTTACCTGCAGACTCTGAGGACCAGCATCTTCTCAGGCATTTCTCTACTCCCCTCAGCTATCAAGGATAGCATTTTGTCACAATATTTTTTGTTTTTGTTTTGATCCCCAGATTATAGTCAGGTCTATTTAACATTGTTTATTCTTTACAGGTTTATGCTGATCACTGGGTTATTAAATTTCCTTTGAGATATTTCTATTTGCCCACAAACTTAATTAAATACTGAAGGAACCAGAGTTAAAGATACCCAGAGCTTATTCATTTAATGAATGGCAGTTATGTGGACAGTTGACATGGTTTCGGACCACAATATCTATGTTTGAATGTTACTTACCTGTGTGCTTTTGCTAATTGCTATTCTGGTGTAACCGATCAACCTGCTGTAGCTACAGGGCGCTGCTCTTTAGGCTCCCTTCCTCTCATTTGACCCAGGTCATTTGGACCTGCCCCCGACCCTAATTGCAGCCCCAATAGATGGTTCAGGTGCTGCCACTTCCTTGCCTTTGCACAAACAGCTAGCCCAGCTCTATACTGTCATCCCGTAGGCCTGCTTTTGGCACCAGCTCCACTGCGTCCATTGCCAAGGAGTCGCAGCTGTTGGCCCATGGAACGACCTTCACCCCCTGGCTCTTGGCCAATGTGGAACAATTGCTCTTTAGCTAGGAACTAGGGCTCCACAGGCCCCCATCATCACCTGTTGTTGCTCAGCAATGGGCCCATCAGCTGCTCCAGCCTGGAGAGCAAGCCACTCCCGATGGGTAGCATCCCCTGCTTTGTCATGATCCCTGTCATAGAAGATTCTTTCTTTAAAACCTCAGTGGTATACACACCTGTCAGATTGGCTAAGATGACAGGAAAAAATAATGATGATTGTTGGAGGGGATGCGGGAAAACTGGGACATTGATGCATTGTTGGTGGAGTTGTGAACGAATCTAACCATTCTGGAGAGTAGTTTGGAACTATGCTCAAAAAGTTATCAAACTGTGCATACCCTTTGATCCAGCAGTGTTACTACTGGGCTTATATCCCAAAGAGATTATAAAGAAGGGAAAGGGACCTGTATGTGCACGAATGTTTGTGGCAGCCCTTTTTGTAGTGGCTAGAAACTGGAAACTGAATGGATGCCCATCAGTTGGAGAATGGCTGAATAAATTGTGGTATATGAATATTATGGAATATTACTGTTCTGTAAGAAATGACCAACAGGATGATTTCAGAAAGGCCTGGAGAGACTTACACGAACTGATGCTGAGTGAAATGAGCAGGACCAGGAGATCATTATATACTTCAACAACAATACTATATGATGACCAGTTCTGATGGACCAGGCCATCCTCAACAATGCGATCAACCAAATCATTTCCAATGGAGCAGGAATGAACTGAACCAGCTACGCCCAGAGAAAGAACTCTGGGTGATGACTAAAAACTATTACATTGAATTCCCAATCCCTATATTTATGCCCACCTGCATTTTTGATTTCCTTCACAAGCTAATTGTACAATATTTCAGAGTCTGACTCTTTTTGTACAGCAAAATAACGGTTTGGTCATGTATACTTATTGTGTATCTAATTTATATTTTAATATATTTAACATCTACTGGTCATCCTGCCATCTGGGGGAGGGGGTGGGGGGTAAGAGGTGAAAAATTGGACCAAGAGGTTTGGCAATTGTTAATGCTGTAAAGTTACCCATGCATATAACCTGTAAATAAAAGGCTATTAAATAAAAAAAAATTAAAACCTCAATGGTAGAAAACAAAGAGAAAGTAGGTGAATCTGGGGGCCAGGACTTTTAGTTGGGGCTCCAAGGGCAAGAAAAGTCCACTGTAAAGTTAATATCTTTGATTTCACAATTTCACCTTTCATTTTCCGACCTTCTTCACCTGTCTGCAAATCTGGGCTCAAAGTCTCTTTATGTAGTGGAGTAAGGCGAAAGTAGTCCTAGGCCCTTGAAGTAAAATGAGAGAGCTGGACAAGAATTGAATATTTTTCTAGATTTAAGACTTATGATCTATTACTTTGAGTGTAACAAATCTGAGCCTGGAGGCCAAAGAGAATCTACTAACTCATAAAAGAATGGAGAATTAGGACTCAGGTAATACATCAGATTTTAGGGCAAGTCTACTTGGGCCTAGCAGTTTGGCCAGAAGTGCAAGCACCAACCTTGATATTTAGACAGAATATTCAATAATACCTCTCCGCTCCCCTACCCCACCACCAGAAGGAAGCTCTTGTCCATATGGTCGTTGGCAATAGAATTTCCCCCTCTTCCTGAATCTCAGAAACCATCATGAATCTGTTGGCTGAGAAGTAGAACAGGACATGATGCTAAGGTGGTACTGATGACTGCCTCATTAGGGGGACAGTGTGGTACACTAGCACTTCCTGGTCCAAAGGTCCATCTCCGGAGTCAGGAGGGCCTGGGCAAGTTCTTCTGAATTGTTTACTTGAACATCTTGGTATCCTGGTGACTTTCTAAGACCAGAAAGTACAAATGAGTTGCTCATCCACATCAAGGGAAGGACTCTCAGTAAAATGTAATCAGTCACTCTTTTAATGATTTGTATCACTTAATAAATATGTATTGAATTGAATGAAATGGAATTAAATTTCTGTGTTTGTGAAATCACAATTTAAAACCCCCCAAATCTACCTCTATATATGTCTATATTCTATTCTATATTATTCCATTTTCTGTTCTATATCTTTCTTTGTCATTTATATCTATAGTTATATCTCCATTGTAGGTCTATGTCTATATTCTATTATATATTACTCCATTCTATGTTCTATATCTCTCTCTGTCATTTATACCTGTAGTTATTTTTCCATTGCAGATATATAAGTATGTATATACACAAATACATGCATGTATTATATATAAACAAATAGGTAAGTTTATAGTATATGTGTGCATAAGATCTACTCTCAGATCAAATCAGATCCAATGAGACAATATATGTGAAAAACACTTAACTTGGCTCATAGTTGGCATTATAAAAATATTATTCCTTCTACCTTCTCTCTGTTTCTCCTTGCAGCCAATTGGAACCAATATATAGCTGTTATATCAGTTGAATTAATGGGGATATGGTGGGAAGTTTGATTATGAACAAACAGCTAAAAAGCTTACTTAAATCATCTAAAAGATCCTGATTTGACTAAATTAGAGAGATGACTTTTTCTCCTTTGATTGTATAAATATCCCTTACTCTTCTGCTACTATAGAAATAGCTATGTGTTTATTATTAGTGAAGAAAAGCAACAACAACCACAACAAAATAAAAATATGTCCCTTAAAAAAGAAGAAGTCATCTCTTTAATTTAGTTTTGGAATTTGACACAGGCATTGTGTTCAACCAAGACTGAGAAGTGAATTCTTTTTCAGGCACACAAAAATGAAAGGCCATCTCATTTTTAGGAACAAAGAAAGATCACATCTGGGTGACCAGCCCTACATAAACCTGAAATTTCTTTGGCTTGTCTAAAATTGTGGAATATTTTTATTTTTTAAATTAATCCAGAATATAGGTAGAATGTAATTTTTTCTGTATTAAAAAAATCAGACCTGACCTTGTCTTGCCAACTTCAAAGATAACAGCTGGATTAAAAAAAAAAATTATTGTGCAGAGGCAATTCTATTTGTTCACTTTCTTAAGTGACTTGCTTATGGGAACTGGAATTCAAGCCCGGCGTAGTCCAAGTCCCTATCCACTTATCCATCCGCCATCTTTAGACTTTCCTTGCTAAGGTTTTTGGTTTTCTCCAAGATAGGGACCCCGTTCTATGGGTAGATGCCCATTTGTAAACGGGGACATGGCGGTAGCGGCAAGCTGCCCTTTTGTTTAACACCAAAATGCCACTGAATGAAGTGGAAATCTGCCTTTTTGTAACCGGTGCAGAGCTGCTTCCTGTGTGGTTGGCTTCTTGATGTGTCGTGGCCTCTGCAGTTCTAAGTTAAAAATGTGCCCCAAAACTATAGTTCCCTTTTGGATGGCATTTATGATCTCATCAAACGGTCTTGTTTGGTGTGAATTGTCTTGTGTCCATCTGACATACATATGTGTGTGTGTATATACATATATATCTCACATTTACCCATATATGTATATGTGTATGTATATGTTATATATAAAATCACATCTGAAATGATCATTACTGATGAAATGAGGAAAACTGCCTTTGTAATTGGCAGTACTGTGGTAACCCTTTGTATCCAAGTACTAAATCATTTATTTGTAGCACCCCATGTCGTCTCACTCTCTTAATTATTCTCCCAGAACAATTGCGTGCCCCAAAGCAATAAATATCACTGCTGCCCTAGGTTCTAGGGCTAATTCTGAAGGAATATATATGACTTCTAGTATTATTGCTTATGAACCCCCAATACCAATCAACTATTTGATATCAATTGGATTTTTCAAAAGGGTTTTTTTTAAACTGAGAAGTTATAGCAAGAATAGAAATGATAAAAATTCTCCCAAATTCAGGCCAAACTTAAAGAGGTTTATATAGAATATTCTTCACAAACTGGAACCAGATTCTTCCCTCCTGCATAGATAAGGTCCTTGGAAGGAATGGACTTAGACTGAAAGATAAATGTTTTGGGACACACATATAGGGAATTGGTTGGTCTGGGGAGGGAACACCGCAACTTCTGGCACTGGGAAGCCTTTTCTCCCTTCTCAGAGTTCCTATTTTCTTCCAGGCATGGTGTTAATGTTGGACAATTACTCCCTTTCTTAGATGGACTAATCCTTGCATGGTATGCTATCCTGATTGACAAGACAATCTCCTCTTGGGCTGGGTCAGGCTCCTCATTGGACCCAGTTGTTGGTTCTCCCAGTTCTGGTAGATTCTGAGAAGGACTCTGGTTCTTCATGAGGTATCTGATGACGCTATTGGATCTACTGAACTAAATGGTCATGTAGGTACTCCTTTACCTACAATTAGGAAAGAATAAACCCAAAGGAAACAGAGTACCAGGAGGAATACAGCTTGCCACTTCCCCACTGGACATCCCATTGCAGTACTGCCTCTTTCCTCATCAGGAAAGAAAAGAGCAAAAGGGATAGGGAGGAACTCATAGATCCTTACTCATTCTGAGTAAATGGCCCCTTCTTCATTTTGATCCTTCTGCCAATCAGAAGTCTCTTCATCACCCCACAATGCCAGTCCTCTGTGGCCAGAAGAAAACCCATCAAACTTCTCTACTTGTTAGATTAGAGCCGCATAGGGAATAATTTATAAAAAGGGAAAAGGAAAGGGAAATCCTATCATGCTCCAAGGACTGGGCACTTACTGGCCAGGCTTTTCATTACAAAAAAAAATTATTAGTAGTACTTTGCTAAAAAAAAAAAAAAAAAAAAAAAAAAAGCTGCCTTATAAAGGTGGTTAATTTGTATTTAGATGCATCTGTGATCTTGTTAGTGGGATTCCTGTTCCAGCTGCTGTAGACTGTAATTTCTCCATACTTCCTATTCCAAACCCAACTTTATATATGTCTTCCTGCAAGTTTCCCATAAAATTCTACCTAAATAGTATGATTTTTCATTTAATATTTCAGAAGTAGTGGATTAGCACCAAGGATTATCCAATTCTAATTCTTTCTATTTAATTAATTTATTATTTAGTTTTCTTAATTGTTTATAAATATTTTAACATTTAAAAAATTTTAAGTTCAAAATTGTTTCCCTTCCTCCTCCTCCTCCTTCCTTGAGGAGGTAAGCAGTTTGATATAGATTATACATAGTCATATGTATATGTAGTCATACAAAACATCTTCTCATATTAGCCTTGTTAAAAAAAAAAAACCCACATACCAAAAACAAACAAATCAAGAAAAGGAAAGAAAATCAAATAGTATAGTTTGATCTGGATTCAGACTCCATGAATTCTTTCTCTTAAGGTAGATAGCATATTTCATCATAAGTCTTCTAAAATTGTCTTGGATCACTGTATTGCTGAGAAGAGCTAAGTCATTCATAATTTATCATACAATATTGCTGTGTACAATATTGTCCTGGATTTTCTTCTTTGACATCACAAACGAGCTCCTATAAATATTTTTTATATATAGGACCTTTTTCTTTTTCTTTGATTTCTTTGGGATACAGACCCATTGGATTATTATTGCTAGATTTAAGGGTATACAAAGTTTGTAGTTTTATAGCCCTCCCAAATTGCCTTCCAGAATGGCTGGATCAGTTTGCAATTCTACCAACAGTGCATTAGCATCCCGATTTTCTCACATTCCCTCTATTATTTGTTATTTCCCTTTTCTGTTATATTAGCCAAATCTGAAATGTGTGTATTGCTACTTCAGAGCTGTTTTAATTTTCATTTCTCTAATCAGTAGGATTTAGAACATGTTTTACATGACTTCAGATAGCTTTGAGTTCTGAAAAATGCCTATTCATATCCTTTAACCATTTATCAATTGGGGAATGATTCATATTCTTATAGTTCCCTAAAAAAGAGGCCTTTATCAAAGAAACTTGGTATACATTCCCCCCCCCCTTCAATTTCTTGCTTTCCTTCTAATTTTGGTTTTGTTTGAGCAAAGACTTTTAAAATTTAATCTAATTAAAATTATTATTTTTACATCCCATAATGCTCTTTATTTCTTGCTTTGTCATAATTCTTCCATTCTCCATAGATTTGACAGGTAAACTATGCTATGCTCCCTTAACTTGCCTTTTATATCTAAATCATATACCCATTTATCTCTAACTCTTACTGGATAATCAACCTACTTTCTTCTCCTGAGATACTTTTTTCATAATGTTTTTATACTATGACATAGCCCTAACATCAGTAATGTGCAGAAGCCTACTTACATCTACCATATATCATTCCACTATATTTGGATTATCTGTGATTTCAATTCTACTGAGTTCATGGTATTTTATAGTTTGCAATCATATTGATCACTGTGAGAATATTGGTTTAGTGGAAAGAGAATTATATTTTGAGTCAAATGACCTAAATTTGATTCGGGTTCTGCTACTTCCTGCTTGTATGATTAAAGGATTAAAAATTTCATGTTTTGGGTTTTCCATTTCCTCACATGGAAAATAAGAGGATGAACTGAGATGAGCCCCCCACTTTCTCCTAGCTTTGAATACGAGTCTCCCTGATCCTTACAAACTCTCAAATCTTATGATTTCCTATTCCCTCAGACTAATCTAGCTCCATCTTCATTTTTCATTAAATTTTGAATCCAGGTTGCTGTTGGACTCTAGTACTTATCTAATACAGAATCATACAATATCTCTATTGCTATTTTTCTTCCTATACTGTAGATCCTCTCTGTGCTATCTAGCTTGCTGAGTGTACATGGGTGGCTCTTTTATTAGATTTGTTAGACTCCAGGAAAATTTATTTGTTTCAATACTTGTTCATTATATACCTTTCCTGGCCAGAAACCTATTATTCTTTTACTTGAAGCTATGATACAGAAATCCAAATCTTATCTTGAGATACCGTCTTCTGAACATTTATTCACATCTCAAAGTCCCTCTTCTTTTCTGCAGTCCTTACCTTAAGATTTCAGAGTGATAAAAAAGTCCCTAAAAGTTTCAGCTTCATACATACACACTCATACATGTATCTATATGCATCTATGTACATAAACACAATGCATAGATGTAAAGGGCTGAAACTCTTGAGTTAATGCACTGAGGTCAGACAACCGAGCATTTAAGGTTAATTGCTGATTGGACAATACTCTATGGGTATGTGCTGGGAAAATGGCCCTTCCCACTATTCTGTGCTGGCTCGATAATTGGTGTATACAGAGAAGTGTAGGAGGGACTAAGGGGTGGAGTAAGACTGGCCAGGGTCACTTCTGGCAAAAGATGAAGACAAGAGGTTGGGGAGATCCTGCGTCCATCCAATTCACTCCTACCCCTAAAGACCAAGAATAAAGACCAAGGAGTTTTGCTTATCCTGACTCCGGCTGATTCTAAGGTATCCAGGGAGCTAACTCGGTCATCACACATATATGCATACAAATAATATATACATATATAATGCATAGGTGTATGTATTTATTTAGCTGATTTGTATTTTCAGTCTTGTAGGGAGGTTCCAGTAAGGAATTTCTACCAATGGAATCAACTCCTCTGCCATTAGTCTCAGAGTTGGTTGAATGAGGAGGATAGATAATATTTACATAATACATGCTATGTCCTAGACACTGAGCTGAGTGCTTTATAATTATTATCTTATTTGCCCTCTAAAGGCTAATTTACTTATCCAGCATCATATAATCTGAATATGTCAGGAGTGGGATTGCTGATGTCAAGTCCAGCTCGCTATCCAACTGTACCGTTCTTCTCCCTTGATCTTTGGTGATATTTTTTTCAATTAAAAATATTTTTAGATTCTTTCTGGTGATGTGATTTGTTCCTGTTTGGATGACTAGAAGTGAGTAGTTGTTATCTGGTTCGATAATTCTTGTGAGGTTCTCCACCATATTTCAGGCACGTGCTCTGGGAAGAGAACCAAACTCTTCATTGTTATAAGGGACTCACCAAGGGCTCTACTAACCATCACAACTCCTATCTCTTACCTCCTGCCTGCACTCTATTCCTCTATGAACCTCTGGGATCCATATTTTTATTTCTTGAAGGAAGAGCACCCCCTTTCTCTTCTGAGAATTCAGCTTCTTCCTCTTTGGGAAAAGCCCCATCTTTTTCTCTTGACTCCTTTTGACATCTCATTCTTCCACCTTCTCACTTTTTGACACTTGACACTGGTCAAGATTTCCTTCTGATCTTTTGGATCCCTTTTCTTTTTTGACACTGATATCCTTTTTCCAGAATGCTTCATTGAAAATGGAAAGATTTGTTCTTTGAGGATGTCTCCCTTCCCTTCTAGCCAGAAGATAAGTCTGGATTTTGAGCAATGATAGCTTGGCAATGACCATCCTTTCCTTGTGAGTCACTGCTCACCTTTGGTAGCTATTATCTATCAATAGCCAAGCCCTCTTCTCTTGGGAGTCTGTGCAGAATGTCCTTTGCACCCCTAACTAATTCCTCGAGTATGAAGGTAATTCTCAGGTCTATGTCTTCTGTTGATTCTCATAAATGATGCAAAAATTAAACCATGTCCAGGGCCACAAAATAACCAGTGGAAAAACAGAGAATACAGCCTCTTTGACATCACACGGATGCTCTGTTGAATGTAACCATTAAAAAAAAACACCCTGGATTCAATCAAATTGGTTTGTTTATATAGACACAACCCATATTTAACACATGGGTAGGTAAAGAATCAAAGAAAAAAAGCCATTGACATGTTGGAGGCTTTTCCCTTCCATTTCTTTCCATAATTTGTTTTTTAAAAGAAAACCTTCACAAGTGAATAAATAGAGGGATTGATGAAATGCTTTATAGTTTTCTAAAAACCTAGCAGTTTCTTAGGCAGGGCCTTTGTTAACACATTCAAACACATTTCTGTTTGTTAGGCTACAAAAACATTAAACCAAGAGTAAGAACCCCCACATGTCTTTGTTGGGATCCACTGTTTATTCTCAAATCTTTTCAGTCATTGAGGGTGCCTCTGGGAAGTTTGGGCACTGAGCTTGGGGGCCAAGGAAGCGCCATTATATTCTTCAGATGGCTTCACGTCTAGTCCCCATCTTCAGGCTGGCCACTGGGGTTTTGGCAGATGAGATTGCCGGGCCCCTGCAAGCTAAGTCATTTGCCAGTTCATAGCAAAATTGCAAAAAAAATGACATTTCTGGGCATTTTTACTCCACCAAGCCACGTGGCTTTCCCACGTGGACCCTGGCTAGACAACGAAGGCATTTGAAAGTCTGTCTTCATGTCATTGATTAGACAAAGTGTTAACTGGAAAAGGGACCGACTTGGAGGAGGCTTTAAGGTCAGATGTGTAATCCATGAGGGGTTCTTTACCCAGAGATAAAGAACAAGAAGTGAACAGCACAGTATGGACAGGCAGGTACCCATGGGATGGATCAAGTCACATAATTGGAGGAAGGTCAGAAAATGATGCAAAGTCAACATTAGTCATCCCGTTAGCTATCGTTAGCTCAGTTTCTCTTCCTCTGAAAAGTATTCCACCTATTTTCAGAATAATCAATACATCAACAAACAGTTATTAAATTTCCTCCATATTCCAGATCTTGGCCTATGCGCCAGGGAAACAAAACCAAGAATAAAACTCTATATCCTAAGGAGTTAGTTTGTTCATTAGGAATAAATGAACTGTGTGACAGGGACAGAATTTGCTTGTTTGTAACCTAGAAAGGAGTGAAAGGTCTCCTTAGGCTGCTTCAGGGTTTACATTGGTAACAGATTTACCCTAATTTTCTTATTAAGTATACAGCATGCAGATGAGGGATGCCAGATTATTGAACCAACAGTTTGGGAGAGGATACCATCTGTTTATGAAAATATTTTTCTGTTTCCCATTTTGGGGTATGATAGAGAGTGAGAGGCCGGAGGTGGACGGCACACAGAATGGGACCTGGCACTTTGGGGGAAGCTTCCCTCAGAGCAGGGGTGGGCTCTTTGGGTCCCCCGCCAAAGCCTAACCCCTCATCAAATCAGGGCTTTAAGTGCCTAAAGCAAAAAACGTACTATTATGAAAAAAGGATTGTGAAAATCTGAATTCATGGGCCCCTTGAATTCTATATCCAGACCAAGCATCCCAGTTATGAATAATTAGATTGTTTGATTAGACAATTAGACAATTCCATCAGCTCAGGGAAAGGCAGAAGGGAGGGAGATCATCCAGGTCGTCCACAAAGACATATTCCCTACCTGCCGGTTAATTGAGAGGTCAGGATCTTAGGAAGGATGCTGGTGTGTGTGGAAATGGGCTCATTCTTGCTAGTGAGAGGGAGAGGGAGTGTATGTTCAGGAGGAGGGCTTGGGCAGGGCTCTGGCTGGGTCTGGGGCTGATGGCCTCGGGCTCTCATGGTTCTGTCCGTGGCTCTTTGGGTCAAAGAGGCCTCTGGTTCAGGCTGCTTCAGAACTCCAGAGGCAGCTGGAGGCAGCGGGGAGACTGATGGCTTGGGAGTCCGAAGATCTGAGTTTGGATCCCAGTTCAGCTACTTCCTACTTTCCTGACTTTAGGCCCATAGATTTGCCTCTTTAGGCCCATTTCCTTACCTGTAAAATGAGAGTTCTGGACTATTTCAATGGAGTTTTTCAGCTCCAAGCCCATGATCCTTGGATTTCTGGCTTCCAGTTATGATTAATTTGTACATGTAATTTGTTCAAGCTGTAGCCTGAGATTGCTGATCTCAAAGGTTCTAGCTGAGCTGACTCCCAGGTTCCACCTCTAGAGGAAGGTAGTACAGAAAATCACTTGGAATCACAGCAGATTCTGCTGGGCTTGGAATTAGGGAAATCTGAGTTTAGATCATACCTAGCTCTCAGGTTGTTATGAAGATCAGATGAAATAAGATCAAGGGTTCTGCAAACTTTAAAGACCTCTATGAATAGTGGTTATTAGTAATAGTACTAGAAGCACTGGGGGATCCAAAGGTAGGTCTGCTAGCGGATGCTCAAATGTGGGCTTGTTGCAAAAAGCTGATAGAATGATTTTGAATTCAGGTCCAGCTGACTCCAGGGTCAGTGCTCTATCCACTACACCATCCTACTGCCCTGATAGACTGATTTTCTAATCAAGATATTTTAAATAAAGAACTTTTGTATTTCAACCATCAAATTTTGATTGTACCTAGTTTCTGTCCTTCAGTATTTTATGATCTTTTATGTGGGGCCAGCCCATTTTCCTTTTCCTCTCTGATAATATCTCTCTACAATATACCACTTCCTGCTTGCAGTCCATAGGTAATATTACACCTCAGGCTGCCTTTAACCAGCATGTGCTTCCACATTGGGCCTTAGCGGTGTGTGTTTCTAATTTCTCAGAAATTGTGAAATTCTGTCCTAGACGGCCATACTGAGAATATTGACGGCAAAAAGGCGGAAGGTTGGGGCCATTCGTTGTATGCTCCCCAGCCGTGCAGCCCTCTTGCTTCCTACTGTTTAGTTTTATACCTGGATCCTTTTCCATCCCCAGTGCCTTCAGTCTCTCCCAATATCACGATCGATCTAATGAGTCCTACGGATGGGATCCCAGTCAAATGAAGATCTCAGCTTAAAAAGGCCGAAGTCTCCCACTGCATCCAGGGCCGTCCCCAGTCTTCCTGACCTACATCTCTGGCCACTGGACGCAGGTGGCTCGGGAGGGAAAGGTGAGGCAGGTGACCTCGCACCTCCACCCTCACTGAAGTCGGATTCACTTGCATGTCATGGCATCTCCTCCCCAATGTCATGGTCCTCCTCAGAAGGAAGGGCAAACAAATAACCACCAAAAGACTCTATGGGAAAGGAATAAAGCAGCTCTTCTGGCACTTGGTCCAGCTGCAGGTCAAATTCTGCATTCTTCTTGTTGGTATGGTGAAGTTGAGAGAGAATTCTTGTTTAAGAGGTTCGTCAGGGCTTGGGGGCTTGAGACCACCAATACACCCTAGAGCATCTGGAGGACCTCCCTATCTGTTGGGGAGCCATTTACATTGGGACACTTTCCATGTCAGCAGGAGACAAGTCTGTCAGACGGGTCATTCCATTTGTGCCATCAGAGGAGCATCCAACCTCCTCATAACTTCCTTAATTTTGTCGAGGATACCATCATTCTCCCAGTCATCTAAAATAAAACACCTCAGGAATCAGCCCTGTCCCCCATCTAACCAGCCCCCAATTTTTTGAGCCATTTTTTTCATCGTATCCCTTGCTTCATGATCCCATCCGGGGATTTCTTGGCAAATAAAGATACTGTAATAGTTTGTCATTTCCTTCTCCAGTTCATTTTACAAATGAAGAACCGAAGCAAACAGGTTTCAGTGACTTACCCACAAAGACACTTGTTTGAAACTGGAGATAACAATGGGGTCTGTGTGGAGCTCAAGGAGACTGATGGGAAGAAAGCCCTTTGTAAGCTTTGCAATCCTGGGGCTACCTTTATGTGGATTATTGCCTGACTTTAGCATCGTTTGTACATACATCCATCTTCCTTCTTTAGAGAGAAAGTTGTAGAGATTATGTCATTTTTTTTACCTCTGTGTCATCAGCACTTTGTACGGTACCTTAAACAACTAAGTCTTGAGTAGTGTGAACACTTAGTAAATACAGTTAATATTTACTTTAAACCTTTTTGAGGTTTGCCAACTGCTTTTCAACAACAATAACGATAATAAAAATTAATAACATCTACATTGCTCACTTTGTGTGAGGAGTGCTTTTACAAATATTTTCTCATTTGATCTTCATAACATCCATGGGAGATAAATGCTCTTATTATTTCTATTTTTCAGATGAGGAAACTGAGGCAGACTGAGGTGAAGTGACTTGCTCAGTAACATGACCTGCAAGTATCTGAGGCTATCTTTAAATGGAGGTCTTCCTGATCCCAATTCCAAAGCTGTGACCCCTATACCCCAGAGCAGCCTCAGTCTTAGGGCTAGAAGGGTTTTCGTCACATGGATTCGAATTTGCAGTCTTTGAAGTTATAATTATGTAAAATATGGCGATTGGTTTCAGCCCAATGGAAATATACAATGTGAATCTGAATATGTGACCACTTCCTGAGATTCATTGTTCGAGCTAATCCAGCTGTAATGCTTAATAAATATTCAATTTAATTGAATGAATGAATTCTCCAAAAATATAATTTATTGTACTATAGTTTTCATAGGTAGATAAGCATATATCTGAAATTTATGTAAAATCCCTTTTATGTGAAAATTTATGTACCTTCAAATATTTTTATTGGTAGATTTCTAATTTGACCCATGCTTTCATTAAAATTCTAGAGGGATGGTTGTTGTGTGATCTACCATTCTGAGTATTTTCATTATCTTCTAAATTAAAGAAGGAAGAGGGTAAAACAAAGAACAAATCTGTATATTCAAACTTGGGAAATTCTAACCATTTAAAACTTTATTAAAAATGGAGAATTTAAATGTGTGTACTGTAGGGTCTACATTGATTCTTTGAAATGTTTTTATCACATGAAGAGGAAGGAAGTGAATGCAGATGACCCTAGATTTTCCAGGGCTGGCCCCAACACAGGCTAGCCCACTATACACAATATTTAGGTGTGCTTACAAAGTCTCTTATCCTTGTCAGCTCTCAAGATTGTTTTTAAGTCCTTTATTTTTGGAGGTGAGGTTTAAAAATGAAGATGAAAACGGCACAGTTCCTCTGCATTTGACAGATCTTGTAAATAACAGCTCATTAATGTGTTTGACATATATTTGGCTCAAACACTATGAGACTTTTTACTCACCTGGTTACAACTGCCATTGCAGGAGGTGATCCTGTGGTCTTTTTCCCTCTCCTCCTGAAGAAAGGGTATGAGAAATTGAGTGTGAATTTGTAGAAGAAACGTTACGGTTTATCTGCCCAATGCTGAAAATTATATACCAGAGGAACAAAGTCAGAAAGTACAGCCCATATTTCCTGTGTTTTGATCGCAAATGTAACAATAAAGAAATGAATTTTTTCTGAAAGGTATATTTCTTTCTATTTCCATTCAGTTCTCTTCAGGGTTGTCTTAAGAGAATGAATAAATTATTTTGACTATTATAAATATCCAAATTAATTATAAAAGACATATGAAGAAAGATACTGTCTTTATCAAGAGAAAGAACTGTTGAATAGAAATGTTATTGTACTATGTTATGGGGAAAAAATACCACACTATAAAGGACACATGAAGAAAGATATTATCTACATCTAAAGAAAGAATTGATAAATAAAAGTATGTTTAGAATAATTTTACACATAAATAAATATATGTTTGTTTATGTCTATCTCTGGGATGGGGGAGGGAAGAAAAAAGAAATTTACATAATAATTTTGTTGTATATTGGAAAGGAATGTACATAATGGATCTGCAGTTTCAGATGCAATCCTCCTTTTTTAAAAAAAAACTATACTTTGTTATGGAAATGTTTGTTTTATTTCTTAAGTTCAGAATAAAATAAATTAATAAAAAATGTGTTGTATATTTAAATAGAATAGCAAGTTTTATATAATAGATTTACAATTCTCTGTATGATGATTTTTTATTGTACTATGTTATGGAAATATTTTTGTTTCATAAATTAAAAATAAATTTTTAAAAAGACATGCAATTTTAACATAATTTTTAGGGGAGGCGAGAAGGGATTCCAGGTGACAAAATTCCCTCTATTAATGAAGAATGGCAGTTATCCCATAAATTGTTATCTGAAAGTGTTTCTTGGTGACCTGAGATCTTGCTCAACCTCCTACAGACATACATGAGGCCTGGGTTGTCCTGGCTCTGAGGGCCTTTGTCTGCTATCCCAAGCTGCCTCTCTGTAACAATCAGCAAGAACTTAACTTGTCCTAATGAGTCTTATTCTGTTGCTGAGAGACTTCACTTATTCCAACATTGCTGGCTGGTCCTCAAAACGGTTTTTGGGAACTCTTAAGAATGGCCTTCGGAGTCAGCTTCTGAATTGTATTGAAAAAATTCACTCTCTTCTTCTGGAGTCTTCTAGTTTGTGAATTTGGGAATAGCAGCTGAAGCAACCAAGTCCATATAGTAAAGACTATGCTGGGGATAGAAAAATTCTGAAAGCATTAATGTAAGGGAGGGCAGAAGAATAATTTTAAATATTCATAGATGGTGACATTACCTTAAAAAGTATTGCAATTGAGAAGATGACAATCTAGGGCAATATATAAATATATGGGGGAGGAGACAGAGAGAACACATTTACAGAGGTTCAAATCACATGTTAATGTAGCAACTGAAAAGAAGGAATGAAATTTTTATTTATTTATATTTATAATATTTATTGATTATAATTTATATAATAATAGTAATAATTTTTAATTTGGGGGCTAGTCTGAATTTAACAAAGAGTAACAAATAACAGTACTCTATTTGTGTACATAATTATGGCTAAAATTATAATTTATGTATATAGTTCAATCCATAGTCAGTCAACAACTATTATTTTTAGGTACTTACTACGTGCCAGGAACCATGAAAGATGGCCAGGAAAAACCCCAACCAATTCCCATTCCAGTCTGAAAATATGCATATACAGGATAAATTGGAGAGAAGCACAAGAGGAAAGTATTCCATTTAAGGGGTATTGAGAAAGGCTTCCTAGAAAAGGCGGTATTTTAGCTGGGACTTGAAGGAGTCCAGGAGTCAGGGATGAAAAGGGAGAGAATTACAGCTTGTAGGACAGATTGTCAGTGAAAATGGCTGGAGATGGAGCATCTTGTTTGAGCAAGGACGCCAGTGTCTCTCAATGGATTGTAACGAGAGGTTTGGGAGAGAAGGTGGGAAGAGGCAACACTAAATAGAGGGCTTTGTATTGATCCTGGGCTTGCTAGAGAGCCCCTGACTTTATTGAATGGAAGTGGGGAGAGGCTTTAAGATCACTTTGAGAGCTGAGTAGAGAGGGGAGAGCCTTGAGATAGAGAGATCAACCAGTAACCTACTGCTATTGTCAACAGTTAATCTAGAATTAGTCATTGGTGAGTAATAAATAATTACTATTAGTTATTTAGGCAAATAGGTGAATGAATGAATAAGTGAATCAATTAATTAATAAGCTAAGTGACTGATTTAGACTGATGTAAGAATAGAGTTCTAGAAAAGCCCAGCATTGCTAAGAGTGAATCATGAAGACTTGCCATTTCTCCCATCTTGGGCACGTGTATTTGCAAATGGGAGGAGGATACTTTGACATGGTCAAAATGGTTCTCTTTCTGTCAGCAATTTTACTGTGGCCATGATAAAAAGGGGCTAAAAATAATTTTGAAAAATATTCAGACTTTTAATAAAATTCTGTTTTGGTATTTGTTCTTTTTTGCCAGCAAATTATTGGAGGCAGGATATGAGGCTGGCAAATTAGGGGGTAGTGTGCTTGTTAGAACTTAAATTGATCTTGATTTTTTTATGTCCTTTTCACCCTTGAGAGGAAGACTGGTGGTATGGCAGTAGAGGAAAAGAAAGGGACCATGCTGGGAAAGGTGGCTTGGTTTATATTGGAAGTTCTCAGCCTTTTTCATTTCAGAACCCCTTCACATTCTTAAAAATTATTGAGGTTATATCTATTAAGATTTATCATACTAGAAGTCAAAATTTATTTAAATATTTATTCATTTAAAATAAAATAAATTCATTATGTCAACATAGTTAATTTTAATGAAAAATATCTATCTTCAAAACAATCTGTTTGAAAAATATCTATCTTCTAAACAATCTGTTAAGAAAAGTGTACTTGTTTTCTGTATTCTTGCAAACTGTTTAAGGTTTTGATTATTAAAAGAGCTGTTTCTGAATTCAATTTCTTGTGATAAATTGTGATAAAGTATGTGAAGAAAATTCAGGTTCACCCAGATATATAGATGGAAAATGGAGGAATATTTTATTAGGAAGGAGTTTTGATATCTGAGTCCCTAAAAAAAAGTATTCAGGGGGCCCCAGGGCAATCAATCTTGCTTTGAGAATCACTGTTCCTTGTAATGACTAACCTACCATCAGGTCTACTTTTCAGGGAGTGGGGAATCTCTAATTTCTAAAAGAGAACTTGGAATTTGGGCTCCACTCAGACTCCTGAAAATTCTCTCTTATTCTTGGATGTTACCTTCTGTATAGAATGCTTTACAATTGAATATTTCAATTAGACGGAGTAGACAAGACCTTTCCTCTCCCTACCCCTAAGTGCCTGCTCATAGTAGGTTCTTAATAATAAATGCGAGTGTTCTGACTGCTCATGTCCAAAAGATGCCCTCTGAGCGTTCAAGGTGACCCCTAGGATTTGGGGTCACTGTCACTGTCACTGTGCAGAGAACATTCTGAGGGCTACCTGAGATGACCTTGGTGCTGAGTTCTGGAGAATGTTCTTCCTTATTGATGAGCCAGGAGGACTGTGGTGAGAACCTATTGGCAGACATCAGAACCAAGAGAGCTGGAGGTTATAGGGCTTTCAGGGCAGGTAAATTGGGACTAGGGATCCCATGCAGGTGTGAGTGCTTGATGAACTCTTTTTCGCAGCTTTCCACCTTAAGTTTGCTGCCCAATTCTCACCTGTGATCAAGAAGCTGGAGTGTGCTCAGTGGCCACTCTCTGGTGAATTGTTTTAACAGACGGGCTAAATCAGACAGAAGGTGACCAAGGAGCCTCAACGGATCAGTGAGTTTTCAGGGGGATGTCTCCCCCAAACATGTGAATACTTAACCAATGGAATGGGCAGGTGTGAACAATTTGTTCTAATGGGCCACGAAGGCAGTAGAAGCAGGTGCTGAGGAGTCCATAGAGCTTGGTTGGACACTGAAGATGCTGCGCTCATCCACTGCATCCAAGGTCATTGACAGTCATCCCCAAGGTAGGATGAATACCAGAAAGATGTAATGACAACTGATTAGAGCACTTATTTTAGTAAGAACAGCTTCTTGCTGACTTGCAGGGAAAGCTGAGCCAAGGCAAGGTTAGCAACATTGAAACAGAAAAAGAGTGGGCGGCTTTCAGAGATTTGGTGCAGGGCACTGCATTTATTCCAGGCACCTGCAAACATCAAGGTCGGTTCTATGAAAATGATGAGGAAATTCAGAAGCTGTTAAACAAAAAATGAGAACTCTACAGAGTTTACCAGCAGGATAGTTCATCCATCTCCAAGAAGGCAGCATTTAACTCCATCAAAAAACAAGCTTAGAAAGATGCATGATACTTGCCTCAGAAAGAAGGCAGATGAAATTCAGGTTTATGCTGACAATAATTATCTAAAGAACTTTTTGGATGCCCAGAAGTCTATTTATGGATCAAAGACCTTCTCAGTTACTCAGCACTGATTGATTGATTAATGATCAGTACATGATCCTGGAGACATAGACTGAACACTTCCATCGTGTTTTCAATAGACCATCATCAACCAATGCTGAAGCCATTGACCATATACTTTAGGTTGAAGTCCATCCATTTCTAGCCATTGAATATCATTAGGCTCTTCTCATGTGGCAAAGCACCTAGTCCTGATTTTATTCCAGCTGAGATTTACCAGGAAGAGTCTTTTTTTTTCTTTACAAGTTGGTCCCCTGCTCATGCAAACATGGCAAAAATCTTCTGGGTTATATGTTGCAAGAGGAGGTTATCCCCAAGGAGTTCAAGGATGTTCCCACTATCCATCTCTATAAAAGTAAAGGAAATTGTGACAACCACGGAGGTCTCTCTCTTAGTCATTGCTGACCAGATTCCTGCCAGAGTCCTCTTTAATTGACTGATCCTTCCCCTGGAAGATGGTCATCTGCTGGAGAGCCAGTGTGGCTTGAGAAAGTGCCAAGGAATGGTTGATATGGTGTTTACTCCAGGCAACCAGAGAAAAGCCAGGAGCAGAATAAGAAGTCTGTACACACGCTTGTCTATCTAGCCAAGGCCTTTGATAAATCAATCATGAGGGCTTGCAGAAGATTATGACAAAATGTATTTTCCCAGAGAAGTTCCATCAGTATCGTGTGCCAGTTCCACAACAGCATTTTTGCCTGGGTTCTGGATAATGGGCAATGCTTTCCCAGTCACCAAAATCATGAAGCAGGATAGTGTGTTTGCTCCCATGCTTGTTAGTATGATGTTTTCAATGATGTTGTTGGACATCTTCAATAAGGAAGGAAATGGTATTGAGGTTCTTGCGATGGAGAAGGCTGTGGGAACTGAGTGTGGACCACAGCATAGCATTCACACTCTTTCTGTTGTTGTTTGAAACAGCAGGAGACTGAGCTCAAGTGGCCCTTCTTATAGACCTTCGTCCACCCTCAGTGCTAGAGCCCCTATTAACTTGTAATTTTAGCATATTTGCATAGAGACAAGTTCTCTCTACCTGTCTTTTAGAATGTAAACTCCTGAGTTTACTGATTACTTCTGTCTCTATATCTCCAATACCTCGCACAGGGTATTGATTGGTTGATGACGGCAGCCAGAGAATCACACCTATAGAGACAGAGCTGTGGCAGACAGTCTAGCCATAATCCTGGTGGGTTCCTTTACTTCCTCTCAAGCTGAAGGTGAGGAACCCCCCTCTCTCTTCTCCTAGCTCATGATTTTGGGGATGCAATTCTGAAGGTTAAATGAGACGCACAGGAAGCCATCCTTCCGATCGGACTCCCCTGCCTGGACAATGCCGTCTCCCTCAGCTATTTACGTGGGCCGGAGACTGAGGATGGGGATGCAGGGCAACATGGGGTGACTGCACATTCCACCATTGGAATACTGACATGGTCGAGGAGGGAGGCTTCTAACATTACATGTGGGCACATGTCCACAAATAGCCTGTAATGGAGACATTGCTGGGGAGCCAGGAGGGGGAGAACGGAAACCTGAATCCAGGGACGGAGCCAGAGTCAGTCATATTTCAATTTAATCTGGGGTGTGTCATTTTTGAGACAGGAAGAGAGGCGAGTAAGAAGCTAGGAGTTTTGAGTGGGTTTTGGCAGCACAAAGTCGCAGGACCTTGAGACCCCCCAACCCAGCCCTTACAGCACATTCTGAGCTTCCTTCTTTTTTATTAATATCGGGGTTACTGCCCTTGAGTTCTGACTGCTCTGAGCAAGTAGCCTTCCACATTTCACAGCCACAAAGCATCGCTAAAATAACCCCAGTAAGAAAAAAGTGGCTTCTTGGGTTAAGAGGTAGCCTGAAATTCCTCCCTAATTTCCCAGCCCTGTCCTGCTCTTCCATTCTAGTCCCAATTCATTTGTAGCATTTGTCCCAGTTTATGTACCATTGAACGAATTCAATGGGCTCCCTACACAGTGTTTCTCATTGCCTGAACAATGGGCGTGCATTATCCATTTGGATTGTTCTGGGCAAATTGATAATAAGTAGGTCACTCTCTTTTGTAAAATTATGTATCTCAGTGAAAAAATCCTAGTGATGTTTTATGCAATTGGTATATTGTGCAAGGACCTTCCCTTTACTGGTTCTCAGAAAGTTTCCAGATGTTTGGCGTCTGCGATATAACAAAACTCTAACTGCTGAAATTTCTGCCCTAACATCTGGTGCCCGAAGGTCTAGGCCTTTGTCAGTAATGTGGAGAAGAACACGTTTTTGGTAGTTACAAGTGTCAACCTTCCTCTCACAAATGTTGAAGAGTAAATTTTGATTGATACAGAATATATGCAAACAACAGTAGCCAGCTACATTGGTGAACAGAGTGCCTTTTCTCCTTAATATGAGAATCCTTAGGATAGTTCCCACCTTTCTCTCCTTGATCTAGATCAATATTCAAGTGTAGAATCCAAGCGCAAAAGATGAAAGTCCTTAAGGCAAAGGTTCTCTGGAGAGAAGCGATCTTAGGGTGGATAGACCAGTTAGAAACAAGGACAAGTCCTTAGGACCCGTCTTTGTTCTCCTCCCTTCTGATCCCTTTTACTATTTGGCTTTTCTGTTGGGAGATTAGTCTAACACCCACACCCAAATGGGAATGTAGGGAGCAAATTGACAGAATCCATCCTGGAAGAATGGCAGTGGGTTCCACATCTGGAGCTGAGGAGGAGGGGAGGGAAAGGCCGGCTACATCTTGAGGAGAGGTTAGAAAAACTGAGCTTCTGATCCCACCTTCACCATTCCATTCAGCAGATCACTGCCTCAGAATACTTGGAAACTAAAAAAGTTGAAATCTCTCACATGTATCATCAACATTTTCAATTTACAAACATTTATCATTAAATTTTATGTCACTTAAAATAAAAAGGAACAGATGAGTTTTTCCTTCGTCCTTCCTGCTCACTACCTGATCTGAGACAGTCATAGTCTTCTCTCTTTCTTCTCTCTACCTTTTTTTCTCCATAGACTAACCACCTGGGACCTTTAAGACAACTCAACAGTGATCTCATCTTGTCCCTGAGACTTCCACTCAAAGAACCTGCTTCAATAAGCTTTATAGATTACTACGTATGATTCTATTTGGGTGTTTTTTCCTTTCCTTGGTGTGACTATTAGTTTATTATAAATTATTCATTTAGTGTTAAATTAAAAATAGGGTTTTAGTCAGTCAGGCAGTCTATAAGTTTTTATTAAGTATCTGTCTTGTGTCAGCCACGAAGTGCTAGGGGACAAAGAAAGGCAAAAGTCAATCCTTGTTCTCAAAGATCATACACTCTAATGGGGGGAGAGACCACGAGCAAATAATTATGTGCAATATAGGGAAAAATTGGAAGAGATCAATGGAGGGAAGGCATCCGAATGAAGAGGGATCTTATTCTGAATATGAGTCCTTCATCCCTCTATCCTGAAGCAGACCGTATTCTTCATCAATTCTTTAGATTTATGGTTCATCATTTAGTTGATCAGAATTCTTTCAGAATGATCTATTTTTATAATATTGATGATATTATATAAATTTGTCCTCTGGATTTGCTCACTTTACATGGCATAGTTTCATACAAGTCTTTCGATGTCTCTGAAACAGTCTTTTTTAAAAAAAAATTCTGACCGCATAATAGTATTCTACTACATTCATGTGCCATAACTGGTTCCCCAAATGATGGGCACCCCTGTAGTTTTCAGTTCTTTGACATCACTCACAAAAACTACTATGAGTAAATAAATATATACCTGGGTATGTATTTTACAAGCAGGTTCCTTTTTTTCTTTCTTTGATTTTTTTGCGGGTAAATCTAGCCTGGATATGTACAATGGCATGGTTGTGCAGGTGAAGGCAGGTGTATGCTGGTGAATGTTTGGCAGTTGACAGACTTTTGAATTTAGTTTGCATCATTAACATTTCCTCCACCTCACTCGTGAGTCTCAACAATCAAGAAAGCAACAAGAAGCCTGGATTTGTTGGGTTTGCTAGTTTCTGAAGTTCATGCAGGAAACTTGAGGATCGGCTCTTCGGGTCCAGGAAGAGCTGGCTGCAGCCCACCCCTGGAAAGGCCATGCATGGTTTGGCAACTTTTGTGCAGAATTCTAAATTGCTTTCCAGATCCACAGATCTACCGGCATTGTACCAACCTACCTATTTCCCTGCAGCTCTGGCAATGTTTGCCATTTTATTTTCTTGATACTTTAGTCAATCTCACGGATATGAGGTGAAACCTTAGAACTGCTTTAATTTACATTTCTCCAGTTATTATTGGTTTGGAATATTTTTCATATCACTATAGATAGCCTGAGTTTCTTCCTTGAGATTTGTCTGTTCTTATCCCTAAACCATTTATCATTTGGGAATGCCCCTTATTTTTATAAATTTCTTCTCATAAATTTATATTTTATAAATATTATATATAATATATACAAATAAAACACAAATGCATTTTATATATTATATAATAAATATATTTTATAAATTTATATATTTGTATTATAAATTTACACATTTCTTTAGCAAAACTTGCTCCAAAGATTTTTTTCTTCATTTTACTGTTTTTCTTTTAATCTTAGCTATGCTGGATTTATCAAACACTTTGTAATTTTATATAATGGGCTATGAATAGCATCATATATAACAAACCTCTTTTTTTCTATTCTTTTGTATAATGTCAGTCCCTAGGAATCCAATAATCTTCTTCTTTGAATATAAAAACATTCACATTTCTTGATATATGTCAAGTTTATAATTTTTAAAAAGTACTTCTCTTCCTCCCTGCCCCAATAAAAGGACTCTTATGGGGAAAACTTTCAATAGGTTAAGATTCCCAGAGGTCTTGGGAGAATGGGTGGGTAAAGCAGGATGCAGATTGCAGCAAAGTAGAGCTAAAATGGAGAGGAATGAGTGTATGGGGAGACATCAGAGAAGGAAACAATTTTCATTTCCTTTTTTCAGTAGATTTAGGATCCCAAGGAAAAGGGGAACAGTTTCCCTCACTACTGGAGTAGGGCTCTAGCTCTTTAGGATCCTAACTATGTACAAGCAATATCAGTCAGACTTTTCTCATATCTTTATGATTATTATTGGGTTCCTGGGGATTGACATTATACTTCACACCCATAGTGCAGACTGATCCAAGATGTGAGACACACCCAGAAGATGATGACTGATAACTGGCAGCCTGCTACCCTGAGAGCTGAAATGTCACTACTGACCTGGTCCCCGGAGCCCTCCCTGCCGGTATCTTGTACAGGGGATGTTCCCTTGGATCTGAATCTCTGCTGGTTCTGGCTCTCCCTAGCACTGACCCTCACACGCTTATTTTTTTCAGAGGCTTCAGTGCAGATGCCCAAGGCTGCTTTAAAATCCCAGCGCCTCTCTCCTGTCAAGCTCCTTTGATAAGCTTTGTATTTTTACTCATCATACTTATATGTCAGGACACTGTGGGCTGTGCTGTAAACACTGTGTGATAACATCTAGTTCCCAAGATCGAAGTTATCTCTCCTATTTCATCCCCACACTTTCCTGAGATGGGACAAAAAAAAATCCAGCCTCGAGATATAAGACATCAGTGGGAAATTGGTATTGTGTGTGTCGAAGAACCTGGGGCACTATATTAAACTTCAAAATGAAAAAATGATACCGATGGCAAAATTCACTTACTTCCTCACACAGAGGTCAACAGGTAACAGTAAGGAAATCGAGAAGCTATTTTTCAGGTGATCTGTAAATATTTCATGTGTTTAGAAATGGATGTTGTAACCTAATCATTTTGGTGACTATAAATTCTCAGACACCATTGATCTCTGTCCTTTTTATTATACCTGAGAAACCATGTGTAAGGAGGAGAATCAGAACCTAGAGGTTACAAAAGTGATTCATTTTCCTCGTGCATGTTTAAGAAATAAAAAATGGATGTATTTTTATTATATGTAAATTTACTATAACCTAAATTAAAAAATTCTACAACTAGTAATTTTTAAAATTTAAGTTATTTATGTTTTTTTAATAATAGCTTTTTATTTGCAAGTTATATTCATGGGTAATTTTACAGCATTGACAATTGCCAAACCTTTAGTTCCAATTTTTCCCCTCCTTCCCCCCACCCCATATTTAAGTTTTTTTAAATCATTGGAACAAGCTGAGATCTAGAACTGAAAAGGGCTTCAGAAACCTCCTAGAAAGGTTTCAGTTTCCTCATCTGTAAAGTGGGGATTCCATGGATTTGTTCTCAGGATCAAATGAGATAAGAGATACAAAGTGCTTTGTCCAACTTAAAGCATTATATAAATGCCGGCAATGATGATAATAATTATTATGACGATGATGATGAGAGTGTGATGAAGATGCTGCTGCTTCTCCAGGCCATCTCTAAACTCTAAGCTACAGAGCTGTCACCTGTATTCACTGGTAAAGGAAACTTGGCATCCCTGATGAAATGATGAATCTGGATGAAATTATCATTATCAAAGCAGGGGCTGTGCTTTTTATAGGTTCAATATTATATTCAGGAGCATAAGAGATGAATAATTGTAAATGATTAACAATATAATAATATCATTTTTAATTTAATAATGATAATTAATAGGGTAAAAATCTACTGAAATTAATATTGAAGCCATCCCCAAGGAGAGAGAACATCCTTGTTACTTCATTAGTTAACAAAATGGACTCACATTTTATTATCCTTATTGTCATTATATCTATGGCCCAAATCAAGCCAATGACCATTTGATTTGAGAAACAGAATTTCTTACCTCTTGGGATAAAGTTCCATCTTTGAGATTTCATGAGTTTAGGGTTTAGAGTTTAAGAGTTTACTAAATTCCACGAGTTAACCAAAAAGCAAAACTTTCCTTTGATCAACTTTAGTATAATAAATTTCCCTAAAATACAAATTCTGGAGTTAAATGAGGATTCCAAGTCTGGGTATAAGGAGCTCAGGGGGCATTTGAAAGTCATCCCAAGACATTCCCTTCAGAATGGCAAGTGCTAAAATAGTCTACCCCTCTCGTAGCCCTGGCGTCGTGCTCAGCATCCTTCTTTGCTTTGAGACTTTCTATTATGGGGAATGGGCTACAACTCGCTGTGTGCTAGTTTTCCAGAGCAGATTTAATACTTGGAGCCAGTGAATCCAGTGAGTTCTCCAGATGAGAGCAGATGAGCAGAGAGAAAGAGATGGATGCTATATAGGGAGAAGGCAACTTATTGGATGTGTGAGCTGGAAAGAAGGAAGCATCATAAGAGTATAGACTCACAACTCTCAAGATGGAAGGTACCTTTGGGGTTATTAGACCGATCTTCTCATTTTACAGGTGAGATATAATCTAGGGAGGTGATTGGTCCGGGGATGTATGGATGGAATAAGGAAAGGTCAGCATCCAAACTTGCCTCATCTGACTCCAAATTCATCCCTGCCATGCTGACTACAGCCCTAGGAGACTGGAAAGTTGGTGACACTATTTCCAGCAATAGGGATGGATTATGGGAAAATAAAACGAGCTCCATTTTGCACATGTTCCACTTGGGGAGTTCCTGAGAAATCGAGGTGAACATAATTAGTACATAATTCATAAGTGAGAGATATTAGGAACGGAGAAATGGACTTGAGCGTCATCTGCATTGGAATAATGACTGATCTGATGAGATCACCAAGGAAGAAACTGTAGAGAGTGAATAGAAAAAGGCCCAGTATAAGTCTAACTTTGGGGGAAGGGAGTATCTGCCTTTAGTTGACAAAAGGAGGTAAACGCTTCAGGAGGAGACTGAAGTGAGGTTAGCTATGTAGGAGGAAGGCAAAGAAAGGAGTAAGCAAAGGGAGAGTAAGGCGGAGATGTGAACTAGAGTTGAGTCCAGGGAAAAGACCCCTGGTTTGCTTAGTTAAACAATGGGGGAAAGATAAGAGTATCTCTGATCTTGCCCCTGACTCAGTGATAACAACCTGGAGGATGGAGTTTGTTCACTTCATTTTTGGCCAGACAGTTGGGGTTAGGTGACTTTCCCAGAGTTCCACAGCTAGCAAATGTCAAGTATCTGAGGCTGGATTTGAATTTCCTCTGGCTCCAGGGCTGGTGCTCTATCCACTGCTCCCACTTAGAGATCCAGGGACTTGCCCACTATTAAGGAACCAGCACCCATCAGGGGCGAGATCTTCCTTATTCCTTGACAGGTGCTCTCTGCCCAAAGCCAGCATTGCTCTGAGCAATATTTGGTCACAGAAGAATTGCACATGTTTAACCTATATTGGACTACTTGCTATCTAGGAGAGGGGGTGAGGGGAAGAGAGGGAGAAAAATTTGGACCAGAAAGTTTTGCAAGGGTGAATGTTGTCATCTATTTTTGCATATATTTTGAAAATAAAAGGCTATTATTTAAAAAAAAAAAAAACTACATGACAGGGACAGGCTCTATTTCTTTTCCAGGGCTGTATAGGAGTAAAAGACTCCATTATTCACACATTCATTCAGTAAATGAGGAAGGGAAGCTCTTTGAAGTCAGGTTTCTGGGATATTGGTCTAAGAGGAATCTTGGACTTGGAACTTAGTGGGAAAATAGCACATATCATACTAGCTCACCTTATTCTTAAGATGCCGGCAGTCTCTTCTCGTGCCACAAATATTCTTTATTTTCAGAGAAAAATATTTTTCAATGTCATTCAATAGCAAATACTCAGAAATTATCATTATTGCTTGTCCTTTGTTCTCTAAAAGGACCATAACATCAGGGAGGGGATGCCATGATATGCAAGGGAACTAGATTGAAGTGAGGGAGAGCTATTTCAGGTCACCTGCCTCACTTTTCCCTTTAGAGTCATCTGGGTCCATTGGCAAGATATAGATCAAGAAGACAGTCCATTAGTACTCCTCAATAGCATATATTCCAAGAAAAATTAAAATCCATCTGTTTTTGCAACAGTATGCATTAAAGAATAAAGTGAGTGACTAAAATTTGTATCATAGATCAGAACTCTGATTCAATAGGTTTTGTGTGAAAAAAGAGCCTTTATAGAGGTCCAGATAATGATTTTTTTTTCTTGAAAGAGATAATTCCAAAGATAATTTGGTTTGTTTTATACATTGAATTTTATATTGTTATTTTAAAATATTTTTATTGCACAAATAGACCAGAAAATGGAATATTGATTCTCTTTACAGTTTATAATGCTTTGTATTTTTTGAAACCTCAGGTACAGCAATTCTATTTGTCTTGAAATTAAAATAATCATTTATATATAAGTACTTTAAAATTATGTTAATTATATAAATTCTTTAAAGTGATAATTTAAGCAAGTAAAATCATGTGAATCTTACATTTCAATTGTTGAGACAAACTTATAACAATGTTCATATTTTTAAATGTACCTTTTTATGCACCGTTGTTTATAATACTTTAAACAAACAAGTACCAAATTTAAATATTCCAATCTATATACAAACTCTCTAATATCTGTACAAGAGGATGATAGTGATGATAACCATCAGTAAACCTTTGCCTTCGATGAGAAAAAATTTAAATTTAAGGTTACTCTATTCATAATAGTAATAATTGTAATATATTTTAAAGACAAATTTCAATAAGTGGTGTCCAATTTTGTGAATTATCACTCAGAATTTTTAAGAAGCCAGTAGAGGACAAATTAGAAATTCTAAGAAGGCATTTTGTTACTGTTTACTTGTGTCCAACTCTTCATGACCCCATTTTGGGCTTACTTGACAGAGATTCTAAATGGTTTGCCTTTTTCTAGTCCAGTTCATTTTGCAGAAAAGGAAACTGAGGCAAACTGAGACCAAAGGCACTGGCACAGTTCCACCCAATGTGGCATCCATACACCAAAGGCTGGCTGGATGGCTGGCACAGGACCCCTAACATGGCATCTGTGCATGAAATCCGAACCATGGCCGAACCTCCGGGCCTGCATCGGTCCGATGAGCCGGCCCGACACACTGTGCCGTGACTCTGACATAATGGGCCCTTTTGGTCCTCAAGGATGATGGACGTCCCCTTTCAGCAGCACATCCTGTACAAGTCTGGTCACATCTGCTTGGTTTTGCCCATTCCACTTTGCCTCAATAGTCTTTTGTGCCTGTGAGGAGGAGGGCCTCCTAAGGGAGACCGTGCTCCCATGTTGGGGCAGAAGGGTGATCCCTCCTGGAGACATAAACTGGGTCAGAGCTTCTTCCGCCGCTTCCCCTTTGGGCTGGGGAGCCCATGACCCTTCTGTGTTTTAGGGTCCTTGGGAGACCTGAGTCTCCTCCAAATGAATCTTCCCGTTAATGCGGGAAGGCCATGGGCTCAATGGGCCACGTGGGACATTTCCTGAGACCCGAACGGCTTGCAAGAAGTGGGTGGGGAGGGGGCTAAGCTGCTCCCCCACTTACAGCCCACTCCAAGGTTATCGTGGTAATAAGGGGTGCGGGAAGGAGGGCTGCTGAGCAGGCAGCATGGGGCCTGACCACCCGCCTGACCTTTGGTTCTAGGAGGTCCAGTGAAGCTCCCAGTGCTATCTATTGGTATACTCTCATAACGCAGAAGATTAGGGCCAGAAGGGGCCTTCAGAGCCACTGAGTTCAATCAGGGAAACTGAGGCCCAGAGGCTTGACTAAATCACATAAGGCAAAAAGTGGCAGCTTCAGAATTTGAATCTGGGGCCTATGACTTCAAATCCTGTGCTCTTTCTGAAATATCCGCACTTTAATTTCCCCAAGAAATTTAGTTAAAATGAAAAGAAAAAATATATATTCTATGTCTATACATATATTCTACATATAGGATCAGTCAGCAAGCATATATCATATCAAGAAACTAGGTGGATAGAACACTGGACTTGGGAAACAGGGAGACCCAAATTCAAATCCTACTTCAGATATTAGTTATGTAATCCTGGGCAAGTCATTTGAAATCTATTTGTCTCATCTTTAAAATGGAACTAATAATTGTTGCTATCTCCTAGGGTTTAGGGGAAAAGAAAATAAAGTATTATTTGTAAAGTGCCTTGCAAACTTTAAAATCCCATATTATATATGATGTTTATTATTATCGCAACCAGGCCATGGGATAAATTCTGAGAATATAAAAAATTAGGCTCTGCCCTCAGAGAGCTTGCTTTCTATTTTTATAAACCTTTTTTCTTTTCAAAACATATGCATAGATAATTTTCAATATTCAACCTTACAAACCTTGTGTTCCAATTTCCCACCCCCCCCTTCCCCAGCCTCTTCCCTAGATGGCAAGTAATCCAATATAGGTTAACCACGTGCAGTTCTTCTACACATATTTCCACATTTATCCTGCTGCCCAAGAAAAATCAGCTCAAAAGGGAAAAAATGAGAAAGAAAATAAAATGCAAGCGAACAACAACAAAAAAGTGAAAATATTATGTTGTGAACCACACTCAGGATGGCGGAGCTTACACCCTAATAAGGAAAATAGCATGTAAAAATGGAGCTGGAAGGCAACCTTAGCAGGTGACCTCTAGCCTTGGAGGGACCAAGCTTTGAATGCCAGATCAAAATCTCTGCTTGTTTCATAGGCAGCTCAAAATCCCCAGACCCTTAAAAGGCAATGCCCTCTGTCCTGTTTATTCTCAGATCTTTCCAATATGTATTTTGTTCTTGACATTTATTTTCATTCATGAAATGTTAGGACTTGAAGAGACGAGGCCGGTTTTCTCTCTCTGCCTCCCCAGTCCCCCAACTCGGTATTTTGTTAACATTATCGAGCTTGCTCTAAGACACAGAAGCTCGCAGGAACTATTCCCTCATGGGGGTCTCACCTGGCTGGAGAAAGGCTGCCTTCGTGACAAATGCATGGGAGCTCTATTTAGGGAGCAGAAGAACCTGCCTCTGAAGCAGCTTTTCTCCTTTTATCTTATGGGACGCGCCAGGATTTCTCATCATCAACTCCAAGGAAACCTTGCAAACTGAGCTCATCTCCTGTGTCGATCTTGACCCATTTCACTTGGTAACATCTCCCAAGAGAAAACCTTGTGCAGATTATAATTGTGCAGGGCCCTCTCTTCCTCACATCTGGGCTGTTGCTAAATCCACCTTTTATTCCTTTTCAGAATATCTCGTTCCTACTTCTTCTATCTCTAAGACTATAGCCTTCTTTGTTTATCCCAATGGACATACAGAGACATGTCTATTTTAGCATTTCTTCATATCTCTGTGGATTTTATTTTTTTAATGCCCCAATCATTTCCCAGTAAACTCCTTGCCCCAACTCTAGAATGCTTCCCTTGTTATAATAAAATCAAAATCATAGTCCATAAAGCTCCAAAAGGGCCCGAGACTCTCCTCCCCTGCCATCTAAGCATCCCTGAGCCTCTGCTCTCTGGGTTCCATATTGGGCATTGTGCTTACTCTGAGGGCAGCTGGCATTTTGTGTAGTTTTCATTACAGACGTAGTCACTGCGAATGCTGATGTCCTGGTTCTGCCTACTGCGCTTGGGATCAGTTCATATTTGTTCTTCCATCATTTTTCAGTTGTATCTGACTCTCCATAACCACATTTGGGGTTTTCTTGGCAGACATACTGGAGTGTTTTGCCATTTCCTGCTCCAGCTCATTTTACAGATGAGGAAACTGAGGCAGGCGGGGTGAAGTGACTTGCCCAGCTGGTAAGTGTCTAAAGCCAGATTTGAACTTTCTGACTCCAGACCTGGCTCCCTATTTACTGCATCCCTATTTATCTGCTGTTTGATTTATATAAATCATCCTCAAGTTTCTCTGAATTAAGAGCAGAGTGAGACAGACCCTCATGGTCTAGCCAGTCCAACCTTCTCATTTTACATTTTACAGACCCTCAAGGGTCTCCCCCACACCTGAGGAGGATTCCCCTCTGCACTCCTCCCAAGAGTCTCTAGTTGTTCTGGCCTGATCCTGATCGTGCCTGCAGCAGCTGTCCAGAGGTCAGAACCAGAATGTCCTCTCCAGGCCCCTCTCAAGTCCTCTGCCATGTCCCTGCCTTGTCTTCTGCCTTCTCCCTCAGCCTAACCCTGCCTTGGAACAAAGCTCCTCATATGAACGTGAGTTACCATAGAATTACCTCAATGAACTGATCCGAGTCCTTCTAATGCTGTGACTTCCCTAAACTCCAAATTTTCTCACTTTGTTCAGGAAGAGCTCGAAATTTTAACCGACTTGTGACTTGTGAGGTAACAAGTTGTTTTGATTACACAAGAAAAAAACACACAAAAAACCCTATTTTATACAAACAGCAATAAAAATAATACAGTTTCTACTGGAAGTAGGATGAAAATTGTTTTCTCAGAGGTACTAGGCTCTATGTTACAAAGAATTAAGAAATGTAAGCCATGGTCCCTATAGTATTGAGCTTATCTAACTTGGGAGATAAAATGTAGATACATAAAAAGATGTTGTGATAAAAGCTAATATGTGGTAAGTGTTCTCCGCTCCAGAAAGCTGAATTTCCTGATTGCTGCCACTGAGGCCATGGGTCACCATGCTAAGACTCTTGCATTTGTGTTTGAGATCTGATTCTATTTATTATCTGTGTAAACCTAACTTAAAACTTTTGTTCGCAAAATATCACAAATATTGATATGGACTGATCTGTGATAGTTTACCATTCTTGTATTATTCTGATCAGCCACAGATGCATTGAGTATCAGCATTGTGATATCATTTTGGTCAAATTCTAATATGAAGGACAACCGATAGCTCCGATAAATTAAGTTTGTATGCTATTCTAACATTAAATATCACTGTTCTTTGGGAAAAAAAAAACTTTTATTCATGTGTGGACATATTTTTTTAATTGTCAATCAAGGCTAGGAGGCTAGATCGCCTCAGTATTGGAGACATCTCTTGCCAATGTGGAATAATAGCTTATTCTATGCAGACATGTATTTCTTATATCTACTGTCCTGGTTCAAATGTAAACAAAAATTGCAATATGGAAGCTTGCTTTGTGTTATAAACCTTGTCCACAATGAATGGAAACAGTTCCTGCTTTAATTCTATTCCTTGGACAAGGAAAGCATTTGAGGTCTATGAATGCCTTTATTCTCATCTGGGAAAGGAGGGAATAGAAGAGATGAGTTTCAAGGTCTCTAAAATCTATGATCCTGTGAATTCACAAAATAGGAAAATACCAAATGGCTTTCATTCTTGAGATGTGGTAAAGGTACAAAAATGACAGCCGGAAGGTGCAGAAGCAAAGCATGAGGGAGCCAAGATGATTTGTGATCTGGATCTGCAAAGGGAGGACACACTGTAATCAATCAATCAATCAACCAACTAACCAATCTACAGTCATTAATGAAGCCACAGTTGGATAATAATGATTAATAATAACCATCATACATTTATATACCTGTGCTATGAGGTATGCTGAGGGTCAGGGCTCACCTTTCAGAAGCCTCTGTTGATGTATTTCCTTTTGTACAAAAACTAGAAGATATTATATATACATGAAAAGTAAAAACCTTCCATGTTTAATCAAACAGATTAACAAATTAAGCGACAAGGAGAGATCCCTCCCTCTGCTCCTGGAGATCATTCTCTACGTTACCATGTCTCTAATGGAGGAGATCCTTCCACACAGAGAATGATGATTATAAGACACTCATGTAGGGCACAATTTAAGAACATTAATATGGAAGACAGGGTGGATTCTGGATCATTAATCTAGAGCCAAAAGGGACCTCAGAGAGGAGGGACATAAATTTCTCATTTCACAGAAGAGGAAGCAGACTTAGGAAAGTGACTTGCCCATGGACATAAAGCTGATAGATGTTTGAGGTGGGATTTGAACTTGTATCTTCCTGACTTGAAAGCCAGTGTGCTATCTACTATGGATGTAGGGAGAATCCTAAGAAGAATCTGAAGATTTTAGTTGAAAAGTTCAGTGTCAACAGTATGACCTTTTTGGTGGTTATTGTTCAGTCCTTTCAATTGTGCCTCTTCATGATCACATGGGAGTTTTTCTTTTCTTTTCTTTTCTTTTTATTATAATAACTTTTTATTGACAGAATCCATGCCAGGGTAATTTTTTACACCATTATCCCTTGCACTCACTTCTGTTCCGATTTTTTCCCCTCTCTCCCTCCACCCCCTCCCCTAGATGGCAAGCAGTCCTATATATGTTGAATATGTCCTAGTATATCCTAGATACAATGTATGTGTGCAGATCCAAACAGTTTTCTTGTTGCACAGGGAGAATTGGATTCAGAAGGTAGAAGTAACCCGGGAAGAAAAACAAAAATGCAAACAGTTTACATTCATTTCTCACTGTTTTTTTTTCCTTTGGGTGTAGCTGCTTCTGTCCATCATTGATCAATTGAAACTGAATTAGGTCTCTTTGTCAAAGAAATCCACTTCCATCGGATTACATCTTCATACAGTATCGTTGTTGACATATATAATGATCTCCTGGTTCTGCTCATTTCATTCAGCATCAGTTCATGTAAGTCTCTCCAGGCCTCTCTGTATTCATCCTGCTGGTCATTTCTTACAGAACAATAATATTCCATAACATTCACATACCACAATTTACCCAACCATTCTCCAATTGATGGGCATCCACTCATTTTCCAGTTTCTGGCCACTACAAACAGGGCTGCCACAAACATTTTGGCACATACAGGTCCCTTTCCTTTCTTTAGTATCTCCTTGGGGTATAAGCCCAGTAGAAACACTGCTGGGTCAAAGGGTATGCACAGTTTGATAACTTTTCGGGCATAGTTCCAGATTGCTCTCCAGAACGGTTGGATTTGTTCACAACTCCACCAACAATGTATCAGTGTGCATGGGAGTTTTTCTTGGCAGAGATACTGGAAGAGTTTGCTATTTCCTTCTGCAACTCATTTTATAAATGAGGAAACTGAGGCAAACAGGACTAAATAAATTGGCCAAGGTCGCACAGCCAATATGTGTCTGAGGCAGGATCTGACCTTTATAAAACAAAGAAAAATCCAAACCTCCAAACTAATACTTGTATTAAGAGAGGAGGCATATTTTATACATTAAGGAATATAATAATCCCAGTAATTGCCACTGGTCTGATCACATTTGGAGTACTGAGTTTAATTCTAATTTCCACAGTTTTAGAAAGACCTTGGCAAGTTGAATATGGAGGAGGGTGAATAGAATGCGAATCCTGGAGACTTGGAACACTGGCTGAAGAAGGGGGATGTGTAACCTGGAGAATGAAAAACTTCAAGAAAACAGGATTTTACCTGCTTGGCCCTAGAGGGTAAAATGAGGAACCGTGAGTAGAAGTTGTTGAAAAGCTGATTTTCAGTTATCTATAAGGGAAATCTTAAAACCCTAAAGCTCTCCAAAAGTAGAACAGAGTCCAGCCTGGGAAGACAGATCAGACCTAAAAGAATAAGCCGATTTATCTTGGGGAAAACCATGTCCACCAGGTCTGACTAACGCAGTGAGTCATGACAATAGTTGATGTAAGGTTTGAACTCCACGTGGTCCTTGGGCCATGGGGAATGGTGTTTAGAGTCTGACAGACTAAGTTGGGGCTGCTCTGGAGGTATATGGAAGAGCACAATCCAGCGAAGAAAACTCCAAATTTTTTGGGCAATCACACCAGAAAGTCCCCACTGGTTATGAAACAATGTCTGGAGGAGCCTGGTCTATTTTTCCTGTCACTCTTACTATCTTTATGATTCTAAACATCTCCATTAGAGACATGACTTCCTCGAGAGAATAAAGTAAACTCTTTGAGGTAAAGTCCTTATATCATTCTTGGCCAGCACTGTACCTGGCATACAGTAGGCACTTAATAAATGCTTGCTGATTGATCCATTGATTCATTTCCATCTTTATTTTTAAATGCAAATCCAGAGGGCAGTTTTCCCTTTAGCAATGTATGCTAACAGGAACTTCATGTCAAGTTTGATAGGTAATGATGTCAATGAATTCTCAGAATCCTTCTAATACAACTTTTTCAGCATCTTCTCATGGGTTGGAGATGGTTTTCCCCTCCTCATGTAGACAGCTCAGGAGAAAAAAAACTCATGCTGAGGGTTCACTTTTTAAAAACTAAGCAGAAGAACAAGTATAGCAACAAAACAATTTGTTGTGAACATAGCACTCAGCACAGTGCCTGGCACAGAGGGTGTACCCCAGAAATGCTTATTTTCTCTCCTTTTCTCCAAGTTATATGGATTTTACATGTATTTCATGTATCTGTGACTATATTCATTGCCTTCCCTGAGAGAATGGTGGTTCTTTGAGGTTAGAGATAGCACCAAGTTCAGTGACTGGGACACACTAAGGACTTAATCAATCCTTGCTGTCTGGTCAGTTGGTTACCAAGTGGATAGGGGTAATCTTTATCCCACAAGGTCCCCAGAAAGAATGACCTTTAGCAAGGTTAAAACTTGCCACATGAAAGCATTAAATGGACAGATGATCTCTTCTCAAGGAACCATTTGCCTTTTGGGTTCACTTAAGAAGCAGAAGAAAGTTTGGAGGCCGAAGACACAAGGTATCTTTAAGAAAGACATTTCAAAAACAATCAATGACCCCCTATTGCCTGTAGGGTAAAATATAGACTTCCTCACCTGGAATTCAAGACCCTTCATGATCTGACTCGTTAGTAAGGGAAAGGCCCAGTGATAACACAGCTTCAAGGTTGTTTGGAGACTTACTGCCTGAGAATGAGCTGGGAGAACTGGAAAGAGAATCTTGTGCCTAGAATTGTGCAGCTATGGGTGGGAGACAAGAATCACATCTGGGTCTTCCTAACTTCAAAACCGGCTCTTTGTTTCCAGTATCCTGCCAACCTCAGCTTAAACATGTCTTTAGAAAACATTGGTCATGTTGAAAGCCAACCTGGGAAGACAAGAAGGCTTCCAGCAGCCAAATATCCTAAAATCTTGTTGATTTCTGTAGTTGGAATTGAAATGTCCTTCAATTATTGGTTTCATTTCATTTCCTGGTTCTCCCTGTTATATTTTCTCTGCTCAATGTTCCATCTGAAGTCAGCATTTGGGGATGCTATGACCCTGTTCATTGTTCTAATTGAGGACAGAATTGTCAACAAATCAATCAAGAGTTGGGCTGCCTTTTTGCTCCTGGTCAGGAAGCCTTTCCCCCACCCCTTCAATGATTAAATTATGATCAATATGGGAGGAGAGATTTTTTAAAATCTCATGCAGATTGCTATAATTCATATGGGAAATGTTTTTTTTTAATCAGCTTGTAAATCATATCATTCTTCCTTCCCCCTTTTCCTTCAGGGTTTAGTCATTGAAACTCATGAGGGAGCAGAGAAAATTGTTTCTTGATTTCTTCTGGAATTATATGGTACCATGAGGAGCTGCTGCAGCTGCAAGAAAGCCAAGTTTACCTTCCTTATATTGTGAAAGAGCATGTCCAGGACAAGCTTTCCGTCTGGCTCAGAGGATCCCTTGATTTATAACAGCATAGACATATTTTTTATTTCCCAGCACACAGACAGACAGTGGGTAACTGGTTACCAGCAGAAGCTTTTCTAGGAGTCAATTTATTGTTCCTTGCAGCCCCTATAGCTTCATCTTGCTCTGAGCCATCCACCTGGGTAAATGAAAACAGATTGGACACCATCTAACCCACTATAGTTTTCCACCCAAAAGCTACTAAAATGTTTTCGTGTCAAGGTTGAATATCTTGCAATGGTCGTTAACAACTCCCACCACTAGCTAAATGCTGCAACTGGTTTTTACTTGGCTGGAAGTGAACAGGAAATCATCGTTCTTTTAATGTGGTTTTTGGCTGGGGTGCCAGTTTGGGCTGACAACTTGTGCAAAACTCAGAGGAAGGTCACACTCACACTTGAGGAGACGCTTTCTCTGATATGACTTCACCCCAGGCATCTGAATAGGCAGTGTGTTGGAAATACCCAGTTTTAACTTAGAGCTAAGAGATTAATCTCTTTGCATGTGCACAAATAGCACTTTATAAACTGGATTCAGTTGTTTTTTATGAAGCAAGATCAGCTTAAAGTCTGGCTGTTTATCTGACTCCAGACTGTGCTATCTGATGGTGTCTCAGCACTGGCAAAATACAGATCGAGTATTGCCCGTGGACAAAGCACTGTGCTGTGTACTTTGGAGGCCACAAGGAAATGGAACCTGTATTCAAGGAGATGACAATAATAGGTGACATAGCTGTGATAACTGTGGCACAGTTATCGAGGCGAGTGAGTGACATCATTAAAATAACTCCAGATTTGGAGCCAGATGACCTGGGTTCAAACACTGGTTTTGCCATTCACTATCTGAATTTTCTAGATCTTAATTTTCTCATTTATAGAATGATGGAAGGGGATTGAAACAGAAGGTCTACATCTATGATGTTATATATTTAATATATAAATATATTATTTTATTATTATGTTATATAAACAAATATTTATATATTTTATATATTTATTACATATTTAGATATTTTTGATATTTATATGTCTCATACATCTATGATGCTATATATTTAGTTCTATAATAAAAATTTAATGTATTATCTTTATTCAGAGAAGGGATTATAGCAAGTAAGGGAGAAGTTGATAGCCTAAATCCAATTAAAATATATGGTTTCAACTAGTGTGATAACATTTCCTGAGATGCCCTTTCCCAAGTGGAGTCTGCTCATTGGATTGTTTATCATACCTAAAGGGAGCCTCACTTTCCTGTTTTATAAAGTAAAGGGGGTGATATTAGGTGATTTCTATGCTCTCATCTCCTAGGGTTCCATGTTTGATCCCTTTGTTGTTGAAGCCAAAATTCGTGTTTTATTAATGAAATTCCAAGACTCAAGAAGTTCAACTGGAGAAAGGAGAGAAAAAGGAGCCATGGGATATTCTGATGTAGAAGACAAGCCACATTGGGACAAATATATCTCTTACATACATATATATATATATATATATATAGATATATTTGTGTGTATATACAAATATATCTCTTACTCTATAGGTCTTCCTAAGCACCACCATTTCTAGGAAAACCTTTCCCTTTGCTCCCTAGTTTCCCTTCTCTCAATATTGATTTGTATTTATTGTATGTGGAGGGGAAGGTGGCAGTGGATATATACCCATATACACACATATTTATGGAAGTGTTACCATTCCTGAGAGAATTCTATGAGAGCAGGAACTATTTCATTTTGTCTTTTGTTTTCCCATTGCCTAATATGACATTCAAAAAGTTCAAGAGACTTAGTTTTTGCATAATTTAATTATTTTATTAATAACACCAATATGTTTATTAATAAAAGGTCATCTCTCTTAGATCAAAGACACTTCATGGTGGTGAGCTCACAGTTTATATGTCCCTAGAAGAGTAAATATTTTTGAAGGTGGCAATCAACATTGATTAGCTATTGATTAATGAGAGAATGGATATTATAATGAGAAGCTGGACTATTTTACAATGAGGGTCTTGGGGAACATGATAAGGATCACCCAAATTTGATCAAAAAGTTTTACCAATTTCTCTCTTATCTTTTTATCTGACAAAGGCAAGAATCAACACTTCCTAGACCTGTGTGAACAAACACAATGAGCAGGAATCCTCTTATTAGCCAAAACTTACAATTTCTTTTACTGTCCGATGAGATAGCATCCTGGGCAAATGTTTGAGAAAGATTTTCCACTCTGGATAAGGAAGTAGAAAAGGGGAAAAACCTTGGTTCTGATTCAATAATTAGTTGTTAATACATTTCTCTCACTAACTTGGTGCCTAACAGTAGGAACTTATATTCATAAATTGTTATGAATATTTATGTTATGTTATTCATAAATTATATTCATGCTTGTTTGCTTGTCTGATTGTCTGATCTCTCCTATAAATGTGTCAGCTGAAGATAGAAGGGGATCCTCAAAGGGGGAGGGGAAGAACTATTTTCAAAATGAGAAATATTTTCTACCTTGGAGGGATTGCAAGATCCAAATTCTGAACTGAGCCCTTCCTTTTCTCATTCCAATTGTAGCAACATCTGGTCCTGGATTAAGTCCTGGATTAAATCTAGATTTGTGATTAAAAAATAATTCTCTTCTTAGATACACCATGGGGAAGTCTTTGTATCTTTGGGGTTTTTTTCTGAAAAATGTGGTTAATAATATTGTTGCACATTTTAGGAATAATTATGACAAAAGACATGCTATAAATAGCACTCATATGCTATAGATCTCGAGATGCAAAGAAAAAAGAGACGAGTTCAATCTTCCGTGGTTTTGAAGTGCTTTTTGTGGGCGTATTGTCTACTCATGCACCTTCTACTTCATCTGAAAACTACTTAGGTTGTTAACTGTCATCTTGCGGGTTTGTCACAGATGTTCTGAAAATGAGGGCAACATAATTTTTAGGGCTGTCCAAATCAGATCAGATGAAATCTGCCCAAGGAAAACCAATATTATGTGACCCTACTCGCAACCCCTTCTCTGTGACTTTTTTTAGTGAAATGACATGAGGGGCAGCCTTCATCAGTGGGAACAACATCATTAATACTGGGAATAACCAGGGGAAAAAAAAGCATTATTTCTTTGAGGGGAGAGGAAAAGAAGCTGCCAAATGGAAAATGTCAGAAATTCAGAGAAGGAGAGTAAGGAGGGAAACTTGTTGACCATATTGCCTCATTGATTGGGCCAAGAGGAAGGGAAGCCATGTGTCAATCATATTTAATACTCTTGACTATTCTCGAATTCTAGCTGTAGACTTTACCTTCTTCTCTTAGTCAAAAATGTTATGACCTAGAATTCTGGGTTTGGAAGAGGGATATGTGGAGCCAGCCTATTTGGTCTTGGGGAGCCAATTGTTAAATTTTCAGTGTGAAAACTTACATGTTAGAATTTGGCAAAATCTTGTCCAATTCTCTGTGAAACCCACTTGGGTTTTCTTTCTTATGAAATGCTCATTTTAGTGCATAAGTTCACAATAGGTATTTGACAAATGCTTGTTTCCTTCCTTTTTTTCTTAACATTACTTAAAGGAATACTAATTAAAGAAATACAATTAATGATTAAAGAAAAAATCTCATGGAAAACCTTTTGTTTCAGTGAAACCAGATTACATAAAGAAGAAAATTAATTTTCTCAATAATAAAATAAAAAAGATGCAACATTTCATCATAGGCACACATTTACACTTCATTTTAAGCTGTACCCATGGCATGTTTCTATAGTTTCCCTTTCTAAATCTCAGTTTCTTTGTCTGTGAAAGGAGCTAATATTAAGTGATTTTTTGGGTCCCTTCCAAATCAGGAATTTTTGGATACACTGGGTACAAAGTCTATATGTGTGTTTATATTATATAAGCCTTCCAAATCAGGGCGAGAGAACCATTGGTGGTAAGCATAGTATTTTGAAATCTTTTTTCTCTCAAAAGTTGGAAAACCATTCATGAAGAATATGCTAATATTTCCCCCTTTTAACAGAGCTTCATTTCACATCATACCAATTTTTTTTCTTTGTGAATCCCTGCAAATTTAATCTTTCTAAGCTGTATAACAGAGTCTAGCAATTAGCATTTTTCATTCACTTGATTTTTTCTTCATGGATAGTTAGATCCAACTCATGTGAATAATTATATTTTTCCTTTAGGAGGCTCTATCATATTCTAAGATTTGATATGATCAACATGGTGTCATTTACAAAGAGAAGCAAGAGAAAGACATTTACATCTAGAGGTAATAATTCTCAATATATTTAGGCTTTCCACTGGAAAAATACATCACAGAGGTAAATACCATTTGCCTATTTTATACATTAATATAAATAATAAAAAATACTTGAAAAGTTATTTCTAATACTATATATTTCAAGGAATAGTGTATAATTTTGACATATATGATAAATACCTTGTTAGAGAGTCAATAAAACATTATTTGGTACAATAAAAAAAATTGACAAAAGCTACCAATCAGGCTTGATTTCTATTTTGTTGATTGTTTAGATTTGTGGCAGTGTTGGAGAAACTGTCAATGTAGATTTTTCTTAAAAGTGTGTCATAGGCACTTTTTTGGAGGGGTCAGTTGTTAAATATTTACCAGCATACCTCTGATTTGGAGTCAGAAAAAAAAAGAATAATAGCTAACATCTATATAGCACTTACCATGTGCCAAGGACTGTACTAAACACTTTAGAATTAATATCTCATTTGATTCTCACAATAACCTTGGAAGGTAAGTGCTATTAGGTCAGTTTAGGAAAATTTGGATTCAAACCCTACTGATTAGCTGTGTGGTCCTGGGCAGGTTTTTGAACCCCTTTGATCTTGTTTCTTAATGTAAATTCAAGATAATATTAACACAACATCACACAGTTGTTATGAGGATCAAATGAGGTAACATAGGTAAATGCTATTTACATAGTAGCCCTTAGGAGAGGCAGGTGTTCTGATTCACACTAGCAGGAAGAATCCCGACAAGGTCAGATCACATCTGAAGTATCATGTCATTTGTCAAGAGAATCAAAGGAAGGACACCGGCATGTAAGGTGGAAAATGAATGTATAACTCATACAGGATTGACAGCATGTATGAGAGGTAAGATGCATGCAAGAGGGAAGGCTCAAATTAGTAACATATTCTCATGGATCTTTGGAGGACATTGAAATGAAGTAATTCCAGTTTAAGTCAAATGATTATTTCTTATAGAATATTTTCTTTTTAAACATTTTTCTTTAAGGATGTGATGAAAGGAAGAGAACTTTTGCTATTTTATTGATTTAACTGAGTATCATTGATAAATGAAGATGATTTGGAAGGGACAGGAGAGCCTCCTATGATGTTTCTAAAACCATGTCATATACCTGACCTAAGATTTTCAAAATTCTGCCCACATGGTGGAAGAATTTCGTTAGTTGAAGATATTACTAGCTGCATGCTAGGTAAAGAAAGGAACAACTCCACATGTTGTTTCCCTGTAATATACTTAGTATACAACAAAGAACTGGATAAGAACCTTCAAGTTAAATCAACATGTACTTTATTACTTGATAGCTTAAGTACATAGGTGGATATGAGCCAGAAGAGCAAAAAACAGTTTGGAAAATGTGACTCACTATCAAGAAACAAGAGGCCAAAAACTTGTGGACTTCCCAGAAGCCTCTCACCTCTGTATCATTAGTATTGTTTTCTACAAAGGAGTTGTATGTATGGGGAACAATGAATCACAGAACAAAAAAGTAAATGATGTCTTAAAAGATAAAATGACATTATTGAAGTGGGAGTAATTAATTTCTAAATCTATTCTCAGTATAAAAGCAGATTATCAACATTGAATTTGAAAATAGATTACTAAGAAGGTATCATCTGCAAAGAAAAATGACACCATGTTCAGCTATTTAAATAAGTTACTCACTTTTAAAAAAGAGAAATGGATAAAGGAACAGATATTGGACAATCATGTCCATAGAAAGAGGTGGAAAGAACTTAGAGCCCAGCTCAGTCAGCAGATACTTGATCTCCTTACTAATAAGAAAGATATGTAGCCAAAGAATATATCAATTTAGCATGTAAATTAATTTCCAAATCTTATAGGTGAAGCCTGTTGCAAAATTATAAGCAATATAGTCTCATAAATAGCAAGAAGGAATGGAAGGGAAAATGAATTATAGAAGAAAATCAGTTAAGCCAGAAAATCCCAGAAGTATTAACTAATGAGCAAAAAGATATTTCAATTCTTACTGTGTGCTAAGAACTCTTTAAAGTGTTGAGGATACAAAGAAAAGGGGAAAAAGCAGTTCCTATTCTTACAGAACTCAGAATTTAATGGAGGAGGCAACTGTGTACAAACAAGATTTTGACTGGAGCTGGAAGGAAGCCAGCAAAGCCAAAAGGTAGAAAAGAGGAGGGAGGGATACTTTTGTCACTGCTGAAAATTAGTAGATTCTATGTCTGCCAGTATTAGAGAAGACATTTTGAAGTAAGGAAATATATGCAAGACGAAGCCATCCCATTTCTCCTAATTTCCTGATGACGATTTGATTCTTTCTTGAAAACTGTTCCTTCAATCCACCATCCTCCAATGGGAACCGCCATTTTCAAGGATGACATCTAAAAGGCATTTGAAAAAATGATTCCTAGCCCTCCAACAAGCTTGAAAGGGGAATTTTTCTTTGTATGACTAAATCAAGATAATTGGTTTTAAACTGAATAGCAATGCACCGAGTATCAATTAAGCAATGTGAAAATGGCAGCACTCTCTTGTTTTCAAGCCTTTTCTTTCTCTCTGATGCTCCACATTTGCTTCTATCAATCTCCTGATGATAAAAACAGAGTCCTGGTAAATGATGAAAATACCATATAAACAAGAGCGGGAGAGCAGGAGTGAGTCGTGCCAAACAGCGTTTGCTGCAGAGTGCACATAGCAATTTTCATTAAGAGCTCTTATTAGAAACAAACATGGCCCCAGATTTCAGAGAAAGAATTGGCAGTTCTCTATCCACAGGAAATCTACTTGACTGTGTCCTCCTCTGTATCAAGCTTCTTAATCCTGTGGAGATAGATGGGGCCCGAGTCCTAGGGATTAAGTCATTTAGGCAGTGGTTCCCTCCCTTCCTCCACACCCAACCAATTTGAAAGTGATAATTTAAGCAAATAACTTCTGTTGCAGTGATGGTTTAAATGAGACCCAGTGGCTAGTTTGAACCTTTTCTCTGAATTAATTGTTTGACCAAAGTGACCAGGTTAGCCGTTTCATTGACCAATCAACAGGCACTTACTATGTGTCAGGATGTGCCCATCAAGTCAAAACAGCTAAACAACTGAAGTAGATGCCTTCTCCTGACAGGATTGGGCAAAAGTGGAAGGATGAAAGCGAGCTGGTTGTTTCATCTTTTAAAGAAGGGAAGGATTCAGACCCCAGTTGATATTTGGTGAAGCTCATGGACTCCTGAAAATCTTGTTTTTTAAATGCATAGGATAAAATACTTAGGAATAAAAAGGAAACGAATTCTATTGATATAAAGATGTAAATTTTTGTGATCCAAGTTCATTGACTCCTTGAAAATCATTGATGGAGCCCAGGTTTAGAACCCTGCTCTTTAAAGCATAAAGTATAGATTCCCCAAGGCTAGCTAACTGGTTCGCTCACAAGAATGTTCATCCAAAGCTCTAGACCCGAAGAAATGAGTGTCAAAGGAGATCCAACCCAAGTGATTCATGAGGATAAATATTTTTCCAAACTCCTACACATGCAGAGGTTCTACACCTGGACAGATCATAGTGTTAGAACCTGAGAGAGCACAGAGACCAAACTGAGGAAACTGATGTCCAGAGGTCACCAGAAAGAATGGGCATTCATCATCTGGCCCCAGATCTCATCCCTTTTCTCTGAATTCCTCTGCTTTATCTACCTTTTCCTTAAGATGAAAATGAGAAGTGAGAAAGTCGGAAGGAACCTCCCTCTACACTGCCCTAAATGGGGTAACTGGACTTAGAAAAAACCCAAATCTGACACTGACTATAGGTAAGCCCTTCATCCCCCAAAGCCTCAGTGTTTTCAGCCTTATAAAGGAGATAATCACACCCAGACTGTCCACTTCACAGAATTGTTGGGAATGGATGAAGATTGAAAGAGAATGAAGAAGATAGCATTTGGAATCAAAGCTTTGGGTTTAAATCTAGCCTCTGACACATAGGAACTAAGGTATCTACGGTACCTTCAGCAAGTACTCTAGACCTCCTGGGATTCAGTTTTCTCATCTGTAAAGTGAATAAGAAATTTGATCTAGATGACCTCTGTTCTGTCTCCCTTGAAACCTTTGACCCTTAATGTTCAAATGAGAAAATGAAGTCATGTGTGAAAAGTGCTTTTTGTCATCCCTTCATGTACTCTAAAGGCAGAACTTGTCATTAGTTCTACCTGCCGCAGAGGAGTGTTACAAAAAAAAGGGTTTTGTAAAACTTAGAACACTCTACGGATTATGTCATATCATATTATATTTGACATATCACATGTTATGTTATATCACATTATGCTACATTATACAGTGCTGTTATATCCTACTACATTGTAACATTAACTTACATTATATTTTAATAGCACATTATGCTATGCTCTATCAGGTTACATAACATCATCAATATGTCATGTCATGATATGTCATATTATATTATCTCTAGGTATGGCATCTTTTCATTCTCTCATATCTCTGAATATTCTCATTTCCCTTCCAGTGGGCTCCAAACAGCCCAACTCCCATCATTCCCCCCAGGAATGGCAGAGACAATCTCTGCTTCCAGTGGCTGTGCTTTCCATGAACTCCCTTATGGCCAAACACCAGATTTTTAGTAACAGAGCTGGGCTAACAGAGCTCAGCTAAAATTGTAGAATGGCAGAGCCGGACAAAGTAGCAGCTCATCCCGTACAACCCCCTCACTTGAAGATCATGAAATGAAATCCCAGACTGGCAAAGAGATTTGCCCAGAAAACGAAGGGGAGAGCCCGAACCAGAACTCAGATCTCCCAATTGCCAGACCAATGTTCTTCCCACTATACTATGTTATGACAAGTTGGGTTGTGCAAAAAGAAATGCTTTTTTTCCCTTTTGAAGAGTTGTCATAGAAATAGTAGGTTTCCTTTTTCGATGAGCTTTCATCAGCAGACAGGTATGTCTCAGGCAGGTGTTTGGAAGTGGCAATTTCAACTAAAGACAGAATGTTAGCAGTGGCAAATTGGTTAACTATGTATTACGGTGCTTAAGAAATGGAAATAATGATAGTATGTCTTATTTATACTTTCTTCCTTTTTTGTTTTTAATTGGAAAGGAGATGTGTTGATTTTTCATACTTAAAAGAGGTAAGAGGTAGGTCGTCCCAGCGTTTAGCAATAGGTGTTCCTTACCTAAGTGATATATGAATGAAGAAAAAAAGACTCGGAGCTCATACCATATATATTTTGCTTATGCAATTGGGGCAAAGGGAATAGTCCTGAGTCGAGGAGGAAAAAGTGGGATCTAATGGCCATCTCAAGTTCAGCTTCGTTCCATAGAGAGGTGATGGGCTTTCAAAGTCTTCATCTATCTCTTTTTATTTCCTTTAGGGTAGAGACTTTTTTTATCTTTTACATTTACATCCCTTGTTTCTAGGACAGTTTCTTAGGTTTCTAGCTCTAGGGTACCCAGGACCCAGTAGCCACCTACTAAATGCTTCCTGATGGATTAACTGATTGATGGGTTCCTGTAAACAGGTTGCCTCTTATTCATGTTCTGTGAGGCTCCCCTACCTCTGCTACCTTGAGTGCCTGTCTGGGACCCAGAACCCTTTTACCCTCATTTGAAAAAACCTAGACTTGAGTTGATGTAAGTTATATTTAGAGATTTTCCTGGAGTAAGTCCAGCTAGGGGCAATGAGCCAAAGATGGAAAAAGATTCTTTTGGGGGGTCAGCCCTCAGATCAAGCAAGATGTGTATCAGCCAAAAGATCTCATGGGGGAGCCTCAGTCATGATTATATGCCAAAGAGAAAAGAAATTGCAAAACAACCTTGTAAGGAAAGAAAAGCTGGTGTATGGTCATGACATTGAATGATCCCCAGGGTTTTTGTTTGTTTGTTTTGTTTTATTTTTTTAAAGAAATGCCCATCTTTTTACTATCAGTTTTCTCCTGGTGGCATAGAATGCCACAGTCTTCCAAGAATTAGGAGCAGGTAAGAATCCTGTGGTTGGGGGGCTTTCTGTTTATTGGTTATGGATTTCAGATGGAACATTCAAGGGGAGACCTCCCTGGGATTTGAATCCCCACTTTGACACTTGTTGTGTAAATTTTTAGGCAATTTGGATATTTAGAATTCTTATCTGTACAATTCTTATCTTTCTACCCCATTATCAGCAACAAGGAAGTGCAGAGTGGAAGCAGCATAAATCACGTCATCAGAGAGAGTGTGTCATGGAAATGGTTCTTTTCTTCTGAGAGAGGAGAAACAATAGTGTCTTGTTGGTATCCAGCAAGTATTAAGAGCTGTAGAGAAGGCTCCTTCTCTCTAAGCTGGGGTTTGGGTGGATCCCCCAAGACAATTTCCAGGATTCCAGAGGATAAGGATCCCAGAAGAAGAGAAAGGACAAATATCTGCATTGATGGGCAGGGCCCACATGGATGAGATGAGATCACAGATCCACTGAATTAAAGAAGTCTGGAGTTATAAATGATGCTATTCCCAATAGGCTTTTCATCAGTAACAAATTGAAAACAACACAATATAACACATACCTTTCAGCTGCAACATAGACTAGCATGACTTCAAGGAGATGAAGCATAAATTTATTAATTGCGATAAAATGAAATCATTTGTGGCACAATATGGCTCATGGAAAGAGTCTTGGTTCTAGAGCCATGGGAACAGGATTCAAGTCCTGCTTCTGAAAATGTGTGTCCTTGGCAAATCACCAGCCTGTCTGAGTCTCAGTTTCCCCCTCTGTAAAATGCTGAGGTTAGTTGGACCTTGAACCCAGGTCTCCTAAGGCTGTTTCCCCATAAAGAATGAATCCATTAATGTCAAACTGTCTCTGAGGGCTCAAGGTGGAGCAGGAAGACCAGTAAAGTCCCACTGGGGAAGAAACCCAAAAGAGGTGATCCCAAAGCTTTCTAGTCTTGTCTCTTTCTGGTTAGGAGAGAGAGCTGAGAGACCTACTGTTAAGGGATAGGTCAGTTCTCCAAAGCCTCCACAGCTGTGGATCAGAGCATCTGAAGGAGTTGCGGGGCAGCCTTTGCTGACACAGGTGTTGCAGACTGGGAATGAGAGAGATTGGAGGCAGAGGGAAGAGGAGGGAAGTCAGACAACACAATGGCCTCTCAGTCAGAGAGGTCAGAGAACAGCAACCACCTCTCAGTCTCCTTGTATCATCCTCTCACAAGAGGAAATCCATTCTGGGTTGGATCTCCAGCATCCACTGTCAGGTGGGTCCCATGTATTCCAACAGCTCTCCCGTGTATTCCAGCACTGTACTGCACCCCGTTTTCCCCTCAGTGGCACTAGTGAAGATTTTGTGTTTTGCTAAGTGGAACCCTTGTGATGGGCAGTTGGGTCAAAGTGTCTATTAGGCCACTGAAATTAGCCCAGAAAGTAAACTCACTCCTAAGGTTTGCTCTCCAGGAAGTAATAATGATGCCCCATTTCTACATCTTTCTTGTGAGAACACTTTCCTCAAAAGAGACAATGAGGGGAGCCCAACCAGGAGAATGAATTATATAATGACTACGATGTGGTAGAGACTGAAGAACTCATTGAGTGCAGGGAACGACCATGATTCCAGAGGACAGATAATGAAACACTCCACTCATCTCCTGACAGAAAGGTGATGGACACAAGTTACAAAATCAGACATACGTTTTCAGGTACAGCCAATGTGGGAGGTTTTTCGATTGATTAGACATATTTTCTACAGGGTTTTTTACTTCCTTTTCCCCCAATTTTTAGATAGATATTTGAAGGAAGAGATCAGAACCATTGACCTGGTTCTGCTCCTTTATTCTGTATCAAGTTCATAAAATTCTTCCCAGGTATCTCTGAAACTGTCTTTTCCATCAGATATAGACCCATTTGGGGATGTGGCCATAGTAGAAATTTTGTTTTGCTTAAATATGTTGTTGAATCATTCTATTTGTGTTCAACTCTCTCTGACCCCATTTGTGGGTTTTTTCACAGAGATACCGAAGTGCTTTGCCATCTCCTTCTCCAGCTCATTTTACATTTGAGGGAACTGAGGCAGACAGGGTAAAGTGACTTGCCCAGGATCACACTGCTAAGAAGTGTCTGAGATTGGATTCAAATTTAGGTCCTGGACTCCAGGGCCAGCATTTAATCCACTGTGCCACCTAGCTGCCCTTTGATTAGCTATACTTACATGATGAGTTCTATTAAAATGAAAAGTTACAGGTTGAATTTGTTCTATATTTTTTTAAAAAAGCCAACAGTACATCCTAGAGATTCATAATTTTCTGTACAATTCTGTTTCACTTTAGCATTGTATATGGAAATGGTTATTTAAAATTTTTTGGTGTTTGTTAAATTCATAATTTTTTTTTAAAGAAACAGATTGAAACTAAGCAAAAACTTCAATAGAAATAGGAAACGACCCTTAATGGCAGCTGCCTCCTCTCTTTGGCTAGCCAGGCTCCCACCTGAGAACTACTCACATCATTTTTTTTTTTTTTTGAAAACAGCAGCAAGTTCTGAACAGTCTGGGCTGAGTTTAGTAAGCAGATAAGCTTGTTTTGCAGCTGCCTACATGACAGTCCTAATCACACACTCTAAATGGAAATGCTGGTCCCCTTTGCTGCATGTTAAACTAAAAAACGAATGTCAACTAGCCCCGTACCCAGAATACTCTTGGGAAGAAATGTTTCCCAGATCTACAGAGATATATGGGAGAGATTACCCCAAGCCCTGGAGTTATGGATCCTCTTATCCCTTTCACTGCTGGGAAAGTAGAGCTTTCATAGGATGGCACTTTCTCCAGTTATCAAGACTCTTAAGAGGCTGCTTTTGTGGACATCACCCCCATCAAAAGTAATATGTTTTTTATACAGTTAGGTGGCTGGGTCTGAGATGAAGTCCACCAACTTCGAGGGAAGTCTCTAAGAATCAGGGCTTCTCTGACTATTTAAACAAGAAACAGAGACCAATAATTCTCTTTTGGGTCTCTTGACTCCTGCAGATTGTATTTTCTATTTTCTATTTTGTATTGAAATTGTCTGAGTCTTAGTGGACAGCGTGAACAGACTGATAGGGTGAGTCATTCGTAGCTGAATGGACTAGCCGGGGAGGGAAGGCCATCACATTAGGGAATGAATGCTTTGTGATCTATGGAATTCTTCCGCATTCTCCAACCATCATTCTCCAACATGACAATCTACCCCCAGCTGAAAGCAAAGAATTCAAAGAACTCTATTGCATTAGAGTTTTCAATTTGGGGATGTGAAAGCTAGCATTGTGCAAAACGAGAGATCTGAACATTATCTATTTAGAAGGGCCCTGACAAGTCTGCTCTTCCATGCTACATTCTACCCCCAGATAATGAAATCGGTTTCCAAAGACAATTTCACCGAGAACTGAATTTCAGTATCTAAGAATGGAATCTTATCTAATCATTGGGTGGTAATGATGACCAAGAACCAGGGACTGACTGACACCTGACTCTCTTGGTTTGTTTCGAGCCAAGTAAGTACATGTCTTACCAGCAAATTTTAAGCACAAATTAAAAATAAAAAAAAATCGATCCTATATAAGAACAATGGAGATGGGGAAAGGAACCCGATGTATGATTTTATTGGAATGGGGAATTCTCCAGATGAAGAAACTGCCTATAACAATGCAAGTCAGCACCTTCTCCATAACTTATACTCTCTAGGGAGTTTCTTAATAGTTTAAGTGACTTATCCAGGTTCACAGAGTCAGTATTGAAGGCCACAAGAAGAGGCATATACAGTTGAGAATCTATCCTGCAGAGAAAAGATGCTTAAATTGTATAAAAATATCCATGGTAACATCATTTGTCATAATAAATTATTAAGGAAAACTCATGAGAACAAGTATCGAAAAATGTCTGAACAAGTGACATTTGAATGTAGGAGAGTATTATTCATATGAAATGCTGACTGCAAAAATCCAAATACAGAATATTTTGAATCCTCTCTTATGCTCTGCTTTGTACATAGTAGTGTTTTTTTTTCCTATTTTGTAGTTTTAAATAAATGGATTTTTAATGATTTTTAGGAAATTAAAAAAATAAATACAAGAAGACTTCCAAGGAGTGGTGCTGAGGGAAGAAATCCTTTACAGATTGAGTCTAGCTATACAAATAATAATATTGTAAATTAATGTCATTTAATGGATAATTAATGTAGATAACAATGTATACAACAATGATTGCAATTCAATTAAAAGATGTGCTGAAGAAAAATTGTTCAGAAAAGTTTTAGAAACAAAAACAAGCAGGATATTTTTGTTTACTACTTTGCCAAAATAAAAAAATAGCTAACACACAAGGCTTTAAGATTGGCAAAGTGTTTTATATATATTTACTCATTTGATCCTGACAATAATTGTTGGGGGCGGTAGTTGCTATTATTATCATCATTTGACCAATAAGCAAACTGAGGCATAGTTAAGTGACTTTCCCAAGATCTCAGGAGTGTGGAGCATCTGAGGCAGGATTTGAATTTAAAATTAAGAAATGTGCATATGCCAATGAAACTGTGATTTCCTGGATCTAGGAGTTCCCTCCAATGGTGCAGGTCAAAGCTTGACCATCTCATGCATCCCTTATCCATTTTCTTCCAGAAATTCACCATAATTCACCATTCATCCCCCAATTGTTTTCATTTCTTCTGATATTTTTGGGAAACAGTGAAACTTTCTTGACTGCCCACCTACCATCCCTTGCACTCACCATATGACCAGTCCATATTCTCTACCTGTCATACAGTTTCTTGGGGATAACCATTACTCCTGGTCTTCTCTGTGGTTCCTTATTGGTTACTTGTTGCTGACTACTCACACATGCCCTCATCCTTTGCCATTTCCCATAGAGGGGGATACCCATGGTTCTTCAGACTCTGATATTAGCATCATGGTAAAGCGCTCTACCCAAAAGATGAGCTTTGGCTCCCATGAGTAGCTTGAAGTCAGCAAAGTAACTCTGCCACTCCCAGTAGCCTTACATCTCACTCTGCATTCTCCATTTCAATGTCATATTCACATAGTCATTGTTTTTAAAAATGAAATAATCATATTGATATTAAAATTTTTTGTTTGTATATTAGAATATTTCATGCATATTGTATATATTTATTATATATGTGTGTATGTATATAAATTCTTATATACATATATATATATATATATATACACATACACAGACAGAAAGACATAGTAGGGGCAGCCAGGTGGCTTGGTGGATAAAGAACTGGATCTGGAGTTGGGAAGACCCGAGTTCAAAATGGAATTCAGACATTTCCTAGCTTTGTAACCCTGAGCAAGTCACTTAATCCTGTTTGCCTTAATTTCTTCATCTGTAAAATGAGCTGGGGAAGGAAATATCACAGCCCTCGTGTATATTTGCCAAGAAAACCCCAAATGGAGTTATGAAAAGTTAGACATGACTCAACAACATGATATATTAAATGGTTGCTTTTATTGACCATGACTCAGAATTTTTAAAGGTCTATGAACTCTTCAACCCCTGCATTTTCTCTGTTCTTTCCCAGTAGGAAAACTTTTCTAAGTGCATTCATTGACTTGCTGTTTTTCTAGCAGCAATGGGTAACACTTAGTCATTATTTTATCTTATCCAGGAAACCTCATAACCGAGCTTAATATCTCGCTAGGGTCTGGGTGCAGTTTGTGGCCAGGATGTGTAGTGTTCCCTAGAATGATTGAACACACATCCTTGTCTTCTTCAGCCACTTGTTCTGATACCCCAGTAAGCTAAAGAGCTCTAGACAGTGCAGTTGTGCCATCATGGCCTTCCAAGCTCATAGGAGCATCAAGGCCAACATTCCCATTTTATAGATGAGCCAACTGAGGCACAAGAGCAGTTGAGAGAGAATCACACAGCTAGGAAGCATCCGAGGCAAAATTTGAAAGCAAATACGCCTGAGTCCAAATTCAAGGTTCTCTCTACTGTGACATCTCTCAGTCTAGTTGGCAAAAACAAAAGATAAAGGAGTGAAGGAAGGTAACAGCCAGTACTTTCCACTCATATCCTGGTGATGTCAAGAAAAAGTAAGGAAGAGGGCAGCTGAGTGAGATAGTGGATGGAGAACCAGCCCAGTCGGGGGGCCTGAGTGCAAATCTCACCTCAGATGCTCATTAGCTGTGTAATCCTAGGCAAGTTATTTAACTGTGACTGCCTTCCCTGCCCCCAAACACAAAAAAAGCTCAGCCTTTAGCTCATTCTATGGTCATGGCCATAAGGGACTGCAGTGAGCATAAGCGGAGGGACAGTCCATGAGCACAAAGATCCAAGCGTGGAGCTCCATGTGAAATTCCACCAAATGTTTTCTAATCGTCGTCTCGTTTAATCCTCACGAAGCTCCGTGACACGAGTAAGTTCTCTAGGTTTTGTTCTCCTTAGAGGAAGCTGTAGCTCAGACTTTCCCACGAGGGACTTATTCAGAAGGCCAGTGAGTGTCAGAGGCCGGACTTGACCCTGGGTCCGCTCCACTCCTTCCAGTCTGCCCGCAGCCGGGTGGGGGGGAATGGGGACCAGCTGCACCTGCGGGGCTGGAAGCTTCTGGGGCAGGATGCTCTTGTCTGTAGCGGAGATGCCCAGGTGCAGCCCTGCATCTAAGTGTTAGGTTGGAGAATCAGGCTGCCCCCTCCCCCAAGAAAAGGAAGCCCTAAAACACTTTATTCTGACTAGTGGAGATGGGGACTCAGACCCAAGTGGGTTCCCCCACTGCTGAGAGGTCCCCAACTTAGACCATTGTAGAGCCTTGAACTGGAAGCCATGGAACTGCAGAGAGTTTGACGCTGTCTTCTGGCAGTCTAAGAGCTGCAGCTCTGCATTTAATTCCTTTTCAGGGAGCAGTAACACCCTCCCCTGCTCACTGTAGGAACTACAGCAGGTGTTAACTGCAGAGCAAGTGGAGAAAGGCTGCCCCTTGGGAGCCAGACTGGTAAGTATTATATATATTGGTTATATATTGGTATATATATATTATATATATTGGTATGGTACAGTACAGCATCCTGCATATAGAGCTGTAAGGTCCCTCAGATCTGGTCCAAGCTCTTCACATTTTACAGATGAGGCAATTGAGGTCTGGAGAGGTTAAGTGACTTGTCCAAAGTCACATAGGCACTACATTTTAGAGGTGCTTTTTGGGGATTCTCTGATTCCAGAGCCCATTTAGTTTCCAGGGTGCCACCTTGCCCCTCACATTTCTTTTTCTTTTTTTCCAAAAGGTTTTCATTTATTCAGTTAAAAAAGTGAGTTCTGCTGAAATCTAGTTTTGTTCTAATAATGTCAGATAAATAGGTCATTATTGCCCAGCTTAATGCTTTTGATTTCTTTTTTTTTAAATAATATCATTAAAATAAAATCACTCTTTTATCTACCCATGTCAATAGCTGCAGTAAAACCCAAATAGAAGGATTTATATTTAGGGCATTTCCTACTCAGTATCCATGAGACCTGAAAATACTAAGAATGAAGAATTCTGGGAGAAATATATCTCCCCTCCCCAAACATACAATATAGTATCATCTCTTCCCAATGTGTGCTGCTGGCTTATGATACTGAAGGAGGAGCTATGTACTAAAGATATCTCAGTCCAAATGTGTGTCATTCTTCTTTTTTTGACAGTATTTTACTTTTTTCCAAATACGTGTAAAGATGTTTTTCGACATTCATCCTTGTAAGACTTTGTGTTACATATTTTTTTATTCCTCCCTCTTTCACTTTCCTTCCCCCTTCCCAAGGCATCAAACAATCTGACGTAAGTTAAACATGTGCAATCCTTTTAAATGAAGTTCCATATTTGTCATATTGTATAAGAAAAATCAGACCAAAAGGGGAAAAAACATGGAAAAGAAAAAGCAAACAAACAGGTGAAAATACTATGCTTCAATCTGCATTTAGTCTCTATGGTTCTCTCTCTGGATGCAGTTGACATTTTCTACCCCAAGTCTATTGGAATTGTCTTGGATCACCACATTGCTGAGAAGACCTAAGTCTATCATGGTTGATCATCATGTAATCTTTTTTCCTGAGGCAATTGGGGTAAAGTGACTTACTTACCCAGGGTCACACAGCTAAAACGCATTAAGTGTCTGAGGTCAGATTTGAACTCAGGTTCTTGTGACTTCAGGGCTGGGGCTCTATCCACTGTATCAACTAGCTGCCCTGATCATCACATAATGTTCTGGTTTTGCTCACTTCACTCAGCATTTTGCTCATTAAGTCTCAGCAGACTTTTGAGAAATCAGCCTGTTCATTATTTCTTATAGACCCATAATATTCCATTATATCCATATTACCATAACTTATTCAGCCATTTTCCAATTGATGGCCAACCATTATATGTTCAGTTCTTTACCACTACAAAAAAAGAGCTGCTACAAACATTTTTTGCACATGTGGATCCTTTTCCTTCTTTTTGCCTCCCAATTTTCTCTTACTGATTCCTGATTCTTTTCTTTGGAGCCAAACAGAACACAATTAATCCCTCTTCTACCCAACAGCCTTTGAATACTCAGAAATGTCTATCGTGTTCTTCTTTATCCTTCTCTGCTTTGAGCTAAACATTCCCAGTTCCTTCATCTGATCCCTGTATGACATATTTCTGAGGTACCATCTCTCCCCCTTCCCCCTTGGCTTTTGAACTACACTTAAGAGTCTTTATGACCCAATTTAGCAGCAGATTGTATTCTGCCAATGTTCTCCAATCATAAGCTTCCCAATCAAAATGTCAATGACTTGAGCTTGGGGAGAACATCTACTTTTTGTAAGCACAGAGCTGAACCCATTAGGGTTGTTTTATAAATGCTTTTGATTGAGCAAACCCTGAGATACAGAAGGTCTAAGTGATGGGACTGAATCCATGGCAACTTCAGGGCACATCCTGCAGGCTAGATCTTGTTTGGTAGCCCTTAAAGCTTATTTTCTTGTAATTGGATTGTTTTTTCTCCTAAGAGGGAGTCATGAAGGGAAGAAAAGTGGATGATTAAGAGTTTGAGCTTGTAAGCTTTCGGTTTGTATTCAGTTGAATTGCAATTCATTTCAAGAAATGCTAATTGTATACCTCCTACATACAAAATGCAATTCTAGGGAGGGAGGCTGCAAAAGCAAAAACTGTCCTGTCCTGAAAAGGTATGCATTTTGTCAGATGATGCAACACGAGGTGGTATTGTATATCAGGTAGAGTACTGATCTGGAAGCCAGCTTGGGACCCTGATAGCTTAACATCCTGGGCTTTGGTGCCCTCAATTATATACTGAGAAGTTGAAGTGGATGACTTGTAAATGATTTTACAGCTCTAAATCTCAGCTCTCTATAATACAAGTAAACTTGGAGAAGGAGAGAGCACTGGGCCTTGGGGGTCAGGGAAACATCCACAAGGAGGGGTTATTTGAGAATAAATAGGGAGCCACTGAAAGTTTCTTAAGCTAGGAAATATCGTGGTCAGATCTGTGTCTCAAGAAAATTGCTTTGGTACATGTGTGATGGATGAATTAGAGTGGGAAGTGACTTCAGGCAGGGAGAGCAATTGGGAAAGTATTGCAATATTCCAAATGGAGACCCTAGAACTGCAGAAGGAGCTGATGCTACCTGCTGGAGAGTGCAAGAGCTGTAGGCTGAGTGATTGGCAGAGAAAGCTTTGCATTTACTTAGTTCATTTTCAGGGAGCAGTGATACCGCCTCCTGGTCACTGTGGGAAATATTTAAACAGTCCCATAAATGGACCTATAAAGATGAACAGGGAACCATTGATGCTAATCCTTTGGGCAAAATGGAGATCCATCATCTGTCCTGTCATGAAGACTTGTCGATTCATAGACATTGCCACTTGATCTGCCAAAGCAATCTCCAAATTCCCAGCATTTTCCATCAGTCTGGCCACTGCTTTCTTATTACTTCAGGGTTTCTCCATCCACATTGCAGGGTATATATTGTTCCCAAATGTTTCTTGAAATCAGAGACTATCTTGCCTTTTCTGTTTCTGTCCCAAATGATTAGAAGCACAATGCTGGGCACATAATGCTTAGAAAATGCTTTTTCATTCATTCATTCACTTCATCAACTAATTCTAATGATGACAAATCTTTGTTATCTACTCTCCTGGGCACAACTCCCAGCTCAACCCAACAGCCAGTCTATAGATGGAGAAACATTTGGTGAACTCCTGCCTGCTCAGTATTCTCACCATTGTGACTGACAGTGGGCTCCCCCTTCATCCAGGTGATACCAGAGTGCTCTCTTCAGTGGGCATCCGTTGACATCATTTTGCAAATTTGGGACAAAAGAGATCTCAGTGGAAGAGGAAGAGGAAGATGCCCTCTGGGGGTCCCTCCCCCACAGTAATAGTGATTCCAGAGTGCTTCATATCCATCCCCATTTGTCAGATTTCACATCATTAGCCACTACAGAATCAAGAAATCCAGATGAACACACTAACATCCTAATACTTTTCCTTAGTTCCCTTTGGAGCTTGGAGGTGTTCCTGAGGCTTCCTTCAAGCCGTGGGGTATTTCTTATGTGATGATAGCTGTGACTTCCCATCACTTAGCTTTGACTCCCTCATCATTGTGAAGCTCTGGCTCCATTATCTGGAAAGTGGTTCATGACCGTAATCCTCAGAAGGGCCTTCTCCCTCTGAATACTATTAGTGACCTCACAGGAAAGGGGCTGATTTTCCTCGCTCACTAAATGCATAACGCTGGCTGTTTAAAACGGATGAATTGAGCACCCGCTCCTAGATGGTGCTCCTGCGACCCTTCACCTCCTGGGGATGTCTATTGTTAGCGTCGAGCACAACTGAACGATAAACAAGAGAAAATAATTTATCTGTGCTCCTCAAAGTGCTATCTTCCTGAAGGCATTATCTCACATAATTTGTTAACATTAGAGCTCATGACTGCAGAAGGACCAGAGAATCAAAAGGTTCTAATGCGTTTTGCCAAAGGGAAATTTACCATCTGCTTGTCATCATGAATCATAGATGCCGAGAATAATATTTTAGAAGCCCCTGACAATGCGGGTGCAGGAACTTGTAAATGAAAATTACTGATGCTGCTTTTTTTTTAAATAGTCCAGAGGATAAATCAGAGCAGCAGTCTATAGGAAAATAGGTCCAAGATTTGAAATAGGAAAATAATAAAGTATATTATTGGCTTATTGTAATTCTAATAAATATCCCAAATCTTTACAATGCAATTACTCTGATTCAAATCTTACTGTCCCAATACATACTTTCCAAACGTGTTCGTAATAAAATTTTACTTGGAAATGTTGTCGGGCAAGCTGGTACAAGCTCTAGAAATCAGGGAGGTATGATGGTTATCTCCATGGTAGGCGTTATTTTTCAGAGGATTCAATGACATGCCATTCTTATTGGCAGCTTGGGTACAAGAAGTTGTCCCCCGAACTTAGAACTGACTCTCTCCCCAGCTATTTCTGGGAATCCTTGATTTTTTTTTTCAAGACTTAGCTCAAATATTAAATTCCATGTGAATTTTTTGCTTATCCCTCCAACTGCTGGTATTGCTTCCTCACAAAATATAATCAAAGAACTTTTATATAATGACTTATAGTTGGCAGAAATGCTTGACACAGCTTATCGCATTGATTTTCACAGGTCAAAACACCTTGACTACCATCATCCCTCACACTAGAGTAGAGATGATCCAGGACCCTGGACCTAAGAGCTTTTGGATAGCAAGACTTTTGTCCATAACCACGGTCATCCTTCTGGGAAATAACCCTTGTGAGGATGTAGTGGGGACGCTGCTGCTGTATCAAAGACTCAGAAAAGTAAGTTTTGGCCATGTCAAGTGGCCATCATCATGAACTGAAATCATTTTATTGGCATAAATGATATTGGAGAAGAGGACTGACCATCTGCTTTGATGCTTCCCCCTACATATCTTAAGAACTTACAATCTGATCTGCAGCTAAAGTCTTTCCTTTGTGAAGGCTCCTCCATTAGAGTATGATATCAAGAGGCAGGTTGGTTTTCTTTTTTATTTATCTCCAGCTTTAGCACAATCCTTTGCATCTTTTTTCAAAAATACGTTTTTCACTTATTCGTTCATTTACAACAATCCTGTGAGGTAGATGCTATTATTTCCCCTATTTTACAGATGAGGGAATTGGAACTAAGAAGGAATAAGTATCTGAAGCAGGATTTGAATTTGGGTCTTCTTGAATCCAGAAAGTCCACCACTTGATCCCTTGCATTTCTTTTTGCTTCCATGTGGATGTGTTGTTTCCCTTTGCAAAAAGTTAAGCTCTTTGAGGGGAAGGACTGTTGTAGTTTTTGTCTTTGTATCCCCAGTGCTAGCGCAGTCAAGGGATAGAGGCTATTTTATAATGTGTTTGGTGACTGGTAGGTGGATAAATATGGGGTTAAGTCAAAAAATGAAGACTTCTAACCAGTCTATTTAAATGTTGGAATTAATTTGCTCTTGATAAAAAATAAATGGCACATCTTCTCCTTTCCAATGGGACTGAAAATGTGCTAAAGATTTCTGTACATGAAATAGCTTCTGCAAATAACACTCTTTATTGTCCAGGATTTACAAGTTTTAAAAATAATAATAGATGCTATATAACCATATAAATATGCTTTTGCAGGAAGGACATTATGGAAAACGAAAAGAACAAGATTAAATATTTAACTAGTAGGAAAATCTGAATTAGGTGAATTTCAAGTTATGTCTTTAATACTATAGAAATGAGTAGATTTGTATGTGAGTGATGGAACTGGATTGGCCTGTTCTTCCTTCATACCAGTAGCTGTGAAAACACAGAATGCCTCAAAAAGCATAAATATAGGATTAAAAGTATAAAGATCCAAGAGGCAAGAGTATTCCTACAGTGAGGATGATAATTTGGTCATTAACATGAGTCTGAAATAAGGATTTTATCTCTTTTTAAAAATTCATTTATTTGCTTTGTTTTTCTCATTTGAAAAAAAGGGCAAAGAAAGGGGTTCCCATTTTCCTCTTTGTCCCTCTCCCAAAACTTGTGGGTTACGTAGAAAGGCAAGATGGATTTAAAAATGCAGCAGATTCTGGAAGCCCAGATGAGCAAGTCATTCATCAGAGATAACTGCACAAAGATGATGTTAGCTAAATATTTGTTAATGTTAATTAAATATTATATAATACCAAAAGTTGCCTTTTAACAACTCTCGGCATATAAACACACAAAGCAATCAACTTATGTGAAAGGTTGTTGTTTGTCCTTCATTCTGGAAGAAGACAATGTCATTAGGGAGGTGATACCATGACATGAAAACCAATTGTATTGCAGTGAGGGAGGGATGGGCAAGGTCACCTGCCTCGCTTGCCCCTCCAGAGCCATCTGGGTTCAGATATAAATCAAGGACACCTAGAGATGGCCCTGGATGCCTAGGGAGACCTTGGTCTTTTTAGGCTAAAGTCTTCAACAGATCTCAGTTTGAATGAGGCAACACCCATTCAGTGATCTTTCACCTACTTCAAAGAAATCTAAATAAATGTGAAAAACATGTTTCAGCCTCCACTTCCTGCTATGAGTTTCTATGTTGGTTTTATTCTTTTGGTCCTTTTAGACGAATGTAGTAGATGACCTCACAATTTTCTCAGATTGAGTCAAAATATCTTCAGATTCCTTGTCTTAAGGGTAGATTTATTCTATTCACATATACTGGAGGTCTAACCACATCACCCCTCCTCCCTCATTCAATAAACTCCAATAGCTTCCTTTTACTTTCAGGATCAAAGTAAAATCTTCTGTTTCTCTTTTAAAAACCCCTCATAATTTGGTGCCTTCTGACTTTTTTGCTCCTCATTTGTTGCAATCCAGCTATCCAGGACCACTATCCTCTCTGCTCTTTTCCCTAGCTCTCCTCCTGAGGCTGGAAGACTTTCTGTTTCTGGTTCCCTTGGAGTTCTCCAAGTTTCAGCTGAACTTCCATCTTTGGCAAGAAGGCTTGACCAGCACTTTCCCTCTGGGCACCCCCCATTTATTCTGTACACACACACACACACACACACACACACACTCATTTATTTTTAGCATTCATTTTAAAAATTTTGAGTTCCAAATCTTTTCTTCCTCTAGCCCTTCCTCCAACCATGGAGAAGCCAAACAATATGATTTCTATTATACATGTGAAATCATGCAAAACATTTCCATATTAGCCATATTGACAAAAAATCCCCCCCAAAAAAAATAAAGTGAAAAAATGTCTGCTTCTCTCAGCATTCAGAGTTCATTAGTTCTGGATTTTTCGTCGTGAGTCCTTTGGGATTGGTTTGGATCATTATACATATCCTGTACATGTCTTGTTTGCATATAGTTGTTTGTATCTTGTATATCTCATTAGACTAAGAGAAGAAGGATTGTTTCTCCATTTCTTTTTAATCTCAGTACTTGGCACTGTGTTTGCCACATGGGCAGCTATGAAGCACTGAATTCACCTTCCTGAATTCAAATCTAGCCTTAGAAACTGACTAGCTTTGAGACCCTGGAAAAATCACAAAAGGCAACTTTTGGTTTTATATAATATTTAACATCATCAGTTTCCTCATCTATAAAATGAGCTGGAGAAGAAAATGACAAACCAGTCCACTGTCTCTGCCAAGAAAACCCCAAATCATGTCACAAAGTGACTGAACTCCAACAGCAATAAACGCTCGCTGTTCAGTATTGTTCAAGCTTCACTCCAGGTCTGCATGGACCAAGAGAGGGAACAGTATTTAAGACGCTCATAGACTGAAGCTGACATTTTAAGCTCACTAACGAATATCCTATATAAGAAAAACACTACATATTGAATTCTACTTACTACTTCTCTTCTTCAGGCTCATACAGCAAAGTCAACAAGACCCCTGGCCCTGCTAGTTTCAAGCCTGGAGGTCTAGCATATCTTCCATATTGTAAATTCTAAGCCAGATTTGAAGATTTATTTCTCTTGAAGAGATAAATCAATTTGGAAGCCTCAGCTTCTTAATTTCAGCCTCTTTGGAGGGTGAAATGGACTGTGGAACTGCTTTCTCTTTCCTGGGCTTTCCTTCGGGGGAAAGTCCTGCACTGAAAAGAGCCCCCAGAATTGCAGCTCTTACCTTTAATCCTCCCATTACCCTTGGATGCTGGGGGGATTTATAACATTTTCCCAGTCCCTTTGGCTATGGGGATGATCTCGAAAATCAGTGGGAGGTGCTTTGCTTGAGCTCCTAAAGTAGTTTCTTTTTTATTTTCTTTGTACAATAAATTATGGAGGCACAGTGAGGACTGCTTGTGTTAAGTAAAACGCAGAGGGTGGGTTGGTTTAAAGGAAATTTTCTAGGTATGACATAAGGTTAGCATCATATTGAGATTGCCACACATGAAGTGGGAAGACAAGCAATGGAAAGTTGTTTTTTTTTCCCCGAATGAGTGTTTTATGGCCACGTAAACTCGGACAAATGCCCAGAGAAGATGCCTAAGCAGGTGCTTCCTTAGAATTAGGGGACAAAGTGAAGATAGAATCAGTCTCACTTCCAGAAGGGAGCTTTATTAAAGAAGTAGTGAGAACATCACGGCCAAAATTCAGAGCTTTCACTTCGAGAAAAAATACTGTCAAAATCTAGCAGAAAGCAGTTCAAATACCAGACAATCACACAAAAGACTTGGCAGTTTTTACTGTAATTGAGAGGAAACTTTATAATGCAATATTCCATAAGGTAAAAGAAATAGGTTTACAAGCAAGCATAAACTCACCTCATAATGTTGAATATTATTCTGTGAAGGTTAGATGGATTGAGTAGTGGGCGTTGAGAGCCAGAAAGACTCATCTTCCTGAATGTAAATGAATTCAGACACTAGCTGCATGACCTTGGTCGAGTCACTTCACCCTATTTTTTGCCTCAGTTTCTTTATCTACAAAATATGCTGGAAAAGGAAATAACAAAACATTCCAGCAGAAATGCTGAAAAAAGACCCTATTTAGGGTCACAAAAAGCTGGACATAAGTGAAAAATAACTGAATGGTAACAATGAATCTTGTAAGGAAAAAAAATAGATCTTTAATAAAAGAGAGGATAATAATATAAGGATATTATATAATTATAATAAAGATATTATAATATTATAAGGATAATAGAATAAGAGGATAATAGAATATAATCATTATAAAAGCCTAGAGAAAAAGTACATGTCAATTTATTTGAGCAATTAGAAAATATTATATGATGCTGTAATGCTGAAATTCTAATGGGTTCAGTAGTAAGTGTCCATTCCTCATCTTCACGTCTTCAAATGATATTTTAAAAGATGAATAAGAAAAACAAAGGTTCTGGGGTATAGATCAGTCTAATCTCAAGAATTGAAGAAGGCAAAAGATCAGGGAGGAAATAAGGGGTGTATTCAATATAGAAAGAAGGAATAGGGGGATAGAACTTGTTACATTTCATAACTGGGTATATGAGGAGAACATACAAGCACAGAGGAAGAGATGAGAAGGTGAGCTTATCAGAAGGACCTCACCCTCATCTGCATGTGTGCAAATTCCCCGCCATGTACACCCCTCTTCTAAAATCAAATTCAACAAAGTCAGAAGTTGGGGGTGAAATGAGGGAATAGCACAAGCAGAATAAACTTCCTGTTTGTGAAGGGAGAAATTAATAGGAAAAAAACAAGAAGAAAAATGAAAAAACAGAGAAAAAAAATCTAGAACCTAAGGGGTTCCCCATCAACGGGAGAATGGCTGAACAATTAGTGATATGGTATTTTAAGGGAATATTATTGTATCATTAAAAAATGACAAAAGGTGATTATCAGTTCATACTGATACAAAATAAAAAATGGGAAGTTGATGCATGTGAGAGCAATTGTCAGACAAATAACTTTGAAAGATTTAAACTCTGATGAATGCGATGAGTAACCATGGCTCCTGAGGCCATATGCATGCTACTCGCCTCTTGACCAAAGGGAGATGGACACATGGCTGCCATGTGGTTTCCTTTTTCTTGATTGTGGTTGTTACAAAGATTTTTCATTTTCTTTTCTTTTGTTTCTAATTGAGTTGCTAAAAGATCAAAGCTGTTCAGTCATTTTCAGTTTTTGGACACTTCATGATCCCATTTGGGATTTTTTTGGTCAAAGACATTAGAATGTTTGTGTTTCTTTCTCCCTCTCATTTGATAGATGAGAAAATTGAGGCAAATGTGGTGAAGGGACTTGCCCAGAGTCACACAGTTAGGAAGTGGTTGAGGGCAAATTTAAACTCCGTTTTCCCGATTCCAGGTCCAATGCTCTATCTACTACCTCATCTAGCTGACCACATAATAGTAATAGTGATGCTCCCTCTCCCCCAAAGAAGAATGATTGAAACATTGTGAAAGTTGTGGAGAAATCAGCAGAAGAAAGTTCAGAAAGAAGCACAGATGGGGAGGACAGTTTTGAAACTAACATGCAGAACTTTTATTTAAAAAAAAGATAATATGAAACACACTTACAGTTTCATTATGTACATTCTTTTTGTGTTCTGTTCTGCAGTGTTTATGGACTGGCTCTCCCTCCCCTTTTATTTTTGGTGTTTAAGTTTAAAATGAAAAAAAAACATTGATCTTATCAAGAGTTTCTGGATATTTTTGCTTCTTTCAAAGGATTTTAGAGACAGAAAGAACTTTACAGTACAAGGATAGAAATACAGATAAGGGGATAATTTAGTTGATTGGACTTTATGCAGTCATAGTAACATGGAATAATAGAACTATAGACTTGCCAGGATCTTGGAGGGGACTATTCTGAGCCCTTCTTCCCATCCCTATTTTACACATGGAAAAACAGATTTAGAAGTGAAGTGAGAGAGCCAGGTCTATACCAGTATTCAGGCTTGACTCCAGTCAGATCTGTTGACAAATTGCACCAACATTCAAGGTTAAAAAAACATACAACAAAAACAAAACAGTAACAATATTTTTGTCACAACAAAACAAATATTATCCTTGATATTAATTTAGTCTTAAATACTTTTTAAGAGCACAGAAATTCATCCATCTAATTATTAATAATAGCAACATTATTAAGCACTAATATTAATATAGAATTATAAGACCAAAAAGCATTTTGCATAGATTATTTCATGTAACAAATATTTATTAAGAACTTAAAAATAATAATAGCTAGTATTTACATAGCATTTTAAGGTCTGCAAAGTAATTAAAATATTATTTCAATTAAAGCCATCTATAGCCATATGAAAAAATGCTTTAAATCACCATTGATTAGAGAAATGCAAATTAGAATAATTCAGGTACCACTTTGCACTTCAAATTGACTAAGATGACAGGAAAAGATAATGGGAAATGTTGCAGGGGATGTGGGAAAACTGGAACACTAGTTGTTGTTGGAATTTTGAACTGATCGAAGCATTCTGAATAAAGTGTAATTAGATGGATGAGTTCCTGTGCTCTTTAAAAATACTTAAACACTACATTAAAATCAAGGATAACATCTGTATTGTTGTGATAAAAATATTGTTACCGTTTTGTCACTATTCTTTATATGACTATACATACAAATACAAATACATGTATACATATATTTTCATATATACATTATCACGTATACTTGATCAAATACACATATATGCATATACATTAATACATATACTAATATCTATACAAATACACATATACATAGAGCATTGACATTTATGTGCATACATATACACATAGATGTATATACACATACATTATACTTTATCCACACATAAGTACATATACATGGGCAAAAAATGCAATTATATGCACATACATATATAGATACATATATATGTACAAATACATAGACATACATTTATACACATATATAGACATATGAATATATTCACATAAACTATACTTTATATAAATATATACAATACACAAATATATATATATATATATAAATATATATTTTTCATATATACATTGACACAAATACATATACTTAAGCAAATATAAATATATGCATATCCATGAATATATACACACAGAAATCTATATATAAATAAGAGTGCCTACCATTGTGCTCTGAGTACTGGACTAGAATGTAGAAAACATGAATTTGTATATGGCTTCGGACATTTACTAGCTAAGTGATCCTGGAAAAGCCACTTTACTTCTTTCTGACTGTTTCCTCATCTTCTTCCCTCTCTATTGTTGTGAAAGTTAAATGAAGTAATATTTTAAATTTAAATTTAATTTTATACACATTGTTTTATGAATCATACTGGGAGAGAAAAATCAGAACAAAGAGGAAAAAGCAAGGGAGAGAAAAAAAGACAAAAAAGAAGTGAATATATCATGTGTTGATTTACATTCTGTCTCCATAGTCCTCTCCCTGGATGCAGATGCAGTTTCTATCCAAAGTTTATTGAGATTGACTTGGATCATTGAGAAGAACCAAGTCTTTCCTAGCCGATCATCACACATTCTTCCTATTACCTCGCACTGTAGCTCCTGAGCCCCTGTTGAGGTGCTTCCATTTCAACAAATCAGCCAAAAAGACACACTTAACTCATAAAACATTTACTTACAGAAAGCAAAACAATAATTATAGCCAAGATGTCCCATAAACCTGTATCATACTTTCTCAGCAATACATACAATATACCTGAGGAAGAATAGGTACAAACTCAGAGATTGAACAGCAAGGGGAAAAAATGGGTGGAGAAACTTGCATCGTGGACAACTCCTAACTCAGGGCCCCTGGCCTTGGTTTCTTCAGAAAGAAGGAACTTTCCTTAAGGGACAATTTATGTGCCCAAGACGCCTGCTGAGAAGGCCCACTCTCCTTCTGAGACTCTGCTCTTCATCTTGATAAAACCATTCCTGCTACTTTTGGGCTCCTGCAGCCCATTTCTTTTATAAAATAGTAGCTTTAAACTTAGAGTCTGTTTCTTTGACTGGGTCTTGAAGACCTGTTACATCCTTTAAGTAAAAAGAAGTTCCTTGAACTTCTTGAAGTCTGTGATCTTCAAAGCTATTCAGATGTGTTCTCTTGAGCTACAAACAACAAAAAAGAAATGTAAGAAATAATTTGAGAGGTTTCTCTTTTCTCAAATTGTACATGGTGCTTTTCCTCCATGTTGATAGAGAAACAGCAAATTCTCATTTCTATCACTTATGACAAAATAATTGATAAAAATAATTTTCTCATAGTCTCTAAATACTTCCTGAATTCAATTTCCCCAGCAATGAATCTCTAAGTTCTAAAACTAGTTAAATGTAAATTATCTGTGAAGAAACAAAGCATTGTATTTCTCAGTCAGTACTTTTGCCCCAGAAAAGATGTCTATCATGTGGGTTTTCTCAAAACTCCAGGATCTCTCCTCATGCTACTTTTCTTTGTGTTTCTCTGATTGCTGCCTTTTAAAATGCTCCTTTAAGGGAAAAAATGCTTCCACTAGAAAGAGAGAGTTCCTTTCAGAAGACTCAATAGCTCCTCCTCCCTTAATTTTCTATAGGACTCCTTAGGAGTCTGATGTAAATGTTGGGTGGGTAGAAGATACCTGATTTTAGTGCAGGAGAAGAGAACTAGAGTCGGAGCAAAAAAAAGTCTAAATAAAGTTCATTTGTGAAAAGTAGAGATTTGACCCTCCCCCCCAAAAGAAGGAAAATATTTTAGATGAAAATTCCAAAGGGAATAATTAAAATTTAAATAGAAAATTTTAACAAAATTAGTTTATTAAAGGTCTACATAGATTAAAATATCTTAAAACAAAAAAAACAAACAAACATCCCCAGTCCCTTCTGGACCCATTTTTATCTGAGCCACTGATAGTTCAGGTCAGAAGTCAAGTGCATGGGTTAGAACATTTTTTTTCTTTAGTTATCCAAAGATGAATTTATTATTCATCTTTATTATTTATTTATATTGTTGCTGTTGTTCAATAGTTTTAGTCATGTCCTTCTCTTCATGAGTCTATTTGAGTTTTTCTTGGCAAAGATGATGGAACGCTTTGCCATTTCCTTTTCCGACTCACTTTACAGATGAAGAAACTGAGGCAAATGGATTAAGTGGCTTGCCTATGGCCACACAGTTACTAAGCGTCTAAGATTGCATTTGAACTCAGAAAGATGAGTTTTCCTGACTGCAGGCCTAGTGCTCTATCCACTTTTCTACCCACAGTTTAAACATTGAGCATGATCAAGAAAAAAAATTATTTTCCAAGAAAAGTAGAAAACAAATGTTTTGATCCAGTGATAAAGGATTTGAGGAAGAGGCTCTACCCCAGATCTGCTATATAGGGGATGTTGGGGCAATCACTTTACCTTCACTGGCTTTGGTTTCCTTACCTAAAAAAATTAAGGGATTGTACCAAATGACCTCTGAGACCCTTTCCAACTAAGATGCTTTCCATTGATAATTTTCTTTTTAATTTATGTGCTTCTGGATGTCCAGATGACTATCATAATATAGATAAAACCTTGATATTGGATAGAATTTTTCAGTTTCGATTGGGATCTGGATGTGACATAAATAGCTGAGTTTTACAGGAGAGCTCTACCTGGTTCTCTGAAAGCTAAAAAATTTCTGTATCATATTCTTTGATGCAGAGATCAGTTATTTTAGGAATGCTGGCCTCCCACACAAGGACCAGAGTTCAAGAAATCACTAAATGTCTTTGCTGTTTTTCTTCCTAGACCCTAGAACCACAAATGATTTGGCGATCTCTCTCTCTCTCTCATGGCGAAGGATAGAGTTCTGCTCTTCTTTAATGCTACCAGGATCTTCTTCTTTTTGATTCTAGCAGCAGAGATTAAACTTTCTGCGCACGTATTCAGGAGTTCTAAATTTGGCCTTGCCATTGACTATTGGGATAAAAATGTTGAAGATATTTTCTGGGGAGAGGGAGGTCTGTTCTCAAGGGGTTACAAAATGAAAGGATCAGCACAATGAATCCCCGGGCCCTGAAAACCTTGCGTCAGGCTGGGCTGGGATCTCAATGATTGCCTCGTTCATTGGAGACCCAATTTGCTGAACTTCACACTCACACATCCCACTAACCTTTAAGGCAGGGAACAAATTCTCTCAGTCGCACCGAGAATCTGAGCCTTCCCTCTGATCCATCACATGGAAAGGCACATTTCCTGGGATGTGACCAAGGATAGGTAGGCTGGAGCTCTGGTGAGTCACAGTACTCATGGTCAACTCCCAACTCACCTGAGCATTTAGACATGCACTTGGGGCAAATGGCATCATGAGCCTTGTTGCACTCATCCCACGACCAAGGGTCATTTGTGCCAGGAGAGGAGGAAAAAGAACCATTTGAAGAGGGAGTTCATTGCCCTGTGGATGTTACTTATATTTTTTTCTATCGCCAAATCCAGCATATAAATCTTCCTAATGACTTTCATTGCTTTTTAAGGATAATAACATGATTAGCATAAACCTTGAAAGGACCAACTGGACTAATGAACGGGGTAGGGGTTTGTAGAGAGAGCAAAGCTCTTGTTAAGCACCTATTGTGTACTAGCACTGTGCAAAGCGCATCAAGAGCATCAAAACTATCTCATTTGAGCGTCACAACAACCTTTCCCCATTTTACTGAAAGTCATAGAGATCAAGGGACTTTTCAGGAAAAATTAGCTAATGAGTGTCTGAGGATAAATGTGATCAAGCTTCTCTGGACACCAGGTTCAGTGCTGTGGTCACTGCAAGGGAGGATGGGAGTGGAGGGATGGGCCTTTTCGATCTAGTTCTGTAATTGTTTTTGAAATTTCATTTGTTTAATCTAACAGATACATGTATCATCCATATATAGACATGTGTGTGCATATATACAAAGTATAATGTATACACACATGTATGTGTACACACATCCACAATACATGTATATCATATATAGAGAGGCAGAGAGAAGGATCTTTGCGATGAGTGATCTTTAAAGTAGCATCCATCTCAATGTAAAATGAGTCATTCTCACACCCTTCCCCACCTAAGTATTCCTGGTCTTTTTTTGTCAATCCAAGTTTCCTTGTTTTGCTAGTTATAGAAGAAAGAAACAAAATCCTCTCTCTCTCTCTCTCTTTCTCTCTCTCTCTCTCTCTCTCTCTCTCTCTCTCTCTCTCTCTCTCTCTCTCTCTCTCTCTCTCTCTCTGTTTTTTTTTGTCTCTTCCTCACTCTTTTTCTCTGTCTCAACCTTTCTGTCTTTGCCTTTCTCTCTCTCTGAATCTTTCTCTCTCTCACTCTGTCTGTCTGTCTCTCTCTGTCTCTTTCTCAGAAAAGCAGTAAATCAGTATGTTTCTAAAAATAAAAAAAATGAATTGGTTCATTCCCAAAGTCAGTTATGAACCCAGACCGCCCTCTATTTCATTTTGTTTGTATCCTATTTTATTTATATAGCAGTAAATTATTTGTGTTCGGAGCTCATTTGGCTGACAGATAAAAGCTGTCAATCACCCTACCTCTTCCTGACATGACTTATAATAACCACAACAATTTTCTTTCTAACTTTTACTCACATAATAAGTGTTTTATGACACTTGAGCAGGGAAGACAAGGGAGCATGATGGACACTGGCTCTGTAGTCAAAGACAGTAAATTCAAGTCTCCTCTGATTTTCCTAGCCATGTGATCCTAAACAAGTCACTACCTCCCTGGGTCTCAGTTTCTTTATCTGTAAAATTAGTGTATTAGAAACATGGACTCTGAGACAAGGGGTCATAGAGGTAAAGGGGGAAGAGGCCTTTGAATCATGTGGTCCACATCCTTCGTATTATAAAGAAGAGATAAGGGAATTTAAACCCTAAGTTCCCACAAGCATCAGTTGAGCGGTGTCTGTAACGTTTGCTGTGGGTGATTGCATAAATCATCGGGATGGATAGAAGTGTCCCAAAGCAAGTTATCCCCAAAAGGGGATAAAGAGAAGAGGGCAGAACCTAAAGGAATGGTCACTTCCAGGGAGGTGAAGAGGAGGAGAGGAAAGACTCAAAGAGGAGGAGAACTGGGGTAAAGTGGTTATTATATTTATATCATAGAGAATCACAGGACTGAAACTCAAATTCAAAAAGCAACATGGAGGCCAGCCAAGCTAGCCCCCTCCTTTCACATTTGAGAGAACTGAGTAATGATTATAGTAGCCTGGATATAGGACTTTACAGTTTGCAAAGCACTTTATAACAGTCCTAGGGGGTAGGTGCTATCATTATCTCCATTTTACAAGTAAGGAAACTGAGGCAGACAGAAGATCAGGGATTTCCCCAGGGTGACACAGCTTATAGGCATTTGAGTCCAAATTTGAACTCGGGCCTTTCTGATTCCAGGTCTAGCATTCACAGTACATGTTGGCAGCTATGTGATCGATGAGCTCAAGGGGGTAGAGGCTGGAGAGTGGGAATTGCTCAAGTGAGAGTCAATAAGGTCCCTGATCCTTCTAAGGGAGAGGGCGTCCAGAGGAATCATGGTGCAGCGGATGCTCTGAGCCTGGGGTCAGAGGGTCTGAGTGCAAATCTAGCTGTGACATTTACTAGCTGGCTAGTCATGGAACTTGTAGCTCTCACTCTCTGGGTTTCAGTTCCCTCATCCTTTGACCAAACTGGGATAATAACAATGATCAACAAAACCAAAGACACTTAGAACTGTGGCAAGATATCATGGAATCCGGGAGTTCTGGGGGTGTAGTGATTGAGGGATTCTTAGTCTGATGCAAGGAGGAAGGGAAGGCACAAGGATTTATCAGGACACAATGTGGTAGGGCCATAGACTTAGACTCCAAGAAGTTACATGCCATGCCCAAGGTCACACAGCAAATTAGTAGGATTTGAATCCAGCTCTAACATTAAAAGTGATTTTTTTTCTGTTATAGGTACAATGGCAGAACTGGACTTTGAACTTAGGTCCTAGAGGACCCAGATCCAAATTTTGAGCCCCTTCCATTGCACCGCCTGGCTGATCCTTGTCATGTTCAAGCCTGAAGGAAATTCAGCTTCCATAATCTGATTCACTGACACCACAATTATCACCAATTAGTTCTGCCTCATGTCTGGGCTGCTTTGGAAAATAAAGCGATCCTCTCACCCCTCAGACAGAAGGCTCTTTAATCACTCAGGCTTCAGATTGGAATTCAAACTGCAGACTCCAAGGTGTTCTTTCACTTCCTCTTATTGATGAACTTCTAGCCCAGATGCATCTCTGATGTCTAAATAAACAACTCAACTTCTAAACTAACTTAGAGCTCTCTGTTTCTCTGTCTTTGTCTCTGTCCTGTTCTCTCTTTCTCTCTTTCATTCTTCTTCCTCCTCTTCTCTCTTCCTCTCCACTCCCCATCATTTCTTCTCTTCCCCTCCTCCATCTTTCCTCTCTTTTCCTCTTTTCTCCTTTTTCCCTCTCTTCTTCCTCCTTTCCTCTCCTCCCCTCCCCTCCCCATCCTCTCCTCTCTTCCCCCCTCCTCCTTATCTTCTCTCCTCTTCTTTTCTCCTTTTTTCCTCTCTTCTTCCTCTTCTCCTCTCCTGTTTTCTCTTGCTCTTCCCTCTTTTCTCCCCTCCTCCTTTCCATAACTTCCTTGCTTAAGTGACTCACCAAGAGTAAATAGAAGTATATTAACAGCTTTGAAAAGGTTTCTTGCCTACATCTGTGTATTCCACCCTTTAAATCACTCACTAGGTTAAAAAGAAATCAAAAGCCAGGTAATTGGCACTGTCTCTCCTCTCTTTCTCTGGAGCCCTTCGGCCTTCATGGAATATAAAAATTTCTCTTTCCCATCTCTTTGAACTCAGTAAATGCCCTCTGGGTTAGCTATGAAAGAAAAGAAGGAACAGATTTTTTTTAAACAGCCATCACACTAAGGGAATTACCAGCCCTTCTAGGAGGTGACATGCTTTGGGGTTCTTTAACACCCACATCAATAATATTAAATAGCAGCCGCTATTAAAGGAATCCTGTTAAGGATAAATTTCTGTTCTCCATATTAGATTCCACCTAATCTCAGAGGTAGTTCCATCCCTTAGATTCCCTTGAATAAAAACCTACTTGATGTGTCCATACCGGATAGCATTTCTTTGCTGACAACTAAACTACAAAGGAGTTTTTTTTTTCCCTGAAGAGTTGAGAGGGGAAAAAAAAAAAAAGGTGACATTTCAGGTCGCCTTTGGAACTTCTTCAAAGCTTTTGTATTGTATCAGAACTTAGGGCTGGTTTCTTTTTCGTTTCAAGATTCCCTTTTCATTAAGCTTTTCTGGGGCTGCCCTTAGCTTCTGATTAGCATTTATTTGCCCAGGTCTTTGCCACCAAACCCATAAATAAGGCTGCTGGCCATCTCTCTGTCTTGTAGGGAGCCTGGGAGGGAGTATTGTGTGATCCAAATAGCTCCCGGTTAGGAATTGGAAGAGTGGGCTTTGTCACTTACCAATGGTGGAATAAATCACTTCAATTCTCTATTCCTCAATAAATATATCTATAAAATGGGGGGGGGGCAAGAGAGGGAAGGAGGCTTGGGCAAAATGACCAGTGACCTAAGTTCAGGGCTTAGTGTTATCACAGCCATGAAAAAAATCTGATAATTACAATTAATATAGATTTTTTTGTCTTTATTCTTAATTCCTAGGATCATAGATTTAAAACTGGAGCTAGATTTAGTCCAATCTTCTTCTTTTATAGATGAGGAAACTGAGGCTGAGAAGCTTTAATGATTTAATTTAATACAAGTAAATGTCTGAGGCAGCGTTTGAACTCAGGGCTTCTGGCTCAAAGCCCTACATTTTCCTATTCTACACCTGGTTGAGAAAAAATAAAAATGAAATAACTCTTATTATCATCCTCATCAGTTATCATTTCTTCTACTTGCCTCAATATATGGATGAGGAAAATGATACATGTGGCAGCATGCTTTTATTAAGCACCTACTGTGAATCAGTGAGCATTTTTAAGCACCAACTATTTACCAGTAGTGGGGGTACAAATTAAAATCTGAAATAGCTCCTAGCTTCAAAGATCTTATTTTGTAATGGGAAAAAATGATAGCCAGAATTTCCATCAGGCTATAAGGTTTGCAAAGAATCTTACCTGATCCGGGATCTCATTTGATCCTCACAACAACTCTAGTTAGTGCCCAGTGAAGTAGGCACTCTTACTATACCCATTTTACAGATGAAGATGCTAAAGTTGAGAGATGTCAAATGCTATTTCCAGACATACACAACTAGGGAAGTGTCTGAAAAAGGATTCTAATCCAGATTCTCTATCTCCAAATCAAATTACATTTCTATTGTCAGGATGGTTCCTTTTGTCATCAATAGGAGATATATAGGATTTCTGAGGGAATCACTGCTGCTGTTCACTCCCATCATCCCAATTTTTGGCTAATGGAGCTATTTGAATGGATTGCCCTTTGAGAATTTCCCAGTGAGTTTTATTTACAAAGACCCAGGCCTGGAATTGAATGTTGAGGATTCAGATGTAGGAGTTTAATGTCAATTCAGGTTTTCTGGGAAATTTCCAGGAATAGAATATAGACTATAGCTCAACCTGAAGGACTCTAAGAGTAGATGCTTCCTGATTCTCTGAGGGGAGAGTGAGCCTCTGAAACCACAGGATCCCAAACCAGACCCCTAGAAACCTAACCTAGGGCCAGTGGTTCTAGAATTAAGGCAGGGAATGAACCAGATTTAGGAATGGTCTGTTTGGAACACTCTCCTCAGAAGAGAGCATTGGTAAATGCTCCAAGGGGGGATAATTCTGATAATGATATAAGTATGAACACACATGGGAGAAGGTCTCATTTGGTTACTAAGCTGCCCCAGACATGCTTGCTATCTGCGTGACCTTGCACACACAGACAATCCCTTCAACGCGACTGATTCAGTTTCCTTTTCTGTTAAATGAGTGGGTTCCATTCAATGACCTCAAAGGTTCTGATGGGAGCTGCTCAGACCAGGGACTGTTTCAGGTCTGTTTTTTTCATCCGTGGCTCTCTCTGATTTTTCTCTACTTGTAAAGTTACACAGAAATGAATCTGTATCATGCAAAGTGACATTTCTTTATATTTTATATATATTTCCCAAAAAAGGAGTCATGAAAAGAAATAGCAGCTTTCTTGAGAGGGACCATCATTTCATCATTTACTGCCTCTGGGGACAGTTGGCATAAAAGCAAACATTTCAGATTTTTATAACTCAATACATAATTTAGTTTTTAACACATCGGGGCTATAGTAAATTTTGCTTAAATAAATATATGTGCATAATATGTCTATATATGTATGTTTTAAATAATGTTATGTATATTTTCCCCATAGATACTATATATAAATACGTGTTTATTATGTATATGTATATATTTATATACATATATATCTATATATATCTATATAGATATATATATGAATGTCTTTTATTTTCTACTTTAACTGTAAGGAAACCAAAATACATCTCATTTGTCGATTCCAGTAGAGAGAACGCAGGGTAGCTTCCATACCATGATGAAGCAGAGAAGGAATACTTTCATGGAAGAAGCATATAGCAAATGCTCATTAGATATTTGTTGAATTGAAAATGATGTTGATCTTGCCTTTAATGCAGACTCCAGTTGCCTGGTCCTATATTGTTTAAAATTTTTATCATTGATATAGATGAAGACATACTTATCAGCAAAATTATCAGATTTGCAGATGACAGGCATGGAGGGATGATTATAACACACTTCATGGCAATAAATACTTGTTGATTGATTGATTAATGGTCAAGTCAGGGGTCAGAAAATTACTTATCGGATACAGCATTGGGCTGAAGGAACTAAGATCAAGTTCCTGGCACATATAGTAGATGCTTAATAATTATTTATTGACTGGTTAATAATAAGTGTCACAAGTACAGTATTGGGAGGATGGGGCTTCAGAGTACTTTAACTCAAAAAGATCTGGGGATCTTGGGGCATTGCAAGCTCATGAACGTAAGTTCATGTGACAATACACTGCACTAAATGAGGGGTGGCATTTAAGACCTGAGGTGATGGATAGTCTCACTATGCTCTCTCCTAAACAGAGAAAATTATCAGGAGCTTTATGTTTGATCCTTGTTGCCGCCTTTGAGGAAAGACATTGATAAGCTAGAGAGTATCGAGGGGACAACTAAGATGGGAAAAAACCTCAGGTTCAGGCCATAGAAGAAGTGGTTGGGAGAATTCAGAGGAATATGTCACTGTCTAAGTTGTTTAGATGGTTTTCTACATCATTTAAGGTCTGTCACATCTAAGAGGGATTAGATTGGCTCTGCTTGGTCTCTGAGAACAAAACTAGAACTTGTGGGTGGAAGTGGCAGAGTACAAAATTTGGGTTTGATACAGGGGAAAACTTCCCCAAAGCTAAAGTTGTCCAAGGGTTAGGATTGCTTTAGGAGGTCATGGATAACCCTTCGTTCTTCACACAAAGACTAGATGATCACATGTCCTCATTGTTGAAGGGATTATTGATTGAAGGGGTAATTGTAGATAGGACCCCAAAATCTTTCACCTACTCAGATATTTTCTAAGAGTGAGAAGAACCACATGGAAGCAGCAGATGGTCTCCTCCTCACTTCCTTTGAGTCTCACTTAAAATCCCATTTTCTTCAGGAATTCTTTCCCAGTCTTCCTGCCCTTTGTTGATCACCTCCCACTTCTCCTCTCTGTCTCTCATTTATCCATCATTATTTGCATATTTTTTGATCCATTAGACAGTCAGTTCCTTGGAAACCAAGACTGTGGTTTTGCTTTTTTTTTTTTTTTTTTTTTTGGATCCTCAGTGCTTCAGCACATAGTAGGTGCTTAATTTTGCTTGTTGACTAGTTGCATCCCTGGGAGGATTTGGCTATTTAACAAAAATTTATCTTAATGCAGATCTGCTTTTTAATTCCTTTTCATTTCTTTTGTTCACTGAAATCAGAAAAAAAAATACACACTTTAATTCATTCTTGTGAAATCAAAGTCATAGTGAAAGTTGGCCCTGCTTCCATTTTTCTTTTAAAGCCCATTCATTTCTGATTTTGACAACCCTTTGAGGCAATACTTAGCATTACACCAACCAAGAAATAGAATGGGTACATAGTTCAAACATTGACCTTGCTTTTGACAACATAGCTTTCTATCAACCAGGAAAGATAGCATCCATTTTCCTGGAAGCTCACCAGTCCCTAGTATATTTTCTTTCTTGATGTGACAGTAACCCTCATTTTTTATCCTGTATAGGATACAAACTTAACAAACAATATTCAATAAAGCCCCTTAAGCATAAAGGTTGAGTTAATCCATTTATATTGGTCAAAATCTGGAGCTAAATAGCTTCTGTTAAATATGTTTTGAATTTTTTTCCAACACTGATAAAACATAGCATTACAGGATGACAGAACTAGTATTGTAGGGATATTAGAGACCACTGGGATCAGTCCCCTTACTTTGCTGCTAGAAAATTGAGGCCCAGTGAAGTAAAGAGATCTAAAGCCACACAGGGCAATAAGTGAGAGCGGGTCAGATTTTAACCTGAGTTCTCTGACTTCAAATACAGTATGCTTTCCATTGTACCTTTCTGCCTTAGTAGTTATTTTTAATATGATTTTTAAAATTTTTATATGACTTTTTAAATCATATAATTTATCTCTTTTATTTTACCTTATTGAAAGATAAAATTTTAAAGAAATAAATTAAAATTTAAAGTTGGATTACAAATAAGCTTTACACATATATAGGAGAGATCTGATAACCCACCTGAGGTTTGTAGGGGATAACAAATTGCATATTTATCAATGATGTGATAGAGCAGTCAAGAAAGCTCATTCTGTATTAGTAAAATGGAACAAGCTACTCCCAGAAGGAGTGACTTCTCCTTCCCTGGAGATAACTAAGCCCTTGTCAGGCATTTCTTTTTTCAGGTATGGGTTTGACTAACTGAAAACTGAGATAATTTCATCTTCAAAATTCTATCATTCTGTAAATTCCCACCCAATTCCTCTCAAATTCCCTACTTTTTCATAGGAGATTAGAATTATCATAACTAGTTAATGCCACATGACGGTCAATAATATTTTTTCCCATTTTAAAAAACATTTTCATTTAAAATTTTGAATTTCAAATTCTATTCCTCCTTCCCCTACTTCTGAGAAGGTAAAAATCAGATATAGGTTATATTGTCATGCAATTATTTAAAACATTTCTACATTAGTCATTATGTACAAGAAGATTCAAATAAAATTTACAAAGAAGAAAGTAAAAAATGTTTCAATTTGTATTTAATCTATGTCAGTTCTTTCTCTAGAGGCCTAAAGTATGTTTCAGCATTAGACTTTTGGAATTGTCTTGAATTATTGTATTGCTGAGAATAGCTAAGTTATTCATAGTTCTTCATTGAACAATATTTCTGTGTATAATGTTCTCCTGGTTCTATAAGTATTTCCAGATTTTTGAAATCATCCTGCTTGATAGTTCTTATAACACAATAATATTCCATTACTATCATATACCACAACTTGTTTTTGATTTCCAGTTCTTAGCAATCATAAAAAAAATGCCATAATATTTTTGTATAAATAGATCCTTTCCCCTTTTTTGGATGCTTTTGGACTATAGACCTAACAGTGGTATTGCTGGATCAAAAGACATGCATACTTTTATGATCCTTGGGCACAGTTACAAATAGCTCTCCAGAATTATTGAATTGGAGTTATTCACAATTCCACCAATTGTGCATTAGTGTCTGTCTCAATTTTCCCACATCTCTTTCAACATTCAAAATTTTCCTTTTTATTTTCTGGTATTACATTAGCCAATCTGATAGATATGAGATGGTAGCTCAGAGCTGTTTTAATTTGTTTTTCTCCCAATCAACAGTGATTTTTACATGATCTCATAGATATCATTGATTACTTTATTTGAAAACAGCCCATTCATATCCTTTGACAATTTATCAACTGGGGAATAACTTGCATTTTTATAAATTTGTCTCTGGTGTCTATTTAAAAATGAGGCCTTTATTAAAGATACATGTTGCAATCTCCACCTCCAGTTTTTTGCTTTTCTTATAATTTTGCTTGCATTGTTTTTGCTTGTGCAAAACCTTTTTAATCTTATACAATCAAAATTATCTATTTAGCATTTCATAATGCTCTCTATATCTTCTTTGGTCCTAAATATTTCCCTTATCCATAAATCTGATAGATACACTAGTTCATGCTCTTTTAATTTGCCTAATCTATCATTCTTTATATGTAAATTATATACCTATTTTGACCTTATATTGGTATAAAATGTGAAATATTGGCCTAGTTTCTGTCATACCCCTTTTCAGTTTTGCCAGTAGTTTTTGTCAAGTAATGAGATTTTATTCCCGAAACTTGGGTCTTTAGTTTATCACATACTGATTGCTATGATTATTTACTATAATGTAATTTGTATCTAATCTATTCCACTGATCTAGCACTCTGTTTCTTAGCCAATATGAGATGGTTTTGATAATTAATGCTTTATAATACAGTTTGAGATCTGATATGGCTAGATCACCTTCTTTTGCACCCCCCCCCCTTTGTTTCCCTTGACATCCTTGAGATTTTGTTCTTCCATATGAATTTTGCTATTATTTTTATAGATCTCTAAAATAATTTTTGATGATTTGATTGGTATGGCACTGAATAAATAGATTAACTTAGTTAGAATTGTTATTTTCCTTATATTTACTTGACATTCCCATGAGCAATTAATATATTTCCATTTGTTTAGATTTTACTTTATTAGTGTGAAAAGTGTTTTAGAGTTGTGTTCATATAGTTCCCAGGTTGTCTTAGCAGATAGGCTCCCAAGTATTTTATATTATGTAAAGTTTTTTTTTTATGAAATTTCTATCTTTTGCTTCAGGACTTTAATGTTAATATGTAAAAATGCTTATGATTTATGTGGTTTTATTTTGGTTCTGGGGATTTTTTCTTAGAAAGTTTACTGATGATTAAGAAGTTCAATTTCTTTTTCTAATATTGGGTTATTTAACTATCTTAATTCATCTATTCATCTGATTAATTTATATTCTTTTTTTTTCCTGAGGCAATTAGGTTAAGTGATTTGCCCAGGGTCACACAGCTAGGAAGTGTTAAGTCTTTGAGACCAGATTTGAACTCAGGTCCTCCTGACTTTAGGATTAGTGCTCTATCCACTTTGACACCTAGATATCCCATAATTTATATTTTTGTAGATATTTATCCATTTCATTTATATTTCCAAATTTATTGGCATATAATCTGGGAAAATAGCTCCTAACAATTGTCTTAATTTTCTTTTCATTGGTGATGAAATCACCCCTTTAATTTTTGACATTAGCAGTTTGGTTTTCTTCTTTCCTTTTTAAAATCAATTTACCCAATACTTTATTTTATTGGTTTTGTTATAAAACCAGCTTCTAGTTTTACTTATTTGTTTAATAATTTCCTTACTTTCATTTTTATTATTCTATGTCTTTTAATTTTCATTTTGGTGTTTAATTGGAAAATTTTAATTTGCTCTTTTTTCTAGTTTTTTGATTGCATGACCAATTTATCGTTTTATCTTTTCTATATTTTACTGATTTAAGCAATTAGAGATACAATTTCCCCCTAACTATTGCATTGGCTATACCAAATACATTAAAGGAAATAACAACAATGAGACAACATAAATGTAGTCTCATTGTTGTTATTTCCTTTAATGAAATTATGATTGCTTCTATGGTTTGTTCTTTGGCTCACTTGATTTTTAGAAATGGATTATTTAATTTCCAATTATTTTTTAATCTCTCTTTTCACTCTCCAATTTTTATTGCATTTTGATCTGAAAAGGATGCATTTGCTGCATTTGGTAGGGAAGTTTTATGTCATAATACATGGTCAATTTTTGTGTAGATGCCATGTACTGTTGAGAAAAAAAGATATATTCCTTTGTATCCCTATTCAGTTCTCCAATCACTTTCTTAACTTCTTTCTTGTTTATTTTTTCATCAGATTTATCTAGTTCTGAAAGGAGAAAGTTGAGGTCCTCTAGTATAGTTTTGTTATTTATTTCCTTCTGTAAATCATTCTACTTCTCCTTCAAAAATTTAGATATTAAACCATTTGGTGCTTTTATACTTACTATTATATGACTTCATTGTCTATGATACCTTTCGACAAGATGTAGTTTCATTCTTTATTTCTTTTAATTAGATCTATTTTTGTTTTGTTTGAGATCATGATTGCTACCCTGGCTTTCTTTACTTCTGCTCCAGTCCCTTACTTTTATCCTGTGTATTTCTCTCTATTTCAAATGTGTTTCTTGTAAATATATTACATCATTCTGTTTTTTTTTACCTATTCTGCTATTTCTGTTTTATAGATGACTTCATCACATTCACATTTACATTTATGATAACTAAGTATGTAATTCCTTCCATGCTATTTTTCACTTGTTTATCCCCCTCTCTCTTTTACAGCCCACCCTTTCTTTCCTCACAAATATTTTACTTTTATTCACCATCTTTCCCAATATACTCTCCCTTTTATCAATCCTTCCATTATTCCCATCCCTTTGTACTTCTTTATAGAATAAGATAGATTTCTATATCCAATTGAGTGGGTTACTCCCTCTTTGAAGAAATTTTGATGAGAATAAGATTTAAGTCTTGTTCACTCTCTTCCCTACTCTTCCATTATACTAGCTCTTTCATATTATTTTTATGTAGAATAATTAATTTATTCTAATTCAATCTTCAATCAAGTGTGATTTTCCTTCTCTTCCTTTTATTTTTATTTTGGCATCATCCCATCAAAATCATCTTATACCCATACCCTCTATCTACATATACTTCTTTTAATTACTTTTATAGTTGATAAAAGAGGTCATTCTTTGCCTTATTTCTCACCTAGACTTAATCACTGATTTAGATATTGCCTCAATCAAACTGAGACTTGGAAAAAACCTTCACTTAAAAAGAGCAAGGCTATCCAGGGCTATCTCCAGTCATACTGATCTATATTTTTTCCAGAGGAAAGAGTGAGGCTAGTAGCTTTACACAGAGCCTCCTTTATTTCAATCAGATTCACTTGCATGTCATGGTCCTTTTTGAGAACCAAGGAAAAACAAATAACAACAGTTCTTATGGTAATAAAGTTGTTACAAATATTATCTTGCCATATAGAAATATAAATAATTTAACCTTATTGAATTTCTTAATTCTTCGTTCTTTTTTATCTTCTTTCTTCTTTTTGTCTTTTTACTTTTTCATGATTTCCTTGAATCTTGTACATGGAGATGAAAATTTTAATTCTTCTCTAGTCTTTTAATTAGAACTGCTTGAAAAATCTCTATTTCATTAAATATCCATTTTTTTTCTTCTGAAAGATTATAATCAGTTTTGCTTGGTAGATAATTCTTGGTTGTAGTTCTAATGTTTTTGCCTTCTGGTATATCAGATTCCTCTGTGGTTCTTTAATGTGGAAGTTAATAAATATTGTATAATCTTGACTGTCACGCCATAATGTTTGAATTGCTTCCTTTTGGCTGCTCATAAGGCTTTTTCCTTGTTCTGGAAGCTCTGAAATTTCCATGGAGTTTTCATTTGGGATCTTTCAAGTGATGAGGAGTGGGTTCTTTTAATTCCTATTTTGTCCTTTGGCTCTAATATATCAGGGCAGTTTTCTTTTGCTTATTTCTTGAAAGATATCCAGGTTTTGCTTTTTGTTTGTTTGGTTTTGGTTTTGGAACATGTCTTTTAGGTAGCCTAATAATTCTTAAATTATCTCTTCTGGATCTATTTTCTAGGCCAGTTGTTTTTCTAATGAGAAATTTTACATTTTCTTCTATTTTTTAACTTTTTAAAATTTCATTTTATCATATCTTGAAGATTCATAGAATCATTAGTTTCCACTTGTTCAACTCTAATTTTTAGAGATTTATTTTCTTCAGTGAGATTTTGTACTTTATTTGATTAATTTTCTTTCTTAGGATTTATTTTCCTTAATAAATTTTTGCATGTTTTCCCATAGTATTCACTCTTTTTCATGATTCTCTTGCATTACTTTCATTTGTTTTCCCATTTTTTTTACTTTTCTTATTTGTTTTGAAAATTCTTTTAAAGCTTTTCCAAGAATTTCTTGTGAGCCTGAAACCAAATTACATTTTTTCTTTGAGGTTTCATAGACAGCTATTTTGACACATTTTCCTTTTCTAAGTTTATCCCTTGATCCTCCCTATCACTGCAGTTGCTTTTCATAATTCAGGTTTTTTTTGTTCTTGTTCATTTTCTCTACCTTTTTTTGATGAGTTGGTATTTTTATGAGAAACTGGGTCTCTTGCCCTGTACAATCCCAAGTTTTTGGTGCTGAGGCTCTAGATATTTATTACTGCTGGCTTTCCTGGGGCTTCAGGGCTTAGCTGATTACTTTCTCTGGAGAGTAAGCTTCCTTTCTGGCTTATCTTGGGAGCGAGAGCAGGAATCCTTTTGGCCTCCCCTGATATGAGATTTGATGTTGGGTTGTTCCAAGGTGGGTTCCTGCTACCGGATTGCTATGGTAACAGAATCTTTCTAGTGGCCAGCCCTGGAAGAGGGATCTTGTTACTGGTCGACACAGGGGTGGATCTCTCAGTGGGTAGACTCCAGGGTTGGGATCTTGCTGTTGGTCAACCTGAGACAAGACTTCAGTACTGGTCAGCAATGGGGCCAAGGCCTGGCTGGTAGCTTTGCTGGGAGTTGGGTCACTGGAGTAGGGCTTTACTTCATTGCATAAATTTCTGGCTTACGCAGAGGGCTGCTGGTTTGCAGGAAGGTGGGGTATCACTAGTAGATTGCCTCAATCTTGGAGCCTTGTTGTGGGCCTTCTGCTGTGAGTAGCTCCTATTGCTGCTCTTAGGTCTTGCTCTCTTCCCACTCCAGTGAGACAGACCTTTCTTACTGCTTCTGTTTCTAGATCAGTTCTGATTTGGTTTTCTAGTTGTTTGAAGGGGAATTTGGGAGGGCTTCGGAGGGTTCCTTCCTCATTCACTATCCTAACAACGGAAATTGAGGTCAATGACATTTTCAAAAATTATCGATATCCTTTATTTTTATGTCACTTACAAATCCCAATATGCACACAACACCTTCTATTCCTAGAGTCATTTCTTGTAGCAAGGAATAAAAAAGAAAAAAATTACTCTGTCCAGCTAACTAAGGCAGGAACCAAAATGCAATCTATGCAATATTCCAGCTCCATTATCTCCCAGCTCTGCAAAGACAGAAGGTTGCTATCTTCCCGGAGCTCTATTTCGGGACTAACTTGGGTCATTATTATTCCAAAGTATTTGATTTCAGCAGTTTTGTGTGAATTTGAACAAGTTGCTTAACTTCTCTAAGCCTTAACTGCTTTTTCTGTTGTATGAAAGGGGCTGGATTACATGGCCTGGGAGTTCCCTAAAGCAGTGAAATCACAAGTCCTGTTCCTGTAACTAAGCAGGGCTGGCTATTCCCTACACACTGGACATTTTCTAACTCTCCGACTTAATTTTTACTAGAGATGGCTGATAATCTATTTCAGCTAAGAGCAAGTGCTTCTTAAAGAGAGTAAATTATTTTTTGCAATATTTGAATCTTTCCATATACACAGGATTCTATAATCCATGTAAAGGTGGCTTAGAAATCACCCATTATTTTAGTTTTGTTGCCTTCACTGGGTAAGAACATCCTAGTTACTCATAGTTCTAGAAATACCAAAAGGCTTTGAATTTGAATTATGATACAAGAATTCAGATAGACTGAGGGAATTTGGACATATACAAAGAAATCTATAAACCATTAAGAGAATTGATAAAGGATTGATTTCCCAAAATTCAAACCAATAGGGAAAATACACAAATATCCCATAAAATTGAGATTGTGGTATAATACTCTAAGGGATGATTATAAGGAGCCAGAGGATGAGACTCTATCTCAGTGTTCTACCACTTAGCACCAATGCAAGCTTGGAGAAATCATTTTACTTTTCTAAGTCTCAGTTTCCAACTGTGTAACACAAAAGGGTTAGGCTTTGTGACTGGAGCTCCCCATCAGCTTGGAATCCATGGTCCTATGACCTTAAGCCATTTTGCTGAGTACTACTTACTTTGGAAGGAGAGAAAAAAAAAAAAAGACCTGATGCTCAGGTCAAGTCCTAAAGGCTTATTGTTTAATCCTCTGCTTATCTAATTACTTTTCATGTCCTGCTATAATTTTTCCCCCAGGAATGTTACAAAAATCATCAGATTTGATTAATGGAGAGTGCTTTTTCAGATATTTTAGTGAGTTGATTTGTTTGAATTTTATGTGGTTAGTTGACAGTCAGGCTGAGGCAATAAAACACTGAGAAATGAAAATACTGGCTTATTCTTAGTTAACATATGCTGCCTGTATCAGCCCCATAAAACTGCACATTTGTGAATTTCCTTCTGATACTGTCATTTTATTGGAAATAGCAAATAGGTCCATTATAGGGACTTCTCTGAAAAAAAAACACATTTGTGTCTACAAATATAGTGAGGTATTTGTATGAGTGAGGGACACATAAGACCACAGAGTTAAAAATGGAAGGGACTTCAAAGGTCATCAAGTGACACTGATTTAATTTACTTCTGAGGAAACTGATGCTAGGGATATTGGGTGAATTGCTCAAAGTCACTTGGCCAGGAAGTATGATCGGCACTTTCAAGTCACATCCTAGGAGATGGTTTTCAGATTTTTTATCTTTTCCATGGCACTAATGAGATAGTTAATGTTAAATTATTATATGGGAAAATGACAGATCAGTGGAGACAGTGTGGAAAATTTCAGGAAAGCAGGATTCTTGGATGCTTTCCCAATTTTCATTTATTCCTGTGTTCTTATGACAAATGATAAAAAGAAATGTACTCACTTTTTGATGGATGGAACAAGACATGAAGATTAAACCATGAGGAAAATTGTGCCGGATAGACTCAGTATTTTGTCTTTGACAGTAACATTAAGGGATGCGATCAAGTAGGGAAGAGTCATTTTCTTTAACATCACTGTCAAAAGATGGATCCCAATCATTGTAGCTTATGTCCTAGTTTCTCTTGCTAGCACCTTAAAGTTTAGTTATCTAAGATTTTTATAAAATTTATTCCTAATTTCTTATTATTTTCTTTTTGTCCCACATATTGGGGAAATTGGGACTGAATTCAAAACCCAGCTTTGCTCCTTACCATCAATGGGGTGCGTGGAAAGCCTCTTCATCTTATCCCTTTATTGAATCCTCATGAAGCACCTTCCCTTTCTGCATGTGCAATTTTCTCTGAGCTCCAAGGATTGGGGACCTGGTAGTCCTCAAAATCTTTCATTGATGTGTCTTTACCTTGGGTCATTACCTCCGATGGGAAGACCATGTTCTTCATCCTTTGTAGTTCACCAAGTTTTCCTCTAGTTAAGGGAGACAGGGGGGAGGAAGAGAATTCTGTATTCCCTCCCTACTAAGTAATTCCCTCTCAAGGTCTTCTTGTTTGGACCTGTCCCATCACAAGATTGGTCTTGTATTTGTATTTGAGCCCTACAGGGAGTGACTAATTCTCTTCAACCAACCATGGACATTTATGTGTGGTAACATCTACTTTTATTCAATGACTTAAGTACTTGCCTTTTCCCAAACTGATGAAGGTGTAAAGCTTTAATTGATTGATTTAATAGATGTGTCTAGGGATGGTTCACACCTAGTTCACACCTTTGATTCTGAAACTCAAAGAGACATCCCTCACTCCAATAAAAGTATCAATAAGATGCTTAGAACTTCTGATTAGTTATTAGGGCTGTGAGGGGGTGGGACACCTCTCTAACACATGGTTTCTTCCCTCTTCTCATATTCTGAGTCGCACTCATTCCCTTGCATCGGTACTGCACAAAGCAGCTTAGAATTTGACTATGACACATTCTACCCTTGCCAAGGTCCAGGAAGGGAGACTAAGAGGCTCCAAGAGATCAGTTTCTGCTTTTGCTCTGGATCTCTCATGCTGAAAATGCATGACCATATCAGCTCCATCTCCCCCATGCAGCAGCTACCAGCATCTTCCCCTTTGGGGTCACCTTCCATCTGTTTCTTATATGGTTTGTGTATCCATAATCTGAGGGAAGGTCGGTCGATAGTACAGTGGATAGACTTCTGGGCCTGAAGTTAGGAGGATCTCAGTTCAAATCCAGTGTGACTCTAGGCAAAGGTCACCTCAGTGCTTTCCCCCTCAGTTTCCTCATCTGTAAAATGAGGCTGGACTATACTTAGCTCTAAGTTTGTGCTGCTCTTATCAGAGACCTAGCTGTGCTTTGGATCCCAGAGGCCACCTAACTTGTCTAGTAGGCATTAGAGATGGAAGCTGGACCTAGGTCCTCCTGATTCCAAGTCTAGAACTCTTTTCCCTCTATGCTGTTAATTCTGTGTCTTCCTTGAAGGAAGTGGGATGATGAACCTGGAGAAGAGAATGCTCAGGGGAAAGAGGATAGTTTTTGGTCCTGGAGCAGCTGACCCCCACAGGCCACACGATAATAGTGAGCATAAGTTGCAGAAAGGCAAATTTTAGATTTGGTCTCAGTCGATTCCTTGTAATCACAGCTGTCCTAATGTGAGATGATCTACCTGAGGTGTTCAAACCAAGCTGGATGATTCCTTGGTGGGACCAGAACAATAGGGTTTCTTTTTGGAGTTTTTGTGATCTTTTCGAGTTGGTTGCATATTGTCTCCTTTGCTGGATCGCCGGCTCTTTGAGGACAGGGAATGTATTTACCTCTTTTTATTTTCCTAGTGCTAACATGGTACCTGATCCATAGAAGGCCATTGATTGGTTTATTATTAAATTATTAATTGCTTCTATAAAAAGAATAGTAAGCTTATAGTTTTAAAGGTTCTTTCATTCTCCCAAGGCTTTGACAGAGGTCTTTTTCTGAAGTAGTTACAAGGTGAGCTGGGGGGAGAGGGAAGGAGGAGAAAGAAAGGGTGTGTGTGTGTAGAAATCTTTGTTAGTTTTTTTTCTATTGCTAGAAAAAAGCAGGTCTTCATCCCAAGAAAGGAAAAGTTAGCATAAAAAAGCAGGGTTGGCCTAAATCCAGAAATGGCCCATAGATCACTGCACAGAGGCTCAGTCTTCTCACTCCTAGCTCTTTATGATACTAGAGGGAGCAATCACAAAAAGGGAGATACCAAGGTGAACATCTGTAGGACAGTGACCCAGTCCTGAAGCAATAGAGCACAATTTAGTCATTCTGTTAGCACAATCTTCCCTTGCCAAGTGACACATTCTACAAAATTATCAATAGTTTGGTGAGGAAGGTTTTCTGATGGACCCAGTTTTTTGGACTGCTGTGATATGAGGGTTTCTCCCAATCAGCAGAAAGATAGATGTCAATTATATGTGGAGAAAGGGTGGGACTTAGACTTGAAGGGGACTCAAAGGTCATCAAGTTCAATCCACACATTTTACAGATGAAGAAACTGAGGCCTTAGGGGAAGTGACTTGCCCAGAGACACAAAACTAAAAGTATCTGAGGCAGAATTTGATCCCAGGTCTCTGGCCCCAATGACTTGGAATCAAATTTTCTAAGACTAATAAGGAGGTTGGAGTTTGTAAAAATTAATTTGTTGATGCAAGATATCCCCAAGAAGAAAGGGACCTTCGAGGGCATCCAATCCTACCCATACGGATCATGCTCTTTAGAACATTTCTGAGGAGTCCTCAAGCTTTGACTCAAATACTCTTGTGTTGGGGACCCTACTGTTAGGAACTTTCCCTTAAATCTCTTCTATTCCTTGCCTTCCAGGTCCATGCTTATTTCTCCTTAATAACTCTGCAAAAAAGCCTATTGTTCCTCTTCCCAACAAAGTTTTCTCTTTCACATCTGAAATATCCCCAGGTTTCCCAACCTCTTACCATCCAGGTACTCAACCTCTGGACTTTTCCTGGTTTGTCAATAGCTTTTCCTTAAATGTGAACCTGACTCCTCCTGCCCATTGATGTGTGAGTGGAATGACCAGTGCTTGGGTGCCAATGAGGTCTGCCAGAATTTGAGAAGATTGACTTTCTCAGGTACCTTCAACATCAGGGATTCAGTTTTAAATAGTTCATGGCTTGTGCTAGGGCTAGCTAAGTGATACAGTGGACAGAACACTGGTCCTGGAATCATGATGACTTATGTTTATGAGTTCAGATCTAACTTCACACACTTACTAACTATGAGTCACTTCACCCAGTTTACCTCAGTTTCTTCATCTGTAAAATGGGCTGGAGAAGAAAATGGCAAACCACTCTAATAACTTTACCAAGAAAACCCCAAATGGGATCAGAGAGAGACAGGCATGACTGTAATGACTGAACCCCAATAAATCTTTGCTTTTCTGCATGGGTGCAGATGAAATAGTTGTATCAGTGGTGAATAATATTGAAGTAAAAACAACATTTAGAGTTTGCCAATGAAGATTATAACAATGATGTTCAACGGCAGAAGAAGCTTCCTGGAAACTATCTAATGCTCCCAAAGTGGGACTTTAATCTAGTGGCTACAGATACGATGCTAAAATCTGCTGTGCTGGAGTCAGATAGGATGGGCTCTTGAGAGCCGATCATAAAATTTTCAGCATGAGGATTTATACCCTGGCAAATGGTACACATTAAAAATCGGGGCTTGATTTATGTTTTGCTGATTTCTAGATTTAAGAAAGTGGTGGAGAAAATGTAATTATGCAGATTAAACGGAAAGTGTGTCATACTCCATTTTTATCATTTCCCCCTTGGAAAGCAGCTTGTTAAACATTTTCTAGTACCGTGCTGCTCATGCCAGTTTAAATAACCAAAAGGTAAAATAACTGCTCTCCATGCAATTGCAGAGGTGGAGGTCTGAGTGCGGGATGCTGCGTCTTCTACTAGATGGATCGATATGATCAATGGTTTTGCTAAAGGTGTTGTTAGTTTCCTTTTAAGTCTTTGTTAAATGTTTTTTCTGGATACGTGAGGGAAAAGGAACCCACATGGACGTAGATATAGTGACAAAAGGCACCAATTAAAACAAAGTCTTTGAAGGACAATTTATAGCTATCAGGAGATTCTACTGAAGGAACGTCGGCAAAGGCCCTTTCTAGATTATTTTAAAATGCAACCTTCAGACACGTTTCCTGGCTCTGTTGCTGAAAGCATGACAGCAACAATTTCTTACTACATTTGGAATAAATTCACTGAACTTCCCTGGCTGCTCTCTATCTGCTTTAAATGAGGCGCTGTCAGGAGTCGGGGAGGCGGATTGGCAGGATGGCGGTATGGAAGGAAGGGAACTGGGAGTATCTGGCGTTGGAGTCAGAGGCCCTGAGCTTGAATCTCAACTCTACTGTTTGTCACACGCATGGCATTGGGCAAATCATTTCCTCTTTGTGATCCTCAGTTTCCTGTAAAGTAAAATCGGTGGGAGGTGAAATCAGGAGGTCCCCAAGAGCTCTTGTGTTGTTCTGTCTTTTCTTAGGATACACTCAACTCTTCCAGGAACTAATGAGACATTACCCCAAACTTTAAAGTGCCACATAAATGTTGTCAACAAGCATTCATTATAAATATGAATGGATATATACACACATATATTTAAATTTACATGTACAGGAATTTTTAACATTCACTTAAATTTTTTTTTAATTCCAAATTCTCTCCCTCTCTCCCCTTCCTCACCCCAATTTGATACTGATTAACACATAAGAAGTAATGCAAAACCCATTTCCATATTTATTAAGCACCTTCTGTGTACCGGGCACCATGCTGATTCCAGGAATGAAGCCCTCCAGTTTGGTGATAAGAAGGGAGCTCAGAGGCGATTGATCCTGAAGATTCCTGGACACAAATTTCCTCTCCAACCTTTATGGTCAATGGTCCTCCAGGCTTTTGCTCAAAGACCCAAGAGCCCATCACACCCTAAGGCACACTGGGATGGCTCTTCTGCTGCCAGGGTTTGCGCGGTATTGAAGCCAAACCTTTCTGCTGGTGATTCCCATCTGTTGTTGCTTCTGGCCCTTCTTCTCATCAAGATGAGTCTTCTCTTCTACAATAGATCTTTCATCCAGTCCTCACACAGCTCGAATTCTAGGGATTTTGCCATTATCCTTTGTACTTTCAACATATGGACAACATAATTGTGTGTCATAATCACTAAAGAAAAATAAGAAACATAAAATAATAAAACATTTGGGAGAAGTGGACTTCAAGGATTATTGTATTTTTGTCTTAAAATTCCTGAAACATAGTAGGTGCTTAATAAATGCTTGAAGAATTTGTAATCAGAAGACTTAAACTTAAATCTTCGCTCCCCTTTTTAATAGCTATATGACTTTAGGCAAATCATTTTCCTTATCAGGTCCTCAGTTTCCTCCTCTGATCTCTGGGATCTCATCAGTATGGGTGTTCCTTCCAGTAGTGCTTATATTAACCCATCCTTACTTGTTTGTCCTGTTTGACTGTTTTCCCATAAGTTTGGCACAGAGAGTCCATCCTATATGCTGGAAGCCTTCCTGGTTTTCTCTTCACATCACAAATGCTTGGAAGCACTTAGTACTAGGAAGCACTCTAACTTTCATCTCTCATCCTTTCCATGTGAAATCTTTTTGTGTGATCAATTAATCATTGAATATTTAGTAAGCGCCTATTGTATGTCACAGGTTGTATGGGGTTCTGGGAATACAAAGAGGACAATAAAATGTCCCACTCTCAGGGAACCTAAGTTCTACTGGTCTTTCTTTCCCCATGGCTTTCTGTGCCAATTTCTATCCTATAATTCCTTGGCCAGTAGTCAGGCACTCAATCAGAAAAGTGTTTATTAAGCACTAAGCCCTGTGGTAAATTCCGACTTGACAAAATAGATAAAAAAACAGTCCTACAAAGCATATATAATAACGAGAGATACAACTAGGTAAGATAAATACAATGTAAATCAGTGTTGTCAGGTTCAAGTAGGAACAGAGACTGAAATCAGTGCAGAAGGCTCCCAACTGGTGGGCACACTGGCTTAGTTTAAATGCGCAAGGTTATCTGTGTTTTATCATATTTTTTGTTAATTATTTCCCAATTACATTTTAATTTAGTTCCAGCCTCACTCAAGAGTGTAATAGGCTACATGCCCCTACAGGCCCAATATCTGACAACTCTGATATAAATAAACTTGACAACTCTGATGTAAATATACAGCAGGTCATCTCCAAGGAGAAGGGGAGACCAGCAACAGGGAGACCAGGAAGGACCTTCTTCAAAAGGTGGGCTTTGAGCAGAGTCTTGAAAGAAGCCTGGAAACTTAGAAGCTGAGGTGAGAGATTTCTAGACACAGGGGGCAGAGGATTTCAGGCATGGGGGCTAGTCAATACAAGGATGTGAAGAAGGGAGATGGAGGGGAGTGAAACAGAAACAGCAAACAGCCCAATGGAGCTTTGATTCCTCAATAGTGAATATTAAATAAAGAATATAGCATCAGGACCTTGTACACATGGCTGGGGGTGGTAAAAGAAAAATTATACATATACTCAAAGGTGAATCAGTAAAAAATCACAAGAAAGAAAAATCATTGACATGATTCACAGTAAAAATTATTTCTACATATAAATAATTGTAAATGCATGCAACGTGCGTCTTTGTCATTGTTTTAAAATTAAAGACCTACTGAATTATTTTAAATTTCAAAAAGTTTTTGAATGATGTTACAAAAAACTAAGCCATGTGCATCCTTATGTGTTGTGGTCAAAATTGGACCGCATTTGTGAACATGACAAACATAACAGGCTTACAACATGCTTTGGTGATGCTCCTTCTCTTGGATTTAATTATTAAATGAAAGAAGATGTGTATGTGTCAAGGCAGAAAATAAGCAGCCTGTTTTGTGCAGTTCTGGGAGGGAAAAAAGAAAGACTACATTGAAAAACAAAGACTACAGTAGTTTCTAAGAATTAGCTATCCTTAGAAACTTGCCAACAGTTTCAAATATATTATAACAAAAGCTGACTGCCCTCTGCTGGACTGTTTATAAAAAAAATTTAGCAAATCCTTAGCTGAAGAATTATATAAAATCCTGTGTGTTGTCATGGGAATATCCTGCAATAGAATTATCTAAGCAAAAACAAAAAAACAAAAAACCACACCAAAAAAAAGCAAAAAAAAAAAAAAAGAAAGAAAAGAAAATATCTAAGAAAGGAGGTCAACTTTTAATTTAAAAAATAAACATGCTCTAGTAATTATGAAATATCAACTCAATTTTGTTTATATTCATTTAAAATCATATTGTCTTTTTTCACTTACTATCCCTTCAAGGAAAATTCCAGTTAGTTCCATGTTTCAGCTAAAATAATAGCTGAAAAGGAAAGCAAATTTTTGAATCTTCATTTCCCCCCCAATTTTATGATATTTACATTTTAAGCAATTTCTTTTCTATTTTTTCCTTATCCCACCCAGAAATCCAGAGTGATGCCAAAAAACGTTCTGTGTTTCAAGAAAACCTAATAGAAAATAAATATAAATCCTTTTTAATTCCTTTAAATTGAGTCTTTCCCAGTGTCTTGTAGCATGTTTTCCTTTTGCTTAGAGAAATGTCTCTTCCTTTTTGGAAGAGAACAGAAATAGAATAATTCTTTTTCCAGGCAGACTTTTTCTAGGTTGACATAATGGAAAGATCCTGGATTTGATGTCAGAGAATTGTTAATCAAGTTCTGGCTCTGCCACTTATTATTTGTGTTTTGAGGCAAATCATTTAACTGCTCTTGGATTCATTTTCCCCATAAGTAAAGCACAAGAGTTGGCTTTTATGGTTGCTGAGGTTTCTTCCATCAATATTCCAACTCTTGATCTGTGATCCTGACTCTGTCTCTGATGTTAGCAATGAATATAAAGCATATCTTATGGTAGGTGTGGGGTGAGAGTAAGGGGATAGATGGTGGGGCTATTTCTTATTGAGACATTCTCTATATTTCTTTGAACTTCATGGACTCAAGTCTTCATTGTGTCTTTAGAAAACTCTCCAGGGAGCATGTGCAAGACAAGGCAGAATCTTGAGAAATTCTGGCATCTCATAACCTTTGCTTAAAATGCTAAGCATCCATGCTCCTGAAGAGTGGGGATTGTTTTTATTTTTTTGCCTACATATCCTCAACATGTAGCATTAGAACCTTGTACATAATTGGTACTTAATAAATGCTTATTGATCGATTTGATTTATCTTTTACCAGGTCTTGAACTCTCTCCCACTTGGATTCCATTAAAAACCACAGATGCTCTTGTGAACCAAGATTTCTAGGTTTTTGCTGCTTGTTTGGGACAAGAGACAGCCTCTGGATTCTGCTCCTCCCAGGCCAGCACAAAGCTCTTTGCTCAGACTTTTCTCATGGATAAACAACATTTGAACCAAAAGGATACTTCCCTTTAGTGTTTTTCTTTCATGTTTATGAATTCAGACTTTCCAGAAGCTCTGGGGGGAGATGAATGCCTGAGATCCAGGATGGGGAAAGGACATGACCCACTACTCTCTTTATCTTCTAACCCGAGTGAAGTGGAGGAGTGAGCAATTATCAGGCTACTTTCATCAAAGAGATAGTCAATCTGAAAAATTCAAATTCCCCTCCCCCTTCCCCTTCTCCCCACCCGGCCCTTTTAAGAGCATTGTGATTTTTGCTTGTGATATCCAGGTAATTTCTTTAGCTCCCCATTTCATTTAGCATGTATAGACTGAGCCAAAGAGATGAATGAATTAAAAATGGCAGCCCTCTTTGTATAATGGAATGACCAATTGCATATGCAATCACTTTATCTGATTGTCTGGGGCAACAAAGATTCCAGGTGAAGTCCCATGGCTGCTGGGAGAGAATTAAAATCTCCATCTATCACCAAATATTATATATATATATATATATATATATATATACACACATATATATATATATGTGTATATATGTACATATATATACACATATATATGCACACATGTATAATACAATGTATTTTATATATTATATAAAATACTCTATAACAATATATTTATATAACAATAACCCTGTAAAAACAACTTTGAAAACTGCAAGAACTACAATCAATCCAATATTCATCCATGATCCCAGAGGCTCAGTGTTGAAATATACTATCCATCTACTGACAGAGGGGAATAGATTGAAGGTATGAAACAAGACATATTTTTTTGGGTGTACATGATGGATTATGAGATTTTTTTTTACTTGACTATGTTTATTTGTTGCAATGCCTTATTTTTCTACTCTCTTTTAAATGAGATAAGGGTAGAAGAAAGATAAAATAGATCACTATTAAAGCTATAAAGGGAATATATATGGGGAACGTTACCTTTTTTTTCTTTTTTAGCTTCTTATTTTCAAAATATATTCAAATATAGTTTTCAACATTCACCTTTCCCAAAACCTTGTGTTCCAAATTTTTTTCTCCCTCTTTCCCTCCCACCTCCTCCCTTAGACATCCAAGCCATTCAATATATGTTAAACATGTGCAATTCTTCTATATATATTTCCACATTTATCATGTTGCACAAGAAAAATCAGATCAAAAAAGAAAAAAATGAGAAAGAAAACAAAAAGCAAGCAAATGACAGCAACAAAAAGGTGGAAATACCATGTGATCCCCACTCAGTCCCCACAGTCCTCCTTCTGGATGTACATGATTCTCTCCATCACAAGTATATCAACAAATATTTTCTAAAGAAAACTCTGAAAGACAGTTTATCATCTAAAGCCCCAAGCAGGTTTTCTTCAAAATAAGCAAAATCTCACATGGCAGGGACAATCCCCAAAGCCTTTTGACTGAAAATGTTAATTCTCAGTGTTTGCAGTGAAACCCGTGAACATGTCATCTGGTTTTAACATGTGAAGATGTCAGAAATATGGGTTTTGGTTTGATTCAATCCAGAATAAAAAAAAAGTCACTAGAAAAGGGCAGGAGAGCTCTTGGCTTCTCAGCCGCGTCTTCCCGTTACAGAAATGACAGCACAATGACTGTTTTGGAATGATTCCTCAGAACTTAGTTTGAAAGAGATAGTGGAGAAACCAGAGGTCAATTCCTCCATGTTATACAGAAATAGCATGGGAGCCAAGCTCAGTCCGGTGCTGTCTTTCTCCCATTCGGGACCCAAAGGGACTTTGCGATTGCCCGCATATATACGGCAGTTTGTGTAACGCACAGATTACCCAGCACCTCGCACTTGGGTTTGTCGCTTCTCCTGTTTGTTTGGGAAATATTTTTATTAGGGAAATTGGGCTCTCTCTTTATCAGCACAAAGTAGACCAAGATCTTTCTACCTGGTCTCCGCAGATGCACAGAAATAGAAACAGCACCTTGTCTCTACGTGGAAGTAGATCAACAGAAGGATCCTACTCAAAGCCCGTGAATCACTTAATGGAACGAACCGAATTAGTGTTTTATGCCGAAGAATGTATTTTAAGGTCACCAATGGGCGCCCCCCAATCCAGGCAGCTCCCTTTGAGTCTGGGTACCTTGTTCTCGCTCCTGCGTTTTTCCCATCAACAGAGGGCGCTCAGTGGTTTCCCATGGCCCCTCGGAGCTGCAGCCAGGCTCCGAGTGTGGCATCCCACAGCCCCGATCCGCAAACGAGCTGGCTCCGATAACAGACAGAAGCTCTCCCAGCCTGGCCAATGTATAATTTATCGCGGATGTAACTGATCTCGCCAGCGACATCCAGCATGAAAGAGAACCCCGTGATTTGGAGGAGTCGGATGCAAGGGACTTTTAAGTCAGTGGTCCCTGTGATTCCTGGAGCATCGCCCCAAACGGTTAGTGCTGGAGATGGTTCGCAGAGAGCCCGGGCCCTTGCTGAAATCCCCGGCTCCCCCGCAGAGGAGCGAGGATGACAGCTTTATTGATGGGTGCCGAGAGGCCAGGACGCTTTCGGTGTGCAGCCGGGCTCTATGTGCGCAGCTTAAATAAATTGTAGCTGTTCGCTGTTAGAGGCGAGGAAAAAGCTAACTAAGCCCTCCTCTGGTAATCTGTCTGGATCAGACTGCGTGCGGTGCGGGAAGCTTCCTGCCCGGTTCTGGGTGATAGAGAAGATTTCAGTTGCCAGCACCATCCATTTTTCACCTGTCAGGAGTCCGAAATTTAAGCTGAAAACTTGAAAGAATGAAAAAAGATGCACTTCAAGAAAATTAGATTTTCTTGGGGGCATTTGTCCCAGATCTACATTTACTGATATGTAATTTATTAGACTCTTCTCCACGACCAAGTAATCATCACCAGGCCACAAAGGGTTGGGCCGTGGTGGAAAACTTTGCCGGTGTTGCCGTGGGTTTCGGGAAGAGCGGCCGGGAGATGTCTGAGATGGAAAGGGGGGAGGCAGAATCAGCAGAGTTAAGAGGAGTGTCAGCATAAGGGCCCCCATTATTTCAAACGAGTGGGTCCTAGACGAAGGACAGGAATAAAGTCACAAATAATGGAGTCCGTGGGGATGCACATGCCCAGAACGTTAGCCCGACATGAGTGCCGAAGGACTTTTAAAGAGCCAGTCGTGTCCCAGAAACCCTCTTAAGATAAAATATGCCCCTGGATCTCTGAAGTAAACGCCTGCCAGGCTTCATTCTTATGTTAAGTCTATGTCTAAGTGGTAACAAGGGTGATGAAGCAACTATTCAACAGCTCAGCTCATGGGAAAGGCCAACAGCGGTCCCTTCATCGCTCCCCCCCCCCAGCCCCAGCCCCTCGGAAGTCTCAGAAAGGCCCTGCTTGTGCCTTATGGAGATACATTTACTAACAGCTGGTTCCCCCTCCGTGCAAACATCCATATAGATGCTATATAGAGAGTGTCCGTATAGACACTCTCTTTTTTTTTTTTACATGTATATGTGTCTCTATGCATCCCTAAAATTCCCACCGATTTGCCAATTCATCAGAAATTCATTAGGTACATTTTTGAGTTGGAGGCAGAAAAATGATAAGATGTCTGCTAAATGAACTTATGCTTCTGCATCTTCCTAAATCTTTAATGGATATGAATTGTTATACTGTGGTATATACATCAAAGAGCAAAAACTGGATATTATTCACAGTCCAGCTTCCCCAAGCCGGGACGTGGAGCAGTGATTTACACACCCAGGGCTGGGGCCGGGGTGGGGAGAAGATCTTATTACAAATAATTTATTTGGGAAATTGGTACAGCTCGTGTGACATGTTAGAATAGAGCAGGAACAGCAGGCGGGCCGAAGCTGCTCCGGTTTACCATTGTTTCACTTTCCCGAAATACATGATCAACTGGGATTTTAACAACCAGGTCATTCAAGGAGAAGAGTACTACTGCCAGCCTCCTCTAGTTATTCTAAAAAAAAAATAGTGGTGGGGGTTGAATGTATGTATGGAGAGGGTGGGACCGGGTGATGGAGAATAGAAGAGCGAATCTCAATTTTGCCAAACTGGGAAGATATTTCAGGTTCCTTTCCCTTCTCAGGCTGGATCGGGAGAGTTAATAGGGTGACATTTATCAAAGGCTTTGCACTTGTACCAAAGTATAGGTTATGCACTAACCTGTATTTGGATGTCTCTGCTACAGACTGGTCCTTGCCTTCTCCCAAGTAAGGTTGTTGTTGGGTTTTGCTGTTGTTATTTTTTTGCTTGTAATGTCTTTATCACACTCTATTTCACCATATTTGTTATCCTACAACATGGGCTCACACTTCTTTCTGAGTGTCCCGGCATTATTAGCTCATTGGGTATTCGGTGTGATAGCACGGATGTCTAATGAGCTTGTTTGGTCTTCTCCGGAAAGGCAGGAGCGCTTCCATCGGAATCCTATTGCTATTCAGTATTAATTAATGCACTCCCTCATTGTCTTAGCAAAACAGGAATGTGTGAGATTTCTCAAGACAGGCTTCTGAGGTCACAGCCGTAGGCCCCCAAAATTAGATCCTCACCTGTATATCTGTAGGGAATTGGAAATCGGTAGATTAGCAAACAGTAGGCGAGCCACCCAATGTCCATTTCGATGCAAACCCCAAGCACTAGCCCTTGGAAAATGAAACCAATTTGGGTTATATCATTATATTCCTAGTTTAAATATTAAGAGCAAAGTCCCATTAATTTTCACACTTTCTTTAAAAGCAAAATAAAACAAAAATGCTCCTCCCTCCAAAAAACAAAAAACAAAAAAGAAAACAATAATTAGACAGCATTTTAACAAATGGTTCTCTCCTTTTTCATCTTTTTTTTAACCTAACAAATGTCTCATTTGCCCTTTAGATTTGCTTAGATACTCTGATAGACAAACCATTGTGGGGGGAAAAAAAGTAGATGTCATTGACTCAGAAACAAAAAAAAAAAAATCAACCTATTTTGCAGCATTCTGAACTATAAAATAGAAGCGTTTTCTCTAAGCTTCTAACAGAGCCAATGAAAATGGGTGGTAATGGTCTTCTGATGGGGGGTAATTTTCCAAACTAGCCAGATTTATAAAGTTTTCAAGGCATTTGGATTTTTCTAAAAGGCTATTCCCACGTCTTCTAGCTGGGGTCTTTTTCTCAGCTCTCTTTCCCTACTCTCTCCCCATCCAACAGAAAGCAGGTTTGAGAAAATGTGAGATCTTGCCTGGTTGAAGCACCCAGAAGTTCCCAGTTAATATCCATTTAAAAAAAAAACAAAACTTGACAACTTCTCTGGAAACTGACATCAGGCCGAGAGTTAGCAAATATACTTGCCTGGTTAGTGAGTTTCTTTCGACTTGATAGTACAATTTCAAGGAGAAATCAGTCAGTTTCAGGAGATGTATATGACTGTCATTATCGGCAAAGGAGCTAGGGAAAATTTAACCCTGGAAAAACCTTTCATTACTTCTCATTTATGATGTGAATAGCAAAGCACAGGCTAAACACAGAATTACGGTTTTCAAAGTACGTCTTCATCAGAGAAATGCCGACTCTAAATGCCAGAACAGTCTGGGGCCATTCGGCTCACTTCATGCAGGGGTTTCTGGGTCTTTACAATTATTTTCCCTCTCTAACGCCAGTCCTTCAAGGCCTCCAGCAGGAGATTAAAGTGAATAATGTGCAAATAATCAGACATTTCCTAACTCTGCTCCCAAGGTCAGGGGATTTAAAGGCAGCCCCAGCCAAAGTTTCCTCTTAGCCTCATGCAGTGGATTAGAACGTGGTAGGACAGCTTCCCAGCAGGCAAGACAAGACAGGTCTGTTTCCTCTTTGAGTGGTGTTCATAACAGTTCCCATTAACCTTAATAGGAGTTCAATATTAAGGCATGGGAGAGAGCAGGATCTGTATGTGGTGGCTCATGGATTTATTGTCCATTCAGAAGTCTCTGAGACACCTGGATATCATAGGATGGGTGAAAAATGTTGCCTCTTGTGAATTTTCAAGTTTTTGTGGGTTTCCACATTCAAAGCAGACTCCCACACTGGTCTTAAAGCCCAGCCACACATTTCCTTCCTTCTTTTTTCATTCTTTCTTTTTTCCCATTTCAATCCTTCCTTTTAATTTTGGCCCTGAAATCTCTTTAGCAAATGAACTCCATTTGCCTAGAAGTTGCCAATATAACAACAGCAGAGTCTTTTGCCAGTGGTAGCAAACAATTTAATTAAGAAAGCAAAATAGCTGCCTGTTTCCCTGCCCCCCCCCCCTCCCCGGTGTTTGTGTGACAGAGTCTTCCATCGAGGAATAAGACACGATGAATATAAAGGCTTCTTTCTTGGAGTTACTGCTAATGAAACTCAGTTATTTCCCTTGTTTCGGGGAACTCTCTCTGCTGTAGACAATTTATTCTTTCTTCCTAAACAGACCTTTAGGTATGTGAGGCTGTTTGTAAATTATATGGTGTGCGGCAATGTCATGAAATACCAGGACTGCCGTTTATGGGCAGATGAAGGGGGATGAGTTGTAACAAGAATAAATTACACAAAACATTTGGGGGATGGGGGAGGCAGGGATGGCAGAACACTGAGCCCATCAAAGTTATTAAACTTCCAACTGGCACTTAATGAGGACACTAAATTAAATGACCTTGCTGATAATGGAATGGACACAGCAAATGGAATGGAGGGAAATTATCTTTTATTATGCTAAAAATAAATAAAGGGGCACAATATATTAGCCCTGTCTCAGTACAGGTAAGCTTGATGGAACAAATGAAGATACTTGAGTGAATACAGCAGGTATTCTTAGGAGTGTTTCAATTAAACTAATTCAAATCACATGCTGAAAAGCATCTACATTCTATCTCTCCCTCTCCCTCTCATTCCCCCCTTTCCTTTCTCCTCTCTCCTCCCTCCTCCCTACTCCTCTCTCTCCCCTTTCTCTCTCCCTTCTTTTCTCTCTTTTCTCCCCCTTTCCCCATCTCTCACTCTCTTCCTTTCTTTCTCTTCTTACTTTCCCCCCCTCTCCTTCGTTCCTTTTCTTCCCTCTACTCCTTGGTTGGTCTCCTTCTGCTCGACTCTTAAAGTAAAAAGAATCATCCTGATCTCAAGAAATATGGGGGCAATAGTTAATTATCAATGAGAAAATATCTTGTTGATTTGGGAAATGAATTTTAGGTTGGTGTGTTGTTATTTACCAGTTTTTCATAATACTGGAACCCAGAACACATAGAGCTGTTTCACCTTGTGTGTGCAAAACAACTGATATGCAGAATGACTATGAATGAAAAGACATTTACTAAACACCTACTATGTGCAAAGGACTGTACTAAGTGGTAGCAATACAAATAGGAAAGCAAGAGGACCCCTGCTCTGAATGATGTCATGTTATAATGGTGGAGACAACAATCCAAGGAAGGCTTCAGGGCATGGTGGTGAAATAGGCAATAATGTAGGTAATGTCCTTATCGTTGACAAAACAGATCGGTTTCTGGTTTCTGACAATGAGCCATTCAATAGTGCTGAGGGCTTGGCCATCAAACACTTTCTTTCCATGGGCTTCAGAAGCTGTGGCTACTGAGGTGTGTATACATGGGAGTGGGTGGGGGGAATTGTAGCCCTCCAGAAGCACTTGGCAGGGAAATCTCCATAAGAGCTCCTTCCTTGGACAGTGGCTGTAGGGACAATTGAGAATGCTGGAAAAACCAGGGATTTGGGGCCATCACTACTCCTGGAGCTCTTGAGTATGCCTGCCCATTAGTCTGTGTAATTAATGTAAGTTATTGTCTTCTCTTTAAAAAATAATCTATGCTGTCTTCATCAGCATCACTGGACTTTTTAGCAAAATTCAATACATAGCCTTCCATCATTGGTAAATGCTTCAACTTCATAGTCAGGTCAATCCATTCTCTAGCACAGATAATATAATTTTGTGGGGCAAATATCCAATTTGTGGCCTTAAATCCAAAGATCATTTAAGTTATCACTTAACAGGCACTGAGTTAAGTGCTAAGGAAATGTTCATATCATCTGTATCTATAGCATCTATATCTGTATCTATACTTATAAAATCTCTCTCTATAGATAGATCTATAGATACATTATCTAAAATCACTATCATTTATCTCTCTATCTCTACCTCTCTCGATTTCTATCTTTATCTCCCAAATTCATTATCTTCCTTCCTATCATCTATCCATCTATTTGTCTGTCTGTCTGTCTGTCTGTCTAACTAGCTAGCTATCTGTAGCAAAAAGTTCTTGAATTTACCACTGATGGGTCTTCAAAAGGCTGCAAACCAGCATCTACCTCCATGTGTCCAATGGCAAAATGTTGGCTGATCCTACCTCAATGGAGGTACAAGCACTAGGAGCTCATACCCATGGTGACCACCCACAGCTATGGCATCCTTGAACAAGGGCAACTATAACATACAAATATACAAAACCCACCAACATCATAAGTTCTAGTGAGTTGCCTAAAATGAAAAGCATTTATTAAGCACTCAATGTCTATAAAGCACTGGAGATAAAAATAGAAAAGCAAAACAGCCTCTTCTCTTAAAGAGTTCCATTTCCACTGTATATGGGGGAGACAACATATATAGGCTATTTTGGCTACAACTTAAATGTAAAGGGTTTATGATCCTGAGGAGGCAGAAGAAAAACAGGTGTTAATGCTTTTTCTCCAATGTCATTTCTATTGACAAAATCATATCTTTTTCAGCTGTTGAACCACTTGGCAATGCCAAGGATTTGGCAGTAAGAATTTTCTTTTTGGGGTTTCCAGCAATTGTGACTGCTGAGGAGGTAGAGGCCGCAGAGGCAATTATCATATCTCGGCTCCAAAAGGTGATTTGAAAGAAAGCTTTGAAAGCAAGGTCAGTGAGCCTGGGGGCTGGGAGGAGGGAGAATACTGATCTTCCTGGGTTTATTGGGTTCAGGGCTCAGTTCAAAGCAGGTCTTGATGGTATCACTGAGACTTGAAATAGCGCAAGGAATGATGATGATGGTGGTGGTGGTGATATAATAATAATAATAATAATAATAATAATAATAATAATAATAATACTGACTCCTTCAAAGTCTGACCCATTTTTGATGACATGAGTTGGGGAATGCAAGTAAAAACAAATAAGGGAAGGCCAGACAAAGTCGTGTGTAGAAGGGGCTTCTTATGTCTTGAATATGCAAAAGTAGTTTTGAAACCTTGCCACTGACCTGGAAATGTCAGTCAGTGGGGCTCTGAAATGGAACTCCTCTTAAGAGTTTAAAAAAAGGATATGGTGGCATGGAGAACAGAGCAATATCTGATTCATGCTTACAGGAACAGAAAGAATTATGAATGACAATTTAGAATCCACTCATTACCACTGGATATTACAGAAGATAATATAGGGCAGCTAGAAGGCAGAATAGATATAGTATCTGTCCTGGAATCAGGAAAACTCCTCTTAGTAAATTTAAATCTGGTTTCATACATATTAGCTGTGTGACCCTAGTTAAGTCATTCACTCCTGTCTGCCTTAGTTTCCTCATTTGTAAAATGAGCTGGAAAAAGAAATGGTAAACTACTTCAGTGTCTTTGCTCCTCCAAAATGGGGTGGTGAAGAGAGATAGACATGACTGAAAACAACTGAACAACAACAACAAATTATAGAAGAGTTATTATTAAAGAATCTGGAGTGATTTTAAAAAATCAATGCAGATTATAAAAGGCAATGGTAGAAACTGTGAGATATGTTATGCAGACTTCACAAAAACAGCACATACTAAATTCCTAGAGAGACCTGATGTGGGGCTAGAAGCATACCTGAGAAGTACACTCTATTTTAGAAAGTAACAGAGACAAATCCCCATCCCACATATATAGATCTCAGAATATCCTTAAGAACTCAACAAATGAACTGCACTGCATTCAGACTGTTATCACAGCCAGAACTGTTTCACACAATCTCCTGGGCATAACATTGATCCATAAAAATTTAAGAACAACGTTTTTAATAGATGTTGCCTGCCATATGAAATATTCGTAAACTCTGAGCTTTGTGAAAGGAAAAGCTTTCAAAATATAAAGACCTTGCAGAGGAGATCAAAGGTGTGTGAAAACAGAATGAGGTAGAGACCACCTCTGTCATGCTTTCTTAGAATCTCCCAGAGTTGTCCTGTGATGCTTTCAGTGACTCTACAGATGAGAAGCTTACATTTCAATTATTTTTATTTAATCACTACAGGGCTTATTGCATTCATTTTGTCCACCTGTTCAATAGCTCGAGAACCTTAAACAATAAGCATAAATAGCAAAATAACTTATTCTGGGGCATTTCTGCTGGAACTTAATTTTTTAAAAAAAGATGGAATGAGATCCATCATCATCATTGCCATTAACATCAGAACTTAATGTTTCTGATTCGTTGAGGTTTGACAAAGGCACCATATCCATTCCCTCATTTGATCTTCACAATGATTCTCTGAGGCAGGTGTTATTTTATATTTCACAGATGAAGTACCTAAAGGTTAGGGAGGTTGAACGACTCACTCAGGGTCACATAGCTAGTTAATAGTAGAGATGATATTTGAATCCAACTCTTTTTGACCTCAGGTTTAATGCTCTATCCATTAGCAGTGTGATTTATGGGAAATTTTGGGTCCTGGAATTTGATTTTGGCAGAGATAAACTGTGTATGAGAAATCGGATATCTAAGCAAAGTAATTTTTTATAAAGAAATTGAGCCATAACAGGAAGCACATTGGCTTTACTGTAAGATCTGGGTTCAGATTCTGAATGTGCTTCTTACTAGTTGTAATTGGACAAGTTCTTGTTTTCTTTCTTTATAAAATATGGAGGTAGAAAAGCTGATCCTCAAAGGCCATTTCACTGATCAGTCTGTGATTCTGTTGCTGTTGGTATTTCATGTTGCAGAAAATTGAGCTCATTCATGGTCCGGAGTTCTCAGTTTGTGGTTATGAATAAGCTAAGAAAGTAAATTAGGCTCTTGGAAATGAAAGGAAGCACTCAACTGTCCCTCACAAATGGGAAAATGACAATTATTCAAAAACAAATTTAGATTTTTTTCTGAAGAGAGAGCACCGACTCCTTGCCCATTTATCATGTTCTTTAAACTACAATTTAGTTACCTACTCGATAAGTGGGAGTAAGAGCCAAAGCAACTGTATCATCTCAGCCCTTCTTGCTCACCGAGGTACCGAGCACATTTTAAAAAGCAACAAGGTCATTCATCTAGAATGTCGATGTTTCAACAGGAGTGTCGAGCTGGCTCCTGCAGAGATAGCGATGACATGAGCAATCAACTCTGGCTGATTCCAACCTGCCATTGGAAATTCTTGGGAAAGAAATTTCTACTCTTCATAGAAAAAAATATTTTTGGCAGTTTTTCAAGATGTATAAGGCTTGTTCTGGTGACGATGGAGTCTAGAAATCCAACTTCAGCCACTCCAGAATAGGAATTTTTCCCTGAATTTTTGTTGTACTGAGTACCTACTATGTGCCAGACACAATGCCATCCATTGTGTATACAGAAAGAAAAGTAAAGACAGTTTTTACCTCCAGTGAATTTATATCCTAATGGGAAAGATGGCATATATAAGGGAATAGTGACAAGGAAGTATTTTGGTTTGGAAAATCACAGAGATGGTGAGTGGAGGCATAGAGAAGTAAGCTGAGACACCCTTTCCCAAGATTTATTTGATTATGATAAAGAAGGATTACAGAGGATGCATGTCAAGTTACAAGTGCTGAATCTTCCATTAAGCCACTGATTAGACTGAAATATGAATCCATCTACATCTGTATTTGATCCTATTAATTTCCATTGCATCTTCAATCATTTCTCTCTTTCTCTCCTTCTTCTTTCTTTTCCTTCCCTTCTTCCTCACTTCCCCTTTCTTCTGTACCCAACATTTAACTTCTACTTATATGTTCATTCCTTTTTATTTTGCTTTCCAACATACCCAAATTTCCCCATCTTTAAGAAATTTTCTCTGGATTCCACCATCCTATGAAGCTATTGTTCTTTATCTCTATTTCCTTTCTCAGTCAAGCTGACTTTATTCATTTTTGCTTCCTCTGATCTCACTCACTTTGCAACCTGGCTTCTGATCCCATAACTCAACTGAAACTGCTTTCTTCCAATTACCAGGTACCTCTTCATTGCCAAATAGGATGGTCCTTATTCAGTCCTCAGCCTTCTCAATCTCTCTGCTGTACTTGATGTTATTAACTATTGTCTTCATCTTTTGGATATTCTCTTCTTTCTTGACTTTTGTGACTACTTTCTCCTGGTTCTCTTCCTACTTATCTTGCTTCTCCTTCTCACTTTCCTTTGCTGGTGCATCATTCAGCTCACATTCCCTTTTGTGGGTTTTCTCCAAGTCTCTTTTCCAGACCAATTATATACTCTTCCTTGGTCACTCTGGCATCCTTCCCTGGGTGTACATCTCATCTTTCTGCTCTACACTCTTAGATCCTCCTAGGATCTAAGCTCCTAAATGTTTATTAAAAATCCAAATGAGATTCCCCAGAGAAATCTCAACCTTAGGAGTTTCCAAAATTAGCTTGTTTTCCTTCTCCCTCTTCTAAATTGTCTTATTTCACTTAAAGTCATCCCTATTTATCCAGGTTATCAGTTCATAACCTTGAGGTTACTCAAGTGTGAGTTACTCAAGAGTAAGGTTACTCCTCACTCTTGCCTGCCCCACAGATCCAATTAATTGCCAGATCTTGCCACCTCTTGCTTTGGACCTCTTCTCTCTACTCCTTCAGCTGGCATATTATTTTAGGCTCTCATTGCTTCTCCCCTATAGTTACCATCTTCCTTCAAGACTCAACTTAAAGTACCATCTTTCATATAATAACTTTCAGGTTCTTTCAGTTGCTTGTCTCTTCCCTTCCTCTTCATGACCCTATTTTTTGGCAAATATCCTGAAGTGTTTTTTCATTCTTTCTCCAATTCATTGGATGAGAAAGTGAGGCAAATAATATTAAGTGTCTTACCCAGAGTCACATAACTAGTAAGTACCTGAGACTGGGATTTGAACTCAGCTCTTACTGACTCCAGGCCCAGTGCTGTATCCACTCTACCAACTAGCTACCCCAAATACTTTTGTACATGTATTCATTCATATTTTATTTTTATACATTCACTTATTATTTATACTGTATATATTTTTATTTACCTGGTCATCTCACCCATTAGAATATAAGAAATTTAGAATAAGAAAAGTAGGGATTTTTCCATTTGGGGCATTATATCCCCTAGCATAGTGCCTGGCACATAGTAGGAACTCACACTTGGTGATGCTGCAATGATTTGTCATCTATTATTTTATGAAAACTAGTGAGCTTCTGTTATATAATTTTGGCTACCTAATTGTTTTTTTTTAAGTATTTAGTAAGTGCTAAAATTTTAAAGCTTGCTGGGATAATCCTAGTCCTATGTTCGTTCCCACTATTTCAAATCTCCTTTCTACTTCAAATGATAATTAGCATTCCTTATAACATCTGAGAAAAGATATTAATGAGCATTCTGGGTTGATAATTTAGGAAGCATATTTAGCTTTTAGGATCAGAGTGGGATAGTTTTTAATAAAGTAATCTGGACAAATCTTCATGGTTCTAGGGCCATAATTGATTGTAAGGGTAGACACTGATCCACCCTCAGCTTGGACCATGGGCCATATAGTTAGGTAAGTCAAGTTTGTCTTAGTCTATATCCATGGCAGAAGACTTTTCCCATTTCATGCTCTAAGGGACTTTATTTTACCCCTGGCTTTCTGAGTGTACTTTGGATCTTTAGAATCTAGAATCTCCTGTTATAGATCTTTCCCTCCTTCCTTTCCTTTTCAAAATAACTGTGATTCTCTCTATTCTATTCTTTTAGATATTTGCTATGTGCTAAATTACAAGAAATAGTCTGATAAGCTAATTCACAGGATACCAATGGCCAAACCAGGAATGAACCTAGACCAGAGCCATAACCCAAAAGTTTTGGTACCTGGGAAAAGCATCAAGAAATACAGTCCAGTTTTTGTGTAAGTGGGTGAGGTTGGTGAGAAGCTGGGGGATTGGGATGTAGCTGCCATATTAACTTTTTTTTTTATTTAATAGCCTTTTATTTACGGGTTATATGCATGGGTAACTTTACAGCATTAACAATTGCCAAACCTCTTGTTCCAATTTTTCACCTCTTACCCCCCCACCCCCTCCCCTAGATGCTGCCATATTAACTAATGGCAAATTCAATTATTTCTGTTTCTGAAAATTGAAATGCCATCATTGCTCCCTCTAAATTTCCTTGCTTAAGACAAAATTCTGATTGTCCTTCTCTAATTTAGGGTTTGGACTTAACAATGTTTAAGTAGGTAAAATTTGTCTTAAAACTTCTAATTATCTTGCCTTTTCTCCACTTGGTGGATCAATGATCTTATGATTCTTTTGTAATTTTGCCACATTCACTTTTTATTTTTTGTAATTGTACTTCCAAAATCTATTGTTGTTATCATTGGAGCTGCTCTTGGCTCTGCTTCCTTCCCTTTGTATCAGTTCACATAAGTCTTTTCCAACTTCTCTATGTTTGTTATTTCTTACAGCCCAGTCATATTCCATTCCATTAATTTATTTAGCTATTTTCCAATCAATAGGCCTTTGTTTTGTTTCTTTTTTTTTATGGTGTGACAAAAACATGCTGCTATATTTGGGTGTGTTATCAGGGTTTTGTTATAAATGACTCTTTTAGGGTATAATCCCAGTAATAGAATCTCTGTCAGAAGGTATAACCATGCATAATTCCGAACTGCTTTCCAAAATCATTGTACTGATTCCCAGTTCCACCAACAATGAACTTTCATGCTTATTTTTCCTCAACCTCTTCAACATTGACTAGTTTTATTTTGCCAATTTGTAGTAAAATCTCAATCTTGTTTTTAAGTGCACTTCTCTAATTATTGGTGATTTGGAGTACTCTGTCCTTTGGTTGCTAATAGTTTGCAATTTTTCTTTTCTTTTTTCTTTTTTCTGAGGCGATTGGGGTAAAGTAAAGTGTCTGAGGTCAGATTTGAACTCGGGTCCTCCTAACTTCAGGGCTGATGCTCTATCCACTGCACCACCTAGCTGCCCCTCAATCTTTCTTCTGATAACTTTTATTCATATACTTTAAGTATTTATCTATTGGGGAATAACTTTTGGTCACGTACACACATATACTTATACATATGTGTGTTTGTTCTCTCTATATCTTGGATACCAAAACCCTAACTGAGAAATTCGATGCAATCATCAAGCAATTCTTAAGAACCTACTATATGCCAGACACTGTGCTAGGCACTGGGGACATAAACACAAAAGTGGTGATGTATCTGCCCCTGAGGGGCTGATAATATATTAGATTTTTCAAATAGTCACCTTCATTTGGGGTTCTTCATCTTGGTGTCAGAACAACTGAGTTTAGAAATTAGTTACCAAGGCTAATTAGCTAGAATGGGCTTTAAGGAAGGCTATGCTTCCTTCCTCCAGCTACCATGTTCCAGGCAAGTTCCCCCCCCCCATCCCCACTTGATTTGGTTTAAGCAGGGTAGTAGCTTTGTTAGCTCTCAGATCCTGGTGATTGGGGGTAACGTCCTTCACTTTGTTTCCCTATTTTCCAATAGGTTGTTCGGGTGCTTTTCATACAAATAGAACAGGATAGGAAAAATGAGCCCTGGAGATGACAGATCCCTTTCTGGTTTTGTCTATTTATTTTTTTAATATATTTTTTCTATTCAACCTGTTCTCATTCAAAAAGTATTTCTTAAATACTGCAAGGCACAGGGAGATTGAGATAATATGAAAAAAAAAATAAACCTCCCCAGCCATGGGAATCCATGAGGGATCCATTTATGGCAACATCTTTTGCAACATTGCCTCTAATGTACGAGTTTGCACATTCACTTCTGCAAGGCCAGAACTGGCATCTAGGGGTGGTGCCTTATTATTTTTGTTAATGTGGATCAAATACACAGGCAAAGGCAAGAACTGCACTGAGGCTTAGCTGTAAGACATTTTGTGCTCTCTCTTTTCAATTGAGAAGTCGAAATGGATAACTTATATTTTACTTATTACAATTGACTATCTCCTTTACAGCTGGAGAAAAATGAATGGCTCGCAATATCCATCAAAGGGAAAACATGGTGTGTTTTTTTAAAAAATGTGGTTAAGTACAATGCAGCACAAACGGAGCCGTGACAGTAACTAGTGTCTAATAGAAGATTACATTAATTTGTGCTTCAGAAAAGTGAGCATTTAAATCAGCTTCTCAATTCGGGGAATAGGTTTATGCCCTATGGAGACAGAAAAGGGAATATATAAAAACTCAGCTCCATAGAAGAATTAGCTTAACCTGGTGGATCATCTGGGGAAACTGATTAGAAGAAGAACATAAATATTCTGTCTCTCCACTGGGGAACACAGCCCGCGACTCCCATGGGATGCTGTTTGATTCTTTCTCTAGCCTTCAGATATCTGCATTGAGTAAACATGAGAAACTCTCACCCACAATGAGCTCTGGGATTACATGGACTTGGGGTGGGGCAGCCAGGACCATTTGAGGACAGAACAGAAGAAGGGGGTTCAGGAAGAGATGCTTCAACCATAGATGAGGGAGGGCACAATTTATCAGAAATAAGGAAAGGAGCACCATCTTTTCCCCCGCCTAATGCTGCCTACTTTTATGAACAGCATTATGCTAGGGCATGATGGGGCACAGTGCTTGCAGGGACAAAGAGCTGCCCTTGAAACTTGCCTCAGCTGCTAGCTGCACATGTGATCTCTGTGCCTCAGTTTATTCATTCATAAAATAAGATAGTTGGATTTATCAGCATCTAAAACTTGGAACAGACCTAAATCTAGGATCTTATCTCTGAGACGCTTAGAGAGACAATGAAAAGTAGCTAATTGTCTGCAAAGAATCCCTATTCTGCTGAGGGTTCTTTTCATTCAGTCATCCATTCCACAAGCCTCTAAGAAGTCCCTGGAATGAGAACAGCCTCCCTGAGAAGGCAAAAAGCCATCTCCAATAAGTGCCTTCACTTTCACTTGGTCTCTTCTCACTATCTTAACCCCTTTCTAATCTGGCTTCTGACATGATCATTTCTCTGAAACTGCTGTCTCCCTAGTTACTAGGGATGCTCTAGTACCAATCAATGGTCTTTTCTCAATCTGTATTCTCCTTGGCTTCTCTATAACCTTTGACCATGTTAGTCACTCTCTCCTCAGTCTCCCTAGCACTTAACACCATGACTAACACATGGGCTGCACAGTCAGACTGATGGGTGGATGGATGTAAGAAAGAATATAAAGATTTCCCCAGAGAAGCAGCTTGACATAGCTGGTAGAGAGTCAGCCTTGGGGCCACGAATGTTTGTGTTCAAATCCACCTCAGACAGCCCTTCAAATCCTTGGAGACTTTGCACCCTGCTTCCCCAGGGACCATTCAAGGATCCAGGATTTGTCATTCATCCACTGAGACAGATCAAGACCATCTTTAGGACTTAGGAGATGGTCTTCCAAGGTGGCTGGGACCAAAAACATCCATCTCCCTAAAGCTACCCTGGCGATGAGTCTCTCCGGACTTTAGCTGGACTGGACTTTAGACCATAAATAGCTCATTTTAGGGAACGTAATTGAAACCTTAATCTCTTGGTAGGACATAGCCATGCTTTCCTCGTCTTCAAAAACCCAGGACTTTGTCCACACTGGTGGAAGATTAGATTAGAAGATCATCAGTTCACTGAGGAAATCAAGTGACTTTTAACACACTTAGACTCTATCTTGACTATGTTCTTAGTAGTGAGGAAACCAACTTCGCTCTAATTGAATAGATATCATTTTGCTTCAGAATGGAAATGTTTAACATTCTAGAAAGCAAAAGTCAGCTAGAAGTTCCCTTTCTCTATCAGGTACATGGCTGTTAAATACATCATTTTTGTTGCTTTTCTTGGGATAGGGGCTCTTAACTTGGGGACCACTAAGGGGTCTAGAGGTAGATTATAGGGCAGTGTGTGAGCTCAGATAGGGAAAAGGACGATTCCCTTTTTACTGTCCTCTAACTGAAAACTAGCAGTTTCTTCCACTGAGAATAGAGGCAGCAAACAATCTGAGAAGCATGCGTTCTACAGGCCAAAAGGGGCATGGAAAAAATTAAAGATGATCATGAGAAAGGGGCCATGATATAGTTGCTACAGAGCTGACCTCAAAGACAGGAATATGTGTTTCGAATCTTTCCCTAAGTATGATCCTGGCTAAGTTATGGAAGCTCCCAGTGCTCTGTTAGAGAAATCTTTAAGACAATCAGTTGTAGAGAAGGAACTGACCTGACCTAGTAGAAGGGAAGTCCCACTTTCAGTCCCTGTGCCTAAGATGACAGTGACTTTCCTCAGAAAGTCCAGAAGCCTGCTTCCTCAGGGTAAGATGAAGGGAGCTCTGTGCCCATCCCTAAACATCTTCCCTGTAAGATTTACTGCTGTAATTGTAAAAGAGTAAATGATTTTTTTTCTTTCCCATTGGCAGCAAAAACAGTCTTTAAAAGAAACTAGGTATTGTTTTTTTTCTTTCCTCTGTAAAGTATAGATACCCCCAAATTACATGGTGTCAACCAGAGTGCCATAGTTGGGGGAGGGGGATGATGCACTGCCTTTTCAGTCTTATTAAGAAAATTACAGAGTTAACTCTTTGTGCCTTTTAAGAATGTCTCTGTCCAATGAACTTTGCTATTGGAAAACGTTGGGCTGGGGAATGTGTGTGAAAAACAGCTCCTTCTTGGATTGCCCAGGAGGGTTTCTGGGAACAAGACAGGAAGAAAATCTCTTTTTGCTTGACTGTGGGGTTCATATATACTACAAATACAGTGGGAAAGCATCCGTAATTTGCAGTTATTAGGAAAAAAATCCATAATCTCAGGAAATACAGTGGACTCGTACATTAATCAGCAAAGACAACGAATTTTTGTGTAGTACCAATTCCTTCACTCAATGAGCATTTATTGAACTCCTCCTATATGCCAGGAACTATGTCCCACGCTGGGACACACAGACAAAAATGAATCCATCTGTGCACTCATGAGACTTATGTTTCATATGGAGAAAGAACATGGAAGCAATTCTATCAAAGCCTGAGGGTGATTTAATTATCATGTTCTGAATACAAATGCATATTTCTTTTCTTGAGATCATTTGCTTATTCAATTAATTGCCCGTTACAGAAGTTCCCATGTTAACTCTTATATATATAAAGTCAAGTCAAACAATTCTTTTTTTTTTTTCAAAGAGTTTCCATTTTCCTGGAGGATTCATTTACATGGTACTATAGAGTTAGGTGTCGATTATTGCAAATCCTGGGAAGTGGTCCGATTATTCAGATTTCCCTCATAGATACCTATTTCCATGGAACTGGGACAAATATTTTGCATAGATTATACCTCTGAGTAGGGTGATTTCAAATGCTGCAATCACATCATGGGAGTGATTCTTTGTATTAATCAGGACTTAGCTATAAGAGGTAATTTGAGGAAAGAGAGAGCAATAACAAAGAAGGGTATGGCCATCATGGTGAGTTAAGGTTTCTAAAAGCCAAATAAGAGGAGAGGGTACATCCTAAACACGGGGACAATCTGGGGGATGGCATGGAGATGGCAGGTGGAATGGCAAACTTGAAGATCAGCCAATAGACTCTTTCACCTGGAATATTGAGTGGGTGAAAATGAATTATAAGAAATAATCCTGAAAAGATAATCAGAATTGGACTGTGGAAGCCTTTGTGTGCCAGATTAGGGAGTTTTTATTTTATCTTAGAGGCCATAGAGCAGAGAAGTTACTTAAATTGTCAGTTAATTATCCTGGCAGTTTTATGGAGGATGGATAGGGAAAGAGAGAAACTGGAAGCAAGGAGATTAGCATGCAAGACATCTTACAACATTGTAGGTGAGAGGGAAGGAGGATCTAGATTAAGGCAATGGGTGTATACCCAGAAAGAAGAAAGTTGTGAGAAATATGAAGGTAGACAAGACAATTTATATAGGGGATGAGGGGCAGTGAGGAGTTGAGAATGATTTTGAGATTGAGAACATTTTCTAATGGAAGTCTAGTGCCGCTTTCAGCAGAAATAGACATATTTGGAGGAGGGTTAGGTTTAGTGGGTCCACTCTGATCATTGAAATCTATTCTATCTTAGAGAAATATTGTTCAATTCAGGGATTAGAAAGTACAATGACATAATGGAAATAGTATTCAACATGACTCCATGTTGAATGTTATTTCCATTGTGTCACCGTAACCTATAAGCCAATGACTCTCAGCTTAAGTATTTACTAGCCATATAACCCTAAGTACAGTCACAATTTCTCTGAGGCACAGTTGCTTGATCTTTAAGGAGGGGATAATAATACTCGCATGACCTTCCTGAGAGGATTGTTGTAGGAAGAACAATGCTTTGTAAACCTAAAAGGGATCTTTAAATGTGAGTTATTAGGAATATTATTATCACATCTACAAAAACTTCAAAGATAATGGGGATGTTTCATAAATGACTTCAAGCTGTTTTTGTAATGAAGATAATTTTTAGAAATATTTAAAAATGTAGGAATATTTTCAGCGTAGAAAGCATTGTCTCTCTTACATTTCCTGACAGTTAAGTAAGTCAATCTGTTGTGTTCTTCAGAATCCTTTGGGAACTAGGTATAATGTGTCTGAAGTTTTATGGAGTCACCTCTAGATGGAACCCTTTTTTCATCAGACGTTAAAAACCAGTCATCAGGGTCTTTTTCAGGTCAGTGATTAATAAAAGATGTAAAACAATGAGAGCTATTTTCTCACAAATTGTAAGAAGCAAAATTATTTATGAGGCATACAAAATGGTGATCAAATAGGAATATATAATATGGGGCAAACTTTTAAAGCAAATAATAACCTATGTACTTTTAGTGTGCTTCCTAGTTTTTCAACATATTTTCTCTTAATTGTTTTTACTTTAAATCAAGTCTTATTAACTTTAAAGCAAGTTAACTAGTCTGCTTTGATTCCCTTTCTCATCTCTGGAGTTTCAGGAACTACTTTTAACTTAGGCTTGACCTAGTAAGGCTTTACATCTGGGTCTAAATTTTCTTTCTGAATTGAAGAGAAGTTAAGTAACTTATTCAGAATTATATAGTCAGGATGTGTCAGAGGCAGGACTTGAACTCAAGTCTTCCTGATTTTAAAGCCAGCAATTCATGACACTGTGTGGCATAAGATATTCTGTATATGATAGGAGAAAGGAGGACCAGACCAACAATATACATGTATACTCCTTTACGGTAGACTCCTAGAACCTTTTAGGCAAAAATAAAATGCTTTTTGTTGTAAATGACCTACCTGTCCAGAAAACCTTCCCTTTCTTAGAGCCTCTTTATTATTTGAAAAAGAGGAAGCAAGAGCTATTGTGCTGATATCTTGCTCTAGGTAGGTTATCTTAACCTATTTCACACACCTGGACATTGATTTTTTGTTGTTGAATGTTATAGTTTTTCCTAATTACACAGAAAACCACAAGAAAAATAAATGAAAATTTTAAAAAGTGTGCTACAATCTGCATTCAGACTCCATTAGTTCTTTCTCTTTCAGATAGCATTTTTTAAACCATAAATTTTTCAGAATTCTCTTGGATCATTGTGCTGCTGATAATAGTTGTCATTTACACATGATCATCAAATAGTATTTCTGTTACTCTGTCCATTTTTCTCCTCTACTTTGAACCAATTCGTATAAGCATTTCCAGATTTTTTTCTGAAATATCCTGTTTGTCATTTCTTATTTAGCACAATATCAGATCATTTTTCGCAATCAAATCAATTTAGCACAAAACAAAATCAAATACTACAACTTGTTCACTCATTTCCCAATGGATTGGGAGGGACATCTCCATAATTTCCATTTCTTTGATACCACAAAAAGAGTTGCTATAAATGTTTATGTACATATAGACCCTTTTCCTTTTTATTTGATCTTTATGGAATACAGACCTAGTAATGGTATTGCTAAGTCAAAGAATATGCACAGTTTTGAGCATAGATCCAAATTGTTTTCCAATTGAATCAGTTGAATAGTTGAATCAGTTCACAACTTTATCAACAATGTTTTAGTGTACCAATTTCCCCACATCCTTTCCGACATTTGTTATTTTCTTTTTCTGTCCTATTAGTCGATCTGATAAGTGTGGGGTGGTACCTCAGAATTGTTTTAATTTGCATTAATTTAATCAATAGTGAATTAGGGCATTTTAATATATCTATTGATAGCTTTGATTTCTTTGTCTGAAATTACCTCTTTATATTCTTTGACTATTTATCATTTGGGAAATGATTTGTATTCTTATAAATTTGATTCAGTTCTTGAGAAATGAGGCCTTTATCAGAGATACTTGCTATAAAATTTTCCCCCAGTTATGATTAGTGTGTATTTCCCTCCATTCAATTTTTTCTTGTTTATTCTTCTCTCTTTTCTTTCATACTGTTCCTCCTCAAATTGCTTCTGACCAATGACTCCCTCATTCTACCTTCTCTTTAATCATCTTCCTTTCTTTTCTTAACCTCTTCCCTTCCTATTTCCTTGTATTATATTATATTGTGTGATGAGGTAGATTTCTACCCCACTAAGTTTGCATTTTATTCACTCTTTGAGACAATTTCAATAAGATTAAAGTTCAGGCATTATCCACTCTACCCCCATATTGCCTTCCATGTAGAGGCTATTTCAACCTTTTTTTTTTTTTTAAGATAGTTTATTACTTTTTACTTCTATCTTCCCAGTTCTGCCAGGGAAACCCTCTTTCTCACTCCTTAACTTATTTTTTAAAAGTTATCCCATCAACTGTATAAATATGTATACATATATTGTATTTAACATATACTTTAACATACCTAACATGTATTGGACTACCTGCCAGCTAGGGGAGGGTGTGGGGGAAAGGAGGGGAAAAGTTGGAACAGAAGTTTTTGCAAGGGTCAGTGTTAAAAAATTACTCATGCATATGTTTTGTAAATAAAAAGCTATAATATAATAAATAAATATTTTTTAAAAGATATCTCATCAAAAGGGACCCAAATGGGCAAAAATGTTTGTGGCAGCCCTTTTTGTAGTGGCTAGAAACTGGAAACTAAATGGATGCCCATCAGTTGGAGAATGGCTGAATAAGTTAAGATATATGACTGTTATGGAATATTATTGTTGTATAAGAAACAATCAGCCGAATGATTTCAGAGAAACTCATATGAACTGATGTTAAGTGAAATGAGAAGAACCGGAAATCAATGTACATGGCAACAACAAGATTATACAATGATCAATTCTAATGATTGTGGCTCTTTTCAACAATGAGATGATTCAGGCCAATTCCAATGATCTTATGATGAAAAGAGCCATCTGCACCCAGAGAAAGAACTGTGGGAACTGAGTGTGGTTCACAACATAGTGTTTTCATTCTTTTTGTTGTTGTTCTTTAAAAAAATTCTTTCTCATGTTTTTCTTTTTGATCTGATTTTTCTTGTTCAGCAAGATAATTGTATAAATGTGTATGCATATATTAGAACATATAACATCCAATATATATTGGATTACTTGCCATCTAGGGGGAAGGAGAGGAAAATTGGAACACAAGGTTTTGCAAGGGTTGCTGTACAAAAATTATCCATGCATATATTTTGAAAATAAAAAGCTTTAATAAAATATATATATATATATATTCCATCATTGTTAAATCTATTTACATTCTCTGTGTATGCTGCTTCTAAATGCCCCAATAGTGATAAAGTTCTTAGGAATTACAAGTATCATCTTTCTATGTAGGAATGTAGACAGTTTAACCTTATTAAATCCTTTGTTGTTTCTCTTTCCTGTTTACTTCTTTATGCTTCTTTTGAGCCATGTATTTGAAAATCAAATTTTTTCTTTACTCAGGTCTGGTCTTTTCCAGAAATACATCAGAAATGCTTGGAAGTCCTTTATTTCATTACATATTAATTTCCCTCTCCCCAAGGATTATACTCAGTTTTGCTAGATAAGTAATTCTTGGTTATAATTCTAGCTCATTTACCCTGTGGAATATCATGTCCCAAACCCTCCAATCCTAAAGCCAGAAGTTGCTAAATCTTATGTTATCTTGACTGGGGCTCCCTATTTGAATTTTTTCTTTGTGGTTATTTGAAATATTTTGTTTTTGATTTGCGAGTTCCAGAATTTAACTGTAATATTCCTGGGAGTTTTTATTTTGGGATTTTTTCAGGAGATGATTTAGTGGACTTTTTTTCAATTTACATTTTATCCTCTGATTCTATGATATCAGGGAAGTTTTCTTTGATAATTTTTTTGAAATATGATATTTAAACTCTAGGCTCTCTTTTTGCTCATGGTTGTCCAGTAAACTAATAATTCTCAGATTACCTCTCCTTGATTTATTTTCCAATTGTTTTTACAATGAGATATTTCATGTCTTCCTCTATTTTTCATCCTTTTGCTTTCATTTTATTGCTTCTTAAAATCTCATGGAGCCATTAGCTTCCACTTAACCAATTTTAATTTTTAAGGAATTATTTTCTTCAGTGAGTCTTTGTACATCCTTTCCCATTTGACCAATTTGGTCTTTTAATAAATTCTCTGTGGTGATTTTTATGGCTCTCCTACCATTTGGACTATCCTGTTTTTTAAGGTGTTATTTTCTTTGGTATTTTTTGTGTCTATTTTACCAAGAAGCTAACTCTTTTTTCCTCCCATAATTTTCTTTGTATTGGTCTCATTTCTTTAAATTAAAGTTGAATTCTGATCCCAGAATGGAGGGGGCACTGTCTTAATTTGCAGTTTTTTTATCTTGCTTTTTTCTAAGCTAGTTATGTGGGTCTCTAAGATTTTAATTCTTCCAAGATGGATGATCTAAGGAGAAGTGTGGTCATTGCTCTCTTGGCTTCTGCTCTTGTGTGTAAGTGATTAGACACACTCTTCTCTACCCTGGAACTGTGATCAGGGTTCCTCTTATACCCCTGAAACTATGAACTCATCTGTGTTAGTACTTGCCCTGGGACTGAGACCTGGCATCATATGGGTAAAGCAATGCCTGAGTGCCAGCATAGTGTTCTGTGTAATCTCCTTCTAACCATCTGTCTAATCCCCTTATTATCCATGGGCTAAAAGCTCTGGAATTCAATCGCCTGCTGCTTGGCTCATAGGATACAGCCTGCACTCTATTCTCATGGACAGCCCTTTCTTGCTGACCTTCTAAATTGTCTTGGGCTGGAAAATCATTTCCCTCCCCATGCTTTTGTTGGTTCTGTCACTCTAGAACTCACTGGGGGGGTTTATTTAAATTTGTTTGGGGGGGGGAATTTGGAAGAGTTCAAAAGAGTCCCTCTTTAAATCTACCATCTTGGTTCTGCCCTAACTTAGTCTTGTTCTTGGAGCAGAGATCCATACCCAACTCAGGACAAAGTGGATGAATGTGGACCAAGGTAGACGTGGTTTTCTGAAACTGCTTGTATGCCAAGAATAGAGAGCCAAGTGTATAGGACTGTGTCTACTGGTGTCTTACCTGGAGAAAGGAGGGTGGACTTAAACTTTGGGGAAGCCTTTCAACACTAGAATGGTCTGGTATTCCAGGTCACTGGATCATTTGAATAGAAGAGAACAACCCAAAATCCACAAGTTTTTTGGCTTATGGGGAGACTGTTTTTATGTATTTGCAATGATCTAGATATTTCAATATGGTTATCAGAAGCGTCTAACATTAACAATATGGTGTTTTCAAGATGACTTATTTTGTTAGAAAAAACAAAACAACATGGAACTGTGGCTGATGCAAAGGGATTTCTATAAAAAGAGAAATTGTCTCAACAAAATCAAGTTGTGCTATATCACACGTATTATAAAGTGCTTGGGATTTTTTTAATGCCATGATAACTTTGCCATTTTTAGTTTAATTGTATGTCCTTGCATTTTCTGTCAAACAGAATGTAGCACCCAAGTCTGTTCTCCAACTGGATGAATACAAACAATATACCCTTTCTAACCTAGGGGAAGAAAAGCCTTATTTCCTCCATTATTCTTGCTTCTTGGTTTCCATTTGGCACTGAGGAATAAGGGACATTCATAAGATATGTGTCAGAGGGTGTGTCCGCCACAGCCATCCATTGTTCTGCCTCTTTAAAAAATGAAATGTTTTATTAAACATTTAGCATGGGACATCAGCGCAACCAACTAGACTCCTTTAATAACTCTTTATATTTAAAAGGATTTTAAAATACGACGTATCATTGATAATTGTTAGCCATTCCCTCCCTCTTTCTTGCCAGAATTATTTGGGCAACTAGGGGGCCCAGTAATGGACCTGGAGGCAGGAAGACCTCAGTTCAGCTTTAGACTCAGCCACTTACTAGCAAGTCACTTAACTTTGTTTGTCTCAGTTTATGTAAGCCTCTGTAAAATGAGTCGCAAAAGGAAATGACAAAACCACTCCAGTCTCTCTGCCATGTAAACCCATGGGATCACAAAGAGTCAGACATGTCTGAACAACAGCAATATTCTCATTGTCTTTTCTGTTGATATTGAACATGCACATTCTCTTTGGCAGGTCTGACCATGCTCAAGAATGTTCAAAGTCTCCCTATTGCCTTCTAGAATAAAATATAAACTCCTCAGCTTGACATTTAAAACTATTTACAATCTGGCGCCAGTCTACCTTTCCAGGCTTATTGCACATGATTTTCCTTCATACCTTATATATTCTGGTCAAACTGTCCTGTATCATTCCTTAGATTCAGCACTCTAGCTCTTGTCTTTGCATGGATTGATCCCTGTGGCTCTAGCACTCTCCTTCATCTTTGCTTCCTTGATTCCTGAATTTCTAGTAAAGTTCAGCCTATGTCAGGGCAGGTAGATGGCACAGTGGCTAGAGCAGCAGCCCTGGATTCAGGAGGACCCGAGTTCAAATATAACTTACCAGTTGTGTGACCCTGAACAAATCACTTAACCCTAATTGCCTCACACAAAAAGAAAGAAAAAAGAAAAGTTCAACCCATCTGCCAGCTCTGATGAGAAAGATTTCCCAGTCCCCTTCATTGCTGTGCCCTCCCTCTTCTCCTCAAATTATCCTGCATAGCCTTTGCTAGCTTCCTATCTGTATTCTCTCCCCAAATTAGATTGGGAGCTTCTCGAGAGCAGGAACAGCTCAGTACAGTCACTGGCATATAGTAAGCACTCAATAAATGCTTTGTTATCCATTTCATCTTTACATGTGGGATCCTGCTTCCCACCCCAGTAGAACATAAGGTTCTTGAAAGAATGAACCTCTTCTCTGTTTTGGTTTAACTTTTATCCCCAGTACCTAGCACAGTGCCTGTCCTATAATAATATTTAAGGGCTTCTTGGATTTGCTTAGATTGAAGCTACTTGCCCCAGAAAGTTTAGGATGGATTGATAAAATTTACAGGCATTTTTCAAAGACACAGGAAAAGTCTTGCAAAGCTGTAGGCTTGAAGAAGTGGGGCAGTGATTAACAAGCAAGATAAGAAGAAAATGGCAGCTGTATCTAATTTGCCCTTGATGATGACTCTGAGAGGTATTATCTCCGATTTCTCCTTGTTTCCCATGCCCCTTACGGCATTATCTACAGCTGTAGTGAGTTTCTCTCTCACCTTTCCGGGAGTGATTGATGTCTTTTCCTCCCACCGGATTGAGAGAAAAGTGGTTACCTGGGAACAGAGACTAATACACCTTGGGAGACACTTGTGGGGATAGCGGCCATTTAAAAAGAGGTACTACAAGTTTTTTAATGCCTGATTCAAGTTCCTATTAGTGCCCTCTTCTACTCTCATTCGAATTTACAATCTTCTGGTTTGTTCTGATAAAAGAAATACTGATGAAAATTTGTGAACTGTGGATTTTAATGGATACTTGTATCAACAGTCCAATGGACCTGGATGTAGTTGAGTAGGTGACCATCTTCCTGTGAAAAGAAAGAAAGTAGAGCCATTAAAATCAAGAGAAGGGCAGACAAAGATTGGAGGAAAACCAGCAAATGTACCGTACTTGAGGCTGAGGGGTCAAGAGAGCAACGGTATCAGAAGGCAAGATGAAGTCTGGGACGAAGACGGTCATTGGTTTTGGCCACCCAGAGAGCAATAAGAACTAGATGGTCTGTGAATGGAATGATATATTATTGCCTCATGAGAAAAGACATTTATGAGGAGTACAAAGAGATATGGGAAGATTTAATGGAATGATGCATAATAAAGAAAGCAGAACAAAACAATCGGATAGATCCTGATAACTACACAAACAACACAAAATATTGTTACATGTCTTATGTGCAGTAATATCTGAACACAATTAAATAAGAATACAATGGGTCACCCAAAGCTGGAAATTAGGAAAGGAAGGCAAGTTCTATTGTTGTTGAGTGGTTATTTTTAGTCATGTATGACTCTCCATGGCCCCATTTCTTGGTAGAGACACTGAAGTAGTTTACTCTTTCTTTTTCCAGCTTATTTTACAGATGAGGAAACTGAGGCAAACAAGGTTAAAAGACTTGCTTAGGGCCATATACTTAGTGTCTGAGCCTAGATTTGAACATGGGAAGAGGAGTCTTCCTGACTCCAGGTCTTGTACTTTTTTCTCAGTGCCACCAAAAGTAGACTCACAATCAGATGAGACTACTGCTGAAAATGACAGCACCTTCTCTTTGTTCTGTTTATCCAAATCCATTTCTTTTCTTTTTTCCTCTTCTCCTAACATGTGGTAACTGAGAAATTAAGTAGAATGTCGGGAAGTTTCTTGTGATGTATTAATGGTCTAAAAGATATGTCTCTCCATCTCTCTGTCTTTCTTTCTCCCCTTCCCTCTCTCTCTTCTCCTCCCTCCCTCTCTGCCTCCTTCCTTTTTTCTCCCTTCTTCCTTCCTTTTTCTCTCCCTTCCTCCTTCTTTCCCTGTCTCTCTCAATCTCTCTCTCAATATCTCTGTCTCTCTTTCTGTATGTCTCTCTGTCTTTTTCTGTCTCTACACCAAACATGTACATGTTTGTCTCTGTCTCTTTTTCCCCTTTCTCTTCTCTCTCTTTGCCTCACATGTATTTATATCTAGCTCTAACTCATTTGGTTCTGACAACAATCCTATAAAGAAAATCTTATCCTCACTTTATAGAAAAGGAACCTGCAGCTCATAGGTGTAAAGTGAGTTATTTACTGTTCTGCAGCTAATACTTGCAAAGGTGGAATTTGAATTTGGGTCTTAGGTGACTCACAATAGTTGTAGTTTTTCACTAGAATGAATACATTTCCTTTGTGAATGTTCATTCATGTGGTTGGTAAAATCTTGTTCTAAAGTGTTATGTTTAAAATCTTTAAACAAATATGGTTTCTGAAATGAAAACTTTTAAGCATGGTTGTCTTATTTTTAATTTGAGGGTTCTCCTGATGATGTTACATGACTGTTAAGTATGTTTTTGGAAGAATAGAAATAGATGTGACCCTAAGGACAAGGGAGAAGTATACATTCAACTCCCATTTATTAAATACCTGCTATAAGATGGGAGTTTGTCTGAAAGGCTAGAGAAGGAAGGACGATTAAAGAGTTCTTGCCTTTAAGGTACTTGCATTTTCCTAGGGAAAAACAATACTTACATAAGTAACTGAATACAAAAAAATTTCAAGAAGAAATCAGAATTGGGGGGTGAAGGAAGGCTTCCTGTGTAAGATGGTACCAGCACTGAGCAGGGAAGGAACAGTGGGATTCTGCAATTCAAAGATGAGGAAGAAGAGCATCTATAGATATGGAGGGCCACTCATAATAAGGCATGGGTGAGAGAGGGGAATGTTGTGTGTGGAGATTAAATATTTGGATGTAAGGATCTACAGCATATTAGAATGAAGATTCATGCAAGAAATACTATGAAGGACAGCATCCAAGAAATGGATGATCTGTGAAGGAGTTGGGCTGGTCACATAGTGAGGGTGAGGGATGATTAATAATCCAAAGAGTGCACTGATCTTCATGGAGTATTGAAATCCTGGAAGGAAGAGCTCCAGCTCTTTGAGTGGATTCTCCATTAGGGATGAGTGGAGGGAATGTGGCCAAGAATCATATAAGATGAAAAAGTATGGATGGGTTGTGAGCTCCACAGGAAGTAGGCTTTGTCTGCATAGATAAGATCTTGGGTACATGGAAGGGGAGTGAAAAAAAAAAAGCAAAGGGCTGGGAAAAGGAGGAAAGATAAGGCAAAAGGAGAGGTAAGGGAAGAAAGAAAAGGAAATGTCACAATAACTTCTCGTTATTTGACATAAGAGAGAACTAAAACAATGTGACTAAATGAAATCTAGATTTTTCTCCCTAATTCATTCACTAATTAATCACTGAAGTGCCTCTGTTGGGAGCTGTCCACAAAGAACAGACCTGAATAAATCATTTGCATATTGTCTTTTACCTTTCCAGTCCCCATCAGCTGAGTCGCCAATAAGGAGGAAAAGAGCAGAAAAGTTAGGAAGAAAGAAAAGAATCAGGAGGCTCTAAATATCTACAGATGGACCCTAACTAAATATTCCTATTAACGATTCTCCAAAAGTACCTTGAAGACTTGTGGTTTGAAAAATGGCATTTGCTTATTTGTTGTTATTTTTATTTAATTTAATTCAAGAAGCTAGTCACTTATTAGGTGACTTATGGCTACTCTTTGATGTGAGTGCTATGGGTACAAAGTTAGAACCTGAGTAAAATGCATATTCTGGATGTTGATCAGCTGGAAGGTATCTAGAAGAGGTAAGCAGGAGTGTAAAAGTCCTGGGAAAAAACTGAATGTCGGGAGCAGTAGAATGGGAAAGGAAGGTGCAGTCTGGCACACCACGCCAATGGACACCAAGTTTGGAGGGCAGAAGACCCTGGTTTGAAAACTTTTCCCATCTGTATGACCTTGGGTTTATTTTCTCAGTTTCCTCACCTACAATATAAGGGAAAGGTGTTGAATCAGATGACTTCTGATGTCCTTTCTCACCTTGAAAATAGACGTTCTTAAGTCCCAAGTTTGCCCAGCAGAAGAAAAGACACAGCTGATTTCAGTTTAAAGGGAAGGAACTTCCTTTCCATGAAAGCTGGGATGGAAGCTTGAAAGTGGAAGCAGAATGGCCAATTTGGGCACAGGGAATGATGGGAGGACTTTCCCGTTTAGTGATAAGTGGGATTGGATGACCTTTTGTTATTTCCCACTCTTTAATTCTATAATTATTCATTATGACAAGGCTTCTTTGGGGGAGGCTGAAGTAGAGCCTAGAAGTAACCCTTTGAGGAACCCAATATTCATCCTCTTGCCTCCCCAGCAAGATTTTGGAAGGGAAACACAACCAAAATGAACATCAGAGAAAAGACATAAGAAAAGGGTAGCTAAGAAGGGTGGGACTTTGTCTCAGCCACCCAACCCATTTTAAGTATAAAATCATGGAATGTCAGAAAGAGAAGGGACCTCTTAGAAACCATCTCATTCAACCCTGTTATTTGATGGATGAGGAAATGAGGTTCAGAGAAGGAAAGTGACTCCTCCCAGTTCACACAATAAGGGATGGAATCGACACTCAAATGCAGGTCTGACTGTATGTTAAGTCACATTTCCCCTGCACCAGTCTGCCTCTTGAGAGATTCAATTATTCACTCTTGTTTGTATTCTTTGTTTCCATGGCATTTGGTGGCAGACAGCCGATGGCCCCTATGACTAGAGTCACTTTGACTCACCTTCTCTCATCATCCTCTCCCTTATCCTTTAGCAAGTGAGAAAATGGGCTATTTGTTCAAGACTCAAAGATCATAGATTATTTAGAGGTGAAAGAGAAATTAGAGGCCATTGAATCCATCTCCTTCATTTTAACACTGAGGAACTGAGGCAAAGAAGTGTTAAATGATCCAGGCCAGTAATTAACTGTCTGAAGCAGGATTTGAATCTGTGTCTTTCCAGAAAATCCAGTTCAAAACCAGAAATCTATTTACTATTCCAGAGATCTTAAACACATCATTCTATGCCTGATTTAAAACATAATTGAGAAATATTAAACAAAATATATTTTAAAATAACCTTATATTTAAAAATTGTCAATAAATGGCCACAGGGATCCTTATGGATGGATTAGTGGCTTTCCTTTCTATTTGAGTCTGACACGACTGCTGATCTCACACAGAATCAATCCACAACTTGAGTTATCCCAATTGTTCCCTAGGGAACAGTTAGCCCAATTATTGCTTCCATCTTTTTTTTTTTCTGCTTTTCTTATTGGCCCAAACCTGTGTCTTTGAAATCACGAATTTCTCACAAGTGAAAAAGAAAATCCCACCTAATTTCCTCCCTCATTAGCGTGACCAGGGTGCATTGCCCAGAAGGCATGTTGGGCTGGGGCTTGTCTTTTTACCACTGACTAGTTGTGTAACCTGAGATAAATTGCTTAAGCTTCTTTCTGAGCTTTTGAGGTATCCTCAGTATAAAGGAGAAGGGGAGTAGATCCCATATTCTCTCTAGTCCTTCCAAGCTTTGACATCTGTAACCAGCTGCATTTTTTCAGAGAGCATGTAGTGCTCACAAATCTTAAATGGCTTCACAAAAAACCTGGTGAAAGGCATTGAAGGAAACAGTTTTATCTGAGGGTCCTTGTGCAGACCAGATCCTGGGATACACACTTTAAGGGAGGACTTTCTTGCCAAGGCACCTGTGAGTCAGCAAACACCTCTAGGAGTCTATGAGGGGCCAGAATGCAGTGGTAGCCCAGAAAGCCACACAGGTTGCTTCTCAAGGGTGAATCGTAACACTGTGGACATCATTCTACTGTGTGACAGGATGATAAATAACCCTCAGTGAGCCACAGCACATAAAAAGGAAAAATAGTGTCTCATCACCTTTGGAGAGTTTGAAAGGTCCCTCTTGCTGCCCCAAATTATGTGGCCAAGGGGGTTCCCATCTAGAGATGAGTTAAACTGGGATGTGCTCCCTTAGGACAGGATAGAAATTGAATAGTGAGCCTGGAGAACAATCTGTGGGGGGTCAGCAGTCGTGATGAGATGAGCTACAACCGAACAAGGTATTTAATGACACTCCCAGTCTGTCCACTTTGCACCTGTGTTTTCAGTTCTTGGTACCATATAATGAACCATTTGAAAGGGGACTCTCCAAAGGAGGGAAGACAAAGAGATCAGGCAATAGTCATGTGCCTATTAGCATGTGCGCCCAGTGGTCAGACATGGCTGAGGGACACCACTGAGCAGCCCATCACTTCCAGATTGTTGGCCTGAAATTGCATACAGATCTCACCCTGTCTGATCAATAGATGCTCTGATAACTAATCTGCCAAGGACCTTGCCGAAGCGAGGCTCTCCGGTGTGGGAGCCCCTCCAGTGTGGGATCCCCTCCCATGTGGGATCCCCGGGTCTGAGCTCACTACTTGTATGTATGGCCTTCCCTGGGGGAGTTAGTCCACAGGCAGGCCCCCAAGAAACTAAACGACAGGGTCTATTGAGCTCTTGGGGCTTCAGGGCAGAGGTGACCAACTTTTCTAAAAAGTTCAGCAAGTTTCAGAGACTTCAGTGAACTTCAGAGCAGCAAAACCAGCGCAATGACTGATGAACTCTTTGAAGTGTCAAATCTCCTTATGGGTGAGGAAGAGAGGAGGAAAGTGAATGTTTATAGGGTCCAGTATTTATTAAGCACTCACTAGATGCCGGACATTGGGCTAAGTACTGGGGAGGGGGATGGGGGACACACAAAAGGGCAGAATGAGTTCCTGCCTTCAAGGAGCACACATTTTAACGGGAAAGACTGTGTAAAGATAGGAAGGCACATGCACAAGTGACAAAAGCACTTGGGAAGCCTCCAACCGCTCTCTGCCTGTTCCTCTCTCTCACACACATCTCTCTCTGCTGGCTTCTAGTCTTCCTGGGCTCAAGCTTCTCGGTTACCAATAGATGGAGATGAGGGGCTCCCGACGATGGGTCCCCGTTAGACAGAAGGTGCAGTTCTGCACTGTCAGAGAGAGTTTCCTTCATGGAAGGTCCTACACCAATATGAAATCCCAGGGCTGGTCGAAAAGCAAAACACTTAAGTGACATTTATTGAAGATCCTTAGAAAGAGCCTGAGATTTGGAACTCAGAAGACCTGAGTCACCTCAAATGTCACCTCTGCTACTTTGGAGAGGTCGCTGAAACAACTTTAAACCTCAGTTTTCTCATCTGCAATACAATGTAGCAGATAGGACACTGGACCTGGAATCAGGAAGAGCTGGATTCGAATCCTGCTCGAAACACTTACTACCTGTGTGACTGTGAGCAAGTCACTCTCCTTCTCTGAAACTGAGTTGGCTCTTCTGCAAGGAGATTGGAGATGATGATTTCTCTCAGGTCCATTGCGGTTCTAGATCAAGGAGCCTGTAATCATCAAAAGGGGGATCTGGATTGGTAGCTAAGCAGGTAGAAACACCGGCCTGGCCACATGTTCATTCTCATGCACACACACACACACACACACACACACACACACATACTCTCACACACATACACACACATACACTTACACACACACTCTCTCTCACACACATACTCACACACACATATACATTCACACACACACATAGACACACATACACTCACACACACAGACACACATTCACACACTTACACACTCATACACACACATTCACACACACTCACACATACACACTCACACACATACATGCACACTCACACACACATACACACACAGACACACACACACACTCACACACAGACCCTCCTGACATTCATTCCCTTACATGTTTCACACACTCTGTCCTCCCTCCCACACGACACAGAGAGGGAAAGGACACAACTGTTAGCTCCGCGGTGGCGGCTGACAATAGTCCCTGGACTCTGGGGATGATTGCCTGAGATTCTGCCATTTTTTGGAAAGGAAAGATCACAGCGTCTGCATCTGCAAAGGAGAAATCTTCAGAGAAAGGGCTGGGAAAAAAACCCCAAATTTTGGCTTTAGGAAAAGAAAGACAACTTTCTCTTTCTCTGAGGCTGTTGAAATGGGCAGATGTGGAGTCAGTTTAAGAGAACTCTGATTATAAATGACTTTACAAAGAATGACCTAACTCAGGTCTTAGCAGATGCATGAAAAGTACTTGAATATCTAGCATTGTGATCCTGAAGATGGAGGCCCAAGGCAAAGCCCAGTGCTTGGGGCAGGGAAGAAGAGGCAGCTCTGACCTCCTGGAGCAGCCAGTGACTCTGGGTGTTCCTGGTGCTTTTCTAACACATCTGGAAAATGAGGCGTTTGGTTAAGATGGCTTTTGAGCTTTCTTCTCCCTCTAGACAGATGATAGTACGTATCTTGGGGCTCTCTCTCCATGACTTTTTTGGGGAAGGTAGTTAAGTATTAGGAGAGCAGATCAGTTGTTCAATCCAGTAAAGCTCAGGAGGGGAAGATGGGTTAATTTGGGGGTGAATCAAGAACCATTGGCAATATAAGGAGGTGATATCAGGACATCAGAAGGGAAAAGTAGGATTGGCACTGCTGGGAGGCCATGAGCTAATTATTCTACTCAGTGTCCTTTATATAGGAAGCCAGGGAGGTACATCGGACAGGAGAGAAAGGACAGGAAAGAGGGAATAAAAAGGATAGGGCAGGTGCAGGAAGATGGAGGTGAAATAAAAATGGAGAAGAAAAATGAAAAGGGAAGGAGAAAATAGAAGAATAAATAATGATGATCATGATGATAAGTGTTGTTCAGGCTTTTTCAGTCATTTCTGACACTCCATGACCTTCATGGGATTTTCTTGGACGAGATCCTGGAGTAAGTTTGCCATTTCCTTCTCCAGCTAATTTTATAGATGAGGAAATTGAGGTAATCTAAAGTTAGGTTGACTTGCTTAGGATCATATAGCTAGTAAGTATCAGAGGTCAGAAAAGAACTCAAGTAAGACTAGATTTGAACTCAAGAAGAAGAGAGGGAAGAACAAAGGAAAAAAAGAAAAGGAAGAAGAATAAAATGAGAGCAGAGGTGAAAAGTATATTGAAGAAAAGAGGAGAAAAGAAGAGAGGGAGGAGGGAAGAGAAAATAAAAAATGGGAAGGGTTAAAAACAAGGAAGAAGGTAGGGATAAAGGAAGACAAGAAGCAAAAAGAGAAGAAGAGGGAAAAGAGAATGGAGAGAAATGACTTGAGGACCAGAGTAAGAGAGGAGAAAAGAAAAAAGAGGGAGAAAAAAAGATAAAAACAAAAATAATAGAGAAGAGGTGATATGGGAAAAATAAGGCAGAAGAAAAAAGGAAAGAGGGAAAATGAGAGAAAGAGGAAAAAGTAAGAAAGAAAAGAAGAAGGTGTAGAGAAGGAAAAGGAAAAAAATAGGAAGGAGAAAAATGGAGAAGATGAAGGGGGATAAAAGAAAAGAAAAGTGAGGAGAAGAAAAGTAAGAGGGGAAGGCAGGGAAGAGAAGAGAGCAATGGCAACCAAGTGAGATAATACATCTGTGAGGGGTTGGTACCCTCTGAAGCTTTCTCATATAGCTGCATTTGTGTCGTGTTTGTCCCTGTAGTGGGTCAAGTTGCCTGTGGTCTTGGGTATATAGAACATTGAAGGATGTGACATGATTCCTCTTCCCTCCATTGTGATTGGGTCAGAAGGCAGAAGTCAAGCCTATCCATCATGGCAGCTTCATAGACCCAGCTTCTCTTTTGGTAAGGTAGATCTCAGATTTATGTCAAGGAGCACCTGTACCAGCAGTGCCTCCATGGCAGGGAAAAAAAGCCAGTTGTGGTCTTCAGTGGGACGGCCACCCTGGAATGTATTTAGGCAAAAGAAGAAGTCCCATTCTTGGATAAGAACCACTCTCCTCTCAGGGCCAATGGCTGAGATTTCACGAGTGAATAGAAACAATAGTAGGAAGTCAAAGGATTCTAGGTAATCTTCTCGTTCTGCCACTTACTGTTGCACTGGCAATTCTTTCCATCTTCCTGAAACTGTTTCCTCACGAGGAAATTAGACTAGATGATATCTCAGGTCCTTTCCTTTATGTAATCTCTGATCCTATATTTTGGGGCTCTGCTCACATGCACATGACCCTGGGAGGATAACACTTAGCCATTAACTCTTTTTTTTTTTTGCTTCCTAAATTTTTTTATTAAGGCTTTTTATTTTCAAAATATATGCATGGATAATTTTTCAACATTGACCTTTGCAAAAACTTGTGTTTCAATTTTCCCCTCTTCTCCTCATCCCCTCCCCTAGATGCCAAGTCATTTAATATATGTTAAACATGGTAAAAAATGTTATTCAATATATGCACATATATTTATACAATTATCTTTCTGCACCAAAAACTCAAATCAAAAAGGAAAAAAAATGGGAAATAAAATAAAATGCAAGCTAACATCAACAAAAAGAGTAAAAATGCTACGTTGTGATCCACACTCAGTTCCCACAGTACTCTTTTTGGGTGTACATGACTCTCTACATTAAAGATCATTGGAACTGGCCTGAATCATCTCATTGTTGAAAAGAGCCATGTCCATCAGAATTGATCATCATATAACCTTATTGCCATGTGTAAAGATCTCCTGGTTCTGCTCATTTCACTCAGCATCAGTTCATGTAAGTCTCTCCAGGTCTCTCTGAAATCATCCTGCTGATCATGTCTTATAAAACAATAATATTCCATAACATTCATAGACCATAACTTATTCAACCATTCTCCAATTTCTAAAGGGCAGGAACTTTGGAGAAATATACTTAAGGCTCAGTATGATTGATTTAAACAAGGTGTTAATTCATTGGAATTGATAAGACAATGGTTATCTAGTTCAGCGTGTGAGTTCTCTAGATCAGTATGATTGCCCTAGTGATATAATGATTGGTTTATACTCGGTATACTGTAATGATGTAATTGTAATAGAGCATATAAAATGGGACAAACTCAGCCAGAGACAGACTCGGAGAAGACAGAAGACTGGAGGCTAGAGTTCAAGCTCTTGGACTCAGAGAGACTTCAAGACAGAGACTGTCGTGGTGGTTCTCCTGCTTCCTCCATTGAAACCAAGACCTATTCCGGAGGGTCTCCAGAAAGCTAGCTGAGCCCCAGGCAAGAAGACAGACTGTGAAGGAGACAATAGAGACTTTTGGACTTTATCCCTGGCTATTCTTGTGGTGATTACTCTGCTGAAACCACCTCCAGAAAGCTAACCAGAACATTACACCAACTGATGGTATCCACTTGGTTTCCAGTTTCTTGCCACTACAAAAAGGGTTGCTCAAACATTTTTTGTACATGTGGGACCTTTTCTTTCTTTAAGATCCCTTTGGGATATAGGCTCAGAAGAAACACTGCTGGATCAAAAGGTATGCATAGTTTGATAGCCCTTTGGGCATAGTCCAAATTGCTCTTCAGAATGGTTGGTTCAGTTCACAACTCTATCAACGATGTATTAGAGTCTCATTTTTCTCACATCCCCTCCAACATTCATCATTATCTTTTCCTGTCATCTTAGCCAATCTGAGAGGTGTGTAGTGGTATCTCAGAGTTGTCTTAATTTGCATTTCTCTGATCAATAGTGATTTAGAGTATATGACTAGAAATGTCATTAATTTCTTCATCTGAAAAATAATCTGTTTATATTCTTTGACCATTTATCAATTGGAGAATGGCTTGAATTCTTTTAAATTTGACTCAGTTCTCTATATATTTTAGAAATGAGGCCTTTATCAGAACTTTTCAATGTAAAAATGTTTTCCCACTTTATTGCTTCCTTTCTAATCTTGTCTGCATTAGTTTTGTTTGTACAAAAACTTTTTAACTTAATATAATCAAAATTATCTGTGTTCAACAATGAATTCTAATTCTTCTTTGGTCACAAATTCCTTCCTTCTCCACAGATCTGAGAGGTAAACTGTCTTATGTTCTAATTTGCTTATAATATCACTCTTTATATCTAAGTCATGAACCCATTTTGACCTTATTTTGGTATATGGTATTAGGTGTGGGTCAATGCCTAGTTTCTGCCACACTAGTTTCCAATTTCCCCAGCAGTTTTTGTCAAATAGTGAGTTCTTCTGCCAAAAGCTGGAGTCTTTGGGTTTATCAAACACTAGATGCTATAGTTATTGACTATTTTGTCCTGTGAACCTATTCTATTCCACTGATTGACACTATTTCTTAGCCAGTACCAAATGGTTTTGATGACTATTGCTTTATAATATAGTTTTAGATCTGGCACAGGTAGGCCACCTTAATTTGCATTTTTTAAAATTAATTCCTTGAAATTCTTGACCTTTTGTTCTTCCAGATGAACTTTGTTATTATTTTTTTCTGGATCTGTAAAATAATTTCTTGGGAGTTTGATTGGTATGACACTAAATAGATTAATTTAGGTATTATTGTCATTTTTATTGTATTTGCTCAGCCTACCCATGAACACTTGATAGTTTTAGTTAATTAGATCAAACTTTATTTGTGCGGGAAGTGTTTTGTAGTTATGTTCATATGCTTGCTGACTTTGCCTTGGCAGATAGACTCCTAAATATTTTATATCATCGACAGTTATTTTAAATGAAATTTCTCTTTGTATTTTTTGCTGCCAAACTTTATTGGTAATATATAAAAATGCTAATGATTTATATGAATTTAATTAGTATCCTGCAACTTTGTTAAACTTGTGAATTGTTTGTAGTAGTTTTTTAATTGGTTCTCTAAGTATACCATTATATTATCTACAAAGAGTAATAAATTTTTTTCTCTTATTTCCAAATAACATTTCTAATACTATATATATATATATATGTGTGTGTGTGTATATATATATATATATATATATATATTGCTGAGGCAATTGGGGTTAAGTGACTTGCCTAGAATCACACAGTTAGGAAGTATTAAGTGTCTGAGGCCATATTTGAACTCAGGTCCTTCTGACTTCAAGTGCTGTATCTACTATCCCACCTTGCTGCCACCTTGCTGCCCCTTCTAATACAATATTGAATAGTAATGGTGACAGTGGGCAACCCAGTTTCACCCCTGCTCTCATTGGGAATGGTTTTAGTTTGTCCCTATTCCATATAACACTTGCTGATGGTTTTAAATAGACGCTACCAATCATTTAAAAAAAAAATTCCTTAATAGGAATGCCTGTTGGATTTTATCAAATGTTTTTTCTGCATTTACTGAGATAATCATATGATTTTTGTTAGTTTGATTATTGATATAGTCAGTTATGCTAATAATTTTCCTAATGTTGGAGTAGCCCTGCATTCTGGTGTATTATCCTGGAGATGACTTTCTGTAATCTCTTTGATAATATTTTATTTAAGATTTTTGCATCAATATTCATTAGGAAATTGGTCTATAATTTTCTTTCTCTGTTTTCACCCTACCTGGTTTAGGTATCAGTACCATATCTGTGTCATAAAAGAAATTTGGTAGGAGCCCTTCTTTCCCTATTTTTTTTTCAAATAGTTTGCATAGTATTAGAGTTAATTGTTCTTTAAATGTTTGGTGGAATTCACATGTAAATCCATCTGGCCCTGGAGATTTTTCCTTAGGGAGTTGATTAATAGTTTGTTCTATTTCTTTTTCTATAAGGGAACTATTTAAATAATTTATTTCCTCTTCTGTTAATCTGTCAATCTATATTTTTGTAAGTATTCCTCCATTTCACTTAGATTATCAAATTTATTGACATATAGTTATAGCCATTAACTTTTATTGAGAATTACAGCAATAAATCTATGGCAATAGATACATACCAAATACCTTACATACATAATTTCCCTGGTACCTACCAATGTCTCTTTGAGGTAAGTTTAACAGGTACTATATTAGCCCCACCATGCAGATGAGGAAACAGGCTTAGCAAAGTTAAATGATTCCCTGAAGAGTTTGTTCAAATGTCAGAGGCAGAATTGGAACCCAAGAAATCTTGACCAAAAAATCTAGCACTGCTAGCTCTGCTCCCTCCCTTTCAACCTCCACATGAATGAAGACTCTAAATGTGAATTTTAACAGGTGTGCAAAAGGAGAAAGCCAAGGATATAAGACAAAATAAAGAAAATAAAACTGTCTACTTTACAATTTTTCTTAAAGTCTGACTTGGGGAAGTCAGGGGAAGAAAAAGAGAAACAGGATGAATAATAATGATGATGATAATTATTTATTATTGTAAAATGGGGGAATAAATCTATGCAGGAACTTTCATAGATGGACAGTGATAAGAGAGAAGAAAAGCACTGACAGTGGTTTCAGTAGTCTTTACTTGCAAGACATATCATTAGGGAAAAAAGGGTTTCATTAAAACCCTCAGATCTTTTTCAGCCCCATCTTATACCTGTAACCATTGACTTTTTTAACTGGAATGCAAGACTTTATAGTTATTTCTATTAAAATGTACCTTATTAATGAGAAACAATAAATAAATTCATAGATAAATAGATGAATAAATAAATAGATTGATCAATAGATGAAAAATGAAGGAAATGCACCTTAATAAAAAAAATTCTTAACCAAATCTAGAGGTAAAAAGACAAAATTGGTTAAGATCCTGTTTCTGAGACATTCTGATACATGTTTCTGATTCAGGCTGTATGATGCTGGATAAATCTCTTAATCTCTCTTGGGTGTGGATTTGTCATCTGTAAAAGTGAGATATTAAATGGAGCTGGTATCTTACAAGGCTGTGATGAACAAAGGTGATAATGAATGTGACACATTGGTAATAATAAGATATGACTTTTGAAAAACAATGACTAAGCATTTATATGATACCTACTATGTACCAGGGACTGTACTAGGCACTAGGGATTAGTTCTGGAAAAGCATTCTTCTGTAAATTGAAACCTCTTTTCCCAATCCCTTCCATTGTGTTAAATGAGTTGCATTTTGAGGTTGGTCATTTTTTACCATAATAATGGTGATTATAGAAAAGTGTATCGTGAGAAGAAAGGGAAAAAGAGGTCTCTAGATGGCATCTCAGCAGACTTTTCTGTCCCCTTAAGAACGAGGAATAGGTTGGTTGTATGGGGCACACTGTCACATTGCCAGGAGAAGTGTGTGCTTTGTCTGGGATACCTGATGGAAAAAAGTTGCATCTTCTTCTACCTGATGGAAACTATTTCAGGGGAGGACCCGGGTTTGAGCTACTTATATGTGCTGAATTGAGCTATACAACAAATCTCTCTGGACCATTTCCCTGAGCTGTAAGATGGAGAATGGTTCCTTCCCACTCCAAGTCTATGAAAGTCCTACAAGGATTCCTGTGAATGTAATTTCTCATTCGGGGTAGTTTAGAACTCATTAGAATGATTTTTTCTTGATTTTGGTATACTTATGATAGGTCATGATCCTTTCTTTTGAAGGAGCCAGGAACAGGAGAAACCAAGAGTCCCAATGGTTTTTTAATCCTGAGACAACAGTTCGGACCCCAATGAATACTCCCCTCACCCTCTTATGCCTTTTGGGGCCACCAGGTTAGAACAAAGTTCAGGACCCTGACTTCAAGGAGCCATAGTTCTTTCCTAAAAGGGATAATTGATTGATGATCTTATACCATCACTTTGAGGAATTATTTGAGACAGAGCTGTGTTCTCAGGTACAACCTATGGCCTGAATTCTTGAATAGCAGCACACCTGAAGGATAGGGAAACAGATACCTCGGGCTCTGTTTCATGGGCAGATGGAAACATTGCACATTCTATTTTGAGCTGTGGAGATTTTGTGGTTGTTTCTACCATAAACCATTAATAGCATTGGATTGCTTAATTTATAGTATCATTTTGAATGCATAATGTAATTCTGTATACTTCAGTGAAGGGCAGTTTATCTTCCTTCAAATAGGTAACCTAAAATGGAATAAAGACTTAGATTAAATTTCTAGACTAGGCAGTGGCAATTAAATAATTTGCTGATTTTCCAAATTTGAGAACTGACTTGATGAAAATCATGGAAGATCCTAACAATTGTTTTGTTGGTCCATTGATAAGATTCTTCTTGGGATTAGTCCTTGAGAGATGTATTGCTGAAATGGACATATCAAAAGTAAATCCTTTTAATGAAATGTAAAAGGCTGTTCTCTTCCTCCATTTTCCCCATCTCCCTCCCAAAGGCTGACTAAAATTAAGACCGAATTAGTTTCTAAAATGATACGGATCTTTCCCAACTGACCCTGATTTAGGTCAATATTTCTTTAGGACTGTATCTGCTCAACCTTGAAAAGCCTTAAAAATGTGGAATTTGGAATTATCTTTAATTTCTACTTCCTTGGGAGAAAAATGCGTGCTCTGAAAACTTATGTTAACAAAACAGGGGTTAAAAAAAAAAGATCAAGGAACAAGGCATACAACTAAAAAAGGGAACCTTCAAAAATAAATGGTCAACCTTGAATTAAATACAAAAGAAGAAATCTTGAAAAGTGGAGGAGAAACAGATAAACTTGAACATAGAGACCATCCATTTGCTCTCTCCTTTAGTCTTAGCAAAGTTCTGAATATATATACACAAATCACATTTCCTATACCCATAAGTGCAATGTAATTTATTTTTACAATTGACAATAGGTGAGATGGAACTGTTGCCGATGCTGATTTTTTTTGTCATTTCACCATCTGTTCTGTCCTGATGTCTGCTGTAAGTCAATAATATTATTCAGCTGCTCTCCTCGTGCTTGTATTATGATGTTTCCATGGAGCAGAACCCCGTATTTTACCACGCTCTTGTCTTCCTGAGAAGCTATCAGACTTCATCTTTGGGACTGGGATTGGGCCCAGTGGGATTTCCCAATAGAATTTTAATTTTCCTGGGGCGTTGGATGCCATTTGTTGTTTATGCCCTGGTAACAGTATTATTTTCATTATGATAATAGGGTCAAGTTCCTCAGCCCATGTGTTGCCTTCCACAGGGTAACCTTATGTTTTCCCCACCTGGAAAGGTGTCTTGCTGGAATGAACTCAAGATGCATGAATCATTCTTTTTAATGACAGGCAATGGTAGAGTATAAATGCAAAATGATTGCGTAAGGGGACAGTAGCCAAGTGGAATAGATTTAGGGACAAATGAATTTCTGACATGTACGTTTACTGGGGAAATTATTCAGAGATATAAATTTTATTTTTTTTAAATGTTGTGAACATTTTCTTTTATTTTTTATCTTATGTTATTAACTTTTTATTTTTCATAGCATAGTCATTTCCTGATACACTCCCTCCCACCCCACCCATTCAACCCTCCCTCATAACAAAGAAAAACAATTACACAAAATGAACCCAATCAGGAGCGTAGCTACGTATGAGACATTCCAAAACTGCAGTTCACTGCTACTTTACCAAAAGAAAGAGTGTTTTATCATCTGTTCCAAAGGACCGAGATTGGTCATTACTCATGAATTAGATTTTGGCCAACTTTTAGTGTTTTTACTTAATCTATAGCTATAACAACAACAATTAAATGTTCACTTGATCTTTACAATAGCCCTGGGAGGTAGATGCCATTATTATCCCCATTTTACAGATGAGGAAACTAAGACAGACAAGATTTCAGTGATTTTCTCAGGTTCACCTAGCTAACAAGTATCTGAAGCTGAATTTGAACATATCTTCCTGATTTCAAGTCCAGTACTTGATCCCACTGCACCATATTTAATTCTTATACCAACTCTGGGAGGTAGGCACCATTATCCCCATTTACTGAAGCTCAGAAAAGCTAAATGACTTTGCTCCTAGAGTCACACAATTGGTAAGTATCTGAAACAGGATTTGAAGTCAGGTTTCCCTGACTCCAGACCTGGTGTTCCATCCACTAATGCCATATTGTCCCTCAGTGATGCTTCTGTGGATACTGTCCTTCTTATTATGTTTCCTTTGCATCCGTTCACATGAAGCTTCTCATGTTTTTCTGAATTCATCTTATCCATTGTTTCTTATATCCAATAAAATTCCAAGAAATCCATATGCCCCAGTTTATTTGCCTTTTTTCAGTCAGTGTATCCCAGTTTTTTGCTACTAAACCCCAGCAAAAATTCAGTAATGTGCATTCTGGAGCTTTGCAAGAAAAAATAAATCACATTATTTATCTTTATAATTGATTAAATTTGCTGTTTAGCACTCTTAAAATTTTTGTTCTTAATTCACTCAATCCTTTTGTGTCTTTGACTTATCCCTGCAGAATGCTTTCACTGTTAAGAATTATTTCATTCTTTCTTTCAATATGTCAGTAGATTAGAAGAGTCTGTAAGGGACCCAAGAAGCCATCTAGGTCAATGGTTTTATTTTTAAAGAAGGGGAAACTGAGATCCAGAAAGCTGCTATGATTGTTTAAAATCCTATCATTTTTCAGTGAATACTTTGTCCTTTAGTGAAAATCACAAATCCCTTATGGTCTCATCCTGGGAGATTCTAGTCCATATCTTTTGGTAAATCCTCTAAAATGGATCGATTCCATGTCCTAGAAGTCTTTCTCTGTTTTTTATTTTAAGCATTTCATGCATAGTGACTATCATATAATATATATATATATATATATATATATATATATATATATAAACATTGGATATGCCATTTTTCTCAAAAATTTAGAACTCGGAAAAGACAGTTTAACTAATTTGATTCAAAATATAATGTTTATTAATTAATATTTCCCTCTTTTTATGAATTCAATTAAAAAGACAGTCAAGTCTGGGTACTGAGAACACAAAGATAAGAAATGATGTGCTCTCTTCCCTCAAGATGCTTACTTACATTCTATTGTGGAGGAAATTGTACAGGAATTCCCTGTATACAGAAAACTAGAGACCCAGTCAAAATGTTCTGGGAAGTTTGAAGAGGAAAAGACAGCTTCATTTGGTGAATAATGTTAATAATAGCATTATTAGAATAATAACTTTGGAGAAATATGAAAGTCAAAATTATTTTCAGTATTTTCTTGGTGGTAAGCATTCTTGAAGAATAGTGCTATTAAAAGAAGAGGAATGAGATGAATTCATCTTAAATGGTTTAAAGAGGCAATGGACAGGGTCAGCTCAGTAGCACAGTGGATAGAGCACCAGCCCTGAGGAGAGAAAGACCTGAGTTCAAATCTAGCCTTAGACACTTAATACTTCCTAGCTATGTGACCTTGGGCAAGTCACTTAACCCCAATCGCCTCAGCAATAAATAAATAAACAAGCAAACAAATAAATAAATGAATAAATGAATGAATGAATACATAAATACATAAATGAGGCAATAGACAGCAGAAACTGGAAAAAGTGGCCTTAGAAATATCATCTAAGACATGTGTGGCCAGAAAAGTCAGTAGGAGGGTCAAGTTGATGGAGCAAGGCATGACAGATGGATAGTTTGGTTTTGGTCACTGTGTAATATCAAGAGGCAACTAGGTGGTTCAGTGGATAGAGCACCAGGCCTAAACCCAGGAAGACTCATCTTAATTAAAATTAAATTTTAAAATTTAAATTAAAATTAAAATCTGGCTTCACCATTCCTAGCTGTGTGAACCTGGGCAAGTCACTTAACCCCAATTGCCTCAGGAAAAAAAAAATCTGGCTTCAGACATTTACTAGCTGTGTGATCTTGAGCAAGTCACTTCTCCCTTCTTACCTCAATTTCCTTATCTAGAAAATGAGCTGGAGAAAGAAATGGCAAATCACTCTAGTATCTCTGTCAAGAAAATCTTAAATGGGGTCCCAAAGAGTTGGGTGCAATTGAAAAATGACGAATCACAACAATGTTAAGAGAAGCACCGGGTACATTGGGTGAATTTCTCCTGGGGAATTTATAGGAAGACTCGGAAGAGGATTGTGTAGGATGGCCATGACAAGGTGTTCATGAACACAGTCTCTCCCAGTGAAGTAAGCACCCCAGATCTCCGTTATTTTTCTCTTCTTGACTAGCTTTATGGACGATGGAGCTTCGGGTGATTCGGCCAATATTCCTTCATTTGTATGAGTGGACTACGTGTCCGTGTTATCAGATACCACTCTACGCCGTCGATAAAGACTGGGATCTTTTCTAAGGCGATGCGGGTTGTAGACAAAACAAAGAGATTCCCTAGCTGCCCAGCCCCAGATGCAGTAGCTGGTCTTGATAAGCTTGGTAATAATACTAATGCTGTTTTGATAGAGGAAACCACAAGTATTGCAAATAGCAACCTCCGGTACAGGTGTGTAATAAGCCAGTATAATTAAGCCCAAGATCCATAATGGTTTGTTGTTGGATACGCATTTACAACAGCTGACTAGGTTCTTAATGTGTGGCTCAGGAGTTGGATAATTTTCTTCTGTCTGTACTCCTGGAGCGAAATATTCCTCCTGGACTCATCGCCCAAACCACACTCTCCCTTTCACGCCGGAGATTCCCACCGCAGCCGGCAATTTAGCATGCGTGCCGGATCAGCATTACTGAAAGATGATTAAAAAAAAGGGACATGTGATCCCAAACAAGTCATTTTCCTCTTTAACTTAAATAATTTTCAGACATTCCCCCAGAGGAAAGTTATGAAAATGGAAGGCTTGCGAGGGTATTTCCATGTTAGGGAGATGGCATCTATCATCAGCGCACTTAATCCTGGTTATGCATAAAATATGGTCCCTGGCTAAGCTCTATATATCACATACAGTTCTTTGCATATTGCAAATGGGAGTTCTTTAAAGGACATAAAACAAGCAGAAAACCTGGGGATATGTTTGGGGAAGTAGCACAAAAACAGGTAGCAACAAGAAAACTGGGGTCACATCCTCCAGAAGCTATTTTTGTTTTCAAATTTTCTTGTCTATCCTTAATATTTTCCCTTTACATACTTTTTTTTACCAAGTGGTATTTTTGAAAATAGTATTTTAAACTATTCATCCTTTCCCCTATAGTTTAATAATGTGTGGATTTAGGGTTAGAGGGGAGGAGAGTGGGGAAAATTCTAAAAATGAGGAAATTTACACGTTGCTGTCAATGAATTGATGGAAACCAAAAGATTTATCTGACTCAAAATTATTGGGGGGAAGGATGAATAGTTTAAAATACTATTAAATAATGCATGTAGAACTGGACAATGGCCACAGATGGCTCTTGGGATGTGTGGTGTCTTAGCAAGGATGCCAGAGGCTGTTTGGAGCTCATCATCCATGTCTGATTTGTAGTTACTACAACAGGAAGAGGTCAATAATATACATTTGTATTTTAAAAAGAAGGTAATAGATTAAAGAAATATTGTACCACATTGGATACTAGAGCTCGATGGGATAGGATCAGGCTTCATGACATTTTCACCTCAACATCGTGGGAGTTATGCTTCAGCTTGGGCTACAGGTTCTGCTCATTTATGTGCAACTCTACATCACCCGATGGGCCATACTCTACCATCCCATGGGATTTTCATGGCGAAGGTACTGGAGTGGTATGTCATTTCCTCTTCTGTCAGATTAGGGCAAAGATATTTAACCCAAGGTCATACAACTAGTGAGTATCTCAGGCTGGATTTGAACTCAGGTCTTCCTGGCTCCAGATCCAATGCTCTATCCATTGAATCTCCTTGCTTCCTCCTCTTCTAGGCAGTACGTGCACACTGTTTAATTCTCCGTTAATTATTTTCTATTTTCCTTGGACATACTTGCTTTTTATATATTTGTTTGTATGTTGACTCATCCATTAAATTGTAAGCTCCTTGAGGGAAGAGATTATCTTATATTTCTTTTTCTATCCCTAGAACTTAGCATGACGCCCGCCACATGAGAGACTATGTTTATTAATTTTTAAATTTATTAATGTTTATTAATTGCCTGAGTGATGGAGTATATAAAACAATCTGGAGAGCTTAAAGGATGCATGATGGAAAATCCCCCTTTCTGTACCATTCTTGCACCCAGCAGGTCACCTCCTTTTTGCTCTATCCCAATATGGCCATTCAATAAGCTTTTAATGAACTGTGCTTTGACTTCATTGACCTGGGGTAATTTACCTGTCTTCCAGTGAAAAGTAATGTAGACAGTGGATAGCAAGCTAGAGAAGAAGGGACCTGAATTTGAACTCTGTTTCAAACACTTACTAGTTTGGAGACTACTCAAGTTAATGATGCTATTAACCTCCATGGTGCTTACTTTGCTGAGGTGTCATGAGGATTAAAGGAGACACATAAACTATTTTGCAAACCTTAAAGAGCCACAGGATTGCCCATTATTAATTCCATAAATAAATATTATTTTATTAGACAATATTCTACTAACCCAGAATTTAGGGTTGAGAAGTAACTCCCTGTTTTTTATTCTGATTTCATAAAATGAAATGCAATCATTTGGTCCAATACCATTTTATCGACTAGTAGAACAGATACTTGGCTCGGCTGAGTTCTTAAATTTATTATATAATAAGCTTTTGGACTCATTAGCACCTTCTTTTCCAAATTAATAAACCAAGATCTGTGCATGTTGTAAATTTCTAATTATTTCAGCTGTATTTTCATTAACTCAGAGCAAAGAGACAATTGAATTCAATTTCAGATTATTATAGTAGAATGATGTCTCTGTATGGAGTGAAGACTAATCTGTCAATCAACAAACGTTTATTGGTTGTAGCAGCTCTTTTTGTGGGGACAAATAATTGAAAATTGAATGGATGTCCATCAATTGGGGAATGCCTGAATAAGTTGTGATATATAAGTGTAACAGAATATTATTCTATAAGAAATGATAAACAGGCAGATTTCAGAAAAGCCTGGAAAGACTTACATCAACTGATATTGAGTGAAGTGAGCAGAACCAAGAGAATATGAACAAGTGATAGCAAGATTGTGTGATGATCAAGGTGGGTAGACAGCTTTTCTCAGCTCTTCAAGACAATTCCAATAAAAGTGGGATGGGAAATATCCATATCCAGAGAGAGAACTATGGAGACTAAACGCAGATGAAAGCACACTATTTTCACCTTTTGTTGGTTTCCTTTTTCTTTCTTGTCATTTTCCCCTTTTTCTGATTTTTTTTCACAACATGACTAATGTGGAAATATGTTTAATAATATCATACATATACAACCTAAATCAGATTGCTTGCTGTCTTGGAAAAGAGGAAGAAGGTAAAGCAGGGGAAGAGAAAAAATTGGAACTCAAAAAACTGACAAAATTAATGTTGAAAACTATATGGAATTATAAAAATAAAATACTATTTAAAAACAAAAACAACAACAAAAAAGCATTTATGAAGTGCCTACTATATATTCCATATAATGTTCTAGCACTGGATGAAATGGGAGCATGTGTCTAAATCTAGGGCACTGAATCAGTATAAAAACTATCTATAATTCTGTAAGATTAGTAATGAAACTTGCTATCCATTATAAATACCTGATGAATTTAGGGTACAGAATAGTGTGTGTGTGTGTGTGTGTGTGTGTGTGTGTGTATGTGTGTGTAAACAATCATTGAGGGAATTTGTTTTGCTTGACTATACACACTACTTACAAGAAATTTATTTTCCATTATTTTTCCCCAATGGGGTATAAGGGATAGGAGGAAGAGAAAACTTTATCTTCTTACTTTGATGTTTCATCATGGCAGGGACATGGTCTTTGCTTTTCAAAAACTATGTTCATAGAATACAAGCTCTGGAGAGTTCTGCCAAGGGGGTGAGACTTCAGGCATGAGTCTGGATGCGAACTTCCTGGCTAAAATCCAGGGCCCTGAGGGTCCAGCTTCAGAGATGGGCATCACCAGCTTGGTCTGAAGGTGACTGCTTTGTGCTTACAGCATCTCCTGAAGATGATCCATTAAATTATCAACTAGAAAAAGATAATGGATAATGGAAGTAGTACACACATCTGCACCCATTTACACACATACACACAATGCTTTTTATCATATAAATTTGTCCCCATGTTTTACCCCTTCTATATATGCCCATGAAAGGCAGTGTGCCTTAATGGGTAGAGACTTGTCTCAGAATCAAGACAACTTGGATAGTCCTGCCTCTGAAACTTACCCATTGTGCCAGATAATGCACAAGTCACAGAACAGCTTTGTAGTGATGGAGGGCAACTCCTGGAAATCCGGAAATACTGAAAGTTCTCTTTATCAAGGAAATCACATATTTAGTCATCATTCTCCCTCACTAAAAGTACACGCACACAAATATGTAAATATGTGTATATATATACATATATTTATATATGTATGCATATATAGAGTTTCATAAAACATGTATATATATATATACAGAGAGAGAGAGAGAGAGAGAGAGAGAGAGAGAGAGAGAGAGAGAGAGAGAGAGATCTCTATATTTATTTATTTGTTTATTCATAGAGGGTTTGTGATTTGCCCAGGGTCACAGGGCTAGGAAGTGTCTGAGGTTAGATTTCCTGTCTACAAGCTCCTGTCTCGCATAGGACTTTACCTATAGTAAATGCTGAAATGTGAATAATTTGTTGGGCTTGGAGGTAGGAAAATCTGGGTCCAAATGGGTCCAAATTCTGGGTCCTACCTCTAGCATTTAGAGCTATGTGACTACAAGCAAATCATTTCATCTCTTTGATAGCGACAGACAGGTGGTGCAGAAGATAGGCTATTGTACCTGAAATCAATAAAGCTGAATTAAATTCAGCTTGGATCAAGTCCCTTACTCCCTGTTTGCCTCAATTTCTTCAATTAAAATCGAGATAATAATAACCCTGCTGCCCAAGACTGTAAGGATCCAATGAGATACTAACTGTAAAAAAGCAGTTAGCACAGTATCTGGCACATAGTAGGTGCTTTATAAATATTTGTTTTCTTTCCTATCTCTGCACTCAGTTTCTTTATCTGTCAAATGAAACTAATACCTATAGCACCACCTCACAGAGCTGTGACAATATGATATGATGATATGTGTAAAGCACTTTGTACTATTATAACTAGGGGAGTGTGAGAGCCTTTACCCAGGACATTGCTTTTGAAAGGAGTTGTCACCATTTAAACATGGTTTTGTGCTACAGTGAACTCCTGGCCAGCCCTGGTCCTCTCTGCTGTGCTCCCCTATGCAATTTTTTTTTAAAGTTGTGGCTCTGATACCTTGACCTGTGATAGAGACAGCTGTCTCTCTATTGTATATTTCTGCTCCTCTATCTAACTCTTCTTCCTGTTATTATAGTAATGAAACAGCTAAACAGCAGCGAATGAATTGCTGGACCAGGAAGAGCTCTTGAGTTCAAGTCCTGCTTTACTCAATCACTAGGTGGGTAATCCTAGGTTACACACACACATACACATACACACACATCTTATATTTGCTGAGGCAATTGGGGTTAAATGACTTGTTCAGGGTCACACAGCTAGGAAGTGTTAAGTGACTGATTTCAAATTTGAACTCAGGTCCTCCTGACTTCAAGACTGGTGCTCTATCCACTGCACCCACTAGCTGCCCCAGAGACCATTTTTAAAATGGAAATAGTAATGGGCTTGTTGTGTGAATCCAGTGAATATAAAATCTCCCCAAACCATTAAACTGGTGAGAATCCAGTGAATTCATATAAAATCTCTCCAAATCATCAAAACTATGAGAATCCAGTGAATTCATATAAAATCTCCCCAAATCATCAAAACTATGAGAATCCAGTGAATTCATATAAAATCTCCCCAAATCATCAAAACTATGAGAATCCAGTGAATTCATATAAAATCTCCCCAAACTATTAAAACGGTGAGAATCCAGGGAATTCCTATAGTTCCCCAAACCATGAAAACTGCCCTGGGACTTTTAGGACACCGGAGTTCTTGGCCACCCCTGCCGAGCCTCGGAAGCCCCAGCCTCGCCGTCAGGCCCACGGAAGCAGAGGCCAGAACACCCGAAGCGAGGCCTTTCTAGCTAATCCTGGGCTCCAGGGCTGCCGGTCCAGCTCTCGTTCGTGAGTCGGGTTCCGGGCCTTGCCGCAAATCCAGGTTCTGTGACTCGATGCTCAGTTAAACCGCCTTTGAAAAGGGCTATGGAAGCCTCCGGGGGCTGCTTTTGTTTGGGGCGTCTTCGCTGAAGGTCACCCCCGAGTGCTCACCGGCTCAGAGGCCGCAGCGGGGCGGCCCTCGGCTGGGGAAGGGGGCGGGGGTCCGGGCGCCTTCTCGGGCCCACCTGCGCCGCTCTCCCGGAAGCCACAGGTGGGCGCGGGACTGGGGGGGGGGGGGGGGGGGGGGGGGGGGGGGGGGGGGGGGGGGGGGGGGGGGGGGGGGGGGGGGGGGGGGGGGGGGGCGCCTCCCCCTCCCCCACCAGGGCTCCGCGGTCCCAGGCGCAGGACTTGCGGCCCCGCGAGCGGGCACCGGGCCGGCTCCCCTCACCGACGGCATCTGACAAAAGCGCTCCCGGGCTGAAATTGCCTCTCGCCGTCCCCACCCAGCCCGCGTCGCGCCCGCGCCCGAGATGGAAGCAAACTGCACCAATTTAGTGCTCCCGGCGGCCTCCTAATGGACACTTTGCCGTGCACTCTCCCTTCATTACCGAGCGGGTCAGGGCTGTTAGCGGGGGCTCTTGCCACTTTTGACAGATAGTCACTAGCAAGATGAATGGCACCAGCCGCAGGACCACTTAGCGCGCGCCGGCCCTCGCCGGCACCTTTGAAACACTCATCTCTCGCCGCTCTCTTTTAATAAAAGACCACACTCGGCTCTTTAACTCTTTATTAGCCGGGGGAGTCAGGGGGAAGCAGGCCGGGCCCACCTCCGATTCTCCCTCGCAGAGCCAGCGGCTCCTCGGGGCTCCTCCCGGGGCCTGAGCCGGGCCCTTCTCCCAGGCTGCCCCACGTCTCCCGAGCCACCCGTGCTACCGTCCTGCGGGGCTCAGAGGGGGAGCTACGGGGCCTCCAGGTGGGAGCTATTCCTTTTCCAAGGGAAGGAAACAGCTTCTCGGAAGCCACAGAGACAACAAGAGCTGAAAACCGAACCTGTCTCTGGTTCCCCCAGTCGCTTAGTCAGTCGGTGTCTCCTCCTCCTCTGGGCCAGGGCTCGCTCTCTCTCTCCATAGCCTCCCCATCGATCTCCTTGCCTCCACTCTCTGCCTCCAAGCCTCTGTCCTTGCGATTCCTCTATTTGCTTCCTATCAACTCGAGGTTAAAATACAAACCTTTCTGGGGGCATTGACAGTACCTGGGAGTCTGATGCCAACCTCCTTCTTCAGGCTGATAGTATAATGTTCCTATTCCCACCCTCTCCTGGGCCGGCTAGTTGTTCCAAACATCACCTCCCACCTCCATGCTTTCCAGCTGTCCTCCATTCCTGCAGTTCCCCCCCCCCCCTTATTCCTGCCTTTAGGAACTTTTAACTCTCAGGGCTGGGGAAGCTATTTTAGGTTATCGAAACCTCTTTCCCAAATCATTTAGTATTCACGTTACCCGTGTCCCAAATGTACTTGGGATAATGTGGTACAGCCAAGGACACTGGGTCTGAGTCCTGCCTCAAACACCATTGCCGGGGTGAACTTTCTGGGCCTCCATTTCTCATCTGTAAAATCAAGGGGTCAGACACGTCGTCTCTGGTTCCTTTCCAAGTGTAAATGCCCAATCCCGTGAACTTCTGAAAATCTTATGTGGATTTTCCCTTATTTATAGCTTGGCCCACAGTAGCCAGCACACATTCGTGGCAAATTCGTGTTTTAGGGGGGCAAAAATCACCCCTCAATCCCAGGATATCATCTCCACCTACTAATAGGACCCACCTACTTAAACTAAATGATGTCCCAGTGCCTCCGGAATACAGGAGACCAAATTAAAGTCAGGGGGATTTTGTCCCTTTAGCTTCCAAAAGCCAGGCAGAAGCAGAGGAAGCTGAGGAGGCCCCCCTGCTGCTGCCTCTCTCTGTCACAATGGCTCCTTCTGAGAAGGCCTGCCCGGATCAAAAGTACAAATAAGAAAAGCCAGCATGCAATGTGAAGCAAGGGCACCTGCAATGACTCTGCTCCTCACTGCCAAACCTGCCCCACCAGACCTGCATCCAGTTAGCACCCGCTTTCGATAACAGTACAGGCTCTTTCTTTAGGTCAATAATCTCAGGGTCCCAAGTCTGACTCTGATCCAAGTGACTCTGGAACCCTGGACAAGGCACTTAAACTCTGCTCCAAACAACTCAGTTCAATTAGTAATCTCAGGGCACGTGCTGATCAGCAGCTAGGAGGGAGTTTTCCTTAGTGATAATTCTCTGTACCCATCACCTGGAAGGTTTGGTCCCCAAAATATGGGACAAATCTATGAAGAGTGGAGTGTATCAGTGTTTAGAACCCTGAGCCTCAGATCAAGTCAAATCCAGCTGCAGATACTTCCCAGCTGTGTGATCCTGGATAAACAACGTAGCCTGTTTTGCTTGAGCTTCCTTGCTAGTAAACTAAGGATAATAACAGTACCTACTTCCCACATTGCTGGGAGGATCAAATGAGATCTTAATGTAAAGCACTTAGCACAGTGCCTGGTACTCATTAGGAGCTATATAAATACTTATTCCCACCTCCCCTTTCATATGACATAGTTAATGTAGTTTGCTCTTGATGTGGGGTCAGCTATGTGGTGCAGTGAATAGGCAGGACTTAGGAAGACTCATCTTCATGAGTTCAAATCTGACCTCCTACATATAGTAGCTGTGTGATCCTGGGCAAGTCACTTTATTCTGCCTCAGTTTCCTCATTGGTCAAGTGAGCTGGAGTAGGAAATGGCAAACCCCTCCAGTACCTTTGCCAAATGGGATCACAGAAAATCAGACATGATTGAAATGACTGAACAACAAATTCCAAGGTGGGACTTTTCTCTACCAATGTGGACTAACCAGACTTATTTATTATTTAGCAGAAAAAACTGAGGGAGTTACTTGAGATGTTAAGTGTCTGGCCTCAGATCAAAGAGCTAAAATTATAAGAGTCTGGATTTGAACCCAGGACTTCTCTATTCCAAGATCAGCACTCTTCCTTTTCCTGGCTATAATGTCTTGTATCACATGAGGAAGGTGCTGATGGAGTTCCAAAGCCACCTCTGTCAAGAAGCCTTCTTTGTTGTCCGTGATCTTGTTCCTTGAGCTGCCCGAAGGTAATCTCTGTCTCTGTCTCTCTGTCTGTTTCTCTCTCCCCCCCACTTTCTGTCTCTGTTTTTCTTTGTCTCTCATTTTCTTCTTTGAAATCTTACATCAGATCTTCTTCCTAAACATACACTTCTGGCTCCAACTGTGTTCTTGCTCTGAGAGCAAAGACTCATTGATGGGAGCTAGACTGCGCCCTGCTCACCTTCATGTTTTTTCCAGCACTATGCTGCCTCACAGAGGGTGATTTGTAGAGATCACTTTGTACTATGAGCAGAGAAGAACTCGGAGTGATCATTTCCAAGTCTTCTTGGGCCTCAGTTTCTCCTTTTACAAAACAAAACTCTTGGTTAATTGTAAAGGTTTCTTTCATTGAGTCCAACAATGGACTTAATGAACATCCCTTATGAGAGATACCATACCAGAGACTGAGGAACTTTTCTTCTTTATTTAGACAAATCCCTGCAAAGACAGAGTGACGAGTTTGCCCAACATTGTCCAACTCCCAGCACCTCCTGGAATTGGATGAATTATTGAGCACACAGGCATTTACCATGAAAATAAAATCACTTCCATGCACACCTGTCTGGTACTAATGGATAGTAGTGGGAGCGTCGAAGGCTTTTACATTTCAGCAAATGAGATGGTTTAATTAGGCAGATGACCTTGGCCTTCCAAGTCTCAAAGGTGTAATCTTAGTACACAGTAAAATTTGAACATGAGCTCCTCAAGAGGAGAGATTTTTCACTTAACCCAGTGCTGGATAAACAGTAGGGGCTTAATAAATGCTTTTTAAAAAATGAATTAAATTAATAATAGATTTCCAGTCATTACACCTGAGACTATCATGGATGTCCATGTAGTGGATGAAGCTTAGATGGTCAGTGGTCTCAGACAGAAGCAGGGCACATCTCTTCTTTTAAAATGAAGAAACAGAGGTTTGAGAAAATGAAATGACTGCATCCAGTTATTTAGGATGGGGAACAGGATTTAAACCTGTTCTCTGATTTTGTACATTGCTTTAAAAAAATTTCTTACTACCCAATTCCAAGAGTGGTACATATATTCCATTTCATCAATTAATGAATGAACCTCAGAGTTATTTGGTCCACCCCCTCCCCTCATTTAACAAATGAGGAAACTGAGGCTTGAGGATGTAGAGTTTTCCAGAGGTGACAGAGGTGGTGGGAGAACTACTTAGGCAATGCTTGAAGCACTTCTAAAATCTTGACATTTTCAGCAGCATAGAGTTTGAAGGCATCTGCCTTTCAATCCATTTCTGGATTCTTTCCCTCCCCCACTGCCTCTGGGACCCCTCAAGGTTCAGTTTAGGTACCATATCCAGGAGGTTGTTCCTCTGTGCTCTTGCCTATTCCTTCTCCCTCATTGAATGACTCGTTTTACATTTGCTACTTTCCCCTCAATCCCCAGATTGGAAGCTCTCTGCAAGCAGATACAGTTCTGTTTTCTTTTTCCCAGTCTCCCTAGCACCCGGCACAGGGACTAGCCCTCACCTCTACCTCTGACCCCAACCCTAAATGCCTTTTGAATTGTTTAATCGCACTCACTTCTTATCTTTTTAGTTCTGTTTTCTTTGCCAGTTTTCAAGTCAATAATCTAAGAAAGTTTCCATCATTCAGAGTGCCTTATGGGCACAAGGAGGGTTTGGGTAATCAGAATAAACAGAGCTCACATTTCTATCGAGCTTTGAAAAAGGTTAAAGCACTTTATAGACCTCATTTTATTCTCAAAATAACTCTGTGAGGTAGATGTTATCATTACTCCCTTTTATGAAGGCTCCAGGGAAAGGGGGCCGGTCCCTTACCACCCACGTCCTTGTATCTGTGAATTTGCCTGGCCCTGCTATCACTCTTAGTCATGCCTATGAGAAGGGTGTTGTACGATGGAGAGAGGGATGGCCCCAAATCAGGAAGCAAGTGGCTTCAGGCTCTGCCTCTGACACCCATTGGATGCTTGACCCTGACCCTATCCCTCAACCTCTCACGCTTCTATTCTCACACTCAAAGTTGGAAAGGACGTACCTGCCTGCCTGGATTGGTGGGGGGAATATCCCTCCCCCTCAAAAAAAAGATCCTGTCCCCAATGAAACCCCAGGTATGGCCACTGTCCCTTTGTCGAGACACAATCCCATACCAACTAAAAAATTAGCAGCCTAGAATCTCATTCAATTCCACCAAAATGCATCAAAGCCCTACTATGCGCCAGAAGCTCTTCTGAGTACTGAGGAGCCAGACAAAAATGCCTTGCTGCCCTTCCTGGAGGGGCTGACATTCTACTGGGTACAATTCAGGCATTAATAAGGGAACATCCAGGGAAGTGGGAAGGCCCAGGAGAGCCCCCACAAATCCAGGAAAGGGAAGGTCCCCTGGAGGAGCTGACACTGAGCCGTGAAGGAGGGAAGCTAAGGATTCTCATTTGTCCCACCAAGGAGGTCACTGGCTCCAGCCAAGCAGCCATCTTTGTGATCTCCAGTTTTTACCTTGTCCGTTATCCCCTCTCTATCCTTGCCATTCCCCATCCCACCCACCTCTTCCTGTTACCCTTGGGTGCGTCCCTGTGCATCAGTTAGATGCCACTTAAATCTCACCTCTTGTGTTTGCATTTGTTTGCTCTAGGCCTGCTTTGGGCACAGCATGGCAGAGGAATAAAGAAGCATTTTAAATGTGGAGCCAGAAAGCTCCAGATTCGAATCCTAGCTTTGAATCTTCCTGGACATAAGATCCTCCCTTCCAACTCATGTTTCTTAGGTTATCAGGCACTTGACACCTTGAGGCAAAGAAAGGGATGTAGGATAACAGGTGGAAAGCTGAGAAAGACCTTAGAAATCATCAAAATGGGGAAACTGAGGACCAGGAAGTTTCAGTAGCATGCTCAGGATCACACAGTTAAGTAAGTATGGGAGTTGGTGTTCACTCACAGGCCAGATCAAACTGTCTCTTTGGTGAAGCACCCAGAGCAGCAGCATGTGTGTGGTGAGCTGTGTGGGCAACTCTAGGTCCTAGAAGTCCTTAATTCTAGGGTATGTAGGAACACAGCCCGTCCATCAATGGCGAGGTTGACAAGCGTAGTTTGGGACAGACTCTCTGCTGAAGTGGCCCAAAGGATGACTGTGGGAATGGATTCAGTAGAATTTCACATAATATAGGTTTTCAAGAAACCCATCATCCCAGAGCCTCATCATTTCATAAGCCCAAAGAATATCCCAGTGGGATCAAGTTCCACAACATCACAGTTTGTGGGGAAGCATTAGGGTTGACCAATTGCAATAAGGGAATTGGGTAGCTTTAGGACTGAGGGGTAGAACAGAAACAATCCCAGGGATGCCTGGGGAGACCGAGGCCATCAATGCACCAAGAGGATCCCAAGTAAAGAAAGGGACAGTCCCATTCCAACAGTCTATAAGGCTAGAAATGTACCTAGAAATGCACAACTACAAAGTCACTCAGCCCACTGGGCTCAATATGAGGTGCAAGGCAATTGTATCACATGACTCAAAACTCTATCCCAGAGCTTCTGGGGGCTTCTAAGATCATTTAAAGTCTGCATGGCAGAAAAGACAAAGGACGTGCATTTTAAAAGTAAAATAATGGATCAAAATAGGAGAATTTGTTTACTGTTTTCAATCATTTTCAGTCACATCATACATGATCCCATTTGGGGTTTTCTCAGCAAAGACACTGGAATATCTTCTCCAGCTCATTTTATAAATGGGGAAACTGAGGCAAACAAGATGAAGTGACTCGTCCAGGTTCTACTAAATGTCTGAGGTTGGATTTGAATCTGGGTTCTCCAGAATCCAGGCCCAGCATTTTATGCATTGTACCACTAAGCTATGCAAGGAAATATTTGGTGAATAAACAAAATGATGCATTTATATGCTCTGTTTTGGGGCTGATTCTTAACTCCTAGACTCTTTTTGAAGCAGGTTGCTAGGTGAATGCCTCTTTTTATTTTTTGCTGAGGCAATTGGGGTTAAGTGACTTGCCCAGGATCACATAGCCAGGAAGTATTAAGTGTCTGAGGTCACATTTGAATTCAGGTCCTCCTGACTTCAGGCTGGTGCTCTATCCACTACACCAATTAGCTGCCCCATGATGAATGGCTCTTCTACCAAAAGCTAGGATTAAATGAATAGCAGGAATCTGGGAGGCTGAGCCTGAACTTCCCCAAGACTTCATTTTTTAGACTAAAAAAGAATTTTAGTGGCCAAATAGCCTATTCTACACATTGCCCAGATAAGGAAAATGAGACCCAGGGAGATTAAATTACTTGCTCCAGCTCCTGTGGATAGAGAGTAGCAGTGACAGAAATGGAACCCAGGCCTTCTGACTCTCACTGGGCTTCCATTCCTCCACTAAGGAAATCTCAGGGCTGAAACTCGGAAAGAGCTCAGAGCCCTTGTCTTCCCTCCAGCCCCGGTGCCCAGTGAGCAAGGCCCAAGGCAACCATCCCTCAGCCCCCTCTCCCCAGCTTTGAGTCATGTGGAAGTGCGGGTTTCTTTGGCTTACATAAGTTGGTTTCTGTGCAACCCTTCACCTAGCTGTTTAATCCCTTCCTTTCATGCCAGCGGATTCTCCTTTTGTTCCAGAGCCTCATTCAGCTGTCCCCAGAAAGGCAGAACCAGTTTATCGGGAAGCTGCCGCAGCCCGAACTTTTCCGTCCTTCATCTCACAGTAGAAACTGGCCTGGCACTGACCACTGGGGAAATGGAGGAAAAACACTAACGTGGACAAAAGAAAACCATTTTTAAATGGTTGGCTATTTGGCTATTTGGGATTTCTTTTACCCCTCAATACCCATATACACTTACTGGTCCTTCCCAGCTAGACAACACCCCGCTTTTCATGTAGTGTATAGGCTTGCAGGGAGAACAAAGACAGCTATAAATATTCCAAGAAGCCAATAAAAAAAAGCCTCCACACACCAAAAAGAAAAAAAAAACCCTAGGAGTGGTTAGTTCTCCAGTGTAATGGGCCCCCATAAAAGCTTTTATTGTTAAGGGAGTTACTTTACTAAGAGCTGTATGAAGAAAGCTGAATGAATGTGAAAAATTGCATGCAATAACCTGAACTAAAAGATGATTATCAACCTCTGAGTCCTGTATTTCGGAGCAGCCAGGAGCTGCTATTAGAAGCCGGCCATTGTAAAGGGAGAAAGAGGCTGTTTTAGCCCGGTGAACTTCTCCTGGGTAAACAGAAAGTCAATATATGCTTCTCCTCTCAGCTGGCCAGTTTATTGGGATAATTATTTTAAAGATGGAATCCAATCCAAAGCTCTGTTTGTAAGCACAGACCCACAAACTTTTCTGGTGTGGGAGTTTTGCACATGGGCAACTGGAGGGGCCCGCTCTTCCAGCTTTAGGTTATTCCTTCTCCTCTCCGTTGCTGCTCTCCCTCCCTTAGCTCCCTGCCCCAGCTTCTCCACCCTCCCCAACATACGTCCACACACACTTATTCTTTAGCCATCTGTTTGCTTTGTCCTTGGCTATTGGACAGGAGATGGCCCATCTGCACCACGACCATTCAAAAGCCAGCCAACGTGAATGGCAAAAATGGAACCTATGAAGGGACCTGTTCTGTGGGCACCATTGTTCCCTCCGGTCATTTGTCTGATTCTGATGGTCTCTGTTTGAAAGCACGAAGACCCTGGTGCTCTTGTTGTCAACTACCTTTGATGGGGATTTTGTGAGCGATGGATAGAGTATTTGTATAAACTTTTTACAACAATCCATGGGGGCTTTTGGAAAGTGAATTTGGCAAGTGGGTAGGTATCCGGAAAATTTCTGAAATTTAACAACCCCTTTAAGAGACTCTGGGAGGAAGATGGTTTGGCTTTATTTGGAGCTTTTGGTCAAAATTTAATAAGGCATGAAGTTGTACTTAAGAAAAGATATATATATAAATCACCTGCTCCCTACCATGGATGGCATAATTAAAATGGGGAGCAAACTCACTGTGTTAGACATCCATCCATCCACCCATCCATCATCTAAACATCCATCCATCCATTCATTCATTCAACAAGAATTTTTAGTGACCTATTTTATTTTAAAATCTTACTCAATATTTTTTCAATTACATGTACAAACATTTTTACCTTCCTCCTCAGATTTTGTCTTCCAAATTCTCTCCCTCCCTCCCTTCCACATCTCTCCCCATTGAGAACGGAATCAATTTGACATATGTTATACATCAGTAGGAATTTGCTTAGTATGTACTATCTGCTGGAGACTTTGGTAGATGCTGGGGATGCAAAAACCCAGTCTCTGCCCTCATGAAGCTTAAATTCAGTTAGGAGAAAATTGTATGTAAAATAAATATAAAATATATTCAGCATAAATACACAATAATTTTGGGAGAATATATAAAAATGAAAAGAGGAAGGGAATTGGGAGAACCACAGCTCTGATAAAAATATGTTAAAGGGACAGTATAGAAACTTTCAGTGATGATGAATGAGTCTGGAGATAAGGCTGGAGAGGGTGGTTAGAGGTGGATTCTAATTGAAAGAGCTCTGGTTGTAGGCTCCTAGAGCTAGAGCTGGAATGATCACATGTTTTGACTATCACCAGCCAGTTAACTTTGGGGATGAGAAGAAATGAATAACTCTGGAGTTGCCTACAGCCATATCAAAGATCGTTTTTTTACAGCCACACCATTTTTCATTTTCATCTGAAACCAAACACAATGGGGAAATAAATAGCAGACCTTTCTTAATTTGCCATTTTTCTTGTATAATCTTAAGCTCTGAAAAATGGCCCTGTCAGGCAAGGATACTATCTACATCAAGTCATCAACAATCAATATTAATTAAGCACCTACTATGTGCCTGACACTGTGCTAAAGTGGTCTCATCTTCACAAAATTCAGAGTGATTAGCTAATTAGTCCTTGGAGTTCTCTGACTCTTCACACATCAGTCTTTCTTCTCTTTGTCCCATTCCCCTCCAGAAGGTGCCGTATTTCTTCAGCATGTCAAAGGTGCTAGAAGCAGCCTAGATTTGCATTGGAAAATCTGACACTTTTCAAGGTTTCCTCCCATTCTTCTCAAGATCCCCCAAAGTCAACTGGCTAGTGATAGTCAACAAACATTTAATAAAAGACTACTGCATGTCAGGAACTGTGCAGAGAGCTATTGATACAATGAAAAAGAGAAGACAATTCCCAGGTTCAAGGAGCTCCAAGTCTGATGGGGAAATGTGGAGGGAGGGAGACAGACCACGTACAAACAACTATGTACATACAAGGTGTAGACAGGATAAATTGGAGATAATGAACAGAGGGGGACATCTGTAGTAGGGGATGGAGGATGCCATGGCCTATTAGGAAATGCTGCTGTCTATCTTGTACACAATCGGGGTAGTCCTGGAAGTAAAAAAAAATTGTGGACAGCTAAGTGACACAGTAGATAGAGTCCTGGGCCTGGAGTCTGGAGGACCGCAGACACTTACTAGCTGGGTGATCCTGGGCAAGTGACTTCATCCTGTTTGCCTCAGTTTCCTCAACTATAAAATGAGCTAAGAAGGAAATGACAAAACCACTCTAATATCTGCCAAGAAAACCCCAAATGTGGTCATGGAGAGTTGGACATGACTAAAAAACAAAGGAAAAGCCCATTCAACTTCCTTTTGGGGCAGTTCTTCCTTCTTTCTCTTCTTCCTTCTGTCCACAAAAGCTTTCTCTACTTGATCCCCAACTCCTTTATTCTGCATGTGTTCTACTTAAGCAGTGGTGGGCTTGGAATCCTGGACTTGAATTGACCTCTATTGAAACTCTGGGTAATTCAATTAACTTTTCTGAAGCTCATTTTTTTAAATCTCTAAAATATCTTAATTCCCTACCAGGTTTGTTATTATGAAGGTATTCCATTAATATGAGCTATTCCCATTTCTCCTTCCCACTGGATAAAAGGATCTGAATATAAAAGCTTGTGGGAAGGCATAAATCAGAGATCCTCTATTTTGTGGTCAACCAATTCAACTCCTCCATTTTATGGATAAGGAAACAGGCTTTGAGAAGCTCAGTTTCACACAGGTAGCATATGGAAGAGCTGGGATTTGAATGTGCACCCTGAGAGTCACATGCCATCATTTTTTCTACTTCCCTTTAGTCACCCAGTCAGCTCTGGCCTGAGGCAGGAATCCCTTCTCTACAATATCCCTAGGAGGTAGATCCCCAACCTCTGTTTGTCAACCACAAATAAAGGGGAAAGGGAGGAGAGAGGATAAGCATTTATTTGACACTCACTGTATGCCAGAAACTGTGCTAAAAATTTTACAAATACTGGATTTTGATCTACCCAATAATCCTGAGAGTTGTTTCTATTTTATAGTTGCCCCAAATCACAAGCTAGTAAGGATGGGAGGCTGAATTTGAAATCAGGTCTCCCTAACTCCAAATCAGCTTTCTGTACCACTCTACTGCCTCTGAAAAGGAATTCACTACATCCTGAAGCAGGAAGTTCCCTAACCTTCAAGATAGGGAATGTGGAGGAAGGAGAATGTCATATTCCATATGTCCTATTCTTCTATGAATGGAAGTTGATGCAGTTAATTTAAGGAAGTACATACACTGGACTTTGAGCTACAAGAGATCTTAGTGTTTTGGGCATAGGGAGGGAGAATAAACCAATAAGGCCATTGAAATAATCCAGGTATAGAGGAATGAGGACCTGCCCTCATGTAGTGGCGGCACCCTTAGGAAAGAAGGGGGATAGATATATGAGAGATGTTTCAAAGATACACTTACAAGACTTGGCAGCACGTTTGTTATGGGAGATAAGAGACAGGAAGGAGTTGAGGATGACACTTAGGTTGTTAAGGATTCTACCCTCACAGTCATAGAGAAGTTAGGAAGAAAGTAGGGTTTGGGGTGGGAATGGGAAGAAAACAAGTTCAATTTTGGACAAACTAAGTTTAAAATGTCTTTAAAACATCTAGTTCAAGATGTCCAATTAGCACTTTGAGATACGAGAGTGAAATTCGGGAGAGAGGTCAGTGCTGGAGAAGTAGACCTGAATCATCTGGAAAAAAAAAAAAAGCTCAGGGGTAGCTAGGTGACAAAGTGGATAGAGTCCCAGCCCTGAAGTCAGGAAGACCTGAACTCAAATCTGACCTCAGACACATAACACTTCCTAACTGTGAGATCTTGGGCAAGTCACTTAAGCCTAATTACCCCAGGGGGAAAAAAAGCTCATTGAATCCCTGGGAGCTGGTGAGGTCACCAAGTGAAATGGCAGCATTAAAAGAGAAGAGGGACTACAATGGAGCCTTGAGGTTCACTAGGGATGAATAGGAGTGACTTGGATGAAGATTTGAGGAAGAGAAGTCAGAAGTCCTTATACCAAGAAAGAAGACCAGGAAAGAGCGGTGTCCTCCAAAGTTACAGGGAAGACAGTATTGAGAAGATGGAGATGGACAGAAAGGTCCAAAAGGATAAGGACTGAGGGAAAAATCAAGAGATTGGAACTTTAAAAAGTATTGCTTGGATTTCCATAGAATCGATTTCCTTGTAATCTTATACACTTAAGACATGACTCCAAGAAAGGATTTCCAAGTTTCCCCAGTTTGCCAAAGAGGTCTTTGACAGAAAAATGGCAAAGAATCCCTGTTCTGCGTCAGAAAGCAAGCTTGAATGGCCTGAACACGGGCCAGATTTTGCCCTGGAGAATAAGGAATAAAGATTGGCTCTGCCTGGCAGTCCCAAGCTTATGACCTGGAGTGACTTCCAAGATGACCCCTCCTCGAGTCTTGGTAGTTTGACAGGAATTAATAAGCTTAAATCAACATGAAAACATCTCATTGCCCCAAAGAGCTTGGCCATGGTACCTATGGGAGCTTTTAATTTGTGCATATGGCTGGGTGATGGGAAGAGAGATGTTCAGCCCAGGTGTGGACAATGGAGGCAGCAGCCATATACCCCCCCTACCCTGGCCATGGCAGAAGGGGGAAAAGTATTCCTATATGGGAGAGAGGAGCTTTGAGAGGGCCACCATGTTGGAGGTTAAGCACAAAGGAGAAGAAAACCTATGCTGGCACAGGCCAGCAGGAGGAGGTCCCTGTTGACATGCCCTTACCCTACCAGAAGGATGGTAATCATGGGATGCCAACCAGGATGCTGCAGGTGTGTCAGTCTCTGGGCAAAACAGAGTTAGAGCTTATCTTCTGTTCTTGGGGGGCAAAGCCAATATAAATAGCATCTGAGAGATGTCAGATTCATAGATCTGTTCACCAGACATCTCAATCCTAGAAGGGCTAGACTTATGCCACGATCAACCATCAACTAAGGGCACAGATAAAAGCTCTTCCATTCTTGTAGGTCTTGAATTCTATCTCCCTTGATCTGCAGGAGTGAGTTATAACTTTAGGTGATACTCCTGGACATCAGAATGGGTCCTAGCTCTCTGTATGTGGGTAAACAATTCTCCAGGGTAGAAAAAAAAAAACATTTTTTTCTAGCCTCTCTAGGGACAGCAAGAGAACATGACCCAGGTCCTTCAAGCCACGATGGGAAGCAATGTGTAATGGCATTTGATTGTGGGCCTTGCCATCACATATCTGAAATTTTCCTTCTCATCATGAAGCAGGAAGGCAGTTTTTAACAAACAAACAAAAAAAAGACTCTTATTTTGTAATTTCAGGCTTTTATTGAATGGATCGGGGAGAGATTTTCTGGATCTCCAAGCCCCCCAAATCCTATTTTTTTCTCTTTCTGTTTTCAAACCAATCTAACGATTCCATGGCCAAGCCAAGGAGCTCCCATCACCCACAAAGCAGCGCTCTTAGGGGATAAAAGGAATCCAGCCCCTCTTTCTCCTAGATAAATTTTCTTTTCCCTCTTTGCTGTCGAATGACCCAAAGAATCCCAGAATGAGACAAAGGAGGCAGCGAGGGCGTAATTATGCTGGAGGAACTCAAACTTTCGAGGGTCCTCCCCAAGCCTGAAAGAAAGCCTTGATTTCCACCGTGCACACACACATAATTGAGCGGGATGCCTTTCTCCTGTTGGTCTACATAGGGTCACTTGTGGAGTAACAATGGAATATTTGGTTCATAATGAGACCTTAGCGAGTTGGGTTGCAGCAAACCTTTTCATCTTCTAATTATGGTGTTTAGAAGACAATGGAGACGGCTTAAACTAATAAGAATGCTGCTCCAACTGGTAAGATTGCCGCCGGTGTTACAAAGAGGGCTGTTGGCTGGCTGTGTACAGTGTACACTTAACCTGTCACCCGACGCCGAGTGGTTTACAGGTACCATGGAAAGGGATGCATTCAGGAGCTTTCCAATGACTGCTGCCAGGCTTGCCATTAGGGCCATTCAGAGGGAGCTGCTGAACTTATAATACGACTTTAATAGAAATTCAGGCCCTCCCCCTCCTGTTCCCCATTGAAATCCCCCACTCGGAAGTTTTCCTCTGTGAACCTCCTGCCATTCTGATGCAAAGTTCCAGGTTCCTGGAACAGAACCGTGATTCAGCCCTGTTGCTGTGGCCACGTCCAACTCAGCTGAAAAGGAGAAGCACAGTAGGTGCCCTTCCTGGGCTTTGGCCCCTTCCCGGGGGTAGCTTGTTAAAAGCCAGCCTAATGTAGGGCACTCGGCTCATTCCCGGGTTGCTCTGTTCTGAGCTGTATTAGCTGTATTAAAACACTGAAATCAGTGGAAAAAGGTTTTAAAAGATCTGTTACAAAGTTTGAAACCAGCAGGTACCCGTACCTTCAGCTAGCAGATTTCTCTTTTATAACAGAACATTTTCACTCTTTGTTGTTCGCTTGCATTTTATTTTGCTACTCTTTTTTTGTGTGGCACGATAATTGTATAACTGTGTATACATATATTGGATTTAATATATATTTCTATCGTGTTTAATATATATTGGACCACTTGCCATCTAGGGGAGGGTGTGGGGGAAAGGAGGAAATTGGAAAACAAGGTTTTGCCAGGGCTAATGTTGAAGAATAGTCCACGCATATGTTTTGAAAAATAAAAAGCTTTAATTAAAAAAAAAAGATTTCTCCTTCTCTGCACAGATGCAATCAGACAGTGTGTACATTTAAAAATATGATTACAGTTAGCATTTATACATATATTTTTAGATATCCAAAGTAGTTTGCATATGTATATCATTTGATCCTCATGACTGCTTTGGGAAATAGAAACTATTATTATCTCCATTTTGCAAATAAGGAAATAGAGAAACATAAGTGTTTAAGGAAGGATTTGAATTCAGATCTTCCTGACTCTCAATCTAACACAATCCACAAAGTCACTCTTAAATTTTTTTTTCCTGAGGCAAATGATTTGCTCAGAGTCACACAGCTAGGAAGTGTTAAGTATCTGAGGGCAGATTTGAACTCTGGTCCTCCTGTCTTCAGAGCTGGTGTTCTATCCACTGCACCAAGTTGTGCTCCACACTTTTTTATCGAAGGTGGACTAGAAACAGTGTGGTTGATTTGAGGGCAGCTGACCTGGGCTTTTCAAAATTGGTATAATTCAGACAGGAGAAGAGTCTGAGAATCCCAAGGCTACCAAGGGGCCTCCCTTTCTTAAAGTTTTGGAAATCATATCCTAACAACTAATATTGAAATCCTGCTTCAGACATTTGTTTTTTTTTTTGTGTAACTCTGGGGGAGTTAATCTTCCAGAGCCTCAATTTCCTTAGCTATAAAGTAAGAATAATATTAGCATCTATCTCAAGAAGAATAAATAAGATTGATATGGCGCAGCTTTTAGTAAAGATGTAACAATAATCCTAAAGTCCCCTGGCCTTGGGAGTAATGTAGTTGAAAATGATATATTTCTTCACTTAGGTTATCCTCCCTCAATTTATTCTATAGGATCAGGATGCTATGGCTGCAAATATTGCTGGCTGTCAAATAACAGCCTGTTGGTTAGTGATAACAGAATTTCTGTGACTAATGAGCAACAATAATGAGTGCTTAAGTTGATGCAGGTGCAGAACAAAATTGGTCCTCTGCCACTTGACCTAATGACATTTCAGGTCTTTTAGGAGCTTAGATTTTAGAGGCTCCGCTTTTGTCTTTATATATGTATATATACATATATGTATAAATCCATAAAATGAATGAAAATTCTGAATTTTCTTTTTCAAGATTATCTCCATTCTGGCTCTGTGTTCGTATAGTTCTGGTTCACTTGATTAAGAGTCAGAAAAAAATGTCAGAACCAATATGAGTTCTGAGAACAACAGAATTGAGAGAGGGAGGGAGAGAAAAGAAGGAAGAGAGAAGAAAGGAGTGAGTGAGAGACAGACAGATAAAGAGAGACAGAGACAGATAAAGAATTAGTATATCTCCCCAAAGGCAACAAGGAACCCTTGGACACAGATCCCTACCTATTGGATCACGGCATTTGGCAATAATCTCAAATTTTAGCATAATGCCTGGCACACAATAGGTGCTTAATATATGTTTATGGTATTGCATTATTTTTATATGATATAGTATGGTGGTATAGTCCTGTGCTGTGTTGCAATTTCAGATGGTTTTAAATATTCACACCAGTGGGGATGCATACCCTGGAGGCATAATAACAATTGACATTTATATCCTCTTAATGTTTCCAAGGTATTTAACATCATAATATTTATTTGAGCCTAACAACCATCCTGTGGGATGGATACATTATCTCCATTTTCCAAATGAGGAAACTGAGGCTTGGAAAACTTAAATGGCTTGCCTATAATAATACAGCTCACAAAGGTCAGAAGTGGGGTTTGAACCCAAATCTTCTGGATTTCAAAATAGCCCTTTAAAGATTAAGAATATTTGACAAGTGAGCCTGGATGAATCATTGTCCAGACCAGTGGTATTCAGCTAATAGAAATGGCTCTCTGTGGGCCACCTTGACTTAGAAAAATCAGAAAATCATATTATCTGTTTATATTGTATTTTGTTTATTTTGTTATTTTGTTTTTTGTTATTCTGTTCCCCCAGTTGCATTTGAATCTGGTTCCCTGCACTACAAAGTTTGGGGGACCTGTATCTGCCAGTAATGAATATGCCTAGCTCTTCTCTCTCTCCCCTTTATCTTGGCTGATTTGACCTCCCTGAGGTCCCTCTGGTCTTTTGCTTCTAGAAAAGAAAGACTCCCAGGGTCCCCAACCTCAAAGGTAGAAGGACCTGGGAGGTCAAGTAACCAACTCCCAGCTGCAGAGAATTTCCACTCTGACCACCCCCACAAATGCTCATCCAGTAGAAAAAGAAGAGGGAGTCCAGTCTACCTTTGAAGTGCTTTTTTCATTAGAGAGTTTTCCTTAAAATAAAATCCAGTTCTTTCTCTTTGCTTCTCCCACTGATTACTCTTGGGTCTGGTTTCTAACAACAAAGAGAACAACTTTCATTCTCCCCCCCACCCCAAATCAGTCCTCTCCATCTTTGAAGGGAGCTATTACACTTATCCTTTCCCTTCCACCCAAAGGTTCTCTCCAAGCAACACAAGGGTTAATCCACATTTAAAAGTAAAAAGTTAGTGCCAAAGAGCTATCAAACTGCATATTCTTTGATTCAGCAGTGTCTCTACTGGGGCTGTTTCCCAAAAAGATCATAAAAAAGGGGAAAGAATCCATGTGTGCAAAACTCTGTGGCCGCCCTTTTTGTAGTGGTAAGGAATTGGAAACTGAATGGATGTCCATCGGCTGGAGAATGACCAAATAAATTATGGGATATGAATGTTATGGAATATTATTTTTCTATAAGAAATGATCAGCAGGATGATTTCAGAGAGGTCTGGAGAGACTTACAGGAACTGATGCTGAGTGAAGTGAGCAGAACCAAGAAAATATTATGCAAAGTAACAAGATTATACAATGATCAACTGTGATAGATTTGGCTTTTTTCAACAAGGCCAGTTTCAGTGGTCTTGTGATGGAGAGAGCCATCTGCATCCAGACAGAGGATTGTGGGGACTGAATGTGGATCATCACTACATAGTATTTTTACCTTTTGGTTGTTTGTTTACTTTTGTTTTCTTTCTCATTTCTCCCCTTTTAATCTGACTTTTCTTGGACAGCACGATAAATGTGGAAATAGGTTTAGAAGAATTGCACATGTTTAACCTATATTGGATCTCTTGCTGTCTGGAGAGGGGAGTGAGGGAGAAAAATTTGGAACATAAAGTTTTGCAAGAGTGAATGTCAAAAACTATATTTGCATGTATTTTGAAAAATAAAATATTATTCCAAAACAAGTAAAAAGTTAGCACAGTACCTGGAACACACTAGGTGTTTAAGAAAAGCTTGTTAATTGATGGAGTAGCCTGGGACTGGAGGCCTTTGCCATCTAGATTTTTCTCTTCTGGATGGCCTCCAGTTCATCAAGGTCCTTCCTAAAAGTGCTTTGCCATAGCTGAACACAATCCTCCCTGGGACTCCTTAGAGATCATTGAGTCCAACCCCCTCATTTGACTGATAGGCTAATGATGGCAATTTCCAGGAGATGACTGGATATAAACGGATTTAAGGTGATGCTTCAAATGCCTTCGAAAACCCCAAGATCAAAAAACTTCCATGCAGACAAACCTTTGTATCCTCCAACCTCTGTCCTGGGGCTTTGCCAAAAAAAGAAAATAGCTAATTGGCACGGGCAATGCTTGCCAATCAGGCTGAGGGGATTTGCAGGGAGGGTGGAAATTGCCTGGGGCTGTAAAAATTTCTCGAGCATCCGGCAGAAGGGGTGGGGGGTGGGAGGGCTTTGGAAGGGATTGCAGATGAAGAGGCCGGGTCTCTTTGTAGCTTTAGTGCCCACAGTAAGGCCCATGAAGCCTCTGATGGATTCTGTGCCTTTTGGCCCTTCGGGGTGCCCACGTCCAGTCTCTGTGGCGTGGGACCAGCTGGAAACTGGACCAAGGGTCTGCCCTCTGCTAAAAAGGCTGAAGGATGCTGAACCTGCCCGGTAGAAACTGGGAGACAGAAGCGCTCCAACAGCCCCAACCTGCCAGACAATAGCCTCCGACCTTTGCCTCCAGTGAAACTCAACCCCAAAATTGGCTGCTTTGAAGCCACAGAGGAATTTATGTCTCTGACTCAGGGGTCAAGTGGCGGGTCAACCTCACCCTTTGGAGGGGCATTTCTCTACTTTCCTCAGCTACCACTTGTCTTTGTACATCAGCAGATAGAGGAGCCACTTAGTCCGGGGCCCCCCCAACCTGGCTGTCTGGGGCCTGCTTCCCACTTCTTCATCCCTTTTACCCTCACCTGCTTTCCCTGCAGAGAAAAGAAAGGAGAGACTGAAACATTCATGAAAAGAATTACCTGATTAATGGAAAAAACCAAATGGGTAAGTGGGAAGGACACAGGTGAGACTGAAATCTAAAGAGTATTATTTATAGTAATAATAGACACAGCTAACATATAATATACTTTAAAGCTTATAAAATACTTTACATCTATAGATATGTCTGCATATTTACATATCTACATACCTTTACATACATTAAGCACTTACTATGTGACGATCACTGTCCATCCTACCACACATATGCATCAGATCCTGGTCTGAGAAAGGGAGGAACTGAACCCCCTAAAATGGATTTCAATTCAACTCCATAACTTCTAGGAGATAAGAAGTGGAAAGAAACCAGTCCTGGCTTCAAGAGTGAATGAATGAATGGTGTGTGTGTGAGGGGGGGAGGTGAGGGATCATTTATTAAACACTACATGTAAGGCACTGAGCCAAGCTCTGGATTCAGACAGTCTATGGTCTCCTGGAGCTCATCTGGTCATGGGGGAAATGACACATGGAAGTGAGCCAGGTAGAAATGCCCCGGGGTCCCTAGGAAGCAGCAGCAGCAAAGTAGATGACAAGGCTTCTTCTTTAATTTCATTTCCACCAACCAAATGATAATTTCTGATGCTAAAATGTCTCACTTGGAAAAGGGGTTTGGTGGCTAGAACTTTCTGTCCCAGGTTTTGAGTGGATTAATCTGTAAACTATAAAGGAACAGTCAGTCCCAAGGCAGCATCTCCATAAGGCTGCTTTTTGGGATGATGGATGAGGGCTCTGAGCTGGGAGCATGGCTATTCCCAACGCTCTTGGGCTCAGAATCCCAGGCTGTCTGTCTCCATACCCGAGGGGAAATGGTGACCAAAGGAATGATGGGGTTTCACCCACCTGGCACATGTTATCTCCCTCCCATCCCCATACCCAACCATTACTAGAGCCTTGATGCTTAAAGCTGACATTATAAATAGAGAAGCGCTTATATTGAGAATTTGATTCAGAGGATCTGGCTTTGATCCCAGCCCTGTTATTTACATGGTCCTCTGTTTTGTTTTAGAAAAGTCATTGAAGTTTTCTAAGGTGGAACATCTAATACAAAGGAGAAAACCAAAACCAAACAAACAAACACACTAGACTACGATGATGATGATGACAGTGACGGTAATGATGAGAGGTATTTCTGTGGTGTATTTTTTTTGTTCCAGACCAGATCCTCCAACTGGAGGAGGCTGGTGGTGTGGGATTGAGCTCTGGGTCTAGAGTCAGGAAGAACTGAGTTCAGATCCAGCCTCAGCTATTTCCTAGCTTTGTGGCCCTGGGGAAACTGATTGCCTGAAAAAAAAGATCCACTGGAGAAGGAAATGGCAAATCACCGCAATGTCTTTGCCAAGAAAATCCCATATGATTGAACATCATCACCACCACCACCACAAGCAACTATCTTGTGACTTGTCAGAGAGATTCTTGGAGCATGGAGAGATCGAATGACACATCCAGGAAGTGTGGCTCAGAGAAAACATGGGGTCTTCCGGACTTTCCCTCTTTGCCCATTAATCCCATTACCTGCAACAACTCCCCCATTTCTCCTTTATGGTTTAAAAGATTATCTCATTTGAGTCCCACAACAATAATGCTATGAGGTAGGTACCATGAGTCTTATTATTTCTCCTTGACAGATGAGGAAACAGGTTCAGGCAGGTTAAATGATGTGCCCAAAATGATACGGCTTGTAGCCATCAGTAGCAGGATTTGAAGAAGAGAAAACATGGCAGCTCTTATTTCCTAACCAATTTCATCATTTATTCCGGCTTTGTAAGTATCACCCTCCTCCCCCATAGGATCAGTACAACTCCCTCCTTCCCTCAGTTCTGTGTTTTTGTTTTCTATAAACAAAATGGAAGTGATTCACCTGACACCAGATATTTTTGAGTCAAAAATCATCATCGGTACATGCAGCTCTGATAGGCTGACATGTAGTACACAAAGGTACATTCATATAGTCCCCAAATAATTGTTATTGGAGAAAAGGACCGATTCAGAGAGGAAACAGATTAAAATTTGAAAAAACCTGGTTGGGCCCAATGCTTATCTCTGGGAAGGGAGAAGGAAACAATGCCCCCAACAAAGAGATTATTTATGTGGAGGTAAGTGATGGGGAGGGACGGAGACTTTGGTAAATAAGTTTTCAGGAACGAATTCCCTGCTTGAAGGCCAAAGTTTGGGAAATGTTAAGGTGTTGGCCCCAGCAGGCATCATCTCCAAGAGGAGTGAGTGGCTGGGGAATTTGGTTCAACTTAAGAAGTGTTTTTGGTACAACTTGACCTTGTCCAACAGATCCCTGTTTTGTCTATACAATGATGGGTTCAGAGTAGATGACTCAGGTCTCTTGTGAACCGGTCCTCAGATGCCCAATTTCATGCCCATGCCCAGCTGTATTAGGGATGACATCTCTGCGGCTTGAGGAAAGATGCTCTGTCAGCGTGGCCAGTCTGACTATTGCCCAGCAAGTCCACAGAGGGCTGTGAGTGATTTGCTGAGGATCATGCAGCTGTTAAGTTTCTGAGGATTGATTAGAATTCAATCCTAAATTCAACACTCTGTCCACTGTGCCATCTAATTGCCTCAGGAATGAGGCAACAAATGAAGAAAGTGGTCAAGTTTGACCCTAAGCCTTTGGGCCAATTTTTAGGAGATGAGAAAATTGCAAGTAGAATTTAACATTGTTCCAAAAATGAAAAGAGACAGAGACAGAGACAGAGAGAGAGAGAGAGAGAGAGAGAGAGAGAGAGAGAGAGAGAGAGAGAGAGAGAGAGAGAAACAAGGAGAGGGAGGGAGGAAAGGAAGGAGAAAGAATTAAAGAATTAGATTAGGAATCTTTAGAAATATTTACAATCCAGCCTCCTTATTGTACAGAGAAGAAAGCTAGGGACTCAAAGAGACAGTGACTTATTCATAATCACATAGCTAACAAAGGTCAGAGTTGATATTTGAAGCTAGGTCTCCTGATTCTGGGTCTAGGGCTTAATAACATCTGTGAATTTGCTCCTCATAACCTTCTGTACTCCATCTTCTATGAAACCATGGCAGGATTTCTTAACAGTTGAGATATAATGTTGAAAGGAACCTTACAGATGAGGGGGAGGGGAATAGATTAAGCACATATATAGTGCCCACTATGTGTCAACACTGTGCTTAGTTAGCATTTCACAAATACTGTTTCATTTGATCCTTATAACAACTCTGGAAAGGGATGCTGTTATATAATCCCCATTTTACAGATGAGGTAACTGAGGCAAACAGAGGGTAAGTGATTTGCTGAGAATCACACATAGTTATTAAGTTTCTGAGGTCAGAGTAACTGGAGTTTCCCTAACTCTAGGCCCCACGCTCTGGCTACTGCGCCATCCAACTGCCCCAGGAATGAGGCAACAGATGAAGAAACATACTCGAGGAGGGAAAGTGCCTTACCCAGAGTCACACAGTTAATGAGTGTGGCCTAGGATTTGAACTCAGTTCTTCCCAGAACCAAGTGCAGAGATGATGCCTCTTAGAGCAAAGCCATTTATTTCATGCTCAGTATGTAGAACACACAAGTTAGCTAAACACGTGCCCTCTGGCAAGAACTGTCCCAGGTGCTGGATATATCCAACTAGAGTTTTGCAGGGTGAGGGTTCAGTGGGATGAGGTGGCCACAATATGTGTAAAGGTGAATAAATACACAAAGCTGGCTGCTAAGTGCAAAGTTGAGTCCCTCAAGTAGCCAACGAGCAGGGATTAAGCCTTTACTACATATCAGGCACCGGGCTAAACTCTATTTTTCTAAGACAAAAAAAAAAAAAATAGTCCTTTCCCCTCAAGATAATGAGGAAGACAGCCTATGAGACTTTGTCTCTATCCTATAGAGACAATGTAAGTGGGAAGTTTTTGTATTTTGTTTTAGTAGTAATAGGGAGCCATGGCGGACTCTTGAGTAAGCAAAGAACATGGTAAAATCGGTGCTTCAAAATCTCAATTTGGGAACAGCTAGATGGCACCAGTCCTTAAGTCAGGAGGACCAGAGTTCAAATGTGGCTTAAGACACTTAGAATTTCCTAGTTATGTGACCCTGGGCAAGTCACTTAACCCCAACAACCTCACCAAAAGGAAGAAAGCAAATATCCATGGGGAGCTGTATCCAGGATGGCTTTTTCTTGTTTTCTTCGCTACTGTTTACTGTAACGTTCCCAGCTCAGGCCTACCCCTATAACCCTCCGGGAAGGCGGCGCACAGGATTCTGTCGATATTTTGTAGAAAATGGGATGGAGGCTCAGGAAGGAGGCGGGAAGCTCCCGGATACAGTCAGAGGCAGAGCTGGCCCCCGGCCCCCGAGCGCTTCCCCCTCCGCGCCCCCCCCTCCGCGCCCCTCCACAGGGACGCCCAAGAGAGGCGGCCAGCCGGGGACTGATCGGGAGGTCTTTCAACCTTCATTTCTGCCGGGGCCTGGAATTGGGAGAGATGAGCTTCACTGGCTCGGAGAGGCCGCAGTCACTCTGGCAGCCGCGGCTGGCACCCCCGTGTCAAGGACCGCCGGCCCGAAATAGCGGCGCGCACAAAGAACACTTGATACTGTATATAAATTGAATGATCAGCTGGGTGATGGGAGAACTACCTGGGGGGGGGGGGTTATGCGGCCTCTGGAGGAGATGATGCTTCTAGGCCAGGGGGAGTGCAGCTGCCGGCCGGGGAGCAATCAGCGGGCGGGGGAGGGGAAGGAGCTTGACCTTGGCCTTTCTCCACCCTCTCGGCGGCTCTTCAGCGCGCGCTGGCTCTGCCTCCTCTGCCTCCGTGCCCCGGAGCTGCCTTTGTCTCCCGCAAGGGCTACTTGACATGCGGTCCCTGAATATTGAGAGCCCTACAGGCTGGTCTTACCGAGGGAGGAGACGGGCCCGACGGCTGATTCCGGAGAAGGACCCGGATGTGCCTGCCTGCCAGCCAGTCACCGGGAGGCTGCCCTTTTTGCGCATCTGAACTGGAGTTGAGTGCCGGGATCCTTGGAGACAAAAAGGAGCCACGGAAAGAAAGTTTCCCCTCGCTTGGAGCTTTAAGCACCTTCTATTCACTCTCTCCTTCTCTCAGTCTCTCCCTCACGCAGAATCTCAGACTCAGTTTCTGCTTCTGTTGGTTCTTGGCCATCCCTGTGACTCGCCTGGCTCCTTCCCCACAGCCGGTGGCCAGCGTCTCCCTCATCCTCCCCCGAGCTAACAGGAATCAGAGAGCGAGGAAAAGGAGCAGGAGCTTTGGTGAGCAAGGGCCCCAGAAGTCATCGAGGCAGCCGCCTCCCTTTCTAGGAAAAAAAGAGGCTCCAGAGGTTAAAGTCACACATACAGGAAGTGGCAGAGGCAAGAATAGACATTCCCAGCATGTAGTTCGATGGACAGTGATTAATAATAACTGACATTGGTCCAGTCAAGCTCTGGCCGGATATGATCTCACCTGAGCCTCACTACGGCCAGATTCTGCAGGTACATACAGCCTGCTGTACCTCCTCCTCCCCGCAGGATCATTTCCGAATTTCTGTTTCTTATTAGAGACCGACCCACAGCAGCTCCAGCCTCCCTTTCTAGTTCTGCAAACCCTGAGGCCTCATACGGTGCAGCAAGGGCTAGAAAGAGAGGCTGGGGGTGTAGATGAGCATTTTTGGCACCAGAAGTCACCGCCTCTCACACACTTTATAACCCAGCTAATTGCCATTGCCACCTCTGGCCTCCAGAGCTCTGCACTTATTCTTCCTTCCTGACAGCATCATAGGATCAGACCCCTTCCAGGTTCTCCTGCTTTTATGGACCTCACTTGGTCTCTCCTTGTTAATATTCTCCCACAGTACTGGCACATAGTAGGCACTTAATAAATGCTAGCTGTTGTGTTGGGGTAACCAGCTGGTATACTGGATGGAGTGTACTCATTTCCCTGGGTTCAAATCTGGAGGCAGACACTTCCTAGTTGTGTAATCCTGGGCAAGTTACTTAACCTGGTTTGCCTCAGTTTCTTCAATCTGTAAAATGAGCTGGAGAAGAAAATGAGCAAATCATTCCAAAATCTCTACCAAGAAAACCCTATATCCGGGCTTGTTGTACTGTTTTGTTGGTTGTCTGAACTTAAGAAAGTGGTGGAGAAAATAGTAATAATGCTGTTGTTGGCATCCAAAAAAAAAAAAAAAGAAAATCCTCCATGGGATCAATGGAGAGTCAGACCAGTAGCTCCTTCCATCCCCAATAAAAGCTTCTGGAGAACAGGGAGCGTTCCCTTTCTGGGTGTGTTTATAGCCTCATTCTGACACAGTGCTGTCCCACCCTCCAACCACTGTTTGGGCTGGATTTGTGATGTCACCTCTATTTGGAATTCCCTTTACAGATAAAGATGGACTTGTACTCCATATTGGAGAGACTTCTCCAGTGCTACACAGCCAACATGTGGCAGGGCAAGACTTGAAACTGGATCTTCTTGCCTCTGAGGTGTCAGTCCCTCTTATAGCAGAGTTTCCTAAAGAACAGCCACTGCTCATGTCTGTATATATCCACTTGTTTGTTTGAACCTATTTCTCTCTGACATCAGAATAAAATTTCCTTAAGGATGAGACCTGGGTTTTTTGCCTTTCTTTGGATCCCATTCATAGCTTAGCAGAGTGCCTGGCACAGAGAAAGCGCTTAATGAATGAGACACAAACCTGCTCTTGAGTGATTTGCCTGGCTGACCAGGTCACCTCACATACGAACATTTTTGACCTTTCATATCATTGCCTTTCACACATTTTATCTTCCCAATAGAATATTGTTTTATGTCTCTTGTTAGAAAAATTCCAGTGATTCCCTCTTTACTTCTAGGATTAATGATAGATACCTATGTTGGACATTTAATATCTTCACCATCTGCCTCCATCTTGTCTTTCCAGTTTGCTCACACATCTCTGCCCTCTGTTTCCTCCACCATTCTGCCATACTGGCAGTGTGGGGGCAGCTAGGCTCACAGTGCATACAGCACCAGCCCTGAAGTCAGGAGGACCTGAGTTCAAATGTGATCTCAGACACTTAACACTTCCTAGATGTGTGATTCTGACAAGTCACTTAACCCCAGTTACCTAGGAAGGGAGGAAGGAAGGAAGGAAGGAAGAAGGAAGGAAGGAAGGAAGGAAGGAAGGAAGGAAGGAAGGAAGGAAGAAAGAAAGAAAGAAAAGAAAAGAAAGAAAAAGAAAGAAAAGAAAAGAAGAGAAAAGAAAAGAAAAGAAAAGAAAAGAAAGAAAGAAAGAAAAGAAGAGAAGAAGGAAAGAAGGAAGAAGGAAGGAAGAGAAGGAAGGAAGAAGGAAGGAAGGAAGGAAGGAAGGAAGGAAGGAAGGAAGGAAGGAAGGAAGGAAGGAAGGAAGGAAGGAAGGAAGGAAGGAAGGAAGGAAGAAGAAGAAAGAAAGAAAGAAAGAAAAGAAAGAAGAAAGAAGAAGAAAAAGAAAAGAAAGAAAAGAAAGAAGGAAGGAAGGAAGGAGGAAGGAAGGAAAGGAAGGAAGGAAGGAAGGAAGAAGGAAGGAAAGGAAGGAAGGAAGGAAAGGAAGGAAGGAAGGAAGGAAAGGAAGGAAGGAAGGAAAGAAGGAAGGAAAAGAAAAGAAAGAAAGAAGGAAGAAAGAAAGGAAGGAAGGAAAGAAAGAAGGAAGGAAAGAAGAAGAAGAAGAAAGAAGAAGAAGGAAGGAAAGAAGGAAGGAAGGAAGGAAGAAGGAAGGAAGGAAAAGAAGGAAGGCAAGGAAGGCAGGAAGAGAAGGAAGGAAAGAAAGGAAGGAAGGAAGGAAGGAAGAGAAAGGAAGGAAGGAAAGAAGGAAGGAAGAGAAAAGAGAAGGAAGGAAAGGAAGGAAGGAAGAAGGAAGGAAGGAAGGAAGGAAGGAAGGAAGGAAGGAAGAAGAAGAGAAGAAAGAAAGAAAGAAAGAAAGAAAGAAGGAAAGAAGGAAGGAAGGAAGGAAAGGAAGGAAGGAAGGAAGGAAGGAAGGAAGGAAGGAAGAAAGAAAAAAGAAAGAAAGAAAGAAAAGGAAAGAAAGAAAGAAAGAAAGAAAGAAAGAAGGAAGAAGGAAGGAAGGAAGGAAGGAAGGAAGGAAAGAAGGAAGGAAGGAGGGAAGGAAGAAGGCAATGAAGGAAGTGAATGAAAGAAAGAAAGAAGAAAGAGAAAGGAAGGAAAGAAAGAAAGAAAGAGAAGGAAGGAAGGGAAGGAAGGAAGGAAGGAAGGAAGGAAGGAAGGAAGGAAGGAAGAAAGAAGAAGAAGAGAAGAAAGAAGAGAAGAAAGAAAGAAGGAAGAAATGAAAGAAAGGAAAGAAGAAGAAGGAAGAAGGAAGGAAGTCGAAGGAAGGAATGGAAGGCTGAAGGAAGGAAGACAAAGAATGAAAGAAAGAAGGAAAAGAAAGGAAGAGGAAGAAGGAAAGAAAGAAAGAAAAGGAAAGAAGGAAGAAGGAAGGAAGAAGGAAAGGAAGGAAGATGAAGGAAGGAAGGAAGGAAGGAAGGAGGAAAGTGAAGAGAAGGAAGGAAGAAGAAGGAAAAGGCAATTGGCATTATGGAGGACAGACAGGTAAGCTGGCAATTGAAGCTAGCCTGAAGAATGCTCATATTGGCACACGGAAAAGGAAGTTTGAAAGGAAGACAGTGTAAGTGAACGTGACAGGAAGCTTGAAGGATCTAGTATAGAAGGAAGAGGAAGATAGAATGGAATGAGCAAGAATTCTTTATGGAAGAAGGAAGGAGGAATGAGAGCCTAAGGAGTTGCTGGCAAGATTAGAAGGAAGGACAGAAGCCATTTTCATCTGAAGGAAATGAGAGATGACGAGAGCAGGAAGAGACTAGAGAAGAGAGAAGGCTGATAAGAATCTCATTTGGCATGTGGTTTCCTTTCTGCACTCTAAACAGTTTGTTCAGCATTGCTCCCCAGGCCCAAAATTTGCCCTCTTTTCACCAGTTGGTCTTTGTCTTAATCCAGCAAACCATGGAACTCCTGAGGAAGCCTGGGGATGCCTTCTATCCACTTCAGGGATCTTGGAGGTAGATTCAAACTGTAACTTGAAAACATTCTTCCTTGAAGAACTTTGGATCAATAGAAGCCTTTGAATGGTTACTACTCTGACTATAGGCAAACTAGCTCTTCATCTGCTTAACAGAAGTGGTGGCACGAGCAATGCCCTTCTGTAAATTATGCCGCAAATCTCCCAAAATGGAACCTCTTTTCCCCCTGGGCAATTGGGGTTCCTTGACTTGCCCAGGGTCACACAGCTAGGAAGTGTTAAATGTCTGAGGCCAGATTTGAACTCCTGTCCTCCTGACTTCAGGGCTGGTGCTCTTTCTGCACCACCTTGCTGCCCCAAAATGGAAGCTTCTTGAGGAAAGGGACCGTTTGTCTCTTGTCTTTGTGTTCCCAGTATTGTACACAGTGCCTGGGACTCTGCAGGTACTTTAACAAAATCATTGAACTGAAATGAATCGAGTCAAATTCCTTCCTTAGAAAAAGGAATTGCAGCCATGTATTAATGAGAAGTCCCCTAACTGCTCCCCCCTCCCCAAGATTAAAGTAAGGACTCTAATGGCTCCCATTTTGTTTCAGAAAGTCAGGCTGCAGGTGAATTGACTGATGTCACCAGCAGCTAGGGGGGAAAGAGCCCAGGGGCCAAATCTCCAAAGGGCTGGGATTTGTGAGTCTCTCAATTTGCACATGTAAGTGGGCCTTTGCTCCCTCTCCGAGAACAGGTAGTTAGGCTCCTAATTACTTAATTTGCATGTGCTGAAAATCCTTCATTATATTACCCAGTTTAACTCAGGAATAAGCTACTGAGCCATGGAAACCAGGCTGTTCTCTCCCTCACCAGGGGAGACGCCAACCTAGAGCTTTCCTGGGATGAAGAAGTAAAGGAGGGGTTAGAAAGTCAGACTGTAGATCTCTGGGTCCCACAATGACCCTTAGCTTAAGAATTTCTTGGAGATCCTTGGTCAACTGGGAAATTTAAGCCTCCTGGAGCCATGTGGTCTTGCTCTGTGCTACCGGCACTTACCCAATGGTTGCCACCAGAAGCCATCTTTCCCTCTGTAATTTAAACCCAAATCAGAGGTGGCAAAATGCTCATAAGCTGCACTTAAGTGAGATAATATACTTTCCAGGGTAAGCAGGTGGAGAGGAAAACACCTGCTCTGGTCAGTAAGTAGGCCAGTCTCAAGATTTTGGTCCAGACCTGTGATTCCTCTAGTTTAGAAGGATCTCTTTTATTTGATTACCTGCATCCAAACAAAAATTTTCTAGGCGCCCAATCCTGGCTCCTGGATTTCTGGCAATTCAATTCAATTAACTCAACTTGAGGGGCAGCAGCCAAGGAAAAGAGTACTGGATACAGACCCTGAAGACATGAATTCAGCCAGATTCTCCTACTTGCCCCTTCCTCTTGGTCTCATTTCTTCAACTGTAGAATGAGGTGGAGGGCAGAGACGGTCCCAAGATTCATTCTCACTCTACAGCTATGATTCACTGAACTCATTTCCATTCAACAAGCAGTTCTTAGCACCTCCTCTGTCCCAGGCACTGAGCCTGGAGCTTCGGATGAGAATCTCCTGACCTCAGGGAGCTCACAATCTGCTTGATGGAAAGAATACACACGGTAAACTGAGCTGTATGACACAAGAAGGGATGGATGGGGAAAAGGAGGGGTGCAGATAAAGCACTCTAGGGAGATGGCAGGATGGAGAATTCTAGCTGTGGGAGGGGATGGACTGGATCATATTTGCACCTACAGGTGCAACTTCCTTTGCTCGAAATTCATCCTTTAATCCTGGAAACAATCCCGGCAAGTAGGGATGATTATTCCCATTTTGCTGATGGGTACCATGGCAGAATGCTGGCCCCGGGTTTTCAAGTGGATTCTTGCATCTTGCACTGTAAATCCCCCAAGAGAAAGAAAGTCTCGGGGACCACTGATTTCTGTGGCAAGACAGGAATCAAGCTGCCAGCAGCAGTGGGAGGTAGAGAAATTTGAAGGTGGAGTACCTGAAACACAAGAGTTTGAATCTTGCTTCTGATACTCAGTAGCTTTGTGATCTTGGGCTGCTCGGTTTTTAATTTCCTCACTTATAAAACAGACTCTTTGTGTGTGAGAGTGTGAGTGTGTGTGTGGTTGTGGCTGTGTGTGTATGTATGAGTGTGTGTGTGTTGGCTATGGTTGTGTGTGTAAGTGTATGTGACTGTGTATGAGTGTTTGTGGTTATTATGGATGTGTGTGTGTGTGTGTGTGAGTATGTGTATGTGGGGGAGGGGGGGCTATAGATGCTCACACTAACTGAATTCTCAGGTCCCTTCTAGCTATAAATCAAGGATCCTCAGCTCTCTAGGGATGAGGTGACAGCAGATTTCCTAGCTCCCCTGGGATCCCTGTCCCTTCTTCTCTGAAAGGGATGCAAACCCCAGCACAGAAGCACAGCTGACTCTCCTGGCCCCCTAGTACCTTTTTTCCTCCCCATCCCCCCTCCTTCCCAGGCTTCCTCCTTCCTTTCTTGGAGGATTTTAACTTTTCCCAGGTCCATTAGGCCTCGGAGGCTAATCTGGCGGGCCAATTGCTCCTGCCGTGAGATCATTAAGGGAATGATTTTAAGATCAAACACCCTGCAGTGACAATGGAGCCCCAGGAAGGTGAAGGCTTCAAAGGCCCCCTCCCCCTTAACCAGCAATGCTCCCCCTGGCCATTGATCCCTGCTCTGGCAGAAGGGGCCCACCAGACCAAGCCCCTGCGGCTCTGGGCTGCAGTGGGGAGGGAGTCTCAGGCCCTCCCCCACATCACTTGGCTCTAATGGGCCTTGGAAACAAAACTCCTGGACTTAGGGCCAAGATCCAACTTAGGGGCAGCTTAGAGACAGAATCTACTCAAAGGGAAAACTACCTGAATAACCAGATCTGTCAGTAGCCCTGAGGGGAAATGGGGAAAAATGTGCCCAGCCCAGCCCCTCCTGGTGTGCACAGCCCAGACAAAAGGGCCTGCAGGTAGCAGGACCAGAAGGATTCCCCTCCTCACCTCTTTTTTCCTTTCCCCTTCTGTTCTCTCTTCCCACGGCCTCCCTCCAAACCCTCCATTCCTCCCTTTCCTTCCCTTCCACTTTCTATACCCCTCCTCCCTCTTTTCTAATCTGTTCCTCCCACCCTCTTCCTTTCTCTTCTCAGTTCCCCTCCCTTTCTTGTCTTCCCAGCATCCCTTTCTTTTACCCTTTCTGTCCTCCCTCTTCTTCTTCCTTCTAATCCCAATTCAGCCCCCCTTCTCCTCCTTCACTTTCAGCTTTCCACCTTCCTCCCCTCTCCATTTTAGTCCTCCCCTCTTTTCATTTTTTCCTCCTCCTCATTCTCCAATCCCTGAAAGCTCCAGCTCACATCTCCCTTCCTTCTTTCCAGTCTTCCTCTGGAGCCATCTTGGTATGGAACCTGAATTCAAATCTCACTTCTGATATTTATTACCTTCCCTGGACCTCAGTTCCTTCATATATAAAAAGATGCTAAACTGGTTCTAGGCTCGAGTCTAGAATGTGTGGTGTCTTCCTCCCTCCTCCTGCCCCATGTCTGTCTATCCTTCCCCCATTCCCTTTCCTTCTGTTTTCCCCTCCAACTCTGGGTTTAGGTGGACCAAGGAGGATCAGGGCTCCTTTGACTGGCTCTCTAGCACCCTTAACCCTTGTTCCTTTGATCTCCCCTTTATTGAGCAATTGAACCATCCCCAGGTGGGGGCTGCTAGGCCAGATGGAACCAGGTGCCCTGAGAGCACACCTGCTGTTTTCCAGCAGAGAGGCAGGAGTGGGCGCACCTTTGGTTTTGTCACAGATCAGAATAAGAAAATCCAGTCCCACTTGGCAGGTGGGCTCCCAGTTCAGACAGAAAAGACTGCTTCCCTGAGAAAACCCACTTCAGGGCTTATGGATGGAATAAGCTTTTACAGCTTTGGAAGAGTGCTTTTAAGAGGGAGAAGAGACAGAGGAGGAAGCAGGGAAGAGGAGGGAATGATCTTCCTGTTTCCTTAAAGCAAGAGCTCCTGGAACCTCTGGGGAACCTGGCAGCTTTGAGATACTGATGAAGATGATGACAGGCATTATCTATACAATATCACCAGACATATTTTGTTGAAAAGATGAGTTTTTTGTCAGGAGAAGCTTGAGGTCATCAAAGGAACTTTGTCCCTCTATGGTACTTGTTGACTTGACTGTTGCTTTTTCTGTTTTATGCTGGGTCCAACTCATTGTCTCTCTTAGCCTGAGTCAGAGGTCCTTAACCTGGGCTTAAATTTCAGGAGATCTGTTTCCTTGGATGAGAAACAATTGCTTTCTTTCCAATGTCTTCCTTTGAAATCCTTAGAAAATTATATATATATATATATATATATATATATATATATATATGTATATAATTTAACATTATCCTGAGAAGGTATCCATAAGCTTTCCAGACTGCCAAAAGGAAGAGCCATGGAAGCAAAGTGAACTTCCAGTGTGAGAAAGCTGCCCTGACACGATTGGGGAAGTCTGGAGAGTCAGACTGAAGTGGGTAAACAGAAGGTGATCAGGTGAAGTTTTCTTGCCCAGCACACTTTGAGTTGAGCCTCAGCCTTCTGATTTCCAAACCAACATATTTTCTACTCTTTCATACTAACATAGATAGAATGCAAACTCCTAGAGAGAAGAATGTGTCTTTGTCTTTGTAATTTGAGATCACAGAACACATTAAGTGCTTAATCAGTGCTTATTGATTGATTTATTGAACAATTGATATATTCTGCTAGAGTAGGCTCTCTGGCTTGTTCTTCCAACCACCTGTGATCACTTGAAAATATCAGAAGGACTAAATCAGAGAAGTCCCACCTTTGACTCTGTGCTTTCCCCACCTTGATGGAAACACAATGTGCTGGTATAGCTCCTAATGTTGATTACTCATATTTTTATGGCACTTGAAATTTTAAAAGTCCTTTCCTCCTGATGAGTCTAGAAGATAAAAGAGTCAAGTGCTATCTCCCTTGGATGACTTTTAGGATCCTGGTGCTTTGTAAACCTGTTGTTGTTGTTCATCCTTCATTTTCAAAGAGGACCAATGACATCATGATATTGGGGGGAAATAGTGGATGACGGGCTATGTCTGGCCCCATGTGCATGGATTGGATTTAAGTGAGGCAGAGTTAGTTGCATAAAGTCATGATTCTCACCGTTCAAAGGCAGAACAAGAATCAAAGCAAGTGGCAATGGCCCAGGATGCCCTTGTGTTTCCCATGTCCTAACAAGCTCTTAGCCTTCACAGTGCCCTTTCAGCCACCCTCATGGCCATATTGGGGCTTTTAGGCTTACAAAGCCTTTGCAATATGAGGGTGAATCCCTCCAGTGCCTGGATGGGAGGCATTTTGTATGAAATGGACTCCAAAGAGCTGATATGGTATGATTGAAATATGATCGCTCAGGAGAAGTCCCGTGGGAGAGAGTGTGCTGCTCACAGACTCAAGAAGAGCTGGGTTCAAGCCTCCCCTTTAGCAGTACATGCTTGCCCTGTGACCCAAAGTAAATCACTTAAGTGCTCAGTGCTCCTACCTAAGTCTCTAAAATGGTACATTGTAGAACATGAGCTCATTTGTATTGATAGTAGGTGAGATCTTAGGTTGTATGTGAGAGGGAGAGGGAGAGGGAGAGAAAGAGGAAGTAGAGGAAGAGAGGGAAAAATGGAGTGGGAGAGAGGGAGGGAAGGGATGAGGAGGGAAGGAGGGAGAAAGGAAGGAGAAGTGACAGGGGGAGGGAAAGAGGGACAGAGGAAGGAGAGGGACAGGGGGAAGGAAGGAGAAAGAGGGAGAGAGGCAGGCAGAGGCAGAGACACAAAGACACAGAGAGCAATAGAAAGTAGCCTGGAGTCTGGAAGGATCCCTGCTTCCAAATTCAAATCCCTCCTTTAAACTTCCTTGCTGTATGACCTGTGCAGGTCAGTCACTTAATATCTCTAACAATCAGTTAACTCCCAACGAAACTGAACATGGGTCTTGAGCTGTCTAATACACTTAATCCATTAATTGTGAGCTCCTTGAAGGCGGGGTCTACCTTTTGCCTCTTTCCATCTCTAGCACAATCCCTGGCACATAATGTTTGCTTAGTACATGTTTATTGATTGAGGGATTTGTAGAGGGATTAGGTGCACCTGAGGAAGATCTCATGGTATACAGTTATTCATTTTGACGCAAAACTAAAGAGACTCTTTGGTGAGAGCTGGGGCATGGGTTTAATTGGCTTTAAACAAAGATGGGCTCATTGATTTGGAGCTAGTGTGGGTCTCAGTAGCCTCCAACGCTCTCATTTTACATTTGGGGAAACTGAGACCCAGAGAGACTTCGATGACTTGTTTAGGATGACATAGGTTATAAGTGACAGAACTGGGAACTACAGTCCCAAATCACTAGTCCTACTGGATATATTGGTTCAAACAGACATTTTCTTGGTGCAGGTGAGCCCCTCCCCTTCTCCACCCCCAATCCCCACTCCCACTGCTACCCCAGCCAAATCCTTATCCAAATGGATGGCAATCTCCCAGCCTCATTCTGGGCTATGAAAGCTGAGCCACATTGAATCTTCTCCCAGTTCTCACACTGGGCAGGTTTCTTTTCCTCTGAAAAGACGCTGCTTTAGGGAAGAATAAAATATGCGGGCTCAGCCCATATTTCTGCTAAAGCACTACAGGTTTACGAGAGTGCTAAGATGCTGCAGCAAACCTGGAAATTAATGTCCCCACTGCTGGGCTGGGTTTTTTATCACTCTTACATTCGGAAAACATATGATCTTTATTTGGCACTTTGGGGTAAGTAGGTTTGTTTTTCAAAATTGGAATTTGTGTCAAGCCCTCCGCCAATCAGCCAGTCCATTCTTCCCTGGCACCTTTCAGAGATAAGCCCTTGAAACCTTTCAGGAAGATCAGATGAACATTAATACCTGGTGGATTAGAAAGCAGATGGAAATGGACCAAAAAGCAGACTAAGAGAGGAAACTGCTGGAGAGTCACAGATCCATTTCCTGCAGGGTTCTATGGGCAAAGTTTGAAGGGTGAGGAGTCACCTCTAAAATGCTTGACATCCCTAAGGAGCCCAAGAGCAGGACAGGAACTTAAACAATGGGCACGGAGGCTGTCACACCAAGGTAATTTGGGGCACACTTTCCTAATGGAGGACTTGACCCAAAGACCATTGATCCATGCTAGGAAAAGGTCTCTTTCCATCTCTTTTTCTATTTGGCAAATCCTTACCTCCCCCAACTGGACGTGGTACACAGTTGGGAGTGAATGCTTGAATAGTGTTATATACTGTCTAAATGCCCAGAAACCCAAAGAAGCATGATGGGATGACATCAAGAGCGGTAGCTTCAGAGTTAGGAGAGCCAGGCTCAATCCCACTCCCATCATTTCCTACTGTGAGACACTTTCATCTGAAAATGAGGACTAGATGGCTTCTGAAGCCCTTTCTAACTCTAGGGCTGGAGTCCTATCACTGTTCTAGAATTCTGCTCATGGATTGACTGGTCTCTTGCTTGTGTTGGGATAGTAGAATGTAAGCTCCTTGAGGACAGGGACTGTCTTGCTTTTGTCGTGGTGGTCCCGGAGCCTAACACCATGACTGATACATAGGAATCACTTAGTGATCACTTACTGAACAAATGATCAAATACTCTTACAGGTTCATCCCAATACAAACATAGCACCCTGCCCAGATGGAGCCTTTTTGCTTAAAGATGAACACCAAGGTCCATCTCATGAGCTCAGTGATATGCAGTGGGTGAGGTGTGTGTACAGGAAGGGGTTAATACAGAAGGGCCCGCACCTCCCGGAACTGTGGGATTTGCCTTCATCTGCATAAGTTGTAAGACATCTGAGGCATATGGAGAGTAATACAGCATCCATAAAATGACTGCATGTAATTTATTTACATATAAAAATTCACAGATGTACAGCTTCTTAGAAGGGTCCTTTGCACTGATTCAGAACAGGGATGGGAAGACATCTTGCTTCATTCTTCCCTGCCACTTCTGAGAGCCTCATTTACCACAAAATCTAAATCTTCCCCAGTGAACACTCTGCGATTCTCGAGATCCAGGGATGAAGTGATACCTGAATTCAAATCTGACCACAGACACTTCCTAGCTACGTGACCCTGCATAAAACTCTTAATGCAATAAGGATAAAAATAGCATCTCTCTCCTGGGGGTCGTTGTGAAGATAAAATGAGATAATGCTCATGAAATATCTGGCAAGCTTCTCGAGTACTGTGTTATTATTATTGTTAATAGTTTGTTAATGATGATGTTTGGAAAATGATGCTCGTTGGGGCAACATGAGGTGGGTTCTGTCTCTGTTCTCCTGGGAAGTTCCAATCAATTTTATGTTTCTTTTATGCCCAAGAGTTAAAAAGATTGTACAGTATATTTGTACAGATGATCAGCATCACCAATTAGGATTTTGACATAAAAATTAATGACATAATTATGCATTGCTATAAAACACCTACATAGGAAGTGTAGAGAAGAGAGATCACCCATCTATCACGACTGGAAATACGGCATTTGCCAAGTTTTAAACCCTGTGAAATTTCATGTAAAAGAATTAAAAGTCAGAGATTTAGAGTTTTTCAATAAAGTCATGAGTTCAGTCCTTATTAGGATAATAGATTTAGAACTGAAATGGAACTCTTCTACTCCAACATGAAGAAACTAAAGCATGGAGAGAGGGAGGGACTGGCCCAGAGTAGCACAGCTGGTGAGTAGAAGAAATAGGATTGGAACTGGGGTCTTCTCAATACAAAGCTAGTCTGAAAGGAAGAAAAGGGCTTCATAGAGAAGAGATTTATAGTTGGGAAGGATTTCCAAGTCTATTTCTTTCCTTTGACCTATGAGGAAACTGAGACCTAGGGATATTAAGTCCTCAAAGGTAGTATCCAACCCAACTCTAATTTCAGAACTAGAGTTTCCCACTGTTCTCTTTCATTCACTCCATCATCACCCTAGTAAACTACTGCCTGGTCTATTAATTTATTTGGGAGATAATAGGATCTAATAGAGGGAAAGTGAGTAAAGGGATTTAGATTGGGCTGGCATTTGGTTGCTCTGGAAGCTGAGACAAATCATTGGCTCATAGGAGTATAGAAGATATGACAGAGGTCATAAAATCAAACTCCTTTTTACAGATAGAGAAACTGAGTCTAAGAGATTTCCCCAGAGGGACATATTTATTTAGTAAATAACTAAGAGATCTTATTGACTCTAAGCCCAGCATCCTACTCATGCCAAATTTCTGAATTTCTAAATCTCACTTTGCTTTTCTGTGATCCCTGAGTTCTTTAGTTGTTTAGACTTTGATTAACTAGTTGTAAAGGTGAATCAATTATCGATTATTAAGTTCTTTCTATGTGCCAGGCACTGAAAACTCAGAAGGCACAAAAGCTTTGAGCTTCTGAATCTTCAACATCGATTTTCTAATATCTGAGGACTAGAGCTTTATTCCTAAGGGAGCCTTCTAGAGGTTTATTCTGTGGTGATTTTCTTTTATTTAGACACAATTCCCCTAAGTGTGGTTCTCTGGTTTCCTTCTTCATGCCCAATTAGAAGCAGTAAATTTAGGAGAGGAATTGCCGGCAGCAGATCCAGTGATGGCAGCAAGAAAGGACAGCTGAGAGCCTTGAGATACGCAGAAAAACTGAATCCAGACCTAAAAGGGAGCCAGGAGTATTGGAGAAGCAGTCTCGTCCATCTCCCCTTATCAATAGTGTGAAGACACAGTGTCAAAGGAGCTACAACATCTACTCTGATTTATGAAACAAAGTGCTCTCATCATAAGAAATTCAGAGAGTCAGGAGACAATGAATATGATGTTATTACTTCTGGCATATGGGATGGAAGCTCTAAGACGGGGAATTTAAGCCCAAGGAAGTCTGTGACTAGATAGAAAAATATAATTTTATTTTTACTAATTTTAATTTTCACTAGGAAATCTAGCATTTCTTTTAATAATGAATGTAGACAACAAAACACTCTTCTGAGAAGTGGTCTATGGACTTTATTACATTGCCAGAGGGGTCCATGATACAAGGAAGTGGATGAACTGCATCTCTGAGGGGTGACTCAGTAGTAGCAGTGAGGTCGGATCAGTGTTCTTTCCAATACATCCTGGTCCAAACTCACATGGGCAGCTTCTTGTTGGGCATTTCCACCATATGCCCCATCTGCAATGGAAATTCAGCATGTCTGGAAGAAAGCTGGTTGTCTAAGCCTCCTTAGACCCACCCCTTCTCCAAGCTTCCCTGTTTGTGGTGCAGGAAGAACCTCTCTTCTGCTACAAAAGCCTCCTAACCCTTTCCCCTGTTTCCAGTGTCTCTCTTCTCTAGTCCAACCCATCTACAGATGTCAAAAACTTTCTGGACACGTCTTATCAAGTTATTCTTCTGGTCCTCCTTAAGAGACTCCCTCAGGCTCCTATTGCTTCTAGACTAATGGGCCAGCTAGCATACAGAACTTTCCCTGGTCTGGCTCCCACTTACCTCTCCAGATTTTTTCATGTTATAGCCTTTTCTTCACTTCTGTCTTCGGCCAAACTGTTCATTTGTCTGATCACCTCCCACCTCTGTGCTTTTATATAGGCCTGTGTATGCACATGATCAGCATGGCAGAGGTGACAAGAGAGCCAGTCTCAGGACTAGGAAGTTCTCAGATCCGATGCTGCTTCTGACAAATAATGGCTATGTGATTCCTGGCAAATTGCAGTACCTTTCAGTGCATCTCCCTCCCAGGCCAGATTTCTGACACTACAGAAAAGGTACCAACCTGAACTGGTAAAGGGAATTTTTTCATCTAGGAGTTGCTTATGCCAATGAAGTAAGTTTCAGTCCCATGCATGACCCTTTGGGCTTTGGATAACTATTCTAGAGGGTCTAGCTCTTTCTGGATACTGACTTTCATCCAATCCATTAGTGATCACTTAATTTTGTGCCATTTGCCACTTTGACAACCACACCATTTATGGCACTCTTAGGTTATTGATAGAAATATGAGGCCGCCTAAACCTTCTAACAAGTGAATTCTACACATCAGCTAATGTGATTTAATTTGAGGGAAGTTAGATGTAGGTGAGTGGTACCAAGGTAGGGATTGGAGGGAAAGGAAAGCAGATGGCAGGTGCTGAGGACCTATCCTGGGGAAAGAGTCCAGGAGGTGGGAGATGGGTTCCAAAAGGAAGGTAGGACCATGAAACAACAGGGATTTATCTGTATGAAGGTTTGGACCCCAGAGACTGGGCTACAAATTGAATACAGCGGAGACAGTAGAGACTCCAATTCTCCAGCACTCTGCTTTACTGGGATTTTGTAAGAGGTTTTATTGCTGTCATCATCTCTGGTTTCCTATGTATACTGTTCGGTTAACTTCAAAGCATAAGGCAAAGAGAAGTCATTAAGATCTAGGCAACCAAGAATAATGGTGTTTGGGGTCTGGTTGCATCTAGGGGGTCTCATTGGCCATTCACAAAGGTTGCATAGGATCTGCTCTAAGTTAAATTCATACTTGATAAATAAGTCAAATTAAATGGAATGGGAGAGGGTCCCAGAGGCATAGAAGGGACAAGATCTCTAAGTTGGAAGAGACTTTACCCAATAATCCAATATATACTCAAACAAGAAACCCTTCTCCAACCCATTAACAGGCAAGGAGTCATCCAGTCACTGCATGAAGAAGGAAAGGGAACCTATCCCCTCTGGGGTGGCCTGTTCCACCCTGGGACAGTTCCACCTATAACCATGGTTTCCTTTGCATCAAGCTCCTGTGCAACATCCACCCCTAGGAATTTCTGCCCACTACAAGCTGCAACTCTGGTTTACTTTGGAAAAGTGCTTTTGGAGAAATGTCATGATCACAGAGAAAGATTCCTTATTAGCTGACGTTCCTAGGTCTCAGTTCTATAAACTGGCTTACATGAAAAGTTTCAACCCAGCAGCCATTTTGACGCCAGTTTTAATTAATTCAGGAACAAGAGTTCATTTGCCTATTCTCACACTGTAATCAGGGGAAAGGGAAATAAAACCTTCCCATAGACCTCTGTGCAGCTGGGCATATTAATTGAATAACAAGGGTCTATTGGGATTTCTTTGTCCAAGTTAATGAATTATGTAGCTCTTGGGCAGGGAATTCCACCAGAGCCACTGACGATGGCAATCTGTCCCCTACATTCTTAGCTTCCTCTTCTCCAGCTGCTAGAGACTCTCTGAACCCAGAGCAGCTTGCTTTTTTCCTTTTCCTCCAGAAGTTTAGTTCCTGCCCCTCTCAACCCATTATGGCCTCCCAGTCCTTGTAACTTCCTATAAAGATCCACATACAGACTAAAAGTCCCCCTTTACCAGCCCTCTAGGTGAAGCTGCCAAATCCACCCTTGAGGCACTGTGGGAGAATGCAGCACCTTTTTCCATACACTTACTTCAAACTCAAGCAGGTGATGGGCTAGCAGTCCTTTGCCCTGATAGGACCCTGCACCTGTCCTGTTTTCTATCCTGGAGGCCAGAAGGACACTGGCTGAGTAGGATGGCACCTAGAGAAGGCACTTACCAGGATGGTGAGGGACCTGGGCCTGTACAAAATGAGAATCTGTTGTAAGAAATTTGGGGGGCTCAACAGTAAATAGAGAAGACTTGTAGAGGAAGGGTAGAGGAAATGAAGAATAATCTTGGGGGGCTGTCATGGAGAAGGGGGATTAGGCTTGTTCTACCTGGCCCCAGGGTCAGAGCTAAGAGCTCTGAGAGGGAGTTATAGCCAGTAGTAGCCAGGCAGATTTCCATTTCATGTAAAGAAAACCTTTTTTAATATAATTAGAACTCTTTCCCAATAAAATGGTCTACCCCAGCATCAGAGAGTGTCTTCCCAGAATCTCAGAGGACCTCAGAGACTTTTGAGTTCAAACTATTCTTGAAGAGGAATCCTTTCTAAACCACATTCAGGGAGAAATCATCAGCCATTGATTCTGAGGTCTTCCACTGATGGGGAACCTATCACCTCCCAGGGCTTTTTAGAGAGATCTCATTGTTTTTAATGCTAGCCACCCCAGCTCCTTCAATCTGGCTTCTTACGGCTTGATTCTGATTCCTTTCTCTACATTGAAAACCTTGTTCTAGATGGTCTTCAGTTTATCCATGTGCTTATTCTGTTGTAAACCTTGCTTGTAAACCAAATCCAGTATTTCAGATGTTTTAGGACCAGGACAGAGGTTACGGGGGCTCTCACTGCCTGAACCCTAATTGCCTCTGTGTTAATGCAGCCTGTTATTGCATTTGCTTTTTGCTTGCCGCCATATATTCTCATTGAACTTGCAGTGCTTAAAACAATTAAGAGCTTTTTCAGACTTGTTAATCTTCTCTCTTCCTCTCATATTTGTGCTGTTGACTTTTTGGACCCACATCTAGACTTTGTATTAGCTAAAATTAACCTGTGATTGCCATAATATATATATATATATATATAGCAATACCCTTCAGTAAGATAGGTAAGAACTGAACTGGATCATCCTCTTTGAGTTCTTGTTGTGTTGAGGCTTGGTATGACTGAGTTTAATAACTTAATTACATACTGCCACATGTCATTTGCTAATTGTTTCATGTTTGTTAGTTTTGTTTTTCCAATTTAGATTGGAAGTTCCTTGCAGGCAGGACTATGTTGAATGCTTCTTCTACATTACCTAAAGTGCAGCAAAAGTTTCAGTGTCAATACATGACTGTTGATTGATTATATGTTCTGTCATAGTGCCCAATATATGAAGTCTTGTGTGTTGCACAGAATCTTTTAGCTAGTAACAGTTGAGTGATCTGCATAGAGCAATCAATCAGCATATTGGGAATATTTACTAGATACTCAGCATTGTTCTAGATGCTCAAGAGAGTGCAAAGATACAAAGAAATACAAAGAAGATACAAAGAGTACAAGGAATGAAACAATCTTCAGTCCTAAGGAGTACCTATCCAAACAAAAGAGGCAACATGGGCAAATATAAATAAATACAACATAATCTTTAAGTGGATAAACATGACTATATACAAAGTAGTTCTATACAGAATAGTTTGAGAGGAAGGGCCCTAATGCTTAGGGTACCTGGAAAGACAATATAAAGGAGGATATCTAAGATGTATCTTAAAGATAGAGAGGGGGCCCTACATTCCCACCTGGGGGATGAATAGTGAGAGATGGAGTGTTGTGTGTGAGAAAACGTGAAGACAAGTGAGATTTATTGTTGAGTGTGGGAGGGAAAATAATATCCAGTGAGAATGAAAAGAGAGATTGGGGCCAGGTGGTGTGGAGTTTTAAATGTTAAAAATAGTTTACATTTTATTTTAAAGTTAATTCCAAATCACTGGAGTTGGTTGAATAGGAGAGTCATGTGGTCAGATCTACATTTAAGGAAAATCACTTTGGCATCATTGCGGAGGATGAGCTAGAGTAGAGAGAGAGTTGAGGCAGGGAGACCAAAGAAGTAGAGAGCGCAATGATCTGGGAGAGAGGTGATAAAGAAGAGATGTTGAGAAAGTACAAATGGAAACTGTTTGGCTATATGGGGTGAGGGAGAGAGAGGATTTGTAAATGGTTCCCAGGCCAAAATACTGGGAGACTAGAAAGCTTATAGTGCCTTTGACAGAAACAGGGAGGTTTGGAAGAGAGATGAGTTTGGGGAAAATATGAGTAAAATTTGGGCCATATTGAGTTTATGATGCCTCTGGAACATCCAGTTTGAAATGTTCAATAGGCTTTTGGTAGCAAGTGTTAAACTGAGAGAGAAATTGGGCAGCTGCCACAATGAGAGCAATAACATCACTCAAATCAAAGACACTAAAATAATTTCAAGTCAGAGAGCTGGAGACTCTTAGAGCTGAAGGGGAAGGGAGAGGGCTTAGTCCTACCCTTTAATTTAGCATAGATTGGAAATCAAAAACATGCCCAAGATGATAAAACTGGAAAAGGACAAAGCCAGGGATACAATCCAAATCACTTGATTTCAAGTCCAATGTCTTGACTACACTAAGTTAAAGAAGACATCAATTTCTCTTAGGATCATTTAATTTTCATTTACCCCCCTTCCATTCATTATACAAATCCTTATCAAGCATGTGCATTAAATTCTGGAGAGAGGGAAACACTGCTTGCCCTCAGGTTACCTATATTCTGCTACTGAAGAAGAAATAATATGGAAAAGATGAATCAGTACAAAATATATACCCAAGTAATGTGAGTGGGGAAAAGAATAGAAAGCATCTTTTATGAATCAAAGAACTCTGAAATTTTGGCTCCCTTGATCAACCCTATCAACACCTATTTCCTGGAGAAATGAAGAAAAATGCTTCAAATTTGTCCAAGCCAAATTGATGGCTTTAGGGATTTGAAAGGCATTTTCCAAAAGCTTTATTCATCCCCAAAGTTAATTTTGCTCCAGTAACCAATGAGCCCTTTCCGATGAATAGAATTCTGCTTGTGGTCAATCTATTGTGAGTTTGCTGTTTGCGAGGTAGAGGCTGAATGACCTCTGCCAATGAAGAGAAGAATCCCAGGTTGGATGTATGGATTTTGTTCTTTTTAGCCTAATGAACACTCCTGAAGATGATCACTTATATCACTTGAGGTTGCACAATAGTGCTGCATAATATTACTTCAATCCATTTCAAGATGAGACCAAATTGTCATTTTTTTTGTTGGGGTAATGATCAAGTATCGATATTTCTGCAGCCATTCAAGTGGCCACAACCTCCTCGCGGGCGGCCTCATCAATATCGCCTGAGGTTCACATTAGGGATTTGGAAATCAATGTCGTTTTCCTGTTACTCTTTTATGATGAAATCAATTGAAGTTATTTACTCATAGCAGTAACTATGGGAGTTTGCCAGCCCTCTGGCTCTGGGAATTGCTTTCTCTCTAAGCCTGCCCTGTAATGAGAAGGTACAGGTTCCTTTCAGGGGTTGACTCCAACCTGCTCATGTATAGCTGCAATTTGAGATGCAGAAAGTGTTTATTATTAAAAGCTGACAGTGTTTCATGCCAAAAGGGCATCTCTATCACTTGGCATTGCATTAACATTGACAAAGGAGGGGGCCCCCCTCTCACCGCCAATCCTTCTGGGATTGGTCAACCCTCAAGGAAGCTAAGCCCGGCTCCCTCCAATAGGAGTTCTGGAGATGGCGCTCCTTGGGAGTCTGACTTAGGCCGACACCCTCCAGTGGAGACAATGAAAGTGTCAACGGCGCTGAATGGACAAACCATATTTGTTGACGGCTCTAGTCTCTTTGGCCCCCGGGAGATGACCTCCAGTGTTCAGATGTGAGGATAAATAGTAGCTTGTATAACATGGGCAACACTTAATTTGCTTTCATGCAAAATGGTAAGAGGGTAAAGTCAAATACGGGCAGCAGGAGAGAAGGGTGGGGAGAGAGCAGTGTGGAAGGCAGATAGCTCAGGGGACTAGAAGAATATCACTCTTTTCCTACAGTCCACACCTGAAGGACACAATCAGCAGATAAAACAATGGTTTTTTTCCATCACCTGGTTGCATCCAACTATAGTGGGCCATTGAGGCTTATATTTACCGTACTGAAGATTATAATAGACCATCCAATCTATGCTTCTCATTTTATAGATGAAGAAATCACATCATGAATTGAATATACTCATGAAACGCAGATAAGTGAAGCGATAGATCTATAGATTTAGAGCTGGAAGAGACCATCATGGACTATCAAAGCCAACCCTCTAATTGTACTGATGGGGAAACTGAGGCTGAAAGGGGTTCAGTGACTTATCAAAGATTACAGAGAGAGCAAATTGTAGGGTCAGGATTTGAACTTTCTGCTTTTCCTCCAAATGTATTGTTCTTTCTGATGCATTGCTTTGCTTTGCCCATGAATCAAAGTGTATACCCTTACTGTCTAATCGCTATTATTTAGTCACTCTTAGCACAAATGGGAGACCTGGTCCATGAAGAGAACATTTCTCTGACTGCTCTTTTTGTCTTCCTTTTTCTTTCTTCCCATATCTCCAGAGCCATAGATAATAAATATTGCTTGCTAAACAGCTGGAGGGGTTGGGTAAAGGAGAGTGTTGGGCTGGAGGGCTAGAATGAACTCATCTGGGATGTTGAATGAGGGGGTAAGCAGGCCATTAGATTGAATCTTTTTCAACTTGTTATTTTGTTGTCAATAAACAAGCATGTATTCTCTCTCTTCCCACTTCCTTTTATTGAAGAAAAGAATCCCAAACTTTAATCTAGAGCATTTAATGTATTCTAAATGAGTAAATGCTAATATTTTTAAAAAGATTCAAGCAGTAACATAAATGTATCTATTATAGTTATGTATTATCTTTAAATCCATCTTAGAAGTTACTAGCTGTATCTCTTCCTGTTTTACCTAATCATTCTTGTTAAACAGGTGATAGGTTCCCTCAGTTTCTCCCTATTTATGCAGGATACTTGTTAAAATGCTCTCTCATTGTCAATACTCCCATAAAAAGTCATATTTGTTCCACTCCAGGTACAATTCTGCCTCTCTCCTCTGTTTGATTTTTTTCCATTTCTTTTCTTCTTTCCTTTTATTTGTCTTCTTTCTGGACAGGAAATGAGATGAAAGAGAAGGTAAAGGGCAAGGGGAGAGTAGAAAGGAGAGGGATGGGAAAGAAAAAGGGAAGGAAAGAGATGGGAGGAAAAAAAATAAAGAAGAAAAGTGAGGGGATGGTTAGGTAAGAAATGATACTCAATATATGATTTAGTTATGTTACATTTTAAAATAGTGAACATAATCATAGAAATTAGAAATAAAGACCAGCCAGGAGTAGCTATGAAAGTCTGGATAGTAGGATCCATGGGGTGGGGAAGGAAGAATAGATGCAAACCCATTCACTTGGTCTATACAATATTCATGCATTGGCCATGGTGATCAGGGATGGAGATGACCATGGGGTTTTGAAGACAACTAAAGAGTTGTTTGAATGGTGTTGCAACCAATTGTAGTCAGTACAACCCCAACACCTGCTCCCTGAACATCCCTTGTCCATCCTGTAGGGTGAGCAGACTCCAGCTTCACCAGCCTTAGGAGGAGGTCAGAGGAAGAACACGAGGTTTGGACTTTAAATCCAAACATCTCAGTCCATATCTTGTAAAGATACAAGAGAAAAGGAAGTCGCTCCCCATTTTTGATCCTGAGTTCCCCCAACTGCAAAATGGACAACATTTATACTTCTCTACTCCCAGGGTTACTGTGAGGCTCCGGTGAGATGGAGTACATGTAACATACCTTCTGACTTCAGACTCTAAGGACTGGACCCATATAGACTAGTTCTCCCTTCCCCCATGATATGTGTAAACCTTAGTGGGTAATACCAAAGTGAGCTGACTGCTGTTCCTAGTGTTCATAGAATTATAGATTTAGGTCAGAGGGGAGTCTTATAGATCCTCTTGTTTAATGCCCTCATTTTACAAAGAAAGAAACTGAGGTCAATTAGAGTTCCCAACAATCAAAGAATTTCCAAGTTAAAACAAAAGGCCCCAAGAGCCATTTTGTGTAATCTATAAATGAAGAAGAATCCATCCTGGGATCACTTACCAATGATCACCTCCTCTTTTCTGGAAGCGGACCCCACTGCCTTCTGAGGCCGGCCAGTCTACTTTGGCATAGCTCTGACTAATTTAGGTCCCTTGCCCATATCTCCTCTAACTTGTGAGCTCAGCTGGAGAGACATCACGGATCATGCCTTGAGATCTGGGCGATCATCTCCACAGATCATCCTATTCTTTTACAGCTGAGAACACTTAGACTCAGAGAGAGAAAACAACTTGCTCCACTTCCAGAAGTCCTGCCCACGATGGGGCAGGACTTCAGTCTATCCTCTGGTTCCTAATTCAGCCCTCTTTCTGTGGTACCCGGTATTATCATCACCCTGGTGCTTAGTAGAATCACAGGCCAGGGTTCACATTTCCTCAGGGTTATACTGCGTGTATCTGGGTCATCAGATCATAGACTGGAGACCTGGATGGAGCTTCAGAAGTCAGGTGGTCCAACCTGCTCATTGTACAGATGAGGAGCTGAAGCCAGGAAGCTGCATTTCATGACTTGTTCAAGGTCATACAAATAGTAAGCCTCAGAGGAGGGATCAGAGGAGACCTGCTGACTCCAGATCCAGTGCTCTTTCCCTTGTACCTCACTGACTCTTGTGTTTGCCTTTCAGAATGTAGGCTGCTTGAGGATGGGTAGTGTCAGGTCAGCACTGCCATGTCTCTGAAGCCTTGAGCTTAGCCAAAGGTCTGAACAATGTGCAGAACTGCATTCTGGCAGGGGAGGATCCAGAGAGCAGACATACAAGGCTGCTGCTCTGGGCCTTGAGTTCTTATTCCTCACCAAAATGCAAGCTCCCCAAGGGCAGGGTCAATTTTGTTGTAGGGGCCGTAGTTCTGCTGGCTAGCTAGCACACTGCCTAGCAAACTGGGTTTGTACTTTTGTCCTATCCTGGGATTTCATCAATGTAGGTAGAAAGTCAAGGGCAGGGAACCCCCTCTCCCAACACAGACCTGCACCTTATGGTCTGAGATCACTACCTGGACACAGAAAAATGAAGGGGCTTAGCTAAGACCTTTGTGTCAAAGCTTGGACTCCAACTAAGTGTTCTTTGGACCAGGTCAGATCCGACAGCCTTTTGATCTCAGTCTTTCAAGTGCTTAGTTAGTCCTTGTTAATAATGAATGATGAGAATCTGGAATACTGAGGAAGGGGAAATAGAGGAGAAAGAAATGTTCAGGTTCATATCATTGATAGGAAAGTTGGCTCTTATTCAATTAATCTTCAAATCTAAGCTCCAAAGCCAGGGTCAAATGTAGATTTTGCTGGAGGGATCTTTGTTTCCGGGGGGAGGGGGGTATTGGAACATCATCATGCTTTGGAAGAAACTTTGTGAGACTAAGGGTCAGTCCTTCTTTCCTCCTCTCAAAAAGGTGCCTCAGGAGCCAGGACTTCTCCCTCAGTCCAAGGATTTGGGATAATTAGAATGATGTAACAGCCTTGTGTGTTCAGAGAAGGAAGGACCAAGTTCCTCTGCTTCCAATTTACCAGCAGCTGTTAACACTGATGGGTCACTAGGGCTCAATAACCATGACCTCATTCTAGGGTAAAGATTCCAAGGCATTTTATTGTTCTCATAAGGGGCCTCGTGGAGCCCTGCCAGGCCTATTTAACACTAAGAAGCTCAAAACGACAAACTTGTCAATATTCAAATAATCTTTTATTTCCGAGTCAAGGGCTAAGGCAAATAAAAACAACAGAATTGTCTCCTTGTGTTCCATGAACTGTGGGAAGTCCCAGGGACTGAAAGGAGGAAAGAATGACCTACATGATTTGTCTAATAAATAAGAGCCACGTGGAGGCTCTGTGATAGTCTTGGACCTGGAGTCAGAATGAGGAGGACTGTTCAGATAGGGAGAGAGCTAAGGGAGGACAGTAGTCTGAAAATAGAAAAGAGACTGTCTAAGAGGAGAGGATGGGCAGAAATGTCAAAGACAGGAGAGAGGGCAAGAAAGTGAGGGCTGAGGAAGAAAAATGTTAGGACTTGGATTTATGGAACTATTTGGGAAAACAATTTCTGCTGAGCCAAGAGGTGGAGACCAGAATTTGAGGAATTGGAAAGAGAACAAGAGGACAAATAGAAGCAGTGACTGAAGACAGCTTCTTCTAGGAGTTTGGCCAGAGGAGAAAGATTTAGGACAGTAGTTTGAGGGGATGGTGGGGTCTGGTTAGGAGTTCTGAAGGAAGAAGAAGAGGGAGGAGAGAAGTCAGAGGAGAGAAGGCTATAGGGGGTCAGGCAGAAGGAGAACACAAAAAAGGTAGCCTCTTCATTGAAGAAAAGGAGGAAAGGGTGATGGTGTCAAGGGTTTGGGAGCTGTTGAGAGCAGATAGAAAGGGAGCTCATAGAGAAGACTGGCCTCTATTTTCTCAGCACAGTCTGAAATAAGGCATTTAGTTGAGAGAGGAAGGGAGGGGCTGGTCCTGGAAGTTTCACTTTTTGAGAAAAGAGAAGGCTTGGAATGGCCATTCTGGTGAAAGGGAAGAGGAAACAATTAAGGAAGAATAAAAGGCTCACCTTATAGCAGTGAGGGCCCATTGGGAGAAGAGAACATAAATTTGTGTTGGACCCAGTCCAGTTGCCTAGTTTCTTCCAGGAGAGAAGGAGCAGTGTAGGTGGGTGGTAGGGAGAAACTAGCACCGGGAATTTGAAAGTAGAACATGGTGTCATGCTGAAATGGTTCACTGAAGAGTTGAGATGAGAAATGAATGGATCCGAAGCTAGATTATATGTCCTAAGGAATTATTAAGTGCTGGAAAGAATAGATGGAGGCCAGAGGGAAGATGAGGAGAAGTGGGAGAGAAGCCTGACAAAAGGTGTTTATGGGAATTTCAGTTGTAGAATGTTGTGAGTAAAGTTGATGATGAAATTAAGGGATGATGACATTATCCTGTGTGTGACTAAAATGGAATCGAGGAATGAATGAAAGAGCTTTTGAAAAACAGAGATCTAGTAAATGAAATCCAAGCCTCTTGGAAAGCAAAGAGGAATTATAGCCGTCGTCTACCTGGTACTAGAGTTCTCTCGAAGATGCTCTCAGTGAACTGACAGACCAGTACTTTAACCAGTTACAGAAATGGCTATTCTTTCTCCATGCATGCAACAGTCCACAGACCATTTAATATAAAAGAACAATAATAAAGTAGCAATGTGTCCTCAGACTGTTGATGGAGCACCAGCTCTGATGTCAAAGGACCTGGATTCAGATCCCTCTTCTTCCTTTTATTACCTGGATGACCTTGCACAGATGCCTTGACCTCACTGAAGTTTAGTTCCTTTTTCTAGAAAATGAAGGGATTAGATTACATGGACTCAAAGAAAAGATCTCATCTGGTAATATTATATTTCTATCTGAACCCAATAGAAATTTACAAGAAGAGCTAGATGATAAGTGACTTTTATCATGTGATTTCAAGCTAGCAAATACCATGGCATAATTATCTTGAGAAAACCTCACAGTTACCCTGTGACGCAGATACAACAGACATTACTATCTCTATTTCTTAGATGAAAAAACCGAAGTGTAATGGGATGAAGGAACTTGTCCAGGGTCCCCAGCTAGTAAATGGTAGAAGAAGAATTTGGACTAATTTGTTCCTGACTCAGAGAGCAGCTTCCCATCTTTAACAACTCTTTCATCCAGAAATGTAGCCATTCAACTTTTTTTTTGTAAAGATGGAGATGAGATAGGGATTGAGATGTGGCCTTGTTAGGAAGTTTATACTGAGTTTTCAGTCCATCCAAACAGGTCATGTGTGTCACAGAAATACTGACTGGCCGTGAAGCCCATCAGTAAACCCCTGGTCCTGTGGTGAGAGCCAGTTCAGAAATGGATCCCTAATCTGGCCTGTGTCACCAGCACGGCCTGTAGTGTGCCCAATGACAAATTAGCCCAAATATCCCTCAACCAGACATTGGCTTTGAAGGCAAGTGGAAGGGAGGATGCTCGCCTGATTTTACATGGTCTTGGGATCCTGGAGCATCGGGCGTCTCATGGGGAGCAGCTTCCCAAAGGAAAACTTGGCAACTGGGGTGTGTATCCATCACTTCTAAGGCAGATCCCCTGTTCAGCAGAGACAGAGGCTGTAGGTTGGTGACTGGATGATTACAAATCATGGAGGCCTGAAATGAGAATTTAGTGTAATACATGGTGATGGTAGGGATCCTTTGGTGCAATCTGAAGGCATGAGGGCTTCTAATATCAGTGACCAGGGAACCAATTAGAAAGGAATTGCAGCCATTCAGCTAGACTGTAATAAAGGCGGAGGTGTCAAAATAGCTGAAGATATAAATGACAAGACTTCTGAAAGTAATTCTGCCAAAAAAGGTACCTTGTGTTGTCAGAGACCTAGGACTCGTGCTATGGGGGAGGGAGACGACACTTAAACATATTCTGAAAGGAATGGAATTTTAGAACAGCATTTATTAAACCCTTGCTATGTCAGGCTCCGGCCTAACAAAGACAAATGTGAAAGAGAAGGTTGCAAAGTCAAGCAGTCCAATAAATTCATGGATTTAATGGAAATGGACAAGTCACACAATGGAGGCTGAGATCTGCATCCACCGGTGTAGTGTAATATTGGAGTCTACAGGGGGGAGGATGTCTCCTCCCCTTTTGCGTCCAGAGGATCACAGAGCTAGAGCTAGAAGGCACTGCAAGCCCCTCAAGCTGACACCCTCTTTGTACAGATGAGGAGTTTGAGATCTTTCCCAAAATCACTGAGGCAGGAAATGGAAGAACTAGAATTTGAATCTGAGTCCTCTGCCTCCAAATTCTGGGCTCTTTCCAGTGGCTCTTCTCCATCTAAACGAACGATAAATTTTGCTCCTATTTGGATATTAGGAGAAAGTTGCAAGCATAGCTTTAACATGGTGTGGCAGGGTCTTTAGAAACCAGTAGAATCTATATTCTACATCTAAGAAAACAAGTCCAAAGAGACTATATGATTTGGAGAGGTCCCATAGCCAGCCAGTACTAGAACCAGGACCAGAAACTGAGTTTTTCAACTTTCTCTTACTGGCTTTTTCTATTGCTGTTCAAATGAAGAGCTTGGAAAATTGGTTCTACATATCATATGTGTCAAAAAAACATGGGGAGGTATGATTGCCTTCTATCTCCCATCCTATTTCCGACTTTTCTTTCAATCAAACTTCTGTGCCTCCTCTTACCTGATCACTCTTCATTTTCTCAGCCCCTCCAATCTGGCTTGATTCCAGAAAGTCTCCAAAGACTTCCTAAATGCTAATTGCTTTCTGCCTTCCAGAAATGGGACCCGAAGTGAAATTTCTTCCCCTTCTTAGCCATCCCCCTAATCAGTCTCTGGTGTATTTCTGGCCCAATCTCAGCCACAGGTTGACTCAATTTTAGACATTTTAATTCAGTCCATACCAATAAACATTTATTAACCTCATGCTATGTAGCAGGAACTATGCTTATCACTAAAAATATAAATAAGAAAAAGCCTCAAAAAAGCTTAGAATCTAATGGGTAAAGAGAATACACCACAGAAGGCTGAAAAGGGAGGTAAGAAGAAGGCATAGTGCTGCCATAGTCTAAACCAAACAGAAACCACTGATGGAAAATGGAGCATTATTTGGAAAGTTCACAGCTGTCTAGAAAGGAAGACTTTGGGAAGAGTTAATTGCTCTGTCCTCAACCCTCTAGTCAGAAGAGAGAGCCAAGTTAGGATGTTGAGAATCAACAGCTAAGTCAGTCTTCAGAGTATTGAGACTTCAAATGGTAAGCTTATCCAGAGAAGCCAGGATGTTGGAACAAGCAGAATTGTTGGAAAATGGAAGTCTGACCAACACTTTTAAGTCAACATGTCTAAAATTAAAATTTTCACCTTTCTTTTAGCATTTCCTTGACTTCCTTCTCTTTTATAATGGCCACCCAAACCATCCCTGTCTCTTCCCAAAGGCTCTCCCTCCACCTCTTCATCTATCAAAGTCCAAGTCTTCTTTCAAGGCAGATGAAAAACGGAGACGCTATGGTGTCATGATAAAGGAAGTGATTGGACACCAAAAAAAAAAAAAGGAATTCTAGGACTGTCACCAACCATTTATGTGACTAAGCACAGTCTTGGGCTCAGTTTCTTTATTCATCACACAAGTATTTATTAGGTACTTACTTTGTTCTAGTCTACAAAGACAAAAAGGAAAGACTTCTTGCCCTCAAGGAGATTTTAAATTCTATCAGAAGAGGCAACAGGTTCATATGTAAGTATGTGCAATCAATCAAACAAACAAGGGTTAATTAAGTACCTACTATGTGTTAAGAATTGTACTAGTGTCAATTCCAGTGATCTTGTGATGAAGAGAGCTATCTACACCCAGAGAGAGGACTGTGGGAACTGAGTATGGATGAAACATAGCATTTTCACTCTTTTTGTTGTTGTTTGCTTGCATTATGTTTTCTTTCTCATTTTTTCCCTTTTTGATCTGATTTTTCTTGTGCTGAAAAATTATATTTACATATATTGGATTTAACATATATTTTAACATGTTTAACATATATTGGATTACTTGCCATCTAGGGAAGGGGTTGGGGGGAAGGAGGGAAAAATTTGAAGCACAAGATTTTGCAAGGGTCAGTATTGAAAAATTCTCCGTGCATGTTTTGAAAATAAAAAGCTTTGATTAAAAAAAAGGAATTGTACTGGTTTCTGGAAAGAGAAATACAACAATAAAAGCGTCCCTGGCCTCCAGGAGTTTATATTCTATCAAGAGATAAAACATATACACTCATAATATCTACCATCTGTCATCCAAAGGAACAAACATGGATTAAACAACTACTATGTGTAAGGAACTGTACTAGGTTCTAGAAATGCAAACACAAAAATGAAAGCATCCCTGCATTTGAGGAGCTTATATTTTATCAGAAAAGACATTTATATGTGTAAGCAATATTTATTAAACATCACTGTATACCAGACACATTATAAACAAAATAAAGGCAAAGTTATTTCAAAGGAAGGGAGAGCTTAGTAACTGTAATGTGAAAAAGAAAAGCTGACTAATGTTTGAAGGGCTTTGAAGTCTGAGTCTATCATAAAAAAACTTTGCATTATGTTGGTAAATTATGGAATGACCTAGAAAAATGATGAAAATTTAGTATAAAAATGATCAGTTAGTAATCTAGAATGCAGAAATGTATTAAGGCACAAAGGAGGTCGTTTAGACCAGAATTTCTTAATATTTTCCATCTGGAACTCCTTTTGCCTGAGAAATTTTTAAGTAATACCATTTGTTTGTAGATATATAAAATACATATACAAATGGAACGTTAACTGATAATAAGTCCTAATTTTGTGACCCTCCCCCCACATTCAGTTATGAGACTCTCTATGGGTCATGACCCACAGTTTAAGAAGCTGGAGTTTAGATATCGTAACAGGAAAAAATCTGAAAGCCAGAGTGGACCACAAGTTGGACTTGCATTATTAGTATTGTTCTCGGTTATGACAAACTTGAGCTTGGAGACTTGTCTAGTTCTCTCTCTAGATTTCATTTCCCAGAAGGTTTAGAAGCTTCCTGGCATGTTAGCCCTGGAGGGTTCCTATGATGTGTCAGGGCCCATGCCAGATGCTTGGGTTATAAAGCCAAAAAGGGACGGCTCCTACCCTCAAGGAGCTTACATTTTACCTGGAGTTATAGGGGGTACTGGCGGGCTGAGGATATACCAATCATGGCGAGGTAAAACCAAGATCTGTATACAATGAATGCATAATTTATTGGGGAATCTTAGTAACTGGATGTCAGGGAAAGTCCCATGTGACATGGGAGCTGAATCTTGAAGGGAGAAACTCAGAGAGGGAAAGAAACATTCTGGACATGGGAGTCAGCCAGGAATGAAGGCAAGGGAGCTAGAGAGGGCTACAGCCAGCACTTAGTCTGGATAGTGGAGTACTCCAGGGGGAGTAATGTGTAATCAGTCAGGTCGGAAGCAGATTTCAAAGGCTTTAACAGGCACAAGAGATCCTTTAATTTATCTTAGAGGCAATAGGGAGCCACTAAAGGCATTTGACCAAGAGAGGGACATTGTCAGAATTGTGAAAATTTCAGCCCCAGCTCAGCAAAGTCCAGAAACAAATCAAATTCACCCCCTCCTTGAACCAGAGGGAGCCAAGAAATTTGTCTGGTCACTGGACTTTCTGTTCATTTCCACCCCAAAGAGTGATCATGGGGGAGGGGGGTGAGAGTCAGTGGGGAAACCAAAAGGTCGAAGCATTTGAAATGCACATGTGCATCTTAGCAGAGCAATGAGCCTTTTTCCAGAGCTTATGGTTTGACAAGGCAAAAGAAGGGAAGGAGGCGACTCAGTAGGAGGTGGCTCAGGAGCCAATTTTTGATTGGTAGACGGAGTTCACCCCGTTCCATGCAGGAAGCAGAAGCAAGGAGTGATTGACAACAGATGCCCTGGGCATCCGGGCTGCCTGAGAGGCAGCTTGGCTGACATCCACAGCACCCTTGGTTCTCACCATTAAATGGGAAGAATATTAAGAAAAAAACCATAAAGAACAGAGTAATTTCCTCATTTTTTAAAGAATTATGTCATTAGAATATTTGATTCATTCTGAGATCCAAAAATTTGTGATGGAAGGGCAACTTGGTAGGGCTGTGGATAGAATACTGGCCCTGGAGTTGGAAGAACCTGAGTTCAAATACAACCTCAGAGACTTATTAGCTGGGAGACCCTGGATAAATCATTTAATTCTGATTTAATTTAAATTTAATTTAACTTTTTGTTTATGTGATGTGGAAAATCTATGATAATAAACAAAATTAAGAGAAGAAAATAGATTAAAAGCAATTAGCTGGAGTAGTGAATACCCTAAAGCTTGACTTAGAATCAAGAAGAACTGAATTCAAATCCTGCCTCATATACTTATAGGCTGAACAACTCACTTAACTTCTTCATGACATATTCATTTAGTTAGTTGTGCCTGACGATGTGACTCTATGGACTTTTGTCTCTAGAATTTTCTTAGTAAAGATACTAGAGTGGCTTGCCATTTCCTTCTCCAGTATGCCCCCATTTTGCAGTTGAGGGACTGAGGCAAATAGAAATTAAGTGACTTGCTCAGAGGTTGGATTTGATCTCTGCTCTTGCTGTCAAGTCTGATGCTCTGTCCATGAGCCATCTAGTTGTCCATATGTTCATGATTCCTCATCTATAAAATGGGGATGATTATGAGAGCCATTGTGAGGATCAGATAAGATAACAAATGAAATTACTTTTTGGACCTACATAAATACTAGTTATGATTACAAAGATGAATGGAATTGAGCTTTTTCTTTTTCTCAATTGAGAGAAGACTAAGGCAGTTGGCTGGTACACCGAGCAGCTTGCTGTGTCCAAAATGAAAAACAGCAGAGTTCAGATCTGGTCTCAGATTTTTTTTTGAGCTGTATGACCCTGGTCAAGCCACCTAATGATGTTAGGTCTTATGTTCTTCCTCTGCAAAATGAAGTCATTTGACTCGATAGATTTGAGACTCCCTTCCAAGGAATGATTGACAACAGATGCCCTGGGCATCCGGGCTGCCTGAGAGGCAGCTTGGCTGATATCCACAGCACCCTTGGTTCTCATCATTAAATGGAAAGAATATTAGGGGGGAAAACATAAAGAACAGAGTAATTTCCTCATTTTTAAAGAATTAGGTCATTAGAATATTTGATTCATTATAAGATGCAAAAGGGGCATCTCACAAATCTATGATCTCACAAATAGGAGAAGATTTACTACTGCGCCTCAAAGGGGTGGATTCATCACTCTTTAAAAGCTTGATCAACAAACATTCTGATTGACATGAAATTTCAGAATGAATGTCTAGATTGGACAAAAGGTACACAATGCTTTTTATTTAACTCAATTCAAACTCCCATGATCCTTCAAGATAAGTTAAATCGACAGCTTTTTGGCTACCACTTTTCAAGTCATCAGACTTTGCTTCTCAAATAAGAAAGAGACTCTCATGAACTCCAAGAATAAATGACTTAAAAAATAAACACATTGATTAAATCCTTTTTATTGTTCCAGGCACTTTGGGGAATTAATAATATGATAGTGACCACTTTGTGGATTGGTTTAGGTTAATCTCTACTTTTATACAGGAGCATGGACCCTCTTGACCTCTTAAAGTCCTTTTCAGTTTAATTTTTGCCATCTTTCCGCTTGTATTTCAATGTTACCAACCCTGGATGTTAGACCAAGCTTAATAGGATATATTTCTCCCTGCTGCATTATGATGGGGGTGATTACATTTTTATTATTTTGACCCCCTTCAAGGTAACCTTCTCTGGGGGTTGTATATGGTCAGAAGAGCTGGTGGGCCATTCCCATCAGACCTTAGGGTTGCCAATTTGGGGCTGGAGAGTATTCCAAATACTAGCAGTTTTCTCTAATGCCTCCAGAGAACATTCTGCTGATACCCTCCATTACCTCCATCCACCTCCTGGTTCTTCACCGGAGCTAACTAGTGAGGAGAGGATTGCAGGGAGAGGGGGAGGGGATATATGATCTTAGTCCTTTCTCCCTCTTGGACATCCCTTAGAGCATGGCTTCTTAGCTTTGTGGTGTGTCATGGACTCCTTTGGCAGTCTGGCAAAGCCTTATGGACCCCTTCTCAGCCTCAAGTTTTTAAATGCAGAAAATCAAATACATGGGATTGTAAAGAAATTAATTTTAGTGAAATACATTTTAAAATTATTCTAGAATTACACCTATTTAGCAAATATTGGATTACTTGCAGTCTAGGGCAAGGGGTGAAGGGATTGAAAGAATGGAACACAAGGTTTTGCAAGGGTGAATGTTGAAAATTATCTATTCATATGTTTTGAAAATTAAAAGCTTTACCAAAAAAGGAAAAAAATCATTCTAGTGTGATTTCTAACAACTGGTCTAAAAAATAGTAATTCTATAATAGTGATGAATGCAAATGACATTTCAGGATATCTGCAACAACTGGACTGTGATAGAATATGTTTGTGATTTCCACTGGTGACAAAGTCACAGGCCCAGCTAATATTCCTGGGATTTATTGCTTATGTTCGTTGTGAAGAGAAATGCTCAGTTTGAGTTAGGAGATAGGGAAGGCTTCCCTTTCCAAAAGAATGGAACCTTTGAATCCATAGGAGCGGTCTGGGCATCCTGGATTAAGAGTCCTTGTTTTAGAACATCCGTTTCCATGTTCCACCAATAAAACCTGAGATTAACTCCCTCTGTGTGATTACCATCCTCTCTAAAGACCCCAAGCAATGACAGGATTGTCCAGTGGTCAGAATGGCACCAAATCTGACAGCGTGTAATGCCTCAAGCCCACGAGGAGGAGTCACGACCCTGTCTGGAGCCACCAAAGCTTTGATGCTGTCATTCAGGGCTCAGAGTGAACGACAGTGCAAAGAGCCCAGAAAGGCCTCCCGAATTAGGGTGACTGCCGAGGCGATTTGCTCATAAAGACAATCCCTTCCCATGCAGACCGCTTCCAGCTGCAGCAGCCTCTGAAGTGCACACATCACCAAGGGATCACACTGAACTGTCAGTCAGTCCCAGAGCCAGAAAATTGTTGTTTCAAATGTTACAGTACAGGAAAATCGCCTCTCTGCACTCGCCGCCAAAAACATGACAGCTTAATTTATGCCGCGGCAAAGCTACATTACAGAGCTATTCAGCTTGGCAGCTAAGCACACTCCATGCTCCCATCTTCCCCCTGTGCAAGAGCACTGGGGAGAAATACAGAGGCACCGTAATGAGGACAATTGGCTGGGGGGGTTGCCATGTCAATGGAACTAAATACAGGTGAAACAGTATCAGCCATAAAATCCATCTCCTCCATCTCGTATGCAAAACACAGGGCATCCTGGGCAGCAGCAAACACTCAGGAAGGATGTCCGACAAAATTGTTATGCACGAAGGAGATGAAGGAGAGAGATTTGCTCCTGTTGACTTCCCGGGTTTGATGTCGAGGGGAGGTACAGTGCCATTATGCTGCCGGCACTTGGAAAATTATGTCCATATCCTTGGTTCAGACCTTCAGAACTTGGCAGTGTTTACACTGGCTGAAATTAAAAATCTGACAGTGTTAAGCCAGAGTCTGGCATCAGTGTTTGTCATCAAGATGAACACTGGGAGGCTAGAGATGGCCAGCTCGGTCATCGCTTAAAAATCCAAGGAATCGGAATCGAGAGTTGATTCCCAAGACACCATCATCATCGGGACTCTGAGCACTATTATTCTCATATATTGTGGTCGTTATTCATGACCGAAGTTTCATCTGTTTGATTTGGAGACAATAACAAATAATAGAGACGTTAGCAGGGACCTTTCCTTAGAATTGAAGTTACCGATCACCCAAAGGGCAAAGGAAAGGTGCACGATGGACAGGGTGGTTGCCAGACATTGCCAGAAGTGAAGAAAGAGTGGTGATAGAAATTAAGGCATCAAAAATATAGGAATAATAATAATATTGATGATAAGAATAAGAATAAAGAGTCAAAGTCAGCCCAAATCAGTCCAAGAAAACAAGGGCAGAAGGGATGGAAATCCAGGATGTAAACTTGTAGTAAACTTGTGATTGTGGAGAAAGGCCCAAAGCATTGGGTAGATCCTTTCTATCCCATAGTTAATCAGTGGATGGAAGTCATACATGACAGCAAGCATGGATAGATTGTTAATCTATATCATTTTAAAGAGATCATAGCTCTTTTGGAGTGTTAGAGAGGACCCTTTCCTTTATATTCATGTGGAATTTTTATGAAATCTCTCTCCTACTTCAAACACCTCTATAACACGGCCATTCCTAATTTTCCTGTCTTCTTACACTTTACCCCCATATATTCTGTGATTTAGAGGCACTGCTCATCTTGCTGTCCCTTGTACCAGACCCTCCTTCTGACAGAATGCTTTCTTTGACTGCTACCATGCTGGAAATGACCACTCCTTGTCTCTCTGCCTCTTGGCTTCTCTGGCTTCCTTTAAGACTCAGCTAAAATCTCCTATTCCTCCTCAGTACTATTGCTTTACCTCTGCATTTACCTCAATTTACCCTATTGTCTTTGTATATTATTGTTTACATATTGACTCCCACATGTGAATATGAGCTCTTACACAGCAAGAACTGATCTGCCTTTCTTTGTCATCCTCCTCCCCCAAGCTTGGCCCAGGGCCTGATGCACAGTAGGCACTTAACAAATGCTTATTGACCAGCCAATGCCCCAAAATAATGAGGTTCACTTGCTTTTCCATTTTTTGATGCTATCTCTTATAAACAATTCATTATTAATGAAATATAGCCATATATATCATATATATATGATATATGGCCATATAGCCATATATTAATGATAATAGCCATTCCCCGACCACTCAAATAATGATTAAATTTTGTGGAACTTCCAACCACCATGGCCTAATATATACAGTATCAGACTCGCAGTCAGGAAAGTCTGAATTCAAATTCTCCCCTCCCCTAAGATGCTGAGAAAGAGCCCTAACTTTCCTACATCCCCCATTTCATGAAGACTTCTGTACAAGACGCAGTGACTCTCCCAGATATTGTCAAACACGCAGATAAGAAATCCAGCCTCTTGGGGAAGGCTGCTCCAGAATGCAACAATGGAAGAGGACCCACTCTGGAGGCCTTTCACCTTCTCATGAATGTTGGTTTCCCAGATTTTTACCAAGACTTTGAAAGTTAATGATGTCTGAGGACAGAGAGTCGGGAAGGGATTTTAGAAGCAATTCACAAAATGTTTCTAAGACAATAGTGCTAAGCCATCAAGAGTCCTGCTGAAAGCCAGTTTTTCAGGGCCTGGTGTCTCTCTGCTTAGTAGTCCATTCATAATAAAATGAGCAACCCTCCAAAGGGAATAGATGCATTTGCCGGGGCTGTTGATGTGCTAGAAATTATCCTCAATAAAACTACTTGCCGAGATAAATGATACATATCTATTTAATAATCCATTATCCAAAATAAATATTCAACCTTAAAATAAAGCAAATGCACTCTCCGGGGCTGTTGATGTGTTAGAGCTATTCGGTGCTAATGGTCGAAATGATTTGTAAAGTGGGCTCCAGCACAGGGCATTATTCACAGGGAGCTTGGAAGAGATTAATATCGCTTTATAACCCATCAGGAGAAACTCCTTAAAATCAGACACTGACCGATATTTCCCCCAGACATTCTAAACTGTGAAGGCAGCTCTGCCATGCTGGATTCTTTATTTGGCTCTTTTGACATCAAAATATTGTGGATTTTTTTTTTTTTGGTTTAGCAACCAATCTGCAAGTTGTCTTCCATTAGGAACTATACAATCAGCTGCCAACTGGGGCTTATCATCCCAACACCTATTGCTTGAGACAAATGCAGAGATGGTCCAAGGAGAACAAATCTGAAACTCACAAATCCTTCTATAGGGCCATTATCTCATGGACTGCCCCCAGTGCTTTGGATCATGATCCATTGACACATCCTTCTCTGAGGTGATCTTTGTTCTTGTCTTTGGTCTGAGGATGTCTTCATTATATTAGCTACTCTGTTCTCCCATAAATCTTCCAAAGAGACTCTGTTCATTATGCAAGTGTTCTTTCTTTAGTCCTTTTAATATTTTTTCAGATACAAACAGAAGTCAAGAATTGTGTATTGGTCATTCCTTGCTCTCACTACCTGTATCGCTTCTGTTTCTGATTTCCTCAAGCGTAATGCTTTGTGCATCTCTGTCTTACTTAAATCCAATTCCTGCATGAGTCAAGACATCACTCCATGATTTTCATTGGCTCTCTTCAAAAAAGGATGAATGACAAGCAATCCTTGATCTTCTCTCTTCTATGTAACTTTGGTCATTTGCCTCAGCCACCTCATTTATAGATAAATGAAGGACTTGGCTTTTTCCAGTCTTGAAACATCTGCCTAAGGGATGGAGTCCCACTTGTGCAAGTCGAGAAGACCCTAGTTCCAATGCTGCCTCTGACACTCGCAGTGGGATACTGGACAAGAGCTTTTGTTGGACGTGCTTTACTTCGTTGCTGAAGACTTATCTACTAGCTCTTAAATAGCTGAGAGTTGCAATCTGTGTCAGTGAAAGGAGTTCCCACTCCATGAGTTTTTTTTGAACAAAGAAAATCATAGATAATTTTTTGTATTTTTTAAAAAGCAAACAGAGATGGGGCAGCTAGGTGGTGCAATGGATAGAGCACCAGCCCTGAAGTCAGGAGGACATTTAACACTTTTTAGCTGTGTGACCCTGGGCAAGTTACTTAACTCCAATTGCCTCAGGAAAAAAAAAGCAAAGAGAAGAATAAATGTTCCTTTTTTTTAAAGCTCAAGAATTCCTTTGAAAAGTTTTTGCCCCATTCACACTTGCAATAATATGGGAAGAATGAACTCCATCACATAGATATTTTCTTAAGAACTCCATCTGATTACATCTTTCCTCTTTCCTTTCTCTTCTGACTTGTTCTTTGAGTGCATGGGATATCATCATAAACTCCTCTGGATTTTCTTGCATTGAGTAATGTTTTCATTTCTTTATCTATGTGTCATATTCATGTCTAGCACTTCTGATATCTCAAGGACTGGGATCATTTAGATGTCATTGCCATACAGTATGAGACAATTGGGGGCTAGGGGCTAGGTCTGTGAATATAAGACGTCGCAGATGGAGAAAATCAATCTACCATTGCAGGTTGGCAAGGTCTAATTTTGCTGCTTTTCTTTGCCAATCAGTCAGCTAGCATTTATTAAGCCACCCCTCTCTGTATCAGGTTTAGCATGTGCTAATCTCTGAGGATGCAAAAAAATTTCAAAATATAGTCCCTGCCTTCAAGGAGTTCACTGTCTAATGGGAGAGATTATATGCAAAGAACTATGTGCAAACAAGCTGTATACAGTCTGATTGGGACGAATTAATAGTGCTACAGCATTAGGACTGAAAAGAGCTGTGAAAAATATGATTTTATTTGAGATTTTAGGGAAGCCAGAAAGCCAAGAGGAAGAGGGAGAGAATTACCCTTATGTGGGACAGTGGAAACAGGAATTGGAAAATCTTGTTGGAGGAACAGCAAAGAAGCCAGTGTCATTTTGGAAGGAAGTATGTTGGTGATGTACCCTTGGCCATTTGCTGTTTAACATTTCCCTTTGGTGACTTGGATAAAGGTCTAGAAGGCATGTTAATCAAATCTCCAGATGACACCGAGCTAGAAAGTATGGCTAGCACATTGAGTGACCAATCAAGATCCAAAAAACTTTTGACAGACAAGAACACTGGACTAAATCTAAGAAGATGGACTTTAATCAGAATAAAGAAAGTTTTATGCTTGGGTTTCAAAAGTCAACTGTGAAGCTGTGGCTAGAGAATTATTTCTATGAAAAAGAAAAACTAGTATACTTCATTGATATGATAACCCTCCTCTCCCAAATAAAGGTAATCTTATCTCTATTAGGAGTGCTCTAGTATCATGCCCAAGGCTAAGGAATCTAGCCAGACTCTAAGAAATTCAGAGGAAGGTTGAACCTTGAAAGTTCAGAGGAAGGTGACTGAAGTGATGAAGAACCTAGAGACTGTGCCATAGCCATTGAAAGAGCCAGAGATGCTTAACCTGAAGAAGAGAAGAAATGGGGGGATTCTGAGAGTTTTCAGTCTCTTGAAAGGAGTTTGTGGAAGAGGGATTATTTTGCTCTGTTTAACCCCAGAGACCATGCCGTTGCCATTGAAAGACCACAGATGCTTAACCTGCAGAAGAGAAGAAATGGGGGGATTCTGCGAGTTTTCACTCACTTGAAAGGATGGTTTGTGGAAGAGGGATTATTTTGCTCTGTTTGACCCCCTAGAGCAGGAGGGATAAGGAAAGGGTCAAAAAGGCCACTGATTTGATGCCACAATAAATTCCTTAACAATTGGAGCTTTCCCAAAGTGGAATTCACAGTCACGGGCCCCTCCTCACAAGAGCCTTGGTTCTAGTGTTTACTTAGTGCTGTAAGCTTTACAAAGCACTTTATATCCATCTGTCAGCTCATTTGATCCCTACAATGACTCTATGAGGGAGGGATGGTTAGTATACTTATTTAACAGATGACAAAATTGGGCTTAACTGACTACCAGGGTCACATAACTAGCAAGTATCTGAGGTTGGATTAAAAACCAGGTCTTTGTGATCACCTAACTACTGGGCCACCCAACTGCCTTGGAGGGAAGGCTGGCTGACCACTTCTCATTCATATATAGATCAGACTAGTTTTCCATCTGTCTCCACTTCCACTCTGAGATTCAGTCACCTATGATCTTTGAAATGTCCAAGAAAGAGAGGGATTACATCATTTCACTGTTGGAAGGGACATAAGTGGGCATACAGCCTAATCCTTACCCTCAAAGAAGCCCTACTAAAAGTCATTGGACAAATAGTTACCTGTATTGGAAGAGCATCCATGAAAGGAAATCCATCTAGTCCTGAGTCTCCCCATTTGACTTACTTCTCATAGATTGGAAGTTTTTTTTTCCTGTTATCAAGTATCAAACTGCCTCTTTACAATTTCTTTGCTTTCTAAGGCCAACCAGGACAAGTCTACTCCTTCTTCCTATGAAAGCCCTTCAAAAGCTTGAAGATGGCTCTCATGCTGCTCTGCCCACCCCTCAGCTGCTGTTAAGTCTTTAAATGGCTCCTCATATGTCCTCCCCCATCCTGGCTGCTCTCCTTGGGACACTCTTTAACTTGGTGACAACTTTCATAAATGGAGGTGCCCAGAGTGAACACTCTCCCTCTGGTATGGCCTACTGAGAGAGGAGAGAATATGGCTTTATTTAGGCCAAACAAAATGTCCCTGATTCTCATTGACTCCCCTTGATGCGAAAGCTGTTTCCCATTCCTCTCAGACAGACTAAAGCTTTGGGAGTGACAGGTGTAATTCCTATGAATTAGTGGAACAAACTGTGTCACTTACCTGCTGGCTTGGCCACCTGCATCCCTGCCTTGAAGTTTCTCTCCTGCTGTAATCTGCATGTTGTTAACATTCTACTTCAAAAAAGCTCCATCCTCTAACCAATTTTTAATAGCTTGTAAATGGAAAATCTTCCTCTCCAAGACCTTATATCTTTCAAAGAGGAATATTTTAAGTCAATAACTGTGAAATTGAGAAATTCTGAAGAGTATAAACTAGTTGACAAATCAAGTGCTGATTTGATCCCATGAACTGCCTTCTTCAGGACCCCTTCTGAGCTCAGTGGGGAATTGGAATCATGGCTTCTTCTAACTCTATGAGGCTTCTTGGAGTATCCTCATAAAAATGAAATTATTTGAAATGAATCTTGTTCTTCATACTTAAAATATGTAAAAACTAGTAGGAGAAAGACTCTCAAAATGGGTGTTGTCCTTTGTCATCAAAGAGGCTCAAAATGACCTTACCATGTTGAATATAATGTGCAGTGTGTCTGATTGCTGGCCATCAGTGGAGCACTGTGTTAGAGAATGGAGGGCTCTGGTACTGGAGGAAGAGCTAGGATATTTACCCTGTCCATGTGCCTTGCCCATTGGAGGCACTGGAGAGAAAGAAGTGTCAGCTTGGGGGAGTGTGCTTGTTTAGGATTGGGTTAATAACCAAGAGGGACTTAGCCAGCTGGTAAGAAAGGACCTGATGGGTTCTGAAGAGAAGCTGAGGCTTTCTTGACCTCATCCTCCTAATATCCTAAGGACACGATATAGAGAGATTGGACTAGAGAGTCGAATAAGTGCTGATCAGATGACTTTTTGATTGGAGGTTCCTGAGTGCCAGGAAAAGGAATTTCATCTTTCTTTGGCAGGCAATAGGGATCCACTAAGGGATTTTGTGTAGAAGAGTCTCTCTGATTATGAAAATCCTTTGTGAGTAGGGGTTGTTTCATTCATCGCCTTTATCCCTGGGACCCAGCATGATGTATAGTAGAAATCCATTAAATGCTTGTTGAATATTTGACTTATTGATTAAAGGGTCCTGCATAGTAAGCAAAGGAGTTACAACTTTATTTAATGAGTGATAAGAAGCCACTGATGGGATTGGAGCCAATTTGTAAAAGAATACATGGATGCTGAAGGACAGAGGAAAGTAGGGAGAACATTCCAAATCCTAGATAGCCAAGCAGTGGGAAGTTACAGACAGCAAGGTGATACCCAGAGAGAAGCAGTACGAACTGAGTGGGGTTCACAACAGCATTTTCACTCTTTTTGTTGTTGTTTGCTTGCATTTTATTTTGTTTCTCTTTTTTTCTTGTGTGGTGCAATAATTGTATAAAATGTATGCATATATTGGATTTAACATATTTCTACCATATTTAACATATATTGGACTACTTGCCATCTAGGGGAGGGGATGGAGGAAGGGAGGGAAAATTGGAACACAGGGTTTTGCAAGGGCTAATGTTGAATAATTGTCCACGTGTATGTTTTGAAAAATAAAAAAGCTTTAATTAAAAAAAACAATATCTAGAAGGAATACCCAACTGGCCAGCAGGATTGGGCCCTAGTATGCTTAGAGAAGAGTAGTGTGTAAGAAGAGTGGAGAGGTAGGAAGCACCAAGTGATAGAGGGCTTTATATTTGTTGGTAAAGGTGAAAGGAAGCCAATAGAGTTTATTTGGTTTGGAACAAAGCTTCTTAGACTGTGGGTTGTGAGTCCACATAGGATCATGTAACTGAATGTGGGGGTCATGAAATTATGATTTATTATCAGTAAATGTTTGATTTGTATATCGATTTCATATCCTCATATACTGTAAAAGTTTCTCAGATGAAAAAGGGTCATGAATGACCCTTTAAGAAGCCCTGCTTTAGAAAAATCCATTTTGGCAGCTATAGGGGACAAGTTCGGAAAGGGAGAGACTTAAGGCAGAGAAAATAATCAGGAAGCTATAAGGAAAAATGGCAGCTATTTAGTGTTTTCACAGGGCTGTAAATAATTTATCTCATTTGGGCCTCATGACAATCCTGACCAATCCTGAGGTTGTATAGGTAGCAGAATTTTGATTTATCCTCATTCAATTATATAAAACCATCATTTGAGGCCTCTCTCTCCTCCCCTATGTTTGGCCCACCTTTATTTTAGGAGAAATTTGTATATTAAATAAAACCATGTTTTATCTGAGATATTGACCTTATGACTTTCAGATTATTTCTCAGGGTCACCCTTGATCTAAAGATACCTTTTACTCACTTATTATACATCTAAGAAATTATATACCAAGAGCTGATATTCATAGTGGTAGGTCCAAAGTCTTCAGATTCCTGAATCATCAAAGAAAGATGAAACTTTTCCCACTAAACTACAATTACTGAGGCAGGAAAGTAGACAAAGGCATTAAAATATAATAAAAAAAAGGAGTACTTGCATTTTTCTGATCAATATTTACTTAATTGAAATATCCTTTATGCTGTGCCATTCTTCTATTCTAACTTGCCCAGATTTATTTTAGTTTTTTGTTTGTTTTTACCATTTCTGTCTATTTGCATGTGACTTCATCTCTACCTCAAGATTATCTTGCTTATCAACAACATGAAACACCAACTTAAAAAAATATAAAATACAATTTTTCTTAATGTCTTTTGTTTTCACGTTACTTTTTACCTCCCAATATATCCTTCCATTCTGTTCTCATTCCAATAGAAGCATCCCTTAGAATAATAAAAATTTAAAAGAAAGGGATTGGAATGGGGAAAATGCAGCTGAACAAAACTAACCAACCCACCAATTAAATCCAATGGAATAGGCTAGTTTCCACAGCCACTATAAGGCAGAGAAGTATATTCTCACACCTCTTCTTGGGGACCAGACTTAGCCATAATAATTTGCCCATGTTTGGGCATTTTTGCTGTTGGTGTGGTTATTCTTTCCATTTGCAGTATTGTAGTCATTATGTATGCTTTCCCTAGATCGGTTTACTTTACTTTGGTTTGATTCATAAAAGCCTTCCCTGGCTTCTTTAGGCTATTCTTCTTTTTCATGTTTTCTTAAAGCTTGACAATATTCCCTCATATTGCTATAGCCCAATTTCTTTAGTCATTTAGTTATTCCCCAAACCACAGGCAATTACTTTGAGGTTCTTTGCTATAACCAAAAAAAATATTGAAATAAATACTATAATGTATATTGAAGCATTCATCCTATCTTTGATTTTCCTGTAGTGTACATGTAAAAGTAAAATCTCCAAGCACAAGGTGCGCCCATTTTAGTCATTTTAAAAGCTTAATTCCAATGTGCTTTCTAGAATGGCCAGACCAATTCAGAGTTCTATCAACCATCCATTAGTGTGCCTATTTTTCCTCAACCTCGTCAACAAGGACCATTCTCATCCTGTGTCAGCTTTGCTACTTTGCTGAGTAGATAATGAAATCTTGGGGTTGTTTTGATTTGCAGATTAGTGGTTAATAGTTTGCAATTCCCTAAAGAACTATATGTTCATCCACTTTTACCACTTACCTAATGGACAATAACTTTCAACAGAGAGTGTTATTCTTGTAGCAAACTTGGCCATTGACTTCAAGTTCTGTTATTGATAATTAGAATTTGTGAATTGCAAATAAAAATGATTTACATGCGCACATAAATAGTTTAATTGATAAATCTGGAGTAGACATTCCTAATCATGTAATTGTTTAAAAGGTGATAACAATGAAGTCTCCATTTGTCAAATAAAAGTATGGCATTTTAATTTATGTTTTTAGAAGATTTAATTAACCAAGTTCTAGTAAGCTGGACAGAAACAGATTGTAGCTTTCACCAGTGGTGGAATTTTTTTTCCTCCAAAGATTCATTCTTTTAAAGGGTTAATATGCTTTCTTTATGGTAACAAATCAAAATCAAAATCAAAAAATAATAAGACAGCTGGAAGCTGATATGAGATTGACACATTAGTATGTAATTTTCATGAAACTGTTTCTCTGACATCAACCTGGATTGATGCTCTCTCTGTGATCTCAAAAAAAAACTGACTCATAGAATGTCATGGCTGGAAGGGATCTCAGACTTTATCCAGTCAAAATTTTATGTGAATAGCAATTTTCCACAGGTGTTCATTTACTGCTTCTTTTTCTTTTTTTTCCTTATCAAAGAGAATGATTTTTTAATTATAAAAATGGAGCAAAAGTAGCTCATAGTCAGTTGATATCCAAGACAATTAGGAATATAACAAAAAGGTAATGATTCTTTTTTGTTCTCTATGCATTCAAGTTGGCAAACCTAGAAGAAATGCTGTCTGAGATTCTTCCCAGCTCTTTAGTTAAATGAGTTGGGATTCAAGGGAATCCCCAAACCAAAAATTCAAGAGAGTTGGCTGACATCTTAGAAGTCAATCAACAAGCATTTATTAAGCAACTTCTGTATGCTAGGTGCTGTGCTGGGTGCTGAGTGGGGGGAGAGACTACAAAACCAAACATGAAATAGTCTCTGCCTCTGAGTTTACATTCCAATGGGAGAAAGAATATATATATATATATATATATATATATATAATATAATATATATATAATTATTTGTATCTCCCAGAGCCAAATACCTAGTGTATATGAGTTGTTTAATAAATGTTTGTTGATTGACTGAAGTATATTCATGAGTATGACTCCCAATATAGGAGGGACCCCTTCTTCAACAATTTTAATGCTTGAAATCCAACTCTTTGTCCAGGCATTTAAATCCTAACCTATGTTTAGAATTCAATTCAATGAGCAAACATTTATTAAATCCTTCCTATGTACCAAGCAGAAAATCAAAATGGTGCCCGACATGAAGGTTTTCTACTGTTTGGATATATATATACAATAAAACCAGGAAGGGCTTCGTGTAGGAAGTGCTACCTGCGACACAGATGTGTTACCATGTACGTGTGGAGCATTTTCCCTCAGTTTTCTTTCAAATATGCTTTGTTAACCAAGAATGACATAAAATTTGTTTGGCAAAACATTTCACTTCTATTTGTGGCATAAAATATTTATCACAGGGGATAAGAAATGGAATGAAATGAGTACAAATTCAGCAAGACGCAGGTTTTAATCCTGAATTACACACAAACTGTGTGACCCTGGCCAAGCCAATCTCTCTGGGCTTCCATTTTTTAAATCTGTAAAACAAAGAACCTCTAAGTCCATTCCAACTTGAAATCTATATCCTAGGATGTTATAAACTCAGTTTGGGGTGCTGGGGATAGAGATAAATAAAAAACAGGGTTTACATTCTCCTGGAGAAAATAATATGTAAAAACAGCCTTTGAAAAGGAGGAGGGAGATAGCAGTAACAAACCATGAGGGGTAGGAGAGGGAGGGTATGGATTAGGGCCTCCTGTGAGCCTGAAGAAAGCCAGGAATTCTAAGAGTCTGAAGTGAGGAGGATTCTAATCTAAGAAAATGTTATTTTTTTCTTAAGACTTTCTCAGGAGGAGCAGATCCTTTATCTTGAGTTAATTTCTGGTTATAACAAATCTGTTACCACCTTAGCTCTAGATATATTTTTAACTGCTCTGCTCCTATGGGGAAAAATGAGTTCTTGTGATTACAGATTACAAAGTGTCCCTCCAGCCTCTTCTTAAATGGACACCCAAAAGGCAGATTTACAATTTTCTGCCAAACATAAGTGCTACAAAATAAACACAGGGGTACATATCTCGTTGCTAAGAGACCAGCCCTTAAAAATGACCATCAGCACTAAAGAAGGACATCCAGAATGCTTCTATTTACTGTTGGACTTTTGCTGTTAGTTTGTTTTTCTTTTCCTCCTCCCCTTGCCTTTTAATTTTATCTGTCTTTGTTCCCACGTCTCCAACATTTCTAAGTTTGCTCCGCCATCACGACTAACTGAGCCTTCCCTCACGACAAAAGAAAAACAAGTTAAGCAAAAGCATACCACACATCAGCCACATTTGGCAACATAAACAATATTCCACACCCATAACCCCCCTCCTCTCCAGTGCCCTGGAGAAGTAAATGACTTTCCTCATGTCTGCTCCCAAGCCAAGGCTAGCATCATCATGGTTTCTCAACTCCCAAATTCAATCCGTTGCTATTTTACTTTCACATCTTTGGAATCCCCATCTTCTCTCCTTTGGAAAATGGCCATCACACTGGTGCAAAGTGCTGCTCCTCTGTGGGTGTCTGCCTTCATAATTCCTAGAGGGATCTCTCCAAAGCTGACATCCAACCATGGCAGCCCCTTTATTCACTAAGTAGCAATGGCTCCCTACTACTCTTAGAATCAAATATAAAATCCTCTATTTGGTATTCAAAGACCTTCACAAGCTGCCCTCCTTTTAGCTTCCTAGTCCTTTTGTACCTTGCTTCTTCCTATTCTTACACTCCTACTTGTCATGATACACCTGAATTTCAATCCTTCATGCTCTTCTTTACATCAGACAGCCTATCTCGAGACTCCAGACGCTATGTCAGAAATGCTCTCCTTCTTCTTTGGGTTTTTTGTTTTTTGCTTTGTTTTGTTTTTTTGGTTTCCCTGACTTTCTTTAAGGTTGGTCTAAAATCTTCCCTTGTGTAGAAAGCTTTTCCTTCATGTCAATGCCCTTCCTCAGTTCCTTATTTCCCATTTATCCTACGTTAATCTTGTTTGTCTAAAATTATTTTAGTTTTGTTCCCCCATTAGTTCTAGTTTCTTGTGAATAGGAACTATCTGATGCTTTCCTTATATCCCCAGGACTTTGTCCATGACCTGGCACATAGTAGGTACTTAATCAATGCCTGTTGACTGACCATAACTGCAAAGCACACAACTTTGATTTGCTTTACCTAATGGTTGTCATTGGGTATGTAGTTTTCTTGACATCATGACATCATCTACTTCCCTCTGTATGAATTGATTTTTTCTAAATGTTTTATTGGCAGTGAGGATGCAGTTGGGAGATTCCTACTAGAATGTCTTCCATGTGTCCTCCAAGCTCTGTCTTTAGAAAAAGTAACTTCTTCCTCTCCAGGTCTCACTCAGTTTTTTCCTCTGTCAAAAGAGGGAATTCAGTGGCTCCATGTGTCTCCAAGTCTGGGCTCCTATGACCCTGTGCCCCATATAAAAACTTAAGAAGACTGACTCTATTTTTCGGCTGGGTGCAGCTGCCCTCCTGATTTCTTAGGCAAACAAGCCAGCAGAGTTAGAAGGTCCCTAATTGCAGTAGCCACGAAGAGCTTTTTCATCTAAGTCCCAAGACAAGTGTCTCCAACAGGTGACCCCTTTAAAAAGTCCCAAGGAATGTTGGTCCATCTTTGACTAAGTGGGGCAGGCTTTATATGGATTGACTTCCAGGCTGGGAGGCTTTGATCCACCTTTAAAAGACCGGGGCTGTGGACCAGCCCAGAGAGCAGCTGCATCCAAAGTTCCCAGGGCTCAGATTTGTTTTTGGTCTGGGCAATCAAACCCTGTACTGGAGGGTGTTGTCAAAATGTGACATCTCTTTAGGAATTGCCTAGAAGTCAAGTGAAAGTTCTCCTTTAGGGTGGGAGAGAAGGGGAGCAAGGGAGGAGGGCAGGAAAAAGAAATGGGGGAGGAAGGGAGGGGATGAAAGGAAAGAGAAAAGAAAGAGAGTGAAGAGAAGAGACAGAAAAGGCAGAAAGGGGAAGAAAGGGAAAGTGAGCAGAGAAACAAAAAGTTATCACTTAGTGGATAAAGGCTAAGAGAGCAAGAGTTTTGTTTGTTTGTATTTTGCTTAAGTTCTAACCAAGCTTGAACCCAGAAATGCTTGATTCAGATTTGTAGCAAGAAATCTGGGAACAAAGCATGGTTTGGCCAAGCCTTCTATTAGGTGGCATTCTACTTGTATCTCTTAGCAATCATATCTGCCTTTTGTATCCCGCTTTCTTCATATGTGATATCTGAATTAAGGCTGACAACAACCCCTCGGGTGGGCTAGCCTGGGCTCTTATTATTTCTGCTTTACAGATGGGGAAACTAGACCTGAGTCACATGGATTGTAAGTGGCCATGTGGGAATTTTGGCTTCAGATCCTTTCATTCTAACTCCAGTTCTCTCTAACTCCATTGCAACCAGTCACTTCCAAGTGACAGTCACTTCCTCATAGTTACATGTCCAGTAAGTGTCAGAAGTGTGAATTGAGATCTGCCCTGTCTTAAAATCTAATGGCTTTCCATCATGTGGGAGCGATTAGTCTATTCTTCTAAAGACTCTGGACACACCAGAATTTCCTATTCTCTTATTGGAATAATTGGGTTTCAGATGAGTTCAAATCCCAGGTCACTCATGTGAGCACGGTGAGATCACATGGAGGCATTTTCCAGAGGCGGAACCCAAGTGGGGCAACAATGGAGTTCCTGACCAGTGACCTGCAGGACCAACAATAGATGCAGCTTCCTGGGGGTAATTTCATCCATCAGCTATACTATTTTAAGTGTGGACACTTAATAGAAACTGCTTTAATTTTGATCCCACTTCCCCCAGGGACCAAGGATAGCCCGAGGAGAATGTGCCTCTAAGTGTTGAGGAAAGGGAAACTTTTCTGTTCTGGCTAGATCTTTACAATAAGTATCCCTTTATAAAAATCTAATTGACATTAATTAGTTAAATGATGCAGAGACACAGATCTGTTGACAATGGGTGGAACATAACAGAATGGGCTGACCACAGAACTGAGACCTGAATGGGTTCAATAACTTGAGCCAATGGCATTAAAGAAAGATACCCCATAACTCCTCAGGGATACTCCTAGAACCTCAAGAGAGAGAGGCAACCTTGCATGGAGACCAATTTGTTAGTGAGCCTGGGAGTTGGCATAAGGATACTCAGAGCTTACAAGGGTTACCTAAATAAGTTAAACTATAATAATAATAATAATATTAGATCAGGAGCATGGTGGAATAGAGTGCCTTACAAAGATGACCTGCATTCAAATCCTGCCTCAGACTCTTATTAGTTGTGTGATTCTGGAGGAATCACTTAAGCTCTATGATTTAATTTCCTCACATGTAAAGTGAGAGAGGATTGGACTAGACTTTCAGCTCTGGCTCTATATATCCCAGGAACCTGCAAGGCTCTCAGTGCCTTAGGCAAGTCTCTAAGACTGTCCGTTAAGGACAAGTTGCTAATCTCTATGAGTAGAGGGGGAAAAAAATTAAGAGCACCTTCAGTTCAGGGTTGTTGTGAGATCAAAGGAAGATGTATAAAACACTTTGCAAACCATATAAAGCAGATCAAAATGGGAGCTGGAATTTTTATTGCTCTGCCAAAGTCAGGAAGATTGGTGAAGAGGATTTTACAACTCAAGCTTTTTATAGAATTGTGTAGTCATCACCCTAGCATGTCCTGGAAGCCCTCAGGAAGCCACACAAAATAATCTCCAGATGACCTTACCAAAGATTAATTTTTCAAGCATCAAAATAGTAATAAAATGAATCAAATAGTCAATAGATTTTTATCACTCTCTCTTCCTTTCTCATCACCTTCATGTTGATTTTGTTTTTTAAAAGTCAAACTCGTTGATGGAATTAACTGGTTAATATAGTTGTCTTCAATATGGCTTCTAGAAAAGGTAGCATGGTGGAGTGAGCCTCAGAAAGGCTTATGGGAACACCCTCAGGCAAGTTCTCCATGCCTCTGTTTCTTTGTGTGCAGAATGGGATAATTTTGAGGCTCAGTTTAGTATCTTGAAAGTGCCACATAAATGTCAGCTATTACTGTATTAATTGGATGAATCATTTAGTTACTCTGGGCTTCAATTTCCGCATCTTTAAAATGAGAGGTTGGCTCTAAGATACCTCTTATCTCGAAATTGATGGCACTAGATTCATTGGTTTGCTTACTTATTTTGAAAACAAGTATTTATTTTGAACTTCCCTTTAAATAACCACAGTCAAACTACATTTACAATAACAACTCTTAAAGCTTGCTTTCTTAGACATGACGTCAAGTACCAATGATATGCATGCCCAAGGCCACATGTATGCTTTCTATGTGTGATTCTGCTGGTGTTCTCTGTGTACGAACTCATTCTTCACAGTACTGAGGTGTGTAACACTTATAGAACCCATTGTTTTCCAAACCACTTTATACCATTGCCTCGTTTGTTCCTTCCAATAACTTTGTGACATGTGTGCTATCGTTATTATGATTTTACTCATCAGGAAACTGAGGCTAGAAGGTTCAAGAGATATCCAAAGTCCTGCAGGTAGTAAGCACATGAGACAGGCTTTGAACTCAGTCCTCCTGAAGATAAATCCAAATCACTTCTCACTAATTGACTAATTGTCAAATAAGTATCTTATTCAAGGGAAAATGTGACTCAAGTATATGAAGGGAATGTTTTATAGTTACTGTTCATACTGTATCATCTCAGTAAATGCTTTGTCTTTGAGCTAATTGTATCTACTGATTCCTAAGGGAAAATACACTAATGGGGGCTTGGAGTTATTTTCGTTGTCATTTCATTTGCATCTAACTCTTTGTGACCCCATTTGGGGTTTGTTTGGAAGACACTCGAGTAGTTTGCTACTTCCTTCTCCGGCTTATTTTACAGATGAGGAAACTGAGGCAAATAGGGTTAAGTGACTTGCTCAAGGTCACACAGCTAATAAGTAGTATCTGAGGCTAGATCTAAATTCAAGAAGGGGAGTATTCATGACTGTAAGCCTGGTGCTCTATCCCCTGAACCATCTAGCTCTCCCTTATGAGCTATTGTGTTAGTAGTAATTGTTTTGGGATTAGAGTTGTGGTTTTAGTACTCACCTGGAACCCAAGGAAGTAGCTTCCCTTTGAGAACCCAACCTGTAATCCTTAGATACTAAATTACAGAAGTAGCCTGGAGGGACACCATACTTATAGCAAAGAAAAAAAAAAGATGAAAGCAGCAAAACAAACCAACACATCAACTGAGCTTGACACCTTATACAATGTTCCTCAGCCTCAATTTCCCTCTTTACAAAAAAAAAAAAAAAAAAAAAAAGAGGAAGAAAGTTTTCTCCTTTCTTTTTCTAGACTAGTTAAATTAATTGCACAATATGTATGTTTTTGCTTCTGTTCTTTCCATTTATGTTTTTGTAGTTTTTGTGTATGTATTTTTCTGGATTTCCTTACTTTACCCTCTAAAGTTTCTCTGAATTCTTCATAGTCATTGTTTCTTCCAGCTTGGCAACATTGTGCCTTCAGATTGCTTTCCCATCTCCTAAGTGAATGGCCAAATATTTTGTTTCAAGTTCATTGCTACCCCCCAAAAATCACTTCTATGAATGTCTTGATGAACTTGCTGCTTTTGATTTCTGGGGGGAATATGGCCACAAGTTCTCCATTCCATCTCAATTGAAGAAAGATGATGGATAAAGGCTAACATGGCATCATGTTCTCAGGATTGCTGTGGCAGGTGACAACTAACAGGAGTAAAATGGCTTAGATTTTAGCATTAGATCTGAGACAGGGTGTGACACAGTGGATTGAGAGCCAACCTGGAAGCCAGGAAGACCTGGATTCAGTTCTTTCTTCGGATACATCTTGGATGATTGGCTGGGTGGCCCTAGACACTTCATCTAACTCTAAGACAATAAATTGTAGACAAGGTGCTAATATGCCTTAGTGATAAGAGTTTCCTGACCTGGGAGTTCCCAGTACCAATGACATCACTTGTACAGACTCTATTCTACTAGATATCCATTTCTTAGGGGATCAAGGCCTTTAGGCAAGATCATTTGCAGATGGCCTTGAGTTTTTCAGTGTAAGCCTTTAGGTTCAGATACATGGAAGGACAGAGGCAGTCCCCTCCCTGGTTTGGAAATTTATTTCTATTTTTCTTTTCATTCTGTTGCAATAATGAGCCTTTTAGCCCATGGCCCCTTCCCCAGTGCCATTCAGTGCCAGCTCCTCCCAACTTGGAAGTCCCATGAATATTCTGGAACAATACAGATGACAGCTTTGTAAGATGCAACTTGGATGAACTATCTCCCCCAATGAGTGACATCAGTGTAATCTATCTGAATCCCCCCAACGATAAGTCATGTCAGCCCTGTTCTCCTAACTTTATAAGACTGTAGGACCCTAATCAATCTCACAGTCATGTTTTTAATCCAAAATCTTTAACCTTGCCCATTTACAATGTCATGCCTGGAAGCTTGCCTAGCAAGCCAGACTCATTTCCTTTCTTCGAGATTGTCCTTAATAATTTCTGTACTTGCTGACTCATAAACAACATGATTGTCAGGGACGGGTTGACTTCTCTCAAATGACTTTCTTTTAGAGATTATTATTTGCATTATGTAGGACCTGGAGAAATAAAAATAAAATGTCTCACAAATACAATTACTCAGGAACACTTTACCAAACGACAACAAGAGATGTGTTTCTTGGGAGATAGCCTGGCTGAAGTGCAAGATTTTAAGAAGTCAGAAAAACATGAATTCAAATACTGCCTTTGGTATTTATGGGTTATATGACCCTGGACATGTAACTTGATCTCTCTGAGCCAATTTCTAATTTCCACATGTGTAGTACTTCTCTTTCAGGCTTTTGGTGAAGCCAAAATGAAGTGATGGGTATCAAGTGTTTTCTAGACCTTCAGGCTCCCTATAAATGTCATTCATTAATATTATTGTCATTTCCACTCAGAACATGGAGAGACCATGACAGGGGAAATGGACACTTCTAACCATTGGGGATTTTGTGAAGCTTTGATATAAACCACATTTCATAAACCACATCAGTCAGATAATCACTTTTATTAAGCATCCACTATGTTCCCAGCACCATCCTAGGCACTGAGAATATAATGAGACAGGACAACCTATCAAGGATACAACTCCCAAAAAGGGAAATAGAAAGGGAATATGTGCAAAGTGAATGCTGGATAATCTCAGCAGGTTTGATCAGGAAAAGGGGGTCCCCTTAGCAGAAGTGGGAAAGTCAGAAAAAGGTGGGGATGAGACTAGGGGAGATATGGAGCTGTTTTGTCTTTAGAATGTTAACTAATTAGAATTGGGGGGATCTCAGAGGGCTTCCTCTTTGAGATTCAGAGACATAGAAGTGAAGAGCTGACAGGATACCCAGAGGCCATCTAGTCCAAATGAAAGGCACCCCATCATCCAACCTCTTCTTGAAGACCTCCAGGGACAGAGAACTCAGTACTTTACAAATGAGGACACGGAGGCCAGGAGAAGTTGACCTTTCCCCTGTATCCCTGTTAGACTGAATGAAAAGTAACCAAGGTGCTGTGTCTCCAGAGCATGTTATTTCCTTCTCTGCCTGGTTTATATTAATTAGCCAATGTTAATATCCAATAGGCAGTTCATAAAATAGGATTATTCAGATATCAGAGTCGTCCATGTAGAGATGACGCTCGAATCCTTGGCAGCTGATGGTGTCTCCAAGCCAGGACATGGAGACAGAGCAGAGCTTTAGGAGATAGAGAAGGGCAAGGCCCATGCCAGCTTTTAGACACTCACATTTCTAAATGATTCATTTGAAAGGAGTGCTTGATGGGAAAAGATGCTCTTCATGGGCTCGGGTCCTGTGGGGTGGACCAGGTTGTGGGCAAGTTCCCTGTCCTGGGCGAGAGTTCAGGCAGCAAGAGCAGGGCATCCTCTACCTCCTTCAAGCTCAGGGAACCCACCCTATCAGTCCTGCCCGGCTTAGCAAAGCAAGAGAACGTTCTGCAGCCTGTAGGTGTGGAAGGGAGGAAGGCTAATGAGAAAAGGAATGATTGTGACAGGCAATTATGTCGCCTACGTGAACAGCTTAATTTTCTAAATTAGCCACTTTGATAATTATGACATCTCATTTGTCTTTTCATTCCAGGAGCTGGGAAGTTTACCTTTTATTTTTTCCAATCAGATAAGAGGCTTTGATAAAGCCAAGGGTCTATTATGTGTCTGAAAAAAGTCCTGATTCAGGCTGTGAGGCCTGAGCCAAGGCCCTCCCCTGGCCCCAGAGCCCTCCAGGCTGGGCTTTCACTGCCTGTTTGCCCAGGCCTGGGACACAAGGGTTTGCTGAGCAAATTAATAGTGTAAACAAGGCTGAACTGGGCCCGTTTAGCCTCCTTTCGAGGGAAGGCAAACAAACTGTTGTCAAGTGGCCTTTCAATCACTCCATAAGCAGCAGCCCCTTTGCATACAGACAATGTGCTAATTACAAGCTGGTCTTATGGATTCATTAACGGTACTTCCCAGAGACCCCCTATTTTTGTTTGGTTTTGTTCTGGTTTTGTTGTCTGCAGTTTTGACTTGGGAAATTGTATACAAAAAAATGTAAAAGAAAAACAGAGAATTTAGGAAGCTGAAATTGAAAAATGGAATATTTTTAGGGAAAAAAAGATACTTTAAATGAATTGGTTTATTATGGAAATCTGCCCCCCGCATTCCAGTTCCTGATCTCCCCAGTGGTGATGACCAGGAATGAGGGGACTGACAGCTAATAAGCTCTGAAAGCAGCTGATTCCTTTCCACCTGCCCCACATTTAGGGGGCCTCCCCAACCGGCACGTCGGCTGGTGTTCCTGTGAACAGGATGGCATCCCTATCCCTCTCCCAATTACAATTCTTACCACAATCCTGATTTAACTGGTTGTCTGGGGACAACAAAGCTCCAGAGCTTTCTTTCTTGAAACTGTGTGTATGTCCTTGTATTCTGATAGAGCAGGGATCAGAGAGGCAGCATTGTGTAAAAAGGCTTCTCTTCAGGGGCCCTGAGTTCAGATCTCACTGACAAAAGCTACCTAGTCACTAAATCTTTCTGAGCCTCATTTTCTTCAGTAAAGTTAGTGAGTTGGATGTGATCTTTAGGGACCCTGTTAGATCTAGATCTAAATGACTGGGGCATGAATAATTTCTGGATTCAGAAAGACTTGCCTATGATACTTATTGGCTATGTGTCTTTGGATAAAAATCATTTCAGTCTCAGTTTGTTCTCCTGTAAAATGGGAACTATAAGAGTATTAGCCTTCCAGCATTGTAGTGAGGATTGGATGGATACCATATAAAGCTGTTTGTGAAATGGCCATATATGTGCCTGGGATACTATGGGTGCCAGACCAAAAAAAAAAAAAAAAAAGATTGCAATAGATCACATGAGTGGTCAACATTCTCCATTGGTTCCAGGGCTTGATCTTGCCACTGAAGAGGTAGATGCTGTTATAAATAAGAGTCCTGGTGGTGAGCTCAACAGCAGGAGGCTGTTAGTGATTCCCTGGGAGCTGTCCATGGCTCTGACATGAACCGGGCCACTTACTTTCCTGCTCTCTCATGTGTAACTGGAATCTGAGGAGAACTAGCTGACCCTTTTGTCTCGATCAGTCTTTTCCTAAGCCAGGGCCTTGTTGACTTGCCTTAGCCTAGCTCTAGTCCGAAGGGCCTTTTCTGTGCGAATTTCTACCGTAGAAACAGAACACAGTGAGAGACCAAGCAAACTCTGTCATTTAGCACTTTTTATTTGCTCAAACCCAAATTTAGCCCCCATTTAAGGAGATACCTTTCCTAAAGTGCATAAACTTTTACAATAGTTCAATTTCTTTGTTTTTTGCACGCTAAGATTTAATTATTTTCCTTGAAGTCCAGGTTTATAATCTGTGTGGGAGCTCTCCAAGGGCTTATCATCTCTGTTTTATAGCCAGAATCAGTCAGCTGACCAATTGGACAACATTGATTGAGCATCTTTTAAGCACCAGGCTCTGTGCTAGAATTTGGGAATAACAACAACAACAACAACAAAAAAAAACAAACATGCAGTCCCTGGTTTGCAGGCATTTACATCTCTCAGGGAAGCCATGTGAACAGATGCCAGTATATATGACCCAAGTAAAGTCAGATACAAGGTTGGAGCCTCAGTTTCTCCCCAATGCACATTTGGGAGTGCCTGTATCCCCCCACTGGGGCAGCCAGGCAGAGTAGAAAGGATGCTGAGTGTAAAGGTAGAGACCCAGGGCTGAAATGCAGACTCTGCTATTTCTCTGATCTTGGGTTTCCATTGTTACTCTGTAAAAGTAAAAGTAAAAAGCTTCTATTCTGCAAATCTACAGACTCTCTCTTTGGTTACCTTGAAATTCAGAGCTTTTCTTTTCTTTTTTTTTACCAAATTTGAAAGAATTCTACATTTTCAAGTCACACAATGCTCCCCGACAAAACATATGTATAGGAAAATAATGAATCCTCGATGAGAGGATTTCTACAATAAACAATAAAAAGAGATCAGCGTTCCTGTCCAAGCTAGGGATTGTAAAGGATCACCAGAAGAGAAATGATCGTCAGTGGAGAAATTCTTCCTGAGAGTCACATATTGAGTCCTGGAGAGCCAAGACCATTTTCATAGACTCCAAATGTAGTTTAAATGGAAGAGAGCCAAGAAGCTCCTGATGAGCATAAGAGTCCACCAGAGAGGAGAGTGTGCTCATGCTCGCTCTCGCACACATACGCACACATGCCAGCTGTAAAGGTATTTGCCAGAAACATTTTCTGGAGCTGGCCATCTGGGTCCTGCAGCCATCAATCAGGCCTCCAGCACGACTACAGCTGTTGACTTCTGCTCTTGGAAGGGGCCGAGCAGGAGAAAATGAAAGAGAATAAGATGAGACTTGAGCCCCAGTAACAGCTGGAAGCATTAGCACAATCTCATTCAGGCCTCGATTAGTTTGTGATGACTTTGAGATTATGAAAAGTTCAAGATGTGCACTTCAGAATGATTACATGGACATTCCATTGATTTTATTATTTATAAAGCCCTGGGAATCGACAGGGCAATTTAAAGCATTTTTTAAAAGACAAGGACCCACTCCCAGAAGGCTTAGGGCTTGAACCAATATGTGGGTGGTGAAGGCACAAACTGGTATTAAAATCGACTGCTGTCTACTACTCTCCATCCCGCTTCTGTCCCCTTGGTGCTCATTTCCTTGCCTCGGCTTATACCCTTTAGCAGAGCTTGGAATAGATTCTCCCTCTTCTCCCTTGCTGCCGCCTGCAAGTATTTAAAGATCCTTGTTGTGGAAAAAGAGAGGTCTGTTTTGCTTCATTGTGCAGAACAGAACTCAGAGCCAAGAGTGCCGATTTAGCCGGGACCATCAACTCCACCTCCTTCCTCCGGTCCCTTGACTTTGAGAAGCCATCTTGCAGCCCATCTCATTGGGATTTAGGCCTTTACATCCCTTCCCAGCCCATCTCTCCACACAGGTCTTCCAGCCCAAATCACCTCTTTTCTGTTTCCCAGTTCCTCTTGAGGTGTACTCTTCTCTCTATTATAGTGGAAACTCCTTGAGGAAAGGATGGTCTAGTGGACTTGGATATGAACTCCCAGAACTCGGCACAAGGTCCACAATGCAGTGAGTGCTTGATAGATATTCTCTCTGTGATATGGGATTGCCAGTAAGTGCAGCTCTTAGGGGTGTGTGGAGAGGCTCCCAGGATGGGATTCTGGTGTATACATTGACGTATACTGGGACATTTCAAAGACATTCAGGCCTGCTTACCCCAAGGAAAAGAAAAGCTTCTTTAGTTGGCTCTGGAGTCAAAATGAGAGTACATTCAAAGTGTGTTAGTCAGTCTGGGATTGTCTATCTTTTGGGCAGACTCCTCATGACATAGAAAGATGAGGGTGGGAGTGAGCTGACGAGTTCTTGGGACCTCGCTCCCCATCCAAGAACTGCACGTGACTTGCATCATCTCTGTGTGTTCTTTTTGTTTTGAGGGGATCAGAGATGGTTTTGGCCTCATGAGCTTTGGGAAGTAAGAGGAATGAGACAAATCAGGTCTGAAAATGGGTTTTTCCAGCCAGTCCCTCCAGAATAGAATTCTTGAATGAGGACCAGGATGAAGGTGACTGAGAAAGAAACTCTTCAAGTAGCAATGCCATATTCAAATGAATTTGACTGGGCCAGAGCCATAAAGAAACTGTGTTGGTCTTACATAAATCTACAGAGAAGAGTGTGCCCCTGGGTGTGGGGGCTCGTACTTCTCTTCATATTATATCTGCTTTGGGAAAACTAAACAATATTACCTGGTTAAATGGAATTGGAATGCTAATCACTGATTAAAAGGTGATTAAAAGTGGGAGAAGCAGAATGGGCGCTGGAGCTGATAGCATTAGAGAAAGAAAGGCAAGCCCCTCAGGAGTACCCCTAGAAGCCTGAGGAAGAGAAGCTTCTGGTCTTTCTTTGAAAGATTGAGTCCAGAGAAATTAATATTTATGTATGTATATATGTGTGTGTATTTATATAAACACACATATATGTATATATACATATATATATATTTCTATCTGGCTATTATTTCTCTATAGCTACTCTACATCATCTAGTAACATTTGCCAAATTTCTATTTATTTGTTATCTTTTTATTATCTATCTAAACATCTATTATCTATCATTTTTATCTACCTATCTGTCTGTCTACCTAGTTATCTACCCATCCATCTGTCCTTCTATCTATATCTCTATCTATCCATCTATCCATGTATCTGTTTATCTACCTGTCCACCTATCTGTTTGTCCATCTGCCCATCTACCTCTCTATCTGTCCATCTATCCTATTCTATCTATCTATCTTTCTATCCAGGTTGAAATTTGTAATTGGGAAACATCTAAGTGTCTAGTCCTTAATAATCACTTAAAATGTTCTATGTGCTTATCCATCCATCTATTTATCCATCTATCATCTATCTATCTATCCATGTGTCTAACACTTACGTAAATGTCTATCTATCTTCTCCCCCCCCCGTTGAAATTTGTAATACCTAACTGCATCTAGTTCATAATAATCACTTAAAACGTTCCAACTGCTTATCCATCCATTTATTTATTCATCTATCTATCCATGCGTCTACCATTTATCTGCCTATCTATCTGACCATCTGTCTATCACTTTTGTAAATGTCTATCTTCTATCTCCCTCTCCCTGACTCCCTTTCTTTCCTTCCTTCCCTCTCTTCCTCCTCCCCTTCCTCTTTCTCTCTGTCTCTCTCTCTTTCTTTCTGTTGAAATTTGTAACACCCAACAGTATATTCTATAATAATCACTTAAAATGCTCCATCTACTTATCATCCATTTATTTATCCATCCATCCATCCATCTATCTATCTAGAGTCAGCTAGGTGGTACAATGAATAGAATACTTGGCCCAGAGTCAGTAAGATTCATCTTCTTGAGTTCAAATCTGGACTCAGACACATCCTAAGGCAAATTGCTTTACCTCAATTTCCTCATTTGTAAAATAATCTGGAAAAAGAAATGACAAACCACTTCAGTATCTTTGCCAAGAAAACCCCAAGTGGGGTCATGAAGACTCAGACACAACCAAAATGACCTACCAACAGAAACATCTAGCTACCTAACAGAGAGCAGCCTCAAAGTGTTAGAGGCATCTGGAAAAAATCAGTTGCTTCTCATTTCTCATTGGACAACAAAGGCTGACTAGCCACTTGTCATGTGTGATGTCCAGTGGATTTTTGTCCAGATATGGATTGGACTAGGTGGTTTCATCTGCCAAGATTCTGTGTTCTGTGAATATGTTGAAGTCCTCCCTTCAGCTTGGGTCAGATGCCATCTCTTCTAGGAAGTCTTTCTGCATCCCTCCCTGCCTCAGAATAAGTTATTTCTCAACTTGGAACTACTCATAGCTCTTCATCTGATTCTTTCCATCTCCTGCTTGACTGTATTTTATATCTTATTTATTTGTGTATGTGTGGCAGCCCCCTGATGAAGATGTAAGTTCCTTGAGAGAAGAGACAATGTCAGTGTTTTGAATATACATCTCACAGAGAAAAAGCCTCACAAGGATGTGGTGTATGATCAGGATCGTCTATTCAGCAACAAATTTACCCTAATTCTTTTGACACATGAGAGAATCTGTGAAAGTACTAAATGTGCCAATAAATTGATGGAAGAATGGAGAAGAACCATAAAATATGAAGAGATCTCCTCTCCTTGATCTGAGATCTTTTCTTCAGTAAAATCAGAGACAAAGCACCTGAAAAACCAGGCCCATTGAGAGCTGAGATGTGTTAGCCCTGTGTTATTAGAGGCAATTAGGAAGAGATCTGGCCTTTGGAAAGAATACTGGATTTGCAATCATGTAGTAATTTCCACTGTGAGAATTTGGACAAAAGCTTTAGCATTTCTAGTTCTCAGTTTCTTCATTTATTAAATGGATAAAAAAATATTTCATAGCATCATGGAATCTCGAGATTGTTAGCGACCTAAAAGGCCATTAAATCCATCCTGTAGTTGAATGTAAATCTTTTCTATAACATATCCAGCAATTGCTCATCCAGTTTTTTTTCCTGAATACATTTGAGGAGGGGGAACCCCATTGCCCATAACACTTTAGAATGACTCTGGTTTTACATACAGCCTACGTTTTCCTCAATTTAATTTTTTATCCATTTCTCTTGATTCTGTTATCTGGGGACAACAGAATAAGCCTGAGCCTTTTCCTATGTGACAGCCTTTCAAATATGGAAATAGCCATCATCTTCCCTAAGTCTTCTCACCTCTGAGTAAAATACCATCTCCCCTCCACCCCACTTACTTCAAAGTATCCTTAAATGACAGAATGGTAACAATCATTGTCATTAGCATAATGCTATTCCATTTGCAAATTGATTTATACAGTACATACATTAATCAGACAAGCATTTATTAATAACCTACTGTATGCTTGACATTGTGTTAGACTTTGGTGATACACAGACGAAACCAAAGGAGGCTCTGCTTTTCAGGAGCTTACATGCTGGGTCTGACAAAAAACTTGATCTGGAAGCCCTTCACAGTCTTCCTTGGATTTTATCCAGCTCATTTAATGTCCTTGAATAAACTCTGGATCCTGGAACTGAACATAACACTCTAGATATACATGATCAGGATGTAATTCCCCAACACTGCTTCTTTTACTAACCTTTAAGATATCACTCATTTCCTCCCTCTCTCCTTTCTTCCTCTCTTTCTTCCTTTTTCTTCTTTACCTTCCTTCCCCGTCCTCCCTCCTTTCTTCCTTCCTCCTTCACTTATTTCTTTATTTCTTCCTTTCTTATTTTTTCTTTTTCCTTTCTTTTTTCCACTGTTCTTTTCTCCTTTCTTTCCTTCCTCCCTCCTTTCCTCTTTCTACTCTTTCCTTCCTTCCCCCCTCCCTTCCTTCTTTCACCATCGACATTTATGTCCTCAACAGAGTTGCATGATAATTTTCCCTTTCTCTCATGCATCCATGGGCTTTGCATGTGATTCTGTGTAAGGCACTAAACTTGACTTAATGAAGATAGTTCAAATCCTATCTCAGATACTTATTAGTAATCTCTCTGTGGCCAAGTCATCATATTTCTCTAGCTTTGGTTTCCATAATTGTGAAAATGGGGAGAATAACACCAAAAGACTCAAATGTAATAATGTGAGGATATAAAGCACTTTGCAAACCTTGAAGCACTGTATAAATGTCTGTGGTTTGTTGTTTTTGTTGCATCATCATTCTCACTATTATTGTTCCTCTCGTGGCAATTATAATAGACTGCCTCATGTCAGTTATTTATTGGACATCTACTATTGTGTCCTAGTGTAGGCATGAGAGAGCCTGGGTTAAAATCTTAGCCTTGCTGCTTAAAATGAATGGAAAGAACAATAGATTTTCAGTCAGATAAACCAGGTTTAAGCTCCACCCGGGCCATTTACTATCTGTTTGGCCTTAGCCAAGTCATTTACCTTTCTGAGCCTCAGTTTCTATATCTATAAAGTGAGGGGGTTGGACTCAATGATCTCTAAGGTCCCTTGGAGCACTGACAGGCTCAGTGCTTCTAAATGGTTCTCATTTAGTTGGGAAAAGGGAAAACAATTCTGTCGTCTTTTTGTTTGGCTGTATTCTGTAATAAATAATCTGTCAAGTGGAGACATAGAAGTGAAAGACAGGTCTGTTCACTGCTCGGAAGTCCATTTCTTCTTTTGGTGTTCAGGTTTATCAGGGATCTTGTTATTGACCCCACGCATGAGCTGGGATCAGAGAAGGTTCATTCAATAGGGCAGCTTTCAGTGTCTGTGTGTCGAATCTAACCAAAGAGCATGATGAGCAGAGATAACTGCTGGTCGTCATGGATAGTCGCCTATGGAACTCTTCATGTTAAATTAAAAATTGAAAAGACCCTTTGAGCAGCCAGAATGACCTTTCTGTTGGTGTAGTATCTACCATCAGGGCACAAAATTAACCACTTGAGGGCCATTCAACACAGAATGAATCGTGCTGCTCTACTTTTGTGCCTGTGGTGAGTGGAAGGCTGTAGGGGTAGCTCTAATGGGTTACCTTGTCAGCAGCTGCCAGTGACCGGAGCCACAGGCAGTGGTGACTGCAGAGGGAGGGGCTTTTACAAACTCCTTCTGTTTATCTTGGAGCACAAAGTCTGAGCTCTGTACAACTGTCAAGAATATCTACATCCCTCTTTTCATCTCCATGTGTTTCAGGCAGCAGTAATTGCCCAACCAAGGGATATTATATTTGGAACTGGATAGGACCTCAAGGAACACTTGGTCCAACTGCTTTGGGAGGTTTGAGTTTGTGTGTGTATATATATATATGTGTGTGTGTGTGTGTGTGTGTGTGTGTGTATGTGTATGTATATATAATATACATATGTATGTATATGTGTGTATATACACACATACATATACACAAATATATAATGTATGTGTATATACATACTTATATGCATGTATATATACATACAAAATGTATAGCATGAAAATAGAGTATATGCATGTGTATATGTAGAGTGTTTATATATGTGTGTATGTATGCATATGCATATTGTATATACATACATGTATTATGTACATGGCAGTGATTTATAACAAACTATTTGAAATACATACCTTATAGGATTTCCGACTCCTTTTATTTTTGCCTTCTCTCATATATTAATTTGAATGGGGAGATGCAGAAAATTTGGGGGTCTTAAGTAGCCATAGTACCCTAAATTATTAGATCTCCCCACCCCTTTGAGACTTGCTTGAATCAAGATTTTCAAAATAGATGAAGAGATGACAAATGCTAGAGGAGATGTAGAAACATAAGGATACTCATGCATGATTGGTGGAGTTGTAAAGTACTCAAGTCACTTGGAGAACAATTTGAAACTACTCCCAAAAGACTATGAATTGTGCGTTATCTTTTTACTCAGCAAAACTACTGCTAGATGAAAAGAAGGAAGGAAAGAAGGAAGAAAGGAAGGAAGGAAGGAAGGAAGGAAGGAAGGAAGGAAGGAAGGAAGGAAGAATAGGGAGAGAAAAAAAGAAGAGAGAGGGAAGGAGGGGGAGAGAGGGAGGGAGGAAGAAAGGAAGGAAGGAATAAAGGAAGGAATTGAAGTATATAAATATATAATATGTATGTGTAAAGAATATACATATATATTTTATTGCTTTTATGACATGGATGATATGTAAACATGGTATATATGATTTTACATGTATAATTCATACCATATTGTATAGGTAAGGAAGGGAGAGAATTTGGAACTCAATTTTTTAAAAGAATATCACAAATGAATACTTTTTTTTAGAAATGGGTTGAGGGATAATATTGGTTAACAATCAGGAACTTACTGGACTTAAAGCAATTTTTCTAACCCAAAGTCAGATAGAACTTTGGGACAGAGACTTCGATCCTATTAATAGGAAAATGTGAGGTCAAGACAGAATAGTAAAGTCAGTCAAGTAAACAAGCTTTTATTAAGCACCTACTATGTGCTAAGCATTGGACTATGTGCTGGGGATACAAAGAAGGCAAAAACAATTCCTGATCTCAAAGTGCCCATGGTCTAAAGGATGATGCTATATGCATGTAGGCATGTGGGCTCCAGCTGCCTATACCAATTGTGACTCAAGACCAGGCTTTTTCTGATTGACCTCAAAAAACAGAATATGTCAAACTGGGCAGAAGTGGTAGAAAGAAAGAATTTGAGTTGATGTGTAGATTTTCTTCACATGATGATAATAATTATGGAATGGGTGTATGGTAGCCTAGAAATTACCTCTTCCCTGGAGATACTTAAGCTAAGGCTGTATGAGCCTTTGAAAGAATTCAACTGTATGTAAGGCTTGGTGGTACCTTTTCAAGTGGAGATTCTATGATATCCCTTTCCCATCTGCCCATAGAGTTCTCTCCTGCCCTTTGTATAAAGCTCTTACTTAATAAATATATTTCCATTAATTCATTCCTTTTCTTAGCTGCCCCATCATCAAAAGAGCTCTGGGTTGTGGGTTGAGCTCAGGGGAATCATTTTATCCTAGGTCTCAGTTTCCTCATCTGTAGAATGTTCTGAAATCTCTTCCAGCTCTAATTTGCCAATCCAAAGAGCTTATGATTCTTAGATCAGTAATTCAACAAGAATTTATTAAATGCTTGTTATGCACTAGACACTATGCTAAATGTTGAGGAAAACAAAAAAAAAAGTGGAGGGAACTTCAACGGACTGGTTTAAAATGTCAAAAATCCAGAAGCAAAGAGACATGAGAGGAATCAGGGAGAGCATTTTCTCCCTAGATATTTCAGGCACGAAGAGAAAATTAGGTTCTCCTTTTTTATGATCTGACTTCATGATTGAAATTTAATTTAAAAGCTGATTTCTGAGCCTCTAGATTTGTGATACTGCCAGATCTGCACCAAGAATTCTATCTTACTGATTCACTGAGTTTATAATCAAAGCCCCTGATTAAATTTTAGATCTGCTTTCTTTATACATTATTATTGATATACTTGGACATAAATTACATACAACACACACGTTTTACTTATACATGTTTTCTGCAATGAAGAAAGTAGATTGCTAGTTTTATATCTGGAGGTAATTCATAGCTTCTTATTATGGATGTGCAAAAGTTTGGATAAACTCCAAACCTTCTCAAACTCTGAATTCTGAGCTATATAAAGAAAAGAAAACAATAAGAACTTTCATTTGCTTTCATTTGTTTAAAGTTTTCACTCTCAAGTGCTTTCGTCAAGAGATCAGAATTCCCCCAATTGGGGGAATGACCTTCCAGTCACTTATATTTTTCCTTTCTTCTCTACCTCAATTATTGATGCAGTGTGACTCTGCCCTGCCCAGTATTTTTCAAACTTGATATAGGCCATGGATTGCTCTTTTTACCACTTTTCCTTGCCCACATAGTCCAAGAAAGGAGTTTAATTTGAATCTGGGGTTATTCCCAAGGCAACTCTTAGGTCTGGTTCCATGATCATGCTGTCTAGGGATTTTCCCTTTTCCTTGAGAAGTGACTCAACAAAAGTCATAGAAGTAATCAGTAACTAGTTGAAATTTAAACCCGGGTCCTTTGACATAAAACCCAGTTCTTTTCCCACAATGTTCTTTCTGAACAAAATGAAAACTCTAGGAGAACAGAAACATTTTTGTTTTGCTTAATATCTTCAAAGCCCAGCACACACAGGGGCTTAATAAAATGTTGATTAAGCTGAATTGGTCACAATGATGACTTTTTTCAATCAGTCACTCATGAACTTTACTTACTAATGATATTAAATTATTGATAGTTTATATTATATTAATATATAATATTCTATATTATAGGATATTATAGGATGTTATAGCTTACTTGTAAAAACTAGATGAGTATACCATCTTTTAAACCAAAATCTTGGTTCACTTCTTATATATTTATTATTTAAATATATTATGCTATATTAATGGAATAAAAATATATTCCTATGAAACTGCAGGTCTTTGAAGCATTAAGGATATCAGACATGTTCCTGTCCCACCTTACTTATGTCTCCACGGATAAATTGTGTCTGTGTGGATGTGTGTGTATGGGGTAGGCAGTGTCAGGAGGCTGACGTGAGGAAAATCAGGGACAAACAAATCTGTGGTTGGTTCATTCCTGCCTTGGCAGACCTCTGTGCAAAGGTGTCAAAGACACCGTTGTCCCTAAATGTACCACCTTTGGCTGGAAATCCTCTCACTATTTCAATGGTTCCAAAAGGGTTATTTTCTAAAGGAATTATTGATTGCAGCATCCATTTTATGTTTCATATTAGTGTGCTTGCCATGAAATACAGGGGGGTGACCCTTCTGGGGCACGTTTCTGGGTAGACATGGCAAAAATGGCCCAGAATGAACAGGGATGAGTGGGTTGTGATCAGCACCTCTGGAGGGAGACTTCCCATGGGGGAATCACAATTCCATTGGAGTATGGACATATGGCTATCTCAACTGTGTATACGCTTCCACAAATAGACATTTCTCTATCTTAGCATGACTCATGGCCACTATTCTTGCTCTTGGAAGATGTGAGTTCAAATCTCACTTCTGCTACTAGCCACCTAGTCTCTCATTAGACACTCAGCTTTCCCATTGGACCTGTCCAGGGTGCCCGGTAACATTCTTGCCATGTCCATTGTTTGAACTCCTCAAATTCTTCACTGCTGACATCACAAACTGACCCTTCTGATTTCCCAGAAAGCCAAGTGGAAGTTGTAGGCTTGCCAGCTATGCGGAACTTGATGGGAAATGTCCCCCACTCATCCACCTCCCTTCCCCATCTTTTTTTTTATTTTTATAGTTCACCTCTCATCCTCATGTGCAATTGAATGTATCTTCCATAGACTGCCCTTGCCAATTCTTTCTCTGGTAATTATCCTGTTTTGGTCCATGGCGTGGTACCTGCCAACAATCTGAGCCGTGCAGGTGGTGGCTGCCGAGCGCAGCCTGCCTCCCGAGTGCTGATTTGCATGCCCCCCGTGGTGGCAGCCTGATGTGACGGCTCTGACACACGGGGATACAATGAAGACAATAACAGGGGCTGGGCGCCCAAGTGCTTCTGCTATTTAACCATCCAGATGAGGGCTCTGGTTCTAGTTTGGGGGGATTTTCCCCTTCTTTTCTCCCTTCCTCTCCTATAAGGGTAGGTGGTATGATAGAACTGATTATGCTAGTCTTCCCAAAGGAGGGAGCGAGGAGATGATCTTGTTGGATATCCACCCCCCCCCCATCCCCATCTCACAGATTGGCCATCTCCCTGTTTCCCCTGCCTCACACAGGGTCTCCCACTTCTTGTGTTTCTTGAACAATTCAGCAAAAGAGAATTTGGGGCATTCCAGCTTGACTTTTTGAGTCAACAGAACATCTCCATGACAGATGGACTGGAGCCCATAGCCTTCGAGCCAGCCTCTGACAGCCCAAGATGAAAAGCCAGCTCAAGCTCTGACTCCTGGTTTTTTTTTTTTTTGCTTGTCAGTTCCTTTTTTGTTTTCCTTTCTCAAAATAACAACAATAAAAATGATAATCTTTGGGGCGGGGGTGAGGGAGGGATGAGTTTTTCCAAGATTGGCTGGAGTTCAAAGGCTATTTTGAGAAAAAATAATTCTTTAATTTCCAATGGCTGAGCTATATGTCCCGTCCCCTCCACACCATTTATAGAGGGGGGAAATGCTTTTTCCACTGTGACAATGGACTATGGCTACTTATTCATCGGGCTTGAAAATAGCACTGCTCTGAACTTTAATCGTGGCTTGATGGGGACACATCAAAGAGAGGAAATGGAGCCAAAGCTAAAAGCTTGGCTTTGGAACACTTGCCTCTATGAAGGTCTGAGATTTCAAGACTGAGTGTGCGGTTATTACATTTCTTTCTCCATTTTTAGAGAGTGTTTCACTTCAAACTCTGATTTTTTGAGTCCATCCATTCCCTGTGGTGAAATCACAAAGATTCTCTGTCATTTTGGGGGGTTCTAAGCTAAGTGAAATGGACAGCTCAATGCTTCTCTCTTTCTCCAAGCCCTTCATTTCAGAGTCTCCTCCACTTGCCTCTACCTTGCCTCCATCTCTCATAATGCTTGATTTCCTTCAAGACTCCTCTGAAGCACCACATTCTGCAGCAGCCCTTTTCCTTTGTCCCAAATCCCTATTTATTGAGCTTTCCTTCCAAGATTAACTCTCATCAGTTTGTCTGTATCACTGCAGATACTGTTTATACTATTAGAATGAAATATCCTTGAGGGAAGGGGTTATTTTTTAACTTTTTTTTTTAACAAACTGGGCTTCATAGCAGTAAGTTATTAATAAATTGACTTGACCAGGACTTAGACACTGGGTTGAAAAAGAAACTATAAGGACAAAACCCTGGACTTTGCTGTCTAAGGGCTCTCAGTCTAATGGGAAGCCAATAGTAAAGTGTTGGAATCCGAAAGGGAAGGCATTAACTTTAAGGGCAATCTGGAGAGACTTTTTATAGAAGGGGACATTTTAGTCAGGATTTTAAGAAAAAGCAAAGGAAGCCAAAGGACAGTATGAGGGGGTAGAGAATTCTAACTAAGGGAAATAGGCGGTGCAAAGATGTGGGGACAGAAGACAGGGCATCTCGACTGAGAAAGGAGGCTGGGGTCACAGATCCTAGAGTACACAAAGTCTGAGGAGGCTGCAAAGACAGGGAGGGGCCAGTTTATATAGAGGTTTAGGCCTGGAACTTATTGAATTTGAGGGGAAGTGTATGACGTGATCAGACATATACTTTATGATGCTTACTTGGCAGCTGAGTAGGTGAAGTGATAAGGACCTGTATCAGGTGGTACAGAAGTGGAGGGGACAACTACCAAAGACTTATGCAAATAGAAGGAGCAGAATAGGCCACAGATGGCTATGGTGGGTAAGAGAGTGAGGAACATAAGTATATTGAAAGAATAAGTACAGAGTGGGGTTGTGAATGTCTTGAGGTCTTATGCATGGCCTATATGTAATGGTGGCAAAGTAAGCAGCAAATACATAGAACCACCTAGTTAGAGCAGAAAGGATCATAATATCCAATTGTGCCATTTTATATGTGAGGAAACTGAAGCACAGGCAAATAAGTTTGTCCATGGTCACACAATCAATGTCTGAGGCAGGTCTTCCTTCCCTATTATGTTGTGCCCAAAGACACAGGTCACCTTGTCTTATTTCTTGTGGCTAAGAGATCTCTTAACCTTAAAGGAATCTCTTCCTTTATTTCTTATTAAATATTGTCTCACGTATTTTTACTAAGTTGTTAGATCCACGAGAAATAGACTGCATTCAAGGTAGCCAAGACGGCAGGTAAAAATTCTAATATTGAGATATCTTGCTTTTTTTCTTCTTGGCAGGGTTTGATACACTGTGGCCTTGGCCTGGGCAGCATTGCTGAGAGCCCCTCAATCCTAATAGCTCTCTTGATAGGACATTGCATTCATGTGCTATCAAGTTGAGAGAGAACAGGTCAAAATGTTCCTTTCTTGGTGTCAACACAATAATGTCCTGCATTGGAAACCTTCAGTCTGATTAGCTGATTAGTTCCTTTCAGAGTTGTCACATCAGTCAATGAATATTTAACATTTCCCTTTTTTTACTAGAGGGTTTCATGAACTCCATAGTATCAGTGTTTCCCAGTTACACAAAATAGCTCTGGTTTTCAGTTTTCCTTGACTTCAAGATCCAAGTCAAACAGGGTTCAATTAGGAGAATTAAGAATGCCTAGCTCCGGGAGGGCACAAGCTAACCAGATTCCAACATTCAAAGCCCTGCCCTTCAGAAAGGGATTATATTGGTTTGCTTGGTTCTAGAGGAATGAAACAAGAAAGACAGGTACAAGTTACAAAGAACAAAACTGAGGAATATACCACTTAGTGTCCCCAAAGGGAAATGCACTGCTTTTTGAAGTGATAAGTAGGAAGTCTTCCAGGAGGAATTGGATGACAAGTTGGGTATGTTTTAGTAGATTCTCTCCAATATGGGCTGGATAGTTGAATAGAACCAAGGTTCCTTTTAGCACTAATTCTGATTCTATAAATGTCCTCATGATTATTTTCTGGCAGCACAAGTATATAAATAACATTGGCTTTTCAGAAACATATTGAACTAAACTACCAAAAAAATAAAAAATACCTTTGCCCAAACCCCAAATCAAGACACCTCCAAATATTTCCTTTTCCTAATATATGGTAATATTACTCCACTTGGAAAAAAATTGAGAAAATATACTGAATTTATAGGGTGAAAAAGTCATATAGAGTGTAAGCAAAATCTGAACCAGAATATTAGGGAACAGATACCTTTTCTTCCTCCCTGGAGGTAATTAAAAATTGGACAGAATTCCAAAATGTAATAATATTCTAAAAAACTGGAAATCTGTTTGGTAGCAATTAATTTTTGATCTGCTTAATGTTACATTCCACAAAAAGTTCTAAATGGAACTACAAATTGAATAGAAAAAGATTAGGTTATTTTTAAAAATAGATAACAGGACAGTTATAGTTGAAATCTTTTTTTGGGGGGGGAAGAGATTCTTAATTGATAAACTAACAAGTCCTAAACCTATGATCTGATGATTCTTTGAAAGGAAAGAGATGGCCATGAAACAAGTTCTAGTATATAAAATTTAAAAGCTTTTGCATAAACAAAATCAATGTAGCTGTTATTAAAGAAATATCCTTGTATTAAATATCTGATAAAAGTATGTTTTCAAAGATATATGAAGAATTGAAACAAATATGATATAGCTTTCAAAAGAAGTATAAAAAACAAGAAATTATACACCGCTCCAATTCATGATACAAAAAAAGTAAAATTAAAAAAAGAATTGAAGTTTCACCTTACTCCCAATTTAAATGACAAAGATGATACAAGACAGAGCTATTCATTGCTGGAAGGCCTTTGGGAAGAAAGACATACTAATTTACTTTTGTTGAAGCTGTTAATTACTCCAATAGGTCTGCAAAATTATATGAGCAAAGTCATTAACTTATTTATACTTAGCATTTATTCACTTGCTCAGTGCCTGACACATAGAAAGTGTATACATAAAAGCTTCAGTGGCTTGGTGGCAGTGGAAAGAATGCCAGACTTGTAGTCAAATCTGACTTCACATACCTATTAGCTGTGTAACATCAGGCAAGCCACTTCACTCTGTTTGCCTCAGTTTCCTTATGTGGAAAATGAATTGGAGAAGGAAATATTAAAGCACTCTAATATTATTGCTAAAGAAACCCTAAATGGAGTGATGAAGAGTTGAACACAACCAAAATGCCTGAACAACAATAATAAATTCTTGTTGTCAATTGATTTCATAGTTTTGGACATAGAAATCTCACTACTGTATTTATACTTTAGAGAGATCTAATATCAGTCAGACAACTAGCATTATTAAGCATTTACTATGTGCCAAGAACTGAGCTGAGCACTGAATACTTTTTTGTCATAAAAATTATAGATTTGAATAATTCAGAGAAAATGGAAAGATTTGGATGAAATAATGCAAAATAAAAAAAAAACAACCAAAAAAACCCAAAAAACCCAAAACAAAACAAAACAATAGTCCCAATGAATATGATAGAAAAAGTTAAAACAATATAAAATAGTAATTAAACTCAGATTAAACAAATGACCAGTTTTGTTCCCCGGGAAGAGATGGTAAAACACAGTTGTCTCTACTCAGTATAGATATGGGGGATAATAGTAAGGAAATATTGTATATGCTGTCAGTATGATTATTCTATTTATTTTGCTTAATTATTTTCCTTTCAAAAGAAAGTACAATGAATTTATGTGTGGATTGGTATGTGGTATATCAGGAAATGACAGTGGTGGGAAAAAAACACAATATCATACAACATAAAATATAAGATAAACATAAAACATAAACATAAGATATATTTTGTCCAAGATAACAGGTGTTAAATAAGTGAAATCTTTCCCATTCAATTCATCAATAAACATTGCTAAATATCTACTATATGCCAGGTACCAATAGGTGCTAGATATATAGACAAACATCAACTAGTCCTTTCTCTCAAAAATCTTACATTCTATTGGAGGATGCCATATGTCTTGGTGGGGATGTACTAGGTGAGATCAAGAAAGACCTTATAGAAGAGATAGTATATAAGCTGAATTTTGAAAACTAAGAGGGAGTGTGAGGAGGGAGTGTCTTGTAGGCATGAGGCACAATTATAGAGATGAGAGATGGAAATATTGAATGTGAGGAACAGAATTAATAAAATGGGGGCATTGTCCCTAGCAAAGGCAGAATGGAAAGCAATGCATAGAAAATATGAAGAGGAATATTTCAGCTCCCAGGTATCAGAGCTGCACAGAGTTGGTTTCACCTTGCTAGAAGTTATCATTTTAGGGCCAGGTAGGTAGCTCAGTGATTAGAGCACCTGTCTTGGAGTCAGAAGGACCCAAGTCCTTCTGAGATTTGAACCTGGCCTCAGATACTTACTAGCTGAATGATTCTGGGTAAGTCACTTAATCTCATTTGCCTTCTACTTCCTCCCCCCCCCCAAAAAAAAAAATAGAATCTTACTTTTTTCTTCCAGTTTGGCCTGGACTAAGTCACTACCAAAGTTCCTTCCAATTCTGAGATTCTGGGCTTCTTCCCAGAGGTTGATGGGAAAGATTCCAGCTCTAAAATTCCATAGTCCGTGATAGATAGATAGATGCTAGTAATACTTTATAGAGCTAGTAAGGACCTTAGAAGTCAAATAATCATAGATTTAAAGCCAGAAAAGACTTTAGACTTCATTTGATTCCACCCTCATTTCATAGATGAGGAAATTGGGACTTCCATGTCTCACCCAAGCTAACACAGGCAGCAAGCAAAAGAACTGAGATCTAAATCCAGATCCTCTTACTCTAAATCTAGCACTCTCTCCACTACATGGAACTTGCTTAGTTATATACTCAAATTCTCTTTAAGGGGGAAAAAGTCTTGGGATGAGTAATCATTTAATATCAATAAACATTTACAAAGCACCTACTATATGTTAGTTACTCTGCTAAGTGCTGGGGATACAAAAAGTGGAAAAAGTCCTTGCCTTCAATGGTCTCAAGAAGGTAACAAACCAATGTATAAAAAAGAAGTTGTATACCGATAAATGAGAAGTTCTTGTTTGTCCTTCTTTCTTGGAAGACTATAACATCCAGCACTGAGGCCATGACTTGCAAGTGAATTGAATTTAAATGAGGGAGGGCCATGCAAGGTCACCAACCTCACTTTCTTCCCTACAGTCATCTGGGTCCAGTGGTCAGATACAGATCAGGACAAATAGAGACGGCCCCAGATGCACTGGGAGATCTTGACCCAAATGGGAAATAATGAACAGCAGGACTGCCCTAGAAGTAAGAGGGGTTGAAAAAGCTTCCCATAAAAGAGAGAGGTTTCATTGTGACTTAAAAAAAGCCAGGGTAGTCAATAGAGGAGGGAGAGTTTTTCAGGCAGGGTGGACAACAAGGGAGTAAGAAAGTATCTGGGCATAAATGCTGGTTTAATGGTTTAAAACCCCAAATCTCCTCCCCAATGACTAGGTTCCCTTTAATTTTAATCCTATAAAGCAAGCTAATGAGGAAACAATGGAGCTTAGTAAGAGAGGAAAAAGGGAGGATACCTCTGGCATTTTCTTTTGGAAAAAGACTTAACAACATTCAGAAACATTCAAATTGCTCCCCTCTCTCCATTTGAGATGTTTTCCTTTTGTTTATATGCCATGATGGCATAGATAGCATTAGTGATCCATTTGGCCAAACTCTTATTCCTAGGGCTACACTGAAGTTATCCCAGTTCATAAAGGATTGTATTTTAGGGACAACATTTCATTGAGGAACACACCCTAGACCATTGGCAAACAGTGTCCTGTTTCTGAAGGAAGAACTGCTCCGAGTGGGCAGTGGATATAAATTCCCTGAAGGTATGGACTACTTCATTTTTGTTGACGTTCCTCCAGCACACAGCACAACACCTACCAACATTGGCCAAATGTCTACTAAGTTCTTGGCACAGGATAGGATGAATGTCCCACCATGACGATGGTGAAATGTGACAACAAAAATGAAACACTTCTTGCCTTCAAGGAGCTTATGTTCTTCCACACAGTAGGTGTTTCATAAGTGTTGGATTAAATAGTTGCATGTGAGAGCAGCCCAATAATTGTCTTTCCTGCCAGAGTGAGTACAAGTCTTGACTTCAGTGAGGTGATACCTTCCAGGGATGTTGGGGAAATGTTCTTGATTCTAGAAATGCCCCCAGGTTATGTCTATATTTATTTAGAGAGGAGTGATAGAAGGTGATGATGGGATGTCTCCTTCCCTTTGAGATTGTACTTTCTTCCTTCTATCTGTCCTGTACATGATCTGGTTGAAGAGAAACAACCTTATAAAAGGCAGATTATCATTACCTGGGTGCCACCAGCGCCATGCTGCTTGGGAGTCAATCATCACTGGATCCACAATAAATCCTTTCCCAGGCTTTCAGGTTTTCATTGGATTGTAAAAATTTGCCTTCAGCTGAACAAGACACCTCTCAGCTTGGGAACTCATTCCTTTCCTTTTGAGCACAATCAAAAATGAACCCACTTGGCAATTTTTAACTTATATAAATAAAAGAAAGTGTTTACTGCTGTATGTGGTATCCCCCTCCTCCTGCCCTGTTTAATGGCCAGCTCGATGACAGATGGGCCAACTTTCAACTACCCGGTATGCTGTGATTAAAAGCAATTTTCTTTGTGCTCACATGCTGCCGAATGAATCACGGCGAACCTCACAGAGGCAGGTTGTCACGTCCGTTTCTATGCCCACATGGGAAAAACATTCCAGGAGGCATTTGGTGGCTTTCCATGACGATTCTGGGTCAGGTTTCCAGTTACTTATGACTTTGGCTTTTATAGGCCTTACGCTGGCAAAGGGAAGCATGAGATTGCAGGCTGTTGGGGGTTGGTTGACTCATTGCTGTTCGAAAGAAGTGAACAGAGTAGAGACACTTTTTACTCCATGAATAAAAGAGTATTTCATTCTCCTCCAAGTAGTCATGAGATCTTAGTTACCCTAAAAAAAGTTTTGGTTTCCTACATATATGGACCATCCTACCACAGAAATTTGACCATCTAGGGAGTAGAGAAAAAATGAGGAGGAAGAAGATGACAATAGCTGGCATCTATATAGAGTTTGCAAAGTACTTGACCAATGTCACGGTATTGTATCCTCACAACAAACCTGGATTGTGGGTGCCTTTATTATTCCCACTTTACATATGAGAAGACTGAAATAAACAGAGGCTGACTATTTGCCCAGGATCCCATGGCTGTAAATGTCTAAGGATGGATTTTAACTTAGGTCCTCCCAATTCCGAATCCAGTGTGCTCCACCTAGCTGCTGCTCCTGAGGAAGATGATGATGATAAAGATGCTGATATTGAAGGGCAGGAGTAAAAGGAGGAAAGAAGGAGAAAAGAAAAGAAGTAGAAGAAAAAGAAGAAAGAGGAGGAGGAGGAGGAAAAGAAGAAGGAGGAAGAGAAGGGGAGGAGGAGAAAGAAGAGGAGGAAAAGGAGGAGGAGGAGGAGAAGAAAGAAGAATGAGGAAAAGGAAATGTGAAGGAGAACAAAGAGGAAAAATGTGGAAAAGAAACAGGAGAGGTCGTTAGCATAGCATGAGAAATCTGGCCTAAGAGCCCAGACAGCTTAGGTTCAATTTTTACTCCTAATGGATGTATGACCCTGGACAAGTGACTTAAGTTCTGAATCTAAATGTTGTCATCCCTTGGTGGGAGAAAGTTTCCTTATGATGATGGATCCCAAAACATGCTATTAAATAATAGATGATAGGTACTGGACCTGGGATGTCATTAATTTAGATAATAATCATAATGATCATGAGAGATGCCATCTGCCTAGTACGTTCAGCTTTGATATGTGCTTCAGCAAATGATATTATAAATGTTATTATCCCTCTTTTACAGTTGAAGAAACTGAGGCTTAGAGATGTAAAATGACCAAAGCATGGTGTCTGAGCATGTGAATGTTACAGGCATGATTGGAACCCTAATCTCTCCTGACACTAAGTCCAGCAGTCTTTCTACCGATACTTAAAAAAAATTCACCTAATATTTGCCTTCTTTCCATTTTCTTTTCCTGTTTTGAGTTTTGTTTAAGCCCTAAACTAGTATTTTATTATTATATTTCAGTATTATCTATGACCCTTATCAATTATATACCCCTCGTTTCCTTGTGCCTGAGCAGTTGCCAACTAGATCAGGGCTTCTTAAAAAAAATTTCCCTCTTTTTATTTGAGAAATTTTTATGTAACCCAGGTATATAAAGTATACATTTGCTGATAAATCATAATTTCACAATCCCACACTCAGTTATTCCACTCCATATGAGATAACGATCTATAGTTTAAGAAGTTTAGAACTAGAGCACCTCAAAGAACCCATACCTCCCATTCCCCTTCCTCCCATCCCATTGGAGGGTAATTGAGGAGGGAATTATTAATGCAGATCAGCACTGAGGAAATATGGATATTCAGATATGAACAGAGAAATAGCAGTGTTTGGAATCATTGGCAAGGTGCTGAATGGTGTTTTCATCTGCTAAAAAGTCCCTTCCCCATGTCATCTCATGGCCCATAAAGAATGGTCCCATTTCAGAGAGGCTTGGAGAGACTTACATGAACTGATGCTAAGTGAAATGAGCAGAACCAGGAGATCATTATATACTTCAACAATGATATTGTATGAGGATGTATTCTGATGGAAGTGGATTTCTTCGACAAAGAGAAGATCTAATTCAGTTTCAATTGATCAATGATGGACAGAAACAGCTACACCCAAAGAAAGAACACTGGGAAATGAATGTAAACTGTTTGCATTTTTGTTTTTCTTCCGGGGTTATTTCTACCTTCTGAATCCAATTCTCCCTGTGCAACAAGAGGACTGTTCGGTTCTGCACACATAGATTGTATCTAAGATATACTGTGACATATTTAACATGTATAAGACTGCTTACCATCTGAGGGAGGGGGTGGAGGGAGGGAGGGGAAAAGTCAGAAGAGAAGTGAGTGCAAGGGATAATGTAGTAAAAAAAAAAATTACCCAGGCATGGATTCTGTCAACAAAAAGTAATAATTATTTTTTAAAAAGAAGAAATTACAACATTGGGGAAAAAAAAAGAATGGCCCCATTTGAAATAACTTTAGACAATATAAAGTACCTGGAAGATCACCAGCCAAAGCAAGTCCAGGCATTCTGCAATTTCCTGATTGGTCTCCTCAATTCCAGTCTCTCCCTTTCCAGTACATGCTCCACATGATGGCTTCTTCACTGATCTTGCTAAAACACAGCTCTGACCATGTCACAAAACTTTCTTCAATGATTCCTTTTCTTACTTCCGAGATAAGTGCACCTTTTTCAGTTCAGCATTTCAAGCTTCCACAATTTACCTCCTATCTGCCTTTACAGAACTTCTTCAGATAATCCCCATCACACACTCTATGACCCCAAAACACTGGCCTATTTGCTTGTCATTGGAGAATATGTGGGAATGAGCTCCTACTGGTCAGAGAGAGCAAAGACTGTGTTTACAATGTGATCGTTTACAACTAGAAAACTGGCAAATTTTCAAATCAGAGCTTGTCTAGACTAAAGCAAATGGAGAAAATTCAACTGAAAAATGGGTCACGTGTACATTTTAGAGGAACTGTGAAATATTTACCAGCACACTTGCACTGTCACATATCTGACTGTATGGAACATTACACCTCTTACTTCTGGGTCTTTGTGAAGTCTATCTCTCAGGCCAGGAAGGTACTCCCCTCTCATGTCCAATTTTTAAGAATTCTTAGTTTCCTTCAAGGCTGAGATCAGGTGCCATGTCCTAAAGGACATGATCTTTTTCTGATCCTTCCCTACCTCAGTTTTCAATATATCTCTCTACCCCCAAAATTACTTTCTTTAATTTACTTATTTGTGTACATTCTCTTTAAGCAGTATGGAGAAATCCCTAAAAATGAGGACTGATTTGTTCTTTTTTTAATTTGTATTTCCTGTGCTTAGCAGAGTGTATGGCTCATATGGGTTTAATAAAACCTCATTGGAGAATTGAAATAAGGGCAGCTAGGTGGTGCAGTGGATAGAGCACCAACCCTGAAGTCAGGAGGATCTGAGTTCAAATCTGGCCTCAGACATTTAACACTTCCTAGCTGTGTGACCCTGGGCAAATCACTTAACCCCAATTTCCTCAGAAAAAAAACTGAAATACTTAGGAGTATTCTCCCCTCCATGAACTTACTTTATATATACTCTGTCTTTACAAATCTGTTGACATATCTGTTGGATTCTCCTCAGTAGCATATAAACCCTTGAAGGCAGGTTTTGTTTTTATATCTTCAGACTCTAGCAAATCCTGAGCATTCACTACATGATTGATTACTGAATTGAAATGCAGTGAACCATAAGTTTCTCCAGAAGATCATGTGCAAGATGGTCCACAACAGGGACCTCCTTGCCCATCTTGTCAGATGGCCTCTGATGAAACTGATCATTTGGCTCTTGGCTCTGGTTGGTCAGCAGAGTTTCTCAGGACAGAGATCTGGGTCCTTATCTGATTAACAGAGGAGAACACCAGCCTCAACTGGTCAGATTGGGGGTGGAGGTGAATCAGTGCTAATTAGTATTAGCTCCAGTCTGGTCTAGCTTGTCTCTTATCTATGAGTGTCGCTTGCTAATGATTACCATATACTGGGAAGATGTCAGTGTCCTCATATTCATAAAACCCTAGATTTACATGGAAGAGCTTAGAGCCTCAGAGTCCAAAATTTTATTTTATAGTGGAAGAAATTGCGATATAGCTAGATGAAGTGATTTGCCCATAAATGTCTGAAACAGTATTCAAGCTCAAACCTTTCTGGCTCTAAATCCTATACTCTTTCCATTGGACTACCCAGTCTCTTACATCTCTCCTATTCCTCTCATTTATTCACTCCTAGCTGCTGATAAAATCTGAAGAAATGCAATCCTCTACTGAAGTTTCTCTGTGATTCCATGTTCAATGTGTAGGTCAGAACTTCCAACCAATAGGAGGCTGCCTACCAACTTTGAATGATTAGCAAAAGGAAGTGACATCAGCCTCCAAAAAGGCAGCTGTTGACCCATATAAATAACCCCATCTAGTCTATGAGGGACAATGTATTAATAGACCAACTGTCTCGCTCTGGATTCTGTGTGAGGCTTTCCAAGGCTGGTTAACAAACCAAACTCATGTTGCTTGGTGGAGCAAAAGCCATCATTTATAAATGAAGTTAGCTCACTTTGTTGCATTGCTAAGAACTGCTTTGGAGCAGCTCCCAGTCATTAGAACTGAGTCCATGACAGAACTGGCCCTAAAACAAAACCTATTACTCTTGTAACTGCCCATCACTGCCACGTCCCTAATGGGGAAGTACGGCAGGTCTACATAGGATTCACTGATTATGACAGATCAATTAGTTGGGCAATGGAATCCATGAGCTGAACTTGGAAAAAAAATATTAAATAGCATTTCCCTCAAAATCACACATTTCCCACATATTCCCTTTGCTGCTGTGTGAACTGCTTGTGAATTTGATATAGTCAGTTAAGGAAATTGTTTTATTTTTAAGATATCTACAACTCAAGCTTTCTCATAATCTTCGATGACTGAGAATGAATGAAAAAAATCTATCTATATGTATATGTATGAATTATATATGCATGTGTGTGCCATGCATACATACACACCTACACACATCTATGTCATTGTGATAAATGTTGGGGATATAAATACAAAAGCAGAGATAGTACCCATCCTCCAGAAACTTCTATTCTAAGGGGAGATAAGCCATAATAGGAAGTGGTAGACAAGGAGGGGAAAGGGTTTAAAAACTTCAAGGATGTTAAATGAGGTTGATTTGTCTTGAAAAAGTGGCATTTTCCATTATTATTAGAATAAATTAAAATTTATTTTTCATAACTAGAAAATTTACTGTTTCATCTTAATTTTCTCTATAACAGATGGAAATATCATATGAATGTTGAAATTACTTTTATTTGTTCACTTGACTTGACATTCCATTTTTGTCCCTTACAGGGGCTAGATTTGCAAGAGTTACCAGCAAGATCCAAGGGTGATGACGTTCTCTACGACTCTAAACTTGCAATTCTGTTAGTTGCCAAGTAGGTGCCAGTAATGGAAGCTTATAATCATACACTGTGTACTAACTTTCTCTTGAGACATTGAAAATTAGGGTTAGGAAAACAATCATGATCCTATTATTAGTATAATTAAAAGCCACATATTTAGATATTTCTCCTTTTGTGATATGAGTCTCCCTTTGCCTACTACGTCTAGTCTTCATCAACATAGATCACAATCCATCTATGCCTTCTCATCTTCAGTGATTCCTCTTCGTCTTGCTACATTAGTTGAGCACTAGTATAACATTTTAGTTCGTCGAGTGTTTATTTTTTATTCTCACTCCTTGACTGGCCCATCTTCTTTTATATTTCTTGCATGATATTCCAAATTCTCTTCTTCAACAGAGATAATGGTGCCACCATATTTAGACTCTAGCATCATGGTCTCATGTGCTCCATGAGAAAATAGTAATGACATGAAATAAAATGATCACAGAGTTTTTATAGATATGATATGGAAGAAACCTCAATGGCAAATGGGACAGAAAGTTGGACTAGATGGGAAAATGATTATTTATAAAGCCAATAATTACAGAAATGGTATTAAGCTCAGAGTGGGGAGATACTCCCCTATAAAGGAAGGTTGAGTAGCTGAGATACACACAAAAGTCCATGAGGGAGGGGATACAGTTTCAAAGACAATGATGAATCAATTCTTCTGGGTGTCTAAAATGGAGAGAACATCAAAGAGATGGAAAAAAGTCTTGGGCTATATAAAACACCTACTCTGAGAGGCAGCCAAGTTGGAGTAGATAAATTTGCATCTAGGAGGATCAGTGAATAAAATGCTTACCTGGAATCAGGAAGATCTGAGTTGATATCTAGGCTGAGACACTTCCTCTGATGCCTGGGCAAATCAGGGCATTTCAGTGTAACTCAGTTTCTGTCATCTAAAAAAATTAAAATAACAATAATAGTTAATATTTATATAGCTCTTACTATGTGTCAAGTATGTTGCTAAGTTTTTGACCATTATTAATTCATTTTATCTTAAAACAACTCTGTGGGGGGAGTTAGGTGCTATTATTATTATTACCTCCCATAGTTGCTGTGATAATTAAATGAGATAATATTTGTAAAGTACTTTGAAAACCTTAGAGTAATGTGTAAATTGCCATTATTTAATGAATCAATCATTAAACATTTGTTAAGCATCTACTATGTATGAGGCACTGTGCTAAGTGTTAAGGATGCAAAAAGAGGCAAAATACAATCCCTTTTCTCAAGGAGTTTACAATCTACTGGGGAGAGACAATATACAATAAAATACATACAAAGAAAACTTTATATAGGACAAACTGGGAATAATTAACAGAGGGAATACACTAAAATTATTGCTATTTCTGAGTTGTTTTTCAGTCACGTCCCATTCTCTGTGACCCCATTTGGAATTTTCTTCTCAAAGATCCTAATGTGGTTTGCCATTTCCTTCTCCAGTTCATTTTATAGATGAGGAAATGGAGGCAAAAATGGTTAAATGACTTTCTCAGGGTCACACAAGTTGTAAATGTCAAAGGTTGGATTTGAATTCAGGAAGATGAGTCTTCCTCACTTCAGGCCTTAAATTCTAGTCACTTTGCTACCTAGCTAAAATTAAGAAGGATTAGGAAGGCTTTTGTAAAAGATGGAGTTTTAGTTGGTATTTAAAGGGAGCCAGGGAAGTCAGTAGGTAAAGCTGAGGAGAGAGAAGAACCAGAGAAAATGTCCAGAGCTAGAGATGGAAGGTCTCATTCATGGCACAGTTAGGAGACCAGTGTCATTGGACTGAGGTGTGTAAAGATATAAAAAGATTAGAAGGTAGAAGAAGGAGAGATTATGAAGGGCTTGGAATGCCAAACAGAATTTCCTCCTGGAGGTGTAGGAGGCCACTGGAGTTTATTCAGTAGGGTAGTGACATATAAAGGAGGAAGAGGAAGATGAGAAGGAGGAGGAGAAAGAGGAGAGGAAGCAGAAAAGGAGGAGGAAAAGGAAAGAAAAAGAGGGGAGGGAAGGGGGCAAAAGAGGAAAGGAAGATGAAGAGAAGAGGAGGAGGAGAGGAGGAAGAGAAATGAAGAGAGGGGAAAGAAGTTGAGGGAGGAGGAGGAAAAAGGAGAGTGGAGGGAAGAGGAAGGCGAAGAGGAGAAAGAAAAAAGGGGAGAGAAGAGGAGGGGAAGGAGAAACAGGGGGAGCAGATTGAGAGGAAGAGGAGAGGAAGGAAGAAAGGAGGAGAAAGGAGAGAGGAAGGAAGTTGAGAGAGGAAAGAAAGAGAAAGGAGGAAAGAGAAGGAAAGGAGAAGAAGGAGGAGGAGGAGGAGGAAAAAGAAGAAGAAGAAGAAGAAGAAGAAGAAGAAGAAGAAGAAGAAGAAGAAGAAGAAGAAGAAGAAGAAGAAGAAGAAGAAGAAGAAGAAGAAGAAAGAAGAAAGAAGAAGAAAGAAGAAGAAAAAGGAGGAAGAGAAGATAATCAGCTTGAGGACTTGAGTGACATAACCCAGATCCCTGGTTGTATGTGCAATATGTCTGCCATAGTTATAGCTAGGTGCCACTCAGCTAAGACCATGGAAGCTATCAACCTCTGCCCAACCTGCTCCTTCATGTGCTCTTGTGGTCTGCCTTGTGTTCATGGCTCTGGGGTTACCCAACTTCTGAGTGAAGGAAGAGGTTTCTCCATTCTCACATTCACTGGCTCTTTACCCCCATTAAAGTTACTCTGGGGAGTTACGTCTAAAACCAATAATTACAGAAATGGTGATGGACTCAGACTTGGGAGATTGTTAAAGTTAAAAGTTGTTTAATATGTAAACATGGGTCACGGATGAAACAGTTTATTCCCACCTAGGAAAGGGAATTCTGAGCAATAAAGGATCATCAAATGATCTGAACAGAATTTACTAACATCACTATTAGTATAATCAGTGGGGATGGGGGAAAGATAATATCCAAGCTTTGTAGACACAAAAACAGTTTCTTTTCAGGCTGTTACTTAGGCAGTTAAAGACAACTAGTTAGCAAAGTCCATAGAGCACCAGCTCTGTAGGCAGGAAGTCATTTTCCTGAGTTCAAATCTATCCTTAAACACTTGGCTTGGTTTTCTCATCTGTAAAATGAGTTGAAGGAGGAAATGGCAAAGCACTTTGGTATTTTTGCCAAGAAAACCCCAAATGGGGTCACAAAAAGTCGGATGTGACTACAAAAAGGGAGCAACGGCAACCACAAATTAGCCAGTTCACATTTCTCCTCCTCTGGGTATAATATAATTGAACAGTAAGTGGTATTCAAGGAGCCTTCTTCCTACCTCAGTGCTTCCCTTGACCTCAGCCTGTGTCTGTAACGGTTGATGTTGCATCCCCAAGCATCTATAAGTTCCCCAGGGGTTTTTAGTATTCCAAAAGTCAGCAGTAGAGGAAATGATAGGCAGAGAGGTAGAAACAGATGCATGTGGTATAGACCCTAGTCGAGTCCGTGTTCCACCTGGGACTCCTTGAACCACTCCCCTTGTCTCCATTTCACAGAAAGAGAAACTGAGGCTTGTAGTGATTTGTCCAGAGTAAGTGTAAGAAGTGGGAGTGAAGTCTGAGTTTTTTTTTTAATTTAAGCCCTGAGCTCTTTTTGCTTCTCCACATGGAAGATACTTAAGAGATATTTGTCAAAACAGAATTGAATTGACATTCCTGTTAATGACTATTTGGCAAAAGACACAGAAATGTTCTTCAAAAACCATTTCTTCCAGAAATCCTCAGTTAAAGGGAAGGATGTAGCCTGGAACTGGACCTATAAGTATGATAATAATAACCTGTATTTATGTTGTACTTTGAGGTCCACAAAGCACTTTGCTCTCTGGAAGACATTTATAGCCCAGCGGCAATTGCTTTCTGATCTAGTAAGAGGAGAACATAGCATCGTCAGGCAAATGGATGGTTATGATTCCAACGGCCTCTCTGGCACCAACGAGAGCATCATGGGTAGAGTTGGATTCTCTAATGAATCTCTGAACCCCGATGCCTAAACTCACAAAATGACTCTCTCTACATACCCTGCCGAGTTTAGGGAAGGAGAATTTGACTCTTCCGAGGTGGAACATGTAACTAAGAGTGTTTTTGTTTTGGCTTGTGATGCAATCAGGGTTAAATGGTTTGGTCAGGGTCACATCGCTAGTAAGTGTCAACTGGCTGATTCTCTATCTACTGGACCACTTAACTGCCCAACAAGAGTTCTTGAAAATAAAAAGAGTCTTCTTTCTCAGAGAACCCAGTCAGCTCTAGGGAGGAGTCTCTGTTAGTAATCAAGATCTGCATTTTTTTAAATGAGCAAATTTGCATTTGTCTTAACTGACTTGTGCAATCCCATCAAGTAACAATAATAACTATATTAATATAGTATCAAATGATTTACAAAGTACTTCATGTCATCATAATGATGTTGTTCGGTGCTATTCAATGCTTTGTGACACCATTTGGGGTTTCTTGACAAAGATAATGCAGTGTTTGCTATTTTCTTCTCCGGTTTATTTCACACATGAGGAAAACAAGGCAAACAAGAGTTAAGTGACTTGCCCAGGATCATATAGCTAGTATGTGTCTGAGGCTGGATTTGAACTCAGATCTTCCTAGCTCAAGCTCTATCCACCTTAATTCCTAGCTCCCTGATCATCCTAAAATCAGCTAGCAGTTACATATGTTAAAGTTACAAACATACTTTATTAGCTCTGATGTTTATAAAGTATTTTACAAATATTATCATAGTTGATTGTCATAACAATTCCATGAGATAGGTACTATAATTAATCCCATTTAACAGGGGACAAAACTGAGGCTGAGATAGGGCATGCAACTAATAAGTGTCTGAGGGAGGATTTGAATCCAGCTCTTCCTGACTCCGAGTGGGCTGAGGGTCAGCCTTGGAGTGAGGATCCGGGGGATCAGGGACACGTTTCTCATCTCTGCTCTCAAGAGATGCTAGAAAACAGAAAATGATCAATGAGGTGCTCCCCAAATTGCTTGAGGGAACTTCTTGTGATGGTCATATGTCCGACCTCAACTCTTTGGACATAAGCTCTCCCAGGGGTGGTTGCAAGCATCAAATGAGAAGGGGATGTTTGGTGCTTTGGTACGTGATAAAGCATCAATTGAATGTCAGCTAATATGGATCTGGGGGCAGGAAAAATGACCTTTGACAGTGCCAACAAGGGGTCAGAGTTTTATAGAAGGGGGAAATGAGTCTCAAGGTTAAGTGCCCTGTTTCCAGTGACACAATTAATCGGTCAGTTTTAGGATTAGTACTCAAATTTTGTTCCTCAGACATCAAGTTCTTTGGTCATACCATTACACCATGCCCAGAAACTCTCAATTATTGGGCTTGGATTCTTCTGGGAAATGCCAGGTTAACTCTCTGTGACCCACAAGGGGAGCCATGATGTAGGAGACAAAGTGCCTACATTGCATCTTTATAGTTCAAATGTTCCCTTCCCTCCCTACTCCTTCACCCCCATAGGACAGTGAGTCACATTTTAATTTGAGCAACATATATTTTTATTAATTATCTTTAATTAATCTTTCATTCACATTGCTTTATGAATCATGTTGGGAGAGGAAAATCAGAACAAAAGGGGAAAAAACATGGGAGAGAAAAAACTCACACAAAAAGAAGTGAATAGAGCATGTGTGGATTTACATGCTTCTCCATAGTTCTTTTTCTGGACGCAGAGGGCATTTTCTATCCAAAGTTTATTGGGATTGCCTTGGCTCACTGAACCGCTGGGAAGCACCAAGTCTTTCATAGTTGATCATTGCACATTCTTGCTGTTACTGCGTACAATGTATTCCTGGTCCTGCTTGTTTCACTCGGTATCAGTTCATGTAAATCTTCCCAGGCCTTTCTAAATTCAGCTTCTTCATCATTTCTTATAGAACAATAATATTTCATTATCTTCGTATACCACAACTTGTTCAGTCATTCCCCAGCTGATGGACATCTACTCATTTTCCAATACTTTGCTACCATAAAAAGAGGGGCTAAAACATTTTTGCACATGTGGGTCCTTTCCTCTCCTTTATGATTTCTTTGGGATATAAGACAAGTAGAAACACTGCTGGCTCAATGGGTATGCACAGTTCAATAACCCTTTGGGCATAGTTCCAAATTGCTCTCCAGAATGGTTAGATCATTTCACAACTCCACCAACAATGCATTAGTGTCCTCACATCCCCTCCAACATTTATCATTATCTTTTCCTGTCATCTTAGTCAATCTGAGAGGTTGAGGTAGTACCTCTGAATTGTTTTAATTTGCATTTCTTTAACCAATAGTGATTTAGAGCAGCTTTTCATATGACTATACATGGCTTTAATTTCACCATCTGAAAATTGTCTGTTCATATCCTTTGACCTTTATCAACTGGGGAACAATTTGCATTCTTACAAATTTCACACAGTTCTTTATATATTTTAGAAATGAGACCTTTATCAGAAACACTGTCTGTAAAAAAGATTTTTCCCCTTTTAATCTTGTTTCTTTTGGTTTTGTTTGTGCAAAACCTTTTTAATTTAATATAATCAAAGTTGTCCATTTTGCCTTTTGTAATGTTCTCTAGTTTTTCTTTGGTCACAAATTCCTCCCTTCTCCAAAGATCTGATAGGTAAATTATCCCTTGCTTTCCTAAGTTGCTTGAGGTATCACCCTTTAGGACAACATATATATTTAAGTTCCAATCTGGAACTGAAAGAAAGCTGGCTCCATCCAAATGGAAATATCAAGTTCATCACAATTTACCTGCTAATTGCAGCATCTTTGCTTGGTTGTCTCATCTGATAGAAAATTTTCTCCAACCAAGTTTCTATGACTTCTATTCAGTGTGCATTGCAACCAATGGAAATCTTTCTAGGGACTCAGAATAACAATTCCCATTAGGAGGAAAAAAACCACTTTCCTTTTGCACTTCAGCTTTTGCATAATCTGCAATGTCCAGTCATAATTTTGGACTAAATGGAAAACAGTAATAAAAAGCGACTTTTCCATTTTCTCCCCCCCAACACATTGGGCCCAGTATTTTTTTTCCCAACTGGGTGAGAAATCTTGGCCTTCAGCTGGTCCCCTAATGGGAAGTTCAATAAATACGCCATCGATTGACTGGGCTCTTACCAAACACTGTCGTTACTGCTCCAGCTCTCATTTCTGAAAAGATGATTTTAAAATGTACACAAATGGAGCTGTCTGAAGCTACCTCAAGAAATGAACTCCTGAGCACACTCCTCTTTCAGCAGCTGACCCTTCTTTCCCCTCAGCTTAAAAAGAAAGAAAAAAAAAAAGAAGCAAAAAGAAAAAAAAATCCTATTTGTATCGTTCCCGTGTTGTTTCGAAGCCTTTCCCCGGTGAAGTGTTTGTACATTCCCCTCCTTACCACATCCACCCATGAAGGAGAGTCCATGAATAACAAACTGAATAATGCTTATATATATGAGTAAAGACTCCTTGCAGCCGACAACCACTTCCTACAGGTGACAAGCAATCTTCTGCCGGGGCTTCACCTGACTAGTCATTTTGGGACATGATCACAAGGGTTGGAGACTGATGAAATTATCCTGTCCAGCATCAAACACAAAGGCACTGTAAATCAGCAGCTTCTGTGGCAGCCGAGAATAGCTCATTGCTTATGCTCTCCTGGCAGCCACTTCCCCTCGGAGCTACATGAAGAAGCCTCCCCATATCATTAGTTGACCCTTTGAGATCTTTTATGCTTTCCCCCCACCCCCCACCCTCAATCAGGCTCTCTTTGAATGTAATACTCCCGGCTCTCTTGAAACAGCTCCTTGTCAACATCAAGCCTTGTGACTTAAAACATAGTAGTACATGGCGGGAGCCGGCTTTCCTTGGGATAACATGGTCGACGTGTCGCCATTAATACCCTCCTGTCTGAGGTAACTCTCCACTTGACCCCGCTAGACAAGCTATTCGTGCGCTCAACTTCCACTACCTTGGATTTCTAGGGGGTTACTTACTGAATGGGTATAAGATGCTAGACATCTCTAACCTTTCCAGGGGAGTTCTGCCCAAAGAAAATAAAAAAAAAAGAAGAAAGCCTCATGAGAAATTGATCTTGCAGATACATTCAATCCAAAGAAGGGGACAAAAGTGTCTGTGATTTACCGGGAATATCTGCTGAACAGAGCTTGATTTACACCAGATCTAAAAAAAAAAAAAAGTGTCGAGAAAGCGCTCTGAAGTCACCCTGCCAAGGGAATCATATTTTAAGAGTAAAAAAATGGCCGTTTTCATTGACTAGGTAAGGAGCTTTCTAAGGATCCCATTTCCCCATCACTTGGCCAGGGATTTACACATATTGTTCCCTCCAGTGGAGATGGGAAGTTTTCCTGTAAATCCTTGAAGGCCTCATTGGGAAATGTGGCTGTTCAAAGGGTCATGATGGTCTATGATTTGCACTGAGTTGATGGTGTGTGTGTTGCCCCCCTCCCTCACTGCCTGACAGGCTCCATGTAGGACAGCTTAAAGAGACTCTGCTCTAAAGGGGCGGCCGCTTCCCTAAGGCCTTGGGACCTCGGGTTTTCCCCTACTTTCCTGCAGGACCTGCTGGGCCAGGAAGGGGGGTCGGCCAGGAAGGGGAGCCGAGGAACTGAGAGAAAGGACCGGGGGCACCAGGAGAAGTGCGTGAGTGGGGCCTGCCGCGGACAAAAGGAGACTGACCCGCGCTCCTTTCGTCTTCAGCTTTACGTTTCTAGTTGGAAAAGGAACCTGCAGAGTTCCTCCATATTTTTTTCCTCAACTGCTTTTGACGCTGTCTCCCGGGGGGGGGGGGGGGGGGGGGGCCCAGAGCCCACGTGGGACACTGACCCCCCCCTTTTTCTCCCCCCCTCCATTTGTCATCACCCTGAACTTTTATTTGGAAAATAAACAGCCACTAAGAAGGATGCCCGCGGGGGCCGGAGAGAGCCGGGGTTGGGGGAGAGGGGGCCGGGGCCGCATCCGCACAGCCAGGACTCCGGCTTCTCCCCATCTTCCCCTTTGTCCGCGGCCCTTTCTGCGGCCCTGGGCCGGCCGCGCTCCTTCCTTCCGCGGCTGCTCTTTAATTATCCTGCACTTTGTTCTGGGAAGGTACGAGCTGGCTCCGGGCCAGCGTTGGCTGGGATTCGTCTCGTCACTACAGTGTCTAACAGCACTGGCGGAACAATATCCCAATTAGGGCTTTAAGTGTCGGAAACATGATATGGCAGCGCGGCTTTCTCCGCTGCGGAGCCGCGGAACTTGCAGAAGCAGGGCCCGGCGCAGGCTCATCCTGCAGGGAGCCCGGCCCGGGAGGGAGCGCCCGGCCCGGGAGGGAGCACCCGGCCGTGGCAGGGAAATGGTGCCATTGCCAAAGTGAAAATGGCAATGCCTTCCTTCCCTCCTCCCCTCCCTTCTCTTCTCCCTTCTCTCCTCCCTCCCTCCCTCTTAAGCCCTACCTTCTTTCCTTCCTCCCTTCCTCCTACTCTCCCTTCCTTCCTTCTTCCTTTCTTTCCTCCCTCCTTTCCTTCCTCCTTCCTCCCTCCCTCCCTCCCTCTCTTCTTTCTTTCCTTCTTTTTTCTTTCTTTCTTTTTTCTTCTTTCCTTCTTTCCTTCCTTTTTTCCTTCCCCTCTGTCCTTCTTTTCTTCCTTCTTCCTTCCTTTCTTCATTTATTTCTTCCTTTCTCCATCCCTTCCTTCCTTTTTTTCTTCCTTTCTCCATCCATTCCTCCCTCTCTCCTCCCTCCCTCCCTCTCCTCTTCCTTCCTCCCTCCCTCCCTTCCTTCCTCTTTCCTTCTTCCCTCCTTCCTTCCCTTCCTCCTTCCCTTCCTTCCTTCCCCTCTTTCCTTCTTTTCTTCCTTCTTCCTTCCTTTCTTTATTTATTTCTTCCCTTCTCCATCCCTTCTTTCCTTTCTTCTTTCCTTTCTTCCTCTCTCCCTTCCTTCTTTCCATCTTTCCTTCCTTCTTCCCTCTTTCTTCCCTTCTTCTTCCCTCCTTCTTTCCTTCATTATATTTCCCTTCCCTCTTTCTTTCTTCCTTCCTTTTCCCTCCCTCCTTCCCTTTTTCTTCCTCCTTTCCTTTCTTCCTTTTTTCTCCTTTCCTTTCTTTCTCTTTCCTTCTTTCTTTCTCTTCCTTCCTTTCCTTCTTTCTTCCTTTTCTTTTCATTCTTCCACTTCTTTTTTTCTCTTCCTATTTTATTTTTTCCCTTTTCCTTCCTCCTTTCTCCTTTTTTTTCCTTTTTTCTTTTTCTCTTTCTACCTTCATTTCCTTTTCTTCCTTCCTTCCTTCTCTCCCTTTCTCCCTCTGTCTCCCTCTCTTTTACTTAATTGGCTCTTTAGTTTAATTCTCTAACTCAAAAAAAGCCATGAGCATAGGTATTTGGGGAATGTCATATAACAGCAATGGTGAGAAAACACAATGGACACAAAAGAAACAAGATTTTTTTTTTAATTCTTCCATTTTGCTCCAAAGGTGATTGTGTAAAATGCTCAGCTCTAGTTAAAGTGACCAAAGAGGAGCCTTTGATTTCTGTTCCACAGCGTTTTATGAAGCTGATCCATCTGATTGATTCTTCTTCTCATCATCATTTAGCCTAGGTGTTTTAGAATGATGGGACTGAGCTTAATTCAAGTGCTAAACATTTATTAAGTACCTACTGTAAGCCAAGCCCTGTTTTGCTCTGGAGATTCAAAGTAAAAAAGAGTCAGAAATCTAGATTTTGAAGGGAATTTTGATGCCCCTGTCCATGTCTTTCATTTCACATGAGGAAGTGAGGATCAAAGAGCTTAAATAATTTGCCCGAAGTCACACAGAGACTGCAAAACTTGAGCTTTGGAGTCAGTTTTTCTGAACCTAGATTTCAAATCCAGCATTCTTTCCAATGCCCTTCTGTCTTCCCAATGAAATACCATATTTGAAGAAACACTTATTGACAGTTTTTCTGGATGAAGCTGGAGGGGGTGAAGGATACATTTTTAGATAAATATAATGGGGCAAATTTAATCATCAAGATCATAAGAACATACGTTTGGACCTTGAAATGACCTTGGTGATCAGATCCCAGTTTGGCTACCTCATTTTGCAGATGATAAAATTGAGCACTGGAGAGGGAAAGTGTTGTTCAAGATCACCCAATAGAGTGTAGCACAATCAAGCCAGCTCAGATGGGTAATGCTGTAATGTACTGCTATGATCTTGCTTCCTCATCTCTATTTATCCTTCAAAATAGCACTGAATAAGTCCTCTAAGCCTGACATCATTCCATGGTTTTAGAAATGACAGAGTAATAGCCTTCTTGAGAATGGATATACAGGACAGAGGGTTTCTTAGCCAGGAGAAATGGCTCATGTAACTTTACTAAATCCTCATAAGAAAAGAAGGGAATGCAATCCTTATTCAACGACCAAGTCAATAATCCTTAGGTATCTGTAGCCCTTATTTGTCCTGAGAATAGATCATTTATAAGCAAAAGGATGCTGAATTTCCTAAACATCTTTATTTTTTTTCAAAGATTCCCTTGGGGGGAATGCAGATGAAGACTATAATAAAGATTTTTTTTGTTCTCATAAATGGGCTAAATTGTATTAAAAAACAAAGCCTCAATTTTATTAACTCAACACTGCTGTTCATAGCCCTCCAAATTCCAAGTGGTGATTTCCCTTTTAACCAAATATAATCCAATCCAATCTAGTCTAGTTCAATTCAATCTAATCCAGTACATTTCATAACTCAACCTGTTCCATAGCCAATGCAATTTAATCTTATCCAGTCTAATATAATACAATCCAGTTCAACCCAATACAGATTCTAGTCTAGTCAAAAAACCAAAAAATCCAATCCCTACAATCCAATTCGGTCTGCTCCAGTTCAGATAAAATGAATGCTCAGTCTAGCCCAATTTAGGCTGACAAGTATTTCTTCTTTCTTTAAACTTTCTTTCTTTTAGGATAACCTCAGCTTCTAAGAACAAACCCAATCCCCAATTAAACTGTTTGTAAGGAGACATGGTTATCCAGAAGAGGTTAACTTTAACCATCAAATTTGGCACAATTTCTCTCACCCAGAAAGGATTGATAGATAGTGATAGAAAGGTATAGTATTTGCTCAATAGAACACATATCATCCAAAGCATTGCTGAATTGTGGGACTTTTATTCAGTATTTATTGGCTCTGAACTTGGAGATTCAATCTGGCAGAGACAATAATCCTGGGAGGAAAAGATTAGATCTTTATCCAAACAGGTGACAAAATTCTAAGCACAACCCATACTAAAGAAAATGATTGAGTAGTGCTTGAGTGAAACTGCAACAACTGTGCTTTAATTAGAAAATCAATTACTACCACATACTTAAATCCCAGGAATAAAGCAGAGTAAAAAAGATAACTTCCTTTTCATAGTAACCTGACCCAAAGTTATCTTGGCATTATAGATTGAATGCTGAATTTGAAGTCAGGAAGGAGTCAGGCCAGAGCCTTCCAGCAGATTAAACTCCTGGAGGGCAGGCTTTGTCTTTGTGTCACTAGCACCTAGCACAGAGTCCGCCAATTCCGATACTTTAATAAATTCTTTTTGAATTGCATTCCATGTCTGGAATTTTACAGATTGCCAAAATAACTGTGAGCAAGTCACTTACTCAGTGGATCACAAGTAACTTCCTAGAATGTATTTAGGCATAACTAGATTGTGATCTGCCTCTGTAGAGGGCTTTCTCACACTGGAAATTCCATAAATAAACCATAGATCTTTACCATATTCATATAATCAGACACAAAGCTTAAAGCTAAGATAGATTGTGGATAAAGAAATTTCTGGAGACTAGCTTCCAACTAGATGGCTGTTTCAATAGTTAATCAGCTCATGATAGGAGAAAATATTGAAGCGATTTTTAAGCAACAATAATCAGAGGTCGTTATTCTTAAGAAAAGATATTAAAACATAAATTAATCTTTTATTTCACATCTTCACAGAATTTCACAGGTGGAAGGAATCTCAGAGTCCAACCTATAGCCCCAAAGAAACCTCCCTTCAATACACTAGATAAGTGATCACAAAGCCTTTTATAGAAAACATGCATGCAACTTTTGAGAGGAGAAAATACTTTGTTGATAGCTTTCCATTTTAATAAATTGTTCTTGTTAATTCTGTGCTAGGTTCAGTTTTTTCAAAGCTGCTAAAATGCTATTATCACCTTCTAAATTCCAGTATCCTAGGACAATGTCACAGTCAACTTGTCTTGGTTATATGTCTCCCCATCAATAGCGAGAATTATCATTGCTATTTCCTTTAAAAAATGGAAAGGTCTCCACTCTGTCTCAATCAGTGATTCCATGAATAGTGGTAGGATGTATCGATGTGTGTGTGGTACCTGTAGAAAACATACTCCCCAAAGTTAAAGGAGAAAACTAAAACCCTTTATTTTGCTTACTTTTTCCCTCTATAAATAAAAAGTGGCACCAACATATAGGAAGAAGAATCATTGATCTAGACCCAAAGGAGAATTGAAACCTGGATCTGCCACTTCAAGATAAGTTTCTTTAGATAGGCTATCTTATCTTCCTGGGTCTCAATTTACTCATCTGTGAAATGAGACTGTTAAACAAGATTATCTCTCTAGGGTGCCTTTGAAGTCTAAAATCTGATTATGTTGTGATGGATGAAAAGGATACAAAGTCCAATGAGAGTTTAAAGTTTGGGGATTCTATTCAATTCAATTAAACATTTACCAAGTTGTGTCAAGCTAATAAGTATTTATTAAAATGCCTATTATGGGCAAGGCACTGGATCAAACGTCAGGTGTCAGGAAGACCCTTTTCCTGAATTCAAATCCAGCCTCGAATACTTACCAGCTATGTGACCCTGGCAAGTCACTTCACTCTGCCTCAGTTTCCTCAACTGTAACATGAGCTAGAGAAGGAGATAACAAACCACTCCAGGATCTATGTTAAGAAAATCAACTGGGGTCACAAACAGTCAAATAGAACCAAAACCAAACTGAACAACAACCATAACCATGTACAAAGCACTGGTGCCTCTTATAGGTAAAGGTTAAGAGGAAACCATCTTATTATATCTTCCACAAATTTAGCGCTCCTCACTAGGACTTATCCTTTAGCCCCAATTTTGCCCTTTGAAATAACAATCTCTTGGCTATATGATAATAATTTTCTCTCTCTTGGCTGTATGACTTGCCCTTTAAAGACTAGCTTGTTCCACCTTCCCAGACTCCTCCTCTCCACCTCCCTTCCCCATTTATCACATAAGACAGTTTTCATTTCTTCTCTGAGTTCTTATCTCTCTCTCAGAACTTCAACCCATTCCAAGTCAATTCTATGAAGATTTCTTAGGTGCTAATGCAAATTCAAAAAACAAAACAAAACAAATTCTAGTCCCTGCCCTTAAGGAACTTCCAATCTGATGATGATGGAAGACATAAATAAATGTTATACAAGCCTAGGTAGAAATAAATTTAGAATTAGAATAGTTAGACACAAGAAATCAGAAAAGAAAAAGAAAAGAAGAAATGGCAAAGCATTGAATAGTGAAGAGATTTGGCCTTGGATTTAGAGGATTTGGGATTAAATCCTCACATCAGACATTTACTCAGGTACATGGATAGTGTTAATACAATGATCAATTCTGATGGACTTGACTCTTTTCAGCAATGAGATGGTTCAGGCCAATTCTAATAGACTTGGGATGGAGAGGCCATCTGCATCCAGGGAAAGGACTATGGGGACTGAATGTGGATCACAATATAGTATTTTCACTTTTTTGTTGTTGTTTACTTGGATTTTGTTTTCTTTCTCATTTTTTTTTCCTTTTTGATCTAATTTTTCTTGTGCAGCACAGTAATTATGGAAATGAGTATATAAAAATTGCACATTTAACATATATTGGATTACTTGCCTTCTAGGGGAGAAGAGAAGGGAAAGGAGGGGAAAAATGGAACACAAAGTTTTGCAGGAGTGAATGTTGAAAATTATGCATGCATATATTTTGAAAATAAAAAGCTTTAATTAAAAAAATAGATAGTGTTGGTCCACAAGTCAGAGGACCTGAATTTCAATCCTATCTCAATGTACTTATTGCTATAGAACCCTGACCACATCATTGAACCTCTTTTAGACTCAGTTTCCTTATCTGTAAAATAGAGACAATATTAGTGTCAACTTCATTGGACTGTTATGAAGATTCACTGCAAACCTTCAAACATTACATGCATGTTAGCTCTCTTTATTAGCCATTATTACTATTGCATCATTAGCTATTACTCTCATTGCTCTTTATTTTTATGAACTGTTACTATCAGCTGTGTGACCCTGGACACAAAGAAAAAGCAAATCACTTTCCCTCTGAGCTTCAGTTTGCTCATTTGTAAAATGATGGGATCGGACTCCATGACCTCTCAGGTCCTTTTCAGCTCAAAACTCTCCTGATTCCATCATGAGAAGCAGCCTCTCAACGCTGCCTTTCCCAATGGACGATGGCACTGTTCTTTATATTTATCTTTTGCCAATATTATTCCTGTGGAAAATTGTATTTAGGAATAATTGTTTTGCTCTCCTTATTATTTGAGGATCAGGAATTCTAATCTTACCTGATACAATCCTTAGAGCTACATTCTTTAAAAGTTATTTAATTTCACTATATTTTAACAAGAATTTGTCATGTGCCAAACACTATGCTTAATTCTGGGGAGATAAATATTTTCAAAGCCCCTGCCCTCAAGTTGTTTGCATTCTGCTGGAGGATATGATAACAATAATAAAATATTTACATTTGAAAAGACATCCAAACAGAAGTTGCAGTTCCATGGGAGGAGAGAATAAATGGATCCTCATTTGAACCTTCCCAGCCATTAAATGATCTCTCTTTTCATGAAGTCTGATAGCTTACATTGGGCCAAGTTTTCATTTTATTTTCGTTAAACCTCCCTAGGCCAGAAAACCTGAGGAGTAAGTATAAAAAAAAAAAAATCATCTGCGTACTATAATAAATGGATTTCTGCCAATGACAGGTCATGCTATAGGAAAAAAAAAATTCTGTGATGACCCTCTTTCCTCTCTGCTCATTTATCTCTTCCCAGTGTCCACTGATAGATTCCTGCTGCATGATTTATTGCAGAAAAACGCCACCTAGAAATGGGCTTTTGATAAAATTGTTCAAGGATTCCTGGACGATAAATCCTAATCTTAACATGCAATGCTGCAAGGTGTTTCACCTTTCTTATGCTATAAATAAAATATGCCAAACGGGATCATAAATCCATACATTTAAGCACTCTCGCTGTAGTTTCCGAAATAAAGTTACAGTGTGGTAGTCTGATGTTAATAGCAGCCATGAGGCTGGGGAAATTGATGGTAATATCTGTATATTTGCCAGCCAAATTTCCAGCGAACTGCTGTTCTCCTGATGAAATTCTCTGGTTTGGCTCAGCCAGGATCAGGGCAGGAGCAAGTAGGGCTAAAAGGGAAACATTTCCCTGGTCGGCTAAAAGCAGGATAGTTGCTTCTGATCCCCAGAAGTGGGGTGAGGTGGATGAGGGGCAACTTGCCTGAGGAGACGATGGATGTTTTTAGCCCCCACTAAGACCTTGAGCGGTGATTGATCACAAGCATGAGGGAGGAGACCAAAGATCACATCAGTTATCTTCCTGTAACCCACCAGGATGCACTGGGACCCAGCAAATGGGTCCCCCACTGATGTCTCTGTCCGTGAGCTCAGGTCCTGACCTCCTATCCCAAACTGGAAGGCTGTATGGGCTGCACACAGCTGCTTAGTGAGGATGTAGCGACATCTCCAACACACCGGGAAGGCCTCTGGATTGATTTTAATTACCAGGGGCTTTATGGCTCACAGGAATATTACAAGCATCAATCTATTCAGGCAGTCAGAGGGAGCCAGCATCTTAATCTAAGCCATAAGAGATACACTAATGAAATCGGTGCCATTGAGGAGGCTAGGCAGAGAGGCAGCAAGCCTCTGGATTCTAGAAGATGAGAGGGGAATCAAAGAGAGTAAAGGATGACACTTTTTGGAGGCAGAATGATTTAACTTGGTGCATGTGTGTTTCTCTTTTTCTTTCTCTTTCTCTTTCCTTTCTTTCTTCCCTCTTACCCTCTTCCCTCCTTCTCTTCCCACTGTGTGTGTGAGGGGGGGTATATCCCCCTCCTTCTCTTTCTCTTCCTTTCCTCCCTTTCTCAGACCTCCTAGCCATGGTCAGGGCCATGCATCTTAGTCCAAATTACAAGGATAATAATATGTACTGAAGCTAAAGTCTGATGGGTCTCTGGAGAGCTTTCCATGCAAAACAGAGGTGCTTATATTTGCTTCCAGAGACAAGACAATAAGGAACCACTGGAGGTGATTGAGTCACTTTGACAGATTTGCACTTAGTAAAATAGCTTTGGCTTCGGGAGCCTCAGTGATCATCTGATCAAACCTTTTATTTGAAGGAGAAGGGAACTGAAGGAAGAGGACAGAGCTTAGGATCTTAGAATGCCAGAATTGGAAGGGATTTGAGACCCCAAATGTGCTGAAGTGCCTATTTTCCCATTGTCCCTCCAGCATTGATGGTCCCATCTTTTGTCATATTTTCTAGAAAAGATCTTGGAAATCATGAAGTTCAATCCCCTCGTGTTACTACAGAGAAAGAAACTAAGACCATGGGAGAACAGACCTCAGGGAACATCAAACTGAGAACAATCACCCTTTCAATGGCTACATGGGGAAATTGAGGCTCCTAGAAGGAAATTGTCTTGCCCCAGTTCATACAAGTGCTAAGTATTTAAGCCTGGATTTAGAGTAAGAAAGGGAAGTCATCACAGTAATGGAAACACATGAGGGTACAGAATCTAAGGGAATATTTTCCCTTATTTTAAATATTAAATTAAATATTAAAAATAAAAAAATTAAATTAAATATTAAAATATTAAATATTTTCAATGAAGATGAAAATGTATCAATTCACTTGGCTTAAATTTAGTTTCAGATGTCAAAGGAATCTTTATGCATGGTCAAAGAGTAGGGACATGAGGATGGTGCCTCGGGGTCATAGGATCAAAGATTGAGGGCTGGAAGAGACCATCTGGCCCACCTAGAGACCATGTAGCCCAACGCATTCATTTTACAGATGAGCATACCGAAGCTAAAGGGGGAGATCAGGTGACTTTTTCCAATGTCATACAGGTAAAAAATGGCTGAGCTAGCATTGTAACCAAGCTCCCTTGACTCCAAATTCCTTATCCATCCCACATCCCATTACATCATTCTGCCTCCCTTTAATAATCTCCTTGATGTCTTTTCTTTGGGACTCCGGGCTGTAAGCAGGATATTATTTCAACCCTGAACAAAGCATAAGACAGAGGTATAGTCTAGCTTATGGCATGCCTCTCAGGACCCATTAGCAATTTCTAGATCAATATTGTCCACTTTGAAACATGAATTGTGCAATTGCTGAACCTAATTTCCATGGCCCCAGAATGATCTATGTTAGATGAGGCCCGGTATGGCTGACAGAGTGCTGGACTTGGAATTGGGAACACCTGTGCTACCTGTGTATCCTGGGATTAGTCTTTCAACTTTTCTGTCTCAGTTTTTTCCTCTAAAAATGGGGATAGTAACATCTGCCTTGTCATCTTAGCATTGGAAGAGATGGCGGGCAATCTATCCTGAGAAGGGATATTCTCTACCACACCGGCAAAGAATTGTCAAACATGCTTGCCATCTAGGGAAAGGGGTGGAAGGAGAGAAGGGAAAAATCGGAACAGAAGTGAGTGCAAGGGATAATGTTGTAAAAAAAATTACCCTGGCATGGGTTCTGTCAATAAAAAGTTATTATAATAAATTAAAATATATATATAGAAAGAGATTTAAAAAAAGAATTATCAAACAACCTCCACTTGAAGACCTCAAGGATCTACTTCACGGGACTTTAAAAATATGCTATCAATCTGTCTTCCAGATATATTTACCCTCCTCGATTGAGTCCTCTTTAATTACAAGAAAAAAAAAGTTAAATAGAACCAACCTACCCAGAGAATCTGCTAGTATAGACGACGTTCGGAGAGTCAGTCCTTGGCAATCTAGGAATAACTAGAATGAAGCAAAACCTACCCATAAATCGGACACTGTGTCAATATATGGTGAGCCATGTAAACCCCACACCTCAAACAGTCCCAAGTCAGGGAGGATGTGAATCACCATTCCCATGGGAGGGACTGGAGCCTGTAAAAGCTAAAGTGACTTAACTCATCCATAGTCATAGCCAATAAGCCTCAGGGAAGATTCGAATTCAGGTTCTCCTATTCCAAGTACAACACTCTTACCTAACCATTGCTCCATGTTTCCCGGTGGCTGCACAGGAAGCCTTTATTTGTTGATACCCTTCTTGCCTTTTATTTACATGAATCATATTGCTCTAGCAAATCCAAATGAAACAGCAGCTGTGATAGATGGAGTATGTAACATGCTACATCCATAACTGACCTCCTTTTACGAAGAGGAAATAAATGAATTCCACTATAAGTCATCTGAGGCTGCTACTCAGGTCGCACTCAAATGATCCTGAGGTTTCTTCTGATGTTGAGATAACAACGCAAGCATAAATGCCCGTATTTTGCTGATTTTTAATCTTATTGATGAAGCCAAGTAGAGTTCCTAGTTTTATTCTTGAAAGTTTATGAGGTAATTTTTGAGGTCAGAACTATCTTGTATTGACCAGTATCTGACCACTGGGTTTATGGAACAAGAAAGTCAAAGACAGAAAAGCCCCATAAATACCAAAATATTTATGGCAACATTGTATTAGCAAAAAGAAAGGGAAAAAACCCTGGGAACAAAGTCGGTGTCAATTAATTACTCAGTAGCTATTTAAATTGTGATATATGAGTATAATGGAATATTAAATGATAAATATGAGGAAATCCTAGAAACATAAAAAAATTAAGTCAATACACAATATACTAAAATCATGTAAAAAACAGCATAAAAGGCACCTAACTCAGATGAGAAATAATGACCAATATTAGTTTTCAAGGGCAGATGATAAAATGTTAGCATTTTCTTAATAGAGAGGTGGAGGGAAATGGTGCTAAATATTGAATTTACCACAGAAACTATCACTTGTTTCAAGTGAGAATTTCCATTGTATCATCATCCCAGATAATACAGAGATAGATTCATCAACATTTGTTTTATTAATACACTTTTAGCTTTGAATTCTCTCATTTTATATGAGGAAATTCAGTCTTGATGAAATGTTCCATGGAGGATTGCTGAATTCCCATAGTAATAGAAAAAGAAGCTTCATAAATATTAAATTGTCGTCCAAACTATGAATTGGCTGGTTTTCCATAAATATATAAATTCAGTGCCAGTTTCTTCTTAATTTCTGAAAATTCAGTCATTGCCAGGCAAAATGAGATGTTAAAATTAGAAAATGGGTACCTGTATGTGATGAATGGTATTAAAAACATTGGAAATGGAAGAGTTCTACCTATTATCCCTTTGAGAAATTTGGCTTAAAACTTACAAAAGTACAACTTAGCCAAAAGAAAATGCATTTCAATCTAAATAAATATAATTTTAAAGAAGAAACCTGTTGTGTCCCATACCTGCATATAAAAAATCCAATATCCCTAAGTTTTTGTGTTGTTCTCCTATGTTTCCCTGGACACAACAAAGGGACAATTTTTTTTTAATTAGGAAGCAAAAAAAAAAAAAAAATGGGAAGGAGAGGTAAAAGGAAGAAAAGAAAAAGGAAGGGGGAAGGGTAAGGAAGAAAATCAAAAAGGAAGGAAAGAAGGAAGGAAGGAAGGAAGGAAGGAAGGAAGGAAGGAAGGAAGGAAGGAAGGAAGGAAGGAAGGAAAGAAAGAAAGAAAGAAAGAAAGAAAGAAAGAAAGAAAGAAAGAAAGAAAGAAAGAAAGAAAGAAAGAAAGAAAAGGGGAGCGAAGAAAAGAGAAAAGAAGAGATGGGGAAAAGAAGTGAAGAGAAATCAGTTTACTACCAACATAAGGTTCAAATTCTAAAACTGAGATAATTTATAGTTGAAGAATCCTCTGCATCCAGAATCTGGAACTCACATGACTGAGCTAGTTTTTATAAGAAAGCTAACAAGCTTGTGGTGTGAAGAAAAAGAACTGTGTAGTTTATAAACTTGACACTGTGGGTCCCAGTGGCTAGACTTCAGTGAAATACAGGAGAGAAAAGTAATACAGGAAAGATAATATTGTGAATCTGATAGAAAGTTACATCCACCAAGAACAAGTACACTTTAAAGAGATAAAGTCCACTTTAAAGAGAATCCTATTGTTGGCACCTGTACATTAAATGAGGTGGAACAGCAGGAAGCAGTTCTTAAGATAGAAAATTACCAATAGAAGTAAACAACGATGTGACTTACATAAACGAATAATATCCTGTTGCAAGTAGGCAGCTAGGTAGCACAGAAGATAGAGTACAGGGACTGGAGTCAGCAAGATTCATTTTCCTGAGTTCACTTGAGCCTTAGACACAAGCTGTGTGATCCTAAGCAAGTCACTTAACATTTTTGTTTCACTTTCCTCGTCTGTGGAATGAGCTAAAGAAGAAAATGACAAATATTCCTGTGTCTTTGCCATGAAAACCCTAAGTAGGGTCATGAAAAGTCAGACAACTGAAAAACAAGTGAACAACAACAAATCCTGTTGCAGGAAGTGTAATTAATATATTAGAGTCAGGAAGACCTGCATTTGAATATTGCCTTATTTTCTTCATTTGTACTATGAGGAAAGTGATTTTGTACATCTTAAGGCTGTAGAGAAATGTTATTCATTATTACGTGCCAGTAGACTAAAACTATGCTGTCTTGAACTATCAAAGCTAAGTAAGAATTTCTATGTAAAAAAATAATCCTGAGATTTAATTTCCAAATATCTAAGTCTAAAATGCCACTGATATCTAAGCAAACTAAAGACATATTGATCCTACTTTGTTTTTAACAAACTTCCTGCAGGAAACCAAATCATCCAACCTACAGATGAGGAGACCTAAGTGACAGAGTCTGGTCTCCCTCACCTAATCTTGTTGTTCTGAGAGTTCCCACTTCTATTTGTTTTTGAGAATATAATCTTTGCATATAAAATGTATAATGAATTGATACAAATATATAAATACACACATGAGGTTTCCCCCTAAGAGGTAAGTAATAAAATTCACATGAATGAAGATTTTAAAAGAAGAAATTCTCTCTATCAACAACAAGGTGAAAAATTCTCTCAAACACTAATTATACAATAAATGAAAAATTAAAGAACTTTATAATTTGAATTCAGCCTTGCATCTACCAAGTGACAAAGATGAAGAAAAAATTAAAAGGTCAGTTATGGAGAGAAACAATCTGACATACAATTGGTGAAGCAGTTGAAAAATTTTCTAATCATTCTGAATTATTTAGAACTATGTGAGCAAAGTTTAACTATTAACATTGTTTGAATCAACAATCCTCCTACTGAATGTGTATTCAAAAGAGGTCAAGACAGAAAAGTACTATAAATACAAAAATAATCAGATTATTTCCTAATTCTTTTTCTTAAAATCTATAAACAAAATAGGTGCACATAAATTGGAAAATAATTATAACAAATGAATGTGATAATATGTCATTATAACATAAGGAATATTGGCTATAAAGAATTTAGAGAATATGGGAAGACATATAAAATGAATCAGAACAGAAATAGAAGACACAAGAGAACAGTATACAATAATTAAAACAATGTAAATGTAAAAATTCAGCAAGTGTATCAAATACAATTATCAGTATTGGTTCCAGATAACATGTTGGCATACATTTAATTTTGATGGAGAGGTGATGGGTTGTGAATGCAAAACATTACAAACTCCCTTTTTTATGATAGCTGTATCATATGGCTTTATCTAATTGATATGTGCGTGTGTAGGGTTATAAGAAACGTGGTGATTATCAGGAAGTGGTTTTGATGTAAAAACCAAAACACTTTTATAATACTCTCCAACATCTGTCTTCTCAACTCAACACTCAAAGATTTTCAACTTGGATTCCAGGCTGTTGATGGTGATGACGACATCAAGATTCCAAGGGATACCTCAAATATATTTGCTCTTTTTTTTTATTATTATTGTAGCTTTTTATTTACAAGATATATGCATAGGTAATTTTTCAGCATTGACACTTGCAAATCCTTTTGTTCCAACTTTTTCCCTCCTTCCCCCACCCCTTCCCCCAGATGGCAGGTTGACCAATACATGTTAAATATGTTAAAGTATAAGTTAAATACAATATATGTATACATGCCCAAGCAATTATTTTGCTGTACAAAAAGAGTCAGACTTTGAAATAGTATACAATTAGCCTGTGAAGGAAATCAAAAGTACAGGCGGACTAAAATAGAGGGATTGGGAATTCTATGTAATGGTTCATAGTCATCTCCCAGAGTTCTTTTGCTGGGTATAGCTGGTTCTCTTCATTATTGAACGAATGGAACTGATTTGGTTCATCTCATTGTTGAAGAGGGCCACGTCCATTAGAATTGATCATCATATAGTATTGTTGTTGAAGTTATATTTGCTCTTTAAATTCCAGCTCAGAAGTCCCCATCAGTATGGTCCTCATTAATGATTAAGCAATAGACACAATTAGTTTATAATGGTGATATACTATATATATATATATATATATATATATATATATATATATATATATATATAGTAAGAATGATAGAGCCAAAATATTTTTCCCAAACCTAGGGTACATCAATTCCACAAAAGCTACATAGGATCTATACGAGGAGTGGGGACAGATTTATAATACAATGATGGAGATGTACGTGTGTAAGAAATGTGAGTGCATATGGTTCTGCATTCCTCTGAAATTAATAGACTACCAGTCATTTCTCTCCCTCATCTCTCTATGGACAGGGTCAGCTCTCTCTTGAATTTATTGCTTTCTTTCTCTGCTGTTAAAGCTCCACTCCTTTAAGCTGTTCTGGGACTTCAGTGACTCTCTCTCTCAATATGTGTCTATATGAGAAGTCTATCTCCCTCAGCTGTGTTTTACTCTCTCTGGAACTGAGCCTCCAGCTGCTAGCTGCACTATTTCTTTCTGAACCAATTGCTCTATTGCCAGAGTTAAGGTCATTTAGAGTGCTCCTCCCCACCAAGAGCTGAAGAGTTGGATTCTTCCCATGTCTGCTCACTCTGGTTCTTCAATTCACACGAACTGCTGAGTTATTGAACTGTTTCCAGAGCTTAGCCATTTAAAGTTTTGCTGTGGAGTATCCACTTTTCTTTTTCCTTTTTTCTCACTCAACAGTACTGCTCCTTTCTGGGACACTTTATTATTGCTGCCTGAGCACCTGAAAGACTATGTGCCATGGCCAGAACTGTCAATGCCACTTAAGAAAATAGAGTCAGAAGGAATAGCCTGAACTAAGCAAAGAGAAAAAGAAGAAAGATAAGCTGAAATAAATCCAACATTAAAGGTAACACCAACCTCGTGGATGGTTGTGAGGAAAGTGCTTGGCACACAGTAAGCACTTAATAAATCCTTGTTTACTGACTGATTATAAATGTTAGTAGCAAAAATAGTAGTTACTATTTAATCCCCCCCCCTCCCTATAATCTGAAATATCGTAAGTGCATTTCTCAGCAAAGGTTCTATTTTGGGATATGATTAGTAGGGGGTGGCCATTCCCTAAGTATTAGCATTTCACCTTCCTGATGGTCCTCTTGGAGAATGAAGGACAAACAATTTCTGTGAGTAGAGCTGCTCCACTGGGAACATACTTGAGCAACACATCTATTCCTTCTTTCTTTCCTTCCTTCCTTCCATTCTTCCTCCTTCCTTTCTCCTTTTCTCTTTCTCTATCTCCCTCCCTCAGGATATCAAGTCCATGTTGTGACCAAAGAAAGTATTTTTATTATTATTATTATTGAAATCTTCCAAGATATTGTGGGGCTTATCAGCTAGATTTCCTTTTTAAGGACTACACATTAAACCCAAATCACTCTGGTTCTCATTGATTGGCCAACAGTAGGTCCCAGGTAAAGCCCCCATTGGTCATCGTTTGGGGCCTGGTTGACTCAGAATGAATATAAATAGCTTTTGGTTCCGTTTTGTACAGAAACCTGATCTCGGGGGACTCACAGTCTAATAGAGGAGAATGAATGCAGCAAACTTTTCCCTCTTTCTACCATCTTACCCACTGGCTTTAATGACTGTTAATATACTTGGGAAAGCAATCAATATTAATTAGCATCTTAGTAACTTATTAAGAATTAATTAAGACCAGAATTAAAATCCCAAACACTGACACATATTGACTTTGGGGTCTTGGATAAATCATCTCTTCACTCAATGCTCTCAACACTCCTTGTAAATTACAAAGAAAATGCCCATCTGAATTAATAGGGATGTTTTTAATCTGGAGTTTCTTTAAGCCAGTTACAGACTCAGATCTATGCTATGCAGAATTAAACACTGGATTGGTCTTTAAGGATAAGAATGGACCAATAAGAGAGCCTAGAAGATAGGGAGGTCCAGGAGTAATAAAAGGGACATGATCAAACCTTTCATGCTCCTGATTTTTTCCTCAAACATCAATTCCTTACATTGTGTTTATGCCAGAGTCTCTCTAATTTCCCTAACTTAAATTTATATCATTCACCTTCATACAATCTCCTGTTAGACTAGATTGTTACAGTTAGTGTTCTTTGAACCTGATATGCTTGGTGTTCCTTTCCAAAATGACCCCCCATTCCCTAAACACATGGCCTCTTCATCCCTATCTCATTTCCATTTATTTACCAAACACTCTTTGCCAGTTCTGTGCCAGGTGCTGGGCATACAGGAATGGAAAATGAAATGGTCTGCCCTCAAGGAACTTAGATTCACTTTTGTGCTAATCCTTCTCTTCCTTCAAGTCTCAGTCTAGTGCCATCTCCACAAAGACTCTCCTGATTCCCTCTGCTGAAAGTGATCTTTCTGCAGTCAGATTTTTCTTAATTGCTTTGTCTAGATCTCCCCTTTGGACACACCCCTTCGTACAGTACTATGAGTTTTTCCGTACATGTGTCCAATCCTCCCTGTATAATATAAGCCCCTTGAGGACGGGAGCTATATTCTATCTATTATTGTCTCTCCATTGCAATCACTATTCATTGAATATAGTAGAAAAAATATTTAACTGCTATTTTTAATAATGTTACTATTGTGATGGGAGGCTGGGATCACTGGAGACTAACTGCCTACTTCAGTTTTGCCTAGGACTGATCTTTGCCCATGCCATTCAAAATCATCTGGGGCTCCCTCACCGCGAGGACCCCGGTTTGCTGAGCTTTCTGCTGCCTGGCTCCTCCGATGCCCTCAGAGCACAGCCCTGCTCTGATGTGCTGATGTTTTTTCTTAGATGAAGATTAAAAGGAGAGAAGCAAAGCCCTGCAATGAACTCTGAACAGTTGGCCAAGCTCCCAGAGAAGGAGACAAACAAGATTTCTATTCATTCAAAATATGAATAATCAGGGAGGGCAAGGAGGTTAAGAATGAAAAATAAGCTCAGACTCTGGATTTTGGTCATTCTGTCACTGACAAAAGAGATCAGATGCAAATTAGGCCATAAAAGTGTAAGGCTTTAATTATTGGGTTTACAGTAATGAATCATAATTATGTAGCCCAAGATTCTACACCTTATGCTAAAATTAGAATGTAGCCCATCTATATGTGAAAAGATCTGGAGTCCTTTACTTCTTGGGGGCATGCGTGATGTGGGTCTCAAATGGGCTCCCTGGATCCTAGACTTATCAGAGATTGATCTCGGTGTGAAAAACACTGACAGAGATTACATTAAAGCTCATATTCAGGACAGAGACAAAAGGTAAAAATCTGGTCCCTGTCCTGAAGGAACTAATAATCTAATGGAGGTGACACTATGCAAACAACTTCGAACAAGCTGTATTCAGGATTAATTAGATATAATTGCAGGGGAAAGGCATTGGATGGGGGCAGGGATTAGGAAAGATTTTATTCAGAAGGTAGGATCTGATTTAAGAGCTTGAAGAATCTAGAGAACCAAGAAGCAGAGGTTAGGAGGGAGAACATCATTCTAGGCATGGGAGATCACCAATGGAATCCCCAATGAGGAACACAACAGAGTTTAAGTGACTTACCCAAGGTCTCACAAGTTAATTACAGAGAAATGAGGATTAAAACCAATGTGTGAATGAGCTCCATGAATCAATTTGAGAAACACATATTGAATGTACTCGTGGAATAGTGTTCTAGCCAGAAAAATGAGCCCCATTTTGGTTCAGAAAAATAAAATGGAAAGAGGCTGAAGTGACTACCAGTGATGGGCATATTCGCCCATCCATGCATTCCTACATTCATTCACCCATTCATTCAATCAGCAAACACTTATCAAGCACCTGCTATGTGTAGCACATTTAGAATTTACCTGTCACTTGGGCATGAAATCGGGAATTGTGCCTTTTCTCCCTGCTCACCTCCCACTTTACAACTTTCCCCTGCAGTTCCACACCCACAGCATCTGCAAGAATCTTGTGATTGGCAGTCAGGATCTTCTTGGGGCAGCAGAGAATAGAAACACAGACCTTCCCAATTGAGAAGCATTTTGGAAGTCACCTAGTCCTGAATGTGAACCTGAACAGAAATCCCTTCTACTGCAATCGAAAGTCTAGCCATTCAGCCTCTTCTACAAGCTGTACAAGTTGGGAATACCTCCTGAGACAACCCTTCTACTTTGGGGCAGCTCTAATTGTTAGAAAGTTTCTTCTTACAATGAATAGAAGGTTGTTTTTCTGAAACTTTCATCTAGGATTCTTAGTCCTGTTCTTTGGTCCCAAGCAAAACAAATCGAATTGCTCTTCCTTATAACAACCCCTGAAACGCCTCAGAGAAAACCATCCTGTTTCCTTAGCAAAGACAGTTGATGAGTGAGGTGAACACAATCAGGAAAAAACTATGCACAGTAACAAGAGCATTGTGTCATGATCAACTATGAGAGACTTCACTTTTCTCAGCAATACAGTGATCCAAGACAGTTCCAAAAGACCCATGATGGAAAATGCCATCCATGTCCAGAGAAGGAATTTTGGAGTCTGAATATAAATTGAAGAAAACATTTTCTTTTTTCCCTTTTTCATGTTCTCAGTCTTCTTTCATAACATAACTAATGTGGAAATATGGTCCACATGACTGTATATGCATAACCTATATTAGATTGGTTTCTTTCTTGGGAAAGAAGGAGATGAGGGAGGGAGGGAGAAATAACAGAAACTCAAAATCTTATAAAAGTGAATGTTGAAAACTAATTGAAAAACTTGAATGAATGTATATGTAATTGAAATAATATTATTAAGTGCAAAAAAACAAAGGCAGTTTGCTGGTGATATGGGGAGGTCACCAAATGTCTCATATATTTGCTTACCTCAAAGGGCTTTGTATGCATCAGATGGATAACAAATGTAAAGTACTTTACAAACCTAGAAGCCTTCTTCTTGTCTTGTTATTTCCAGGCTGAGTACCCCAAAGATTCTATGAGATCTAATAGGGAAAGCCCTCTGCTTTCCCTCTCTGGTAGGCCACTTTTGGTGGCTTTTTGCTCTTTCCGAGTCTAAAACATGGTGCCAAAAACTGGACAAGAAAGTCCAGATCTCCAGTGTCTCAGCAGGGGAGACCATGTCCTCCCTCTTTTAGAGATATACTCATTCTCCTAACTGCATTTCTATATCAGATTTATAGGCAACAGTTTTGAGAAGCACAGGGCCAAAACTCCCATGGGGAGGGAGCAAATCAGCTGACTCTTGGAGGAGCTGGTCATGTAGGAAGGCAGGCCCCCAGGAGTGGGAGCAGAGATTTTCCTGTACATGCACATCTCTAATAACAGCAGCCTCAAACATTGCTGTGACAGGCAGAAGCAGGGCAAATGTCACACCACCAACGAGAGTGACAATTCAGTGGGCCCTCCACTGGTGTACTTAAAATACTTTTGCATAATTACGCACATCTCCCTCTTTTAAAAAATGTCCATATTAGTTTTTAGCATGACTAATGATAGCTTCTCTGACATAGAATGTCTTTAGTTTTTCTCAATAAATTGCTATTTTTTTATTTTTTTATTATGGGTTTTGGAATGAAGATTGATTCTTGTATCGTTTGGGGGGATAGGAGTTGACTTCTGTATTCTAGTTCCACTGCTAGCCTTGCATTTCGATAATTAAATAAAAACACATGCAAAGAGAAAAGAGCCTCTCACAATAGCACCAGGCTTCCCTAATGATCAATTTATGGAATTTGCAAAGCTATCACAACACTGTCAGTCTCTAAAAAGGTTAGATGTCTCCTTCTCCTTCTCCACAGTCACACATGACCCTGCTTCCCTTTGAGACTTAGTAGAAAAGTTGAACATAATGCTCTGTACTTACAGAACCAAAAATGGTACATGGGGTAAAGGTGGGGGTGGTATCTCTCTTCCTTGATTAATCCATCTTCCCAAAGTGACAAACTTCTCCTGATCCAGGAATCGGGTATTTTGGGATTGCAGAAAAATGGAAACCAAAAGGCAGCTTTCTGGCCAGGACAGAAGCGGGTAACAGGCAGAAAGAGGTTCTGGCTGGCAGCATGAGGAGCAATCTTGGGCAAGCAGGCAGTCATCTCGGCTGACAGCTTGGTTTGGGATGACCAAGAGCTGACTAAGCAGCCCTGACCATCTTTCGACAGGAATGAGTCACTCTGTAGGAAAAGCCTCTTGTCTATTCCTCCAGACAGAGCATCCAAAGTCATGAGGCAGAAGAAATCCACTGGGGGAAAAATCAAAGAAAACCATTCAAATCATCTGAAAATCTGGGTGGGAATATCAAGTTTCTGTCCAGCCTATCAGTGCTTTTCTGTTATTTTATCTGTAGAGACAAATGACTGAACTTTCCTTTGGTGAGATCAACATAAGTCTTTCCCCCTCTCTCAGCCTCAGTTTTTTCATCTGTAAAATGGAGAGAATAGCACCACTCTACAGATTTCCTTAGCCACTACCAAATTCTGAGGTGAATGATTTGTTGTCTGAGTTCATATTGTCCATCCCACCAGCATTCATTAAAATATAAATTTCTTGAGGAAAGGGTCTTTTTCTTTTTTCTTTCTTTCTTTCTTTTTCTTGGTTTTGCATCCAATGACTCGTTCTAGTGTCCGGAACATTATGGCATTTAGATGGTAAAGCCCTCCATTGTTCTCTCCCCTGGCTTCCTGTTGGAGAAGTATCTCCCCTATTTGTGGGTCCCTTCCAGTTGATCTATAAATATAGAGGGGAGACCTAGAAGCAATGTGAGAGGAAGATGTTTATCTGGTCTGCTTTCTCTGTGATATAAGAAATCCTAGATTGTGGACAAGGGAAAAGTGGAAGGAGTGACTGGGCAATGACTGCATGTGGCTCTGCACAATCAATGAACCATGAGCATGTGAGCATGGCAAGCATCATCCTACATCACCCCACCCTATTATCAAAGGAAAGACCATGAAAAATCTCATGGACAGTTTTTTTAAAATGCAGTACAATCTGCTTTGGAAGAGTTCAATTACCACTGCGTAATACTCTGCATGTTTATTTGCTGTATGTTTCCCCGCCAAAAATTCTCTTTATCTGTGTTTCTCTGAAATTAACATTAATAACGTGGCCTGACAGTTGTATAAAGCTTAAAAATTTGCAACTCTCTTCCCATCTAGGTTCTTATTCAAATAAGAACCTAGATTGGAACATAGGTAGCCTTTGCCCTATTTTACCCATAGGAAAACTGAGACTAGGAGAAGCAGGTGCTTTATGCATGTTCATATTACTCCTAAGTTTTTGTAGAGGGACCCAAGTGCTGAGAGAATTCCAATTTATGCCATATCTCCCCCACGTCTCCAGAGTATCGGAAGTCATGAAGCAAAAAGAATCTACTGGGGAAAAAAGAAAAGCCATGCAAATCATCTGAAAATCTGGGTGGGAATATTGAGTTTCTGTCCAGCCTATTGGAGCTTTTCTGTTATTTTCATAGTTTCTGTGGGAGGAAATATAGACCCAGGTGGTGAGAGAATTCCAATTTCGTTATTCACTGAAGTTAAGCTAAAGAACATGCTTAAGATTATGTGAGTATAGACTTCCATTATTCTAGGGATGTCATAATGAAGTGGGGTAAGCCTTGTCCTTCTTGGTCTCAGAGAATAGAAGTAGGATCGTGGATACAATTTATAGAAAACAAAATTTCAGTTAAACATAAGGAAAAAGTTTCTAACAATTACATCTGTTAATGGAATAGATGATTTGGGAATTCAAGAGCCCTCTGACCCTGGAAGTCTTTAATTAGCTTTATGGTGGTGCTATGGAGGGGATTGGAAGCAAACAAGAGTAAGGAAGAACTGAAGGACTTTTGAAAATCCTCCCAAATCTTAGAGTCCACTGACCTGAATGTCAAAGGCAGCATCTCTACCAGAAATGTTCCTTGCCTTTCTGTGATACTGCATCATATAAAGTAGGTGAAGTTTGTTAAGAGAATAAACAAATAATAGAGTGATACAACTCTGTTGTCTAGGGCTGCATCTTGGACCACTATAATTATTAAGAGGTCAGAAGTCAAGAAGTGCCATTGCTCGATTAGGAACTCCACATACAAGCGATCCCATGACAATCTTCGTGCTGAGATGGATGGTCCCACTCTACCATAGAAACACAGCTGTTGATTCTGTTTGTCTTTGACCTTTGAACAATAACTGCTAGTGTTGGTAAGAAGGATGCTTTCAATAATCACACACATCCATCAAATGTCACTGGCACTAGGAAGCAGGGTCACCTATCATCTCATTAGGCAAATGCCCAGGTCCTCTAGACCCAGAAGCACGGCACAAGCCTATTCCCATCACTTTGTTTGGTTTACTTGGAGAGGAATTCAAGGCTCTCTGCATATGAATGTGAGCAAGTAAGTTGATGGACGTCTAACAAACATTTTGGACCCAGAATGCTCTAGGACTAGGATGGAAGCTAGATTTAATTGCTTACTAGAAGTATTTCCAAGAATGGTTAGATTGTTTGTTATGGCTCAGCTTCAGGGTGCTCCCTTACATAGTTAATTATTAGAAAAGATAATGTCACATCAAAGAATGTCTGATCCCATGATGTGGGTACTCTGCCCATTGTATAGATTATTACTCAGAGATAATTTGTCTTTAAATGGCATTTTGGGGCATGTGTTCCCATAAATCCTTCATAGAAGATTTACCTAACAGCCTGGAAGTACTCCTCACCATATTTTGGCATTTCCTGGCTACAAAGGATACCTGTGAATGATTCATCAGTTAACCCCAGTCTAACTATAGCATTGGCCCACCTTCTTTCCAAGTCATGTGTTTCCTAAATGATGTCTTATCTGTACGTATACACTGGACATAAGTTGTGATCTACCCATGCCCACTGTGGGACTCTCCATTAATAGCTACCATTTAGAAAGTTGTTTGAGATTTGGAAATCTTAGCACATATATTATCTCATTTGATGTTTCTAATAGCCCTGGGAGGTAGGTACTATTACCTATGTTCCAAATGAGGAAACTGAGACTGAGAGAGGTTGACTTGCTCAGGGTAACTTAGCAGTAAGTGACCGAGGTGGGCTTTGAATTCAAATCTTCTTGACTCCAAGTTCAGTACTCTTACCCAATGTGCCATCTAACTACTATCAGACTTTAGGTCTTCCATAATTTTGTTTCTTCAGAAATAGAGATAGTCCATGATTGTAGCCAATGAAATGTATACTCCTTGACGTATAGGATCATTTTTAAATTTTTTTCTTTGTATCTCTGGTGATTACCAGGTTCCCTGGGGTTGTGCTTAATGCACAGAGCTTACCCAGTGTTGGTGCATTGATTAATTTGTAACCATATAGCATCAAGAAGAGAATATGGATTTTTGTTTTAGGAATCACTGAAATACTGAGCCAAATTCCCACAACTTTTTCTAGCCTGAATTCTGTGTCCTATAATATTCTGCCCTCAGATCATGGTCCATCTGCAATATCTCATCCTTTGAGGCTCAGCTTAATTACCATTGACTCAATGAAGTCTTCTTTAACCCCTCCCCCATCTAGTAATGGATGTTCTTTTTGGATTTCCTTCTACTCTGCATATTTGTGTAATCCCCAGCAGAATGTGAGCACCTTGAGGATAGGGAGTGCAATGTTTTAATCTTTCTATCTTGAGCTTTTAGAATAGAGCTTGTACATCGTAGGTACTTCATAAATGTTTGCTAGTTCTCCAGGTCAGTGTACCGATAGAATAATTCAGCCACATATGTGATCTCTACAGGCACATGCCATATTTGGGATAGTTGGAAAGAAAAAACCTAAAACCCACAACCTATAAAAGAATACGTATTCCTTCTATGGGATGCTGCTGCTAAGATACTCACATTGCCAACCATCAGCCCTTGGAACAATAGCAATGAGAACTGTAGGTTATTGAATACTCCCATTGAATCTCACCATTAACTTTATCTCAAAGTGATTGCTCCCTCCTTCATAATCCTATAGTACTTATTTTCTGTATCTCTCATGGGGCACTAACTGGTCATATCATACCTGACAATTTGTCTCATCTTCAGCACTTAGGGAAGTCAGGACCACATTTTATTTCCAGATCATTAAAGAGAACTTTTTACTTTTCTTGAAAGTAATAAAAGCCATGCTTGCCTGAGAAGCAGCATGAAGCATGATCTCTTTTGGGTGAGGGGAAGGGGCTCACTCCAGCTGGCCAAAGAATTCTCCCTTTTCTAACTTCTTATCCTTATTACTTAGTTGTTAAATGTGGTTGATTCTGTGTTTTTATGCTGTGGAAGGACTGAAGAGCTGTCGGTATCTTCTAAACTTCAAGCCTACTAAATTCAGCACCATAGGCCAAAGCACAGATGACATGACTCTAGTTATACTGCTTTTTATGCTTTTTGTTTCCTTCCAGAGTCTTGTACCAAATAGGTTCTCAAAAATTGCCTCTTGATTGATTGAATGAACAGCAAATCTCAAAAGACTATACTCCCAGAGAAGGAAAGAAAGCTCTCCTCTGTTATTTCCCCAGATGTATAAGATTCCTAAAGAAAGTAAAGAAAAAACTATCACCATACTCTAGATCACTCTCAAAAGTCATTCTCTCTCTCTCTTTCTGTCTGTCTGTCTGTCTCTCTGTGTCTTCCTCTGTCTCTCCTTCCCCCTCTCTTTCTCTCTGTCTTTCTCTGTCTCTCCCTCTCTGTCTCTCTTTCTATCTCTCTGTCTCTGTCTCTCTCATGACAATGAGGATCAAGTTGGCTGCTTTTAAAAGTGATTCATTAGAATGTCAGCTCCTTCAGGACATGTTCTAGATGATTCTGATTTTCTTTTCCATTCTAAATATATGAATTCTTGACTATAGTCAACAATTTTAGTGTGATTTTTATATATTATCATTATAATGTAATTATAGTGTAATAGTTGTTCCTCTAGCACTTAGCATGGTGACTGACACATAAGAGGCAGGAAGCTTGCTGGTTGGATCATTGATTGACTTCAAGTCCCACCTTCCACATGAAGCCTTTCTTAATTCCCTTAAATACTATCTTCTTCCTTTTAAAAACTTTCTTGTAAATTTTATCCTGATTACTTTGTGTATGCTTCTTTTGCCTTTATTATCTTCCCTGTTAGAATGTTAGTTTTGGGGGAGTAGAAATTGTTCCATTCATTGTATTTGGTTCTCCTGTGCTTGGCACACAGGGGATAGGTATATAGGAATTGGGTCTATGTTTTTTTCAATGCAAGGAACTCCCAGATGAGTAAACACCTTCTACCAATGGAAATTGGAGTCTTTCTTGAAATTTAATCTTAGAGGATTGTCTATTAATTGACTGATGTAGTGTCACAAAGGAAGTATGTACCAAAGGGAGCCCCACCCCCCCTCCAGCTAACTTTATCCACTCCATTTCTGGCTTAGGTACATACAAAGTAGGGACTTAATGCAGGGTTATTGTCTTTGGTTCTCAAAGAAGACTAAAATGGGTCAATATATAGTGTGCCAAATTGTGGCTGATCAGACTAATGTTATCTCAGAAGACTCTGCCACAGATTAGGCACAATTAGTTCGGATGTTTAACATACCTACTGATTGATTGATTGAAGTAGTGAAGAAATAGGCTAAGTCTTCTCTAGCCTTAGACACGGTCTCAAATTACTTGGAAAACCACAGAAGCTGAAGTCAGGTTGGTTTGATGAGCTGTTAGAAAGGTTAGAAGCAGACCATCTCTTCATCAAAAAAGCTAAAATCAGAGGGTTTTGGCTCCCTAATGTACAGACAGCATTAAGCCACAATGCAGAGGAAATCACTAGCTGTTCTCAGAAAGATGGTCTCAAGGAGAGAAGGAGCCATAAAGAGTTCCTAAGACATGCACAAAGACATTTGATCCAAATCCAAGCCAATGGCTCATTAACATCAAATTAAAACACACCTCAATTTTCATCAGCAAAACCCAGTGTGAGTTTTATTAAACAAACCTTATTGAAATGTCTTCATAAAATTCATGCAAATTGTTAACAAATATAAATTACACATACAAATAAATACAAATAATTTATATTCTAATTTATTCCAAGCTTAACTCAGATAATTAAAGGAAACCTTTTTTTATTACCTTTTATGGGGACTTTATTAGCACATTGCTCACAGCCTTTGGTATGGGGATTCAACAAATGAGCCCAGAAAGACACTGGGTTGGTTTATCTGCATTTATTGCAGGAACTGAGACACTCAAGAAAGTCAACTGATATTTTAATCATCAACTAGTACACACATACAAGGATTCTGAGTGGGAAAGCTTCATCTGGTGAAGGTTCATTAGAGGGGTCTGACCACTTAGCTGGTAAAGGGCTGAGCTCATCAGATAGGATATAAGCCCCACTCCTCAGACACTGGTAATTGCGTGACCCTGGAGAAGTGACTGAAACTTTGGACCAACGTTTCCCAATGTGTAAAATGAGAACAGTGATCCTCTTATTGTGTTAACTCAGTATGAATTTTGTTATGAACAAAAGGTTTTGTAAAGCTCTGAGCTCTATATTGGGTCCTTATCAGTCATGTCTGACTCTTCATGACTACATTTAGGGTTTTCTTGGCAAAGATACAGGGCTTACCATTTCTTCTCCAGCTCATTTTATAGATGAGGAAACTGAGGCAAATAGGGTTACTTGTCCAGGATTACACAGCCAATAAGGGTCTGAGACCAGATTGGAACTCATGAAAATGAGTCTTCCTGATCCCTGGCACTCTATCCACTATACTACCTAGCTTCCCTCAAACTCCATATAAATGTGAATAATTATGATGTTAGTTGTACGAGGCATAAAAGTTAGATTACATTCAAATCATCAACCTATAAATATCACTAATGGGATAGATCCCACTGTCAAGTAAACATTTTGGGTCTTTCCCTTTGCAAATTTCCTTGGCATTTTAAGGTCTTTTTGAAAAATAAGTGAGCTATTTTAGAGTATTAGAAAAGCAAATTCTCCATAGTATTTTACTAAAGTTGCACTGAAAGTAAAATGGATATCTCTCTTTTCACTGGTATAAATGTGTTCTGGGAGAGAAAAATGCTCTAAAGTAAATTTCTGCTGTGTGAATTTTACTTTCCTATTGACTAGCTTTATAAAGTTAAGGATGTGTTCCATTATTTAAAGATTGGCCACATGGATGTGCAAAATATTCACAGTAATACAATATGTTGATTTAATCATTTCACTGCTAAAGGGCTCCCTCAATCAATAAAGATTACAATCTCTTTGGGAATTAGCAGCTTGTATCCATGGATGAATATGGACAAAACCAAATTACCATCTAGTGACCAATTTCCTGGTGAATATATATTCATCGAGTAGCATATGTAAAGAAAATGTGAATTTTCAGATCAAATATTAATAACACATAAAAGCACATATTAATAACAAATATTAATAACACAATACTAAAACCAGTCTTTGTAATGCTGTGATCTGTCCCCAAACAAGTCACACATGAAAGCACTTTAAGTGAAATTATCATAACCAACATTTGGCTGTCAGATGGGTTTTTCTGTTCCTAAAACAATGGTTATTTAATTGATAAGAATTAATAGAAAACTAAAATTATGAGCCTAAAATGACCCTGTATGGTGCTGATTTTGTCAGACATCATTCAAATAATGGAGTTCATCCACACAAAACATATAAGCTGGAAGTTCTTGTAGTAATCATAGGAAGTGAGAGCACAGGAGGCATTGAATCTAATGTTCAAAGGGAGCTGGCATCATTCTATATACTTTGATACCTGGATGAATATGTGATCTGATTAGTGATAGCATTTCCTTCAAGGATGCAGATCACAAGTGCTCCCATCCTGGGCAAATCTTGTCCTTGGCTGCAGACTCCTAGATGAACTGTGCTTGTATCTAGAACTGTTGACATGTCTATTCAAATGGACAGACTGTCCAAGGGCTCTCTTGCTTTCACTAGAGGACAAATCCATTCCCTTGTCTATTCAACCATCATGGTGGTCTTGCCTTCTATGATACTTCTGTGCAGTTCTTTGTAGATAAATTGCAACTTGATTATACCCAGTATGTTCATTTCTATTGCTCTTGGGAGTGACCCTCAATTATAATTTTTCAGAAACTCTGTTTTTTCCATATCTAGTAGCTAGATAGCATCATCAAAAGAATGTAGATATTAAAAAAGGTTTTCTTTTTTTCCCTTTGGTTTGTCTGTTTTTTTTTTAACTATAATGTTTTATTTTCAAAATATATGCAAAATAGTTTTTAGCATTCACCCTTGCAAAACTTTGTGTTCTAAATTTTTCTTTCTCCTTTCCCCTCACCCTCATCCCTAGATAACAAGTGATCCAATATATGTTAAACATGTCCAATTCTTCTATACACATTTTCACAATTATCATGCTGCATAAGAAAAAAATCAAATAATAAAGGAAAGAATGAGAAAGAAAACAAAAAGCAAGCATACAACAACAAAAATGGTGAAAATCCTATGTTGTGATCCACATTCAGTTCTCACAGCCTTCCCTCTGGAATCAGATGACTCTTCCCATCACAAGTCCATTGGAAATGACCTGAATCACCTTGTTGGAGAAAATCCATCACAGTTGATCATTGTGTAATCTTATTGCTGTATACAATGTTCTCTTGGTTCTACTCACTTCACTTAGCATCAATTCATTTAAATATCTCCAGGCCTTTATGAAATTCTCCTGCTGATCATTTCTTATAGAACATTAATATTCCATCACATTTATATACCATAACTTATTCAGCCATTCTCCAATTGGGATCCACTCAATTTCCAGTTCACGACAGAAAGAGCTGCTACAAACAGTTTTCCACATGTGAATCTAAAAAGGTTGTTTTCTAAAAACAAAAATTATGTTTTACAGAGAAGCTTGAGATCATTAAAAGTTATTTTTCAATTTTCTTGAGAAGTAATGATTTAGACTGGCAGAGACTGAGCCTAGTGGGGAAAAAACTGGACTCACGAGTCAGGAAGTCTAGGTTCAAATCTGCTCAAATCTGACCCTGGATAAGTCACTGAGAAGTTATGATTTGTTCACATTCAAAGATCCAATATGTACCACAGACTGAACTTGAATCCAGGTCTTCCTAACTTTAAAGCAATCTCCCTAGCCACTACCTTATACTATTTTTATGAGACTATAAAAATGAAGTAAATTGAGTTCCCTGCCCCCATGGAGAAGCATACATGGAGAGTTTAGTGAGCAATAAAGTTTAATCAAAAAGTAGAAAATATCTTCACAATTCCCATGTTAACTCTGCCTCTTAGTTTTGTGACATTTGCAAGAGTAATAGTATGGTATCTATGCCTCTGCCATTGATAAACATGCTGGACAGCTCAGCACCAAGGACAGTTCCTAGAGGACATTTCAGAGGAAATCACCTTCAAATAGTGACCTGTTAATGACTATCATTTCAGTTTAGTCATTTGACCAGTTCAGAATACAGCAAACTCTACTTTCTTCTAGCCCATATCTCTCCCTCTTGTCCACAAGAATAACGTGAGAGACTCTGTTAAATGCTTTGCTGACGTTGCTGACAGCAATGGTTTCCAAAATTTTAAGTTGGAGACCCCCCCTCGGCTTTTTTACACAGAACAATTTCCCAGATCTCTCTCTCCTACCTTTTTACATTTGTACTTACCATAAGTATTTGTTGATTGAGAAAATACATTATGACAAAAGGCAACTCTGAATTCAATAATGCTTTTCAGTGAATTTTATTTTATTAGTCATGACAGTATCTGAATATATTTGCAAAATAATTCATATAGGTGGAAAACGTTATTTATTCAGTCTAAAATTCAATTCAATAAATATTTATTGAATCCCTAGTGTGTACAAGGCATCATGCTGGGCACTGGGAATGCAGTCAAAAACAAAAAATAAAAAAGATGGCCTTTGCCCGTATGATGCTTACATTTTGGTGTTTATGTGGGGGTGCAACATGAAAACCAGAGAAGGAAAAAGAGAAAGGGAAAGAGGAAAAAGAAAGAGACAGACAGACAGACAGAGACAGAGACATACAAAGAGTTGGAGACAGATACAGAGAGAGAGATGGAGAAAGACAAACCCAAATACCCCTCACAGAGATAGAGAGAGAGAGAGAGACAGAGAGAGAGAGAGAGAGAGAAACAGAGACAGAGAGATAGAGACAGAGAGAGACAGACACAGAAATAGAAAGACAGAGAGAGACAAAGACAGAGAGAGACACAGGGAGAGACACAGACACAGACACAGAGGCAGAAACATACACACAGAGAGACAGAGTCAAAGAAGTAAAGAGGATAGGAATTCTTAACTGTTTTGATTTATAAGCTTCTTTGACAGTATAGTGAATTTATTAGATCCCATCATAGAATAATGGTTTTCCATGCACAAACAAGAACATAGCATTGCAGAAGAAATCAATTCTATTGAAATACAGGTAGTAGAATATTAAAAACAAGTTGACGAATTTCAGGCTGAGAACTTCTGATTTAGGTGGAGCAAGAAGGTTTCTTCAAGGAAATGACTTGTGAGGTGGGCTTCCAAGGAAGCTAAGAATTCCTCTTATGGAGGTGGCTGAAGAGATCATTAGAGTTATGAGATAATCTATGCAAACTCATGGGAGACAGAAAATGGAGTGTGAAGTTTGGAAAACATTAAATAAGCCATTTTGGTTGTAACATAGAGTGTATGTGACATTAGATGGAAAGCTGGGCTAGAGGCAGGTGAAGCTGAGGGGCTTGCATTTCATTCTAGAGGCAAGAGGAAACCACAGATGAGTTTTGAATCAAGTCAATGCCTTATTCTGGCAACTATATGAAAGAGGAATTCATGGAACCAGAAACTGGAAGCTCAGTTAGAAAGCCTTTGTAATTCTCTAGGCTAGAGAGGAAGGCCTAAACCAGAACAGTAACCAGGAGAGAGAAGATGAGAGGAAAGAGAACAATTTTGTTCATTTGTGGATAATTGGATCCTTTATCCACGTTCCCAGATTGACCACTATTTAATGGGTGTATGACATGGTGTTGTATTATAAAGCCATGCAGGGGAATACACCAGGTGCCAATAAATGATGACATGAGCCTAGCAAGTCAGCAGCATTTTATTACCTCCAGAATAGAAGGGCTTTTAGGGTTGACACGGCTTATTATTTTGTCTTTGTACCCTCAGAGTCTAGCATAGTGTCTGGCCCACAAACCATGGCATCCAATAGATATTTAATCATCTCTCAATGGATTGAATTGACTCCTGGCACAGATTATTGTACCAAGCTCTGTGGATTTTTGCCTTCAAGGAGCTGATAGAATCCCAGGGACAGACACTTATTTACACAGCCAGGGCTCCCATATCTGTGTCCACATTGGTGGGCAGTGTCAACACCTATGAATTACTTCATCAGTGTAGGGAACTGCCTTTACTGATTTGGATCAATAACCAGGGAAGCAAAAAAGAAGGCAAAAAGTTGGTCCCAGTCCTCAAGAAGCACACATTCTAATGGAGGAGACGGTACAAAATCAGCTATGCCCATACAAGATTTCTACAGTGTAAATGGAAAGTAATCTTTGAGGGGAAGAACTACAATATATGATACTCTAATAATGTAAAAAGTACAATAGAGATTTGGGAAGTGCTGTGTGTTTATGCCCAGATAATCCAGAAAAGACTAAGCTGGGTTGCAGAGCTGATAAGATTTAAATTTAAAATGTACAGTGGTGAATTCACTGGCTTTGGAATTAGCAAACCTGAGTTCAAAGCCCACTTCTGGAACTTACTATCAGGGTGACCCTGGGCGGGTCACTTTCCTTCTCTGAACTTCAGTTTCCTTATTTTTAACATGAGTGGATTGGATTATGTGATCTCTGAGGTACCTTCTAGACCTATAATCCTTGACCATTATTATTGTTGTCTGATTATTTGCAATTCACACAAATCATGATCATTCCCTGAATCTTAAATCTTGGCATTTCTTGAAATGTAGAAGTTCCTTCTTTTTTCTCTTCCCGGTTCCTTCAAATCAAAGACCTCACCCAAAGCATGAATACCCAATATGGTAAAAGGAAAAACTAAGGAATGGTTATATGTGAAGGAAGGATATTGATTTCCATAATAGAAAATAATCCATTTATACACTGACTGCTTGGGAGGCAGGTGGGGAAGAGTTGGGTAGTGAAGATGGGATGTCAATTAATCAACCATCATTAATCACCTGTCCAGAACACAGATCTCTTCCAAGTACAGCCCAAATGGGGTGCCGCCATCCAACAGAAAAGAGATTAAACGAACAGGGAGTGTGGTAGCCATCCTTCTGGTGCCCATCTTGTGTTTCCCCCCCTTCGCAATGACTGGGAAGCCCAAGGATGTTGCAGGACAGATCCTCCTAGAGCCAGGGCCCTAGGCTTCCTTAATTTAATCTCCTTCCCCCAACAGGAATAGGCAGTGTGAAAATGGATGCTCTCACCCTTGTAATCAGCTGTGCCGTGCGCACAAGGGCAGCAGTCTCTGGTGCCTCATCTGTGAACTAATCTTTCATTTCATAGGAGATCTTTCCATATCAAACAACACAAATGACTTAATTTGCATGACAGGATTTGTAACGGGGCGAATCCAGTGTCAAAGTCGATTAAAGATTACACCAGAGAACTATCATAATCAGGTCTCTAATGAGCCTAAATAGGCCCAGGAAGACTCCTCCTCTTGCCATTCCAGTCGTGTATCAAAGGGACTGTGTTTCTTTTCATCGATGAGCCCGGACGCCAGTTTGCCCAGGACGCCCAACGTGGAGCGAAAGTCATGTCAGTCTGATTTCAGAGGGAGAGAAAAAGAAATAATAAAGCAAACAACACTTCACAAATGACATTGCTTGCTATAAGCCAACGTTTGAAGCCCTTAATTCTTCTAATCTGCAAAATAGTCAATGCTAATGGGTTTTTGCCTTTGTGTGAGTTGATGCATAGGAAGAAAAACTCTAATGAGCTGCCTGGGCTGTGTGCTTACAGATACCTGTCAAATGTCTGTCATCTTAGCCAGGGCTCAGGCGTTCTAAAGAAAGTAAGAAGGAAGGCGCGACAGTATTTGTACAAGCATTTTCATGCTAAAATGGCTCAATTTTCCTCCTGTCATAATTTCATTGTATCTGGAAGTCAGAAAAGCTTAACCCTTTCCCGGGCGAGGCCTGTGCGGGTGGATGGTGGAGCAGAGCCTGGGGAGCCGGCCCTGCTGCCACCGGGGAGCCCGCGGCTCCTCTGCCACAGGCGCCAGCTTGTTTAGGGTAGGAGAAGGAGGGATGTTGAAAAAAATGACAACAAAAGATTGGGAGCCATCACTGGGCCCCAAGAAGGGGGGCCAGTTTATGAAATGGCAGCTCCCAGACTACCCCATCGTCCCTTGAAGGCGTGCTTTCTGATTCCCTAATTTGGTCATTTTGGGGGGGACCTATTGTTAGGTGGAAGGAAATGCCAGGGCAGAAGTGCTGACAATTCGTGACCTCCTGGTGCTCACCTTCTCTTTGATTCTAGGAAGCAGTCCCCATTATACAGGCACCTACAGGCAAGCCTTGCCTGGGTGAGGGAGGCAGGGAGGCAGGCAGGGAGGGAGAAAGCAGGGAGGGAAGGAGGAGACAGAAGGCAGGAAGGGAGAAAGAGAAGCAGGGAGGGAGAAAGGAAGGCAGGGAGGCAGAAAGGGGGGCAAGGAGAGAGGGAAAAAGGAAGGGAGGGAGGGAGGAAAGGAGGCAGAGAAGGAGAAAAGGAAGCAGGAAGGAAGAAAGAGTCAGGGAGGGAGAAAGGGAGGCAGGGAGAGAGGGAAAAAGGAAGGCAAGGAGGGAGAAAAGGAGGCAGAGAGGGAGAAAGAGAGACAAGGAGGGAGAAAAAGAAAAGGGAAGGAGGGAGAAAGGAAGGCAGGCAGACAGGGGCAACCTTGTGCCTGGGATTCAGGAGAAGTCAGCCAGTAAAATGCTATAACAGTCCAAACTGGAAGGGGAAAACCATGAGTCTAGGTGGCCTTTTCTGTTCTCTCCTCCTCCCCATTCTAAATGGAAAAAAGCCTAAACACTCTTGCCTTTCCTTTCATGCTGAACTCTGGCTCACATTCTGGCTGAACTTTTCAAAGAGAAAAGATGGACTTTCACCTTTAAATCTGTGAAAACTTAATTCATATAGATCCTCAATTTTGGAGCTGGAAAAACCTGAGAGGCCATTGAGCCCAGGTCCTTGATTTTACAAATGAGAAAAGAAAAACAGAGCAGAGAGACTGAATACTTTACCAGGGTCACATAGGAAATTGAGATTCAAACTCCGACTCTCTGACTGCAAGCCATTTGTTCTGTCCAGTTCTTTTTTGAGCTAATTTTGCTTTCTTTTTGGCCAAAAGGAGGCCCAGAGAGCTACCCTCAGACTGAGAAAGACCTGCATTCAAATCCCCTGTCCCCTGATGCATGAGGGCTGTGTGAGTGGAAGCAAGTCACTCCATCTCTCAATGATGACTAAGTGGCAGGTGCCAGTCTGCACTGGACAAGAGTGTGTCTTCACAGAGAATTTGCTCCACTGACAATGTCACTGGTCTATCTGCATTTCCCCCAAAACAGTAATGGGGATTTTTGAAAAATGAATAAGCCCAGGTTTATTGGGCAATTTCCTTATTAGTGCACTAGATTTGCATGCAGGAGTATCTGGATTCAGATCCTGACTGACTCTTACCATCTTGGTGACTCTGAGTTTCAGGAAATTCTTTAAAGGATCCATTGCAACACTCTGGGGGAGGGAGCTCTCACATGAATGAAATTAGTATCCTTATTATTATAAGGCTACAAAACCAAGGGAAAAGGGGATGGAGAAGGCATCGAATCAGGAACCAGGATTAGGAGTTTGATTCCCTACTCTCCTGCTGATTGACTGGGGAAAGTTAGGGATACTTTGGAGTTCCCCTCTCCATCAATTCAGAATTCTGATGCTTGTTGGGGAAATATCCTCAGAGCCTTGAGGAATAAATTATAGATAAAATAAAGAATGAATAATTTTTTTTTGAAAACATGCAATAACACTGAAAGCATTCAAGTTAATTTGAAAGTATTTATTGAGTGCTTCCGTGTACCAGTCACTGGGAATACAAATATAGAAGGTATCCTTGTCTTCAATGAGTTTTTAAAAAATACATTAATACATGATGTTCATTTAAAAATACATTAAAAATTTATATATTATATTAAAAATACAAGAGGCTTTTAATACAAGCTGTTCTTCAGTGTTTATAAACCCTTTGCCAGACTTTCCCCAGTTTCCCTCCTTCCTCCTTAAACTTCTTGGTCGTGTTACAGTAGTCAAGTTTTCCTGTGTTTTTCTGTCAAGAGAAATTGATGGCATCCACAGGCTCTATTGTGAAAAGCCTCTAGAAGATGCAGAATTGAGATATTTTGATGACCTGTTATGTTTGCCATGTTTCTAGAGAGGATATTTAAACTCTTGTAAACAGCCTGTGAGCAGATTGCCCAAAGGAGAATCTTTCATTCTTATGCAAACTTTCTTTAGAAAACAGGGTCTTAGGAACTGACTCTGAGCTTAGAGGATCAATGAACTGGAGTTAGCTCGGCTCTCTGAAGCTCTCTAAACTTACTTCTTCCACATAAAGAAACTGAGGCTGAAAAAGAGCATACTTGCCCCAAAGACCCACAGTTAGTCACCCCACAGATGGGATTTGAACTCAGTCCTCTAGAGTCAATATCCTTTTCCTGTCCTTAAGTTCTAAGACAGGCTTTTAAGGAGGCCATTAGAACGGAGATGGTTGTTGACAAAATTGATTGATGTCAGAGTGGAGTTCATTGTGATATCACCGAGGAATCTCCCATCTTGGTGCTATAGGAAAGAATGAGAAGAAACTAGACTAAATCCCCTTCCTGCTTCCTCTTCCAGTGGCCATTAGTCAAACAAGTTTCACTCACTTCAGTCAAATGACATTACACTTTCAAATCAGAAGAATTGAGACAAAAGTGTGGGAAAGAAGGAGGCTAGAATATTTAGAGCCTAGATGGGTCCTGGAATTGGATCTCCTCGTGAAGGTCCAAGATAAGTCATGCACATGATTTCGAAGTGAATATGGCAGTTCCCTAAGACCATTTAGGGCTTATCCTGTCTCACTTCCATTGAAGAGATTTTCATTTGTTGAGCTCATGTAACAAGAGCGATGCTGGGAACTGGAGGAGGAAATACAATCTATCTGAAGAGAAGTAAGCATGAAGTCTGCTTTAAATAGTTTTAAGAGAAAAATGCAATCCAGTAAGCATTTATTGAACAGTAAGGATGCAAAGAATTGCAGTTAATGAAAAATACCTCCTTAAGTAGCTTATGTTCTTCTGAAGGAGATTGGTACAGGTAAACAGGTAAGTAAATACAAATATACTTACATATAGACATTTGTGTCACATACACACAAAGCAAGTGAAAAATGCAATATGTTGGGGGAGAGAGGCAGGGGAAACGCTAATTTTTTTTTTTTTAGAATCTTATCTTTTGTGTTTCCAGAAGACCTAATGGTTAAAGTTTTCCTGGTCTCGTTAAAAGTCAATTAAAAATTGTTTTGCATGACTACACATGTATAGCCTATATGGAACTGCCTGCATTCTCAATGGGGATTGGGGGTGGGGTGGGAGAAAAGAAAAGAATCTGGAACTCAAAGTTTTCAAAACGAATGTTAAAATCATTTTTATGTGTAACTGGGAGAAAATAGAATAATAATTAAAATCCATTTAAAATAAAAACAGCTGGGTGACTTAATGGAAAAAGAGCTGGGTCTGAAAACCAGACAGAACTGAATTCAAATCCTGCCTCAGATACTTATGTCTGCCTTGGCTTGTCATTTGGAAAATGAGAACAATAATCACATGGAGCTGACAGAATTGCTCCGTGGATTACATGAGATTATCAAGGTGAAGCATTTTACAAGCCCAAAGGGATATGTAATGTTATTTCTCTTTCTGGTTATACTTGATAAATCTTACATTGTCACAGAATTCTCTGCACCTAGCAGAGTGTTTGACATATTGTAGGTGCTTAATAGATGCTTAGGGATTGATTTCTTGAAGATTAGTATTTCATAAATGCTTGTTGACTTGAGTGGAAGGGCAAAAGGCTTTGGGGTAGGAGCTGGCTTTAGGGATGAATTAAACAAAAACTAGGGATGGGGAACTGAGTGGCTGCATGTAGAGCAAGACCCCTTCCAGTCGTCCATCTCCAATCTCATGATTAATTGAAGCTGGACATTGCTCTTTATTTTAAGAGGGAGTTTTGCTTACATTGTACTGAGTGTGAAAGCTGAAGACCTGTTATCTTCTACTAATTTCTTGGGCTCCAGGACACAGATCTGGGAAGGTAGAAGGCTTCTGCAAGCTTGGAAAACCCCGGCTCGTCCATTGATGGATCAGTCTTTCCTAGAGGAAGAAACACTTAGTGTGAAAGCATTGATAAGCATGATGTGCTAATCACACCTACTTTTCTGGGGGAAAAAAAAGCCCATCCTTATTAATCATCCTCTGCTGCCCTCCCAGCCTGTTCTTTATGTTGATTCCCCCCGTCCCTCCCCCCACCCCGACCGTTGTGTCTGGGATGTATATAGCATTCATGCCATACGGAGCACTGAGCTGGCCGCCATTAACATACAAACTTTAATAACACACATTAGCCATCCAGGGGCAGTTTGGACTCAAATTTCATCCACTTTCCAATATGAATAATTCAACACCTCCGTCCAATTGTTCTTGTGACGCCTGTGAGACTAAATACTGCTCTCCCCTCTCAACCCCCACTCTCCCTACCCCCATCCCAGCAGTCGTCAGGTTCAGTTTTTTTGCAGATTAGTGGAATTACCATGGATGTTTCCGAGTAAATTTTGCTTGCAATCCTAAACTCGCCTCCCCCCCCCCCAACACTGAGCCTCTGACCCAGTTGCTGCACCTCTGATCCTCCACACCCCAGAGGCTGTCACAAGCCTCCCTCCTTCCCAGGAGTTGAACACACAATAGAGAATGGGCCCTAACTGTGAGGTTCAGCTGCCATTATTAACCCTACCAGCTGCTCCTGCAGGGGGCCTTCTGGGTCTGAATGTCCTTTCTCTGCGGAGGCCCTCATTTCCACTAATCTAACTATTGTTGGGTAGGAATGCTGACAGGAGAAAAGAAATTTTTCTTGTGTCCATGCAAGTGTGTGTATCCATGTGTAAGTGAAGGAAGAGTGAAGGCTAATTTCTATAGTTGGCATGAATGGGGGGATTGGGAAAAAAACCTAGTTAAAATGTGTTTACTTGCTTAAAAGGCTCAGTCAATTTAAATCATTTCACTACTGTGCTCTATTTTTTTTTTTAGGAGAAAAAAAACAACCAACTAGTTACTCTTATAATTTTCTTTAGTTCCCCGGAGATGTTTGGGCATGTTTTAGACTTTCTAAATTCAATGCTGGGGGGAAAAAATTGAATTGAATTTCTTTAAAAAAAAACAACAAAAAAACAAAAATGCTAGCATAAAGTTACATACACATGGAATTACTCACTTCTAATGGACCTTAAAAAATCAGAAAGAGAACTGGTTATACAGGTCACACATACTTCCTTCGGATAATCTACATGCCGTAATCGGGGACACTTTTGGCTCTTGTGAAAAAAAAAAAAAAAAAGAAAAAAGAAAGGTAAAACCTCTTCTCAGTGAGTGAGAAAGGAAAGGAAAAGCACTCATCCCACTGTATTTTTTGTTCTCCAGGAACCTTGTGGTTCAGTAAAGGAGTGAGATTTTCACCTCTTATCCAAGAGGTGACTTTAAGGATCATGTCCATTCCCTTCACACAGATCTGATCAGCAGACTACTTGGGAACACACTGATTTCCTAGAGGAAGTCGAACAAGTGACAAATATGATGTGAGTTTTAATTACATGGTAAAAACTCTCAACATATCTGTGCACTTGAAAACTCTGTAATTTTGCCCTCTGAAAATTTCACTTTCCTCTTGGTACAGGGATAGAAACATTCCTAAACACTGCTCTCCATTTTTACCATTTGAGAAAGTTCGGGAAAATACAACAGTTGGTCTATTTCAAATCAAATTAAGAATAATTCAGGTAGAAATGTATTTTCTGCGCAATTAGACTCCATCGTCGTAGGGCAAATGTCTGATATCATAAAGTGCTATTCTGCATCTGTTCCTGTGTCTAGACTGTGGCAATTATTGGGTCTTACAAGAGCAGCAGCAAAAGAGAACACGGCTTACAGGTTTTCCCGATTAAAATGCCACATTCTCTATCTTTGCCCTTTTATTACCTAAATCATTTGATTGGGAGAAAATAAATTTAATTTAATGAAGTTGTACTTTTCCAATTTTTGCCTGCAAACACATAAGTGGTCAGTACCGAGCCTGTTTTCCAAAACATTAGAAGCAAATGCTCCAGTGCTCACTGCATTAAAAGAGAATGTGGCCAAAATAATAATGCTTGTGCACACTTAAAAACAAAAACAAAACAAAACAAAATACCAAAACAGCACTGTCCCCCCCAAAAAAAATCCCCCAAAATGCAAACCCTGCAAAATAGGGATGTTTATAAAATATTTACCTTCCTTTTCCCTTACCCAGTTTTCACAAAAAAAAAAAAAATAGCCCCCAAATGGTGCCAAAAAGACCAGATAGCTAAAGCAAAAGACCTTGGGGATCCCAATTGTAGAGCTTGAAAAGGTTTATAAAGAGCCTTCCTAAACACAGTCTGATGAGAGGGAGAATACAAGGGCTATTATTCCCATTTAACAGAGAAAGAACCTGAGGCTCAGAAAAAGTTCAGTGACTTGCCTAAAATTGGACATTTAAAAAACTGGCAGTCATGCTAAAAGCCCAGTGTTCTTTCTCTGATGCTATTCTCTTTTTCTAATAAGTCATCCAGTAGAACTAAGCCATTCCCCTAAAGGTTTGGCAATGTCTTTCTTATCTAGCCTGAGGAATCAGTTTTCTGGGCCAATTTTGGAAGCATGTGAAAGAATCGAAGACATTTGTCACTAGACTACAATAAGCAACTGGAAGGGTTAGATGGGAGACCATCAGATCAGTCCATCAGTAGGTCCCTGTTTTGAATTTATATATTTGTGCGTGTTCGTATGTATGTGTATACATACCCACTATGGACATATAAATATTCATACACATATATCTTTTGAATTGGGACTGCATGTAGACAATGAGTTTGGCTCAGAAATGAATAGTAGAAAGAACTTAAGTTACACAAATGTGATTCCAAATGGCTCCTGTCACAATTAGAGAAGAATAGAAATGATCAATATGGCAAAGGTCAAGGGAAAGGTGGGCATAAATAAGACCAATGTACTATCCAGAGTCACTTGCAATGCAGAAGTAGCATCCAGGCATGTATGACCAGAAATGGAGGCTGGGGAATCAAAGAGATATTGGTGAGATATTTGATGGTGGGAAGTTGTCCCAGGATCTGACACAAGGAAGGGTTCCAGACACAGCAGATTGTCCTCAATTTTACTGGAAGGGAAAACAAAATACAAAAACCCAGGGTTCCCAATTTTTGAGTTTAAAAAGTGATATGGGATAGATAGCCCCAGAATCCATAAGAATTGAAGGCTTCTAGTGAAGTGGGTGCACTGTTCATGGAAAACTTTTATAAAGACATAGATGATAAAGAAAGAATGAATAAATGAATGTATAAATGAATGAATGGAAAAGTATTCAATAAGCACTCACTACATGCAAAGCATACAGTGAGTTTTGAGGATCCAAATACAAAAGTAAGACAGTGCTTGACCGTGGAGAACTTATATTCCAAAAGGGGATGACACCCAGGCATCCAGGGTGCCAACCAGGGAGGAGTATCTGCATTTGGAAAACTAGAACGATGGCGAGTAGAGGCATAAGTAAGTAGGTTGACGTGGCCTTTCCAGGAGCAGTGGCAGTATGGATTTGATTATGGTTCTAGAACTAGAAAAGGCAGGTAGGAAGAATGTGTGTGGTGGCAAGTGAGTCAAGATGAACAGGAAGTAAAATGGGGGAGTGGCTGGAGCTTGCCAAATGAGGCACTAATCAGAACAATCAGGCTCCAAAGCAAATGTTAAGTTCTCCAGGGAACAGTCCCTTTTTTGGAGAGGGAGGAAAAGAAATGCGAGTGGCAGTGATGTACTGGCTAGAGCATTGGACTTGGCATTAGAAAGATACAAGTTTGAATCCTGCTGTAGACATGTAGGAGCTGTGTGACCTTAAACAAGTCACTTAACCTCTCTGTATTTACCATGGACTAGAAAATGAAGGTATTAGACATTCAAGCTAAATGAGATGCTATAGAGGCTTAGTTTATACACTGGTAAAGATAATGTTCATACCTACAAAAACGTAAACCCATAGGAATCAGTAGATTTGCATTTCTTAATAAGAGCAAACACTAACAATTCTTTGAATGCTCCAGAGAGACGTTGTCGCCTGCTTCCCCCCTTTGCTCTCCCTTCCAGTGAAACTAATTGCCTGCAAGTTCTGGGTCTGTCTGGGAGCCTTTCATCGAGCTTCCAGATCTTGGGATGACTCCTTACGCCACGAGACACTAGCATGGAATGGAAGTGGAAATAAGCAGCCATGACCTCTGCCCACAGTACCTGCAGCTCCCTTTCTGCAAATTCTGTGCTCTCCAGCTCTTCTTTTTTCTCTCTGACCTGGCCATGTGAGCATAATGTAGACACGCAGGAGGGACTGAAAGAAAAATGAGGAAGAGCGATCCCAGCAGATGACAATTATAAAATGGAAATGTACAAGAAGAGCACCAGATAGCATTGAATATGCAAACCAGGTCATTGTCTATGCTAATGAATGTGTAAATGAGCATGCAAATGACCATATACTCAGGTTTTCCATGGCTGGGTCCAAAAGCATAGTGGAAAGAGCAGGGATTGAAGTCATAAAGGAAAATAGACTTGTATAAGTTTGCCACCAAGTCATGTTACCTCTCTAATCCTCGATATATTTGTCCGTAAAAGATGGGATAATAATTCTGTTGTTCCACTTGGCAGTGGGGCTCAGCTGAGAAAAATGTTTATAAAGTGCTTTACAAACTTCAAAGTGTTCTAGAAATCCCAGTTCTTAATATTGTTCTTCTCGTTATTTCATATTCTGTCCTGCTAATGTTAGTTGGTCTTATGGAAAGCCCACCTAAGGACTCCCAAGTTAAAGAATAGAGGATTTTTATATACTTCAACAACAACACTATATGATGATCAATTCTGATGGACCTGGCCATCCTCAGCAACGAGATGAACCAAATCAGTTCCAATGGAGCAGGAATGAACTGAACCAGCTACACCCAGCGAAAGAACTCTGGGAGATGACTATGAACCATTACATTGAATTCCCAGTCCCTCTATTTTTGCCCCCTGCATTTTGGATTTCCTTTACAGGCCAATTGTACACTATTTAAAAGTCCGACTCTTTTTGTACAGCAAAACAACTGTATGGACATGTATACATATACTGAATTTAACTTATACTTTAATGTATTTAACATGTATTGGTCAACCTGCTATCTGGGGGAAGGCGTGGGGGGAAGGAGGGGAAAAGTTGGAACAGAAGGTTTTCCAAGGGTCAATGCTGAAAATTTACCCATGCATATAACTTGTAAATAAAAAGCTATATAATTTTAAAAAAATAGGGAATTCTGCTTTAAAATTTTCACATGACAATGAATGAAAATAGTCATCACCTCTCTTATCCCATAACCATGAATATACTGTCGGTTAGACCACCTTCTAGGTAATGGCAAACGTGAAAAGCCCACTCAAGACCTAATAGGCCTCCCACAGGCATTAGAACTACTGAGACGTAAAGGATGATTATTACAGAATTGTCCCTGAGTTAGCAACTTTCTATTCATGGAGAGCCTTCTCAAGGCAGAGATTGACTTTGTCCTGGGCCAACAGAACCAGCCATTGACTGTTCCTTCCCCTGGAGTTTCTCTCAGCTCCCTTCCTGAGATAAGTCTCCTAGAGAAGTCAGGGTGGACCAGCTAAGGCGTCTCCTCTGTTAAATATAAGCTCATTTCAAGTAGGGATTCCTTCTTTCATTTTCCTGGTATCCATAGTGCCTAGCACATAATAGGCACTCCACAACCACTTGTGATTGATTGATCTTGGAATCAAAACTTGAGAACCCGTATCTCTAACCGCTCTTGCCCCAGATCCAATCTGAGATGCCCAGATCTACAGATTCAAATTTGGGGGCACACAGGGCTCACCTAACAGTAGTTTGAAGGGGACAAAGCTCCAGAATTACTTTTGAGATGGTTTTTTTCTCTCCAGGTTTTATTCATGAAGGCTCCTACTTGCCTTCTCTTTGCCACACACCATCTCCTAAGTCCAATCCTTGGCACAAAGCTGGATGCCATGCTTAGAATGCTCTTCTTCCTTATCCCCACTCTTCAGACTTCCAGATCCTTTAGAGGCTCTGCCCAAATGCCATCCCCTTTCTCAGCTCCCTCCCATTAATTACTTAGTATTTGTTTTATTTATAACCTTGGCTTTACATATATATTTTGTTTTTAAGCTTTAGTTAGCTATAAATATGTTGTAAATCTCCCTCCCCAACTTCCAGCAGAACATCAGTCTCTTGAGGGTAAGAAATATCTCATTTCTAAAATCTGTATTCCCATCCCTGGCATATAACAAGTGTTTAATAAATGCTGATTAATTTATGGTAATAACTGCAGCTCTACTGGAGGTTACATAGGTCTTTAGAATTCCACTCTGGGAATACAGGTGGTTCAATGAAAAGAACCCTGCATTTAAGATCAGGGGAGGCCCTTGGTCAGATTCTACCTCTCTCCTTTCCTTTCTGGTTGACCTCTCTAGACTCCATTTTCCAAAAGGACTTTAGATGAGATGACCTTTAGGTGGCTTCTAATTTTTTCTTGCATTCAGATTTTCAAACAATCATCATTTTAAAGCTGAGACTTCCTGTATCCATTTTAGAGGTTACTTATACCTGCTGATAACAATTCTGGTTAATTCAATAAAAGAACATTCAATGTTCTCAGAATCTTGGGAGATTCCATCACCTTCTCTGAATAAAGTACCAATTTCAGGCAGATCTTCAAATCTGTGAATTGGGGACTCAAATGTAGTAATATCAGGAGCTGAGGCACATGGGAAAATCTCCTGGAGGAAACAAGGAACATTAATGTCAAAAACAAGGGAGATGGTGTCTTCCAAGGTGTGTATGTGTGGGTATGTGTGTGCACACTGGCACGTAAGACAGTGTAGCCATAGTGTATAAAGAGACAGGGGTAGTTGATTATGGGTAAGACCCTTAATCTCCAGGTTTCCTGAGCCAACTACAGGACTGAAAGTTAAAAATGAGTTGCTGATTTGTATTAAAAGAGGGAGCTTCCACACTGGAAGTAACTTATGTTGACAAAGTTGGGAATCCTTGCTCAGAATAAGTCTGAAAAGTTTGCATTTGAGTCTCAGTATTTCTAATTGGACGACTGCTTTTCAAGTTCAAACTTTCAAAATGTGTTTAGCTCAATTCACTGAGAAAGTTGAAGTCATCATCTTAGTCCTTAAACTGAGGTTTTATAAAATGCTGGTAAATGAGGAAGGAATTAGAGCTAGAAGTGTAGTTGGTCTAGTGAGCAGATCAGTTCCACTGAAGGAAGCAAGAAAGATCTCAGGTACAATCTTGTTGATCTGATGTTCACACCATCACCTCCTTTTCCCCTTTGTTGCCATCCCTCTTCCTCTGATGGCTCCCCACCCCAGACCACTACTGCCCTCAAGAACCAGCCTTCATCACTACTATCCTGCCTCTTTTCTCTTCCTACTTGAGCTCCAATTTAGACCTTGAAGCCCAATACAAATATCTTCTCCTCCTGAAAGCCTTCCTTGATCTGAGAGATGATAATCACACTTTCTCTCCCAGCTCCCACCAGCCCTTTTTATATACCTCTCTGTTATATCTAACTGGTTCTATTAAGTATAATAGTTAACTGTGCATGTATCTAATTGTCCTATTAGAACATAAGCCCTGTGAAGACAGGGGCTCTATCTAATCTAACCTTGATGTTCCTCAGCAGCAATGTTTTCTGTGTACCATGATGGAGGCACTTAATCATGTTTACTGAATTCAGTTTTTGGAATGGACAAATGCAATCACATACTTAAAATAAAAGAGAAGGAAATAAGTATTTAGTAAATATCCACTATGTGCCAGTCACTGCGTTTCACCAGTGCTTCACAAATATTATTTCATTTGATCCTCACAGCAATCCTGGTGGAAAAGTACTATTATTATCCTTATTTTACAATTAAGGAAACTGAGGGAGGAAGCATTTAAGTGACTTGCTTAAGACCACACAGCTGGTAGACTGATTTTAAACTTAGGTCTTCTTCTTGATTCTAGTCTTCCCTATCTATCCACTATGTGCCTAGTTACCCTAATTAGCCTTATGGTATTGTGCCTAATTTCCACATCAATAAAGTAAGATTGGATGGGAGGGTTTTTTTTTAATCAATTCCTGCTGGCTCTAAAATTCTATGATTAAAAATGAAACTTCTACTCACAGAACTCCGAAATGTCATCATTCTCTAGGAAGTTCATCTGGCTAATGACGCGTTCAATCTAATGAGTGTACTCATACTTTGAACATTTTTGTGAGAGCCAGGATGGGAAGTAGGGCGATCAGCTCTGTCCTGGATGGGTTAAGTTTCAGGAGTATTTCTGTGCTTCCCAAATTTGCACTGAGGATTCCCGCTTCCACCTCTGTCAACATCTTTGTTGGGGAACGGGAACTCAATCAATATCAGTGGAAGTATTTTGGATAGCACAAGAACCAAAGGCCAGTAAAAGAGTTCAATTGCTGGATACAACTCAATCAGATTCAATCTAATCCAACAATATTGTACCTATTGTGTGCAAAGCACTGTACAGGAATATAAAGATCAAAACTATAAAGCAGTTCAGGACCTCAAGTCATTTCCATTCTATTGAAAGACACATTTAAGCAGTCAAATAGATATACTGGAAGTTGAGGAAGGATCGGACTAATGAGAAGGAGGAATCAAGAGAGGCTGCCTGTAGGAAGTGGCTCATGGACTAACTAGTGAAGAAAGTTGAAGATTAGAAGAGGTGGATGAGGAGTAAATGTACGCAGGATTAAACACCCATTCTCTTAAATACTGCCATGCATGCTACTTTAGACACCTGACCTGCTACTCTGCCCAAATTCTTAGATGGAAAATTTGATCCCTTTTGGGCAGGAGCCACACAAAAGTGAAATCAAAATGGCAGCCACAGACATGCCAGGACAACTGTCAAGTCAGGGACCACACCTTTGGACCCTCTCTGAAGGATTACAAAGGCATCCCAAGACCATTTAGCAATGCAGGTATACTTTTTGGTTGTTGTCATTGGATCATTTCTGTTTCGGTGATATCTGACTCTTTGTGGCCCCATTGAGGTTTCCTTGACACACATATTGAACTGGTTCTTAATTTCCTTCTTCAGTCCATTTTACAGATGAAGAACTGAGGGAAACAGTCCAGAGACATTCTATTAGTATCTAAGGTGAGATTTGAACCTACAAAGATGAGGCTTCAGGTGCTAAGCTTAATGCTCTATCCACTGTCACTTAGCTTCTCCTCGGGCATATAGTGTTTTGAGAAAACTTGACCTTTGAAAATATGAATCTAGGAATCAGATATTTCCTTTTCAGAAATCATGATCTTGCTTCATGGATTTGATTTTTAAAAATTCAATACAAATGTGGAATATTGCTTGGAATCAGGAAGATCTAGATTAAGTTTGAGAAGTTCCCCCCATCCCTGATGTCCTTCCCTGTGATTGGATAACTCCCCCCAGAAGTTTCATTTAAGAAGAACTCCCACGCTAGACATGTTTCTGTTTCTCACCTTGATGCACTCTGGACTTCTTACCCATGTCTCTGTGCCATCCCCTGTGTCTACTTTTGATTATGGAAAAGCCACTTAAAAGTGCAATTCCCTACCTTGCCTTCTTCAGAATATGCATGTTATTTTAAATAAAGCAGATCTCCAGATTACATAAGGCCATCTTGATGGAGCCTAAGGGTTTGCTGCTATTTTCTTGTTTTTCTCACATAATACTGTTCTGACAAGATCTTTTGGGCTCTCTTTTCTTCATATTTTTAGGAAAAAAATATTTGTATATGTAGTATAATTAGTGTCTTCATGAATAAATAATTTTAAAACAACCAAAACTACAACCATAACTGAAAAGGCAATAGGGTCTAAAAGATAGATGATTGGCCTTGGAATTAAAAATGCCCAGGAAGGCTCAATTCCTGTCTCTGAAACAAACTCTCCGTATGATTCTGAGCAAGTCATGTAACTTCTCACGGACCCAGGCAATTCTCTGTGACCAATAGTTGCAGAATAGGTGACAGTCTGTATCAGTGGAGGGATTTTTCTTCCTGGGAGCTCTCTTTGCCATGACGTTGTAGGTCACGACCAAAATAAAAAACTTTAAAAACACTATCCATTTTCCTAACTTATTTGACACAGAGAGAAACTGAGGCTCAGAGAAAAGAGGTGATTTGTTCACATTTACACTTCAAGTAAACAGAAGAGTCAGTATTTGAATCCAGTTCCTTGATTTCAAAAGCAAGAGGTTTGCTATAATTCTTTTCTGCCTCCCTTCAACTCACTTAACAAAGAAAAGGAAAGAAGGAAGAAACCTGCTCATTAAAGAATGTCAGAAGCCTATTAGATTATCTTCCACAGCTTTAGAGGGATCTCTGACAAGGGGACTACAAGCTAATTCCTCAACTGAATGTTGTTTCCTTTGTTTTCCCTAATGATCCCTCACCTTTCTACCCAGAGCTTTCTCCTTTCATCACATGCTGATTAGCATTCTGGGAGACATTTTGCCTTAGATGGGGTTTTACCTGATTTCTCTGCAAAATCAGTGTCAGAGTATCATCTCCAGTAGTTTTTATCTCACATTGATGGAGAAGGGGTTATACATGAGGTTAAAGACCCCCTCCCACCTCCACAGAAAACTCCTCTCTAGTCATTAGGAGGGAAGCTGACATTTTATTATTCACACATCAAATCAAGCCTTGGGGACACTGGGGGGATCTCAGTTCTTGACTGTATGTTCTACTCTTTCTACTCTTGAGTCTCATGCAGTCACATCCGTGATCGTACACGTGCTTTTACCTTATCAGTGCATAAAAGACCTCCTTTCTGATTTCCAGAAAAAAAAAAATATTGATCTAGTGATGAATCTCTTCAAAACCAGCTATTTCTGTAGACAAATACAATCAAGAAAGGAATAAGAAATCCCAGTGAGTGGAGGATTGCCAATTTCGTCCCTCCCTTGGAGTGTCCTGTGAACACCACAGACCCTCATTTCTGCCAGAAAGAGCCAGCAATGTCGAGACAGAGGCCGGAGATACCCAATATATTTTCATCTCATCACGATGAATCTACAAGTGACTCTGGGAGATACTCAGGCCAAGTTGTCACCCCCACTACTGACACATCATTGATTTTATCTCTCCAAGGCACTCCTTGGGGGTGCCATCTGCATGTCCCCCAGGATCTTGAAACCACTGGTACATACTTCCTTCTTATCTCTTGCTTGCTATAGCTCTGGGTGACTTTAAGAAGAGTAAAATGTGAAGATCTACTTCCCACAGGAAGCCCTTCATGATCTTCTGTTGCTGGCGCCTTTCCCTTCTAAACTCTTGTATTTCTTTGTACATTTCTGCATATACTTGTGTCCACATATGGTGTCTCTTCCCAAAGAATAAGATTTCTTTTTGTCTTTGTACCCCCAACACAATTCAATACATGGTATGGAGTAGAGGCTTAATAAATGTTTATTCAATGAAAAGATGGCTGGCTGGCTGAAAGGATGGATGGATGAATGAAAGAATGAAAAGAAAGAAGGCATTGATTATCTTAACAACACAGACTTCGGTCCTATCTTCCTAAGAAAAGAATATATCCAACAACAACAGCAGCAGCAGCAACACCTTTACCACTAAGATAAATATATTTTGATAGCCTACATACCTAGAGTTCCATGTCAGTGTTTGGATATTCTCTTCTGATATGTTAGTGCCATACACAATTCTCCATAGGATGCTGAGAGGAAGAAAAAGTTCAGACTTTAATTTGACAAATATGTATGTGCTTCCTACTCTTACATTTTGTCTGGAGGAGAAGTAGGGATCACCAGGGACTAACTGGGCTCTGGACCCCTCTCAAAGAGCTAGACATGAGCCCTGGCTTCCTGATGAGGAACATGTACCCTGTCCAGTCAATCGGGGATCCCTATGGCTATTGGCGCATCTGCACCTCTAGAATTGGCCTTTCTGGAGACTGGTTTCCATCTCTTCATGGAATCTCCACTTTTACCTCACCATAGAATTCAGATAAATTAACAAGAATGTATTAGGAGAAGAAGGGAAAGGGACCTGTATGTGCCAAAATGTTTGTGGCAACCCTGTTTGTAGTTGCCAGAAACTGGAAATTGAATGGATGCCCATCAATTGGAGAATGGCTGGGTAAATTGTGGTATGTGAATATTATGGAATATTATTGTTCTGTAAGAAATGACCAGCAGGATGAATACAGAGAGGATTGGCGAGACTTACATGAACTGATGCTGAGTGAAATGAGCAGAACCAGGAGATCATTGTATACCTCAACAACGATACTGTATGAGGATGTATTCTGATGGAAGTGGATTTCTTTGACAAAGAGAAGATCTAACTCAGTTTCAATCGATCAAGGATGGACAGAAGCAGCTACACCCAAAGAAAGAACACTAGGAAATTAATATAAACTGCTTGCATTTTTGTTTTTCTTCCCGGGTTATTTTTACCTTCTGAATCCAATTCTCCCTGAGCAACAAGAGAACAGTTCGGTTCTGCACACATAGATTGTATCTAGAAAATACTGTGACATATTTAACTTGTATAGGACTGCTTGCCATCTGGGGGAGGGGGGGGAGGAAGGGAGGGGAAAAGTCAGAACAGAAGTGAGTGCAAGGGATAATGTTGTAAAAAAATTACCCAGGCATGGGCTCTGTCAATAAAAAGTTATTAAAAAAAAAAAAAAGACTATATTAGGAGTCTACTATATTTAAGTTCAATGTGCCCAGCCCTGAAGATACAGACAAAAACTGGAAGCAGCTGATACCCTCCAGGAGCTTACATTCTCTGTATGGTGGTGGTAGGATGGGGAATATGACAAATACACAAGAAAACACAAAATAATACAACATTAAAAAAAAAAAAAAAGAGCAAATACCCCTGATTAGAGAAGATAAAGTAGTATATGAGCTTTGAAGGAAACTGGATGTTATAAGAATATGTGTGTTCAGTTCTTTTGATATAGATCAGAAACCATTTTGACGTTGGCCAATATGTGGGGGAAAATATGTAGGGAAGAAATAGGAGAACTTTTTATTTAGATTATTCTTTGAATAAGAATAAGAAGAATGCAATACAGAGAGTCCTTAAGGGTTGTCAATGATGATGATGATGATGATGATGATGATATTTGATATTTGACTAACCATTTTTATTACATTTCTTACATTATTTTCACTAACATTTTTATTACAAGAACTTTTTATCATATTTTGATTCCACTTATAGTCTAAAATTTTTTTTTGGAACAAATTTGCATGTGTGAGAGAGAAGAAAGCACTATTCTCTCCTACTCCACCGTCTTCTTTTCTTTCTTTTTTCTTCTCTCTCTCTCTGTGTGTCTCTGTCTCTGTGTGTGTGTGTCTGTCTCTGTCTCTCTGTCTCTCTCTCTCTCCTTTTCTCTCTCCCTCTCCTTCTCTCTCTCTCCCTCTCTGTCTCTCTTTCTCTCTTCCTCTGTGTCTCTCCCTCTTCCTCCCCCTCCTCTTCTTTTCTTCCTTATCCCTCCTTTCTTTTATTGTCTAAGTAAAGGTTTTCTAATTCTCTGCTGCACAAATGAGTGTAGCAGCTCCTAGTATAATTTAGAAACCATTAGAGTTTCTCAGAGAGGAAAAGGGGATGAAATAAAAGGAGAGGTAAAGGAAGAAAAAAAGAGAGAAATGAAGGAGAAAGAGAGAGAAAAAAAGAAAGGGAGAGAGACAGACAGAGACAGAGAGACAGCGAGAGATAGACAGAGAGAAGACAGAGGCAGAAAAATAGAGACAGAGAGCCCGAGCCCGAGCCGAGCCGAGCCGAGGCCGCGAAGGAGCGGCCCGATTAGCATGCACACGCAGCGCTGGCTGGCTCTGTTGTGACAGGCCGCGGTATCAGCGTCAGTCAATTATCTGCGCACACATGCCTCCCGTGCTAATGAGCGCGCTCCGAGCCCCGCGGACTTTTCTGGCGAGGAGAAAAGATCAGTTTCACTGCTCGCAGAACTAATTCCGGGCACAAAAGTGGAGGCTCGGCCGCCGCTGCCTCTTTCACCGCTGCCTTTGTCCCGGCTTTTGATGTGCGCTGAAGAGCCGGGCCTGCGCCGGGGGCTCTTCATCTCCAGTTCATTGCCTGCCATTAACATACATATCCATATGAAAAGTGGGTAAGTCACCAACAGCTGTCCGGGACGGAGTGGGGGCGGGGCGGGGGGGCGGGGGCGCCGGGCTCCTCGGGAAATGCCGACAATGCCGGTGCGCCCCTCGGGCCGCGGCGCGCCCAACTTTTTAAAGCCGCCTTTCTCTCGGGGAGCGCCGCGGCCGCGTCCCCCCCCCCCGCCCCCCGGAGCCCGTGGCCGTGGTTTCCGTGTGGAACCGGGCGCGGCCTGGCGTGGGAGGGGACAGAGGAGGAAAGGGGAGCCTATATTGCCCGAAGGGAAAGGAAGCCATCATTCGTTATCCTGCTGCACACAAACACACACCAGACACAAACACACAGACACACAGAGACACACAAACATGCGCGCACACACACACACACACACACAGATGTCGACTTTCCAGGATGCTCAGTGCTGCCTTCATGCCCCAATGCCTCTCTCCCATTAACCCAAAGGGGACGGCTCCCTCCCTCCCTCCCTCGATTAGCACACGTTCTTGAAGTCTCCCTAAGCCCCCTGAATGTACACTCTCAAGTTCCGACATCGACCCTTGTAGACGCCGACAACGGCCAAGGCACTCCAGGGTATCCAAAGGAAGGGCCCAGCAGGCGCGGCGCGGGGGAAGGTCCACCGACCTACCGAGAGGGCCACAGTTGGCTGGGAAGCCCGTTTGCCCCCTTAAGCTGGACTTTAATTTTTAAAGGAAAGTGATGAGGTTTTGTTCTTCATTCGTTCCACGAGCATTGATACATTTCCTCGAAAATGTGACCTCTCCGTTAGGAAATCCCCAATCCGATGGTTCTGGGGAGGTCCAAGGACCATCATCCACTGGGAGTCCAGAAAAAAAAAAAAGGGGGGGGGGGTCCTGCAAATAGCTATTTGTCTTGTGATCGAGTAAATCTTCCTTCCAGAAGAGGCTGAAAGCTGGAAGGGGGAGAGGTGTGGAGATTTCCAATTACTGAATAAGCAGGCTCTTCCCCATCATTTGGTCTGTGGCTTAGTTTTGTCAAGCCCAGAAAGAAGCCTCGGGGTTGATAAATGCCTTTCCCCCGGCCCCCCCTCCCCCCCGGGGTTCGTGATCCCGAGGCCATCCCTCAGAATGCGGCCGCACCCTCGCTTTGCGGGGCCTTCCAGGGAAAATGAGGCTGGGTGAAGCTGTGTCAATTACCGAGGGCTTGACAGAGTTTACAAGAGTTTTGTGTGTGGCATTGTTTTGTGCTCTCTCTCTTTTTTGAATCGGAAGCAAAGTGCTGGGGAAGCCCGGCCTCGCCTCGTTCTGTACAGATTGTATTCCCCTCCTGATCCTCCCAGCAGGCAGAAACAGCTTGTGCAGGCTGCAATGGGGAGGTGGGGGGCTGGGAGGAGGGCGGCGGCGGGGGAGGGAAGGGGGGGGGTTGGGGGGAGATTTTAATCCCACTTGTTGCTTCCTCTTTGCTCTCTCTCTCTCTTTGCAGCTTCTCCGCAGCCTCTTCTAGCAGATTAGTCAATAAAAAATCTTTCACTCTGCCTATTTTGATCTGAAAATGAAATCGTATTCCTCCTGCATCCTGTTTGTTGTCTTTGAAGAGCCCCAGCATTCAGGGCCAGGGGGCCAGAATGACTTCTTAAACACATTTCTCTCTTTGGCGCAATTAAACAAAGTGGAGCTGTGATTAGTCCACCGCAGGGGGGAAAGAAAAAGACACCCTTGAATCAAAATGGGGGGACCTGACGGGGCATTCTTGTCTCACAATGCCGGAGTTTATTGCTGAAACCTGCTTATCGCCTTGCACCGCACGCCATGGGAACTGCAGTCAGGTGGAAAGCGAGGCTGTTCTCTGGCCGCCCCGGCCCCCAACCTCCCCCCACCCCCGGGCCCCAGTTCCCCTCCCCCTCTCCCCTCCCAGTCCCGAGGCCGGCTTCGCAGCTTCAGGAAAACGCCCGAGCTCGGCCTCCGGGCCCAGGAACCCAGGCTTGTCATCAGATAAGCTTCGGGGGAGTCTGGGCGCGAGCTTCTCTCTGGCCTTAGAAGTAGAGTTAATGATGAGTTGGGCCTGGGGGTGGGGGTGGGTCCCCCCCCCTCCAGTCCCCCTTTTAAAAAAACGCAATCCCCAAGCGCTTGTTTAAGTGAAGGGCCCCCTCCCTCCAGCCCTTGGGAAAGCACTCGAGAGGGATTTGCCGGGCTCTGTGTTCATGACACATAATGAAAACAATTTTACGCTGGGAAGGGAAGGATGGGGCAATTACCGCTGGAACCGCCACCTGCAGGACGCGGTGGCGGCGGCGAGGGCGGAGGCGGGCCCCGGGCTCCGGCCCGGCCCGGCTTCCTGGGTACCGGGTGGGAGCCTCAAGGCTAGTGACTGACCCCGCGCAGGGGCAGAGGCCCGGGACTCCGTGGCTTCTCTGCAGCCCATTCTGGAGCCCCCACCCCCTGCCCTGCCCAGTGTGACCCCCGGGCCCAGAGTGCCGGGGGCGGGGGGGGGAAGCGAGGAGCAATATGGGGTTCAGGAGAGAGTCAGGACCCCAAGGCCGCTGGAGGCTCAAGGAGCAGAAGATTGAGTGGGGCCCAGGGGAGGTGGGGGCAGGGGCCCCAAAGTGCTGGACAGCAGCGCGGGGATCAGGGAGCAAAGGCGCAGATCGAGGCACAGGGAAGCAACGGTTCGGGGAGCAGGAGCACGGAATGGGGTTCGGGGCGCAAGGAGCCGGGCCCCAAGGGTATAAGGTGCTGGAGAGCCCAGCGAGGATCAGAGTAGCCAGGCCAGAGGGAGGCACAGGGAAGCGAGGGCCTGGGGCCTCAGGGAGCAGTGGCGCCGGGCGGGGCGCACGGAAACGATTCCCGAGGGCCCCGAGACCGCAGGGAGGAAGGACTAAGAGTGGAGCGCAGGGAAAGCACGGCCCCGAGTCCCTGGGCTGCGGAATCAAGGAGCAGAATGGGATGCGGGGAAGGCGGACCGCCGGGCCGCGGACCGGGGTTCGGGGCCCCGAGAACGCAGGGGCGCAGGGCCGAGGGGCAGGAGCGCGGCCGCCGCGGCCACCGCGGCTGTGACAGACAGGGAGCCGGGGGCACCCTGTGCAAGCCGTTGTTTGCCGATTTTACACATGATGTCCGCCTTTCACAGTCCCCGCATCCATCTTGTCTGCTTTAATTTGATAAACTCAGGGGGGAAGAGGGATTAAACGAGAATTCTGTAATGGAGAAAACTTGGGTTTACTCCTTAATCCAGTTAAGATATTAGGAGAGCAAACGCGGGACCTGGGAAGTCTGGACAGAGGAAATCAATCCCCAGTCTCTCTTTCTCCCTTCCCCCCCACCCCAGCTCCCCCCGTTAAAATCTTAACATCGCGCCACCGGCCCGGCACCCCATCCCCCAAGCCTTTGGAAGCTCACGGGAGGGGCTACAATAGGATCCTTTCTTTTCTTTTTTAAAACCTCGCAAACCTTACAAAAATTTCCCACTCTAGAAAATAAACCCACTTTAGGTATAGTATAAAACTCCCTAATCTTTTTTCACCACTCCACATACGGTCCCCTTTCTCTCCCTTAGCACCATCTCGTATTTTTAAAATTTCCCACTTTATTTTCATAAGTAAAATTTTATATTTTATAACAGCGGCTCATATCTTGTTTTTTAATCCCCTTCTTTTCAGCGGATAAAGCCTGTGATCCTTTACAAAATCCCTTCTCTTATGATCTATTGAAAAAGCAACAACCTTCTCATTTTACAAGGATAAAATCTATGGCCTCTTATAAAAATCACTGCTCTCATGCTCTTGTTAAAAAAGCAAAAAAAAAAAGAAAAAACAAATCCCTTTCTTCACATTAATACAATCATATGACCTGTTTCTAAAATCCTCTCTCTGTACCCTTACAAAATCACGATTGCTCAGGTATCTAACCCCACCTTCCGATAATCAAATCAAATGAGCTCTAAAAAAAAAATGCATTTTCTTGCATTGCTAAAATAATAGAAACCCTTAGGAAAGTGAGTCCCCTTCCAGTTCTGCTGGGGACAGAGACAGAGTCATGGATATGTGGGATCTTTGACATCCTTGTGCCCACCATAGATATGCAAATGATAGAAACAGGCATGTGAATACAGTAGAGAAATAAATATTAGGACTTAATAGGTTGAAAGTAATCAAATAGAACTGTTGAGAATTGTTCTCCAATGAGTGGGATATTTTCAGTATGGTTTCCTTTCTCAAATGCGACTTTCCCAAAAGAAACAGTCAAAACCCCCTCAAACTCAACAACAGAGAGTAAAGAATAAATACAGGCGTTGAAGAGATTGTGATTTTGTCGGCATGTGAATGTATGGGGGGAATGGGGGGGGGGAGAGACAGAGACAGAGAAACAGAGAGAGAGAGACAGAGAGAAAGAGAGAAAGAGACAGAGAGACAGAGAGAAGAGATAGACAGAGAGAGACAGAGAGACGGGGCTGAGAGACACAGAGAGAGACATACAGAGAGAGACAGAGATTCAGACACAGAGACAGACAGACAAAGAGAAAAGCAGAGAGACAGTAACATACACACACACACAGAGAGAGAGAGAGAGAGAGAGAGAGAGAGAGAGAGAGAGAGAGAGAAAACCAAACCCCCCCCCCAAAAAAAAATTCTCCATGACAGTTCTATTCCTATGGAGCTGAGCACAGTGAGCAAACCCCGGCTTCTGCAGAGCTTGATTGAAATCCAAAACAATGCTGTGTGATTCACCATAAGAAACATTTTACATTTGCATTTTTTTTTTTAAGATGGTGGCGTATTCTAGCGAGGAAGACCTCAGGGAGGTTTTTGTGGAGGCTCTCTAGGCTGAAAAGCTTTGTAGTACAGAACCTACCCAGAAGGAAAGACACAAAAGATTTTCAGAATCCTTGGACACAATTTGGCAAAGGAAACAGCAGTCCTGTGTTGGAGCCGAGAAGGGAAACGTAGCCTACCAGACACTCTCAGAATAATGTGGGGCAACACAGGAATTCCTGGAGTGACAACTGGGAGTAGAAGATAAAAAGAGACTCTAATTTTTGTAAGCGGTAGTTTTAAAGCTATGCTCATAACATTTCATAACATTAATTTATAGGCACACCAAAATGAAATAATCTAATGATATGTTAATTTTACTCCCTTCTCGGGCATCTAGAATATTGAGGTTCCATGGTCTCCAAGAATGATTTGGCCCTCAAAGAAGGGTGGGCTAAGCAGTCAAATTTGGGGGCTGATGCTGCAAGTGTCTGAGTCTAGGACTGGGCTGTAAAGCTGTGTACTTCCTGTCTCCGGGTTCCCTTATCCCTCAACACTGCCCTTGTCAACAGATCAGGAGAGCCCTTTCTGAACTTGGTTAAACACTTTCTCGGTGCTCTGTACCAGAAACTGCAAAGCTTCGTTTCAAATCTCAACAACACAGGAAATGCAGTGCCTTTCTATGGGAGATGCTTGATAATTTTGTGAGTTTCCTCAGTTCATGGAGGTGCACAACTAAATAAAGTGAGATAAAGGACCGAGAGTGTCAATATGGTGACATCCGTAGAAATTAACAGATATTCAAGAAACTCCCAAATATTTAATTTTCTTTTGCTATGTAGCCTTGTCCTTAACTTGGATGTTTGTAAAAGGTGCCCTGGTCCCACCATTTGATGAAGATCAAATTATAAAATGGCACAAACACGCAGTAAAATTCGGACACTTATAATTAGATTTTTAGCATAAGAGATGTTAAGCTCTGTATGTAAACTGCATTATTCAAAAGCCTGTCTTCTGAAAGAAAATTGCTGTTTGACAATCCTATAGAATATTCCAGAAAGGTAATTATACTGCTTTGCTTGTTCAGAGATGCAGGTGTTCTCCAAAGTCACTGTCAGCCTGTGCAGAAAACTACAGATGAGGAAGAACAAGGAGCCCCAGAGGAGGAGGCAGCCCTTTCTGTGGCCTGGATTTCTGCCTTCAAATGCAAGCTCCCAGGGCCCTCCCACTGGCAGGGGAAGAAGAGAGGGATGGGGAGGAGGGCTGTGCGAATCCCACCCAATCCACACATGATGTACATCCCTCTGGCTGAGAGAATTCTCTGTAGAATTCACAGGAGCAAGGCTATTTTCTTATCATAGGATACCATTAAAAGGAAATAGTATGGAACAAAACCGGCCAGCACAAGGGACTGGATGCACCAGTGGGAAAGAAATGTCTGGTTTGTCCCTCGTTTCACAGCCGGGGGTGCTTTTTCCTCCTCTTCTCTTTGGATCTGAGAGACAAGAGAGTAGAGAGGAATTTCTGGAAGCTACATGTTCATGAGAATTAACCAGAAAAATCCTCCTCATCAGAGGCTGACCTTTACTTCCCATGCTTCTGGCAAGACAACATTCAAAGAAACACCTGGGTCAGGGGAACTCTACGCGAAATCGTGGGATTTTCGGCATGGACAAACAGTGTTGATGTTGTCCAATCGTTTCAGTTTTCCAACTCTGTGACTCCATTTGGAGTTTTTTTTTTTTTAAGCAAAAATACTACAGTGATTTGCTGTTTACTTCTCCAGTTCATTTTACAGATGAGGAAATTAAGGCAGATAGAGCTAAGTGACTTTCCCAGATCTAAGACCAGATTTGAACTCGGGAAAGGGAGTCTTTCTTACTTCTGACCTGTTGCTGGATGCAATGTGGCACCCCCTAGTTGTCCAAATAGAATGGGAGAATTTGTCAAATGTAGATGTTCTGGAGGCAGCTTGGTAGAAGGAATAGAACTGGGTTGGCCCCAAGAGTTTGTGAGTGCAAATGTCATCACCAGCATTTATTAGCTATAAGTTTCCACAATCTCCCTCCAGGTTTATTTCCTATTTTCTTGCCTATCATCATATTTCCTATATTCAGGCCAAATCCACATATTTGCTATTACCCAGGCAAAACATTTGATTTCCTACCTCTGGACAGTTGCCTGGCTGCCCTGCCCGAAAGGAAGGAATACTCTTCCTTCGATCCTTGACCCCCTAGAATTCTCCATTCCCTTTAAGACATTTCAAGTAACACCAGAGACCACTTCTGGTCCTCCCAGTAGTATGAGCTCCTAGTTAAACCCCAGTGGTTTTCTGCTGATTTTCTGTCTATTTTGTGATGATTATTTGTGCTCCTGTTGTTTCTCTTCAGTAGAATGTAAGCTTCTTGAGGACAAGAACTGTATTTATTTTTGTCTTTGTGTCTTCAGAGTCCAGCACAGGAACTGAAGAAAAACCCCAATAAATACTGCTTGTATTTATAAATACTCCAGTTCTCTTTGGATCTAAGAGACAAGAGAGTAGAGGGGATTTTTTTCTAGAAGCAACATGATCATGAGAATTGCCCAACAAAATCCTAATGATCCGAGGCCGGCCTTTACTTCTTATGCGAAGACAACATTCAAAGAAAGACCTAGGTTGGGGGAAAACTCTACAAGAAATTGTAGACTCATAAAGACTCTCTTTGTTATTTGTGTGCCTGAAGAAGCTGAAATTAGACCCTGCTTATAGACCCTGGATATCCTTGAGTTTGTTCAGGACACCAAGTCAACATTTGTCCATACAAATTAAACCTTTAATAAGACAAGGAGATATGGGAAAGAACAGCAGCCTGTAGACTTAACTGGTTGGGCTACTTCATTATCTCTTAGCATGTCCCCAGGGCTAGGAGGAATGCCAGTAACTGCTGGGTTCTTGAAAGAAGGCCCAGGATTAAGGAGATGAGATGATTGGGCCATCTGAGGATAAATTGAAGGAAGTAAACATGTTTAGCCTAAAGAAGTAAAAACTACTTATTGAAGAGATGATAGCTGTCTTCGGGTATTTGAAGGTCTTTCTTTCTAAGATTAAATTGAAGAGAAGGAAGGTCCTGGCCAGCTTTGGTAGAGAGAATTTCCTTGACATATCCATTCAATCACAGATCTAGGAGGAAAAAGAAGGGTCAGGGAAGGTTTAGAAGGAAGAATATTGTCCCAATAAATCTGCGAGCATAAATAAAGTTCACTGATGCGCCAAGACAGGATTTGCGGATACATTCTAGGCTCCACCTAACTGCTGCTTAGGATAGATGCCAGATACCAGGTACTGGGTGACAGAGGCAAGAGACTGTGAGGTAGCCAGTGGAAGAATAGCCTTTGCTGTGCTGTGTGAACTGAGGCAGGAGTCAGATGGGCCTGGTGAAAGATTTATGGAATCGAGTAGGTTTTGGAGTCCGAGTGATCATTCCTCCAGGATTCTGTTGAGGGGACAATGGTCACTGTCCATCATGGGGATGTGCAATTCTGAGCCCTTTTCCTCATCTACAGAAACAATCTATGAGAGACTTCACTACAAGAAATGTAGGTATCCCTACTATGCTGGGAAGACAATTTTTGATGGGCTTTGGAAACTGAAGTCTGGCTTCTCTGGGAGATACCACGAAACTATAATATTGCATGAATTGATCTGCAGAGGGACTTTCTTCCTGGGGTCTTATTCTGATTCCTTTTAGGACTGAATGATCTCTTCTCCTCTGCTATGATTAAAAAGAAACTGTTGCAGAAGAGGGGTATTGGTGATAGTTTTTTTAGGCTCTGCAGCCATGAATTTGTGGAAGATGCAACAATTTCCTGGAAAAATCTAAATGCAACTTAACTGCATAAGTAAAGGCTCTGAAAATTTGCCTTTATTATTGTCTCTGATGATTTAAAAAAATCTGAACATATGATTTCTTCTGGTTGGGAAACTCTCTGGTTTGGAAATCATACACACCAATATGGGGCAAGCCGTTATCAATAATGTATATACTTTCAAAGTTACCTGGTGCACGGAGCCATCGAGTGAGCTGCCCAGGCTCATCCAGCATATTCATTTCAGAAGATGAACTTGACTGCTGACTCCAAAGTCAGCTCACTCACCCTTCTAACTGCCAGACTCTTTTAATACATAATGCTAATAATAGCTAGTGATACTTTGTATTTCTATCTTGTTCTGTTGTTTACAAAGTATTTTCACATATTATCTTCTTGGACCAATCCCAGAAACTAGATTGGGTCAGTTATTATCTCATAGAAACTTGAGTCCCAGACAGGTTAAGTGATATGGGTAAGATGACCAGTTAATGGTCAGGTCTCCAGGCCAAAGTTCTTTCCATTTCATTGGAAAGTCCTTCAAATGAAGGGCTTCTGTGATGAAAGAAGAATTAGTTTTTCTTTTTGTGATTTGTACCCATTGCTCTTAGATTGTCCTGCCTCTGATGGCCAATTGTATAAGACAGTCTAATAGTGGGCCCAGTGGGGAGATTAGGCTCTGGGAACAGAGTTCTGGGCTAAAGTCAGAAAGTCCTGGATTCAAATTCAACCTCAGACACTTACTGGCTGTTTTATTCCGGAATAAAAGAGTTGTTTGCCTCAGTTTTTTTTTTTTTTTTTTTTTTTCATTTGTAAATGGGGTTAATAATCACATCTAGTTTCCAGATTGCTTTAGCCCAGGGTCTAGAGGAAATTCTATCTAAATGTTATTCTTCTCACTAGTCCCTCTTTTTTCGTAATTTGAATTCCTATAGACAAGCAGAATGTGGATCTTCCCCACCCCCCACCCCCAGCCTTCTTTTCTCCCAGTTAAACATGTCCAATTCCTTTAATTTATCTTCCTAAAGCATCGACTTGAGGCTCCTCATCTTCCCCATAATCCTCCCTTTCAACATCTTCAACTTCCTAAACCATGGTGCCCAGAATTTAACACAATTCTCTAAGTGAGATCTGATTGGACTCATCCCTGGCTTAAGCCTCAGCCAGAACAGTCACAAAATATTGATTTTTCTTTGTTATAAAGATCCTATAATTATTGGTCTTTTTTCAATGCCCTAGTATTCCCTGAGATTTATGTATGGTTGACTCTGGGCCTGTCACACTACGATTATCTGGTACTCCAAGGGGACTGAGGAATCCTTCTTTGAAAAGGGTTGAGGTCCACACCAAGTGTGTCCTTCTTCCATTTAAACACGGAGCATCAGATTAATTTCACAAAATAAATACATACATATTTTACACACACCACACTTCGAGGGGAATGATCCTCCCTCTACCACCTCAGCCTCTGGGAAGAGAAGGAAGATTACCCTAAGAATCTGGCTCAGATGCTACAGTAACATCAGTCCCACCAAGTCCAAAGCTCAACTGAGTTAGATGCCACAGACCCTTCTAGAAATTTCCTACTCAGCTGGGTGCAACATCCAGTCTGGATTCCCAGACTCTAGGATCCCTATAGCTGGAACTTCAGAGTCAGATTCTAACTTTCACATCTGCAATGGGAAAAGGACAAAGGACAAGTCTATGTCCCTGAGTTTTTTCTGAAGGATGGGTGAGGGGGAATGAGGAAGCAGAAAGAAAGATTTCCTCCCCTCGTTCTGTACAGTATGAATCTGAACAAAGGAGCCCTTCCCCTTCAGGTGCATTTAAATGAAAAAGCCTGGACTGTGTTTAGCCAGGCAATTTAAAAATGTTGGCAGTTCAGTTATACAGCCAAAGGAACAAGGCTGTTCCCAACCACATGATAGATCAGTGCAGAATATCCATGCATGCTCCAGTCTCCCGGAAGGAAGTCCTCCATGCTTTCCATGTGAATGACTCCATCGTGGGTCATGTACCAGACCCCCATTACATAGGAAGAGGATTTCAATAAGAAAATGTTCAGCTTTCTATTTAAAGTATTAGTGGTCATTATGTGGGCTTCTTCTCTTCATCTCTATTTCTAACTCAGCTGTGGGACTTCCTTGCCCACTGTAGGCTGCCTCAGTACCCTCAGCCTAGCTGTACTTCACCACTTGCACCACTTTTAAATGCACTTCATTTAAAAATGTACCACCACACAGCTCATTGTCCCATTAATTTGATTTCTCCAAGCTGTATCTCTTGGGGTACTGATCCTGTCAAGGTGGGAAAGGAAAGAAAGAAGGAAATTCTCATTTATGATATTATGTATAATATAATCATATTAAGTAATAGAATATTAAGAAACTTAATTAATAATTAAGTATATATTAAGTAATAGAAATAAGTAATTATATTAACTAATTATTATATTAAGTAATGTGTTATATTACTTAAGTAATATTATTATTAAGTAATTATATATTAAGTAATAGAATAATAAATCATATATATTAAGTAATATTTCAGTGCCTACTATGTGCCAGGCATAGTGCTAAATGGTTTACAAATATTAGCTCATTTAATCCTCACGAGAATTCTTCAAGGGAGACAAGGAATCCCAAGGAAATACTGAGTTATCTCCTCAGGGAGGATGGGATATAAAATTCATATGGTTTGGGAAAACTAATATTTGGATCCAAATTTTCACCATGAAAAACAGGCTTAATTTCTCCATTTAACATAAACTTCTCCCACCACCAATGCTTCTCTCCTTGTTCCTCTTTTATTTCAGAACTAACAGCTCAGATTTTATAGGTTCTATCCACATATTTCAGGTCTTAATGAGAACATTATTAGCTTAAGGAAGTCTACTGGGGTTCCAGATAACAATTTAATGAGCAATCCATTAAAACGTATTTTTTTCCTCCTTTTTAATTAAAACTTTTTATTTTCAAAACATATGCATAGATAATTTTCAACATTCACTCTGGCAAAGAGTGCACCCCACCCTCCTAGATGGCCAGTAATCCAATAAAAAACCACAACTCTTTTATCAAGCATTTTTCAAGTGCTTATTGTATGCTAAACACTATGCTAAGCACTTAAAAATATTATCTTATTTGATCCACACAATATCTCTGAGAGATAGATACTATTATTATCCTTAGTTACAGTTAAGGACATTGAGGTAAACTGAGATTAAGTGATTTGTGAATGGTCATACAGCTAGCATCTGAAGCAGGATTGAAACCAAAGTCTTCCTGCCTCTAGACTAAGCCTTCTATCCACTGAGCCACAAAGCTGCCCCAGATGTGCATCACCTAAGGAACAAATGTTCCACAGAAATGTGACTGACATTAAGTGAAACAATACTAGGGAGAATGATTAGTTCCAAAGGAACAATATTTAAGTGCTATAAGTGGTTAATTAAATGAACGTTGCAACAGGCTTTTTTCCAACATTATCAGAGGAGATAATGGTAGCAAATATAGTATATTAATATTATTATAAAGTAATGTTACTTGAGTCCATGCTATGCAGGGAGTATCTACTTAATTTGGTGCGTTGGAAAAACAATTAGTTGAGAATAGAGATTATTTCATTTATTTTGGGAATAATTTAAATAAATTATATTGAAAAAGATGACTTTTTAATGCTTTCCTATTCTTGTCTATTAAAAGTCAGTGGTTAAGGTCTGAATGACAAGGACACCCAAACAGAGCTTGGATCCTCAAAGTAGGGATTATCCTTTCAATGATCACAATCCATCCATATCTGGCCATCTCAGGAAACTCTCCTCATGTTCTCCCCACAAGTTTCCCACAGTACAAGTCCATCCATTGTGAGAAGGATCTTTCTTTCTCTTTCCTGACATTAGGAACTTATCAGGGGGTGCCCAGGAGCTATCAATACTTCACGCAACTGGTGCATCCTCATCCGATCAGCACATATTGATTTTGTTTGTATAGTTTTTTATGGAATCTCCTACTGTATCTCCTTGTTCATTTCTTGATGTTGCTTGTTTATACCTAACATGGGCTTCTTCATTGCCTTCTACTTGATACCTATTTTCAGTTTTTTAGAATCAAAATGTTCTGTAATTTATACTCCTATAAGACCTCTGATAGAATTTGGTCCTTGGAATACAGCCTCACTGCATATTCCACCTTCTTTATAAAGCCTTTCCTGGTCCCCCTGCTGTTACAAATGCCTCCTACCCATAATTACCTTGTAATTATCTTATTTCCACTTTTAATATACCTCTATGTCTGTATATTATATCCCCAATAGGATGGAAATTTCTTGAGGGCAGGGACCTTTGTTTCAGAGAGAAATTAGGGTGCTGAACTTTGCCACTTCCCAATGGTTATCTAGTCTATCCTCTTCCTTTGCAATTCTGGGCCCAATTCATTGTTCTATTGCATTACCCACCCACTCCACCACCCTTGAAGTGTTTAAAAGTGCATTGGTTCTATATGTCTTCCATCCAACAGTGAGAAGCCTTCTTCAGTGACATGGAGATATTCTTTTAAAATATCTACTTCCATGTATAAGAGCAATGCCAAGTGAATTGGGGAAGAGACCCCTCTATTCTCTGATAAAAAGTTATAGTGTGTTTAGGAAGGAGACTCAGAGAGAGAATCCCTTATCTGATCTGGAGTTTACCCGAGCCCATCAAGACTTTTGAGCCAATTCCCATTGAACAGTCCCCCTCCTGGAGCAGAAATGTAGACTCCAACCTTTGTGCTTCTCCTGCTTGGGGAAGGGAAGGGATTTGTGATTCCAGATTTGATTCTGGAATAGCAAAACAGCTAAGGTGTCAAATCAATACTTGCCTGTTTTGAGTGACATGGTGATTAAAAACACCATTATAAATAGGCAAGAAACTTGAAGGGTTCTCTAGATCAAAAGGAGTGGGTGGCTCCAACTCCTTCCATTACCATCCCCCTAAATTGCAAGAATTCATAATGCAAATAGCCACAGTGAGGTACGGGAGGGATGAAATGTTATTTTTCAGCTACACGTGAGATGCATAATGCGTCTTGACCTGATTAAAAAAGCCCCTTCAGAAGCAAGTGCTATAGATCAAGGTTTTATATGGTCCTTTGTGGTGATGGGGAACTTTCTGCCGGAAGAATGGGAAACCCCTGATCGATTCAGGGTAAGGGATGGGGAGGACTTTGATAACAAATTAAGGTGCCACTGGCTTCTGACTAAGTAGGCTTATTGACAAGGCTAACATTTAACGGAATAATCTGAGCCCGAGATGGTAGCTCAGGTCCCATTGAGAACGGGACCGTGAAAAGGACACTGCCTTCCCTCCCCGTCAAGAAAAGTGATGGGGACAATGGTCTGAGCGGAGCTACCCCCTCTCAATTAAACGTGATCTGGATCAGTGAAATCATCTTCCTCGGAGACATGACTGGAAATCTCTGCACACAAAGTCAGTGGCACAAAACAGTGTAAAGGCTCCTTTCAGCTGCAAATCTATGTTCCTGTACTTTAGTTTCTGAGGCAAAATCAGTTAGTGCTTTGAAGCGGAGGTAAGGAAAAAACCCCAAATTATATAAAATCAAGGCTAGGGAGATCACCTGGTGGAGCCAGTGGAGGAAAAGTGCCAGGCTAGGGAGGAATTCATATGGGGGTGGCCACCAGAGTAGGAAACATCCCATGTGGCCCATTGCCCCCTTTTCTGATTCTTCTTCCTAACTAGTTGCTACACTCAGTGATTTCTAGATCCCTAAAGGACTGTCTGTGCTGCCAGCTCCTTTTAAAGTTTAGAGCACTGAGGCAAAGTCCTCCCTTTTGCTCTACTTTAGGTTTTTACCTTGTCGAGTGTCCAGGAGAATTGAAACAACAAAGTAGCAATAATAGCCCATTTAGAGGGACCTATGTCATTCATCTTTGTTCTTGAAGTGGACCAGTGACATCATGAGAGTGATGTGAATTGGATTTAAGTGAGGCACAGCTGTGCAAGGTCATCAGCCTTTCTCTCTCCAGAGTCCTCAAAGTCCAGTGGCTGGACAACAGTCAAGGTGACTGGTGATGGCCCAGGATGCAGTGCATCTGTGCAACCTGGCAAGTGACCTTGTTCTTCCGAAAGGAAGATCTTTTCCAGGTCTCAGTTTGTCTCAATTTGTCAATAACTAAGGACTAACTAAGGACTGAGGCAAAATATGGGCTGATTTTCTATCACAAAACATTAATCTGGGAGGGAAAGACCCTCAAAGTTCATGGCCAGAAAAGAAAACAATAACTACTTACATTCATAGATCCATGGATCTATGCTAACATATGGGTACCTAAGTGGGCACAGTGATTAGAATGCTGGGCCTAAAGTCAGAAAAACCCAAGTTCAAATCTGATCTCAGATACTTTCCAGCCGTGTGACTTTGGGCAAGTCACTTAATCCTATTTATCTCAGTTTCCTCATTTGTAAAATGAACTAGAGACAGAAGTTGCCAACTACTCCCCTATCTTTGCCAAGAAAACCCCAAATGGGGTCACAAAGAGTGGGATGTGACTGAACAACAGCAACAATATTAACATAGTTTTTCCTTTCCTCCATGGTATGGTTTTACTTCCAGAAGTCAATTAGACAAATTTTATTATGACCAGTTGAGTGATCTGTATTTTGGGGAAAGAAGGGAAGCTGACTAGGGAACAGCAATAGCATCATGCCTTGAAATGTTATATAATGAACTAACAGTATAAAAATCTTAGTTCATTCTTGTGATACCATATAAACAATATCAGTTCTTTATCTCAGAGAATTTCTTATACAGTCTTCTTATTTTATGTCCCAGGGAGATGATTTCTATTCTTCACAATTAAAATTCTGCCAGGTGACACTGTGAATAAAGATCTGGGTCAGGAGTCAGGATCTTCATGAGTTCAAATTCAGTTTCAGGCACTTACTAATGTTGTGACTCTCGGCAAATCCCAATCCTGTTTCCTCAGTTCCTCATCTGTAAAATGAGCTAGAGAAGGAAATGGCAAACCACTCCAGTATTTGTGCCAAGAAAACCCCAAATGGAATCACAGAACATTGGATACGGCTGAAATAACAGAACACAACCATCTCAAAAAAGGCATTTATTGATCATTAACTATATACCTTCCTAGGTGTGCATGAAACAGAAATGAAAATCAAACATAAGTAATACAAGATACAGAGAAATAATAAATAATAACAATACAAGGGACAGAGAAATTGAATGTATGCAGATAAGACAACACAAAAATGAATGCAAGATAAATCTGAAGTAATTTCAGAGTAAAAGGAGCAGAACAACTGGGAATATTGGCAGTATCTTATATATGAGGCGGCACCTGAGAGAGACCAAAGGAACCTTGAGACATTAAGAGCCAAAGGTATGAAATGGTTCACTCTAAGGGACAGCCCGTGTATGGATGTGGTAGATGAAATCTTATATTTAGAGAATAGCAGGAAGTCTAGTTTATGAATATAAAAAATATAAAAAGAGTAATAGAAGATCATTCTGAAAAAAAAAAAAAGTTGCCACTAGGCTTTAGAAATCTGAATGACAAACCAAGGAGCCTGTGTTGGATCCTAGAGCTTAAAGAAAGCCCCAAGTCATACTCATCCTGAGGAGATGTGAGAAATAAGTTTGGATGAGAAGGGTTGAGCTAAATTTAGAATGCATGATTAAAAACATGATTAAGAAGAGAGAGAGAGCTGCAATCCTGACAACCCCCCCCAAAAAAAAAAAAATTGTGTTGCCTAAATGAAGGCTGGGTCTTTGCACATATGTATATCTGGAATTCAAAAACATAAAAGATTTTTCTTTGGAAAAAAAAAATCAGATAATTCTTCTTACTTCTTCATGTGGTGCTGAAAGATAAGAGCCTGTGCTCATCAATAATTTTATTTGGAGCTCTTGCCTCTACAACCATTCTTGGGGATAGCCACCATTTTGCAATACTATTAATAGACTAATTACACCTCCCATGTCAATACTGCAACTTATTTAGTAACATTATTCAGCTGATCATGCAGTCATTACATTTGAGTATTCACTTGCCTTTCAACTCGTGTCACTTGTCAGTGCAGCCAAACCAGATTTTTTTTTTTTTATTCCTTACACATGACCTTCAATTTCCTATCTTGGCATCTTTGCCCTGGTCACACAGGGTCTAGAATGCATTCCTTCATCTCGACTTCTTAGAAACTCTTGTTTCCTTCAAAACTCAGCTCCCATGATGCCTCCCTCATGAAACCTTTGCCAGTCTCTGCTAACATCCTGAATCCAAAACACTGACTCTGGATTTTGTTTGAGCTATTTTGTATGTGCTTCTTTTAGGAAGGAGTTTCATCCCCACCCCTAATCAATCAGTAAATCAATCAACCTTATAAAATAGGAAGATTCTCATAATTTGGTCATATCTTATGGACAAGCCATTACTCAGTCTGAAAGTATCCCAGGACTTTTTGCCATCTAATGGAAGGCAGATATTGCTTTAAGACATACATATATATAGCTACAAGACAGCAGCATACTTTGTTAATGAGGTCTCTGGTAGGTTAATTGTTGATGGATCCACAATCACAATATGGAGAAGAAATTTCAGGTACCAGATCCCCAGGTAAGGGTAATCCTGGCCTAGCAGTTTCTCAAGGTAGGGTGTAGTGGGGAAAAAGCACCAGATTTAGAATGAGAGAGTTTGTATGAGAACGCTGGCTCTGACCCTTCATCCATGTGATCGTGAGAGGATCCCTTCATGTCTCTCTCTGATTTTCTTCATGGTCAAGATGGTTTCTGAGATGTCCCCTTCCAGCTTTGGGTCTAGCATCCTTACACCAAACAACATTTTACTGGAGTCATCCTGTAAAGATGCTTTGGGAATATTGAATTGGCTTAGATTGGAAAGGGGATTGTCTTTTCTTAGGAGTACAGATAAAAGGAACCTCACAAGTCCTTCAGTCCAGCCCCACCCCCCAATTTTCTCCATAGAAGGAAACTGAGGCTGATAGTGATGATTCAACTTGGCTGTAAGGAGGGCAGACAGGCAGAGAAGGCTGGATTTGAGCTGAGGTCCGCTATTTCCAGAGTCAGTGAGTGATATTTTTAAAACATCGATTAGGCTGGCACTGATGACCCTCTTCCACTATTAAAATTTGATAAACTCTTATAAATAAGCTTTTGTACATTTTATGAAAATATGGCCATTTTCCAAAACGCTAAGCTGACTCATGGTTTCTTGGGATATCATGAAAAGATAAATTCTGGAGAATATCATCAATCTCTGAGCCTCAGTGTTCTCATCTGTCGATTAGGGCTAATAATCCTCACACTGCTTTATATTACCATGTTGTGGTGAGGGAAAGGACTTTCATTTAACTACAAAGTGTTAAATGACTGAGTCATTTTTATTAGAGCAAGATATTTTGCAAGGCAACCCTCAGTGTGCAAATCCAGCCTCAAGCAATTCACGGTAGTGAAGAAAGGGCCACACCCCCATTCATTCACCCCTGCCTCACTTGGGGCTTGGGGCTATTTATGAATCACTCTCCCCGGCTACAGCATCTTCCACCAGTAAAGCGAATCTTTGTCTTGAGGAGTTCACCATCAGGTGGGAAGCTCCTTGTTTTTCTGCAGTTCTTATACAAGCTTTGCATTTCTGTTCCCCTCCCAAATGTTTCCTTCCCTTTGGAAAATGTAAAAGATCTTGTAAGGGGAAGGTGGGGGCGCTGCAGTGGATAGGGAGCCAGATCTGGACTCGAGGAAGGAAGACTCATCTTTCTGAGTTCAAATCCAGCCTCAGATACTTACTCGTTGTGTGACCCTGAGCAAATTGCTTCACCTGCCTCGGTTTCTTCATTTGTAAAAATGATTTGGAGAAGGAAATTGTCTTTGATTTTGTTTCAGAAACATGAATCACCTTGCTGCTGAGAGCCACAAAGCTAGCTTTGTTAGAGCCACGTTAGCTAGCTTTGGCTAGCTAACAGAGAGGGCAACAAAATTTAAAGGAGAGTTACAGTTACTTATTCTTTCCATCATTACTCAAATACAATGATCTTAATACAAATACAATGATCAATGGGGTGCTTCCTGTATCAAGCTATCAAATGATAACACTTTTTTCCTTGAATACTGACCTCAGGTGGGTTCCTTCTAGATAAAGCTTCTCCAAGAGTTGTATCCCAGTTTCTATTTCAAGTCATGGGTCCAGAGGTTCAAAATCAAATGAATCCTTGGACCCTCCAGCCACTTTTTGGCATTTTGCCTCAAATGTCAGAATTGTCAGTTATGGTAGTGACTGGGAGTGGGGGGGAGAGGGCGGATACAATATGGTACTAGGGGTATTGGGAGTTAAAGGATCTCAGTTGGAAAGCTGGTTATGTCACTCTCTGTTTGAATAGCTTCAAGCCATAGGGTTACTGCTTGAATGCCTTAGCTTCATCATCTCTAAATGAGTGGGAGTAGATTTATCCTTAGGTCCCTTCCTCTATGATTTCAAATTTGTCTCTAAAGGTCCAAATAATAACTAATATTTTGAAACACAGTTGGTCTCGAAGGTAGAGGGCTAGCATTAAAGCCAGGAAGATCTGGATTTGAATCCAAACACATACTGGCTCTGGTTGGGTAAGTCACTTTATCTCTCAGTGCTCTCAGGATATTCTTTAAGAGTGTGTCACATAGGAAGTTTATCATAGTCCATGAAATTATTTTATGCACTGATAGATCCCCATTACAATGAAATGAGACATAGATAAAAGAAAGTAAAATTAATTATTTGAAAAACTATTACATAGGGGTTTGACCCAATTGGAATGCTTTGAATTTTAATGACCACTGAGTTCCTTGCTAAAAGATTACTTGTATAAAATACAGATTTACCTTCTTCTTAGCATTACCTAAACATACTTGTAATGACAGGTGAACCTCCAGAGATAATTTAATGATTAGCTATCCCCCCAAAATAAAGGATTAAATCTAACATGACATAATTGACTGGCTGCTCACTCAAGCACCTAAATATAATCTGAAAATGAGCCTTAATAATGAGGTCTAGAGAGTAGAGGAGAAGGCAAGGGTGGGTCACCAAGGTGTGGCCAATCCTTCTTATATAAGACTAATTGCTCTTTGGTGCACCAAAAAACCCAAGCCTTCTTTCTTAGCTCTGGGATCAGTAACAACATCTTCCATGATAAGTCTTTGGAAAGAATAATAGTACTTATTGTGTGACAAAAACCAAGCTAAAACCTTTACAATCTCATTTAATCCTTAGGATAGCCCTGGGATGTAGGCATTTTTCTCATTCCCATTTTATAGATGAGGAAACTGAGGGAATTGCCTGCAGTCACACAGCTAGTAAATGTCTCAGGCTGGATTTGAACTCAGGTCTTCTCAGTTCCAGGTCTGATGCTCCAAGATTTGGGACCAACTGATCTATTCATCAGGGAGCATGAAGGAAGTTCTCACCTGTGTCTGGGCTGAGCATTGACCTCCTGACTATGGAAGTTCAGGTAGACTCAGCTCTGAAATCTCTCCATGCTATAAAGGGGATTCATGCTTGGGTTAAAGTGTTTGGACCAGATGACTCCCAGATCTCAGAATTTCTATCACGACAAGAGGAGAAAGCACAGGCGAGGGAGGCAGCCGGGCAGAGTGGACGCTTAGAATCAAGCTGGAAATTGACTTACAGGAAAGTTCGTTACTGATGCTTGTAGGGCTGTGATTTCACCCATGTGGTTACTGGATCCAACCATTCAGCAAATGCTAATTAAGCACCTGCTCTGAGCGAGGGGCCTTAGCAGAAGGTCATTTTGAGTTGCTGTGGCTGAATGAGCCAGACTAGCCCTTGGAAGGCCAGCAAACCAGAAAGCATTAACTCAGAAATGTTCATTTTCAGGTCAATAGTGTTCACATGAAAAGCATCTCATCGGAATGACATCCACCAGCCGTTCTAAAGCTCTAAGTTATAGGCGAGCTGCTATCTGCATTGATGGAGGAATTTTCCATCTTCACAAAAGCACAGGTCCATGACATATTGACTGATAGCATTTAAATAATGCCCTCTTCTTTTCCCTCCCTGTGGCCCAGAGGGGACCCCAAAGTCTAGAAGTCTCCACACAAGCTCTACTATGTCCTTCATACTTAAGAGGCCCAGCCTTGTCCTAATGAGCAATACTGAAGTTGGGAGAATCCCATCCATAGGTTGGCTGTAGGAGGATAAATTTTTCAGATAGAGCAGCTCTTCAAGATCATCTCCCAAAACACTATGATTTGTGACGATGGAGGGATCGACAGATCCTCCACTTTGACAAAAATCCTATTTCCTGGAAATATGGAAGCCAGTGTTCAACTAAGCATGAGTTACATTGAGAATATAATGCCATCGCCATTTTGTATTGCACTGCTCTTCAGACATCATGGTGCCGGCCTTTCCTCCTTGATTGTACAAATATAGAATTTTATTTATTTTAATTATAATTTGTAATTTATTAAAAAAATATAAAATTATCATTTTAAATTCAATTAAAAACATATGACTCATTCTGCATTCCCCGCTGGCTCAATTTTGTACCTTTGCTGCCTTATCTGTGTTGCATAATATCTTGTAGTTGTTCTCTGTACAAAGAATCCCTTCTGGGAATTAGGAACTAACTAGGGCATCTTCCTCTTCTGTTGCTCTTCCTTCTCTTTATTCCCTTCCTCTTCTATTATCATCTTCATCATCATCTGTTCCTCCTCCTTTTTTCTTTCTTTCCTTCCTTCCTTCCTTCCTTCTTTCTTTTTCTTCTTCCTCTTCTTCTTCTTCTTCCTCCTTCTCCTCTTCTTTTGCTCCTCCTCCTTCTTCTTCTCCCCCTTCATCTTCTCTGTCTCCTCTTTCTATTTCTTTTCCTCCTCCTTCCCATCCCCCCAAGTAATGCCTTATGTGAATAAATGATACCTTGACTTTCACTTTGAAAATTAAAGGTGGTGCAAATGTACAACTGAATATAAAAAATATGATTCATTCTGACCTCCCAGATGGCTCCCTTTTGTACCCTTGCTGCCTAACCTGTGTGGTGCATCATTTTGTACTTGATCTCTATGCACAGGACTCCTCCTAAGTATGACGAGATAACTGGGGCATCTAAAACTACCAGATGGACCATAATTACAAACTGGGATCTCGTAATTGATGTGCAAACTACTTCCTTTATGAGTGATGTTACTTTACTCCCAGAAATGTTCCACAATGGAAGGGCTATGTCTCCTGGCATTTCCTTTAATAATGGTAATGAGCATAATAATATAATAATAATGATATGACATTACTTTCTAATGATACAGAAAGCAGCTTCAAAGAAGCACCCAGCATTTTGCAGACATTATCTCATCCATTTTCACAACATATCCATGAAACAGGTAGTCCATTCACATATTGTAAGAGGCAGCCACAGTATAGATAGAATTGTAGGACAAGGATAGTGTCATCTATACTTCCACTTTGGGCCGGTTTCATTCATCATTCAATCAAGGCTGACACTGTAATGGGAGGAAAGTCCATAACAGCAGTCAATGATCTCAGTCCCAACCATTAACTATGGCCTTTGAACCGAACCAGAACGGCCCCATATTGTTTCACTCCAGGGTCAGACCTGAACCCACCATTTCCACTGGAGGCCGGATATAACAGGGGATGGGAGCCAAGACTTTGGATAAATGATTTCTATGGGGAGCAAAATGAGGATTAGTTGCAATTTCGTGATATGTCATTCACGGCTAAAACTGCAAAACAGGCCAAGCACGGCTTGGAATGCCTGATTATTCTCCCTCATCCTTCCTGAGGAAAGTACTACTCCATGAGAGTACCAGCAGCCAAGGTCGAATGTGATATGTCCAAGCAGAAGATAGAAGTCAGAGCTCTGCCTCTGCTCCTTCCTCCTTGTGTGACTTAGAGTGAGACTCCTCCCCTCCTTGGACCTTGGTCCCCTCCTTTTAAAAATGATGGCTTCTAAAGTAATTGGTATCCAAGGATTCTTCCAACTCTAAATCCCATGATTCTACCAGAGCTCTTAGCATCACATGTCAAAACTTGTCAAAACTTGTTAAAACTTGGTGCTGTCTTGGAAGTTTCTCTTGATTTTCACCCCCAACTTCCTTTGTACAAATCCTTCTTTCCATGTCCTACCAGAGCTATCCCTATTATAGCCTACCCAGAAGTCATCTGTCCTCTGTCTGAAGACCTCCTGAGAAGGAAAGCATTATTCTCCAAGCAGCCCATTACACCTGCTCACAGGTCTTGCAAAGAAGTCTTTCCTGATGTCAAACCTAAGTTTACTACTTCGTAACTTTCACCTCACACTTCTGGTAAGCTAACGGTTAGCTTACCAAAAGGGATGGCTGTGGTTTGCCACAAGTTTCACCAAGTCAGCTGCAAAATTTGTATGTTCTTCTATTACAGATAAATAGCAATTTATAATAATTTTGTTTAACACACATTTTGCTCACTCAGTATATATAATGTGACATGTAAAGTATTTACAAAATAAATGAAACTTAGCTATTACACATATATAGTAACCTCAGAATATGTCAGACTTTCAACTCCTTAAAAAGTACTCAACAAAAACCTTTTGAAGGAAAATTGCAAATGTGTGAATCTGTCAACTGTTCTGTCTGTTGGCAGCTAAGATGTTTAGCATCCTGTTCTAATTCATAACAATCACCTGTGGGGGGAAAAGAGTTTGGGAACTATTGCTTCTTCTGTTCTGTCCTGGGGACCAAATCCAACAAACCTGATCTTTCTTCTATTTGCTAACTTCCAATTGCTTTAAAAAATTAATAAATTCCAAGCAAAACAAACATTTCCAATGTATCATACAACATAAAGGGGGAACTTCAGGTTTGTATTAGGCATAATATTACAGAAAGTGCATAATAAATTCAACCTATAAATTTCAGAGCTGTCCTGTTTGTCTGCATTTCTTTCTGGCTTTCCTTTTATTCTTTTCTCTGAAGTAAGAAAAACAAAAATAATGACATAAAGATACCTCAATAGTCTTCTTTCTTTCCTTCCTTTGTTTCTTCATTTCTTTGTTCCTTCCTCCTCTTGTTCTTTTATTCCTTGTGGGTTTTTTTTTTTTCTTTTGGTGTTCCTTCATCCATTCCTTCTTTCTTTTCTCCCTCTGCTGCCTCTTTCTTTCTTTTTTCTTTCTTTCTTTCTTTCTCTTTCTTTCCTTCCTTCCTTCCTTCCTTCCTCTCTCCCTCCCTTCCTCCCTCCTTCTCTCCCTTCCTTCCTTCCTTCCTTCCTTCCTTCCTTCCTTCCTTCCTTCCTTCCTTCCTTCCCTTCTTCCTTCCTTCCTTCCTTCCCTTCTTCCTTCCCTCCCTCCCTCCCTTCCTTCTTTCTCCCTCCCTCCCTCCCTCCCTCCTTCCCTTCCTTCCTTCCTTCCTTCCTTCCTTCCTTCCTTCCTTCCTTCCTTCCTTCCTTCCTTCCTTCCTTCCTCCCTCCCTCCCTCCCTCCCTTTCTTTCTTTCTTTCTTTCTTTCTTTCTTTCTTTCTTTCTTTCTTATTTGTGTCATATCCTTCCTAACTCTATTATTCATTCTCACCATGGTCTCCAGTTCTTTTTGCCTATTCTCATTTCTATCAATTTCCAGTCATGACTCCATGGTTTATAGAAAGACAGGATCCTGGATTCAGAGCCAGACGAGGATTTTAGGGTCCTAAAGTTTGACTCCTTACTTGCTCCAAGGCTATCTTATTCCTGTTCCTCCACAGCTAGCAGGGCTTTATCCATACCACATTTCCAGCATTATTTTGAATTTGTTTTAGAAAAAGCAGCTTTTTTTGCGGGGTATTAAAATAAATCCCACTGTGCTTATTGTTTGTGGATTATTAAAAACACATTGGTAGAACCATGTTTTTATTGCTTTGTGGCTAAATCTCCCACATCTACATTAAAATCATTCCTTAAAAGCATAACAAGGCAATTCACATTCTCAGGATACTTTCCCAACTTTTACTCATGTTATATCTGGTTCCCTGAGCATGGTACTACTAGAGCCCTTGGGACTCTAGGAGCAGCCTTGAAAGACTGAAGGATATCTTTTTCAATATTATAGATCACAAGTCCCCACTGATGTGTTTCTTATTAAGATTATCATTTAATATCATCTGATTAACTAGACTTAATCATTAGGAAAAAGTATCTACAAAGGAAGAACAGTTGGTACAAAAATCCCACCAAAAGTTGATGACATATTCTCCTGCAAATACATACAAATACATATGTATGCAATTATATACTCTCTATGTTATGTGAAAACTATGGTTTTCACATGGTGAAAAGTGGGCCTAGGCTTAGAGAGTATATGTGGGAAAGGAGAAACACATCTTTTGAAAGTTCTCTGGCTAGAGAACTAAAGATATTCTCCTTCAGTTTAGTAAAACCTATGTTGCTGGGCTCTTTGTCGAGCTTCAAATCATTCCAGTGTGTCCTTGGTTTCTGGCGCCATTTCTACTGTCAGTAGATCTATAAGATACCACTAGGACAGCAAGAGGAAGATGAGAGAGACAGGGAAAAGACCAAACTTGAGACTAAGGACCAACACTCTATCCATTACTACATAGACTTGTCCTAATTCCCTTTAATTCACTCTCCATCACTTTTTAAAAGCCTCCCCATGTTTCTCTGATTTCCTTATACATCATTTCTTATGGCACAACAATATTCCTTTACATTCAAATAGCCGTGCTCAGTCATTGAATACCCACATTTTCCTTAGCTTTTTGCTTCTCCAAAATTGCCTTTATAAAGATTCTAATGTATATGAAAAGTTTCTTTCCATCTTTGCCATCCGTGGTGTATAAACCCAACACTGGGATTGCTGGGTGAAAGAATTTGGGTATCGTTGGTCATTTTTTACACATTATTATAAATCAGAGCAACTTTTTAAGTCAAAGCTAGTACCAAAGCTTTGTAATTCTGGGACTGGGAGCCCAGAAGCCCGATCCAAACATTTAATAATTGGCTCTCTAAAATGTTTAAAGCGCATCATTTCCATTTTCTCCATCACTTTCTTAAGTCTGGACAGTCAACAAAACAATAAGTCAATCCCTGATTTGTAGTATTCACCGATTTTGCAAATGCTCTCACTAAAATTTAACAAAGGGGAGCCAGGATCAATTGGCTTTGGAATATCCTGCCAGAAAGCCTGTGCAAACCAAAGCGTTTCCCTCTGGGGCAGCCTCCTACAATGCTTACACTTCCCTGCCAATACTTTCTTCTGCTGTCAGAATGTAATCATTATCTCATTTCTCCTCCATATCTCATGGCCCTTTTCACCAATGTCCCACATGGGTGCTTGCAGAGAGAAGCCCTGGCAGTTTTCTCTACCTGGCACACGGTGCCTCCAGCCAGCATCCTGGAGTAAGCTTATATCTTCAAGTCAATGGCAGACACTAGTTTTTTCAAGGATGTATATTTGGATTCAAGCTGATTTTTACCTGAATCTACCTCAGCTGGGGCTGCTTTGCTTGGTATTGATTGGGTAGCCGCTAACTGGAAATTTTGAAACAGTTTCCCCTTTAGATATGAATGGGACAGACTGAATGCTGAGGTATCCTTGAAACTGTGATTCAGGCCAATTTAGGCTTGATACAAAGAGGAACTTCCCAATAATGCAAATTATCCAACATTTGAAGAGTCAGCTTTGAGAGGGAGGGAATGCCCCCCAACCTGGAAGTCTTCTAGCCCTGATTAGATGATTCCTTGTATTGTGGAGGGACTTTTTGTTCAGGAGTGGCTAAGTAAATGAAAGAAGAATTCTTTTTAAAGTACTTCTATGTGCCAGGCACAGTACAATGTGCTCAAGATACAAACCCAAACAGACACAGCCTCTGCTTCTAAGAGCTCACATTGTAATTATGGGAAACAAGAACTAGGGCATGGCTACAGTTCAGGGTGCTTTGTTCTGGGAACTCAGAGAGACAGGGAATAAAGTCATTGGTCAGTCAAGTGGTATCCCCTTTCCTAATGTGTGGTGATGTTGAGTTGATTACCATCCCCTGGGAATGATATAGCAGGATACTTATGTTTGCTGTCCAATCCAGAGAACTCACCTTCAGCAGCGTCCCAAAGCTGAGGGAATTAAGTCCTCCTGAGTATGGGATCTTGAGCTGGTAGTTCAATGGAGACTGCAAGGCACTTGGAGCAAGTACCCAGATGGAAATGTCAATCATGATTGTAAAACCCTAGATCCTTGTCCATATAAATTTGTACTCACTCACCAATCAAAACAGCAGAGTCCCAGTGGAAGTTTCACAATCAGAGTATGGTTTGGACTAAATGGACCTGACAATTTTTGTTTCCATGATTCTGAGATTCTAGGATTTGATGACTTTTCTGAGATTCTGTGATTCTGAAAATGTGAAATTAAATATTCTGTGATTCTTTGATAATGAAATGATGTTAAAATTCTTTGATTCTGTATCTTGCATATTCTCGTGTATCCATTTTTCTCTGATTGTAGATACCATGTGCACCAAACATTTCTTGCATATATTCTGGACAATGCAGTGGAGATAGATCTTCTTGATTCCAAAGCTAATCATCCAGTTTCTCTGCCATTCTGCACCTCGGAATGCCCACCATTAAAAAAAAGTAAGCACTGACATTTTGAAATGGAGATGAAGATGATAAATCATTCCAAGACCAAACATTAGTTTCATTTAGATCAAATTATCAATCCACTCATTGTGCGAGCTCCTCTGTGGAGCAGAGAGACAGCTTTTGTCTCCTAGGTGATTTCTACCTGAGAAATAACTAAATGCTACATGTGGCTCCTTGTTAAAAGCATTATCCTTGTGAAGAGGTGCTGAATACCTGTTGAAGTTAAGAAGCTAAAATTTGTCTTGAACCATGTCTCTTTTGTATGATCTTTGCGCTAGAGAAGGCTAATGGAGTTCTTCCTTATCTGTCTAAGTTTTCAAGAATTTGTCAAAAAAGGTACCTAAAGAATTCTGGGTCCAAATCCTGGCTTTCACTATGTATGGAACTTTGGATAATTCACTACCTTGTTTGGGCCTAATTTTCTCATCTTTGAAAGGAGGAAATTAGACTATCTGACCTTTAAGGCCCCTTGCAGCTCTAGGCCTCCAGGGATTATTTTTAGATCTCTAGCCATGATATAGAGCCATGTGGAAAAAGGGGTTGGCTTGGGGGTCCAGAGTTCCCAGGTTCAGGCTTCCCCTATGTAAGATGCTAGGGAAGGTCAGAGAATTTTTCAGTGCCTGAGGCACTTCCTCCAACCTCATTTTCCTTATCTGTAAGACAAAGGGTTTAAATAAGATGGCCTCTGAGGTTCCTTCAAGCTTAAAAGCCACGACCTCATGATTTACCACTAATATTTAGAGAGATTGGATAGTGGGAGCTGTAGAAATCATTTAGACCTCATCATTAGCCTCTGAAGCAGGCTCAGAAATATCCGTTTGTGCCATGTTATTTTGAATGGGAATTAAGCATCAATCAATAAGCATTAATTAATGAATCAACAGCATTTATGAGGCATCCACCATGTTTCAGTTACTTCGTTAGATATTGGGAATACAAAGACAAAACTCTAAAGCTCTCCAAGAACATTAGAGAGAAATCAATATCCATCTTTTTGGCTTTCTTTCCCTTTCTATCTCTGCACATCATGGGTGTGGATACAAAGATGAGCAGCTTTAAAATATTGAAAACCTCTTATTCTTAACTTATTCACACACACACCCCTCCATTATTTGGGAGACCAGAGGATGTATGGAGATTATTCCTAAACTTTTGTCCCTCTGTGGGATAATATTTGAGCTTTAAAGTTTGGAAGGTGGGGGAAAAAAAAGACCATTTCAAAAGAAAGTCTTAGTAGGCAGAAAAAGATGAGGAGAAATGGAGAAGTGAATTAATCTTCTGGTAGTCTATAGCTTCCAGGACAGGGAATGCTCCACGGTCATGACTTGGCCTCCCAATTCAAGACAAATGAGTGTGGTTGGAACATGTGTTCTGATGGAGACTCACCAGAGGGATGATTGCTGTTCCCATTTTCCATTTAATTGTAGCTACCTGGTTGCATTTTCCCCAAATAACCAAATGGATTAATCAGAAGAAGAGAGGAGGGAAAGGGACCTAAAGGCTCATTTCCTCCACTTAAGGATACATAATGTCAAGATCCCTGGTCCGAGATCTCAGGAAAGAGCACCTGGAAGATTAAAGCTGTGGACACAGCATTAACAAAGTACAGACCACACTGAATTAATGAGTGCTGGAGATAGACATTCACTGGAGTCTTAATTTATTTTCCTTTTCTAGCTCATCCTTTAAGAAAATGACAGTGTCTTCTTATCGATTTTACACTCAGAGATCAATCAGAATTGCCCTGACTCAGAGAAAATTTACAGCGCTCCCCGTGACACTGCCTGCAGCATCCAGGCCCAGGCAGACATTACAAGGAAGCAATAGATCACGATTGTATGTAAAGCTTGACATGCTTAAAAATAAGCTAATCTGTAGTGGAATTTCCTTCTTTTTGACAAGTCGCTCGGCCCAGCTTGCGGGCCCCTTGTTATGAATCTCCCTTCCCGGCTCCACTATTAATTATAAGATGTGGAGCAGAGTCATGTACACAGGCCCTCGGGGCGGTCCTAGGCTCTTGTAGTTTCAGATAAAATATAAACCAACAGATCACTCCTACTTAAACAATGCGAAATGTCACTCGGATGCACTCCATAAAAAAGGAAGGAGGGAAAGGAAAGCTTGAGGTGTTCCGTCAAAAGCTATGATCAATTCTGACAACCCGACAATATCAGGCTAAATGATGGGCCTGTACATTCCTCAACAGCCCCCGGTGGAAATTGCTAGATCCGGAAGCTCTTTTGTGAGAGTAACTAGCTGGATTAAATGCAATAATTACAGAAAAGACACCGGCGGAGCTGTGGAGGCAGGCGTTGGCGAAGGCGGCGTGTTCCTACACTGCCATTTATCTTGTAACCGGGGAATGCTCCGGCCTGGACTTGGCTTGATGTTGGCGAGAGGGCTTCACGGCCTGCCGGGGCCAAGTGCTTGGGGGATCTCGCTTCTCCGTGGGCCAGGGGAGAGAAGGGAGTTTTGCTCCGCGGGGATTCAGGGCAAACAGGAAAACAGGAGGGAGTGGGGGGCACAGTCTGGGCAGTTCATCCTGCTCCAAGGGAATTGGAGTTGCCAAAAGCCAAGCTCCAGGAAAGACTCCTACGAGATGCAATAAGGAACTTGCATCAATGGAGAAACGCAGAATCACAGACTGAGCATTGGAAGAGTTCTCAGCAACCTTCATGTACTGTCTAAAAATTCAGTTCAGGACACATTAATTAGGCACTTTCTGTATGTAAGACACTGAGCCCTCAAAGAGCTCTCCTTTCTCTGGAGGGGTATGGCACATACAGAGATGAATAAATACAAAATATACAGAGCAGAGGGGCAGAAGATGTTTGATCTGCTAGTGTGGACACTGCAACAAGGAGCTTGAGAGTGTGTCCAGCTCCTTGAATCAACAGATTGGGCCTTCTACTGGACAGCCTGGGGCTGGTGATCGCTTGAGTTCAGGAGATCTGAGGACCAGTGGGCAAAGCTGATGGATACTCAGTAAAGTCTCACTATGGTGTGCCTCTCAGTAGCTTCTTGTCCCTTGAAGAGGCAAAATGGCACATCCCTTCTGCTGTCCTCCCCTCCAAAATATACGATTGCATTTATATTCTAAACTGCTATTGCTCTTGGCTAAGTATGATCAAGTAGTTGCTAAAGAGAGATCGTTTCTATGGTTCTTTGTATTTGTTGTGATGGTTAGTTTAAATAAGCTAAACTTCCTTAGGAAATGGTAATGGTCTGTGTCAAAATGGATACTTTTAACCTATTTATCTGCCTCTGTCTCTATTTCTCTCTTTTTTTTGTCTCAGAGACAAAAGGAAGACAATTTTCCTTCTCTCTTCTATTCCTCATATGTTAGTCCTAGTTGATTTTCACAATAAGCTTGTGAGGTAACTGCTATAATTGTTTTCATTTTACAGATGAGGTAGCTGAAGTTGAGACTTGCTCAGAATGATACAGTTAAGACATACCTGAAGCAAAATTGAAGCTTAGCTATTCCTCACTCCCTGCTCAGTTCTCTAGACACCAGGATACCCATAGTTCTCATTTTTGCTTTCCTAGGTCATTACTGACTGTGACTTTTGCTGGAACAATTTAGTGGTTTTACCGTATGCACATAGATGCTTTGCAAATGACTCTAGAGTGAGTAACCGTTCTCTTCCAGTCTGTAAAGAATAATCAATTCCATTAAAAAAAATTTTTAGTCAGTGCTGTGATCAGCACCTTTCCTGTCTCATCTTGAAGAACATGACCATGATGCAAAGTCATGAGTTTTTTATGTAGCCTCCAGGCCTTTGACTTCTTTAGGTTCTTACTCCTGATCTACATTCTCTGACATAGTTGGTTCTTTCTCCTCCCCTCCTCTGCATCTTCTGCAAGGGACACGGGTTGCGGTGACCTTTTGCAAATGCTCCTGTTGAGTAGCGCAACACACATGTCCAAATGTCACGTAAAATTATCCTTCTTGTCATGAGAAGCATATTAAAGCCAATGCCACCAGTACCATTATCTGTCCATTTAAGGTACCTTGGAACCGTCTTTCCACTGAGCTGCAACTTCCTTCTCTCAAATGGTTTCACTTATAGGGAACAGATCATGATAGGTCAGTTCCTTTAGAAGTCATTCACTCCTAGATTACTGCAAAAAGATTTTACACGTACAGTACCAGGAGACCCAAATTTGCTGTTTGCTACCTCATAGTGGTGAGAAGATTGATAGAGAATTTCAGCAAGATTACGGTCATTTATAAACCAGAATATCAATTACTTTTTAGTTTTTTTTCTCTTGAAGAAATCTTTAAATTGGAAATGCAATTGAGAATTTTGCTGGCACTTAGGTTCAAGGTGGAATTGGGAAGGAAGACTTTAAGTCTCCTGAGTTTCCTTCCAATGTTGTTAGACATCATTCCCACTGTTTATATTCTAAGGCTATCTATAACGTGAGAATAATTGCATATTATTTTACAAATTATAAAACCTGTTTTAATATATTTATATAATATATACATTTACATAATATATATAACCTGTTTAAATAAGAGAACATTTGGTCATTTGTTCAATGAACAAATGTTCAAATGAACAAAATAATAATCACTTCTGTTCTTGAATGTTTTAAGGTTTGCAAAATGCTTTCCTCATAAGAAACTTAAGTAGGTAGGGTATTGCCCCTGTATCACAGATGAAAAAGGCTCTGGCATTGTGAATTTTATTTAAGTAATGTGGTGACATAGTATTATCAAATCAGTCATCAAGAAATGGCTATCTTGATGAGCCAGATGTGCAGATAATGACAAAGATCATGGACTCAATGGATTTAGTGATTTTTTAAAAAGAGATTTTTCTTAAGTTTTTTAAAAAAGTAACTTAAAAACTATTGCTTCCCTCTTTTCTTCCCCACTTCCTATCCCTCATAAGTTCTATTCAGTTGGAGATGGGTTTGAGTTCTTGTAGACCAGGCCATGAGCATGAGTCTATCATAGTTTATTGGTCACTTGAGTACTTGGAGCAGTTCACTTGTACTTTAAAAAAAAAAAAAAAAAAAAAAAAAAACTTAAGTGATTGCATCTTCCTCATTTCATTTTTGTCTGTCTCCCCAAGACATTGCCTGGACATGGTAGGCACTTAATGAAAGCTTGTTGAATAAGTAAATGAATGAATTAATAGAATCAGGTCTACTTCTAACTCTATAAATAATGTTCAGCATGGAGTACTAAAAGTACACTAAATTTCAAGTTAGAGAAGGTGGTTTTGAATCCAGGTTTTTTTTTTTTTTAACTGCCTTAGTGACTTTGTCTTTTATAAAGCAAAGCAGATAATTTCAGAAGTCCCTCCTAGCTCCAAACGTTTGATCCTATGATCTTGTGTTAATGTAACTTCCCGGACTGCTGGGTCAAATCTATACATTGTGGATAATAGCATAATCCACCAGGGCTTGTGGTGTGTATACTTATGCACATTATGGCCATGGTCACACAACTGATAAATATTGGAGGAAGTAATGTTGATGTATTACAGGATAATTTATGAAGTACATGCCCCTACTGTTACTTTTATGTAGATTGTGGCGAGAGAAAAAGTAAGGTATCAAATAAAATATACCTATATGTTTATTATTATTCTAAATGGAATCTAGTTCAGTGGATAGAGTTCTCACATCAGAGAGCACAGATTTTTATAATATTATTGTTGATGTTGAAAATTCACCCTTGAAGAGTGAGTGTTCTGGGTTGAGAATAATAAACTATGCTTTCATTGGCATAAAGAACTCCATGGTGATGGTTCCAAAGTGAGTAGGCATTTTCTTTGCAAATTATTAGTGTAATAGGGATAAATATTTAACTATAAACAGATTAAAAATCCAATCTCATACAATCCAACATGGATTGACTAGGATGAAGTCTGTCTAAAAAATATTTGGAAGTTTTGATGAGTCCATCAAATTGATTGAGTGCAGGATGCTCTGGCTGCCAATATAATCCCACAGTTCCATTTTAGGCTACATGAAGTGATGTTTTGGATGAGATGTTTTGACAAATCAGACTATCAGGAATCCTCTATTTGATTATGAGCACTATATTTTGCGTAAGGAACCAAAAAGCTCTAAGGTGTTCAGAGGGCAACCAGGATGGTCAAGGATGAAGAGCTCATGCCAAAGGAAAATCCTGGGCTTACTTAGGCTGGATAATAGGAAATTTAGTTGGTCATTCTAGCTTTCTGTTACTTGAAGGGCTATTATGTGGAAGAAAGATTTGTTCTGCTTGCATCCAGGAGGCAAAACTGAAGGCGATAGGAAAAAGTTGCAAAAAGGAGTATTTAAACTTGATATAAGGAGGGGTGTTCTTTACAGCTATATCATTCCCAAAATGGAATATGATGCCATAGGAGGGAATTGGCTCTATGTCACTGAGAACTTTAAACAAAGATTCTGTGATTGCTTCTTGGGATGTTAGGGGATCTCTTGATTAAACAAGATTTGACTAGTTGGTCTCCTAAATGCCTTCTATTTTTGAAATGCTGAGGCAGTATAATTCTGAGATTGAAACTCTTAGAAAGCTCATACTGAAGGTGACATGGATGAAAGTGGAGATACAGAACCTTTCTTCAAGGTAGGGGACTCAAGACTTCCAGCTTTATTGGCAGTGCCATTTTGATTTAGGTTATGGGGTTGTTAACTCTCATACTTTTTAAAGGTTATATTTTAAAGGTTACTCCAATGCAGATGCTATGCATGATGATAAGTGCCCTGAATAACTATACTCTGCATATCTCATTCATCTCTTGTCATCTTATAAATATACTGAGCTGGGCAAATGTGAATTTTCTGAATTGCCCACTTGCTATGAGAAAGATCTTCCTGACCAAAGCACCTTTTTTTTTTTTTTTTTTTTTTTTTTTTTTTTTAATACTAATTCCACTAAAATAAATAATCCCAGAGATCCTCTTTTCCCCTATTCCCTCTTAACACAGGCACAGCAAATTCCCAGCCTGCCACTGTATTATGGGAGAAATTGCTGCTGGAAGTCAGGCTGTCAATCCTTGGAATAAAGTGGGTAAATCTGCAGCTATACCAGAAAGGCAAACGTCATTTCAACCACTCAGAAAATTACCAGAACTTTGAAGGCTTTCACTAAGTTATCAAGGAAGAATCAGTGCTTGAAGAAAGAGACGAGGAACGGAAAGGTGATGGAATCACACTTCTGTGTCAGCTTACATTGGACATTTTCCTCTGGCTTCTTGATGCCTTTATTTTCTAATTTTCATGAATGGATACATGGAAAAGCATTATTTGCACTATCCTGGGCATTATACTAGAGACTGGGAACAGAAATATAAAAATGACATGTTCCTTGTCCCCCCAAAAAAGAATTGCATTAGGGTATGGTGGTCAAGGAATGGAGTTTTGGTCTAAGATATCATAGGGACTGTGAAGACAGCCAAATGAGAATCCATTCATTTTTCCTTCCATTAGCATGGGAAGAATGGTAATATTGATTTAATTACTATTTCCTTAACAAGGGATCAAAAGTGGTAGTTTCTGGGGAGTAGAGGAGGAGCTGCTTAATTCTGGGTTTCCTGGTGAATGATGGGATGGGATGCAAAACCTGGTTTGGTCTATGGCCAATGAAATAGAGGGAGTGAGTTTGCACTGACTTGCTCACTCATTAAATAGGGCAACTTAGACTATTAGACTAAGAGGGTCATTTAGGTCTAGGGAAAGTCAGGGAAAGGTTTGTAGGGAGTGGCAACCAAGTTGGGCTGTAAACATGGAGAAACAATGGAATGAAATGAAAAGGGTCCTGGCTCTGGAATCAGAGTATCTGCCTCTGATGATTACTGTCTATAAGACCTTAGACAAATCATGTAACCTATCTGTATCTCAGTTTCCTCATCTGTATAATGATGAGATTAAAGTAGATGATATCTGGAGTCCCTTCCAGGTCTAGATCTGGGATCATGTGGTCTATGATTTTAGTGGTGAGAATGTGTCAGTGCCCCTCTTCCAGCATGGCATTCATTCATGAGCATAGTCTTCTGGCTTCAGACTAACTGGGGCTAAGTGATGGAAACTAGATTTTCCCATTATTGTGATAAAGGACTTCTCACTAACATAGCCCAAGTCCATGATCGTTTTATCAATTCAAGGAGAGTCTGAGATCTGTCACTTGTAGAAACACTCATGGGTCTTTGCCATAGGGGACTTGTTGCTATCCGCAATCAGCCTGATTTTGACCATATTCTCTTTGTATCCCATCGTTCATCATACTTGGTTATGTCATAAAAATTTGTTTCTGATCCCAGAACAGTACTGACTTTTATTTTTTATTTTTTATCACCTATGAAACATCTCTATACTTTTATTTTTCTCAGTATCTAACACACTTCATTGTTTTGGCTTGGGCAATCACTGAGTGAATTTTATAGAGAAGTTTTCAGAGTAAAAACTCTGGATAAAGAAAGAAGCTCCTAAAGGAGAGTATATGCACTTGTATCCATTTCAGTTTTAGTACCAGAGACAAAGTTCTGGTTGTCTTACCCTAGTTTTGGTTCTGCTCCCTTATAACCAATAGCATTCATCTGCAAGGCACCTGATTGGAGTAAGAGGCACCATCTGTCAGGGAAATGGAGACAACCCTCTCCTGAGGACCTCTTCTGAGCATTGAACCCAAGACCTGGGCTTGAGCCTGCAACTGACTGGGGTGGAAGAGCCTGGGATATCCATAAGCATTTAATCCTTTGGTGAGTGAGAACTACTTATGAATTTTCCTTTTAAATTTATTTTTCAAAATCCTGGAAAGGAGGTGAAAAACAATCCAATTGAGAGACTTGGGAGCATTATGTTAATTGTATTGCAGTCCACTGAAAATCTCAGGCCTTTTTTAGGTAATAGGGTTGGCATTGTTTTCCCCATCTTGGATTTGCAAAGTGAACTTTAACTTAAAGTTCTCTTCACTCCAGTCCATATTCTAACTTGCGTGGTGGTTATTTTTGTACGTGTCTCATCGACTCCATTAGGCTGTAGGTTCTTGGAAAGCAGGAAATCTTTTTTATCTTATGTCCCCAGCACCACGTACATGTTAGGGGTGTGATGAATGTTTGTCAAAAAGCAAATTAGACCAGGGCTAGTGTTGGACTGTGTGACTGCTAACTTTTCACATATTCCTCTCTTCCAAAGAGGAGGAGGAGACGAGAAAAGGCTGGGTTGATATGGTTCTTCCATGTTTGATGTGACTCATGATGATTCAGGTGGAAGTCCTGTGTCCATGAGCTAGACCCTTGAATTCAATGCTCAGAAGAGGTCAAGTGGGTTGTCTCCATTTCACTGACACAGATGGTGCCTCTAATTTTAATCAGGTGCCTTGCAGATAAATGCTATTGGTTATAAAAGGGTAGAGTCAAAACTGGGGCAGGACAACCAGGGCTTTGCCTCGTGTTACTAAAACTGAAATGGAACCAACTGCATTTATACTCCTTTAAAAGTATAGATATGATGTATGCATATGTTGGATTTAACATATTTCTACCATGTTTGGTAGAAATCTTGCCATGGAGGGGAGAGGGTGAGGAATGGGGAGGGGAAAATTGGAACACAAGGTTTTGCAAGAGTTAATGTTGAAGAATTATCCATGCATGTGTTTTGAAAAATAAAAAGCTTCAATAAAAAAATAGAAGTATAGATAGAACTAAACTTAGTGTCTAGTTAGCTGGAATCATCAGTTAAAGTAGAAAGATCTCAGAATCTGTACTTCCTCACTCTACTTCCATGACAGGAGGAATTTCTCCTTCTTTCCCCCTACCATACTCCACTGTGACCCAATCCCCTGCATTTGTGGGTGCTTTCCCCTTGGACTTGGTGTCTGAATTGCTATCCCCTAGTTCTTTCAGTTGAATTTTTAAGTTTAATTCAATAGAGAAGTTTTTTTTGCCTCTTGCTAAGGAGAAGTATTTTAGTATCTGCCTTCAGATACTAAGAAAAAAAAGAAGAATCCACTGGTTATACCTGGCTAGGAGGTCCAGGTGAGAGTCCTTGAATGGAAAAGCCCAAATAGGTCCACAATATAATGCCCAATTTCTATTGAGTATGGCTCAAATAAGGGACAACTCCCATAACATCTGACTTCTACAACAGACTTATTTCTGAAATCTTGCATGTCAATTATGATTTGGGAAATCAAACCATATTTGATGCACTAAGTATGGTTTCTATTTAAAGAAATATTAAACATCTCTTTTGTCAGAGCTGCCCATTGTCTTACCAAAAAAAGAGGATTATGTAAACAAGTAAAAAGCTGAACCTGAGAACTAAGGTTAAGCAAGAAGGTTGTGTGCTATTGCCAGGTCCCCCACAGTTGTGCTCTCTCTGAGCTCCTTCTCTCAGCCCACACTTGCATGGGAAGGTTGGGCCCCAGAAGGCAATGGCGATGGTTACTCCCTCTCCTCAGAGTTCTAGAGATAACCTTGAATGGCTTGCAGTTTCTAATATTATTTTTCACAATTCCCCATCATTGAACTCCTTGACATAATTCAAGCAGGTGATATCTCTGTTTCAATGAATGAACTGATAACAAGTTGCTTTTATAAAAAGTACTTTGATTAAGGAGGACATATAGTCAGAAGCACGAAGGAGCAATGGGGGCATATAGTCTCTTTGGAGAGTGGACTCCAAGTGATGGGTAAAATATATTCCTCTGTCCTTCAGTTCAGGGTATCCTTTTCTCTCTTTTCCAGAGTCTCTGCTAAATCACTTTTGTAAGTGCCATAGCTATTGGTCAAATGAATCCCATGCTTAAACGTCATGCTGTCTTGACCTGGGTCACTTCACTTCTGGGATATGTTGAGCAAGTCATTTCTCGGGGCTGGCTCCTCATCAGCCTTTCCTCTTGCAGATTCTGTTTTGGATTCCAGTTATTGGACAGAATTTTGATGGTTTGGTGTCTCAAAAGATTGGAGTCTCTTCTGTCTCTAACTACTTTGTTTGCACATTCAGTTCCAGTTTAGCAGAAAGATGAAAGCTTTTAAAATTATCCTGCAGCAAGCAGAAGCATTATCATGCTGCTGTTCCTGATCTGAAGTGGATGGAAGGTTCCCTTCCCTTCCTATATCCAGAACTAGGCTCCCCAAGCCTCCACATGGATTGGAACCAGTCCTCTCAACAGTGGGTCTACCACATCTTGCATTGAGATTTATATCATCATTTAGGAATTCAGAGGAAGAACCTGTTTAATCCACTCCACGTATCATAGGGGAGCTGCAGTGTCACCAGGGGCTTTAGAGACCTCTTCCCATTGGCACAGCCTTTATTCTTCTGCCTTACCTTGGCCTCTGAGAATCCCAAGCTCCCGTCAAGGTACATCTTGGGCATCATTTCCCAAAGAAGGACTTTCCTCATCCCCTTAGCTCTCCATGTTTCAATCCCCTTTCACCAAAATCACTCCATTTGTTTCAGGAATATGTAGTATAAATCACTTGTGTGTGTGTTCTCCTCCCTTCCCAATAGAAGGTAAGCTTTCTGAGGGCAGGAGCTGTTTCCATTTTTGTCTTTGTATATCCGGTACCCAATATATTGTCTGAAATCACATATTGGGTGCTTAATAAATGCTTATTTGGACTTTTTACTCTGCTGAACTAGCTGACCTGCACTTAGTAGGTACTTAGTAATGCTTATTAAATGAAGTAAATTTTCATCCTGTTTTGCCCTTGTCTTTCCATAAATCCTCCCTAGACAATGTGCCCCAAAGGCTATAGGTCATCCTCTGGATCTTTTAATATTTCCTGGGTACCATGAAACATCTAAACTGTCCAGGTATCCCTTACTCTCAGTGCACAATTGGCCAGTTAGGCCCATTCTGCTCTTTATCTGTAGTTTTCCCATAACTGGACAATGTATTTGCAGACCTGATCATCATTTTCATTCCCAGGAATCGTAGTATGGGGCCAAAAAGCAGCATTTCCATAAGTAAGCCCTGAGAAACATTATTTAATAAGAGATGAGAAGGGTGGAGATTGATCTGCTGTTCACCACACCTGCAAACATGTATAGTGATTACCCACCGTGTTCACAAGGCTCTCCTTTCCCAAGTAGGGCTTCTGAAAAACAAGCACAGCATGAATAGTAGCTGCACCCGTCTCTGCTTTGAGCAGGTTTCCTTAAGAACCCCACACTTATGCATGGGGAGTCTGTGGAGATCAGGACCCCCCAGCTGTCTTGGAGCTGTGCATCTGAAAGGGGAGATTATAACACAGGAACACATCAGCTGACAGAGACTGGGAGAGGAATCCATCTATAAGCCCATTCCTTGCTTCTTGATCTGAAGAAGTTCTAGATTAACTCCTTTCAGAGGAATCACTCAAGGACCATGCTCAGATACTTACATGCAGCATGAAGATATAAGACAGGGCAGGAGGGTAGCCAGGTCTTTGAAAGAGAAGCAAGTATTCCTGTGAGACAAGAGATGTCACTATAGTTTTATACCCATCTTTCAGACCAATTCTATGAACTCAATTTTTAATTATTTAATTTGTATTATACACTGAACTTCTCACTCTCAGAACATAATTTTCCTGAAAGCAAGACATTATTGGTTTTTATCTTTGTATACTAGCACTTATACTTTGTGAAGGAGACGCATTTAACAAATGTCTGTAGAATATGTTGAATGCAGATTTGAGCCTACAAGTGAATATTTGGTATTCTTCTGCATGGAGCACTGAGAAAAGTAGGGAGGGCAGAGCCCTTCCAATGTGAGTTAATGTCTATACACTGTTTATTGTGAACCTTAAGGGGCTATAGTAATATCTTCCATCTATGTAAGAGAATATAAGCCCCTTGAGGGCAGGAGTAGTTTTTTTTTTTCATTTTGTTTTCTAAATCCTTAGTTTCTTGAACAGAGTAGGTATTTTCCCCAGTCTTTTTTAATTCTAGTGTCTTCCCTCTGTGGATCATTTTCTATTTATTTTTATAGTTTGCTTTGTATATATCCATTAGTATGTTGGCTCCCCCATTAGAGTATAAACTCTTTGAGAGCAGGAATTGCCTTCTGTTCTTTTTATATTCCTACCACTCACCACAGGGTTTGACACATAATAGGTACTTAATAAATATTTAGTGACTGATTGCTTAATAAGCGTTTATGGGCTTGAATCGAATTGAGAAAATATCACAATTTTTGTCAACTATGATAAGTGGGATTTTGAAACCTACACTCTTTATCCAGAAAATACTACATGGAGACTGGGAATTCTTTCCCTTCCTATAAAGTATTTCATTTCTCTCTTACCAGTTGAACATATACTTTACGTTGTTGTGGTGGTACAGAGATAACTGGATTCCCAAAGACTAAACCAACACAAAGCTAACTCTGGAAGTTTTTCCCAATCCAGAAAAGCTGGTAGTATGACTCCAGCAACAGACTGATTTTGCTTCCTGAGAACTAGATTTGCTAATCAGAGAAAAAGTCACTCACTGTGGGATGGACCCTTTTGATGAATTCTCGGGCCATCTATTACAGGATCGTAAATTTAGAGTTCACAAAATTTTGTGAGCTCTAAATTATTTATCAAGACAAAGTCGTTCATTTTATAAATGGAGGTACAGAGGAGTAAGGTGATCACATAGCTGTATCTGTTGTAGAATCTGAACCCATGTCTTACTGTTTCCAAAGCCAGCATCCTATCTTTGACATCATGCTGCTCCTGTGTTTCATGATAATCCTTGAAACAGAAAAAAAAATCACAGGATGAACACGAATGGATGTAATCCACATCATTGGAGAGAACATAGACAGGAATAGACTGGAGTATGGAAGCACTGACTGGTCTGAGCCTGAGATGAAATTTTCAAAGGTCTGGGTTTGGGTTTCAATGTAGCTTCCTGTGATCCTCTCATTCTCTACAAGATCAATGCCTATTTTAAGAAAAATAAACACTACAATGACTCTATCTTACCATCCCTGCCTATGGCTCCACGTCTGACTTCAAAGTCATTAGAAACGTCAAGTGAGTTGTGTCATTGTGTGAGAGGGTTCAGAGTGCTCCATCTGCCACAAATGAACTGGACCTGCCACCCCCAACTTAAGGAAGACTGGTTGTCAGTGACACTCAGAAGTAGCATCTAGGAAAGTCATCTCTATGCTTTCGAAGATTGAGATTAGGCTTTATTTTTTTTTTAAAGGACATTACCTAAGGAAATCCTCAATAATCTCATAATGTGGGTATAGGGTTAGCACTCTGCTTCTCTTCTCAATTCAAAGAGAGGAGAGAGGAAAAGAAATCACTACAAAATCTCCCCACCCTTAGAAATAGGAACAGTGGGGGGTCAATCCAGCCTCCATTTCCACTCACTGGATTAGGGAATGACTAAATGAGGGGCAGATTCCTTTCTGCCCTGACACCCCGAGAAACTATCCGATTTCCTAAATCACATAAATAAATAAATACATAAACATAACTCACTGTGGTGACAGAGCCTTTTTGAGGATAACCAAGAACCGTAATTGAGGGAGGGAATTTCTCAAATTAGCTTGAAAAATGGGAAGTGAATGCTGGTCCCATTCAGACTCCATTGTATCTGCAGCAGGGTGTGTTGATATAATGTGGTTTACCTTTTGACATATGGCAGGCTCATGGTTTCAAGTGTTGGTACCTGGGTCATGAGCAAGAGAGAATTCCAATTTGTCGTGTTCCTTCCCTTGCCCGCAACTATTGATTACAAACTAGCGTTTTGTGCCAATTCTAAATATTTTTATCTTTATTGGAGGGGGGGGGGGTAAATACAAAACGAGCAGGGGGTGGTGTATTTAAATTGATTTCGCATCTTCCTTTCCACTCCTTAAGAAAGAATCTCATCTTATTACTCGAGATAATGTACGTGTCAAAAAAAAAAGAGAAGCGTCAACAGCACTTCCTGTGTACTTGACAAGGTGACAAAATATTTCTCCTATCCTTTCCTAATTGAGCTGCTGCACAAAGGAAGACATTATAATAATATTAATAATAGTTACACGGATATTTGTAGGTACTGCGTAACCCTTCAGTCCATTCTCCCAGACAATGGAGAGTACAAAAAGGCTTGAAAATAGAACATCACACAATATGAATGCCACTTTTTTCTATCTTACATTTTAAAAACATCATTGAAATCAGAAAGTTCATTTACAAAGGACTGGCAGTTGCAATCACAGCAATAATGTAGTGCTGAGAAAAAAAGGGTAATTGGTTTGGTAAAGATCGCTTTCCATTACACCATAAAGCCCAGCACAATAGGAAAGGTCCCCAATTAAGCAATCATGAATACCAAGTACTGAAGCTGATGAAAATAGGGCAGTGGTTTAAATAGATTTGCAAGCAATTTACCTTTTCACAATGTTGGCAATCTGATGCAATTTGCTTGCAATTTTGTCTGCTTTCAGTAGCACTCGAGGCTGACACTACACAGACCAAATGGCAAAGAGGCCCTGCATAGAAAATGTAAAACTATCTTGGCTGCATCAGGGAACCAGAATGGTGGTTCATCAGGAAAATTACGACAATTAACATAAGTGCTGGAAAAATCAACACTTTAAATGTCACCCGCGCACACGAGTCCGTCCAAAGACTGCGGAAAGTGCCATCTCCAAGGCTGGACTCACAGTAAATATGAAGCAATCACCAGCCAGCCTTGAGGCTGATGGCTTCACAATTGATGTGACATTCTCTGAGTGATAAAATAGCCTCTCATTTGACAAAAGTAAGGATTTTTCTTTGGGGGACTTAACCTGGATTATGTCAACACAAAATTTACGTTTAATTTTTTTTTGCACCAGCCCCCCTTGAACCACTTTGCTGCCACCAACTTTTTCATGCAGTGTTTAGCTGATCTCTGTGTTGAAAAATAACTTTCTATTTCAAAAAATTGGAAGTGAGTTGATATTAAAGAAAAACAGCCCTTCAAATATTGATCTGATGCTTTCAAATGTAAATCATGGTTGGAGATTGATGTCAGACACAGTCAAGCAGGAGGCAGTTCTGGGTTTCTGCCTGAAGCTCAGTTTTATTTTTGTTTTTTTTTTTTTTTTATCATAGAGAGGCATTCAAAGAGATACCTCTATGAAATCTTTTGAGAATCAGTTGGAACTGCAAATGCCTTCACAGACCTAGCTCCAGGGAAAACTGATTCAAGAGAGAAACATCGCTTCTCCCCACCTTGCCCCCCACGTCCAGATAAAATGGGATATTTGATTTCAAATGCCATGTATGGAACAGATAACAAAAGTGTGAGAGTTTGAGTAGAATTTGCTTATAGTACAAACCTAATATTTTACCAATGTATGGAGTAGGAGATGTCTCCTAGTGAGATCCAAGAGGAAAGAATCAGAATCTGATATTGATCTTTACAACCTAATGGTTGATTGTGTCTAACAGGGGTCTCACACTGATGATTTTGGAGGAATTACCTGCTCAGCTTAGTCTCCTAACCAAGTTTGATTTCTCATCTCCACTGATTTGATAATTTAAGGACTGTGTCTACATCTTGATTTTCACCTAAAAAGCAGAGATAGTACCTGATCATGTACATGACAGATGACAACAAATAAGGCTTAGAGAGGAAGCCATATTAGACAGTAAATTCCTTGTTGGAAATCATCATATCTGAATCCACCTGAATCCCTTGCATTTGATCACCACTCAATATATTTGATGAATTGAATGAAGTAAATTATAACTACATGGGCAAATGTAGGAACTTAATATTGAGAACAACAATTGTCTAGGTCTATGATTTCATTGCAATGTACAATCTCTCTCCACAGAAATAGATGGGCAACTAGTCTGCAATTCAGTTACAGAATTGTTGAGGGACTGAGTGTTTAAGGGATTTTTCCAAGGTTTTCCTGCCAATGTGTATGAGAAGTAGGGTCTGAGCTCAGATATCTCTAGAAAGAGCATTTCAGGTGACTCTCTTATTTTTCCACTCACCATCACTTTTATTTTCCAAGCCAAAACGTTTCTCCATGATGACGACTCCCCATCTATGCTTTTTATTCTTATATTAGAAATCATTTATTCTTTTATGGCTAGTGCGCTGGCCATGGTACCATATTGCCATGCCAATTCAAGAAATGAAGCTAAAGAGTTTCATCCCTTTATAAGATCAGTGATTACTCCCCACAGGTGGGAGAAACCAAATAGTCCATGGATTTTGAGACAAAGGGATTGAATTTGAATCCTTCCTCTGCATTGTACTATTTTTGTGACCCTGGGCAAGCCATTTCTTTTTTCTTGGGCTCAGTTTCCTTATGTGTAAAATGGTGCATTAGATTACATCACCTCTAAGATCCCTTCTAGCATATTATCTAGGTCTCATATTATGAATTGGTAGATAATTACCTAAATTGTTCAGAGCTTTTAGGCTTACAATGTAGAATGAATTTCTTGCTTAAAAAAATTGATTAACACATCCACTAAAAAGGATGCTGGATACTTTTAACCCAGGACTACAACATTACTTGATTCTTGGGTCCTTCTTCCATGATCCTTCTCTCTGTTGCCTCCAGGATAAAACATAACATCCTCAGCCTAAAAGTTAGAGCCTTCTGCAGCTGGCCTCCCCATCTACATGTCCAATCTTGTTTCTTTAAGAAATCTCTGCTCTAGTCAAACCCATTTATCATCTATCCTCAATACATATCTTCACATCTTTGCATTATTAATCCCTTATGCTTGGCATTCCCTTCCACCTTACCTCTGCCTCATTGAATCCTTGGTGTTCTTTTGAATGGAGTACAAGATGCTATCTCTTCCAAAAGACTTTTCTGACTCTCTATTGTATTCCCTTTCCCACCATTAATAGCACTAGTGTTTATTCTCTCTCTCTCTCTCTCTCTCTCTGTGTGTGTGTGTGTGTGTGTGTGTTTGTAAAATACCTGGCACATATTTGCTCCTTAAAATTGCTTCTTTCCTTAGATACTTTATATTTGTTTTTTTTAATATAATATCAGATTCCCCTGCCCCCTCTCCCATTCCCAGCCAATGAAATGAAAACTCCTTGAATACAAGTGTTGTTAGCTTTTTTTTTTTTTTTTTTTTTTTTTTGTCTTTGTATGTCCACAGCCTAGTCTGGGACCTCACACATTCTAATTGCGTAATCAGGTTCAATATATGAGATGGAATTCTGTTTCCCTCATCTGTGCTTGCTTAGGGGTGCTTCTCCAGTCTTTATTATAGCTTAGCTCTAGTACAAGATCAAGGCCAACTTTGAATAACACTTAATATTTACAAAAAACCACTGCATGAATGAAAAGATCCAGATTCAGAGGAAGCTTCCCATCAGCTTCATTAATGTTTTTGCCCTGACTTCCAAACAATAAATACATCAAAAAAAATTAAATAAGTGCCTACTATGTGCCAGGCACTATTAGGTGCTGGGGATACAAAGAGATGATCCAGAGGGATGTTTAGGCAGTAAGTCGCTGGTTGTGGTGCTGAACTGGAATGGGTGAGATTCCACAACCAGACACAAAATCCTCTCAGAAGAACTTATCTTCTCCATATCTCATGGAAGAAAATGATGATTCCACTAATGCCTGCATGTGAAATTTGTCCAAAGAAATGGCAACATTTGGGGCAAGAGCACAGAGGAGGAGAGAGTAACAAGGGGTCCTGCAGTGATTTGTCTTCTGAGTTCTGGCGCCATCCTCACTAAGGTTGATTCTTGTGCCTGTAGGTTCTAAGATGGCTTTGATCTATGGCATATGGCAGACCTGTAAGAATAAGAAGGCCATAGAGTCCATGCTTTCATATTTTATAAATGAGAGTGGTGAGTCTGAGAAAGAGAAAATGATGTTCAAGATTAGGTATTAATGGTCGAATGTGGCAGAATTTCTACCCAGGCTTTGTGTCTCTAGGATAAGTACTCTTTCCACTGTCTAAAATTTCACTGAATAGCTTACCAAATACTGGAAAAAAGATGTGAAACTCTCTCAGAGGAAGACAGTGTAATCCAAGAGGAAAAAAAAACTCTGAATTTGTAATCAAAGGCCTTGTGTTCAATTCTTAGCTTTTCCACTTACTATCCATGTGACCTTGAAGAAGTCACTTCTCTCTGGACCTCAATTTCCTCCCTTATAAGAGGAGAGGATCATATTAGCTACTTCTAAAGTCTCTCTTAAATCTAAAGCTACAATTCTAGAAAGTTGACTACTATGTGTCAGACACTGTGCTAAACACTTTACAACTACAGCCTCATTTAATCTTTACAACAGCCCTGGAAGGTGGGTGCTACTGTTATTCTTTACAGATGAAGAAACTGAGACAGAGATTGGTGACTTGCCCAAGTGACTGAGTTTCTGAAACTGGATTTGAATTCAAATCTTTCTGACTCCCAGCCCAGTATTCTGTCCACTCCGTCACCAACCAGTATCTACCTGAGCAGGAATTAGCCATTTTTCAAAGTAAGGTTAGTCCACATTCTAACTTGCTGTGTATGGATAAGCCTCCATGGTTGATGTTTATAAATAAATGACCTGCAATTATATTTTTTCATCAGCTGTGGAGGGATACCACTGAAAACAATTATTACTGTTTATTTTAGTTGCTAGTGTACTGCAGAATAAACATTTATTTAGCTTTCTTTATTAATGACAAAAGGCTTTAGATTTTATTAGTGAATATCTCCAAACTCCCATTTGTATAGCTTCTTGAGACCAACTTAGGAGTTTCCTCATCACAACCCATAAAGTTTGCTTATAATGCAAGCATGTTTATCCCCATTTTACAGACCAAAAAAATAAAAAAAACTTAGAAAGTTAAAATGAGTTGAGCAAAGTCACACAATTGCATGGCATCAGAGCCAGGATTCCAAGCTAGGTCTCTGAACTCCAAATTTATTTCTCTTTCCATGGGTCCATGACTGCTTTCTAGAAAACCACAAAGCATCTTGAGTGAAATTACCTTGCTTTATGTTAGGCAAATCTAATAGAACTGTGTCTGAGTTCAGTGGATGTTTATGTGCTGGTGGGTACAGTACTGAACTTGAAGTCAGGGAGTCCAATTTTGTTCTTCACAGTCATCGTCACTTTTTTCCCAGTGCCTCAGTTTCTTCTCTCTGTATAATCTACCACGAGGGTTGTAATAAGGCTCAGATGTGATACTGGATTAAAAATGGCTTTGCAAAACTTAAATGTAGCTGTTAGAGGCAGTAAGGTGGCACCATGGATGGAGTGTTGAACCTGGTATCAGGATGACTCCCTTTTCTGAATTCAATACTTATTAGCTATGTGACCCTGGACAGATCACTTAAACCTATTAACCTACTCTCTCTTCTGTACCATGAGCTGGAGAAGGAAATGGAAAACTGCTCCAATATCTTTGCCAAGAATAATCCAAAAGGGGTTACTAAGAGATGGACAGAAAAGAAACAGAAGTAAATGGCAGCTGTGATTATTTATAAGCATGGGAATTTTACATGTGTCTTAAATGCAAAGTTATTATGAACTAATAAGATATTGCAGCTGGAAAGAATCTGAGGAAATCATTTTACAAGCATTACATTTTAACAAAAATACAAGGCTAGAGAGTGGAGGGGATTTGATCCAGTGCAATCTGGGAAGTCAGTTTTGGGGATTTATTTAAGATGAGCATTATACAGTCCATAAAGGTGGTGAATGACTGCTTTTAGTCCCCATATTCCTTTGTTCTTTAATGTTAATAAAGTTTAAGATTCAGGATGGAGTAATTTGGGAAGGTTCCAGCAACTAGCTATTGAAATAAACACTGGAAGGAGTGGTGGTTTGCAAACCTAGCTATTTTTTGTAATAATTTCACATTATGCATTAAGAACAGCAGCTTTAGATTTAAAAGCCGAAGTTCCCACAAACAATAGGTTTCAGGGTCTGTTAGGCCTGTAGCCATGTTGCCCAGGGCCAGGGATTGAACCTGGAATAAAATATCTTATGACTATTCAATTTCACTGCATCTAAGTAGTCCCCACCACACCTTTGTGTCATCTTCCTATTATCTCATCTTCATGCTTCCTCTTAATTCCATGCTGTGGAAGCACTAATCCAATCACTATCATTTCTTCTAGAAAGAAAACAACCCTACAATTCCCTGGGTTACTTTACTAAATGAATCTAGTGACACTGAGTAAATCACTTAACTGTGCTCTCAGGATCAGTTTCCTCATGTATAAAATCAGGAGATTAGACTTTCAGCTCTAGATCTAATATTCTCTCATCCTACTTCTATAAATCCTCACATAAGTAACATTTATCTAAAAACAATTAGCACATTTAGAAATCCTGTTTTCCAAACAAAATCGCTTCATCTTCAGAATTTTTAAAAAAAATTAAATTAAAGAAAATATATTCTTGGGGCAGCTAGTTGGTGCAGTGGATAGGGTACCAGCCCTGAGTTCAAATCTGGCCTCAAGCACTTCCTATCTTTGTGATCCTGGGCAAGTCACTTAACCCCAATTGCCTCAGCCAAAAAAAAAAAAAAAAAAAAGAAAGAAAGAAAGAAAGAAAATATATTCTTTTATGCCATTGGTTTTTTGCATTTTTTTACACCTCCTTTATTTCCAAATATCTCCTTCCCTACTATCCTCAGCAAAGAGTCATCCCCTAGAGCAAAAAAGAAAGAAGAAAGGGGATAAGGGTTGGAAAGCTATTTAGTTAAATGACCAGAATCATTAAGTTGGACAAGATATACAGCAAACATTTCTTAAGAAACTAACATTGATTTATACTGTCCTTTGCTAAATCTCAGAATTAGGAGTGTTCTTCCAAAAGCACAGATCGCAGCCCCTTGAATATCTCCTCTTCCCAACTCACTTTTGTGCATGATCTCCCAGAAATCTGGGACAGGGAGCCATTTCAACAAAGGTGGGGCCTCTCTCCTAGTAGAAATTCTAAACTTGGCCTCTGCGAGCTTGCTTCTCCCAAATATTTTGATAACTATTTCTCAGAGACAATGAATTTGCTGCAAGTGGTGACTTCGTCATCGAATTTCTCAGTTAATATTTCTGTATTGAAGAGTGAGCACAGCATATCAGATTTCAAAGGACCTTAGAGATAATTTTATACTACAAAGAAGGTAAGGGACTAGACTAAGGCCACACAGGTAGAAGCCAGAGCTCCTGGCTCTTATCTAGTCCCTAGGTAAAATGCACAAGATTTGAAAAAATGTTTGTCAAATACATCTAATGTGCTTCTTCCTACTTCTTTAGGACTCACTAAATTAGGCAGGAAATTCTAATAAATCCAATTCAGTGAATCTTTAGTAACTTCCTATCATGTGGGAGTCACCCTGCTGAAGTTATAAAAATAAAAATTAAACAGCTTTTGCCCTCAAAGAGCTCACTCACACACACACACACACACACACAGAGAGAGAGAGAGAGAGAGAGAGAGAGAGAGAGAGAGAGAGAGAAAGAGAGAGAATATGCTAATAACTGGGATGTTAAAATTAGGAAAGGCAATCTGTGTTTTGAGGGAAGCTACAGATTCTAAGACTTACATACAAAAAGCAATTTACCATTCAACTGGGCTCTCTGTGTGTTTATGGTGTGTGTGTGTGTGTGTGTGTGTGTGTGTGTGTGTTGGGTGATGGCAGAATTGGAGCTGCAGAGGAAATGCTTCTTACTTTCCTTCCTGGATCCTAAAGCATTTCTGGAGTCTTCAGAATCCTTAAGGATACTCTTCAGATATTGTAAGGATCAAGAACAATTTAAGATCAAATTCATACTCAGAAATTCCTAGTGGTCCTCAAGGATGACATTTCCAGGACTAGATCTGCTCCAAAGAAAATGAACCCTCGAGGGATCTGGGCTGTCCCAAGTTCTAGAGGAGTTTTGACTGGGGAGACCAATATAATCCCCATTTGAAATGTGCTCTCTATGATTCTTAGGGTAAGTGGATATTTGGTCAGAAGGGTGGTGATGGTGTCAGGAAGAGAAACAAAATTCTCTCATCCTTCCAAGGATTCCCAGTCCTCTGAAATAGAATGAAGATTAGATGGAAAGTTAGGAGACCCACATCATAAGCATCAACAAGCTGCATGACTGTGGGAAGACCCCCCACAAAAAAAAAAACCAAACTAATTCTCCATCTGCAATTAAGCAAGGGAATGGGAGGTAAACCAGATTATATCTAAGGTCATTTTCTGCTCAAATTTCATACAGTTTTATGATCTGAATCTGGTCTCAAGTGAAACATCTTGGGAGAAAAATTAGAGGTCACCATGACTTTTCCAGATCCATTCTTTGTGCCTCTTACTTCTTGGATCCTTGAGGGGGGTCCACTGGGGCTGTGTGCTTAGCTTTCTTCCTCAGACTTTTGAGATCTTCCCATGCATGAATATGAATGGGAGGACCCGGCCATATTTTATGAAAGAATTCCGTTGGATATTAATACAAAGTTCATCAACTCTGTGGTCCTCAATCTCCTCATCAGTAGAATGGACTCACAGCCTCTGCTAGCCTTTCCATATCAGGATCTAAGATCCATAATCCTGTGGATAGACAAAGGAAAAAAAGTCCATTCGAGGATCAAAGAAACAAAGAACCAGAGCTCTACAAGTGGAAGGCGCCTTGGAAGCCATTTAATCCAACTACTTTAATTTATGAAAGAGGAAGCTGAGACTCAGGCCAATAAATGACTTGTCCATGGTTATACAGTCCATGGTTGAGCTGGGATTTCTACTTGGGTCCCAGGATTCCAAAGTCAGGGGTCTTTCCATACTACATCATGGGAGATCCAGATCCAAGACCCCATTTTGCCCCTAGCTCACTCTGTGACCTAGGATAAAGCATTGCCCTTCTCTGAACCTCCTCTAAAAATCTTAGGATTCTACCAAATTTCAGAGGTTCCTTATAATTCTAATTTTCTGTGAATTTACCTGAAGCTGATTACCATATAAACCTTTCCCTTCATTTTCTCTTTCATCATCAAGGATGCACATGGAACAGTAGCCCTGACATTCTGAAAGTCTGCCTTCCACAGTCATCAGAGCAAATTTCTATTTAGGAATGACAGTATCTGGTTTAAATTTTCTTGAGATCTTGACACAAATGTAGAGAATTTAAAAAAAATCCTAATTAAGAAAATTCAGATGAGAAAAATAAAAAGCAGAGATCAAATCTGAACTAGAGTCTCAGATTTACAGACTCAAAAGATCATGAATTTATAGCTATCCAGTAAGTTCCCATCTACTTCCTCCTTCCATTTTACAGATCCAGAAACTGAGTCTTAGACAGGCAGAAAGATTGCCTCAGGCCATACACTAAGAGGCAGGTGTTCATTTATGTGTACAGGTGCACAGTAAGTGATAGAATCCAGCTTAAAATACAGGTCCTCTGACTTTAAATATAAAGCTTATTTTACATATACAAGCTTTTTCTAGTTAATATGGTATGATTCAACAATATGGAAATATCACTAGCATCTATTTTTCTCTGATCAAACTGGATTTTGTGCTTTCCACTATTGATAGATCAATGTCATCATCTTACAGCCATGGGACAGACTGATCAGAGAGGATCAAAACCAAGAAGAGGATCCAAATCCCATTCCATTTTTAAAAATCCACCTCATTTTGTCTAGCCATCATGGTAGCATATTTGTTAATAGCCAAGTGTGTTATTCCATATTGTCTGCAGGCTGCTTTGCCATGCACTAAGTTCAGTGGATAGATACTCTGTACACACACAGACACACACACACACACACACACACACACACACACACACACACACAAAATAGAGACAAAATGGTAGGGTGCCCATTGATTTCCCTTCAATCAACTTTAGGAGCCTGAGAGTTCATCAGATGAAGATCTTGAGCCTGAGATTATCGGGGGTAGAGACCTGTTCGCCTCACTGCTGCTGGGACTATTTTATCTGTCAGCCCCTAAATTTGGTGGGAATCAAAATATCGCACAGATGGGACGATAAGTGACCATGGCCTGCTCCATTGTATTTCCAACCGGCTCTAATTACACCCCCGCACTGGAGGCTGAGATTTGAAAGGGCAGGTGATGGGCGAGGAGAGGAACCTGTACGACTTCAACGGCACTGGATCCCTCACCATCAGGGCTGAGGTACATCAGCCTGACAGCTAATTAGGGGAGACATGAATTTTTCCAATGTAACAGATGTTCGCTAATCAGGCCAGATTTGGAGCCCTTGAGCCAGCAACATTTCATGCACCATTTAACTATCTAAAAGGAATAAACTACTTAATGCATTGTACTGGAGGCACAGCTGTTTCACAATCAGAAAATTTGCTGTCAAAGATGTTCTCTTGAAAACTGACATGTTTTTATATAACTCTGATGGGGTGTTTATAATGTATTAATAGTTGTCAGCAAGAGCTGCTGTCATCATCAAGGAGTAAAATATTTCTGAAGGTATATTAAAACGAACAGGCTTCTTTCCCCCCCCCCCCCCCCAACCCCAACCTCCCCAAATCCATTCAGAGAATTTCACAATTTTCAATGTGGTCTGTTGGAGCCAAAGTGGGTTTGAAACAAAGAACCCATTCTTCCAATTTGCCCTCCGATTAAGACAAAAACCATGTCCACGTCTTGAGTTTGGAGGAAAGATGGAGCATTTTAAATGCCTTTAGCCCGCTGGTTGTTGAAACTGCCAGCGTTTATGATTCCATTTTGATGGAAATACACGAGGAGGCAAAAAAAAAAAAAAAAAAAAAAAAAAAAATCATCAAGCTACCAAAATGTTTTATTGGGTAAAATGAGGGTCTGACATCTTCATAAGCAGAAGCTAATTTAGTTAAGGCTGAAATGCGGTTTATCCTTGTCTCTCTCCGCATGCCCTCCCCCCGTGGTGCCTAGGAACAAGAGAATCAACAGCATACAAAACTACCCCCTGTAATAAACAGCAGCTGTTTAACATGAACCTGAGACTCTAGCTCTGCTCCGTCTCCTTGCTGGTTTAACCTACAAGGTTGGTATTCTTTCATCTTTTTACATTTAAAAAGCAGCAAAAAAAAAAAAAAAAAAAAAAAAATGGGGAAAAGATCTCATGAATTATGGAAAAGTTGAGACCACTTAAAAATATGGATTCTTAATTCATCAGTTTCTAGTGTATGGGGAATTGCTGCTAAGAATTATTGGTGAGCAAATCCAGGTTCTTTTTTGAAGACACACTGTAGGGCTTTGAGAATTTGGTTTGTGGTTTAAATCTGGTTAAAGATGCTCAAATGCACCCCAGCTACAAATGTCAGGGAGCTTCTTTGCCCTAACGAGGAGCCCTTACCATGGACAGCAAACCTGGATTTTGAAAATTGTCAAGAAGTGTCTTTTCACCAGGATCCTGCTCAAGCCTCCAGGGCATTACATGATATTGTCCCCTGATGTTCTGCAGACACTATTTTTATATGATAGTACCAAAGGTATCATGGATCTCTTAAGTCACATCCTGGGGAGTCAGAGGAGTCTGTAGGATGGCATGTCCTTTTGGGCAAATTGGCAAGAGAAATATGATTGGATAACTGGGTGGGGGCAGGTGTGTGGTAGATCCATGTAGGGTACAAATATCACAATGTCCCCAAGTGGCATCAGATGCCATCTCAGAGCAGGGTCCCTAAAGCCCTCAAGTCACTGGTGCAAGCCTGGTGCATTGGGTGGGAGGGGAGAGCCAGTAGCATGGAGGGAGGAGCTTGCTTCAGCCCTCCATCTGGTAGCTTCATATACAAACTAATTATTCTCACTAACTAGGTGGTAAGCTCTGTTGCTCCTATGCTGATGGAATGCAAGCCCTATCAGCACCTTCTAAATTCAGTGCCGGGGGGCAAAGCCCCAATTACCTTGCCTAGTTAGGCTTCTTTGTGAATAGGAGAGAGGGTGGTGGTAGCTTTTTGTCTGGTGATTATGATTTTCCCTTTCATATTCTAGGTGAATTTAGGATTCTTAAAAAGAACCATATTCCTATATTGGATTTTACAATCAGAAAATAAAAACTTCTGGGAAGGCTGAAGAGAATATTTACTGAAATCCCATGACTTTACTTAAAAAAAAAGAAAAAAATACCAGAAAAGTTACTGAGATTTCCCCCCCTCCCACCAGAAGGAATTACTGTCTGGGCAGAGAAGTGAACTTTTAAACTCCAGGCTCTAAAGAAAGATCATTTTATTACTCTATTACTGTAGCTGTTTTTTTTTTTCTTTTGTTTTTGTACAAGTTCTTATCTATTACTGTAGTTGTTTTTTTTTCTTTTGTTTCTGTACAAGTTCTTATCTATTAGTGTAGCTTTTTTTTCCTCTTTTGTTTTTGTACAAGTTCTTATCTATTACTGTAGCTTTTTTCCCCCTCTTTCGTTTTGTTTTTATTCAAGTTCTTATCTATTACTATAGCTTTTTTTTCTTTTGTTTTGTTTTTATACAAGTTCTTATCTGAGCTTGGAATAAACTCCCCCCAAACTAGCAGTTTTTAACCTTAGCTCTTTGAAGGGTTTAACTCCGGGAATTTGACCTAGTGGAATGTGGTCTGTGAGAGGTGAAAGTGGAGCTGAAACAATGGCCATTCTTCCTATTTGCCTTCTAGCTTAAGACAGGAATCTCTCCCAAGCCTTGGGTTTGAGTTGTATGTGGTGTATTAAAATGCCTTTCTTCCTCCTACAGGAAGAATTTTCTCACTGTTCCCCCATGTCAGTTCATTAGTTTTCCCTCTTTTCTCCAATTATTTGGTATTTACCTATCTCTATAAAGATTGCATCCACCCAAAAGAATATAAATTCCTGGAGGACAGTGGCTGGTTGTTATGACAGGGTGAGGAATGGATGGTGCACTGGGAATGAAAATTTGAACTCATATCTTGGGATTCCAAATCAGTGCTTTACCTATACCATGCCACCTCCCCCAATAATGAGACTGCTCCAAATTTTCCTTTCATTATTTTTATTTTACTTTACTCCCTTCATTGACTTGAATCTATAGGGAATTATTTCTGCAATATGTTTTCCTATCCCTTTTTTTCTCTTGCAAGAAGTCAGTAAGTCTAATCAGGCTGATTGAGGTGACTCTATTTTTAGATTTTTCTTATTTGGGCCATCATTGCAGTCCTATCTTGTCTTATAAACTTTCTAACACATTCCCTAAAATGGCTGGTCCAAAGCTTTCCCTTGTACCACAATCCTTAATTTCTAGCTCCATCGCCTTCTCTCCTAGTAGATGGTTTCTCTTCCTACTTTCCTGATAAATTTCAGTCGGTCAAATGCAGGTTTCTTCTTTCCTCTTCAACAGCTTTAAATCTCTATCTGCCTTGTCTTCTCTTTCTGCTCTGTCTCAGAGGATGAGGTTGAGCTTCTCTTAGCAAAGATATTATGTTCACCTGTATTGATGATCTTGTTACCTCTCATTTCCTTCAAGAGCTTGAAGGAAATTCTCTTTTGCATCTTCCATTTTTCTTTTTCCATAAAAATAACCCAATGCCGCCCATTCCATGCTGTTTTCACTGGACTGTTCTAAGACCTCCCTGAATGTTTGGTTCCTACTTCCAGTCCTTCCCTTAAATTAATTAATGTCAAATTAATCCAACAAATCTGTCTGAAAACATGCTTCCTTTGATCAAAGACTTTTGGTGGTTCCCATTGATCTACAATTAAAAAATAAAAGCTCCTTACCCTGCCATTCAAGTCTTTTCACACCCTCACAACCACTTACCTTCAGAGCTAAACTTCATCTCACTAACCACCCTCAGTCATTTTTCTCTCTCTTCTGCTTCCTTCTAGGTATTGCCCAGATTATGTTGGGTACCACTCATCCTTCTCCATGAAGTCTTCTCTGAGTAGTATCTTCCTGAGAGATCTCAGGCTTTCCCTGATTAAACACCAGATGGTGCTGATAGCCAGTCACCTGATTATAGGTGGCAAAGACTTGGCAAGTATCTGAGAGCCCAGTAGTTCCCCTAGACTTAGAAAGTCCGGGATACTGGCTTGCTTTGAACCCAAGATAGGCTTTGCGGGGCAAAGCTTAGTTCTCCTTAAGCAAATAGAGACATATAACTACCAACACAGGGCAGTATTCAGTGATGGGCTCCGGGATCCCTCAGAGTCAGTCGTTGGATGCCAACACATAAAATCTTGGGGAATTGTGAGACTCCCAACGTGGAAAATGGACTTGAGACTGAACTGCACTCAAAAGAAAATAGAAATAGAAACTTTTCTCTTCCTGGGCTATCCAAGGGAAGGACCAGCAGCCTCCTCTGCCTAGGAGTACCTTATCACTTGTAAAGGCAGATGAACCTAGTGTCCAGACCCACAAGCAGAGGCAGCTGCCAGCTTGAGCATGACAACTTTCTGATCTTTCATGGCCCTCATTTTCTCTCCCCCCAGCACCCTTCCATTTAGCTGCCTAAACAGCTGCTCATTTTGCCTACTCCTAGTTAAAGACCTGACTGGGAGGGAGTCTGAAATCACAGAATCTCAATGTTGGAGGGACCTCAGAGACCAAAATGCCTAAGCTGGATCTGAATAAGAATCACTTACAATATCTGTACAGCTTCTGCTTCAAGCCTTGCAGGGAGGGGAAGGAAACCCATTGCCTCCATAGGAGCCCATTTCACCTGGGATGCCTCTAATTGGGACGAGATTTTTCTTGACATCAAACTTAAATCTGCCTCATTGAAACTTCTATTCCTTCCCCTAGTTCTGCCCCTGGGACCAGAAAAACAAGTCGAGGCCCTTCTGTACAACATAATCTTTCATCTATTTGAAGACATTTGTCATGTTTTATCTGAAAACTTCCGTAGGTCACAAATCTTTCAAGTGTCTTCCTTAAAAGAGTCTCCAGTTCCTTCATCATTGTTCCTCATTCTGGCCTCTTTCCAGGTCATCAATCTTCTTTCTAAAATAAGGTGCCCTAAAATGAACCCGGTGCTCTCTTTAGATATGGTCTGACCACATGAGAGTGGAGGGATGCCATCACCTCCCCAGTCCTGAATATGGTGCCTCAGTTAATATGGCCTAAGAAGCCACTGGCTTTGACTGTAATGAATTGCATTTATTATCTCAAAGATCATTAATGATCTCTCATGTCCCACATTTATTGTCCTTTTATCCATCCTCAATATCTCTATCTTTTCCCAAGTTAAACAGTTCACAGCAAGAACACCTCAGGATCACAAAATGTCACAGCTGGAAAAAACCATTATTTGGCCCAACTCCATCCTTTTGCACTGAGAGGGTTAATATCCTTATTTGTTAAGGGACTTGACTAAGATCATACAGAAAGTAGAAGTCAGGACTCAAAACCAGGTCTTTTGCTTCGAGATCCAACATATTTCCTACTTTATTGTTGTTGTTGTTCAGTCATTCAGTCTTCATGACCCTGTGGACCATCCTACTTATGTAGTTTTCTTAGTAAAGATACTGGAGTTATTTACCATTTTCTTCTCCAGTGAATTAAGACAATAAGTGGCTTGCCTGGCACCATGTAGTTAGTAAATATTTAGGATTGGATTTGAATTCAGGTCTTCCTTACTCTCAGCCCAGAGTTCTATCCACTGAGCCAGCCACCTCACTGCCTCTTTCACCTTCTATTACAATCCCATAATTCTCTTGAGGACAGGCCCCATGCACATTGATCTCAAGCTAGAAAATACCTCAGATGTCGTTGCCTCCAACTCCTTAGATTAAAAAAAAAAGTTGAGGAGAAAAGTAGGGGACTTGTCCAAAGTCACATGGCTCCGACTCTTCAGAGACAGGATTTGAATGCACACCCTGAGGCATGTTCGCTTTTCCCCCTGTGCACTTACTCATTTTGGACTTCTTTGGCTTCTCTACCATGTCACCAGTTGATTCATCATTGAGAAATTCATGATCTGAAATCCTGAATTAAATCAACTTTGTTACTCACTGCTCCTCTGAGGAGGTAAACAAGGGGAATAAGACTGACAGCAACTCAGGCATCTGCTCATTTCCCAGCTGGCTACACTCATTTGGAATATCTGACTTTTCCACCATACTTGCTTATCAGATACTTTTCCTTCTCCTCCCCATTCTTTTCAGCTTTATTCTCTGTGTAGTCTTTCTTCATTCAAGGAAAGAGATCTTTCCTCATTGTAAGGTCCTTGAGGGCAGGAACTATCATTTGTATTTGTATCTTTAGCATTTCGCTCAATGCCTGCTACCTTGCAGGTTCTTAATAAATACTGTTGACTATTGATTTCAAAGTCTGCACTTTCTATTTTTCTAGCTCCCTGCTGTCTCTCATCTTTTCCTCTAGAACCGAACACATTCAGTTGCTACCAATGATTATTTATCAAGTGTCAGAGGTGGGGAGGAAGTTTACAATGTATTAGGAATATGAAGTACTTAATAAACATAGCATGTGGTTCCAGAAGATGAAAATGGCAAGGATTCCCTTAGTTATTTCCTCGATCTCTTTGGGCTGACTTGTTTGCCCAATCCATACCCACACCAATGATCTGAAGTTTACAGATGGGGTAGTCATACTGCTATAACTCATTCCCAGGGCTCTTCTTCTTCAGTATTATTCTTGTTTACATATATATATATATATATATATTATATATATGTTTGTATGTTCTTGTGCCCTGCCAGTGTTATTCTACTTAGTACAATACCTGACACATAGTAATTGGATAATAAATGTTTATTAATTGAATTTAATAAATTAATCGAGATGACACTATTGACTCTTGATAAGAAGCATTCAGGAAACAGAAGGCAAAGTCAGAAAAAAATAAAACACAGCATTTTGCAGATAAACCTGGGACATGCCCTCCCATCAGTGCATATGATGCCCCAGCGGGCAAAGAAGGCGTAAGCTTACAAGACCATAGCAGGGAGGCCCATGAGTAGAATGCATGTGCCCAGAATGACTTATAACTCTGAATGGTAGACCTAAGAGCCCATTATTTCTTTCACAAGTAATTTTCACAGCAGCTAATTGACAAACAGGAACACTTCTCTTCTCGTTCTTATGCACTATGCTTGGGCTTCTGAAGCAGTGTTAGCATTGTCCTGCAAAGCTTAAACTTTGCCTAGGAACTGCAGAACTTTCCCGGATCTTCTCCCTTGGCGGATCTAGGAAACAGCATCACACCTTTCCAATCAAGAGCAGTTGTCCTAATCTTGGAATCTGTAGATCTGCTCCAGGTCTGCTGCATTGTCTGAGCTCTGAGGGATTACCACCTCTTAGGCAGTAAATTGCAGGTCAGAGAAAGGTAAAGGTAGAATAGTTCCCCTCCAATCATCTCTATCAAGTAGCAAAGCTTTTCTTCTAATTAACTGCACCCAGAAATAAAGCTTTTCCTCTAATTTACTCTTCGAAGCAGCAGATAATAATGAGATCTCGATGTGACCCAATTTGAGGACTGGTTCTTGGACTCAGCTCTTAAACTCTTCTCAGAACTCCTCAGAAGGCAGGTTTTTCTCTCATTCTGATTGCTCTCAAACAAGATCTTTTGTGCGAAATGGTTCACTTCTGTCTTATGATAAGACACTCAAAACTACATTTCTACCAGTCAGATCACAACCAGGCAATATATCATTCTCCAGAGTCTCCAAACAGTTTTAGGTATTGGGATTTCACAGATATCAACCTCCAAATTCTCACATATATGAGAATATATGTATGTATATATGGATATTTATATATATTCTCCAACATGTGTGTACTTATCTCTCTTTATATTAATCTATCTCATATTTATATCTATCTATTTGTATCTCTATCTAATTCTATTAGATGCAGAGACCCACTGGAGCCATTTTTTTGTCTTAGTTTGCTTCTCTTCCCTGAGGGCTGCATTCTCCATGCCTTTTTTTTTTTTTTTTTGTGACAACTATCCTTTTAACTGCTACTATTTAATAATAAAACTTGTTAAAAATCAGAAAAAAGCACCATGTCACATCCTTTCCCTTAGTGAAAAACTTGCATAGCATTTAGGGAAAAATCAATATAGCACAGGATGTGCAAACAGTATATAAACAATAATATCTCCAATATTTCACATGGTTAAAATATTTTACAATGATTCAAAACAGGTTAAATTGTTTTGTCAACAAGTCTCTCTGTGTACATATAAGTATATTTATATGTGTATTTGTGTGTAAACATACAATTCTATAGTACATTGAATCATCAACTATAAAACTGATATGTACTAATATTGCATTTTTATATACAGTAATAGCACATGCTATAGACACACACAGAGTGAATAGTATATAACAGCATGCATAGTGACTTTTTATAAATAGAAAAAAATGAATAGAAATAATTGCTAATAAAAAACAAGGGAAAATATAGTCACATACAGTGGATTTATTACATATAGACTATTGAGTAATTATATTTGGCTCTATGTCTTTTTTCCCTCATACATCCTATATGAGTTTGATTACTGGTTTAACAAACCTAGTATTTCCCAATGTATTCTAAATTTCTTATGATTGTTACGATAATCTAAGAACGGAGTTTATACATGGCTCTGGCTGGCTATCACAGTCCCCTATGGATTATATTTTGTGCTTTAATATAAAATAGAATTGGTTTAACCAACCGTCATCATGTGAACCTGTGCTTGTGAAACATTTTATACTGGGAGGTAACAACACATAATCACAATCACATCATTGTAATGGAGTTCTTCTACCTTGAGACTTTATGAAAAATATAGATGGATTATTTGCTTTACTTTTGACAACATGTTTCTCAGAATTTTTTTGTAAATTTGGAAACAGACTGATCCTCAAGCTTCTTAGGTTGCTGCTTTATTGTAACAGTTTGCTCATGAAAATCTTTTCAATACGTCTTTTGTATCAAGCAGATTGCTGGTTTCATTAAGCTTTGGTTAACATCACTTTGCAATTTCCTCGTCAATTGGAAGGTCTCTCATTTGAGCATGTCGATCTGATTGTCAAGTTTTGTCAATGTTCTTTGAGTATAAAAGCTTTTTTTCTCGAAAAAACTTTGTCTTTTTCCTTAAAGTTCAAAAACACATATATTTCCTATTTTTGTTTATTTTTCAAACAAGTATTACTTGGAAATAAGTCAGCCTCTTTTGAACTAACAGGTAATTGTCTCCATGAGGCATGTAACATTATGAAGTTTAATCTACAATTATAACAGTTTTTCCCTTTCTTGGTGGCTTGATAATAGTGTTCCTTAAATGGATTTTGTGACTTTATTGAGGATGAAGACATTTATATTGGCTTTTCCTCTGGCCCTATCTCTATTTCCCCAAACTGACTTTGGAATTTAACTTCTCTCATACTAAATCACCATTGCTCTTTCTCGTGGACATATCATTTATACTTCCAAGAAAGCCACAGTTGTAACAAAAATTTCCTTACTGTGATGATGGAAGTCTTACATCAGATAAACTAGTTCTCTGGTTCCCTGATCCCTGGGATTGAGCAATCCTGTCTGCTGCACCTTCTAGCATCAGGGTTTGAGTAGGTGGTTGCTTTCAAGTCTGAACACTTAGAAGTGGTCTCTTACTTGGATTCCATATTTTAAACCTGGAAAGAATTGAATTCCTAGAGTTGAACTTAATCTGAATTTTCCCTTCACTTGATTGTTCATATTCAAAAGAATTTAAGATTTCTATCAATTCATCAGAATTTGGCAGTGCTGCTTTTTTCTTTCCCATAATCAATGCCAATTATATGAATCCTTGGTTCTTGGGGATACCAAATTGCTTTTTGAAAAAAAAAAAAACTCTGCAAGTATATTTGTGATGGGATTTAAGGTTATGTGGTCTTGGAGACTTTGCCAAATTGCAAAATTTTATGTCTTTTAAGATTTTCCAAATGCTATGTTTTTTAAGACTTCCTCATAATTACCTCTTTTTTCCCACTTGGAAATATTGTAGTTCTTCAGTTACATTTCAGACCCAAATATTCCATCTTTCTTGCAGACAAACTGATCCTTAACCTTCTTAGGTTGTTGCATTTACAGTTTCCTCTAGAAAATATTTTAAAGGAGTAACATGATTATGCTTTCACAAAGAACCTAATGTAGATGTATGGACCTATTGTGGTATAATACTGGAGACCAAAGAGATTAAACACATGATTTACAGATGACATGAGACCCCTCTGTACTATGAAGTACTTTCTAAACCAGATTACAATATAAATGTGATCTATTTAACAAAATAAATGAAAATACAATACCGTACACAAGAGTGTTTAAAAACAAGTCAAATGGGACTTTTGCGTGGATTAATAGCTCCTGATTCTTTCTGAAATGGATATCACTCATGGAATGGAGAGGCCCCCAAATATCTGTTTTTAGACCCTAATTTAGATCTAGAAAACCAGTGCTCCAGAAATGCAACTTTGGAGGCTATTTCTGGAGGTCCACGTTTGTTTTACAAATTAGTTTTGTTAATTTGTTTTCAGAATCTCTCTCACCAATTAACATCCTTTTTATCCGATTCAGTGTCATCTCATCCTCAGTGAGATGCTTGGTAATTGGATTCTAATTACTTTCTGAAACCTTTGTCTTGCGAGGAATTTAAGAAGGATCCACCTCCTTGGTAAGTGAAAGAAAACTAAGTTTGTACCTTTCTTCTTATCCCAATTAATATATGGCATATATCTCTTTAACATCAATGAAATTTTATAGAGTAGTCTCAGCAACATTATCCCTTAGATCATGAGGAATTCTCTTAACTAAGAGTCCTCCATGTGTCTCCATTTGCATTGCCAACTAGTAGTGTTCTAGATGTGCAACAATGGTAGCACTTGTACTAGTCTTTGTACTTAGTAATAAGCATAGTAAATCAAGGCATAATCATACATGGAGATGCAAGCAGTCAAAAATACAGAAAAGGAACTGGTCTATCTTATCAAGGAAACAAACTAGAAAGCTGAATTTTTAATTACAAAATAATTTTAATGTAATTATTTTCTTAAGAGGATCCCCCTAAGGCCAGGGCATCTAAAGAAAGAGTAAATCCCTGATAGAAAAATCTCTCCAGTGAGTTCTTGCCGATGAAAGGGGTATCCTAATAAATCCAAGACAAACCCCTGTAGCAAGCACAAGGAACGTCTGGCCTGTAGGCCGTATAAGGCCCGTGAAATCATTTGGTCTGGCCCTGCCAAAACAACCATAGGTGGCAACAACCTCCCACTGCTTGAGTTCTTTAAGTTGATAATTTCGTATGGCCCGTGGATAATGTTCTAAGTATTCCAGTGGCCCTTGGCAGGAAAAAAAAAAGATTCTCATCCCTACTGGATAGTGTAGTGTGTGTACATGGCAAAGTATGGTTTCCCATTGGCAATAATTCAATGATCTTTCAGAAAGTATTATAATCCAACAGGCTCTACCATAGGACATGAACCTATGTAAATGAACCTAAAGGGAGTCTCGCTACTTTCTTTATTATTTAAGAACAGTAACATAAAGTGACTTTAAGGATTGTGTAGGATTTTGTGGATCAAATTAATGATTTGCTGAAGGTACGCCGCTGAATAGTGATGGTGCAAAGTGTCGGGGGACAGACATCCAGAAGAAGCTTTCAGGTTGTTCTATTCATTTTTCAGTGCAAGCCCTGCCATACTGTCTGACATTCAGCAAGAAAGAAGTTGATTTATTTTCCTTGTGGTGGTGTTTACTTGCTATTATGTTTTTGCTTTCATTTATAAAAGATTTCTACTTATTCATTTTTATCCATCTCTCTCTCACACTCAGATTTACTACCCTGCCATGAATGGTAAACAATAATGTCTTCGGAGAAAGAAAAATGTAGACGGGTTTCCAACCCCGGCACAGGATAAGGACCTGGATTAGGAATTGGAGAAGTAACCTGGGTTTCAGTCCTGGCTCTGCCAGTAACTTCAAGCAAGTCATCTGAGTGCGGGAGCTCAATGTCTTCCTCTGTCTAATGAAAAGCTTGGGAAAAACATCGAAAACATGGACCTGAACTCCTTGAACTTGTAGGTTTTTCTTTTATATACATATATATGTAGAAGTATACATATAGGTTATTATTCAGTCATTTAGTCATGTCTAAGTTGTGATTCTATATGGGGTTTTCTTGGTAAAAGTACTGGAGTGGTTTTGTAATTTCCTTCTCCAGTGTATTAAGACAACCAGAAACCTCAGATAAGTTATTAGTTATATGATCCTGGCAAATCATTTAACCTCTATTTAGACATGGGGTCATAAAGGATTGGACCCAACTGAGGGGTATAATAATAGCATTCATTTATATGCATATACGTAATATATATACACACATATCCATATGCATACATTCATATATATGCATTGATATATAGAAATATAAATATATAAGTATGTGTGTATATATATATATAGGAATGTATTCCTATATGTGGATATGACATATGTTTATAAATATATATGTATATATAATTGATTTTTTTATAATCCTATGCAATAACATTATTCTGGAAAGAGGGCCATAGGGCTTACTACACAGCCAAGGAGGTCTTTGATATATAATAAAATGATAGTTAAGAACCCCTGGATCAGATAATCTCCAAGTTCTTTCTGACTTGAGATTTATGGTTCCAATAATCTACTCTTTCAATTGCTAAAATTCAAGTAGAACATTGATCAAGATTAAGAAGGTCCCTAGATTTCATCCAATCCAATACTGTCATTTTACAGGTGCATAAATCAAGACTCAGAGGGATGAATTGACTCACCCAGTGTCACACAGGTCATTAAGAAACTGAGATGAGATGGGAACCCAGAGCCTGTAGTTCTAGGCAGGATTAAATTTCATTTACATCCAATAAGTATTTTTAAACACTTTTTATTGCCAAGTTAATGCCAGCAGCTGGAAATATAAAGACAAAATCAAAATAGACCCTTCCCTTGAGGATCCTTCCATTTTTGCTGTATAGGGGGTGTCATATCCATATGTAAGAATATATATCCTTGTTAAGAAAATCTCAAATGGCTCATAAGGAGTCAAAGACAACAACTACAAAATGACGACAAAACCAACAAAAATCCCAAGGAGTAATTTCCCCTGGTGGAATGGGCAACTGAGAACAGTTTGTCCCAATAGTCAGGAAGGTGACTGAAGCAGGTAGTTCTGAGCGCTTAGAGCTTGGTCAGAACCCAAAGATGCCATGGTCATCCACTGCATCCAGGGTCATTGCCAGTCTTCCTGACTTTTGTCTTTCTACTGCACATTGATGACTTAGGAAGAGAGCATGAGGTGGATGATCTTGTACAACTCTGCTTCACTTAAATCCAATTTATGCACAAGTTGAGACATTACTCAGAGTGTCACTGGTTCTCTCTAAAAATAAAGGACAAAATAAGCAGCACTACTGTCACTGCCCCTGCCACCATTGCCACCATCACCACCCCACTACTTTCCCGCTACAGTACTCTACCTGTTCCCACCCAATAGATACCTGAGAGCCCAGGGCTCTAAAATTCAATCATAGGCTTCCCGACCACAGAAGGAATGGTTTCATTTTGCCTTTATTTCCTCATTATCTGTGAGTCAATCTGAAATAGCTGATCTTAAAAACAGGAAGATCTGTGTTTAAATCCTACTTCTGAGACATGCTGGCTGTGCGACTTTAGGTACCCCTCAATGTCTGGAGGCAAATCTTGAAGACCCTAATCTTTGGACTGGGGCTAATCTCCTTTGGTGAAAAAGGGTTCCTTTTTGGGACCTCTCTATTTGAGTGGAATTACTAGTCTAACTCCAAAGCAAAAAGAGCCTTCTCTTCTTGTTTGTTTCATTATGCCATAGGAAAACCTTTTCAATTCTAATATTCCTGACTTCATGACTCACATCTTGCATCCTTTGGAATGGAGGTGGGAATAGTTGGCTCAGAATTGCTGGAAAATTGCTTTGCGTGATTGTCTGGCTATCGTGGCAGTTGTCTTCCAGCAGCTGAGATGGATTGGAACAATGCCTACCAGAAATGTTCAGGACACTCGTATGCAATTTGATAATATTTGAGTTCTCGTCAGATTTTCCAATTTGTCTTCTGGGGACACCTAATTCCTTTCTATAAAACCAAATACAAATGCTCCTGAAATGAGAACTTGGTCCCTTGTATGTGCTAGCAAATTCTTCTCTCCCCACATACCCTTCTAAATGGGGAAAGCAGCAGATGGCAGATCAGTCCACAATAGGATGTGACCACAGGTCTAGGAGAGGACAAAACATCACTCTCTCCTATTTCCTCTCCCTTTTCTTTTGTTTCAACTTGTGGAAAGCCAATGATATATTGTGAAATCACAGGTATTGGTAAATTCTCATATAATAAGATCCTAGATTTAGTTTTGGAAGGCGCCATTGATATAATTCTTCTTACCAATTAGGGAAATAAGGCATTGAAATGTTAAAAGACTTGCCTGGTGTGATGCAGTCAGCAAATGTCTGATGTAGCATTTGAACCAAAGTGTTCCTGGCCCCTTGTCCACTCTTTTCCTCATTGGACTATGTTGCCTTTTAGGAAACCCCCAAAGCCATGACAGGCACACATCCCCATAGTGTGAGGGATTTTGGACTGAATCAAGATGCCAAAAGATGGGGTAAGAGGGAGGATACCGCTGGCATTCAACTGGAGAGAGACAATGGAGAAGGCAAGTCTTCGAGAGAGCCAAGATTATATTTTGGATGAGGGAGGGGTTTTCCAACAGAAGGGAATGATTTTAGAAGGAGGAAGTATGGGTCTGATGGAAAGAACTGAACCTGCTTGATGAGAGTAGAAATCACAGACTAGGAGATGGGGGTGGGGAGTAGCAGCAGATAGGGGCAGTCATGCAAGAAATAGCCCATTGGTAAAGGGCCTTCAAACCCATGATCAGGGGGTCTTAATCAGATTCAAGAGGCAATTGGCAGCCACTTCAGTTCCAAGAATATAGTCTGTGGTTAAAACAACACTTGAGGAAGATGATTCTTGGGGAGAGGCTGGCTGCAGCGAATGCTCTTTCAAAGAAGCAGAGGCAAGAGGAGGTGAGGGAAAAGATGAGGAGGTGAGGGAGGAAATCGGGGCGAGGGGGGTGTAAATCCAAGTTACATACCCTAGAAGGGATATGAGGATAAAAGGGAGCAAGAAGATGAGGTGTCTTCAACTTTAAAAACCTGGTCAGCTGGGTAATCCCTGATAAGAAGATTGAAAGGAGGACAATGAAAAGACTTTATTCAGTAACAGGTCATTCAATGCCTGGAAAGGCAGCATATAGTGAAGAGCAAAATGGATTGGGAGTCGGGAAATTCCAAGTTTGAATCTAGCCTCAGATATTTACCAGCAGCATGATCCTGCAAGTCATGGAACATTTATGGGTCCCCAAATCCCAATTTGTAAAACAAGAGCATTGATCTAAATTATCACTAAAGTGGGTTCCAGCTATTGATCTCCACTTCTATGATCATAAATTCACTATTGATGGAGTCTAGAATTGGTCTACGTTTACTGTTTAAAAAAATTGGAATCACATAAGAAAAGAAACAATCATCCCACTACTGTGAGAGATATGAATGAGATCAAAGACAAAGAAAGCTCCCACATATGAAAAAAATATAACAATGTGATAAAAAAGGAAAGCAAAGCAAATTCCCATCTATTGGAAAATGGTTGGACAAATTGTGATATATATGAATAATGAGATATGATCGCTCCTTCCTTTTTTTAATTTCTGTGTAAATTGGATTTAAGGGAGGCACTTGCTCAAAGTCATCAGCTTCACTCTCTCTTCTAGAGCCGTCACTGTCAAGTGAAGACTACTGGTGATGGCTCAGAGATGCAGTGGATGACCTTGAATGGACATTATAAATATTGTGAGAAACAAAGAAAGAGTTGTATAAAACTGATTCAGAGGGAAGAAAGTAGAACCAAATGATAACAGCCTCAGTAATGTAAACAAAAACAGTGTTAACATTTTTCCTCTTTCAGATTAATAGTCAAGGAACAATCTTGCTGCCAGGAGAATAATAAACATCCTTCCTTCCTCTTGGCAAAAAAGGTGGGAGTGGGGTGTGCTGTGAATGCAGAATGTCAATTATACCATCAGACACATTTAATTTGTCAGTTGTCTTTTACTTAAAAACTTCTTTATTATAAGAACTAGGAGAGACAGAGAAAATACTGGAATATATGAATCTACTGTTAAAATGGGATCATTACTAAAAATTTGGAAGTACAAAAGTGAGGTATGTAGACAAGAAAGAATACAGGAGGGACTAAAACAGAGTGTTCTTGAGATTGAAGAAAAAATACTAAATGCTTTTAAAGCTTCCTTCCAAACAAGAAGGAAGGGATAGGGAGGTCCCTACTGCTTTGAGAAGACGATGTAATAGAACAGAGAACAGATAAAAAGCACAACTATTCCATTTCTGTTGTGCTTCCATCTTCAATCAAGGAGAATTATCTTCAAATGTGTCTTTCTGCCTTCATGCTATTGCTCAGACTGGGACCTCTGCCTAGAAAAATCTCCCTTTGCACAGTTCCCCTGTTTAAGACTTACCTATCATTTAGACATTACCTATAGACATAGCCTCCTCTTCCAGGAAGACTTTACTTCCTTTTTTCTCTACTTTATATCAGATATAACTTTTCCCATAAAATCTCACATGGCAGATCATTTTTGTAACTCTCTAATGCCCCTGTCCCATAAGATCATGAATTAGAACTCTCCATGTTTGTGCCTAGAGATGCCATAAAGGTAAATTGTAAAGTCCTTGAGGGCAGGGCCTCTTTCATTTACATATTTGTATCCTTAGTTTGGGGCAGATAATAAATCCTCAATAAATGCCTTTTGATTGATTGAAGGGAGAGACTGTGACTTAACAAAAATTGCTACCTCTCCCAGAGTCTACCAAGAGCTACCAAGTAGCTGTTAATACATGTGTGTTGAATTAGCTGAATGAGTGCATGAATGTAGAAGCAAATTAAAAGACAATCAGAGATGAAGGAGATAGCAAGAGAGTGTGTAGCTACATTAAAGGAGATATGTCTTAAGGTCCGAATGAATTACATTTGTACTAAAAACAACAAAAACAACAACCCAAATTATAGATGTGAATATGAAGCCAGTGTGTGAGGGTTTTAAATCTAATAAAATATGAATGATTACTGAGCAGATAAGGGTGTGAACACTTAGGAAAGAAAGTGGTGCTTTCCAGGAACCAGCATGAGGTCACTGGTAACAAGTTAGGCCAGATTCCTTCTAGATCAGCATCAGTATAATGGAAAGAGCATTGGACTTCCTGTCAGAAGACCTGCTTCCAAATATCTACTCAGCCATTCATGAGACTTTCAGTGAGCATTGAAGGATGAAAAGATTTGGATAGGTGGAAAGAATGGTTACAACTCCAGGTCCAAGAAAAGGTGGAGAGTAATGAGTATGTATGATATAGGAATATGGATGATGACTTCAGAAGACAGAGAACAGAATTCTGGCTAAAGGGAAAGCTGCTTTGGGGTATATATAAAAATAGTTTCTAAGCCAACTGCCAGGACAACTACTGAGTTCTAAGTATATTAAAGAAGCATAATGAAAGATACCATTGAAGTGATGGAGACCAGGACAGAAGTGCCAGGCAGAATTCCTTTTTTCAATAAACTTAGCTTTTATTAAATGTCCATTCTGTGACAGGATTGAGATGGTTTAACATCACGGATAAAGAGGTGGCCTTTGAGTGACTAACACCTGGGTCTGGCATCAGATATAATTACTATGGGACTGCAAGTAAGTCACTTCATTGGGCTCACCCCAACTCTATTGATCTATAGTAGTGAAGGGAGTTTCCTCTCTGGGAGTCCTTTTGCCATTAAAAACACAGACCTGGACAAAAGAATAATGCTCCCCACTCTGTTCAGAGAATAAAGACAAAGATGAAAGAAGCTCCCCTTCCAAAGAACTAATATTCTGCTGAGCAAAAAAATGCACTGAAATATATAAAGGAAAAAAAGTACAAAATAATTTGATCAAAATTGGGTCCAATTTCTAGTAACATAATCAGAACGTGTCTTCCAATAAAGCAAAAGTCTTGTTTTATATGAATCCCCTAAATAAACTCGATGTTCCAGTTGAACCAGACTCATAGATTTTATCTTCCCCCTGTAAATATTGGCTCATGCTAGCCCCAGTTTCTAGAATGTCCTTTTCTTTTACCTTTGCTTCTTGGTATCATTGTCTGTCTTCAAGACTCAATGCAGGTGCTGCCTCCTGTGAAAAGCCTTTCCTGATTTCCTCCATTTTTTTATGCCACTTAATTAAACCAATACTATAGTTATCATACCCTTGTTCATGTGCCACACATGGAATTGTGGGAAGAGACCTCAGTCATGTAGTCTAAGACTTTTATTTTAAATAGGACAAAGCCAGTCTCTGGGGTTGAGGACAAGGATGGGGGTGTTGATGAATTAACTTGCTCTAGGTCACACAGCTAATAAATATCACAGGTCAGATATAAATCCAGGTTCCCACAGCCAGGATTCTTTTTGTTCTATCCTCTCTGTCCCACAAACACAATCAAGAGAATATTAGCTCATTGAACATAGTATCTGGCACTTAGTAGGTGCTTAATAAATACTTGCTGATTGGTCCAGTTCTTATAGTAAATGTCTTCATTTTTGTCATGAGGTCTTGATGTTTTCAAATGTATTGAATTAGATGAAAAATGAGACATTCACACTATTACTTTATCATCCAGACAAGATGTCTTAGGATGGAGACTTGGTGCGAGTACACTTCTTCCTTGAACGGACCTATTGAAATCCTTTATCTTGAAGACTCAGCTGAGGGACCACCTCCTTCTCATTAGTGAAAGGGAACTCTGTCTTGTTCTCTTCTTTGATCTCATTTGACTTCATATCATATGAAGTCTCTGTGTACATCCCCAACCCTTCCTAGTAGAGTATAAGCACCATGAGGACCTAGAATGGGCAAGTCCCATCTAGTAGCAGTCAAATAAATATATGTTGAATTGAACCAGATTGAATTGAAGAAAATTGAACCTCCAAAAAGCGATTCCTACCTCAGGTCTAGGGTTTGACTGTCAAATCTGACTCTGAAGCAAAGGTCATGGGTAACACTTCATTAATTAGTTAAAAATAATAGAAATTTAGGATGACATCGATTCTATGAGACGCTCTGTTACCATGGTGGGAAGGGAAGCTGCCAGTGAACTACATCTGCCATTTTGCTTGTTTGTTTCCTATTAGATTCCCTTCACTGCAATTAGCCATAAAGTATTTTTAAGCCCTTCCTAGATGGCAGGCCCTATGGTGTGTACAGCATAGTCATGAGGACATGACTATTCTTATCCAGCTCTCCATTCTTACTGGTCAGTTCCATGTACATGTTTCCTAGTCAAGATAGATCATCTCCCACCTTGATGTTTTCAAAGAGTTTCTGTGTTGTCTTTAGCACTTACTTCTTTCTTGGATTCCTCCAATTATCTTTGGCTTCCTTCAATGCACAGATTAGGGCCACCTCCTACAGGAGGCCTTTCCTGATGCCCTCTGTACTTAATGCTGTCTTTCCTATGAAATTCCTTGACATGAATCTTGCATTTACTTATTTGTGGAAAAGCTGTATCCATGAAGGGATGTACGCTATATTCTCTGTAGGGCCAGGGACTGTATTATTTTGTCTATCTCTTCAGCACCCAGAACAGTGACTGGCACATAATATGTGATTAATATATATTTGTGAAATGGAATTGTTCTTGAGGGGCACAGTTTTACTAAAGCAATGGTTATATTTAAATACTGGCTTCTCTATGGCATGAGGAAGAAATTGAAAGGGGAAAGAAGTTCATTTTGTGACATTTGCAGTTTACAAAGAAGTACAGAAATGAACAATTCAGAAACCCCAAAATTCAGAAACTAAAAGAGACCTTTAATCCTCGGTCTTTGCTCCTTTGTTTTGATCTGTCCCTCCAAAAAGGATCTGAGGAAATGGTTTGCACATCTAAGATTTCTGTAAAAAATACCCTTTCCCCAGTTTTATTCTAACTGAAACCTTACTTCTTTCTCTAACCGCCCCCCCCCAACATAACTTTTCCATAAAGTCATGAAATCCTTCCCAGGATCAGACAACCTGCCAGCAGAGGAGAACAAGTTCCCATCAGCATCTTGGAACATGGGATGAAACCACTTTGCCTTCAAAGATCCAAGTGAGGCCATTCCCCGCAGGAGGGGGAACCTCTGCCTTTCCTAGGCCCCACGTGGGGCTGCGGGTGCCTTCATTGCTTCCCCATCCATTTCAGCTGGGTAGATTCCCCGGGGAGCATCTCCGATGAGGGCCGGGGCTCGGGGCTGGCCTTCGGGAAGGAATCACCTGCTGAGGAGGCCCCCCATGGCTCCGGGCAGCCCCTGCCTCACCTGCACTTCCCATTTCCTCTGAGGGCCAGGGGCAGAAGCCTCTTTCAGCTCGCCCTCTTTTATCTGATGCAGTGGATGACAGGTAATCTAGCTGAAAGTTCCCGACAATTGCCGCGCGAGAAAAACACTGGCTGATGAAATCTGAGCAGTTATCACACTAACCATCACCTGTCAAGTCTCCTGCTTCAATTTAAGGGCGCATCAATTTTCTGAAGAGGAAATCAAGGGCAAAGAATAAAAGCGCTACAGATAAACACTGACAAAGGGCCTTTCTGCCGCTGCTGCCTTTTTTTTTTTTAATTTATGATGGGATGGGCTATCATAGGTTGCTCTGTGAGGTTTTATCAACTGTCCTGATACATCCCAGATAGCTGGGAATTCTTTGGCCATTGATGAAGTGCTGGGCTAGCACTTACCCAAAGGGCAGGAGATTTCCAACTGAAAATTACTTTCCCTAAATACCTCAGAGATATTGGAGTCAGAGGGAGCAAGAAGAAGGAACAAATGACAGCTGTGTATAACAATGGGCCTCTCTGTTCTGTGCCTGGCAGACAAGCCTGATTAGAGGGAGAACATGGAATAGTGTTTTCTTAAAGCCAGGGAGCATATTGTGTAAAGTGTCAGGGACAAAGAGTTCATATGTTCTTTGTAGTGAAATACGGGCCCGCTACTCTCTGCTGACTCTGTCACGGCACCTCCTTGGCAGATGATTTTTGCAAATGTCTTTAGTTGCCTCGATCTCCAAAAAATACCGGAAAGGCAAGATTTCGGTCTGGGGAGGAGACCTGCCAATGAACTAGACTTTGGAAGGCATGTGCAACTCTTTTTGCTAATTCTTATTGTGGTTGGGTCGTCCTGATGAGATCATAATTCACTCATTTGGATAACAAAAAAGATTTTGTGGATTCTTGTTTTAGAAAAAGAAATATTGTAGAGAAGAGGAAGAGCAGTCAATGAATGGGACTGTAGTATGGAGTGGATGGGAATAACATGAGGGAAAGAAGGCCAAAGTATTTTGCTTTGTCCCCACCTCTCTGTCCGTCAAGAGCAATGGTCTTTGGTTTGGAGAAGATGGAACAAAAGAAGATCTTGAGAGAACATCTAGCTCTCCTAGGCAAATCTAATTCAGCAGCATGAAAGGAACCACATCCTAAGGTGGCAGTGGAGTGCCATGGAAAGATATTAGATTAAATACAATCTACTTATCAGATGATGAGGGTTCAAATTCTGCCTTCCCCAGTTTTTGGTTGAGTAGGGCAGGTGCTGCACTGCTCTAGATCTCAGAGTTTACTCAGATGGAGTAAATGGCTCCCAAGATCCCTCCCACTCGGGATCAAGGATCTAATCACCATCATTTCTCTCTGAAAGAGAAGGATTTGTGAAGGATTTGAGGGGTGCTACAGGACCAGGAGAGGACAGAGAGTAAAATCTGCCAATTTCAATTCCTGGGACAAATCTTAAAGAGAAGGTTAATGAATATCTAGAAAAAGGGAACAGCATTCACCAAAGACCAATATGGCTCTAGTCTTACCTAACATTATTTCCATTTTAGGTCATTATGCTAATAGATGAATGGAATATTATAGACTTACACACAACATTGCACAAAATCTCTTGTTTTTCTGGTGGACAAGATGAAGCCATAGTACAATAGTCAAGTGACTTCAGAACTGGTTTAGATAGCCAGATGTGATGAGAATCATCAATGTTTATAAAGTTTTTGGAAGGAAATCTCTACTATTGTGTGCCATGAATCCATGCCTGGCCCTCAACCATTTAGCATTTTTAACAAGGTCTTGGATAAATCTGGTAACATGCTCTTCATATTTGCAATGGACACAAGTTTGGAAGGGAGATCTAAAACCATTCAACAAAATCACAGAATTCTTCCCAAGCTAGACTATTGGGATGAATCTAATACTATTACATATTATAAGGATTATATGTGTAGTGAGGGACTGGTGAGCAGGTGTTCCTGACTGATGCAATATCCCTCATGGGAGAAACTGGGGGAGGGAGTGGCTGCTTCCTGGAAGGCATGATGATGTGTAATAGAAATACCTTAGAGAGACCTGGAACACATGTAGACATTTGAAACTAGTTCTGCTCTGCTGGTTGTATGATGAAGAGAAACCCCTTATTTATCTATGGAGCTGGAATTAGGGGTACATTTAAAAATCAATCACAGACAGACTTTTTAAGACTGTTTCTTGCTTGGATGCATGCTAGTGAGAGGAGAAAGACTATGCTATAAGGGGAGAGGCTTTGGGCTTTCTTCATTTAAGGTAGACACGTGACCCATTTGTCTGTTCTTTAAGACTTTGTGCATTTCCCTTCCTCATTTGAGGTGAAGAGATTGTAGATGGCTGTGACCTTGCAAGCTTCTAAAAGTAAAGAGAATGAGGCCCCAAGATTTGAAGCACAGTTCATGCTGGGGTTAGTGACCAACTGGTACAGCATCTATGGCCCAAAGTATGACTCTTAGAATACAATGCAGTGTAGCTGAAAAGAAGGTGCATCCAGCAGTTGTATCAAGTGGTGTGAATCTACCAAAAAATTGAATTAAATGTGAGCCAAATCTCTATAGGCACTGAGCAGCTTAAGGTAGAGCATGCCCCACCAGGTGTTAGGGGAAATGTTTGAAATTCTGTTCTTGCTCTATCTTCAAAGTAAAAAAAAAAAATTAGTAAAAATTAATCATTGTTAACTTAATGTCAGTCCTGGGTAAATGGACTTGAGAAACTAAGTAATGGTGGTTAACAGAGGAGAAATACAAGGGCTTCAAAGTGATGGTGATAGAGAGACACCCAACCCTTTCAGGATATCCCTAGAATTCAGAAGGGGAGATGTCACTGACTTCATGCTGGGAGAGTGAGGATGGAGCACTGAAATCTTACATAGGATCCAAATAATCAACTTTAAAAATACAGAAGGGAAAAAATGTGACCAATAATTGTCTTTTGTCTAGAAAAATTGATCCAGGAGACAGAAAATACTCAGGTAAATACCCTATTAGACAGGAAATTTGGAAAGCAGTTTGGCAGGAATTATGTTTGCACCAACAACTTATGCCATATATCAAGATGAACGCCACATGTATATGTGAACTACACAGATATTAACATTTTTTGATTGAGAAGAATGGAAGAAAGTACTTCGAATAATTAATTATGGCCAAGGAGTGAAATCTTAACCAAATAAAGGACAGAGGTGATTATATAAAAATAAAATAGACAATTTCAATTAACTAAAATGACAAAGCTTTTGCATGAACAAAATTAATCAACCCAGAATAAAAAAGAAGTTGTCAGTTGGGAAAAATCTTTGTAGCAAATAGCTGATAATGTTCTGATATCTAACATATATTTATGTATATATATTTGATACAAATATTTAAGAACAGCCATTACCGAATCGAGAAGGCATCAAAGAATATGATCACATTATTCTCAGAGGAGGAAATTTTAAATACCAACAATGATATGAAATCCTATTTTACTTGGTGATCTCATAAGCTCTGATGGATTCGATTATCATTTTTCTATGTATAATTGTCTTATCTATTCATTCAGCCTTAACCTCTCTTCTAAATTCCATTCTCGTGTCTCCCATTGCCTATCATATCCCTCTGATAAGATATCACACAAATATCTTTAAAAATTTTTTTTATTATATCTTTTTATTTACAAGTTATGTGCATGGGTAATTTTTCAGCATTGACAATTGCAAAACCTTTTGTTCCAATTTTTCCCCTTCTTCCCCCCACCCTTTCCCCCAGACGGCAAGTTGATCAATACATGTTAAATATGTTAAAGTATAAGTTAATACAATATATGTGTACACGTCCAGTTATGTTTCATTAGTCTATCTTACCCAGCTCCCTATATAACACTCCATTGTCAAGTTCTGTCCAGACTTTCTCCCCTCTTCCTCCTCCTTTTCTCCTCCTCTTCTCTTCCAACATTGCAATGACCCAGTCTATTCTCTCATCACTTCACATCTGGACAATCAAAATGCTTTGGCTGCCTTACCTCAAGTACTTTCCCACTTCAAACAATTCTTTACTCAGATGTCAAAATGATCTTCCTAAAGTGCAGGTCTGGTCATGTCTCTCCTCCTCCCCCCATCTAATAAACTTGGAAGGCTCCCTATTATCTCCAGAATCATATATAATGTCTTCTGTTTTGCTTTTAAAGCCTTTCATAACACGAACCCTTTAATCTCCTTCCATTCTTTTTCCACTTACTCCCCTTCTTATATTCTTCAATCCATTGACACTGGCCTTCCTGTTATTCCTTGAACAGCATTCCATCTCTCAGTTCTGAGTATTTTCACTTGCTGTCCACCTGGAATGTTTTTCCTATTCATCTACATTTAATGACTTCCTTGGCTCCCTTTAAGTTTTATCTAAAGACCTATTTTCTGCAAGAAGCCTTTCCCAGGGACCTGTATGTGCAAAAATGTTTGTGGCAGTCTTCTTTGTAGTGGCCAGAAACTGGAAATTGAATGGATGCCTGTAATGGGCTGAAGTTTGAGTTGATGCACTGAAGTCCCAAGTACGTGAGGCTAAATAGTAATTGGACTATACTCTATTAATATACATGATTGGATAAAGAATGGTCCCTGCCCACTCTCTGTGCAAGTCCTGATGTGTTGTATAGGAAATGACGATATGAATGTTACGGAATATTATTGTTCTGTAAGAAATGACCAGCAGGAAGATTTCAGAGAGGCCTGGAGAGACTTACACGAACTGATGCTGAGTGAAACGAGCAGGGCCAGGAGATCATTATATACTTCAACAACAATACTATATGATGATCAACTCTAATGGATCTCTTTAACAATGAGATGAACCAAATAATTTCCATTTGTTCAATAATGAATAGAACCAGCTACACCCAGTGAAAGAACTCTGGGAGATGAGTGTGAACAACTACATAGTATTTCCCATCCCTCTGTTTTTTGTCCGCTTGCATTTTTGATTTCCTTCTCAGATTAATTTTGTATTATTTCAAAATCTGATTCTTCTTGTGCAGAAAAATAACTGTATAAATATGTATACATATATTGTATTTAACATATTTAACATGTATTGATCTACCTGCCATCTGGGGGAGGGGATGGGGGCAAGGAGGGAAAAAGTTGAAACAGAAGGTTTTGCAAGGGTCAGTGCTGAAAAATTACTCATGCATATATCTTGTAAATAAAAAGCTATAATAAAAACTGCCTTTCCCAGTGCCTCTTAATCTTAATGCCTTTGCTCTGAGATTAATTCCAGTTTACTTCATTTATTATCTTGGTTTTAGGTGTTTGCATGTTGTTTTCCCCTTTAGACTGTAAGCTTCTTGAAAGTAGAAACTCTCTTTTGCTTTTCATTTTAACCCCAATGCTTAACACAGTACACAGAGACAATATAGTAGGTCCCTAATACATGCTTGTTGACTGAAAGAATGCTCCAAATCACTACTAAAATAAAATTAAGTTGAAACAACTTTGATGTTTCATCTCCTACCCATCAGATTGGCGAAGGTTGTAAATGATGAAAACAGTAAGTGATCAAGAAGTAATGGAAATTAAAGAACACTTGTGCCATATTGTTGCAACTATAAAGTAATCCAGAAGCAGTTTGACATCATAATCCCCAAGCAGCTAACTGCAGGAGACCTCTGATACAATCCTTCCTTTACAGAACACATACATACTACATACATATATCCCATGGAGATCAAAGACAGAACAAAAAATATTCAAAGTAGCATTTTTTCCTTAGCAAAGAGATACATCCAGTAGGGAGCCTATTAATTGGAGAATATGGATCTAAAGGGTAGTGGAATATTACTGTACCATAAGAAATTTAAAAAGTAGAATTCAAGCCTGCTTGGGTAGATTTTATAAATTCAGAGGGAAGGAAAATGACCCATATAAACAGTTGACATACTGATCGCAGTCATGTGAAAGAAGGCACCATTTGGAAGCCATCAAAACTTTGTTGTAGGCAGCGAGCATTCATGACTTCAGAGGGCTGCAGATGAAACATGCCTCCTTCCTCTCAGCAAAAAGGTGATGGAGTAGGAATCGGCCTGCTTTCTCATCCTGATTCAGAGTTTCAAATTAATCTTCATGCAGGCTGTATCCCATGCCTCACTAAATTCAGGAACTGTCAATAGGATTGAGAAATTTGGAAATCATTATTTTAGATCATTTCAAGCTCAATTTAAAATGTTCTGTTCTTAGGTTCTGTTAAGGACCATTCCTAGGTGAAGGTCAATTCTCCGAGTGCCTCCACAGCTGTGAATCAACATCTGAAGAAGTTGCAAAGCAGCCGTTACTGACACAGGTGTTGCTTGTGGACTTGAAATGAAATAAATTGGAGGTAGAGGGAAGAAGAGAGAGATAAGACAACTCAACTGCCTCTCAGTGAAGAACAGTAACTGTCTCTCAGTCTCCTTGCATCATCATCATCATCCTCTCACATGAAGAAATCCATTCTACAGGTCTGAGTTAGACCTCCAGCAGCCAATGGCAGGTGACTCCCATATTACAACAAGGTCCAATTAATATTTATCAAATGACAGTTTATACTTTTATATTGTTTATGAATTTAAATATACTTGAGATGTTTAAGGAATCAATCTGTTGACAAATCTTTGGTAAGCATCTACTATGTGCCATGTTCTGTCCCTGCTGAAAACAGATTAATTAAAACACATCTCCTGCCTTCAAAGAGTTTACATTGTCCTGGACAGATGCCACATATGTACAGAAGGAAATGCAATTGAACTCAAGAAGAGAGAGAGTATTAATGAGTTGTGTAAACCAGGGAAAGCTTCTCAGAATAAGAAGAATCTGGGCTAACCCTTGAAAAAAGTGAAGGATGCTAAGAGATGGAGGTGATGCATGCTAGAGATGGGATACAGTTTATGCCAAGCATGAAATCTGAAATTTCAAGAATAATAAATAGTCAGTAAATTAGAAGGACTGATTTTATTTTGTTTTGTCTTTGTATCTCCATTTAATAAGCTTTTAATAAATGCTTGATGATTGAGTATTAAGTACTAATTCTATGCTAGACCCCCCTGCTTAATGTTGAGAATACAAAAAAAGATCCTTCCCATCAGGAGCTTGTATTGTAATGAGACATAGACCAGTTTGACTTGAATATAGAATGCATGGAGGACAGTAGTGGGAAGTATATAGAGAAGTAAGTTATAGTTGAATTGTGGAAAGCTTTAAATTCCAGACCGAGGTGTCTGTATTTTGATAGTAACATTGGCTTGTCTTATCTCATGTCCTTGGATGCCCCACTCAAGCCATCAGTCTTCCCTTCTGAGTTGAAATATGTCCATAATATGCATTTGTGGCTAGTTTAGCACCACTACAAATCTCTTTATCAGCAAAAGAAAGCCATATAAATTTCTTGAACAGAGGAATATCACAGTCAGAGGCATAATTTTAAGAATATTAATTTTGCAACTATATGGAGAATATGCCTCCTGAAACTGACTGACCTAACCTTCTTAAAATCTTTTAAAAATTATTCTTTTAAAATTAATTTTTTTTTATATATTAAAATGAAAGTTACTCTCTTCCCCCCAAAACCTCAAACACAATTACAATCCATGTCTGAAAAGTTAGGCTCTGTTTCACCATTTAAAAATGTGCTTTCAGATTTTTGTCAAGAGAATATGAAATAAAAATAGTTCCCTATAAATACAGGTCACAGTTGACAGCCTGAGAAACATTATGTAAAAGCTGGCAATTAAAACCTCAAAAAGTTATGGAAAATTTAAATGACTTAAAATTTTAAACTGTCAAATCAGTTCCTGCCATGTTATGCCTTTGATTTGCTTTGAACATAAAAGACCCATACTCTTAGAGTCCTTGAGCTGCCACAAGCCTTAGTGGTACAAAGGAAAAAGCCCCAGACTGGGAGGCAGAGATGCTGTATTCAAATCCTGACTCTTACTCGTGTTACTTTCAGCACCTTGGACAGATAATTCTGCTTCCCAGGGCTTCTGCAAAGAGGCTGTTGTCCAAAGGCTCACATCTGATTGTGAGTGATTTGAAACGCAGGACATTGCCAGAAAAGCTAAACAAATCTGACCAATGGCCCTACCATTCTAGACAATGATTTCCTACAACTAAATGACTTAATGACAAGAAGAGAATTATCCCAAAGTATAATGCTCACCAAAGTGAGCCAATAGGACCTGCTGACTGGGCTCAGAAATCCAAAATGGATTCTGGGAGGAGAGGACAATGCTGGGCAACAGCTGCTGGAGCCTTCGGCCGACAATACTGTTATTAATGTTCTGCTGTCGTGAAGGCTGAGTGACAGTGGCCTGAGCCCTTTCAAATAACAGAAACAAGGTCAATTTTGGTAATGAGGAAATGGAAGTGGCAGCACAGAAGGTCATCAACCCTTCTAGTGTCTTGTGTGATGAAGGATCAGGGGAAATGCTCTGGGAAATTATGGTGTAGGGACACAATGACATCGCCGTCAACCAACAGAGAGCTAGGCAAGAAGTATCCAAAGAGAGAAATGTATAGAAAGCTGGCCAAAGCCATTTCCATCTTCAGATTGTGGGGCATCGGGCTCCAGAGGATTGCCAAGCAAACAATGTTAAAGGTTCCTCCCTTGGCATATTCCTCTGTTGTGACTGAAAATAAACTAAAAATTTTCCTCCCTTTCAAAATGGCTATGTTGTCTTTTGCTTATTACATGCACGCAATACTTTGGAGAAGAAATGGAGAAAGTCTAAAATGCTCATCCAACACCCACCTTTTGTTGCTCTAATATGGTTTCAATCCATTTGGAGCTGATAAAGAGATTTGCAGAAGTAGGAAACTAGCCAAATGCAAATCATGGGCATGTTATGAGCATATTTCAACCCAAAAGGGAACACTGATGACTTGAGTTGGGATATCCAAGGACATGGGATAGGAGAAGACAATGTTACCATCAAGATCAAAACTTTGGATATAGCTGCATCTCCAGAGGGAGCAGGTACACCCGGCACCAAGACTTTTGCTAATATGCTTTTCAGTCCTTAATGGGAAGAGAAAAGGCAACAATAATATAGAAAACATTTCCCTGGCCTTATGTTCAAGTTCTGTGGGCTCTTGTTCTTCATCTCCACTCTATTGCAGATATCTATGATCCTATCCCATCCAATAGGGTCATAATGATGCAGAAAAACACCAGGTGTTTTAGAATAATGGGCAATGGCTCTGTAGATTGGTTTCCATGAAGTGACAGGCAGAGAGCAAAGTGGAAAGCTGGAAATTTCTAGCGTAGAAAATTCCAGGCACAAAAGAGTCCAGAAAATGGGGAGATGCAGAAAAAAATGGATCTATCTAGAAGAGAGAGAACTATTCTCAAGTGTATTAATTATAGTAGATGCTTAATAAATACTTATCGAATGGTTTTTTCATCTTTGGATCTTCAGTCTTTTGCACAAAGACACTTAGTATCTGTCTGAGTGCTTGCCAAATCTGCGAGTGCTTAAAAGGGCTCAGACCAATCATTTCCAAAGTGCTTTGTTACTTAAAGACTCAGAACAAAAGTTGGAAGCATTCGTTCCTCTTCATACAATACAAGTGGTTTATTTCATCTAATAGTATGGATGCCTGAATTTGAATAATTAAAGCAGCTCAAAATATCTCTTCCTTGAACCAAACCTATTCAAGTATGCTCTTCCTCCCCTGCCTACTCTGCTATAAAACAGTATTGAATTTAACCATCACTGATTTTTAAGAAAGAGCAAACTTGGACTTGTTTGCTGGGTTTCTCCCCTCCCATAATGCTACAGGGAACGACTAGTTCCAGGACCCTATATATTTCTATCTTTAAAATAGTCTTTCTGAAAATTGTACTCTGACATCTACAGGTGACCCTAATGTTTTGAACTGGAGGACCTTTGATGGATGTTGGCCACTTGTATGCTTCAGGAGAGGGTGGTTCTGGATGAGTTTTCATCAAATCTGCTCATGTAGGTGACCCTTGCCTCAATGTAGCCTAGTTCACTGATTTCCCATTCTTAGTGTCTAGGACAATGAGATTTGGATCAATATAGGAGATTGATGGAATAATTCAGTTAATGACAGCCCTGCATGTCAAAAATCCTTTTCAGCAACATGACATGGCTGGCCTTGCAGATGACTATAATGTTAGCTATTTGCTTTTTGGTTTTGTTTTTATGCTGTTTTAAAGCTTCCTCTGTCTAAGCAACTTCTCTGGGTTATCCAAGAAGGACAGAGATTATTGTGTGTCTCGGCTCTGCCAGTAACTACCCAGGAAATAATTTTTATAAATGTGTGAACTTCATTAGCATTTTTCATGAAAATTCTAGGATGACAGCCATTCAAGGACATGGGATTTCAATCCAATGATGAATTAATTATTAATTAGTACCTACTGTATGCCAATATGCTAGTTTTAGTGATTCAAAGAGAAGCAAGAAGAAGCACTTATTAAGCACTGTTATATGACAGACATTGCTATGCACTTTAAAATTATTTCATTTGATTCTCACCAAAACACTGAGAGATGGGTACCATCATGATTTCTATTTTACAGTTGAGTAAACTGAGAAAGACCCAGGCTCCTACTGCTGGGAAACATCAGAGATAAAATTTCAATCTAGGTCTTCCAGATTCAAAGTCTAGTCTTCTCTCCTTTGCACCATTCCAGAACTATGTGTGCCTTTAAGAAGCTTGCATTTTAAGAACCAACATACATACAGAGTTAAGCAAAACAAATTCTCATCTTTGCTCATTCTGTATTATGAGTTCACCTCTTCTCTGGGTATCCTGCTCTGGCACCGGTCCCCAGAATTTCAGTTGGCCATTGAAGATATCTCAGTTGAGGATGGGGGTGAGGTTTAAAATATATATACAGATAAACACACAGTTCATATATACAAAGCAAATGAGACATCAAAAATTGTCTCTTCTAGGAGGTAAAAGGAGCTAGAAAGTCCAAAAGGCAAAGGCAAAGAGTGAGAGCATTCTAGCCACAGTGGGAAAATGGAGGACATTCTCTAAGGAACAACAAACAGGTCAGTTTGCCTGGAGCACAGTGAGTGAATGAAAATAATAGGAAATAAGCCTGAGAGGCAGGTGGGGGCCCTATTAGGAAAGGCTTTAAATGTCAGGCTGTACATTATTCTAGAGGCAAGAGGGAGCTTTCAAAAAAAAAGTCATCGAACTTGTTTTTTTCTATAAGAAGGATCCTTTACATTGAATTCGCACAGTAGGTGATGGACTGGGCCAGCATTTACCATGTTATTAGGTTGAATAGGGCCTTCCCTCAAGGTGCAAAATCATCTTCTATATACATCCTTATGGTAATTTGCTCTTATAGCCTGTATTAAAATGTTTTAAACTCTTCTACCATACGATGACAAAAAAAGATATTTGTATATGTTGAGGAATACTCGAGCATTTAATTGGGCTTCTTAATTTATCTATTTCCAAATGACATGTCCATTTCAACCTCTGGGTTCAATCTTATACAAAAAGGTTGAAACGTTTTACAGCTTTTTTTTTTCAGCTGAGAATTATTGCAGGAAGAAAATACATGAAATTAATGAGACCTATTTAGTTTCTGATGCTAAATACTTAAAAGTGACTGTAAACATATAGGAACCACACACAGGCACACAATACCTGCGACACTTGAGTCCTTTTAAAAACCCAGATGGTGTTTGAGAAAGAATTCACCCGCTTATTAGCATAACTAGGCAGCAGTATCTTTACACGGAATGACTTTAGCTTTCTACCCCCTGCCTGAGTGGGCCGCCCACTCCTGACACAGTTTGACTCGGCTCCTTCTCAATCCTCTCCAGCTCTCAGGCTTTTAGATCCAGCCTGGTATTCTAGGATGGAGGGTGGAAGGCGGGGGAGGGAGAGAAGGAGAGAAGGAAGAGGAGGAGGAGGCTGGGTAAAAACATATTACCACAACATTTTTCTAAACAGATAAGAATTAATGGATCATTTTGTACAGCAATTTTCAAGTGTTTGTGTATGTACATAAATGCACGAACGTTTAATTAGATATTTTAATTTGATCTACTTCAAAATGGGATGTCATATAAACTTGTAGGGTCACTCATAAATTTAAAGCAATTAGAACACGGATTATTTATTGCTCTCTTTCTTCATATATATTTTTGGTTTTCTCCTCCTGAGCTGAAGAATTAGTAGCTGGGAATCTTAACAAGCATTTATTAAGACTTACTGAATGCTAGGCACTGGGAAAGCTTACCTGCTACTCAAGAAAGCAAATAAATTATAGTAAAGTAATTTCTAGAATCCTTTAGCAACTGGAGAGAACTAGAAAGATCTTAGGTATAAGGTGGGACTAGAAAGGATTTGGACTGGCAGTTTTTAGAAGAAAAAATTAAAGCTATTTATGATTATAAATAAATGCTCGAATCACTGTTGATTAGAGAAAGACAAACTGAAACAACTCTGACATATCAAGTTGAGTAAGTGACCAAAAAGAAAAATTACAAATGTAGCAGGGATTTGGAAAAATACTGGCACTGATATAGTGTTGGTGCAGTTGTGAATTGATCTAACCATTTTGGGGAGCAGCTTGGAACTATGCCCAAAGGGCTATAAAACTCTCCATATACTTTGATCCAACAATAGCACTACTACATGTATATCCAAAGAAATTTTTTTAAAAAGTAAAAAGAATCTATTTGTACAAAAATAGCAACTCTTTTTTGTGGTGACAAAGAATTAGAAATCAAGTACCTGTCCATCAGCTGAAGAATAACTGAACAAGTTGTAGGATATGATTGTGATCGAATATTACTGTGCTATAAGAAATGACAAGTAAAATGGTTTCAGAAAAACTTGAGAAGAGATGAAATGATGGAAAATGAAGTGAGTAGAACCAGGAAAATTTTGTACATGGTAATAGCAACATTATAAATATAATCAATTGTGAATGATTTAGCCATCCTCAGCAAGACAATGATTCAAGATGATTCCAAAGGATTTACGATGAAAATTCTATCCACCTACAGAGAAATAACTAATAAAGTTTGAATGTAAAGAGAATACCTTTTTATTTTCTTCCTTTTTGAGGGGTGGTTACATGACTAATATGGAAATGTGCTTTCCACGATTGCACATGTATATTCTATATCAAATTGTTTCTGTACTCAAGAAGGGCAAGAGAAGAGAGGTCAAGAGAAAATTAGGATCTCAATTTAAAAAAAAAAAGCAAATTTTTAAAAATTACATATATTGATAAAAAGAAAAGGAAAAAATGGGTCTTGGACAGTCATTTGAGGGAAGACAATGGCTTTAGGGGATAGAAGTAAGAAAGAGCATGTTTTCACTCAAGCAAAGCCTTGGATAGGAGCTGGGAATTAGAATGTAGTCTACAGGGTTATCTACATTGGAAGTCAGCACCAGATTGAGGAAAATTTGAAATGCCAAGCTTAGAATATTGTAATTTTTCCTAAAAGCAATAGGGAGCCACTGAAATGTTCTAAGTAGAAGAGTGATGTGGTTGGATTTTTATTTTAGAAATGTTGTTTTCTATTACATCTGACTTTTTGTGAGCTCATTTGGGATTTTCTTGGCAAAGATGTTAGGGTAGTTTGCCATTATCTTCTCCAGCTCATTTTACAGATGAGAATGAGAAAACTGAGGCAAACAGGATTAAGTGACTTGAACAGGGTCACACAGCTAGTGTCCCAAGCTGGCTTTGGACTCGGTCTTCTTGATTACAAACCCAGAGCCCTATCCACTAACCCCACCCAACTGCCCATATTTTAGGAATAATGTATCAGTATTAAGGGGTAAAGGTGGGTATTGATAAAGAAAAGTATCAATGGAACATTTTAAAAGAAATATCCAAATCAAAATAGGGTCTTTGAGTGAGAATTTTTTTTTTTCTGAAAGGCACACTATTACATTTTAAATGCCTTTTTGTTAGCAAGCCCTAATATAGCAACTCAAGAATAATTGCTGTTTTATAATCTACTGAATATTGAACTATTTATTATGCAAATTAATCCTCTTTCGTGTGAGCTCATCCCCCCGCCATGAGTTCTTTTTTGTTTACATATTTCTCTTTTGCAGCTTTTGCCTGTCAGTGTAAAGAGGCATTTTGATATTTACTAATTCTAGGCATAAACATATTTCTGGGAGACACATGAAAGTTAAGCCTCCTTACTCTCAGTATTTAAATTTAGGAAAGACACAAGCAGAAGGAAATAATTGAGAAGCTTTTTTTTTTTTTCATTTAGCAATTTTAGTTGTGTCCCTTTGGTCAAATAAAATTTCATCTTATGTCCATAGGCTCATAGATTTCAAACTGAAATCTTTGAGGTCAACTAATGCAATCACCGCATTTTACAGATGAAGGAAATGAAGTTCAGAGATAGTTAGAGAAATTCATCATTCGATTGACTGTTTAACCATTTGAGTGGTTCCTTGGGGGAATGGGGTAGTTTTTAAAAATAAATTTTAAAAAGATTATTATTAAATCAGAGAAGTTGTTATCTACATTAATGCAGCAAATATCCACCATGATGAAAATAACAATTCTTTAAGACCAAAGCCTGGATTATAAATGCCCAGAATACCTAAGATGGAGGCCCTCTGATTTCAGCTATTTCCCCTATGTTATGGACAGGTATGGTCTCATTTGACAAGTTGTATCTTTGAAAATTGACATATTGGGACAGTCTTTCTCCTTCCTGAATATTCTTTTCTGCTGTGTCCGGGGGGAAGATCACTGTTTATCCATAGTGTGAGTATAATAAACTAAATGGATAAGAAAGGAAAGTTGGCTTCCTTTCTTTCCCTGCTTTGCATTTTTACCCCATGCCAGGGAGATCTGCCTTGTTCAGTTTTCAGTTTCAGGTACAGGTGATGATCTACTCTGTTCTGAAAATTGAGTCATGTTGAGCCTGGAGCCAGTATTCCAGGTGAGATGTTGTAGCCAGCTAGCCAGACTAGCAAGACATTTCTGATAAATCAGAGTGTTTGCGATTCGAGTCTAAAGGAAATTTTGTGCTTGGACCTGGAAATAAATGTTGATTCATCAATTGACTATTCAAAGCTAACACAACTGTTAGTGATGGAGCTGGAGCTTATAATACATGTATCTTATTTCCCTGATTCATACTAACTTTTCATGCTATTTCAAAATTCCAAATATGGTGGAAGAAAAAAGCAAAAGAAATATTCTTATGAATTTGATTCTGTTCTCTTTATATTTGAGAAATGAAAGCTTTATCAATGTATTTATTGTAAAAAAAAATTCTCCCAATTTTCTGCTTTCCTTCTAATATTGGTTGCATTAGTTCTCATTATGCAAAATCTTTTAAATTTAATATAATAAAAAACTTCCATTTTATATTTCAGAATGCTTTCTATCTCATTTGATCCTAATTTCTTCCCTTATTCATAGATCTAACAGTGAATTGTTTCAACCTTCCCTAATTTGCTTAAGAATCACCCTTTATGTCTAAATGTTATAGCCATTTTGACCTTATCTTGGTGTATGGTGTGAGATGTTGTTCTCTTTCTAGTTTTTGTCATAGTTTTCCACTTTTTTCCAGCAGTTTTTGTCCAGTAGTAAGTTCTTATCCCCAAAATATGGATCTTTGGGTTTAACAAACATTACATTACAATGATTATTTCTATTGTCTATTGTAACTTAACTTATTTCATTGATATATCACTGTTTCTCAGCCAGTAACAGATTTTTTTGATGATTACCACTTTATGCTATAGTTTACGATCAGTGTGGGTAATCCACCTTTTTTCACCTTTCCAATATATTATTAATTCCCTTGATATTCTTGACCTTTGTTCTCAGATGAATTTTGTTATTATTTTTTCTAGGTCTATAAAATAATTTTTGCTGGTTTGATTGGTATGGCATTGAATAAGTAAATTAATTTAGATAGAATTGCAATTTTATTATGTTAATTATGTATTATATATATTGTTGCTATATTAATATATTACATTATTATATAATTTTTAATATTAGTTATCATATGTTTGTCATATATAATAACTTACCCACGATCAATTACTATTTTTCTAATTGTTTAGACTTGACTTTATTTGTATAAAATGTATTTTGTAATTATATTAATACCTGTCTTGGCAGGTAGACTCCCAAGCATTTTATGGAGTCTACAGTTATTTTAATTGGCATTTTTCTTTTTGTCTCTTGCTGCTTGACTTTGTTGGTAATTATACACACACACACACACACACACACACACACACACACACTCCTAACTATATTTCTTTGTTAAAATGAAAATTTTATGGGATGTGGGAGGGGCATCATTAGAAATTGGCAACAATATTAGAAAACAACATGAGCAAAATTTTTAAAAAGAGAGTTGATTTAGACCTTGAGAAGGTAAATGACTTGCTCCTGCTCATAGAACTTGAATGTGTCCAGCTGAGGACTTGAACTCAGATCTTCCCAATTCTAAGAACTGTCCTCACTTCCTTGGCCTCATAAAACCAAAACCATAATAGCCAGGAATGTGTGGAATGATTAGAAAAATTAGGCTCCAACAAGATGGGGTGAGAAAACCTTGGCTAGAAATGGGCTCCCCCAAAACTTAGGGATTTCAACAATGTGTGTAAAGCATAATAATGAGCAAATCCTGTACATTGTTGCCAAATTCAAATTAAAATGATCCCTGCAGGTATAGATTGATTTAGAAAACCACAGATCAACTACATATACATATATATGTATAAATTCTTATTTATTTTCTTAGACATTTTCCAGTTATATTTAATCTGCTCCTGGCCATCTTAGTAGGGTAATTACAAAAATTTACCATAAGGGTTACATACTATATAATATAATATAATAAATACACAGAAATATATAAATATAAATGTATATAAAATTGTGTGTATGAAATAAAGGGGGGGGAGGGAGAGGAAGGGAGACAGACAGAGAGACAGAGAAACAGAGACAGAAAGAGATAGGTGCCTAAATGTTGGGAATTTTCCTAATTGAAGACTCAGTATTATTATGATTGAATTTCTAACTTTCCTTTTAATATAAATTACCTAAAGTAATAGAAGAGGAAACCACATGGGTCTGTGTGTCCATTATATGTTGCCTCCCCAAGAGCACCAATGTAAGCTCCTTTAGGTCAGGTACTGATGCATTTTATATCTTTGCATTTCCAGCCTCTAGCTGAATGCGTAGCATTTTGGAATCACTTAAAAAATAAATGTTGACTTATCAGTTGATTGTTCAAAGCTAACATAGTTGGTTAGTGATGGAGCTGGAGCTTATAATACATGTATCTTATTTCCCTGATCCATGCTAACTTTTCATGCTATTACAGAATTCCAAAATGTATTGGAAGGAAAAAAAAAAAGCTTAAGAAATGCTTATTCTACATCCACTTCAGACCTATAAAACAAATGACCAAATGTTTCTGCATTTACTTTGTGTGCATTATGGGATGGAAAGGAGAATACAGTCCTATGGCTCCTGGAAGTTCTTATTGTGATTAAGCCTTAGTTCAATGGTTTGGATAAAGCTCCCTTACAAAAACCCAGTTTGTTCCAGAAACAAAGTATTTCTGAAGTTCCTCATGAGTTCTTAGCATGGTTAGTGGGTTTATTATAAATGATAATATTTCTATGAATATCTGTAACCCCAAAAGGTATAAAAAGGGCTTCTATAGTTGTGCTATAACTTTTTTAGCTTTTATTTTTCAAGAGATGAAACAGATTCAGAGAGATTAAACAGAAACTATCTTTTACATTATGAATACAAAAAGAGCTTAGAAATAGGTAAGAAGCAGAAAGGATTAAAGAAAATAAAATGTTTTATTTTGTTAACAAAATTGGAAAAGTTTTGTACAAATTAATCAATATTATTAAAATTGAAAAGGAAACAAGAGTTCAAATTTTTGTAACAAAGTTCTCTGATAAACATCTTAAATCCAAATATAATGAAATAATCTAGATATGTAAAAAATACAACTAAATCTCAACATATAAATGGACAAAGGATATGCTTATATTATCAAGGGTAGAGAATACAAACTACAAAAACCCATTTGAAAAAAGTTCCCCCAATCATGAACAATTAGATAATGAAAATTAAAATAGTTTTTGTGGTCTGTTTGATTCCTAACAGATTTGCAAAGGTGATTAAAAAAAGGAACATGGACAATTGTTGGAGTAGCTAGGGGAAGACAGGCATACTAATGCATTGTTAATGGAGATGTGAATTTGTCCAGTCATTCTGGTAAGTCATTTGGAATTGTACCCCAAAGTCACTGTATGTTCTTGATCCAATAATGCCACTTTTATGCCTTTAACTCAAAACAAATAAAAAAAATCTAGATTTTTTTTATAGGGGCAATGATCTAGAAACAAAGCTGGAACCCAACAACTAAAAATGATTAAATAAATGATGGTCTTTGAATATGATGAAAAATTATTATATCATAAGAAATGAAGAAAGGGATGGACTTGGAGAAACCTGGGAACACATGAATTTATATGTAATTGAGTAGAAGAAAAAAATTTAAATGGCAACAATAATATTGTGGTGGGGGGGAATGGCTCTGAGACTCAAAAATTCTGATTGATCATGACGATCATAATTGATCATAATCATGATTCCAGAGGACCAATGTTGGAGTGAGCTACCCAACTCCTAATAGAGAAATGATGAATTTGGGATACAGAATGAGACATTCATTTTTGGACATGATAGATAATAGAGTTGGTTTTTGCTTGTGTATATTTATTACAGGAATCATGGTTTTTTTTCTTTTTTATTGGGTGAGGATTAATTGAGGGAAATGAGAGCTAGAAATAGTAATGCCAGAAAAAGAAGACCAAAAATAGGATTATTGAAATTTTTCGAAAATGCACAGATGATAACTGAAGCAAGTTTAGAAGTAAACACAAATAAGGAGGACAACTTTGAAAACAACATATTAAATTTATTCCATTTTTAAAAGCAAATTGTAATAGAGATGTGTGTTTTATATGGCCTCTTTCTTGATCCATTTCATGTATGGAAATATTTTTATTATATGGTAAAATGAGATTTTTTTCTTAAAATCAAAAGAGGAATCAGAAGAAGTTAGATAAAGTCAAGAGGAATTGAAATAATGAAATGGTTTGACTAGTAACTGCTTGAGAAAAAAGAGGCAGTTTAATCAGGTTGGATTTACCTGCCTTTGAGTAAAAGGGGTATTACATGGAAAGAGCTGACCACTAGTACTTCCCATCTACAGAGGACAGGACTAAAGGGTAAAACAAGAGGAAATGAGTTTTAAAAATCCAGATTAGACAGGAGAAAGAATTTCCAGACAAAGGTGATTGAATGATTGAGTGTTGTAAAAGATTAGTAAGGGGTGTTTGTGTGTGTGTGTGTGTGTGTGTGTGTGTGTGTGTGTAGACTGTTCTCAGAAAACAGGTCAAACAACCATCCATCCAAGTGTTGCCTGAAGGCAGGAACTGGCCTGGCTGACCTCTTGAACATCCTTTTGAGAACTAAAAGAGTCTATCAGGAAGGCATCTGGGAAAATCAAAGGCAATGTGGAACTGAACATCAGAGTTAGACAGAGACTTGTTAAAAAGATATCACTACTGAGTGAGTGATGAACTCGCCTTTCAGGGACATGTTAAGTGGCTTAAGAAAGCTCCTTAGAGCTTAACAGCTATAAACCTAACTAGGAAAGTGCCAACTGAAGAAGAATCTGGATCACCGAGGAAGAGATTTAGAAAGAGAAGGGCTCAACTAGCCCAAGCCTCTCACTTTACAGGTCACGGAATTATAGGACTGTATATGTTATCAGGTTCAACTGATCCATTTTACAGATGGGGAAACTGAGGCCCAAATACAGTACTACTCGGGGAACAGCCTAATTTCTAACTTTAGCCAAAAGCTTGAAAAATGTGAATAGGGGATCGCCTTGTACTTGGAAGAAAATATGGCCAACACACTTATAGATGAACCAGGCAGAGACAGACAAGCTGAGTAAAAGTTGCGTATTTTAGAAGAAATTCATACATTAATAGAGAAAAATATACAGATTTAAAATAGGATGGAAATCTTGAGGAGGGGAAATAAGGATCTATATGGTACTTCCTATGTGGTAGTATGTGCACTGCCAAACATTTGTGTAAACAAATATTTTCTTGATTCTTACAACACCCCATGAAGTTGGACACTCTTATTTTCACTATTTTATTGAGAAAACTGAAGAAAGTGGAGGTGAGCCCCGGCTTACCCAGAGAAACACTTTTGGTCAATAACCATGGCCAGATTTAAACCCATGTTTTCCTGATTTCAGACCCACAGCCCGATCCAAATGCCACCAGGTGCCTCAGACTCTTGAGATCAGCCTTGGTGTTCAAGGGAATATCCTTGAAGATCTACCAATCTAAGTCCTGGATGAGATAGACTGTGCTAAGTACATCATTCTGTGTCAAGCAGTACACTGCTCCTGGGGGACAGAGACTGGCTTATTTTTATGTTTTTATCTGACACGAAGTAAGAACATAATGGACATATGTTGAATTGGATTGAATTAGGGACCTTTCCTTTAGCTTTTGTTTATTTCACATTTATCTTTGCATGAAATCCAGTTTTGCTTTTCTGAAAAAGCTTTGATTTTACAGAGCAGTTTCCTTTAATTATTTTCATATATTGGATCAATTAAAGATTTCCAATAAATTTATAGTCTCATCCATGTAGATACTCTTTCTAATGGTGCAACCAGCCCAAAGCCACCTCTGATTGGCTACTTCATATGATTTTTGTTCATATCCTTCCACAGATTCTTCTCATGGCTTTGACTGAATGTGGGGATCAACTTTATCTAGATCAATAGTTTTCTACCCTTTTTGTGTGTCTTGGATCTCTGTGGCAGTTCAGATAAGTCTAGCTCAAAATAATGCTATTTGGGGCAGCTAGATAGAGCACCAGCCCTGAAGTCAGGAGGACCTGAGTTCAAATGTGGCCTCAGACACTTAACACTCCCTAGGTGTGTGAGCCTGGGCAAGTCACTTTACCTCAATTGCCTCAGCAAAAATAATAATAATACTATTAAATTTGTACAATATTGAAAACACAGAATTTTATAGGAAACCAAATATAAAAAATACAGTTTAAAAAAACTTTACTAGTCCACTGAAGTATATCCATGGAACCCCAAGTTAAGAACACGTCTTCTAGATCTCTTGACATTGCCTAGAGCCAATGGAGTATGGGGAAAATGCATTGCTTATCTCTTACATTTATTGGGGAGCCAACTCAGATGACATCATTCCAATGGCTGCTCTTGAATAATTTCTTTTCAGGAGAATATCAAAGAATTGGGAGGAACCCCCTAAACTTCCGTATTATTGTTGTTCCCAAAGGACAAGTGAGAACATATCAGTCACTGCAGAGCCACATATGCCTACTTCCCCATCTTTCAGAGAATATTTGAGAAGAATCTGCATATACCAAAAGGGAGCATCCTCCATCAAAGTTTAAGAAGGAAGAGGCAGTTTTGCAAACCATACTGTACAACAAGCTGCATCTTTACAGTCCCCAAATTGGCCAAAAGATATAGACAGAGATCCCATTGTACTCATTGTTTGTCAGTGAAAAAGTAATCTTTAAGAGAAAATTCCTCTCATTCAGGTGCTTTCAAAGAGAGTAGCAGTGAGAAGCAAATAGCCATTTATCATGGGGGAGGGGGAGGGCTAGTTCCACTTTTTAGCTTAAGTCTTTACCAGGAGATATTTACTCTTGTAGTGACTTTACTGAAATGGATTTATGTGAAACCTTTCGTCCCCAGAGAAATGAGTAATGCAAACTGGCTCTTAAAAGGGCCGAGACCCTCAGGCTTGGGAGAGAATAGAATTCCTGAACTCCTGCAAAATTCCACTGAGAAAATGCCAGGGAAAGTGACCTCTTCAAACGTGGATGTTTTACAAAGCTAGTCTTGTTATGCTCCAGGACATTGGAGGGGAGGGATCTTAAGGTGTGAGGGTGTGTTTGGGGAGGATGAAAGAACAGCTCATTCTATATTAATTTCTCAGAATTAAAATACTTCTCTCTGAGGTTTTTAGAGTTGAAATAGGATTTAAAGTCAGAGAGTCAATGAGCATTTATTAAGTCATTATTCTGTGCCAGGTACTGTGGAAAGCCCTAGGAAGGTAAAGAAAAACAAGAGCTCTGTCCCTGCCCTCAAGGAGCTCACAGTTTTTTAAGAGGAAAAAAATGTCATCTAAATAATGAGGTACTCTAAGAAAATATGAGGTAATCTCAGAACAGAAGATATTAGTACTGGAAAGATTTCTTTTTTTTTATAGCTTTTTATTGATAGAACATATGCAGGGGTGATTTTTACAACATTGTCCCTTGCACTCACTTCTGTTCTGACTTTTCCCTTCCCTCCCTCCACCCCTTTGCCTTGATGGCAAGCAGTCTTCTACATGTTAAATATGTTATCGTATATCTTAGATACAATATATGTGTGCCGAGCCGTACTTGTTGCACAAGAAAAAATGGGATTCTGAAGGTAAAAATAAGCTGGGAAGAAAAATAAAAATGCAAGTAGTCCACATTCATTTCCCAGTGTTCCTTCTCTGGATGTAGCTGATTCTGTGCATCATTGGAACTGAATTGGATCTCAGGAAAGATTTCTTGTAGAAACTTGAATGTCAGCTGAGTTTTGAAGGGAGAATTCTGAAATGTATCAATCAACAGATATTTTGAGGCAATCTCACATAATAAATACTAGGAATATTATATTGAAGAATTAAAAATGAGCTTCAACAATGTCTAGAAAGCATCCACATACCATGAATTGTGCCCATACATCTTCATAGAAAATTTCAAGGGCCAAGGAAGTATTGAGGATTTTTAGCTTCAACTTCTCTTTGGGGAAGAAATTGGGACTTAGAGGATTTGGGGATTCATAGCTGTAATAGTAAGTGAAATATTGTGCAGGGTGACAGAGAAGGTCACATTGAGGGATTGAGAAAAAAATGAGGTGTTAGTCACTCAACAAATATTTATTAAACACCTACTGTGTGCAAAGCATGGGGATAAGGATAGAAGTCAAAGACAGCCAGAAGACAGTCTGGTTCTCTTAAAAAAAAAAAAAAAACAGTCTAAGAAGGGAAACAATATGCAAACAACTATGGTCAGACAAAAGATATACAGAATAAATATGCAAAAATATGTCAAAGACAGCCAGAAGACAGTTTGCTTCTCTCAAGAAAAACCCAGTCTAAGAAAGGAAACAATATTCAAACAATATGGTCAAGCAAAAGATATATGAAATAAATCAGATACAATTACTAGAGAGAAGGCACTAACATTAAGGGGATTTATCTTTGGCTTCCTGGCAATGATGGGATTTTTGTTGGTCTTCGAAGGAACTCAGGGCAGTCAGGAGGCAGAGATGATGGGAAAAAAGCATTGCATGTATGGGAAATGGCCAATGAAAATGATTAGAATCTGGAAATGGTGTCTCTCATTCTAGAAACAGCAAGGAGGGGCTGGAGGGGAAAGCAAGGTGTACAAAAAAGACTGGGAACATATAAGATTCGGGTTGTGAACACCAAATGAAAGATTTTGCATTTAATCTTAGAGATGATAAGGAGCTATTAATGTATACTCAATAGGGGTGGAGTGATGTAGTCAGATTTGTGCTTTAGGAAGATTAATTTAACAATTGAGTGGAAGATGGAATGAAGTGAAGAGAGTGTTGAAGCAGGGAATTCAACCAAAAGCTCTTTGTAATCATACAGGAATAAAGTGATTAAGGTCTATACCATGGGGTAGTAGTGTTAGAGGAGAAAAGGGGAACAAGTGAAACATAGTATGAAGATTAAATCAATAAGATTTGGTAATAGATTGGATGTAGGGGATGAGAGATAGCAAGGAGTCAAGGATGACACCTGGGTTTTAAGCTTGGATGACTAGAAGGATGGTAGTGCCCTTGGTAGTAGTAGAGAAGTATAGAAGGGGAAAAGGTGGGAAGGGGAAGATAATGAGTTCAGATTAGGTTTGTTCAGATTAAGATGTTTACATGATAGCCAGTGTGAGACATCTGAAACGCAGGAGATATAGCATGGGATTAAGAGTGAGGTTAAGATCGGATAAGTAGAACCACCAGCATAGAGATGATCATCGAAACTACAGAAATCAATGAGATCAATAAGTAAAATAGTATATTGGAAGAAGAAAAGAAGGTCCAGGACAGAAGACAATTGTGACCTGGATGAAGATTCAGCAAAATAATCTGAGAAAGATTGGGTGATACAGGGAGGTGGAAAACCAGTCTAGAATGAGGCTTCAGTGAAGAATAATGTCAGACCAAGATAAGTTCCTTTCCTTTATCTAAATATGGTGTTTTTTTCTATCTTGGACCAGATTTATAATTTCACTGACCTAGGAAATTCTGAGATCGGAGATTCTCCCTAAGAAAGAAGATCAGCACCTGAACAAATTTTAAAAACAAAAAATTATCTAAGATAATAGATCTAAGATAGATAGATGATAGAACTGGCCTCTGAATCAGAAAAACCTATATGCAAGTCCTGCCTCAATTACATACTGGTTGGGTGACTCTTAGTAAATCAGTGCACATCTCAGTATTCCAGGCAATTCTATAAGATTATAAACTGCAGAGGAGAATGATATCCATTCCCAGAAGGAGTTTCCTTTGGAAATGTTCTCTATGCCAATGAAAACACATCCCATTAAAAAAAAAACAGGGAAATCAGCCACAGTCTAGGATGCATACAAAAACATAAATAGAGTAGATCCACAATATTCAAAATAATCATAAAAATATTTATATAATTTTAATTATTTTCTTTTTCCATTCTCATCTTTAAGTCCTCTAGTGATAACTTGCCTTTTCCTAAGCTTTCTGTAAATTTGACTATTTCCCCTTTACTCTTTCTTGCCATTACATGAAACAACACTATTCATAATTTTCTTTCATAATTTTATAATATTTATAATTCTTCATAAGATTTTAAAATGTTTGTATTCTCAGCTGCCATTGTTCTTAGTTATCATATTTCTTCATTTTTTTCTAGGAGATTAAATATTTTCTGGTTCAGGGTATATCTAGATCCTTGATCTTTTGATCTTCTTGTAAAAACTAATTTCAATTTTCTATAAAATAGTGATAGTCCCTGTTGATGTCTGTTCTTTTATCGATTCTTCTCTCCACTTTTTTTCCCTAGACATCAATAACTTGCTTAAATAAATCAGATTGGAGTCATCCAATTATATTCCACATATTCACATTTTTATTCTTTCTTCCAATTTGGTATTGATTTTGATCTTTGTTCCAACAAATCAATGACCAGATCGTACAGAAAGAGTTCGTTTACAAATGACTCTCACATCCATATCATCTTTTTTTTGTCTTTTAGGAGCTAATCTATTTCCCTTTTTGTGAAACTATTTGATGTTTGTCTTTTATTTTTTATGTTTGTCTTTCCAGTGCCTGAATGATATATTCTCAAAGAAGACATTCATGTTATATTGGCATAAAGTTTCTCTATAGTCTATAAACTTTTACCAGTTCTCACTTTGTACATCTTTTCCACAATTTTTAAAAATTTTGCTGCTTTCTCTATGCCCCACTTTCACATTGAAATCATCAAATCAAATATCTATTTTGATTTGGTTTGAAAAAATTATCAAGTTTTTCTTTGCATTTCTCTTCCCCATCTTCTTCCATAAATGCTGATACAAAAATTATAAGTTCATTAAAGGTGTTCCTTTTGCAAATTAACAATAAAGATAAGATGACCAGATAGTTTAGGAAATGATGTTTCTTGCTACATTGGGATACATGAGATCATTTCTGTCAATTCATTTGTGTCTCCAAATTACCTAGAAATCAGTTCAGTTCAAATTCATTTTCCCCTTTGATTTATTTCATATTGGGAATGTCAGGATTTCCAGGATGAATTTTCTATAATAGTAGGTCCATTCATTTGTGACTGGGAAAGAATCATACATTTAGAGCACTATTAGCCAAGTGAATGTTTAGTGACTACCCAGGATTCAAGAGATTCATTTTAGCTTTATTTCAGGGCTTTTGGCAATCAGAGATGTCATTATCAAGTGGTCATTTCAAGCTTCCTCATCCTTAAACTCATTCACAGAGCAGACATTGTCTGTGACTGAGACCAGACATCAAGCCTTTCCAATGGGGCAAATAGCTATTAGAACCTGTGCTCTTCCAGCGTAGCCTTTGAGAATCCAAAGTCATCTCTATACTATTACAATACTATGAAAGTTATGAACAAAATATATTTAAAATATGAAAATTTTAAAAAATGATCTCCCTAATAATCAAAAAGCTATGGTTTTAAGAACTTTGAAATACTATCATATATTCCCACTGAATTGAAATAAAAATAGGACCAAGTGCTCCTGGGATTTTGGAGACTAGATGAATTTATAAGAAACAATTCCATGAATAGATAAGGATTTAGGAGAAAGCTCTTGTTAACTGGGAGGTCCAAACTGGTCTGAATATGATTTTGGAAGAGATATCTGTATAGATGTTATTCTGCCTTAAGGAACCACTGCCATGTTTCTCAGGCTCTTGTCTTGTTTCCTTTTCCCTTAATATTTGCCTGAAACAAGCTCATTCTTCTCATTCAAACTCAAAAATTCAACGAGTAACTTCAAAAACAGTGGGTTTTTTTTAATTTTTGGTCACTGCCTGTGGCACTGTGGAGAAGCCTATGAATCCTTCTCAAAATGATAGTTTTAAATGTATGAAAGATTCCAGATAAAACCAATTATACTGAAAAGCAGTTAGTAATTTTTAAAAGTTCATCAGCCCCAATTTAAGAATCCTTGCTTTACCAGATAACTGTCCCAAGATTCTGCACAAGGACTATGCTATGAATATGCTATCCTACTTCCCTCATTTCCTTTTTTATGTGCCCATCCACCAAGTCCCTGATTCAAACCTTTTCTACCTCTACATTCTTGGCCTCCCTCTCTTTACTGCTTTCAAGAAACAATGACTAGACAAGACCTATTAAACTTAGCCTCATGTTCTGACCCAACTCTTGTGGTGTCTTGTCTTACACCTGATTTTCTTTTGTTGGTCAGAAGGATCAGGGTTCTTTCAAACCCTCTCCCTTTGACCAAAAAATGACAAATGTCAAAATATGTCAAGAAATGTCAAGGAGAGCAAAAGGGAAGTAGAAAATTGGGGAAAAAATTTATATCCAAGGGTTCTGATAAGGCCTCATTTCTAAAATATATAGAGAATTGACTCAAATTTATAATGACACAGACCATTCTTTAACTAATAAATGGTCAAATTATATGAACAGACAATTTTCAAATGAAGAAATTAAAATCATTTCCCATCACATGTAAAAACAATGCTTTAAATCACTATCGATCAGAGAAATGCAAATTAAAACAACTCTGGCTACCACTACACACCTCTCAGATTGGCTAACATAACAGGAAAAGATAATGATGAATGTAGAAGGGAATATGGGAAAACTGGGACATTAATACTTTGTTGGTAGAGTTGTGAATTGATCCAAACATTCTGGAAAGCAATTTGGAACCATGCCCAAAGGACTATCACACTGTGTAGATCCTTTGATCCAGCAGTGTCTCTACTAGGTCTGTATCCCAAAGAGATCATAAAAAAGAAAAGAATAGACATGTGCAAAAATGTTTGTAGCAGCCCTTTTGTGATGGCAAGGAACTGGAAATTGAGTGGACATCCTCAGTTTTGGGAATGGCTTGATAGGTTATAGTATATGAATGTTATGTTATATTAATGTTTTATAAGAAATTATCAGCAGGATGATTTCAGAAAGGCTTGATGAGAACTGATGCTGAGTAAAGTAAGTAGAACTAAGGGAGCATTGTGCACAGCAACAACAAGATTATGCAATGATCAAGGCTGATGGATGTGGCTATTTTCAACAATGAGCTAATTCAGGCCAATTCCAATAGGCATGATGGAGAGAGCCATCTATATCCGGAGAAAGGACTATGGGAACTGAATGTGGATCACAGCATAGTTTTTTTCACTTTTTGTTGCTGTTTGCTTTTTGTTTTCTTTCTCATTTTTTCCCTTTTTGATCTGATTTTTCTTTTACAACATGATAAATGTGGAAATATGTATTGCAGAATTGTAGATGTTTAACAGATTGGATTACTTGCTATCTAGGGGAGAGAATGGGGGAAAGGGAGGGAGAAAATTTTGAAACAAAGGGTTTTCCAAGGATGAATGTTGAAAACTATCTTTGCATATATTTTGATAATAAAAAGATTGTTTTTTTTAAAAAAAGAAAAAGAAACTACGCCCAAAGAACTATTAAAGAAAGAGAAATGTCAAGGCGATACCCTCTTTTCCAGCATTAAGTTCTAGCAAGCAAGCTTGTGCTCTGAGCTTGGCATAACAACAATCCTTTGCACTCACTCGGAGTGGATGATCTCAGCAAAATCCCAAAATTGTTTCATATAATTATTTTATTGATTTGACCAGCACCAGGTGTTCTCTGAGTGCAAACAAGCATCAAACAAGCTTAGACAATTACCCATGTTCTGGTCACGAAGCCCTTCTATGAATCAAATCTGTCTCATTGTTGCTGTTACCATTTATTGTCAGGGCTACAGCTCACTAAGTGGTTGTTGGTATAAGTATTGAAATCTCTCATAAGGAAATGTTCCTTAGGTACCCCGACTAGGAACAGAGCCCTAGTACATGCATTTAATTCTCCTACTTGCTTGCAAGCCATTTCCTTCTCTTTGAAATTAAACTTCTGTTTGATTCCCTATTTGCTCAAAAAAAAATCCCTGCATTACAGTTAAAATCCTCAGAAGCTGAATAGAAGAAGAGGAAAGAAAAGGCTATTTTTAGATGAATTTTAAAGACTTCATTCAAAAGCCCATGCTCTTGGGAAACAGATTTTCTATATTCTCTCTGGAAAGTTAGAGGAAAATAAATTCCCCAGTTGTTGAATTATGTTCTCAAAGGTTAAAAAAGAGATCAAACCTCCTTTTCACACAAATATAATTCAAAATGAACTGGAATGAAAGATTTTCAAAAATGTAACCCCATCTCACATACAGCCTGAAGCTAAATGTGAAGCTTGGAAGATTTATTGAGGCAGAGAGAGAGAGAGAGAGAGAGAGAGAGAGAGATATGACAGTAGCTAAAACTATATTCCTTCCCTCAAATCTGTTCTTAAATACTATTTATTCACAAAAGTAATTAATGGTTAGGCCCCAGTAGGTCATCCAATTTGACTAAAGCTTTATTTTCATTCCTACCCACCTCAGACCTAATACCTTTCTTCACGTTAACATTTATAAGATTAAATGTAAATTCTATACTAATTTTTTCAAATTAGTCTGGTAGAGAAAGGGGAAGTACCTAGTCTCTGGGAAATAATGGAGATTCCTTTCTTGGAATATTAAATATTTAATAAATGTTTATTCATTTCTTTCATTCACTTTTCCAGCATCATAAACAGTGCTTTTTTAAGGGGATGGGGTGGGGAGAGCAGTGGACAAGAAGCCAGCAAATCAACATAAAATACATTCTCAAACCAACTTTCTAAGACAAATTGAGTGAGTGGAGGGACAGAGTAATTAGGGAGAGGTGTGATAGGCACACAAGAATATTATTAGATTATTACTGGGGAAGTTTTTAACCTAGAGTGGGGGGAGGTGAAAAAGGAAGGAATCCTCCAGGGATTTGGCAACCAAGGATAGGAAGAATGCCATCTGGAAATTTCCTTTTTTAAATTTTTAATTATTCTTCTCAAATAGGTGCTAAATTTGCTTGTTTTGCTGTTGGAATTATTGATATTGTCCATATTTCCAAACTGTGGTCAAAGCTCTGTTCACCTTGTCCTAGTTGTAGTTCTGAGTCTTTCCCATATTCAATTCAAGTGCACTGAATGAGATCCAAGAGACATAAAAATGTCACTAAGCCATAAAAAAAAATCCCAGAAACTATCTTTACTTGTTTGAAATGAAACCTCAGAAAATTTGTTTTTGTTCTTTTCTCAGGGAAACCATATATTATTTTAAACAAAAAATGGAGTCAATATTTTAAAAAGTATATTCCAAGGCAGGATTGTGTGTGTGTTAACCACATGTCAAAAGAGTTTTTGAAATAACACTCTGCCAGAACACCTCACTTACACAAAGAATGGAACTTCTTGCTCTTTCTATTCATTCAGATAGTTCCTATACCATCCTACCATTTCCATGATGCTTTCCTTCCTTTTTAGAATTTAGCACAGAATCTTATGCTCTAGAGAGAGTAAAATGGAAGAAAATGGATATAATCTACTTACTCACTGATTAGTTAACCAGATGAGAGGAAGCTCTGACATCTTACTCAAACTTCCAATTGCCACCTCACAATAGATTCCATTTGTACATTATCTTCTACATTTTGATTCCATTGATTGGGAATTTACTTTGAATACATTCATTGGAAGGAATCGCACAAAATGGGGTACAATCTGTGCCTATCGTTGAGATCACAGATCCACTGAAGTAGCCACAAAATGAGTGGCAATGACATGGATAGAGCACATCAGAGTATGCAACCCATCTTAGATATGACGATATATCTTTATGGTACCTCAGGAAGATAAGCACAATTATCAATATTTTACAAATGAAGAAACTGAGGTCAGAAGAGAATAAGTGACATGCGTAAGGACACATAGCTAGTGTCAGAAGCAGAATCCAAACCCTTCCTTATACCATGTAGTCTTTCTTAAAACTATAGATGATCTTAATCTACTTAAGAGTGAAAATCATGGGGGTTTTCCAAAAATTAAAAAAGCAATCCATCCTAGAGACAGTAAAACTGTTAGGACACAGTGAAGAATTTACAAAATATCAAAAACAGGGGAAGATCCCAAAGGTGTGGGAGAGAGCTCAGACCATATTGATTGCCACAACGACCAAGACAATGTCAACAATGACCCACCTCTTTGCCCACTCTCCCTTTCCTTTGGAAATTAGGGTCATTTATACACAGATTGATGTTATCCTTGATGAGGGTCTTGGGAGGAAACAAGCAGACTTTTATAATTTATATTCAATAATGGGCCACATCTCATAATTAATTGAAAGATGCTTAAAAATAACCACATCTTCACCATCTTACAAACAACTGAGAGATGTAGAGAATATAAACTCCCACTGTAATTCTGTAATTATTTTTAATGATTATGAAAAAAGTCATGTGACTGGGACAAGGTGTGTAGATTAATGGGCAATGGATAAAGGATCAGATGAGGTAAATGATTGTTTTTTATTTGGTTTACTCATTCACTGGAGTAACACAGTAGGTAAAAAAGAGGCTATCATACATTACTTTAAGGAGTGATAAATGAAATAAAGAGTATCATCACAGAAGCAGAAAAAATTGTTTTTGCTAGTTACCCAATGAGATTAAAGGATGATTCATATTCCCTGTACTGCCACATGTCTTGCTACTCCTACTAAATGGTGAGGTCCTTAAAGTCATGTCCTTGTAGGCTTGTAGTCTTAGAGCTGGGAACTTTCAAGACCTATTGCCTCATTTCATAGATTGCAAACTGAGGCTAAGAAAACATAACTAACTTGCCCAGATTCATTCAACTACCAAGTGTCTGAGGCAGGATTTGAATTTGAATCTTCCTGACTCAAAGTCCAGCACAGTCTCTGCTATCCAGCCTAGCTGCCAACTGCTATTTTCAATGTCAAGTGAATCTAAGAGTGTTTCCCAAAATATTTGTGTACACTGAAAGAAGGATATTACACTGAATTAGCAGGTGTGGGTACACGGGAACATTCTCATTGGGTGAAATAAGCACATCGATATCAGAGATTCATTGGATCATTTGAAAGCCAAAAGCAATCTTGAGACAAGAGACTAGATGATCAGATACCCTTCCCTCCTCTCTAGAAGGAGAAATGATATTATGGGTGTTCAAGAAGGGAGTCACTGTCACACTTGGTCTACAATGGAAAGTCTTGGGCATCGATTATAATTAACTGAGCCTCTTTCACTATAAGAGGGAGTTCTTTGGGTTATGGGCAAAGAGGAAGAAGAAGATATTTGGAAATAATAGATACATAAAGAAAAGTTTTAAAAGGCAAAAAAGTATAGATTGATTTTCTAGAGATAAGCATCCAAAATATAGATAGCTGGGTATAACTAATTTTAGACTCATATATTTAAGAAAAAAAACCAAACAAACACACCCAACCTTTCAAAAAGAAGTACATTCCTATCTAGCCTATTTTGTCCCCTCACCATCTTCTTTCTCAAATAAAAGAAGAGAGATAGGCTCTTGTTCTTCTAAGGTGCCTTTTCTAGGATAGCAATGCCTTGGCTTTCCCAAGGGATTATCCATGATGTGACTTACTTTTCAAGTAGTGCTCTTTTATCTTTTCCCTGACAAATTTCAATACATGCCCAGCTATCGTCCCAAATATTTCTGTAGCTTAATTCCCCCATCCTTCTCAAAGAGAAGAATTATTCTTCAACAATATATTTCCATGGGCAGTTCCTAGCAGGAGGTTAATTTCCACCAGCCCTGTGAGATCCCCACCAAAACACCATTTTAGTTATTCACTAGGGACAACGGCTTCTTTTGCCTGGAATTTCTAGACTCTATTGTTTATATGAAAACAGGAAAAGAAGACAGGTAGCAAGCTTAAAGAAAACTTGCATTTTTCTTGAATTGAGCTTAAAACAGGCTTTACATTGGAAGAGCGAGTGCCATTTAAATACCAACAGATATCTGTTGAGCAAATATTGCCTGGAAAGCTTTTCATTCATATCTATCTAGCCATCCAGCCAGCCATCCGTCCATCATCTACCTCTCTCTCTCTCTTTATATTATATATGATATATATCTTTATATATATAAAGAGAGAGAGGTAGATAGATACAAGTGTGTATGTATACATATATATGTAGGTGTGTATTGTGCGTATATGCATCCATGCATGTACATGTATATGTGTACTGTGTATTATGTGCATTATATGTATGTATGTGCTTGTATATATTTGCATTGTGTTGCTGTGTTGTGTATGTATGTATGTGTGTACATGTGTATATTGTGTGCACTGTGTTGTATATGTGTGTATGCATGTGTGTGCATGTATATGTTCATAAATCACTTTGTATCCAGTATCTCATTTGATATTCTCAATAATCTTCAAGGCTAGATAAGGTATCCCATTTGCCAAAAACTGAGGCTGTGAAGTGAGCCCTGATAATTTGTGAGTTGTGTGAGTTTTCTGGGTCTTAGTTTACTCTTCTTTAAGATGAAGAGATTGAAATAGATGAGCTTATAGGTCCATTCTGTAACTCCCCAATCCCATGATCTAAGTGGCCTCATGGAAGGAATTGAGACTCCAACTTGGGTCTCCCACTTACGGCTTCAGTTTCTTTCAGGGTTCTTTTCTATCACAGAGAAGATTAAGGACAGAGCTGGTGCTCCAACTTGCAGCCATTTCTCTTTTCATCCATAGTTTTGTTCATATAGTGTCCAAGTCAGGATTTGGAAAACATTTAGTATACTTGGTGGTTAAAACTGCGAAATGGGGAGAGATTTCTGCATCTAAAATGAGTTTCAAATGGGTATAGGAAGTATAGATTAGGAAAACTGAGCCTCCTTAATGACAGTTTATGAATTTGGAATTGGAATTCTATAGGAATACAGACTGAAAAAATATTACCACATTAGACACTAAAACTGAGGACTCATTTCAGTCTCTAGTCGGTGAAAGTGAGATCCCCGTTATTTTCAGTGACTGTCAGCTCTAATCAACCTGTGGTGCCACAAGGTACAATAGCTAAGAAGACAGCTGTCTGGCAATTTTAAAACATTGATGCAGAAAACATATGTCAGGCTGTTTATACCATCTGCTATTCCAATGGATGTCCTAGGAGGCAAGCCCGGCTGCTTCCCAGGGTTCAGTGAGTCTATTATGGAAATCTTCAACTACTGAGAACCTGGAGGGACAAGGAAAATAATGAAGAAAAAGAAAAGGATGTTCTATTCTATGAATATACTTTTATTTTCATCTATTGCCAAGACAGGTAGCACTTGGGGACACTTTTAGCATATGTCAAGTACTTCCTTACCCTCCATGCAAGTTCTTGAACCTGGGGGTTTAAAGTGGAATTTGTTGGAGCAATATGAATACTTTGAATAAATACCTGATTTTATTGATAATCAATTAATCTACAAGATTTTATTAAAGACTTACTATGTGCCAGGCTCTGTGCTTGTACTAAGAATGAAACAATTCCCTACTCTCAAGGATCTTCTATTATAATTAAATTAACAGCTGCCATTTCTGAAGGATACCATGAAGCAGACACTATTGGCTATTTCCCCATTTTGTAGATTTGGAAATTGAGGCTCCAAGTTCAGAGTGATTTACCTTGTAGTTATTTTGTCTGCAGCTATAGAGACAATTCTTCTCTGAGAGAATCTGAGCTCTTTGAGGACCCAAATTATCATCCTCGGTGTCTAACACAGTATTTAATATACAAGGGATGCTCAAGAAATGTTTTTTGATTGCTTGTCCAAAGTCACACAATTGGTAAGCAGCAGGAGCAGATTTCACATCTAGTTCTTCTGGACTCCAAGTCCCCACTCTATCAAATGTTCCCTCTATCAATAAAGAGACTCATTCAAGCCTTCTTAATCAGTGCCATTCACAGAACTTCTACTTGGAAGGGAATCACTCAACAACATTTATTAAGTAGTTAGCATAGTTTGTACATCCCCATAGATACTAGCAAAAACAAAAATCCCTCTTCTGGGGGAGTTTCCATTCTACCTAAAGATTATCTAGATTAACCTCTCAGGAAACTGAGACTCAAGAGAAGTGACTTGCCAACGTTGCACAAACTAGAAATAACAAAGCAGAGATTTGAACTTAAAACTTATTCTTTAAAATGCAGTTTTCTTTTCAGTAAGACAAGTCTTATTTGTATCTTCCCAGAAATCCTATAGATATGATGTACTGAATGAACTGGAGGCTTCTGCAATTTAAAGGGTAAGTACCAACCTATCAGTGATGTTATTGTAGCCTCCTTTTGTAATGTGTGATGTTTCAAACCTCTTTCCCAGATACTCCCTCATTTGATATTCATAATAAACCTGTGGGAAAGGGAAGATAACTATCAGAAGCTCCATTTTACAAATGAAGCTGCTGAGGTTCCAGCCATATTCATTATCAACTGGCAAGTTGAAAAACTGGGCGTGAACAGCAAATCTCCTATTTCCAGGATCTGCTCTTCCCATCTCATTAGATGACCCTCATAGATGCTTCCAAGTACCCAAAAACCATAAATGCAAAGGATTACACTCCTGAAATATTGAGCCAAAGCAATTTTAAGACTACTCTGGACATCTTGTTTTCAGAACCAAAAACACTATCACCAACAAGTCAGCCAAACATTTTCTTAATTGTTTCTGCCCAACTCCAAACCATCATCAGAGATTCTTCTTTAGAAACAAACAGACAGGAATGGGACATCCTCAAAAACAACTTCCTTTGTACCCCACTCCTTCAGATGATATAAATTCCATAGGGCCAGGAATTATTGATTTTTTTCTTTGTATATTTAACCTAATATATTGCCTAGGTTACATGAGGATTAAAGTTAAGGTTAAGGTTAAGAAATGTCTGTTAAATTGAATTTAATTTGTATGTGAAAGGTAGCTATCTACTTTCTTTGAGTTCCAGATAAAATCCCATCTTTTACAAGATCTTTCCCTCTCTCCTTTAATAAGTCCTTCCCTTTATTGGATGTCTTATAATATAGATAGATGGATGGATGGATAGATAGATAGATGTAGATGGATATAGACATAGATATGCAAAGAGAGACCTTACCCTTTTCAAGCTAAGATTTTTTTTTAACTGATCTCAGTTTGACTAAATCCACACCAATCTAGTGATCAGGTTTCTAGAAAGAATGGCTTCTTTTACCTAATTGAAAAAATCTAAATAAATAGATAAATAGAAACAGCAACAATTATATATATATATATATAAAATGTATATATGTGTGTGTATGTGTACATATATGTGTATCTATATGTGTGTGTGTGTGTGTGTAAAATTTATACACAACTGTTGGCATGTTGTCTCCCCCACTTGATTCTAACTTCCTTGAAAGCAAGGATTGTCTTATACCTTTTATTGTATTGTGACCCGGCTGTCAATTTCAGGAAGTCATTTTCTTCCTTGTAGTTGCCTTAAACTCTCCACTTTTTCATTCCTTCAATTCCCACCCTCACCCTTCAGAGGGTGGATTACTGAAAAACAACTTTAAAAGCAAAAGAATGTTTATACAATCTCATCAATAAGATGAACAATCACTGTGCCTTGATGATGTCCCTTCTATCAACTCCTCGCTATCACAGAAGGGACCACCTCAAAATTCAATCTCCACGTCCAATGTGACTCATGGGTCTGAAAAAGAGAATGCCAGTGTCTTAAGAACTATCTTTTGAATTACTCCCTGCGGTGACCCAGGTGTATTAATAGCCAACACATGTGCAAGGATACTGTCAAATGAGGATTTAAAGGGAAAGACGCTCTATAGATCTTACCTGAAAAATGATTTCTAAAGATCTGTATTTGGTTTTATTTATTGCCTTTTTGAACTTTCTAACCACTGGTGGACTCTTATGCCTGCTTTTGCAATCTTCTTTTCTTTCTTCCAATTTTCTAGACACTATATTTTTTTGTAAGAGTGTTATTTTGGTGAGTTGTGTTTGTCAAATGATTTATTGAAAACTCTTCTCAGTTGCCTACAGCTTGGTGAAAAGACACTCTCTCTTGTCTGCTGAAATTCTGAACTGTTGTAATGCTCAAGGGAAAAAAAACAGTCAATAACCACAGAATCATAGACATTTCAGGGCTAGAAGATACCTGGAAGAACATCAGGGCACATCCATATCTAAACATGAACAGCTCTGCTTAACCTTTCCAAGTATATTACCCCCCAAAATTATTTTAGGTAATAGTCATTCAGCTTTAGTTTGATGATCCCCATCAGTGAAGAAAGACCGATATCTCCCAAGATGATCCATTGTACTTTAGGATGACTCCATTAAACCTACATTTTCTTCAATTTCTCCATCCATTTCCCTTTGTTCTTTCAGTTAGGGCCAACCCAAAAAAGTTTAACACTCTTTCCACATGACAGACCTTCAAGTATTTAAACAGATATCATGACACCCTGAAATCTTCCCCTTTTCTGGACTAAAGATCCCCTTTTCCTTCAACTGAACCTCACATGTCAAAATCTTTAGAAATGAACATGTTTTTAAGTATGTAAAGCCTTCCAGCCAGTTTTTAAACATAACTCTTTTAAAGATGAAAATCGTAGCCATCATCTTAAAAAGTCAGCACCAAGGAGAGAGCTCAGCTTTGATTTTCTCTTTTCTTCATTTTCTCACTCTTTCTTTTTCTTATTATAATAAAAAGGGAAAAAAATCCTAGAAAATCAAGTTCAGGAATCTGGAACAATATTATGTAGAATGGAGAATGGCACATTAACTCATCCTCCTGGCATGTATATTTACAGTGAGCAAGGTGTTTATTGAGTGAACAGCAGAAAAAATGGAGATTTATCCTCTCAAAGTAGAGTCTTGGATTTTTTGACCATTATTCAAACAGACTATTCAAATAGGCTTTACAGCAATAAAACAGACTTCTCAGAAGAAATGGTCTATGTCATGAAAAACTCATGGTCAAAACTATTTTCCACAGCCAAATTTTCATTACTGTGTTAGTATTATTTTATAAATGTGTTACCTTACATTTATACATCTAGAAATAGTGTGATTCCACTAATGATTCTTATTTTATATAATATTGTACTGATTGTATCAAGTCCAGAATACTGCACAGCACCATCAGTGAAATCCAAGACCACTAACCAAAGCAATAATAACTACAAGTAAAAACTAAATGGAAGAAGAATTCTATTGTGCAGGTTGTGATCATTGTAATAACTGGACAGATTATTCACTGATTTAATCTATCAGCACATACACTTTGAATAGGCACTAGAAATGAGCAATGGACTGAACTAAATAAAAAGATGAGATCTAGGAAACTATACAGAGCTTTCAATGAATCCAAGCTGCTCTTGAAAGAGCCAACTTTTTAAATACAAACTTTCTTCCAGTAATTTCATATGGCTACAACTCTAGAACACTACTAACATGGAACCACAATCCCTGAGGAGTCAAAATAGTTGGTGACATGAAGTAACAGGGAGAAATATTGTTGTCATAAGTAGCCAGCATATTTCCAATAATATCTTGAATGAAAGAAATCAGGCATGGGGGGAAAACAATAGCCAGTTTGTGACATCTCGGCCCAGTTTGTGAGAGCCCAGGTCTCTTTATGCTGTGTTTAAGTCAGGAATTACTTACTTTTAGGTGGAATTGCCTAGTGGAAATCAGTACTCCTCCCAGGTGAGCTGAGATCAGAATTTCAGGTCAAGTAGCACAATTTGTAGAATCCGTGCACCTTGCAGAATTCTAGCATTCCCCTTGGGGGCCAGATTTATATACAGGATTATAAGAGTATCTATATAGTATCTTTTGAAGATTACTGACTATTCAGTACCTTTAAGATATCTTTAATATATACTCTTCCCAATAGTTCCTCCATTCAGGATTAATTTCTTGTGTTTTAAAGATCTTTGGGGGTGTTAGTGTCATTCTTAAAATACAAATGTCTGTAGGATTGGGCAAGAATGATCATTCTTAATCTACTCAAAACCTTGACCTTGACCTTTGGAATATGTATGGGGAAACACAGGCAAGAATCACTCAGAATAGACAGGCATGCATAGGCAGCAAGATGCACCATTGGAGGGAGCAACTACATTAATGAGCTTGTAGATCTTTCCAAGAATATGAATGCATGAAAGAATAAAAAAAAGTATTTCTTAAGGTTAATTATACTTAACTATAAGCCAGGCACTGTGCCAAGGGCTAGAGATTCAAGAAAATAAAAGTTAGATAGTTCTTTCTCTCAATAAACTTATTTCTAATAGGAGAAGACAAAATATATAGAGGGGTAATGTTTAGGGAAAGATGTTTGGATCTGAGAATGATCCAACCAGGATCTCTTAGAAAACAATTCGTAAATCATCTTAGCCCAGGCAACAATATATTCAATGCATAGCAAGTCTTGATTCAAAACTCTAAAATCAATTTCATCTTGAAATGTTTATATTTCAGATCTAAATAAATAAAGAGATGCTAATTGCTAATGGTTAGACTTTCTAAATATAATGAAAATTACTATATTACCAAGACTTAATTATTCATTCAATGCTATTCAATCAAACAACCAAAGGGTTACTTTAAAAAGCTGGGACAAAATAGTAACAAAATTTATTTTCAAGGGATATTAAGAAAAATAAATTTGAGAAGAAGTGACCTTAGAAGTGTCCAATCTCTAACCATATGATAAAGCAGAAATCATCAGTATTATTTAGTATTAATTTAGAAATGGAAGTAGATTGTGGAATAATTAGGTATATAGTATATAGAAGAAGTAAACAAGCAATGTAGTCTAGTGTCTGATAACTTAAGATTTATGTGTTAGGGCATTAGGATAGCTCACACTTTAACAAAAATTTCTGGGAAAGCATTCTGGTAGAAACTAAGTATAGACTAATATTTTTACACTATATCTATAAGTTAAACTCCAAATGAGTATGTTATTTAGGCATAAAATGTGATATCATAAACAAATTAAAGATAAAAAGAAAAAAATGTCAGATTTGTGGAAAGAAGAGCTCATGATTAGACAAGAAACAGAGCAAAATCACAGAAGGCGAAATGGACTATTTTGATTGCTTAAATAACAATTTTAAAAGATTTTCACACAAATAAAACCAATTCAGTGTAGCCTAGTACTTGACTTGCTAAATGTTGTTGACTTGACAAGCAAATACATTTAAAATAATATTTCTTTAAGAAATGTCACATTTCATGTGTATGTGTTATTTATATATAAATATGTTTGTATATACATGTATGTATATGTTAAATATTCATATTTATAAGAAAAACCATACTTCAATTTATAAATGATCAAAAGATATAAAGAGGTAATTATGAGAGGAACAAATCCAAGCTATCAATAGCCATATGAAAAAGATGTTACAAATCAATAACTAGAGAAATAAAAATCAAAACAATTAGAGATTCTATCTCATACCCTTTAGATGGGCAAAAATTGGCCAAAATAAGAAGAAAATGATAAATGCCAGATGGAGTTGTGAGAAAACAGGACCTTTGATACACTATTAGTGGAGTCATGAATTACATTTATTCAAGCCTTTCAGGAAAGCAATTTGGAACTACACTCAATAAATTATTAAATTATGCATACCCTTTGACCAGTAATAATACTACTGTTAGATTTATGCACCAGAAGATCAAAGAAAGAACAAAAAGATACATAAATACATATAATAGCTCTTTATGATGAAAAGAACTGGAAACTAAGACAGTGCCATCAAATGACAAATGCCTGAACAAGTTCTCATAAATAAATAGAAGGGAATATTGCTAAATCAGGGACAATTGCAGATAAACTTGAGAAGACTTATATGAACTGATGCAAAGTGAAATGAGCAGACCCAGGGGAATAACTTATGTAGTAATTATAAAGAAAAATATTTTTGAATGACTTAAGAACCCTGGTCAATGCAACGATGGAGTGGGGAGGAGAGGAAAGGATTTGCCGAGAAAATGTCAACCTAGATCATTCTGTGGTTGAACCCTGACCTCAGTACTGCATTAATGTTCTAATGTCCTTGTGGAGCAGAGGGAACACATCACTACTCAGCTTCCTCAACAAGCAAGTGAAGATAATTTCATAGGTATCTTCCAGCTCATAAATTCTGTGACTCTCTGAATCAACTTGATTGGTATTGCCAACTTTCAGGTTACTTTTTACATGCTTGCTTATTCCCCAGAGTTCTAATGAGAAGGGAAGTATTTCTTCTCTGCCTAGGCTTTGCAAATGGAGAAGGCTGGGCAGGAAACAGTTCCATTTTATGTTTTCTAAATTCTAGTGACAACCACCACATTTTTCACGGCCCAGAGGTAGCACGCTTGAAGCACCTTGATGTATGTGAAAATGGATAAATAACAGAATTAATAACATTTATTTTATTTGTGATTTAAAGATTTCAATTATTTAGGCAATAAATAACACTGGACATAAATAATACTTGCCTGCAAGGGGCATGTATTTGTTAATTGCATCTCATTATGACAATCATTTACAAAACACTCACCATTTCCAGTCGCTTGCCTTCAAGATAAAAGAATATCTCAAAGAACTTGCAGATGACAGACCTGCTTATTTGTGCCATGGATACATATATCTTTGTGGGTCAAGACTGAAAGGTTCCTTTCCCATTTGAAATGTGTCCTTTTCACAGTGATCAATTTTTGTCTCTTAATCATATGACTGAGCATGTTTTATCTTTTAATTTATTTCAACTGCTTGAAATGAACCAGCTGCATAATGGAAAGTCAGCTCAATTTCACCGAAATCCTTATCTTTATTAAATCACTCGTATTATTATACTATATCAACAACTTAATAAATACCTCCAAATACTTATCTGAGCGTAGTCGGTTACAGCTATTGAATCAGACAATTTGCTCTTAATTTTCTGAAAAAGATAAAACTATCCTATATCAATTGGGTCACTGGGGAAATTAACTTCTTCACTATCGAATCTGTTTCCACATCCCTAGCCCCCCGGAATTCTTGTAGCTCCTTTGATCCTTTCTTTTCTATAAACACCCAATGGAACGGCTCAGGGACCTTTATACTAATTTCACTTTCCACATATGAATACAGGGAGAAAGACAGCCTCTTCCCCCCTCCCCGTCCAATGACTTTCAGTTGGCCTTCGCCATTTCCCAGATCATCTATGCATTGTTTCATTTTCCTTCTGTCTATGGTTGTCATAGTGGTCCTGGAAAAACAAATGACAGATGTCCAAAGCTTAAGTGAAAGGAGGGAGATGAAGATGGAGTTTGGAATCATAGAATGATTCTCGACCTTTCCTTTATTTTAATTGGAAAGACCCAAGAGAAACCTTTGGAGAAAGTAACTTTGAGTTTCTCATTTCCTCTTTCTGGTTACCTCCTCACTCCAACCACCATCCTCACTCCTCTCACACTCCCCTATAACCTTAGACTCCACCCCTACCTCTTATAGGTGAGAGTAAGTGATTAATAAATGCGCTAAAGTCTAGCTGTAGCACACTGGAGACGGAAGGGGAGAGGAAGACTAATTTTAGAAGCTAAGGACCTGAGTTTAAAGTGTTCTTTATATCCTCAGCTCTTAGCACAGCTTATTGACTGACTGACTTTAGGATTTAAGACAGAGACATAAGGAATTTTGTAAATCATCTTGTCAAACTCACCCATTTTATAGAAGAGGAAATTGAAGTGCAAAGTATTTAACTGTCTTGACTACATTCCCATGAGCAGCAACAGAAAAAAAATGAACCCAAGTGATCTGATCATCAATCTAGTGATCATTCTTGCTACTATAATAAAGCTTTCAAAAACCTATTAAGTTACTCCCTGATTTCCATGTAAGGTTAGCTTCAGGAGAAAGGCTAGAACAGGAGAATCTTTGCAGTCCTCCAATCCCAATTCTTACTGGAAAGAGTAAAATGGGTTGAGAGTTGGGAGGAATCTCAGAGGCTGTCTAATCAAACCTCATTTAACATATGGGGAAACTGAATCCCCTAAATGATTTGGGACTTGCCGGAAATCACATGAGTAGAAAATGGCAGAACCAGGATTGGAATCCAGTAGTCCCTCACTGAAATAATTCTCTTTTATGGTTGGAGTTAACCCCAGTTTCCTCTCAGAATATTGAGCTCTACATTACTCCTTCCACACTAGTATTCACTCTTCTGTAAAAGAAGGCTAAATCTCAAATTAACATATCTATTTACTTATATGCATATTGTATTTCCAAGTGAAGTGTAGCATCTTTGAAAGCCAAGACATGTTTTCATTTTTTCTTTGTAACCCCCTTGTCTTGTACCATGGTTTGAGAAGAGTGACCACTCTTGGCTAGGTTGGATTGGCTGCTAATCTCACTGTAAAGGAGGAGTTATGGCTATCTAAACTCTTATAGGTTAAAAAACTAAGACCCAAGAATAAGAACCTAGTCCTCTAATGAAGGAAGCTGACTTCTCCAAGCCACAGCTTTATAGCTTCTGGCTCATCTGAGCTCCTCAGTTTTAAATTGATCACCCTGGTCACCTTCTTCAAACTGGAACTTTCTGATGAGGTCAATTCTCCCAGGGACTATGAGCAAACAAAGGCCCTTATTCCTTTTAAAAGACCATTGCATGTTGACACAGTAAGGGATATCTTTTAAACAGTTTTTTAAAAAGCTTTCTTCCTTGTTACATCAGAACAAGACAGTTTTTTTCCTCCTTATGGAAAACCTAACAATTTTACTTAATAAAGAGTAAAAAGGGGGATTGTGTAAGAAACCACATTTTTTGGTGATTTGCAATTAGTTTATAATTTGTCATATTTTTTGTAATTTGTAATTAAATGAGAGGTAGCCTCATGCATACTGAGTCAGCTTAAGAGTCAAGAAGCTTGGGGCTCAAATGTTGGATTCTAGACAAGCAGACTAATCTTTTCATTCACTAAGCATTCTTCTAATCCTCGAAATTCTAGAGAAAATACTGGTGTGCATCAGGGGAGAAAACTCCTCACCAGGAGCAGTTCCTGAACCCCAAGAAATAGAAATCCTATTATGTATGTATAGACACATATATAGACACATATGTACATGTATACATATATAAACGAACATGTGTATAAAGATACAGTTCAGATTAGACTACATGCATGTGGATAGTTTGTATATAAATGTATATACACTATAAATATATGTATAGGAAGGCATGTATATGTGTACACATACACATACATATAAGTCCCTTTCTTAAAGCAGAATGAAAGGTGCCTCTCTCCTCCAAAGCTTTCTTACCAGTTCCATCCCTCTACAAATAAATCACATTTTGGAGTCATGATTTCCCCCTCCAATTTAGAATCATGTCTAAGTCACCATTGAAAAATGCCATAGACTTGAATCCTAGCTTATACATGTAAAATATATGCATATAGATTATATATACATATATAATATATATATGTTAACATTTCTATGTGGAGCAACTAGGGGACATAGTAGATAAAACACCAAACCTGGACCCAGCAAGACTCATCTTCCTGAGTTCACATCTAGCCTCAGACGCTTACTAACTATAGGACATTGGGCAAGTCAGTGGATAGAATGCCATGTCTGGAGTCTGGAAGACCTGAGTTCAAACCTGGCTTCAGATACTTACCAGTTGGGTGACCCTGGGCAAGTCACTTCCACCCTGTTTGCCTCAGTTTCCTCATATGTAAAATGAACTAGAGAAGGAAATGTCAAACCATTCCAGTATTTTTGCCAAGAAAACCCCAAATGCGGTCACTGAAAGTTGGATGTGATTGAACAGCACCAAACATTTATATATAGTGCTTTAAGGTTAGCAGAGCACTTTATAAATATTGTCTTATTTGATCCTCACAACAAGTTATGAAATGGGTCCTATTTTAGGTCCTTTTTTGACTTAAGAAAATTGAGGCAAATAAAAATTAAGCAATTTGGCCACAGTCACACAGTTAGTAAATGTCTGAGTCTGGATTTGAACTCAGATCCTCCAAATCTAACACTCTTAATGCAGCCCCTAGTTACCTTTATATATACTCAAATACAAACACCTTTATCTCCATGTATTTCTACATCTACCCATATTGTATGTATGAGTATCATCTTAACCAATTAATAATAAAATGTTTGTTAATGTCCCCTTCTGAACTTCTTGCCTTTTTGTGTGGTTGTTTGAATATTTTTCGATGTTGTTCTTGCCCTTTTATTGAGCATCTCTATCACTTCCCACTAATTTACCTCCTTCCCCACAGAAACCTTCCCTTGTAATGGGCAGTGACTAGAAATGCATGTCCTACTCAGTACCACCAGTTTCCCACCTCTGTAAGGTGGGACCCTTCTTCATCATCAGTGCTCTGGAGTCAATACTAGACATTGCCAAGTTCTCTAGTCCACTTCCTTATCTAATTGTATGTGCCCTTGGGCCTGTCTTTCATGGCGTTCCATGGCCACGATTAAGAAATGGATCATAATAAAAAAGAATAGATCACATGTGCACAACACTTCTGTATTTGCCAACAATCTCAATTCACCCTCACAGTAACTATGTGCTTTTTAATTTCCATTTTAGAGATGATGCAGCTGAGCTTTAGATTCATAAAATGATTGGCTCAGTTAGCATCTGGGGGCGGAAACTAGGAATTAAGTCCAGATCTTCCCGACTTCCTGTGGAGCCCTGTCCATTGGTCCATTCTTTGCATCACTCATTACCCTGGATGACAGTGAACTTGTAGACAACTTATGAAAAGGAGCCCAGAAGAGCCATTTCTTCTTTTCTGGTTGCCTTGGTTTGGTTTTGTTATTTAGCATTAACAGCTTTTTCAAACTGTTCATAAGATCAAAAATAACAGCACAAAGGATTGCTTTAACTAGACACTTTTCCTGCAAAAACAGCAGAACCAAAGAAAAGCAAGCTTTATATACCCACATGTGTACATGCAATAATCAAACTGGAATTATGAGCTAATATTGAGAGATTACTTTGACATTTTGCTTTTAAATTCTTTTCAACCCATTTCCTGTTTTGCAATTTCAGAATTTAAGCTATTAGCACTATCAGCTTCTCAATAAAAGGGTTCTTTTTTGTCACATGTTGCTTACTTAGTGGCAAACAATAAGAATGAAATTTATCTGCAAGAAAGCTATAAAAAAACACGTAATATTTTTTCTTTCCTCAAGCAAGTACTCCCTCCAAAGCGGTTTTGCCTTCTGAAGTGCATGCAAATACTTTGCTGAGGGTTCAAACCCAGTATTTCTCCCCCTAAGCTTCTTCTTCGTCACAGAAACTGCAGACAGTGTCAGGAGATAGAATTGGGATATGGCAGGAACCTGAGAATGAATCCATGAGAAATCATAATGTAATGCATAATGGCTTTAGGTAACATAAAAATAACCTCTAACTTCTCTTTTCTCAAGTGTAGTCTTCTGTGGGTCATAGAATTTGAGCTGGAAAGAGACTCAGAATGTAGCTAGTTCAAAAGCCTCATTTTCCAGATGAGAAAATTGGGGCCAAAGAGATGGCGTGACTTGAGCGATGTCCTAGAGGTGAAGAGGGCAGCATCAGGATTCAAAGTCTTGACTCCAAATCCAGTCTCCTTCCTCCGCACCAGGCTGCTTTGCAATTTAAGTTCACCCAAGGGATGGAACTTCTACCCTAGAACAGCTGTGCAGGGAAGTTTTTCCAAGCGTCGAAAAGGGAAGCTACCAAGGCGGGCACGAGTGGGCAGGCTTAGACATGGGAACAAAGCAGAAGAAAACTCAATGAGCAAACTAAGGCAGATATTTCGTGGCAGAACTGGAACATTGCTCACACCCATGTTCAGAGGGGAATTAAGGTCGTCACGCATTTGTCCTGAAGACTTTGTAACAGTATTGCCAGCTGTGAGGACGTATTCTTGGGGAGGAGTTTAATCTGAATAATTCCACACTTTAAAGTGGATAGCCATGAAGTTACATAACTTGCTCCCCCCTTCCCTTTTAAATCTGGGTGTTTGTTAAATGTCTTCTTTGGTTTAGGATGCTAATAGAAAACTATGGAAATGAATGGGGGGGAAACATTTTTGTAACACAAATTGTTCACTCCGATAGAGTCATAATGAACGCCAGGTACTTTGGGCTCAAATCCCCATCACCAGCATGAGAGGGGAAAACCTTCCCAGAGGTTAGTGACAAAGTTGTTGTTCTTTGAATTGATTGAGCCTGTTCTCACCACCATTCCTCTTCTCAAAATCCTCTCCTCTTCCATATCACTATTTAGAGCAGCTACTCTCATTGACTTGATGAGGCTCCCCAGGGCTGCCTTCCATTCCATTCCCAGAGAAAATAGGGATTAGACTCTGGGTTCAGAATGGGCTGCCTTGTCTCACTTAGACCTGCCCTGTAACTCTCCACTTCTGCTCAATGGTGTTGCCCTGAGCAGGACTCTTGACTGGTTGCTCCCCTTATCTAACTGCAAAGAGAGGAAGAGATGCTCACCTCAATAAGGGAGATACATGCTCCCAAAATAGAGAAAAACAACCTTTTCTGTAAATAAGAAATTTCAAATGCTTCTGGGGGATTTTCTATTTAAAAAGGAGGACATTAAAATGAGTATTAAAAAATCACGGAAAGACTTCTAGAAACTGATGCAAAGTGAAGTCAGCAGAATGAAGAAAATAATGTTCACAACAACTACAATAATGGAAATGGGAAAGAACTACCTTAGCAACAAATCCCTGAAAATCTTATATGAACTGATGCAGAGTACAGTGAAGAGAGCCAAGAGACCAATTTATGTAATGATAACACTGTAAAGAAATCACAACTTTGAAAGACAACATATCTCTGAGCATGAAATGAATTAGGATTCTAGCAGACTGATGATGAAGGCTACTATCCATCTCCTGATGGAGAGTATTGTGCTCCGGTGTGTGTGATGGAGAGCACCATTAAGGTGCACATTGTGATACACTTTTGAACACTCCTAATATGAGAATTTGTTTTGCTTGCTTATGCACATTTGTTTAGAAAGGTTTAAATTTTTTCTCATTTATGAGGAAAGGCTAGGAATATGGGTACTAAAAAAAAAAAGAAAACAGTCCATATGAACTCTGAAGGATGTCCTCTTAATTTCCAAACATACTCATGATTTGCATCTCATGAGCTTCTCTATATCTTCCCCTTATGCTTCTAAGGATACCCTAGAAAAAGCAAGGCAAATCATTTGATGGCATTAGCTCAAGCCCCCACCAATTTACTTCTCCCAAAATTATCATTTGAAAATCATTTCGTTAGAATCCAACCATTCTGGAGAGCAATCTGGAATTATGTCCAAAAAGTTATCAAACTGTGCATACCCTTTGATCCAGCAGTGTTTCTACTGGGCTTACATCCCAAGGAAATACTAAAGAAGGGAAAGGGACCAACCAGTATGTGCCAAAATGTTTGTGACAGCCCTGTTTGTAGTGGCTAGAAACTGGAAAATGAATGGATGCCTATCAATTGGAGAATGGTTGGGTAAATTGTGGTATATGAATGTTATGGAATATTATTGTTCTATAAGAAATGACCAGCAGGATGATTCCAGAGAGGCTTGGAGAGAATTACATGAACTGATGCTAAGTGAAATGAGCAGAACCAAGAGCTCATTATATACGTCAACAACGATACTGTATGAGGATGTATTCTGATTGAAGTGTATTTCTTTGACAAAGACCTAATTCAGTTTCAATTGATCAATGATGGACAGAAGCAGCTACACCCAAAGAAAAAACACTGGGAAATGAATGTAAACTGTTTGCATTTTTGTTTTTCTTCCCGGGTTATTTTTACCTTCTGAATCCAATTTTCCCTGTGCAACAAGAAAACTGTTTGGATCTGCACACATACATTGTATCTAGGATATACTACGACATATTCAACATATATAGGACTGCTTGCCATCTAGGGGAGGGGGTGGAGGGCGGGAGGGAAAAATCGGAACAGAAGTGAGTGCAAGGGATAATGTGGTAAAAAAAAATTACCCTGGAATGGGTTCTGTCAATAAAAAGTTACTATAATAAAAAAAAAGAAAGAAAATCATTTCGTTAGCAAGCCTTAAGTAGTATTTACAAAAAAAAAAGTATTTCACAGAAAAACAGTTGGTATAAAAGATTCCACCCCTAAAAGTTTGACACACTAAGCAGCAAGTACACTCAGAGACTATAGGAAAATGAGCTCAAATTTAGAGACCACATATGGCAAAGGGGAAACTCACAGCTCCTAGTTGCTGAAAGTTTTTTTTTTTTCCATTTTTTAAAAAAGTGCTTTAGAAGTTCTCCTTAAACATGATGTGTCTCTGTTCTGTATATCCTTGGCTCACAATGAAGATAATGCTGTCAATGTGTCCAAATACGCTGATGGGAGGACTGAAAGCCCAACACTCTATAGACCAGTGGTTCTCAAACCTTTCTTCTCAGTATCTTCATGTTATTAAAAACTATCGAGGATCTGTTCAAAGAGTTTTTGTCCACATGGGTTATATTTATAGCTATTTACTATATTAGAAATAAAAAAATTGAATTTGTAGACCCTCTGAAAGGGTTTCAGAGACCCCAACAATTCTTTGAACTACACTTTGAGGACACTGCATAGACATTCCAGAATACCTAAGGTCCTCTTCCACCAAAATAGGATGAAGTAAGAGAACAAAAGACAAATCAAGTTCTCTTCATCTCCCCTTCCAACCCAAATCAAACCAAATGGTTTCTTCTTATAGGGGCTATTTCAGCAATATCACAATTACTTTAATTTCTAGAATGATGTTCTTCTCCACTTGATTAGCAGTATATAGATGATCCTGGAATATGGTCAAATAATCTTCATCTATTTGAACATGATTCTTATGAGTGTCCTTCTCATTCAAATAAATTTTCTTAGTTTAAGATTTATACTTGAACTTGATGATTGGGAATCATTTTTGTTAAATAATAAATTGTTTTACCTTTACAAAAGAAATGAACATCATTCAAGCTTTTTAATTTGTGAAAAATAACAGATCTAGACCAAAAGGAATCAATGATAAGAAACATAGTTTTGAAAATTCCATGCTGAATTATATGTACATGTGTGTGTATATGAATAAAACAGTTTCAATGTATGAGAATCATGGTTCATATTCCCCCTCGTGTTGTACAATACATATTAAAATGCTCTGTAGCTTAGAATAAAAAGCTAAAAATTCAAAGAATTAAAAAATTTACCAAGAATATATAGGTGAAGAGACACAATAGACATCTTGAACTAATTGTTTTGTATACATCTTTAGATGTCCAAAAGTGAACTCATTCACTTTTCTCCTAAGCCCTCATCCTTTCCAAACTTTCCTATTACTGTCAAGGGCACTACTATCTTTCCAGTCACTCAACGTTCCATCTTAAAGGTCATGCTCACCTTCTCATTCTTTATTACCACTTCTTCATGTTTAATCACTTGCTGAGTTCTATCTTTTCTACTTCATAGCATCTCCCATATATGTCCCCTTCTCTCCTCTGATACTGCTACCATACTGATATTGGCCCCACCACCACTACTACCATTGTACACATACTCTACTCCATCCTCTACCATCTCCCTGACATTTTTATTGGCTGTCATCTATATCTGGAATTCCCTCCCTCTTCACCTCTTAGCTAAAATCTTAGCTAAAGTCCTACTTTCTGTTAAAAGCCTTTCCCAATATTTCTTAATTTTATTGACTTCCCTCTGAGATTACTCTCAATTTATCCCATAGACACCTTTTCTGTATACAGTTTGTTTCATATTGCATCCCCCACTGGACTGTCAACTCTTTGATACCAAAGATCATATAGTTTTTCATTTTTTGGTGTTTTTATTGCTTAAACACAGCACCTGGCACATATTAGATATTTAATAAATGTTCATTGACTTGATACCTCATCTTCTTTCCAGAGATGGGAGACCATGGGTGTGGAACATTTCATATAATATCAGACTTTCCCCCAAAATATTGGTTAATGTTAAGTTGTTTCTCTTCCTTTTTAAAAAATCTTTATATTTAAAAGAATGGCTCTGTGAAGGGTGGGAGTGGAAAAAAAACATATAGAGGTAATTGTAGATAATGTGGGAACAAAAGATATTGATATAATGCATTAAAATAAAGACTACCATTGAAAGAGTGCTTAATTGATTAGGCATGGCCTTTTGATAACAGAGAGCCCTCTGAGGCTATAACCCATAGCTCAGGTGGCTACCAGAAGATGAGCTGCTGAGGTTGAATGATTAAGTTTTTTTCTTCAGGCACATCTGGCTGAGAAATCAGAAATAATCAATTAATACGAGCATTTTTTCTCCTAAGCAGAATTAGCTTTTTATTAATGCATCATCAAGATGAATACATCAAATTATTCTGAGTAAATAAAGTATAGGAAATGGAATGTTGCTAAAATCGAACAGATTAATTCTACTTTTGGTTCTCACTGATGTACTGACTCTGAGGAAGGGGCTTCCCCTTCCTGGCCAATTTCTTAAGGAAAAGAAGAATTACAGTGATTAATTTATTTTTTAAATTTAAAATTAACATCTTTAAAAAAGATTTTAAAACTAATTTAGAATTTTTTTTTAATGTCACCAAAAATTCTTCCCAACTTTATATGATATTTATTTGTTTTATATTTTACCAGAAAATTGAGGGGAGAGAGAGAGAGAGAGAGAGAGAGAGAGAGAGAGAGAGAGATTCTTTTCCTTTTTAATCAATAAGACATAGGAGTAGCATCAAAATTGCTATACCTGCTATTTCTTCCTTACATCCAAAGATTGAAAGACAGGGCTAAGGACAGGGTGAAAAAAAGGGAGGGGGATGTGCTGCTCTGGTAGTTCTAAGCCCCAAATATCTAGTTACACGATGACCATGATATTTTAGGACATTGGTTTCCAAACTTTATTTAGCAATGCCCACTTAAAAAATAAAATCCATCGGTACCTCACACTTTTCACAAAACAGCCTATGAAAATTATCTTCTTAAGCTTCTAATTTATTTACATATATTGCACTTTACCAAAGTCAATGGCATTAAGAAATAGAATAATCATAATAGCACTTTTGACTTCCATACAACTATTGTTTAACTTGAAGTTAAAACAATTTGTGTATAATGATAGCAAGAGACACAACTAAAATCATCCGAGCCAGGCCAGTGGGTTGTGTTTGCAGATGGAGCCCATTTCAAGTGTTTGACAAATGCCAATTCAAATTTGGCCTCATTTGGATGGAACCTATTAAATAATCATTATATTACATCTATTGCCAGTTGGAGTGAATTTTACATTAATCTTGTTTCATTGACTTTTATTTAAACTTTGTTTTCAATGAAAAAAATTGATGTAAGGTTTAGACTCAAAAATTAAAATTTTCACATCTTGAGTTTCAAATTTCTATGGAAATTCTACCTCAGATGTTCCATAAGCAGTTCATGATGTGGGACTAGAGCTCAGAAAAAAGACTTAGACAGGATGAATTTATTTGAGAATTGTCAGTGTGGAACTAATTAGACTCATGAGAGTTGATAAAGTCAAAAATAGAAAATGAGAGAAGAAACCAAGGACAGAGCATTGGTAGATGTCCTTAGTTAGTGGACATGGAATGGATAATGAATCCGCAGGGAAGACTTGGGAGGAATGATCAGATAGATAAGAGGAGAACCAGAAGAAAATAGTATCTTGAAAACAGAAAAAAACATGTGCAGAAAGAAAAGATGATTAGCTACTTAGTAGATAAGTTGGAGAGAAGGCTAAGAAAAGGCCATCAAATTCATCAATTAAGTGATCATTGGTAAGTTTGGATAGAGCAGATTCAGTTGAATGATGAAGTCTATAATTAGATTGCATTTGAGGAGTAAGGGAGAGGAAAGGAAATAAAGTCAATAATTGTAGATGGCTTTTTCAAAGAATTTTCCTGAGAAAAGGAAGAGAGGTATAAGACAATTCAACTTAATTGAGTTTTAACCATTAAGTTTGGCTATCATATTATGATCAGCAGGATGAATTCAGAAAGGCCCGGAGAGACTTACATGTATGATTGTGTGAGTGATGTGTGAGTGAAGTGAGTAGAACCAAGAGAACATTATATACAGTAACAATAAAATTGTATAATGATCAATTCTGATGGATGTGGCTCTTGTCAATAGCAAGATGATTTATGCCAGTTCCAATGGTCTTATGATGGAGAGAACCAAAGAGAGCACTGTGGGGAATGTGGATCACAGCATAGTATTTTCACTTTTTTGTTATTTGCTCCCATTTTGTTTTCTTTCATTTTTCCCCCTTTTTATGTGATTTTTCTTCTGCAGCATTATTGTGGAAATATGTATAGAAGAATTGCACATGTTTAATTTACATTGGATTACTTACAATCTAGAGAAGATGTAGAGGGGAGAGAGAAAAAAAATGGAATACAAGGTTTTGCAAGGGTGCTGAAAATTATCTATGCATAAGTTCTGAAAATAAAAAGCTTAAAAAAAACAATTTCCCAAGTTAAAAAAAAAGAATTGTGCCAGTTAATGTAGTGTGTGGACTGCCATCTGGTATCCACTATTCTTATGACATGGCCACCACTTTTCTCTAGATGCTTAATCTAGATAATTTCTTCCATGCAATTTATAACTCCCCAGTGAGAACTTATGATGTTTTGTAGCCTCTCTACTTTCTCTATACATTTTCCACCACCTTTTGAGAAAATAGTTACAATTGCTTTAGATCACAGTGTTCTATGACTCACAGCCACATGGCATCCCTGGGAGAATATTAGCATTCAAGAGAAAAGTTTTTAAATCAGTGGATATTCTGGAATCATTTATTCAAAGTGCTGGGTAGTTTCCCAAAGGCCACCTTACTCTTCTTATTTAACTTAGAGCATCCTTCCATTTCCATCTTCGATGACATCCCAATTACTTGTGTACCCATCCATCTACATGTCAGGATCCAGGCTAAGTACATCCTCTGTCCACTTTGTTTTTTGTTATATAGTCAGGTAGGGGGATGTCTTTCGAGTAATTGAGAATCTTATTAAGGATACACTAGAGTGTTCCAAGGCTTGATACAATGACTACAATATCAAACACAAACAGGAATCCCTGGGCCAGAAATTAAAAAAAAATCAACATATGAATTACCCTTGGCAGTTAAGCCTCTATTAATCAAACGATGACAAAGTAATCTTTAATATAATTTCCAACTTTCATCACTTGAGCAATGCTTGGGCTCTAGTTATTTCTTAATGTTACTCTTTGCATATTTTCTCTAAAAACTCTTTGCAGAATTCCTAGATCCCATATAATAAATTTTTTTTCACTATTTCTTGTCTCAATTCAATTCTTAAGCAGAAAATTTTACCGTTTCCTACTTGCCAGTACAACTTCGATAATTGTCAGTTTTCTGAATAGAAATATCTTTGCAAGCCCAATAACCTCCTCTCATTCTCCCCTCTGATTCCTGGTGATTCTAATCTCATAAAAAAAGCTCGGTAGGTCCCCACTTTAATAAGTGCCAAATGTAAAACACAGAAGCACTCATTGTTACCGTATTCCTAAATCCCCTTGGCTGAATAGATCCTGATACTAAAAGCATTCTGAAAAGGAAAAGGGAGAGACCCGACCCCATTATTTCCTTATTTTCTTGGCCTTTTCAAAGGAAAGTTCCCTGACCTGCTTCATTAGTAGTTTTCCCAGTCGGGCTTGACGATATTTTCTGGCCTCTGTCCTTGGGTGCTTTCCAAAGGACTTGGAGGCGGACATCACCTTGACTGATATGTGATATGACTATTTAGAACAGCTATGAAATTAACTGATCACCCCTCAGCCTGGCACTTAATGGAATCGAGGCTGGGCACTAGACAACTTCAAGAACTGGGTAATAAACACTAGGACTAGAGCTATCTGAGAACTCCCCAGGGACCAAAACAGCAGTACATCCTGATAACCTCCTGACCAAACAAGTGGTTATTAAGAACCTACTATGTTCAAGACCTTATGATTGGTCCTGAGAATACAAAAATACCCCTTCCCAATAGTCTTTGCCTTCAAGGAATTTATATTCTACTGGGCCGTGGGTTATGTTAAAAAATAAATGAATGAATAATGATTAAATAACGAGAGCGAGACAGAGACAAAGAAACACAGATTCAGAGAGAGGCAGACAGAAACAGAGACAAAGGGAGACATACACACAGAGAGACATGCAGAGAGAAACTGTCAAAAACTGAATTACCAGGAAAGCCTGCTGATCAACTTTTATTAAACATGTACTATGGAGGCAGCACTGTGCTAAACAATGGGGATACAAAGGGACAGGAATAGTTCTTTCCCTCAAGGAGCTCACGATCTAATAGAGGGAGACATAAAACAAATAAGACATATATAGGATTAAGCTGATAAACTGGAAGATATCAATAGAGGGAAATCACTGAAATTTAGAGGTACCGGGAAAGGCTATGCTGCAAGCTGAAGGAGGCTTGATATTCTAACAACCAGAAGGGAGGAGGAAGGAGCAGTCCAGGCTCCCAAAGAGACCTGAATATTTATGACTTGGACTGGACTGTCTTTATGCTCCTGGAACGAAGCTACATCCCTCTCTTCTGCCCCTTTCACATTCTTTACTGGGAAGAACATTTTTTTTCTTTCTTTTTTTATTATTATAGCTTTTTGTTTACAAGACATATGCATGGGTAATTTTTCAGCATTGACCCTTGCTAAACCTTCTGTTCCAGCTTTTCCCCTCCTTCCCCCCTTCCCTCTCCCAGATGGCAGGTAGACCAGTACATGTTAAATATGTTAAAGTATACTGGGCTTATACCCCAAAGAGATACTAAAGAAGGGAAAGGGACCTGTATGTGCCAGAATGCCTGTGGCAGCCCTGTTTGTAGTGGCCAGAAACTGGAAAATGAAGGGATGCCCATCAATTGGAGAATGGTTGGGTAAATTGTGGTATATGAATGTTATGGAATATTATTGTTCTGTAAGAAATGACCAGCAGGATGAATACAGAAAGGCTTGGAGAGAATTACATGAACTGATGCTAAGTGAAATGAGAAGATCCAGGAGATCATTATACACTTCAACAACGATACTGTATGAGGATGTATTCTGATGGAAGTGGATTTCTTCGACAAAGAGAAGATCTAACTCATTTTCAATTGATCAATGATGGACAGAAGCAGCTACACCCAAAGAAAGAACACTGGGAAATGAGTGTGAACTGTTTGCATTTTTGTTTTTCTTACCGGGTTATTTCTACCTTCTGAATCCAATTCTTCCTGTGCAAGAGAACTGTTTGGTTCTGCACACATATATTGTATCTAGGATATACTGTGACATATTTAACATGTATAGGACTGCTTGCCATCTGAAGGAGGGCATCAACCCAACTGAGAAGAATGAAGTTTCCCCATCTGCCTTCTAGGCAGGTATTACCCGGCACAGAGATGGGAGACTTGCATGGCAGACTGAAATATGCAGATCTGAACTTGATCAGTGGTGGAGTTGGTGGGTTTCATTACATTTAGTCATGAAAAAGAATGAATTGGACATTGCGTGAATCTAAATTCTGATCTAGTGCAGTGCTGTTTTACTTAAAGTTATTGTGCTTATTCTCTTGACTCTCCTTTTGCCTATTCCTAGAGATTTTCCAAATAGTCAACTCTGTCTGGATTTCGCTGCCATATGAGGACCAAATTGGGAGAAGGACCTTCCCATGGGTCTGCCATATAACAGTTCCTTGAATACCTCAAGGTTCAATACGCCTTGTGAATCAAGTACTTGAAGATTTATCCTCCCATTTTATAAATAATGAAACTAAGGCTGAATGGAAAAGTTTATGATCCCATAGCTAGTAAGAATCAGAGCTGGAACTTGGATCTAATTTGGATTTTAATTATGTACATTTCCACTAAACACTTGTCATCTCATTATGATACTAACACTAGATAAAAACAGAAGAGAAACTATCTACCTGCATTATGCTCATCTCAACTAATTTGTATTCCTTAAATAGAATCCCTCTATAAAGAGGAAGTAGAGAGAAGGGAATAATAATAAATATCAATTCATTATATCTTACTTTGTCACACAATTTGTCATTAATGGTATGGATTTAGGGGAAAGGTAGAGAAAAAAGGAGGGGGGGAATAAGGTGTTAGACAGCATAGGAAGGTCACAGGGGAGGGAAAAAAAACATTTATTCAAGTATCTACTATGTGCTACTTTGTGCCAAGTACTAAAATCTCATTTTATTCTCACAACAATCCTTTGGGTTAAGTGGTATTATGATTCCCATTTCTGAGAAAAACTGAAGCAGACAGAGGCTAAATGACTCTTTTAGGGTCATGTAATCAGTAATTGCTAAGAGTGGAGTTGAATTCAAATATTCCTGGTTCTAGACCCAGAACTCCATCCTGCTGAGCTTGCTTTGGAGTTAGAGCAATTTAGGGGCAATTCTCCTCGGTCCCTTACTGGATATGCAACCTTAAAAAATACTTAATTCTCTGTGACTCACTTTTCTACTCTATGAAATAAGGGTATTACATCAAATGAGTAAAGATGACAAGAAAAAAAAGGAAAATAACAATTGCTGGAGGGGATATGGAAGGATAGGTACACTAATGCAGTGTTGGGAGAGTTGTGAATTGGTACAGACATTCTAGAAAGCAATTGGTATCTGGGTCCCCAAATACTAACTAGCATTTATATAGCACTTTAAAGTCTGCAAAACAATAACTAGCACTTACATAGCACTTTAAAGTCTCCAAAGTACTTTATAAATAGTAACATATTTCATTCTCACAACAACCCTGTGAGGTAGATGTTGTTATTATCTTGATTTAATTTTTTAAAAATGTTCCTAAACTGTGTATGCCTTATAATCTTGGGTTACCTATAGGCCTGTATCTCAAAAAGATCAAAGAAAGAGGGAAGAAATCTATATGGAATAACATATTTGTAATAGTCCTTTTTTGGGTTTAGGGATGAATTGGAAACTAAGAGGGTATCCATCAATTGAGAAATTTAATGGAAATGATAAAATAAGTGGATTCAGAGAAAACTTAGAAGGCTTCCATGAATCAATGCAAAGTGAATTGTAAATATGGGAAACGTTATACAATAATTATAACAGTGTCAAGAAAAAATTTTGAAAGACTTAAAAACACTGAGCAAAAGAATGACCAATCGTGACTCCAGAAGATAATTATGAAATAGGTTGCCTGTTACCTGGCACAGAGGTGGGAGATTTGAGTGGGAGGTTGAAATATGCATACTTGAGTTTGATCTGTAGGGGTGTTGGGGGATTTCATGGTGTTTAGTCAAGAAAAAGAGTGATGTCTTTTTTTAAAATTAGAATTTGGGGATTTGGGAAGGAAAGAGTATAAGGATGCAAAAAAAGAAAAGAAAAGAAAGGTCATTGTAGTACTTTTTAAAGTGAGAGAAGAGGAGAGAATGATATACAGAAAAGCAGAACATCTTTGATGCAAGCAGGTTGAATTTAGGACATTTTTTTCAAAGTTCTTGCTATAAGGAACAGAAAACCATGACTTCATGTCTGACCCTGATTTTCCATAGTGTATGTATATATATATATATATATATATATATATATATATATATATAATATATATATGGTAAATTTCATTTTTGATGGTGTTAATGAAGCATTTTTGTCATTGTCCAGTCATTTGAGTCATGTCTGAATCTTCTTTATCCCAATTGGAGGGTTTCTTGGCAAAGATACTGGAGCAGTTTGCCAATTCCTTCTCCAGTTCATCTTACAAAGGAGTAAACTGAGGCCAAGGGGTTAAGTGACTTGCCCAGGATCATATAGGTAGTAAGTATCTGAGGCTAGATTTAGATTCAGAAAGATGAATCTTTGTGACTGTAGGTTAACCCTCTGTCTACTGCCCACATTACTTAGTAAAGAATGGAATAACAAATATAAAGCAACAAAAATAAATAAAGGCAAAAATAAATAAGATGAGGAGGTGTCTCTTGAAGGTCACTTTTAACTCTAAATCTAGGATAAAGCAGACACTCAAAATCATTCTGTAAATATTTATTAAAGACACATTATATGCCAGGCACCATGCTACCTTCTGGGGAAATAAAGAAAGACAAAATAAAGTCCCTGGTCTTTGGAAACTCACCCTTAAATGGGGAAGATAATTTGTAAATAACTATGTACAAACAAGTATATTAGGGCTTAGCTAAAGATGATCAATAAAAAAATGTCCCTAGCATTAAGGGGAATCAGGAAAAGCTTCTTCTAAAACATTGTTTGTCCTTCATTCTTGAAGAGGACCATGACATTAGGGGGTGATACCATGACATGCAAATGAGTTGAAGTGAGGGAGGGCTGATCTAGCTGGGACTTGAAGGAAGCCAGCAAGACCAGTAGGTAGAAATCAGAGGGAAAAGAAATCGAGACATAGAGGAAAGCCAGTGAGAATAGGGAGATGGAAGACCTTGTTCAAGAATACAAAAGGAGGCCTGTATTACTAGATCAGACATCATCAGAGCAAGGTATAAAGAATGGAAAGGCAAAAGGGTTGGACGTTAGCAAGAGAATTGTAAAGGTTTCCAAACATCTCATCACACATGCTTCTCGGGTCCCCTACAAACAAATCCATGTATTGCATATCATTTCATATTATTTGCCTTTTTCACTCCAATTCCTACCCTGTAATTTAAAAGCCCATATAATTATTCATTTAGGTGTTAATCTCAACACACTCCACTATCTAGACCCAACTCGACAAAACAAAAGACATAATTGAGCTAAATACAATTACCATGCTATCAGATTTGTGAAAGTTAGCAATAAAGGTCTGGGCAGATTAGAAACACACAGATTCCCATGAGCATGAGGGAATGAGTTTACCAAGCTCCCATTGGACTATAAATTTGGACATATGCTTACCACCATTATCTAGTCCATTTCTGACCGATTTCTTGCTGAGTGTCAGCCCATTGAAGAGGTGTTTCATGTAGATTTAAAACTTGAAAAAAGCTTGGAGGCCAACTGGTACTACCCCATCATCTTAAGGAGGGAAAGGTGAGTCACAGAGAGCTTAAATGATTTGCCCATAATCACAACTAATAAGTGTCTGAATTAGGACTTAAATCAGAACTTTACTCGAAGGCCATTTCCCTATCCCATGTCATACATATACTCCTATATGGATAATATTATGTTGATACCCACTCTGAAAATTGCATCGTTTTCTCAATGAGATATATAATTGTTCAGATAAAATAAACCTAATGATCTATGTAGGAAAACCCAAATGGATGAAAAACTCTGCTTGTCTAGACTAGTGGCAGCCAAGTGAGATATGTGATGGACCAAGCAAGTGGTAGAAATAGGATCTCATACCGCCTTCTCTTCAATAGCCAATTATGGAGCTTTTATCCAAGACAATCACATTTATCCTTTACCCGTTAACCCTCTAAATTCCACCATCCTTTTTCTCCTGCAAAAGCTTCCTACTTTACTCACTTCTAAAGGGAATGTGGATTCCACAGAACAGTTAAAAATTTAACCATGGCCAGAATACTCACAGTAACATCTGGGAATAAAATTGGTAAAATAGCAAATATACAACATATCTGATGTTTCCCAGATCTCCTCATGGATGTAGATGGGCTCTACATCCAGAGATAGAGATTGGTGAGTAAAAGCTCTATCAGTTCACCCTACACACACTTTCTATTTGGGTGAAATAGGATAAATTGTAGAGGATCTTCCAGCATGAGTGGGTTGTAATCTACACTGAGCCACAGTATCACATGAGGGTTGAGATGAGTGTTCTTGGAAGAAATGTGGAAAGAGGCAGAGCTTTGAAATGGGTACTATGACTATCTAACACCTGATTCAATTGTTCAGAATTACTATTTTGTTTCATTAAATATCTTTTACTTTATATATTTGTGTTATTTATCAGAGGTTGGCAAAAAAATAAAATATATATGTCAATGGGGGCTCAGAGCTATGTATTTGAATATATGCTTATACCAAGAATCTATTTGTAGCTTCGGAAAGAACGTATGAAAGGAGGGGTTGTGATGCAATTAAGAAAATGAAAACTCAGTGACAAAAACATATTTTGTTGGAGGGGAGAGGCAGAGGCTGAGATTAAAACAAGCTTCCAATGAATCTCTTACTACAGCATTTGCCACTTTCTTCTAGCTCACAAATATTCAAAACTCCAAAGTTTCAGGTTTTATTTCATACCTACCCTTTGTTCTCTGAAAATCCCCAAGTTCTTTATGAAGTGATGATGAGGTATATCCTGACAGTGAGTAAAAATAAACTTGATTGAATTATTCCAGGGCAGCGACTTTCGTTTTTCATTCTATTTATTTTTCCAATGCCAGTGCTCATAGATATTACCAGCACAAATAGATTATTCTTAAATAATGTCAGAGAAGATTTTTAATCTATAATAAACAAAGAAAAGTTTGCATCTCCTGGAAAGTAATGAAACTTGGTCAAGATAAATTAAACATATTAAATTTGCTGCAGGTTTAAATCAATGTAGAGAGTGCTAAATAAAACAAAAAACTACAAGGGAAGAATCCCAAACATTGATCACGGTCCAAATACGCCCCAGCACTGTTAAGAAGTTTACTCCAGTAATATCTGTGGTCATTGAGGAGATCAATGAAACTCATTCTTTCAACAGCATCCAATTATCAGTTTACTGTGGAATATGCCTTCTAATAAATCAGCAGACATTACACAGCCTTAGACATATCCAACATGTGAGTTAATAATCACACACACACACACACACACACACACACACACACAATCTAGGATGAGCTCCTGATAGGCCCAGGAAAAAATGGCTTCATGATGAAGTGTTTCATTTAAGCTGGATCCATAGAGGCAAACATTTCCAAGTTGTGACTTTCAGTTAGCTAGATTATGGTTAGCTGTATTAATAGAGTTTGATTAAGCACTTAAGAGAAAGATCGATAGACCTCTGTCATATTTACACAGTAAAAAACTGGCATGTACAGTAAGGGCAAAACAATATAAATTTGGACACTCGATTATTCAGAAAGTTAATAGAGTAATATTTTTTTCCAGCTCCTTGGATCATTTACAAAATGTGTTCATTGCTTTTAATTTTTGGTGTCTGACACAGTGCAAAGTAGCATAATGCCAAATAAATATTATAAACAGTATAAATAAAATAGAGTTCTGAATTCTGATTTTTTTCTTCCCCAAAGAATTTTCACTATCCAAAGAAGGTACTTTTGATGGTTAGTCTAAGAGGAAAAATTCATAGGCTCAGACTCTAAGTTTGAAAGGACCTTTGAGGTCATCTAGCCATTCTAGCCCTCTTCTATTTCATAATGGAGGAAGTTGAAGATAATTGATCCTCATTCAATGACTGGTTCAAGGTTATACAGTTTAATAAGTGGCTAAGATGGAATTAAATGTCACTTCTTTTACTCCAAACCTAGTACTTTTCCTGATGTATTGTCATTAACGGATTTTTCTGCTTTCAAGAGGACTTCAGAGGAATTTTCAAATTCTGAATGTTCAGTAGATAGAGCACCAGCCCTAAAGTCAGGAAGACCTGAGTTCAAATTTGACCTCAGACATTTAACTCTTCCTAGCTGTGTGACCCTGGGCAAGTCACTTAACCCCAATTTCCTCAGCAAAAAAAAAAAAAAAAAAGAAGAAGAAGAAGAAAAGAAAATTCTGAAAGTGGCTTGGATATAAGCTGTTCCCTGGGATAAATGGAGTATTTGGGAGAGTTGAGTGAGCTATCATAGTGCCCAACTGAAGCAATTATCTGGGTTGTTTGCTTAGTGTAGACAGTCTAGTGCAAAGTAGAGTTTATTGGAAAATCATTGAAATGGGTCATTATGACACTGAAAAATTCCAAATTTGAAATACAGCTTCTACACATAGAAGAGCAACTGCTGAAGATCTGGGTGGCTTCCACACACTATCAGATTGATGTTGGCAAAATTCAAAAGGGGGATACCGACAAACTAAGCAGCCTTGTTATTCCTTTGTTTAATTTATTATTTATGTATTTGAAAAAAACTATCCATAAACATTTATGAAGAACTCTGCACCAGGTACTGGGCTAAGTATTGGGGATACAAAGCAATAATGACACAGTTCCTAACTTCAAGAAACACGTTCTACATATTAGTGAGTGAGACACTACGTATATACATACATATATATATATATATATATACTATATATAAATATATAGAGATATGAAATACATAGAGAACAGATACAAGATAACTGTGGAAAGGCTAGTGCTAGCATTTGGAAGTAACTAACTTTTGCAAAAAAGCTCTTTCTAGTTACTTCCAAATGCTAGCACTAGCCTTTCCACAGTTATCTTGTATCTGTTCTGTATGTATTTCATATCTATATATGTATATTTTCTATATAAGTCTCTTTCTTGGTCTTTGGTCTTTATAAAGTGAATTTTTTGTTGATCATTAAGTTTAAAAAAAGGATAACATTTAATTTGAAAAAATTCATATGAATTGGATGTAAGAGTTATCATTAGGGTAGGGTTACTGAGACTTCATCTCTAGGTGTACTAAAATCACCTGAACACCTTCTATAGCTTTCAACATGCTTGAGATTATTATTTTGTTAGCAAGAATAATTAATTAAGATAGGGAGAAATAGGATGTCATGGTATTTCCCAAAGCTGACCATAGACTGAGAGAACTTTTTCATGATCCTCTCAACTTGACCCTATTCCAACCCCAATCATAACTGTATGTCTTCCAGGGATTCTCCCATGGAACCCAATCTATCCAGCTGCCTCTTTATTCCCTCATGATAAGATGTTCTAGGGTCTTCTTTCTTTTAAATTTGCTAGTTATAAGTCCGGCTAAATGAATTATTTTGTCATTAGAATGTAACAAGGGAAAATAATTTATCTTTAAGGCATAAAGTCCTAGCTACAACCATGGATTCCAGGAAATGTCAATTACAGTGTGAACAAACCTGACTTATTCTCAGATCTATCATTTTATATCACTTAATTCTGCCTCAGCAACTCCAAAGTCTTTAGTTCTATCTTTGTCATCACCCAGTACAAATTCCTCAGTCACACATGACTAAAAACAGGACTCCAAAAATTACATATGATGAACCAAAACCAAGCAGGCAACATCTATAATCACTGTAAAAACTGGACCCCATTGCCCACTCTAGCCCCATCACATAGATAAAGCACTCTGAAAATCATAAAGCATTTCAGGGTACAATTTATATCAAATTGCTTGCTTCTCAAGGAGGGAAGAGGGAAGGAAAGGAAGGAGAGACTTCAGAATTCAAAATTTTTAAAGATGAATGTTAAAAATTTTTGTTTACATGTAACTGAGAAAAAATAAAATGAAAATGAAATATAAAACAAATAAACATTGAAAAAGCACCAACTATTATACAGATAACAAGGCCAGACCCCTTTAACCCTTTCTACTAGTTTTCTCCTGATGTCTAGAGACACCGAGTGTTCTGTAAAGTGAATACTTATAAGTACAGTTATAATAAATATAGAAAAACTGCCTCCATATGTATCCAGGCAATCCAAAGAAAGAATTGTTATAATCATCGAGAATATAGTTCTTGGTATTCTTCCCATCGATTCTCTGATGGAAGCTTTAACAACAACAACAAAAAGAAATCCCTACTAATGCCAGCCCCTTCCTAGGTCAAGAGATGTGATAGTTGTGTTGTAGTGGTTGTTTTACATAGTAGGTACTTATCTCAAGTATTTCCATAGAGCATCATGTGTATAAAATGTGGAGAAAAGGAGAGAATTCTGACGAATGCCATACTATCCTATGATGTTTCAGCCAACTCTTTCAATATTCATTCTACAAATTGACCAAACAATGAGATTTGGTGGTGAGTTTAGGAGAAACTTTTGTTTGAATCTCGTCTTAGACTCCTACTAGATGTGCAAACCCTAACAATGCATTTCATAAGGCAGACAATGAACATGCTTTGAAGTAAGGAAGCCCTGAGCTCTGACATGTAATAGTAATAATAACTAACATTTCTATAATGCTTACTATATGACAGAAACTACTGAGTACCATATAATTATTAATACATTTGATGCTCATAATAACCCTAGGACAGAGGTACTATTTTTATTCTGATTTTACAAATGAGCAAACAGAAAAAAAAACACAGGTCACAATGCTGGCTGTGTGACTCTAGACAAGTCACTTAACTTCTCAACACTTGGATGACTCTCTAAGACTTGAGATCCAGGAAGCAGACACTCATTTGCATTGATTGAGGGGATTTCCTCACCTAGGAACAACCCACATTGATGACTTACAGATCCAGAGCAAAAAAGAAACAAATCAATATTGACTGAACCATTCTGAACCTCCATTTTCTCATCTGTAAAATGACTATAATAGAATCCACCCCTACACAGGGTTGTCATGAACATCAATCATGAGATTATCTCATTATCATGAGATAAATTTTGTAAATCTTAAAATGCCAAATTAATGTTACTGATTAAAAAATAAAATTATTGAATATCCACAAAATCACTCTCACTCCTGACAACCAGTAGCCATGTAACCCTAAGTAATGTGTTTAACTCCTCTGGCCCTCAGAAAATTCCCTAGGACTTAACCTTTGCTCCATGAGTTCAACCTGGGTTCAGAGAGAGAACATCCTCACTTCAGAACTCCTCTGGGTTAGGAAATCCTGGATCCACACATTCCCATTCCTTTTGTGAGCATCATCCTAGAGAGGAAGTAGAGGATCAAAGAAAAGACTCAAACACACTCAGAAGAGTATTGAGAAAGTTAATTCACTATTAAGCACCAGAAGTGAGTTTTTCTCACTGTTTCCTTATGTAATTGAGGATTCTAGATTGAAAAAGGGATCATAGAAGTCACTTAGTCTAACTCTTCATCTTTCAAGCAAACAGAGAAATGATATCATTTGCCGAATAGTATACAGATACCAAGTAACAGAGTTGAATTTGAACTCAGGTCCTCTGCCTCAAATCCAGCTCTTTTTATTGAACCAGACTGGTTCATCTAATCTAAGCTTTTTACCTCATCTCACTCTTTTTGGATGAGAAAGCTAAAGCCAGAGTAATTAACTACTCGCTCAAGCTGGCACAGGTAAGTAAGTGACCAAATGAGGATCTGAATCCATATCCCCTGACTGCAAATCCAGCCATTCTCTTTACTTCAGTACCTCCTGTAGAAAATGTGGCTGTTCCCTGACACACATTGCTCTACTTCTGCATGCTCAAAACATCACTCAGAGCATCAAATCTGTTCCCTACTTTGATATTTCTATTTCCCATAAGAATACAGCTGCCTTGCATGAAAAACACATTTTAATTTACTCGCAAGAATATGTTTTACAAGTTTAATTGGAGAGTTTAGTTACAGTTTAGCTCCTGCTTGTGATAAATCAGACTGACAAACACACCAATGAGTAATCATAGAAAGATGGAGGCTGCTTAGTGAAGCACATAATGGCTGGAGTCAACATCGCTCTTGGAAGCTTTGAAAGCACTTTCCATTCATTGCTCCTTGGATCCTAATGAAAATCCAGGCTAGTGGGTTCCATAGGTAACATTGCCATCACTTTACAAATGAGGAAGCTCAGACTCAGAACTGATTTGAACTTAGTTACAAGGGTGAGAGTTGTGGCAGAGCAAGGAGACAAACCAGGGCTGCGTTGTTGTTCATAAAGGGGCAGTCGAGAAGGAAACTTGTGGTGGGTTTATAGTCCAAACTGGGCTCTTGGAAGAAATTTAAACCTGAGCATTTTAGGCTCTTTGCCACATTCTCTGTGGTATTGACACTTTGGTCCCATCAAACCACTGGAAATAAAACTTTACTCTGTATGAACCAGCCCTGAATGTAATCCCCCTTCCTAGATATTGGCAAGTTATGTCCCCTGCACTCCAGCCATCCTGCTCAACCTCAATATTGACTTAACCATTCTGAACCTCCATTTTCTCATCTGTAAAATGACTCTAAGAATACCCACCCCTGCACAGGGCTGTCATGAACATTAAATGAGATGAATTTTGTAAATCTTAAAATGCCAAATGAATGTGACTATTTAAAAAATAAAATTATTGAATAGCCACAAAATCGATCCAGTAGCCGTGTAACCCTAAGTAAGGCGTTCAAATCCCATCAGAGCTTGGTTCTGGCTGACTCGAGTCCCCTGTCTCTGCTAGATGAGCCTTACCTTGCCTGAAAGCAGGCCTCCACATCAGCTGCCAGTGATTTCCAACCCATGCTGCTATGAAGTACCAACCCTTCATTGTGGCTCTCCTTTTTGTGCTTCCTTCCCTCATTAGCTGGAAGTTTCTCAGAGGTAGCTCCTGCCTTCCCCATCCCCAGCGCTGAACACAATATCTGGCACATAATAAGGGCTTCAAAAGTCCCTGGGTTGTACATTCCTTCGGCCCTACAATACTATTACTAGACATATATTTCCCAAAGAAGAGAAAGAATTCATATGTACAAAAAAAAATAATAGCTGTACTCTTTGTTGTATTAACGAATTGTCGACACAGTGGGGACCCTTCAAAGGAGAAGTGGCTAAACAAATTATGGTCTAGGAATGCAATATTATTATATTAGAAGAAAGGGCAAAAGGGATGGAACGGGGGTGACATTTTAGAAGTGGGAATTAGCACAGGACACCCCCACAACATCAGCCTGGGGTGTTGTGAACAAAGAAGGCCTGGTGTAGACCTGGGGCAGTTGGAGTTAATTCTGCCCCTGGTAGATTGATCTGGAACCAGCTGAGCCCTTTGAGCAAGATGAATATAAAAGGAATTTTTAGGACTTCAGTCCTCAGACCCCAGGGAGTCTCCTTATACACTGCTTTCAATTTCCTTGTCGAGGGCTTTTTACTAGCTTTTACTTTCCTGGCCTGCTTTTAACATCCTTGGGAACTGCTTTTACCTGAGGTTGTATTAAGGCATTTTCTTTTAAAAAAAAATGAAATGTATTGTTTATCTGAACCCTCAGGCTCTGAGTGATGCATTACACCAGCTATGGAGCTGCTATCAAAATACCTGGGCAGACTTCTGTGTACTGAAGTGGAGAGGAGTGGAGTCCTCCCAATAAAGAGCACAATGTAGACAATGACTACAATAGCATAAAGGAAAACAACTCAGAAAGACTTCAGACCTCAGAGCGGCACAGTGACCAGTAGGAGCCCCAAAAGGCTGATGAGGAAGGAAGTGCAGCTTCCACCATCTTGAAAAGGAGCTGATGGACAGACTCAGGATGCAGAATGAGACCCAAGTGGTCAGACACTGCCAGTGTGTGGATTTGTTTTGCTTGACTGATTTTTTAAGTGAAACTTTTATTTGGGGTGAGGGGAATGGGGGGAGTGATCAAGTGGTGAAAAAATAGTAAGAGTATTTATGTAGAACATTAAGATTTGCAAAATTCTTTATATATCTATCTCATTGGATCCTCCCAATAACTCTGGGGGGTAGGAGTTGTTTATCTACAGAATGAGAAAAACTGAGGCTGAGACATTATGTGACTTGTCCAGGATCACACAGCAGGTAGCTGTCTAAGGATGGATTTGATCTAAGGTTTTCCAACGCCAAGTTAGCACCTGTGCCAACCATTGGCACCATGATATGTTTTTTAAAACACCAAAGAGGCCAGAAAGAAATTCAGAAGTTGTTCATCATTGGCAAATGTCGTTAGTCTTGTTAAATCCAATATCTTTAGATATCTCTATATAATACAACTTAATTTCATATCTTCCTGTTTTTCTGTTCTACATTGTGGAGAAGGCTTTAAGACCTTTGTGGTCATTGGGAAGTGTTGGGAGCCTACTCCTGTGGGTTTCTGATACATGTAATTTCAAGGAGATAACACCATGTAACTCCCAATGCCCCGGAGAAGACATGGGGCTTATGAGGGAATAGTGATTAGAAGCAGTTAAGAGGATTGGGAAAGGAAGTGGGGTTTATATTGGGAGTAATATTTTTCAGTGTACATATTTCCCCCCAATAGAATGCTCTGTATTGTAGTACAAGGTCACTTTTGTTTTTTGCTTTGTGCATAATCCCTGGAACATGGTGGGCACTCAATAAATGCTGGTTGAATTAATTAATTAACTCATGCAAATTCATTTCCCTCCTTTGGTAATGGATGGAAGTCTCCTTGCACCCACAGTAAACTGAATATTGACTGTCTTCTGATTATCAGGCACCTTTAAATCCAAGAATATGGAATTTCAACTCTTGAAGCTAGATAGCATCACCAGGAGAATATTAATACTAGAAGATGGGTCTTTGTTTAAGGGAAAAGATCTAAGTCATTACAAGCATTGCCCAATTTCCCAGAGGGCAAAACAAGTCTAACCCTCCCTTTTCCTTTTGTTCCATTCACTTAGAATTGGGGAAAAGTGATAGCTGGGATTTGAACTCAGGTCTTCCTAATGAGAACATTCTCTCCACCAACAAACACCCTCTATGTCAATGTTATTACCTTTCATTACCACACGTGAATCCATCCCACTAGGTCTCTGTATTCTCCTTCCAACATAGAATGGGCATTCATCCCCCCTCCCTGCAGCTACCCTAAATCCTGTACTTTAGCTCTTACAGCAAAAATAGAGGGAAAGTCATGAACCCACTGCAAAATAGCTTTTCATTCCCCTGAAATTGAAATGAAGCTGAGTGCAAAGTATAACTACTTAACGATTTAAAACAAATAAGGTACCCTGCAGGGCCATATTTGAAGAGATGCTGGAGTTTTCCATGAGATTCCAACCCAAGGATAATAATTCAGTATAATTCATCTGCTATTTACAGAGATTTTTCATATTGACTTTCAAATGCCTTTTACCTTTGATCATCTGTTCATTTTCCCCAGAGCTTGTTTACATAACACACGGAGGCCAATTAGGAAATGATGGAAGGTGACTTTTAAGGAGCCCAACCTCTTACAGTGCAAGAAGTGACAACACTTCACAGACAATCAGAATACTCCAGCAGACTCGCAATCTCACCCACGTGGCTACTCCCTGCCCAAATGGAGACTGTGTCCCTTCTCTGCTTGGTGATCCAGCCCATGGGTTTACTACACGTCGCCTCATACCTTGGCTACTTGCAGGTAGGCGTTTTCCTCACGTTCTCTTGACATGTGACAAGTGGATCCTGTTCATCAGGGATCCCACAGTCCCACAATGAGATGAATCAGTCTTCCGTGACCGTGGAATTATTTAACGATATTATTTTTGGTGCCATCTCCTGGGTCATTCCTCCTAGGGGTTTAGATGTAAGCTGCTTCTACCCACCATGTGCTTCTCCACTCCCCATCTAGTACGCCTCAATTTCAACCATGCGGAAAAATCAGTGTTCCATGACTGTGAGCCAAATAACGCCTGCAGAATCAGTAGACTGTAAGTTCCCTAAGAGTAAAGAGTGCTTAATTTTTGCCTTTGAATTCTCATTACTTAGTACAATCCCTGAAACATAATAGATGCTCAATAAATTCTTGGAAATAGACTGCTGGGCCTGAAGTCAGAAAGACTCACTTTCATGAGTTCACATTTGACCTCAGATACTTACTACATGTGTTGCATTAGATAAATCTACTTCATTTGCCTCAGTTTCCTCATCTGTAAAATTATCTGGAGAAGGAAATGGCAAACCACTCCAGTATCTTTGCCCAAAACACAAACAAATGTGGTCACGAAGTGTTTAAAATGACTGAACAATAACTATAAGTCCTCTGGACCCGTGGGGACTCGTCCCAACTTTTTGAAGCTCACAGGATTCTACCCTGTTTCAATTCACCAAAAGCTAGCATAAGCAAACTGAAATAAAGAAACAGATATTCTCTGTTGACCAATGTGGGCAGAGGGTCCAAGGTCTTTCCTCTCTTTCCCTGGAGGCTCACTTCCTCTCCTCCCTGTTCATCTGTAGGGATGAGAGAATGACATTTGGTGCACTTGAAGATCAAATGAGATAATATTCGTAATATTATCAATCAGTGCCTGGCATACAATAAACAGGTCCTTCCTAAAGGCTTATCTCCCTTTGTTTGGGTACCCAGTTCTAAACCACTGCAAGGAAACAGAAATAGTCACACAATTCTTGCTCATAGAGAAGGAAATGGCGAACTACTCCAGTATCTTTGCCAAGAAAAGCCCAAATGGGGTCATGAAGAATCAGATACAATTGAAAAAAGATTGAACAAACAACTTATGCTCTGAATTGGATGCACAGTGTGTCCATTATTCATTCTCATGCACTTCCGGAAGCAAGTTGACCAAATCCCCCCTTCTCTTCCATGATGGCCACGTGCCATGTGGCATCAGATGCAAATGCCCTACATGTAATCTGAGGAGAGGCCTCCATTGGCCAGTCCTTAATGACAATGATAATAAAAAAGGAAATTTGAATAAAATAAAATTTTAATTAATTTAAAATAAAATTTAAAAATGGGGACTGGGGAAGATGATTTTGTTTGAGGAAGAAACTTGAAGTCATTCAAAGACCTTAAGCTCCAGCTAATCCAAGAAGCTCCATTTTATTATTTAGTTCTCCACTGAGCACATTGGCCGTGTGTTGAGTTTATTCATTGAGAGATGGACAGATAGCTAAAGCTTTGAGTACTTGACTTTTTTCAGCACTTTGTTACAAATTACCTTACACACATGATCTTACTGGAGCCTTACACAATCCTTGGAACTAGACTAATCCGTGGTTATCCCCATTTTATGGCTATGTAAACTGAGGCTGAGACATGAGGGATTTGCCTTGGGCACACAACTGGGGAAGTGTTAGAGGAGGAATTTGTTCCCTGACTTTTCCTGCTTTGAAGTTCAGCGTGCCCTCACTCCCATACTGCCACCTTCCTGAAAATCAAAATGAAATCTTTCCAGAACTAGGAGAGTGTTAAGAGTACCTTCAACCCTCTCTGTATGTGCTTGGTGACAGTCATTGAAATCTATAGAAGAAGTGCTAGGGAAGAAGGAAATCAGATTAAACAATTAGTGTCAATTAGCCCCAGCAAAACCATTCCATAAACAATTGGTCTCCAGTGCCTTGCTTAATTATGGGAGACTTTCATGCTTCTTATCAAGCCGGCTTTGATTCATGGTTGACTCTTGGGGCTTCCCAGAGGTATAATTAATAATTGCCTCGCAAATAAACACTTGGTAATTAAGGGCAGTAGGCAACAATGCTATGAGGTTAGGTGTTTTTTTTTTTTAAATAAGCATGCAAGGCCTGGGCTGAGAAGCTGAGGATGACCTTGGCATTGGCCATCAGGAGAGAACCATCAGCCAGTTTAAACTGAGGGATGATGGTTGGAGGCAAAAAAAAAAAAAAAAAAAAAAAAGGTTGGAGGATGGGTCTGATTAAAAGCTTTTCCTCCCCCTCCTCATCTCTCCTCTCCCTGTCAGTCCTCTCCAGCAAAAGAAACAACTCATTTTTATGACTTGTGACAATGTTTGCTTTCACTGGGTACCATTCTCGTTTGGTCCTACACCAAGTGAAAATGTATTTTCAAACCCCAAATTAAAATAATCAAACAGTTTACTTCAAGGGTGTGTACAGTGAATCCCTAATCCACAAAAAGGAGCACTTAATTGAAAGTAAAATAGCACTTACATTATACAGGTGTGCTTTGAAAATCCTGGCACATCAGAGTGCCTTCAGTGCCAGACCCCTCCGATACCAGAAACAATAAAGGCAAACAGCTGTAATCACCCCACCAGAAGCTACAGCTTTTATGCAGCAGAGTTGATTGTGCCACTTTTTGTACCTCCTTTTTCTTCTACCAGGGTTTGCTTGGCTCTAGGCTTCTCTCCACTCAGAAAGCAGTATGGGGTCCCTGAGTGACCCTTTTTAAACAAGCACCCCAAATCCAAAAAAGGATGGCCCGTGTAGTCAGACATTCAATACCGACCTCTCATTATCTCAACCAGTTCTCAGTCCTGGCTATTATAATGGGAAGACCACTCTACTCTTGCCAAGAAATTTTCAAATGGTGTTTGCCTAGACTCTGCTGAGATGGCTCAGGAAAGGAGAGCAGATAACACGACCAATTTCAATACTAACAGAGCATTAAACGTGGCCATATTTCTTGGCGTATGTATCTCCGGTATATCTCTCTTGCCCCCACCCCCACTCCCGACTTTATGACTAAGAGCATGGCCTCTAGTTTATTACGAGGCATAAATCCTTGCTTGCTGGAATATCCTAATTTTAAGTGAAAGTGATAAACATGATTACATTGAATTCCCCAGGTTAAATAAAGGGATGAAATATGTAGTAGCATCTTCCTAGAACCATGGAGATCCTCCTCTGTCTTGGATGGAGGGACATTGGGATTTTTTCACACGAGGATTTTTTTTCCCAATCTGAGCAAGATTAGCAAAGTTAGTTTTACAAAGTGAGAAGAGTGTCAATGAATGAATGAATGATGGCATAAAATGACTGTCAATGAATAAATGAATAGAGGAGGGAGTGTTAAACACACACACTAAGTATTTATGTACTATGCTAAGCCCTGGGAATATAAATGAAGATGGTCCCCTCCAGGAACTTACATTCTAATAGGGGGAGATGATCCATGTAAGGATGGAGCGGGGAAGGAGTGTGGGTATTTTCATTTGGAAGGTTGCAATATGGCACCCCCTCAGGGCTTAATCCGACTTGTACTAGCAAGATGGGTCTCCAGAGGGTGGCAAATTGTAATTATTGTTGTTCATGAGCCCCCATTCAGTGCATTTCCCTCAATGTTAATCAACCAGTTGGCATACATTAGCTTTTACAAAAGGATATTTACTGAGAATGTGGCAAGAGTAGTAGATAGGAAACCATCCTCCAAACCATGAGTTTCATTCTTTATTATGTACATGCATGCTTCCTGGGTCAAGTGAAAACTATCAAAGCTCAAAAGGAGCAAGATACATGTGTAGAGAACACATAAGGGCAATGGGAGTCTTTTCCTCTCTTTGAAGAATACACACGGGAACAAAATTGTCCCCTGCTCAGTTGGGTTAGTTCCTTCCCGGATGTGCTGGATGGCCAACAGATAGATCTATTTTTGTGCTGTTTTGAACAGAACATTCAGCTGTTCTGCAGGCTACTCACTGGATTTAGCTGCTTCAAGATCAATTATTTTTATTAAAGTTTTTTATTTTCTTTCTTTTTTATTTTTTTGCTAAGGCAATTGGGGTTAAGTGACTCGCTCAGGGTTACACAGCCAGGAAGTGTTAAGTGTCTGAGGTCACATTTGAACTCGGGTCCTCCTGACTTCAGGGCTAATGCTCTATCTACTACACCAACTAGCTGTTCCAAAGCTTTTTACTTTCAAAACATATGCATGGATAATTTTTCAACACTGAACCTTACATAGCCTTGTGTTCCAAATTTTCCCTTCCTTCCTCCTATCCTCTCCCCTAGATGGTAAGCAATCTAATATATGTTATACATGTTAAAATATATGTTAAGTCCAATATATGTAAAGATATTTATACAATTATCTTAGTGCACAAGAAAGATCAGATCAAAAAGGAAAGAAAATGAATAAGAAAATAAAATGCAAATGAACAACAACTAAAGAAGTGAGAATGTTATGTTGTGATCCACACTCATTTCCCACAGCCCTCTCTGGGTGCAGATGGCTCTCTTTATCACAAGATCACTGGAACTGGCCTGAATCATTGTTGAAAAGAGTCACATTTATCAGAATTGATCATCATATAATCTTGTTGTTGTGTGTACAATGATCTCCTGGTTCTGCTCACATCACTCAGCATCATTTTCAGGCCTCTCTGAAATCCTCCTGCTGAATGTTTCTTACATTCATAGGTGATAACATATTCAGCCATTCTCCAGCTGATGGGCAGCCACTCAATTTCTAGTTCGAGATCAGTTTTGTATTCAGATATTCTCCTAGTATTAGCAAAGAATCAACACAAAAAATAGAGATGCCTCACTTTCCTGGCCACTTAGCAAGCAAGGGGGAGATAAAGTTCCTTTTGGTTCTTTCACTACCTGGAGACTCATAGCAATCCTCTTCATTTAAAGTTCTCAAAGATCATGAGACACTATGCAATTCAGTCTAACTTGTGCTCTACTGCCCAGCTTTTTAAACTGTGGTTCTGGACCCCATGTGAGTAACTGAATGTCAGGGTCATGAAATTATGATTTATTATCAGTAAATGTTTGGTTTGTGTATTTATTTTATATACCTATAGTTCTGAGATCACAAGAAAATTTCTTGGGTGAAAAGATGTGAGAAATGGAAAAAAAGCCCTTTTCTACTAAGCCATTTTGAATTGGAACCAAGAAGGGATTATCTGTATATGGTTGACATACACCACCAAGAAAGACAAATCTGAGTATGGTCAGAGACTGGGCTCCCATTGGCCAATTACCTACATCGTATATAGACAAAATGTCTCTGTCTCTGTCTCTTTCTCAGTTTCTCTGTCCCTCTTTCTCTGTCTCTGTCTATCTGTCTGTCACTCTCTGTACCTCTGTCTCTGTCTCTCTTTTCCTCATGTCATGTACAGGACTCTACAGACTTTTTAATGCTTCAATTAATCTTTCATTTCACCATTTGAAGTATTCCCTATCAATCTTTCAGTTGGCTATCACTATTGCAACTTGATGAATGAATGAATCTTTTTCACTTTTTGATGATGACATTCTTTACAATATCCTTTCTCTATTATTTTAAGTTTGTTGTGTGTATTTGCCTGTCCACAACTACCTGTCCCAGTCACAGAATCCTGCACACTCCCTCCCACCAATATTTGACTCTAGTGGACTTGAGCTCTCCTTGCTCTGAGAGCTCCTTCTAATGAAATGGATTGGGACTCTCTGATCCCTGTCCATCCTGTAAAATTCTCATATATCCATCCAGGATGGACTCCTGGATAATGAGGATTTTTAATGATGTGCTTAGGTATCACATTCCCAATGGAATATGCTGTCTGTCCTTTATCTATTAATCCTTCTCACTATGAGACCAGCCCATCTTTGTTTTTTTTTTTTTTAAATCACACATTTCTTTGATGACATCTTTTACTCTGCATCTCTTCTGTGTAGTAACCAACACATGACCACTGTCTGCTTCCTCATTGCCCTTTGGCTGTTGTTCCTGACCTTTTCCAATTCATGCCATCTATACCCTTGACATCATTCTAAATGTTTAACAACTGATTCTCCAAAAACACAAGAGATACTTAAGTTTAATTTATATTATTAATATTTTCTTCATTACCATCTTCTCTAGACAATTAACATAACAATTAGCCAAACCCCACAGCATATTCTATTTCTGAGGTGAAAAAGCTCATACTGAATATTTCACTTGGCCCCTCCAAGTGGAATGAAGGCCTTTTCTTCTACCTTGCCTGTAACCATACCTCCACCATCACTTCTTGGTCATTTCTAAATTGTTCAACTGCACATGAAATCACTCTATTTGGTATCTTCCCCATTTAGAATATGGGGGACTATCTTGTTTCTTGTCTTTGTATTTCCAGTGCATAGCAAAATGCCAAGCATTCAAAATCATTTAAAAATTCTTTTTTTTCTCCATACATTTCTACATTCATTCATACCTCAATTTAACTTCTTAAGAGACTATAGTAGTCTGACTCACAATATTTCATACAATATTTCAACGTGGAAATTAATATTGAATATATAGTCCTTGTTTCATGAGAAAGCCAAGAGTTAAAAAAAACCCTCAATTTCCCCAAAACAATCCAGTTTCAATTTGGTCCCAGCTCATTCCAGCAGAGGAATTAACCCAAGAAATAATTAACAATTAAGTTGTTAAATTAAATATACAACTCTCTGGGTGTCTTTCCTAAAGTTGAGCTGATGATTGTTTCAGTAAGAGAGGGGAGGAGGGAAACACAGAGAAAGAAAGGGAGGGAGGGAGGGAGGGAAGGAGAGAGGGAGGGGAGACCTTTTCTGCACACTCCTGGTATAGAAGTCACATCCAATCCACTTCACATAAATTAATGGGCACATAGGACAAACACCAAATAATAGAATAACACAAGTAAAAAATGTGTCATGGATTGGGTTAACTTCGGCTCCAATGAAGTTCTTTCCATACCCTGCCATGTTTTAAAAATGGTGTTTATTTCTGTGAAGAAAAGAAATCTCAGAAGGGGGATTGTTTTCTAATCTCTTTGCTCCTGTAGGTACTGTAGGGAATAACCTACAGAAACGACTTCTGATAGAGTTTCTCAAAATCCAGATTCATGATACGGTTGATTTTATGTTGACCAACGATGGACCTGAAAAACGAGCAAATGTAGAAATAAAAATAAACATACGCCAAGCCAAGTAAGATAAACTCTCTGGTGTCGAACTTCTCATCCCGTAGAGCTGTTACAAGTTTGACGCCGGGCGCTGTGTGCAGAGTTCAGGCCGACAGCAGGCCCAGTGACATGTTAAATCACCCACATGATGTATAGCTTAATGAACCCTCTTGTGTTGATCACTCTTGGCATTAATCAAAAGCCATGAACAGATTCCCTTATTTTCTCAATGCTGGTCTGATAAACTGCAATTTCATTTAACCTTGGACAGGAACTGTAATAGCAGAGCGGCACTCGGGACAACTGTCAATACCTGCCCAGCATCCCAGTGATTAAACTGCAGCCAGGAAGCAGGCCATGAATTTTCTTCATTTGAAATTAGAATTTTTATTCTTAACCACTATTTGCATAAAATATGCTGGAAACACTGAGCTAGGTAAAGATTTGCATTGACCGGGGTAGAAATTCACCCAGCCACATTATAGAATATTAACGATCTATCAGTGGACTTGTTCTCCAGTGTAGATTTCGTGTTTCTTTGTTTGCTGATTTTTTAAAAAGCCCTTGGTGGTGGTAGAAACTAGAAGGGGGAAGAAATCCAGGGAAAATTGATTATGAAACAAATGCTTTAACAGTTCTGCTTGTATCAGCCCTCACCTTGGACATCAAACGGATAACGCCACATCACAGATTTGAAACTGGAGGCTCGGGGCCAGTCATGTCCAAACGTGGTCCAAATAATCTATCAATCTATCAAGCATTTATTAAGCACCTGCTTGACACCAGGCGGTGTGCTAAAGGCAAAAATAGTCCTTGTCCTCAAGAAGTTTACAGTTTAATGCAGAGGAAACAACATGTCTATAAATAGGTGCGTACAGACCAATATAGTTGTGAGATCAGAATTTATTTGGGGAGAACACTCCCCCAAATTTAGTCTAAAACATGCATCTGACCATGTTCTTCCATGATACAGAAATCTTCAGTGACTCACAATCATTTCTAAGTTAAAATGCTAACTCCACACTCTGACATTTAAAGTCCTGTGCAATCTAGCTCCCATCTACCTTCCCAGTCATATTCCATATATCATATTACTCTGCATAATATGCTCTCTGTTCAGGAAAACAGACATAGCTGTTCTTTATCCCTAGCAATCCAGCCTTTCATTTCCCACCTCACACTCTTTGCTCATTGTTCCCCGTGGCTGTAATGTACTCCTTCCTCGGCAATTAAGCTTTGTAGAATTTTCTTCTTATCCTGAAAACTTCTCAAATGCCATTTTCTACATGATACATTTTCCACTCTCCCCATGCTTTCTACCTCTTAAAATCTCTTTATACCATCTTGTATATCTGTATATTTACATATTTGTATTTAAATTATAACATCCCAAGATGTAAGCTTTTTAAGAGCAAGGATTGTTTTTTTGTTTCTTTCTATCCCTAAAACTAAGCATAGTGAACTATATGAAGAGGGTTTTTAATTAATAGCTATTGATTTCATTTTATATAAATTGGAGCTAGAGGGAAAAAACAAAGAAAGATTCCACTTCTCTTTCAAGACACACAGGAAACCCTGTGACTAAACAATGAGTCCCAATGGATTCACGAATCCATTGGCAAGATGAGATGGGCCTGAATCAAGGGAAAGCTCCCTTTCCTGTCCTGAGCCTAAAATGATAACTATAGAAAGATTGGAGCCAAGTTACAAAGAGTCTTAAATCCCAGAAACTGGACTTTACGAGGACCCAGTAGGGAGCCATTGGTAATATTTGAGCAGAAGAATATCATGACCGGATGTATACATTATGAAGGTTATTCTACTTGTGTGGAAAATGGATTTGGGAGAGGGAGTGAAGATTAGAGTTTGAGAGATGGCATTTCATGCTATGGATGGGTCCTCCTCAACCTTTTTTGTTTTTCCTATATGGCTGGGGAGGCTGAGCTCTTTAGTATGATCATAGATTTCAGCTAGTAGGCTTTGCAATATTCCAGTGCTAAATGCAATCAGCATGCTGTTACAAGGGCACTTACAGGACCTGATCAGGATCAGACACTTCTGTTAAGCACACATTACCCTGTTATAGGCTTTACTTGATATTCATAATCAATGGATCATCAAACAAAATGTTCCCTGTTAGATCCTTTAAGAAATCTTGTAAAATTTCAACATATGTATGGGAGATAGCTTGTCAGAAGACTGACTTTAATTAAGATATTTTGCTCTACCATGTCTAATACTTTTTTATGGTTAAAAAAAAGAGCACAATGGGACCTTCCATCCACTAGCACTTTCAGTCAATTGTATGACTATAAAAGTATGTTCTGCTAAAGAATATAGTTTGAAAAACTCTTCCTATTCCCTTCTCATATAAAGGATGCCCTCAATGCATGTGGAATATGAGTCTCATAAAAATCTTCTAAACATGAGAAAGTAGACAAATGGGTCTTAATATGCCCTGGTAGCACTCATTTTGATATTAAGATCCATATTTCCCCCCAAGTTCTTGGTATGCTTTCTTCATGCAAATATTTTGAGAATCAATACCTCAAAGCCTTCAAAGTTGTTTATCATCTAACACAGATCTTTTTCTGTGCATTTTTGGTCAAGTACCACTGCTTTCTGGAATGTCTCCCCACCTGTAGTACCATTTTAACTTCTTCCTATCAAAAATGAGAAACTATCATATTAGAGTCCAAATATGATTGCTCTGATAATTAAAGTAAAAAGTTATAAATGTTTTTCATTTTTTTTCATTTTTTTTTTTAACTTTTAAGTATTCCCAGCATGATGTTTCTTAGATGGTTCTTTGGCCAAGTTTTCTTTAAAAAAATTTCAACTACACTGCTTCTCACTGTTTCCTGGGGCAATGCTAACCATAATTCCACACCATCTTCCTCAGTATTTTACAATTTAGTTTGTGCTCTAAATCTTTTATCTGTGGGATATATATATATATATATGTACCTATTCTTCTCATATAGATATGTATATATAATATATATAATATCTTTCTGCTTTGCAAGGAGATCAAGTATTTTTAAACTGAGATGGTTTCTAGGTTCTGGGGGTCTCTTTGTTGTGGTGATTGATTTATTCATGTTATATTTTCGTAGGAAATGGTAACAGTTTGTATCAATGTCTTTTTGTTCTGGTATTTCCTTCTTTGGAGTGTCAAAGGACTTCTTTCAAAAGCACAGTGTATTTTTATTTCTCTCTGCCTGTCTGTGTGTGTGTGTATCTATGTCTCTGTCCCTCTCTCTCTCACACACACAAAGACACAATCCAATAAATAGAATTCTTTCCTGCCTCAAACCCTCAAAGTATTGTTTTATCTACTCTTCCCCTTCATTGCTAAATCACTTCCACTTTCCCTCCACTCATCTATTATTCAACTCTATGCAATCTGCCTTATATAACCTTTTCTTTCCTGAAACAATTCTCTTTAAAGCCACTAAAAATCTCATTGTAAACCCACTGGCTTTTTATTCCCTTGTCATCTTTGACTTTGTGACATCTGACACGATGGACAATCCACTCGTCCTTGGCTTTGGTCACAATCTGTGCTCGCTTTTCCTATTTTGTAAGTAACAGCATTTTTGTATTATTTCCTGCGTCATCATCATTTTAAATATAAATCTATTTTAACATCTGGTCTTTGATTATCTTTTTGTCTTTCTTCATACTAGTAGGGTTTTTTGTATGTTTATTTTTAACCTGAATTCTGTGATTCTGTTTTTGTTTTTAATATTTTGATGTGTGTTTCATTATATTTTGTTTTCTTTGTAACACTAATTTAAAAATGCATTGTATTCTATGACACAAAGAAGATAAAAAAGAGAGTGCTTTACACTCTCTTTATTGGTGTTCCTTGATCATTAATATCCTCTATGGAGATGATTCTCAATATGTATTTCCACTCTCCATCTTTTTCTTCATCTGAAGACCCATGTAATCCAAATGTCTAATGATAGAACTGTAAGTAATATGGGGGAAGGTGAAAAGTGTAAAGGGTGCTAATAGTACCTTCCTGGAGATGGCTCCTCCCCTTCATCCCTGACTTCTGATTCTAATACCAGTTTTGTCAACTAGTGCATTTTCTCCTTTGCCCAGCTCTGCCCAGCAGCAATGGCAAACTTCCTTGAATCAGAAACCACGGTTTCAGTATTGTAAAAGTCTTGGAATATCTCAGTATATGCTTCCTCTTCTTGGGATCCAGATCTTTAATCCCTGCTTTAGGTTTCCTTTCCCTGCAGATTACATCCAAGGCAAGCCTCCCTTACTGCTCTGTATAGGGAAGAATATTGTTATGTATAATTTCGTCTGCTGGACAGCTCCATCTTAATATGCCTCTGGCACTTCAAATTCTGCATATAACAAAGTGAGTTCATCAGCTCCTCCTAATGTGCTTATGTCTGTTGTAGGTACGACCATTATCCAAAACACTCAGGTTAGAGGCATGTTTGATTCTTCCTTCTTCTTTACTTAACACATCTAATCAGTGGCTGAATCCTTTCAATGTTAGACTCCAGGAGACAGAAAGTGTGGTGAGTCATTCAGAGTTGCGGCCTGGCAGGATTGAAAAGCAAATCATTTACAAATGAGGACTCAGGATTGAGGTAAACTGACCATTGGAATGGCTAACCAGGACTGGTTAAAGAAGCAAGTCAAACTTTAGCAGGATAGACCAGTACAATAGGAAGGATTTGGGGAACTAAAGAAAAATCTAAGGGCAGATTAAGGAAGAATTAGTGTAAATGAGAAATTGATTACAAGAGATTGTGGTAAGGCATAAAATCAGCAGCAGAAAAATTGCTTCATACTTACAAACATTAGTTTTCATATCCATGAAATGGGGGGAATGTTAATATTCTATTCTGAGAAAATTGTATGGCATTGAGAGAATGCTATAAAGGGCTTTAAGAAAAATACTGGAGAAAAATAAATAAATAAGGGGGTAAAAGTTGTAATTATTAACCCAACCTAACAGCTTATTTCAGAGGATTAAAATTCAGTGTTTAGAGGATGCTATATTAAAGATTGTTATTAAGGGATTAAAGCTCTGTCTCAATAGTAAGAGTTTGCTTGTTACCAAGTTTAAAGATTTGAAATATCAACCATGTACTAAGAGAATCTGGGAGGAGGGGAAGCAAATGTAGTCCGAGACTGTGGGATGTCCAGATCTAGGGAAGTAGTTATAGTCCCATTGTCCTCTGTTGGAACTCAAGATCTTTTGGAGTGTCCTGTTTAGTTTCAGGCATCATATTTTATAAAATGTTTTGACAAAATGAAGAATGTACAGAAGAAGTTTCCTACTAAGGATTATGTAAAAAACAGTGGGGTTGTTTAGTCTGAAAAAGAAAATATTTGGACCTGAGGGAATGATAAGTGTCTCCAAGCAATGAAAGGGTTATCTAGTAGAAGAGAATTTGGCTTTGTTTTGCTGAGTCCTAGAAGGCAATACTTAGGAACGAATGTAGGAGATAAAAAGAGACACATTTTGGCTGGATGATAGGAAAATGTCTTACTCATTAGGACTATCCCCAGTGGGAAGGGCTCCTCCTTTGGATAGCTTTAAACATAAGCATAAGAGGAACTTGTGTCAAATAATGTAAACCCAACTCTTCTAAGTATATGTTAAATCAGAAGCCTCTTGCATGAAGTCTCTTCCATATTGGGGTCCTGCAAAGTTGTGAAATTGCTTGGTGGATAGTCTGTATCTTAATGATGTATCTTTAAAAAGTGTTTCATTTTGTGAAGATTTTTGAGGTTAATATTTTGTTACTTTTATTTTGTTATTGTATAATATTTTATGATTGTATCAAAATGCCATTTTATATGTATATATACAGATATGTGTATATATATATGCATGCCATGGAGGAAGTAAGATAAGTTTTGAATCTACTTCTCCAGATGTCAAGGTAGTAGTATAAGGGAGAATAAATTTCTGAGGAATTAAGGAAAATGTGTACTTATTTTTACATCTTTGAAGTTAACAGCCCTTTGAAAAAATTGCACAATACTAAGTGGTTAAACAAAAACAAGTTGTAGTCACTGACCCAATTGGTTCTGAGATGGCTGTAGAGAAGAAATACCCACATCTACTTCAGAGTACGCTGGATCTATGAGGAGAAATGTTCTTTCTTTGGCTGTAAGGTGGTGAAATCTGGTTTGATTGGTGTGGTCCCAGCCCTTACTGCACTTTTTTGGCTCTTGCTGGAATGGTATCATCAGGGTTAAGTTCCGGAAATCCTTGCCTTTTTTCCCTCACTCTTTATTAATGTTTTAGAAAATGTCTCCATTTTACTGGGCTATGAGAAATAAGACGGTCTCCCACTGGTCCCATATTGACTCAATTTCCAATAATATATATTTGAGGGCTCTGAGATTTTGGTTGTAATGTAGTTACTGCTCTTGTCCTACTGAGCTGCCTGATGTGGGCATGGAAGCTGTCCGCTGAGGCTATCCCTACTAGTAGGTATAAGTAATATCTTGTGAAAGCAATTCATTTTGTTAATGTCATGCTTGTACGAACTTCTTCTTTTCATCTGAACTCCCCTACGCTAGATTGCCCTTGGGAAAAAGGAAGGGACCAAGCATTTATTAAGAACTGACTGTGTGCCAGGAAAGTATACAAGTACATTGAGAGCTGATCACATGACTTGGATTTCTTTAGCAACAAGGGTAAATGATGCTCCCTGGGTATAATCATACTTATGGTATTCTAGAGCTCTCAGAATCCGTTATGTTATTTTTTTCCTTGCACACTCCCTACTGATAATTCACAAGTAGAAGATTTTTATTGATTTTACTACTTGTTCATTTTGAATGTTTTACTGTGATTAGATGAAATGAAAAATTAAAAGATCTACTAGACTTATTTTATTCCAGGTCCTTAGCTTTATTATCCCATCTGAAATTTTTCTTTTTTCATTTTCTTAAGTATTTAGTCTGTTTTCAAAGGTAGGTAGTCATCAACTCTCAGAATTTTTGAATTGAAGAAGAATTTTTAGCAGCTATCTAGTTCAGGAATCATCACTAAAACTCGCTGAACAAATGATCATCTGAATTCAACAATTTGGTGTCAAAAACAAACATTAAATGCCCACCATTATTATCATTATTTTTCCCTTGTTAAGGCAATTGGGATTAAGTGACTTGCCCAGGGTCACACAGCCAGGAAGTATTAAGTCTCTGAGACCTGTTAAGGACCATGCCTGGGGGCAAGTCGATTCTCTGAGAACCACCACAGCTATGGATTGTGACTCTTGAGGGAGTTGTGGGGCAGCCTTTACACAGGAGTTGCTTATGGACAGGGAGTGAAATAAATTAGAGGCAAAGGTAAGAGGAAAGAGGTCAGACAATGCAATGGCCTCTCTCCTTGAATCACCATCATCCACTCACAAGAAGAAATAATATTTTCAGGTACTGGTGTGTGGATTCTGGAAACCACAAGACCAGCAGATAACAGAGACCAGATTTGAACTCAAGTTCTCCTAATTTCAGGGCTGGTGCTTTCACCACTGGGCCACCTAGCTGCCTCGTGCCCACCATTTTTGCAAAATGGTGCTAGGTACTCAAGAAAATAGAAAGCTTAGATTTTAGACAGGCTTGATCGTATTCATTTTCTGGTCTAGAGAAGGATAACAATGGTCATAAATAATTGATACAAAATGATATAATGTGAAGTAGTTTAAGGAAAGCTTCCAGAATTTGTTGGATAAAGCAGAAGAGGTCTTCTCTGAATTCATGCCATATCCTTGCCATCAGATATCTGAAGAACTTGATGAAAAGGGCAGTAAATTTCAAATTGATAAACTCCTAAGTTTCATTATGTGTCATTTATTAAGATTAGCCTGAAGTAAAGAAAGCAAAACTAATTGTCATATTTGGATGAGTACAATATGTATTTTCTGCTGTTTGAGTTGTAAGGTTCTCTAAACAGGAGAATTCTAAGTCAAATAATAACCTGGGACACCTAATGGACTGTTTACCACTTTTGGCATTTGATTTTGCTTTATCTCATAGAGCCAAGAGTACATTAAAATCCTTAGTTAATAGTGGGTAAAAAGTTGGTATTCCTGGACCAGACGTTGTTCACCCTCCAGTAAAAGACTGCTATCCATGTTCCAAGTGGAAACATCAACATATAAGAGACCTAAATTACAGATTTATATCCTAAAGGGACTTCAGAGACAACATAGCCCAAATAGCCTATTTTACATTTGAAGAAATTAAGGCTTAAAGGGGTTACACAGGGACCTAATGTCACATTAGAATCCGGGACCTCTGACTAGAAAGCCAGTAAGCAATATCATGCTGATCCCAAAGCATTCTATGATGTCACTTTCCTCCCACTGAAGGTGTCTTGTAGACTGACACAAAATGAAATGCAATTTTAAAAACCAGGTGTCCATTCTAATCAGGCAGCCGTGACTGTGCTATTTAATTTATGCTTCTATTTCCCCAACTGAAAAATGATCACTCATGAGCTCTCTTTTCTTTGAATGGATGATATTATTACAATTGTAAGGTGAGGAATATTACAAGATGTAACATTAAAGTCACAGTGCATTAAATGGTCTTGGTTTTGAATAGGCCATTCAGAAATGTTTCCTGCTTTAAAGATCAGCAAAAATCCATATTTATGGTATTTTTAATTACTGTCTAATAAACCTCAAAATTTATAAATATACCGACAACATAAATTAATAGGAAATCTTGTATCGGAGAAGAAAATCATTTAGCCATACCTACTTAATAATAAATTAAGTAAATAGAGCACTGTATTTTAAATCTGTGAACAAATTACAACCATATTGTTCTTTACCTACTGTCACCTAGACTTTCTTTTAAAAAGTTTAAAAAATAATAATAACCCACATGATAATGAAATAATGAAGGCAGTCTAAGACCCTAATTAATTCAGTGGTGTCTCAGCCCCATCAGCAAATGGATCAATATCTGAATCCATAGTTTCACTGGTTACTTTATGTCCTCTTAAAAGTAGATGAAGCATTATCAAAATCATAAAGAACATATTTTATCTCCTTATATATATCACTCTTATTTTTCAGAGAAAATAAGAATCCACTATTCCCAGGTTTTTCAAATCCCTCTCTCTATGAAATAAATCTTGGTCTCCCTTATATGTTGATGCTTCCAGCTGGAACATGGATAGCAGTCTTTTATTGGAAGGTGAACAGTGCCCAGTCCAGGAATACCAACTTTTTTTCCATTATTAACTAAGGCTTTTAATATACTCTTGGCTACATGAGATAAATCAAAATCAAATGCCTAAAGTAGCAATCAGTCCACTAAATCTCCCAGGTTATTATTTGACTTCTATGTTAGAGAACCATCCAACTTAAACAGCACAAAATACACATTGTATTTATCCAAATGGGATAGATAGTTTTACTTTCTTTACTTCTGTCCAATTTTAATAAATTTCTAGTTATTCTCACTTGCAACTAGTTCAATTTCTCAAGGTCTTAGAGATTTTGTGGAAAAATCTGTATAACTTTCAATCTATTATTACCAGGTAAAAGAAACCCTAAAGGGTGTAGTAGAAAGAATATGGGCCCTGGCATCTTCAGAAATCTGGATATAAATCCTGGCTATTATACATACAAGTTAAAACTAGAGCACACCAAGGCTCGGTTTCCTTATTAGAAAAATTTATGTGATTCACATTTATGCGATTTGCTTGTTTTCCTTTTTAAAAATAAGTTTTGTTGCTGCCTTTAATTTCTGCAGCACCGTCATTCCCAGATACGCCCTCCTCCTCCTCCTCCTGCTTCCAATGAATATCCCTCTTAACAAAGAAAAGCAGTCAAGCAAAATCAAATGACCCATAGGAATGTGACTCTGCTGCCCATTCTGAGTGAGGAGGCAACACTCCATGTCCCTCACTTATCCAACCCAAATGAGATCATGTAACTAAAGCCAGCCTGAAAGGTCAGCAATCATTATTCCCAATTCTCTTCTTACATTTCCAATAATCTTTGCTTTCACACATTCCAAAAATATCCTCTAGCTATTGCTCTGCTTGAGGGTCCAGGAATAGAAAGCCAGTTTAAAATGACACAGTGGGTAGAGATTGCTCCACATAAATTCTAAGTCAGCTCAGTCGTGATGGAAGGAAGCAAATTCAGGAGATCTTAGCTCGAGATTTCCTTTTTTTTCATATCTGGGGCAATCTTTCCTATTTCCTTGTGAATCATCTCTAAGAACATTTTGCAGTTCAAAATCCTGAGAGTTAGCACCTTCCTTTGCTGGAATAGTTATCAAATCCCCATGGTAACACATTTTGAGTTATTGGGGGAAAAAAGAAGCAAAGAAAATCCATCCCTACTAATAATTTCTTATAATCATTTTACATGGTTAGGAGAATCAATGTCCATAAAAACCAATAACTTCAATCTTATCCAACCAATCCATTCTGAGTGAGACTTAGAACTGAGCCCTGAGGGTGCAAATACAAAAACAACAAGTCTCTGCTATGTAGAGGCTTATCTTTCCGGAGATACAGCATATGAACAGCATGTAAAATGGCTGGCCAATAATGGCTCGGTTCTGGGAGGTGGTTTGGTCTTCTGGATGATTGGAATAGAGGAGCCTAGAGCTCCACTTCAGGCCATATATACATCCCTTATCGATTCCTTTCCCTTCCCCCTCCCATTTCCTTAGTTTATTAAGGATGACATTATACTGCTAGTCTGTGTAAGAAGTATAATACAGCAAATAAAATCCAGCTCACAATACAATGTACTTTATGACATACAGACAGAGCATCTCTATTTATACTCAACACTTTAATCATAACAGTGTTTATTATTGCAACAGGCTTTAATATCTTGGTATTGAGAACAGTCCCATCTGTGTAGTGAAGATTGTCTGCTGAGCTGGGAATTGTGTCTATATTCAAAAGGTATTAACTAGCCAAAGTTGGTCTTTCTCTTTCTCTGCCTCTGCCTCTCTCTTTCTGGATGTCTCTCTCTTTCTCTCAGGTGCTGTCTCTGTAGCTCTGTCTCTTTCTATCTCCCTCTGTCTCTATTTCTCTCTCTCTTTTTCAGACTCTGTCTCTTCTTCTGTAACTGCCTCTGTGTCTCTTTCTATCTCTGTCTCTATTTCTTTCTCTTTTTCTGTTTCTCTTTCTCTCAGGCCCTGTCTCTGTCTTTCTCTGTAACTGTCTCTGTCTCTTTCTGTCTTTCTGTAACTCTGTCTCTGTTTCTCTCTCTTCTTGTCTGGCTGCATTCAAATGATGAGTTGAACATTGCTGTAAATCTCTGGGTGGAGAGAGAACTAGTGACTGTGGTCAAAACCCACCACTGAATGATCCTGTTATTGTTTGTGCTTCTCTTGTGACTATTTTCCTCTATCTTAGGCAAAGCAGTACTGGAGAAGCAACAGAGTAGGCTGAGACCTCATGAGCTTCAAAATGTTAAGAAGCACCAGAGGCATGGGAACTGGAGTATTCACCACTCTTGGGGATCATGCAATCCAAGTTCTCCATGATTGCTCTTAGGAGAACCCCAGACCCTGCTCAGCAATGAATAAAACCCCGAGCCAAGATGCCAGATCCTATAAACAAGGGTGTAACTATTATCTATACCACATTTTAAAGTGAACATGGCTGAACGCTTTGAAATAACTTGGTGACACAGTAGATAAACAGTGTTGGGCCTGGAATCAGATCATAGACCTGAATTATAGATCTCCAGCCTCAGACACTTACTAGATGTAGGATCCTGAGCAAGTCACTTAATCTCTGTTTACCTCAGCGTCTTTATCTGCAAAATGGTTTTAATTATAGGACATACTTCAAAAGGTTGCGATGTTCAAATGAGATGATCATTTAAAAACACTTAGCATAGTGCCTGGTACATAATTAACTGTTATCATTGTAACTTTAAAGTTGAGCTTATTTTTCCTAGGGACAAAGCAGGGTACAAGCCCAGATGTTGGGGAGAAATGTTTGTACTTTTGCTTTTCTACAGCTAACAAATGTTAACGAGAATAGAGCTTATCTGTAATTAGTATTGAAAAAAAAGAAGTTGGACCTTGAGCTCATTTTAATTGAAAGACATGGCCTCAGAGCACCCCTAGAACCCTGAGGAAGAGATGGAGTTTTGATCTGGAGCCACAATTTGTTAGTGTGTGAGAGGATTGAGGAAGTTAAGCCTGTTGTTTAAGAGAGCGAGCCAGAGACACACAGAGAGAAAGCGAGAGTGAAAGAGTGAGGGTAAGAGAGATACAAAGAGAAAGACAAAGAGACACAGAGACAAGAGTGTGAAAGAGAGAGAGGTATATATAGACATGCACAACACTTTAAGCCAAAATAATATAAAAAACAATAGCTATAATGATAGCTAGTCTTTACCTAGGATTTTAAACCTTACAAAGCACTTTATAAAATTATCTCAGTTTTCCCCTCACAACAATCCTTTGAGGATAAGTGCTACCTTTCCTTTCAAACATTTTTTCTTCCCATTTTGAAAAAGACCTTTTAAAATGTGTATCCTTGCTAATGAAGGTTTTACTTCCTTCCTTCCTTCCTTCCTCCCTCATAATTTAATATTAATTTATTTAAATATCATTATTAATTCACAAACATTTTTTTTTCCTGTTTTCTGTGCTTGGCAAAATACTTTCATTAAATTTCCATTTAAAAAAAAAACAGAGAACTGGATGAAGCAGTTCAATTGTCTCGACTACTATAATATCTAGACTGGATCATCTATAAAGTCTGCCCATTACTATTGTATGTGCATATATACATGTGTGTGTGTGTGTGTGTGTGTGTGCGTGTGAGTGAGATTATATATGTGTATCTTGGATATATAATGAAAGAGGACAAAGATTTGGGCCTAAAAGACTATACTTGATTATCATTGAGAAATTGTCAGAGGTTTTTGTTTTTTAATGATTCCTTGCTTCTTTCTGAAGCAAAGAATCAGCTTTCTCATATCAATGTTCTTCCAGAGTAGAGCACTGCAGTCTTCAAAGAACTGAAATGGAAGCTCACCTAAAGAGCGATGGCAAGGAGCTTGTTGAGCAGGAGCTGCAGTCCATTGCAAATAAGGGATCATGAAAGAAAAGTCAAGTTAATAATGTCAACAGAGCAATAGATAACCCCAAAAGATAGGTTAGTCACAAACTAAGAAGGAGGTTAATTAATGAGAATTCCCAATCTCCTCACCTTTCTTGATGCTTTTCTCTCTCTTACTTCCCATACCCAGTAAATTCATTGCTGTCTTGTCAGTGTCACGTTTTTATATTTGCTTTTCTCATTTCTCTCGTCCCACTTCAATTCAGATCCTCGTTGTCTTTGCCGTGGAGCATCCTAATTGATCTTCCTGTCTATAGTCATTCACCTCTCCAACTCATATATGGCACAATCTCTGTGTTCACTCTTCTAATCTCAATTCAATGAATGTTGGGTCCTTAGAACATAGCTACTGCTTCTCTGGTAACCCTGGGATTGGGATAAGGGTGTGGAGTTAGTTTTTCTAATACTGTAACTCATGATCCCCCACTAGTACGCTGCCCCCAATTGATTATCCCCTGATATTAGCTGGCCAGACAGTGTTGATTAACTTTTAGTTATAGGTATTTATTAAGATGATACAGTAAGAATAATTCATCTAAAACATTTTCCCCCATCCTTAAAAATCTAGTACACACTCTCATAATACAGAGTCTATGGGTAAATGTCCTACAATTTTAAAAACTCATATAGCAAAGCAATAAACTCAACTCCTGATTAATGGAGCTTTCTTGGAAACGTCTTGAAATTTCTCCTAAGTATAGTATAGCTTTCTTCGGGCTCCCTTATGGACTCCTATAGATGCCTTTATTCAATGTATCTAATTGGTCCCCAACTCCCAATACAGACATTGCCATTATTCACTGTTTATCCAAGGACATGGCTAAGCAGGAGTGGGTTGAATCCAATTCATACTGTTCACATGAGTCAATTGCCAAATTTTCAGTCTTAACATTTACGCTTTGGAATTCAGCGAATGCTACAAATCAGAGCCTGATTTATCATTGTGTTTATTGTCCACTTCAAAAAAAAGTGCTAGAAAAAATGTAAATAATGCTGACTGAACTTAAAAGTGTATCATGCACAAGTACCTGCATCCTGCTGCTATATGCCACCCATGGAGAGTCCAAACTCTACCAACTTTTTGACATTCACAAAGTTCTTCACTTATCAAAGCAGAGGGAGATGAATGTTCTCTTTTCTCTCCCCCAAAACAATTCACTTGGTTGAACCTGATCTCCCATTATTGGGTGGGTAGGTCAATCAAGTCATTCCCTAGTTTGGCTCCTAATTGGACTCAACTGCTACTGCTAACATGGTCTCTGGCAGCAACTTTGGCTGCTAAGAGGTCCTCTAGCAACATTCTGTAGCTTAGAAGATCACTCAGGATGGTCAATCCCATCTCCAAATATTCCTGTACCTGGAATTTTAAAAGTATAAAAATACAAAAGACAAAAGGATCAGAGATTCCATGCTGATTGAACAGATGGAAGCCAGGTAGGAGATAGGATCTGCTGCCTCTAGTAAGTCTTCACATAAAATCTACCAGGGCTACTACATTGACTAGTACCATCAATTCCTCCTCTGCACCCAAGAAGAAGACTACCATCATATGAACAAATGTAAGCTCGCATCGTCTCCGCAACAGGACCCACTCAAATTAAGCACCCATTCAAATTAAACGATTCCCACATGATCTAAGGGTTGTGCCTTAACTGGTCAGTTCCCCCCCACACACAAACACATATATAATAATTGTAAAAAGAAAGATTGTTCAGGTATGGTTTGATTCAAATGGCTTCTGAGGAGAGCTAAAATTAGAAAGACTCCAGGGCATATTTCATAAAATGAGTTAGGGGCAAGAAGAATAAAAGACATTTTATAGACCACTTTTTAAGGATAGCTTAGGTTGGGGAAGAGTACTGTAGAAGCATTGCCTGGGATAGAGTAAAGTTGGGGAGTAGGAGGAATAAGAGATCAAATCTAGCCTTTCATGTTGTTGTTCAGTCGTTTTCAGTTTTGTTCAACTCTGGCCCTTTTGGGTTTTTGGGGGCAGAGATAATTTGGACAGCTCATTTTGCAAAGGAGGAAACTGAGCTTTCAGGGCTAAGTGACTTACCCAGAGTCACACAACTGGTAAGTGTCTTGAACTTCAGAAAGGAGAATTTTCTTGACTTCAATTTGGTGTTTTGAGTACTGTGTTCTATTTTAGCTGAGCAGTATAGTGCAGTGGCTGGAGAACTGGTTTCAGAATCAAGAAGACTTGGCTTCCAGCACATTATGGTTGTGTGACCCTGAACAAGTCATGAGACTTCTCAGTATCCTAGCAACTTCCTAAGGTTTTAAATTTCAGAGAAGGTTCTGGCCTGCCTTGGTGGAGAGAGTTTTCTGATCAAGCAATTTCCCATAACTATGTAATCATAATTTAAATCTCTATCCTTATTATTTTGAACTAGATGCTCTGTTCATTTGTTTCAACACTGCTGAAGCACCCTCTAATACCCTTGGAATTTCAGTGCTCTGGGGAAAAATCCCATTCTCCCCTCCCTAGTTATAGCTCTGCCTCTGAGACCTCTTTCTAAAGAGATTGCTTGATTCTGTCTAAAGGAGACCCTCACTGTTTAACCCTCATTGTCTTGTGGTTTTTCATTATCTTAGAGGGAACTTAAGGGCATTCTGGGAATATGCACCAAGTTCAAAGGCACTGAATTCCAGTCTATTTTGTTGTTTGTTTTCCATTTAGAAAACACTTTCCTTTCTATTATCTCCTTTGATTCTCACAGTGCTCTTTCTGGTGGGCTATTTAGCCCCATTTTATAGATGACAAAGCTAAGGAACATAGAAGTTAGGCGGTTCCCTTAAGCCATACAGCTAAGTAGCAGAGCCAGCCCTCAGTCTCATCCGTGACCTCTTACTTATGCTTTCTTCAGGTTTGACTGGGGGGAAAAAAAGTAGGTTTTGTATTTATCTTTCCATTATACCAAGAGCTCTGGATTTAGAGCCAGGATTCTGAGTTCAAATCCTTAGCTATTCACTATCTGATATGACTTTGTAAAAGTCTCTTCCCTTTCTAGGACCTGATTTCCTCCTCTATAAAATGAGAGCCTTGGACAAAGGGATCTCAGTATCCCTTCCGCTTCTGATTTGGGTCTTTCTAATGCTCGACTCTGCTCTTTGAAGGACCTGGATCTAAATTCTCTTTATACTTTCTACCTTTGTGACTTTAGTGACATACTGAGCTTCCCTGGCCCTTAGATTGTTCCTTTGTGGAATAAGGTCCTAGCTGGCCTCGGGATTACCCTCCCAGTGTCAATCAAGGATCCTACAAATTAGGAAGTCTGTCCCTTCAACCCTTTCAACTCTCCTCTTCCTTGTGTGTTTTCTCTTTCTAGTCTCAATTTCATGTATCAAAACAAGAGGTGGAACCCACTCCCAGGATCCAGAGCAATAGCTGGCATTTATATGGGCTTTAAGATTTTTGAAGGGCTTTTCAGGTGGTGGTAACTCATTTGAACCCACCACCTTGAAATTTATCGTGTTCTATCTGGTGACAATCAAGTATTGTAATGCACTGGCATTGCTCGACTGAAAAACACTCTACTCTGTAATCACCCTTGGGCTAAAATTGCCAGCCTTGGCCACAAGTAGATCAAATGGGTGGATCCCACCCTCCTTTCTTTGGCAGCTGAGTCCAAGGCTTCAGGCCATCTCACACACCCCTCTGAGGTCTCCAAAACCGCCTGGAGTTCTTCCATATCATAGACGAAACACTCAGCTACTAGAGGCAAAATTTGAACTTTTGATGCATTCCCAGAAATGGAGGGACAACCATAACTGAGCCAAGGAGGGAAGAAGTGTGACTGGGGCACACAAGACACCCATGCATTGGGCACAGGAGCTTGTGTGATTTAATGATAGCCCTGCTCCCATCCTCTACCAGTACAACTGGTGGAGGGTCCCTGGGATCCAGCTTACTATTCTTTGACTAGTGCTCCATCTCCTTCCATGAGAAATATAAGGGGAGAACAGAACCAGCAAAAGCCAATGATTTCTAATCTCATTTCTAATACGCTTCAAGTCCAGACAAGGCAAAGGAGGAAAGTGATAATTGGAGACAAATGATTCACCCTACTTTTATGATCTGGTTGTCAGTATTTCCATGGGTAGTCTCTTTGCTTAGTCACATTCAGTCTGTTTTTTTTTATTATTTTTATCTTTTCCTAATCTTTCTTTCAACATACACGATATCACCAAACTCCAAAAAAATTGGTAATTATGATTGAGATTTCTTCTGGAAATGGACTTAAGGAGAAGGTGGAAAACAGGTACAGAGGAGAAAACCCAGGATTCCTTGTTGGCTTCAAGGACAGCTCTCTCCAGCATATGGAAAGCAGTGTATGATGTCTGTAATCTTCCAAGATGCAGAAGGTCTTTGTTTACTTTTAATTAAAGCCTTTGCTTTTCTAAGTGTTTTCTAAGATCACATAAACCAATGCCGAGGAGGACCCCAGAAGAACAGATAATAAAGTGATAATAGTGTGTGGAATCAAATAGTCTTCCTTTATCCCCAAACAAAAACATGAGTGTCAATTCCAAAGCCATTCGGCTGAGGAGTTTGTTTTCATTTACTTCACACCCTCCTTCCACCAGGCTGAAACGTGCTTAACAGCTCCTCATCCATCCTGCCCATTTTTTCAGTTATGACAATATTTGCCAAAAGAGGGAAATCCTGAGAAAAACTAAAAGACCTCAAATGTGGGTTCTAAACACCTGATGCTCAAAAGTGAGGCCAAACAAATGTTTCTTCCTACAATCTCCTTCTTTGTGAAGGTGAATTGAGCCAAATTCTCTAGCTGAAAATTGGAATAAAAGGTCGAAATTGCGATCCTGAAGGGTTTCATCCCAGTCAGAAGAAAGTGCTTCTTAGAATAAATAAAGTGTTCTTGTTCCTACCAAGAGGGCCTCCATACATGGGACACTTAGCACACACCACCTCAGGGATAAGTACCAGGCAAAAATGTTTTCTGCTGTAGAACCAGTACCTCACTCTTAACTTTTGCTTAAAAAGAGAGGGGAAAAAACCCAAATCAAAGAAATGGAAATAGATTCCCTGTCCAAAGGCTAATAGGTCAAAATGGCTCTTGAGCAGCAGAATCTCCTCAGGGTTCTCCACAGCTTTGGCTTTCTCTTTGGCAAACCAATGAATCCAGTGATTAGCTCAGAATCAAATTTCTAAGTACATAAAGTAAAATGAAATGCTTAAGATTACAAAGGAAATTATACTGAAATAGACTTAGCAAACTGTTTTTTAAAAAAAAACAACAGAACAAACACACAAACTCTAAGTTAAGAACTCAATTAGTTCATAAGGTATTTGCTCCCCCGATTCAGAAGCACTGGATTTAAACCCTGTCCCTGATCATTATTTCTTGTGTGATGTTGAGCTCGCCCAACTTCCATGAAGTGGGATACTGATCTTTACTTATAAAAACAGGTGGTTGGTTGGATTCAGTGGCCTTTGTGTTCCCATCCAACTCTAAACCTAGGATCCTTAGCAGATTTGGATTTTAATTTTCTCTTTAACCTTGGCCAAAGATCAGGGTCCTCCTAGAAAATGACAACTATTTGGGGGGGCGTGAATAATCAGTGCTGTTTCTAAGTATGTATAAGGAGGGCTGACGCCCCAAATAGCAAATTATCAACCTTCCATTATCATCATCACAATCATCATCATCATCATCACAGCATTTACTTTTTGAAAGGTGTTATACAAATATTTTATATTCACAACAACCCTAAAATCAGGGAGAGATGCTATTATCGGCCTCTTTTTTTTTTTTACAGATGATTAAATAAAATAATTGACAGTTAGTATCTGACATAGGATTTGAACTCAGGTCTTCTTGATTTGAATCCACTTCCTGACTGCACTGCATCATCTAGCTGCTAAGGTCAGAAAAGAGAGCATTGTTCTTTCCTTCCTCTGGCTACCAAATACAGAACAGATCTGCTCTGGAGACACTCTCAGGATCTCAGACCTCAGTGGCCTTCTAATCTAACCCTTCTCTGAAGAAGAATTTTCTGCCCAAAAAGACCCCCCCCAAGTCCCCAAAAAACGATATCTTGTCTATTTGTCTATTTATCTTTCTTTCTCTCGTCTTTCATCTATTGTTTTCTACCATCTTTTATCTATGACCTCCTGTTACCTGTCTACCTACTATCCCTTTATCTGTCATCCCTTTCTGTTTTTTGCCTGTCTGGCTGTCTAGCCTTTGAAGATCTCTAATGAGGGGAGCTCACCACCTTCCAAGATGGCCCATTAAAATTCCCAATATTTGCAACTCTTAGGAAGTTTTTTCTTACATCAAGCCCATATCTACCTTGCTATTCCCAGTCATTGCTTCTAGTTTTGCTCTGCAATACCAAGCAAAATAAAGCTTGTTGTTGTTCAGCCATTTCCTAATTTTGTGATCCCAGTTGGGAGTTTCTTAGCAAAGATAGTGGAGTGATTTGCCATTTCCTTCTCCAGCTCACTTTACAGATCAGGAAACTGGGGCAAACAAATTAAAGTGACTTGCCCAAGGTCACATGGCTAGGAAGTGTCTGAGGCCAGATTTGAACCCAGGAAGAGGAATCTTACTTACTTCAGACATTGTGCCATGCTAGCCATGGTGCTATGTAGCTACCCAGAGCAAGAACTCTCTCTTCTTAAACTGAGAGACCTTCAAGCCCCTGAAGATGCTTTCATGTCACATAGGCTTCTCTTCTTTAGGCCAACGAATCCCAGTTTCTTCAACTGATCCTCATAGGGTAAGAGCTCAAGGATATTCACTATTCTATTTGCCCTCCCCATTGGTCAACGCTCTTCTGAAAAAATGCTACCTAGAACTTAGTCTACATGCTGCAGATGTGGTCTGACTAGAGCAAAATGTCAGTAGAATGACACCCCCCCAACACACTCACACACACATGTACTACATATCTCATGATCATGTCAGTTCACATTACCTTCTTGACTATCACTTGTGATGATAACGTCTATTATTCAACCTCAAGAACTTTTTCACTAGAATGGACAAGCCATTCTTCTTCCGTTCTCTACTTTAGGAGCTGGTTTTAGAATGAAAAAATGGGATTTTACATTGATCTCCATCAAATTTCATTCCTCCTTTGAAACAACTTGAAGATCTCCCTAATATAGAATGAAGAAATAATTAATCATGATAACTTTATTTAATTGCTGCTGATTCTTGCCATAGATGAAGATGACAAGGGTGATAGATAAACGTCCTAAGAGTAATATTTTCAGAAGATGTGTTGAGGTTCTCAAGACCAAGGCTTCTTGTAATGGATGGCAGGAATCTGTGAGAAGTCTTTTCATCAGAGGTAATAGTAGTGTTTATTGACTACAGACGGAGGTTTTCTTTGAATATAATGAACTGTTCTCTACACAAGGGACTGGCCTCATTTGCTGGATAAACTTTGCAAGGCCAAATGGTAGGTGCCAGGAACAGCTCTGAGTCAAATTGTATTTATTGTTCATACCTAATGCTCAATAAATCAGAATTCTAAATGCACTGGGCCAAATATAGTAAAGTGCAATTTAATGGGGATAAATAAGCTTAGGTCCAAATAATTGTCACAAGGATTAGATGGGAAAGCATACCCACACAGTTGTTCCTCTTAAAATAATTGAGGGACTTGAGTGAATTATCAGCTTAGGTGAGCCTGTACCAAAATAATGTGGTGTAATACCCAAGAAGTATCCAAGAATGCTAAAGTAAACTTGTTATATTAAGAAAAGCATTACTTTCCAGAATAAGGAAGGTTCAGGCCCTCTGCACTCTGTCAGAGTATACTTGGGCATCTCTATTCAGTTCTTAGGGCCACAGTTTAGAAAGGATATTCAGAAATGTTCAGAGGAGAGGAGTCAAGACAGAAAAGGACATTAAGTCTCTGAAATATGAAAATCAGTTGAGGGAAGGGAGAATCTTTACCCTGGAGAAGTTAAGTTTCATGAGGGACTCTAATAAGCAGTATATATATAGTTTTCATAACCAGTTTTGAGTCAGAAGCAGAACATGTACCCAAAGATATCCAAGTTTGTCCCCAAATACACCAGTGTACACTGCCCCTAACCTTGCATGACAAAAATAGGTTTTTCATGAGATCCACAGGGACAAACACCATAGGCCTTGTTCTGTTTGGATTTTCCCCAAAGTCCAACTTGAAAGCTAAGGAGGATTCATTGTTCTCTAGGAAAAGATTTCTAGGCTTTTTATTACCCACTGTTTATAAATAGAGCATGTTGATTAGTGTGAATAACACAAAGATTTTATGGCCTCCTTTCTGTTCTTCAGATAAGACAAACCACATCCAGGCTCCAGGCATTTTCTCAGATTGTCCCCCTTCCTCATCTCTGCCTGCTGATTTCCCTGGCTTCCTTTAATTGCCAGTTAAAATCCCATCTTTTATAGGAAGCCTTTCCCAAGTCCTCCTAATTCTAGTGCCATTGTTCTGCCAATTATTTGGGATTTAGGCCATGTATAGCTTGTTCCTATGTATGTATTTGGTTATTATCTGCCCTGTGCCCCAGAGCAGGGACCTACTTTTACCTCTTTTTATCTCCCCAGAGCTTAACATTGTACTTATTGCCTGACACAATAGGTCTTTAATAGTTAATTTAATAGTTAATCACTTAAATTTAATAAATGGATTAACTGATTGGGATTCTAAGAGAAAGTCTTGAGTGTTTCATGGCTTCAAGTCTGAGCTAGAATTCCCAGAATATGTCGCCCCTTCTAACTCTGGTACCAACTAAATATTCATTCAGCTACAAAGGACTTTACTCTCTGTCAACAAAATCAGGAACTCCAATATCTGGGGGGGCTTGTGATTCCCTTGAAGAATATGACTTCCATAAACCAATGAGTAGATATTATGCCCAATAAATAAAATCTTCCCACCTGTAGCAGACAACTTTTTATGGTATATTTTATTCTAGTGTGTGTGAACTGAAAATCTTCACTTAAGGGGACAGAGGATCTGAGTTCAAATTTTGAAGATTAATATCTGTGTGAACTTGGCAAGTAATTTAGCCTTTTGGGAACCTCACTTTTTTCTTCCATAAAATGATGGGGTTTTATAATAGAGCATTTCGGAGATCTCTTCCACTTCTATATCTATGATCTTATGAAACAATAAGAGATATTGAGAGAGAGAAGCTATATGAGATATATTGCTTAGACCTGCATCCAAAAAAATAGAAAAAACAAAAACATATCCCCCCTCAGGGCTCACATATCCTACTTCCTAATGGAATGGATCCTCAAGAGGGTGACTGTTACTGCTTATAGGGTTCTATGGATAGCCATGTAGGTTACTATTCTCCTAAAGTCTACTGCACAAGCCCCCATAGGTGTGCTTCTCTTCACTAATAAACTCAAGGAAAATGGCAGTGACACAGGAGTAGGAGACACACACAATTCTTCAAGACCTTAATGTCTTTCCTTTCTCTCTGGGTTCTCTAAAGGTTCACAGTGCTGGTCAGAGGGACTGGCCCTTTCAAAATGTGGATCTTTGAAGGGCAAAGTCTCTTTATGACAGCTCACTTTGATTTTCTTCTCATAGAATGCAGTGTTTTGATTGGACAGGCCAAACTGCTGTTGGACTGGGCCAGCAGGATTCTCGGTGGCTGTGCTCTGAAGTGGTTGCTTGAAGCAGGAGATAATCATTCTCAGGTTATGGGATCTCAGCTAGATATATCAATCTGCCAATCTCCTAAATTTGATCTTTTATTATAGGCAGCTTTCTTCCACCCTCAGCCACTAGGGGGAAGTCTTGGGTGTGGGGTGGGGATGGAAAGACTGCTTTCTTCAGTTGGGCAATGACCCAAAGTTTTTCAGCAATTTTTTTTCTTTCCCAGAAATCCTTTTGCTCCCTAAGTTATATACCCTTAGAGGGATTAGTTTTCACCTCTCATACTTCCTTTGGAAATTTGGGAAGATGAGTAGCTAAATATAAAAACAATGTATAAGGCCACAATTTAGTTGTATTCTTCGTATGCAATCAAGATATTAAACCCCTCACCCTTTCTATCATCAGTAATGTATATTTTCCATCTGAGATCTTTCCCCTCACCTTTTAATATTTCTCTTTAGCCTCCTCAAGACTAAAGTCTCACTTACTGCCCTCCTTGCAGGGGAAAAAAAAGAATATTGCATTAAAAAACCAGGTTCAACACAAGAAATATTGATAAAGTAATTACTTTTTCATAGAGTGCTGTGCCAAAGGACATTGAACTTGGTATTAGATCCCTTGGGGCCATTTCTACCATTCTTATTGAGTAGAACCGGGCATTTAATCGAATCCAATTACATTCAATGAGCAATAATCTAGTGCCAGCTGTATGCTAGAAATGGTGAAGAGCTGAAACAAAAATGTTGCTGTCCTTTAGGAGCTTACATTTTAATGACCTTCATTAACTTATTCTCTACTCTAAGGGCAAAAAAATGATAATGCACTGAAAGTTCATTCTTCCCTAATTCAGAATATATATTTCAGATATAATGTTTCCCATGATAATTGATTTCAATATTTCCAGAATCTGCAGCTTTATCACTATAGCTTCTCCTTCTATGGATGAAGATTGAACCCATCTACATAAGGGTGGTTGTAGTGGCCAAAAAGTCACCCTCCTGTAACCAGGGTTTGTTTTGGCTGGTCTTCAGGCAGCAGACACACATCCTATCACCAGTACTATAATTGATGTCTTTCCAGCTAAGAGCTTGTTGGATCTTTCTCTCCTCTGGCACAATGAAAAATCAAGGGTGACTGCCATTACAAATCAGTGTATGCAAGTGGGATTCCCATTGTGCAGAGAGTTTGTTTCGGCAGTCCTACCTGGGTCAGACAAGCAATAGACAAGTCAATAAGTGCCCGAGTATGTATCCAGCTTGGAGCCCCACCAAGGCACTGAATAAAGTTTAATAAATGAATATACAGACTAACCCAGCTGACCCTGTATTCTAGAGCCTATCCTGCTGGGCTTTGGACATATAGTCCCATTTGTCATTGTTTGGTGTGTGTGTGGAGGGGGGTGCTAATATCTGGGGGAAATTAGTCTGTGAATCTGTATCTGAGCTGAGATTTGAAGAGATCTAGCATTTTAATAGATATTGGTGAGGAGGGAGAGGATCCCAGGAAGGAGGGATCTTGTGTAAAAATTCAGAGGTGAGAGATGTGATATAAGAGGAACAGCACATAAGATTTCAATGGAAATGATTTGCCAGACTCATTAATAAACAAAATAGCATATAGAGATATATATGTATACACATACATTACATATTACATATATATTTAAAATACATATTTATATGCACCAAAACGTGATCAACTGTTCAGAGAGCACTAGAATGTCTCTGGGGAAGGAAACCTTGTGCACTGAGCATAGGGCTTGTGAAACAAGAAGATCTGAGTTCAAACGTGACCTCAGATATTTGCTTCTATGTGATCTTCTTAGGTAAATCACTTTACTTCTTGTTTCAGTTTCCTCATCCATCAAAGGGGAATAATCATGGCACTTACCTGTCTGAGCTATTGAGAGCTTCAACTGAGAAAACATTTGCAAAATGCTTTGGAAACCCCAAAGTGCTTCACAAATGCTATCAGTATTATTATTTGATGTAGTTCTGCTCTCTGTCATTTCCAGTCACAATAAGAGTAACATACAAATAATAAGGTTGTAAGGAAAATACTTAGGAAAGTACTTAAGAAAACCAACGTTTCAAGTACTTCAGAAGCACTCCCAAACAAGATATCCAAGCACTAATTCCATATTTTTGCCTATTTCCTTTCCAAATTGTCCTGAAGACCTCTCGTTCCTTGGGTCTATGTTGATTTATTTGATGTAGCACAATTTTTTTTTTCAAAATGATCATGGTAATTGGTGATATTTACACAATGCTTTAAAGTGCTCCCATCAGCTCTCCCCAAATGCCTCTTTGACTTAAGTAGAATTTAAAATCATCTACTCCAACTCCTGGACAAAGATGACCAAAGATGGATGCAGATTCGAAGGAGGTTAAGGGTGGAAAGATCCCATTTCCCCCCAGTAGTTGTAGCCACTATTCTGGAAGCGACAAAGAACTGGAAACAAATTCTGTGTTCATTGATTAGGGAAGTGGTTAAGCACATTATGGTTATCAGAATATAATAAAATATAACTATCCAATTAAAAAAAAAAAAAACACAATGAATAGGAAGAACTCCCAGAAGCTTGAGAAGGCTTTCACAAACCAAAGTAATCAGGACCCAAGCAATGACAAAACGGGGCTTGGTCTGACAACTGCTTGTGGGTAATTAATGAGGAATCGGAGTGGTTTGGGTTTGAGATTTGGGTCCTTAAGAAAAACATCTACAGCCTCAGTCAAACTGAGACGCGTTGAAGACAAGTTAAAAGGGCTAAGATCTCCCATGGCATCCAAGGCCATCCCCAGTCTTCCTGATCTATTTCTGGCCACCCGAGTCATGATGGCTCTGGAGAGGAAAGTGAGGTAGATGACCCTGCCCGGGCCTCCCTCCCTCAAATTCAATTCACTTGCATATCCCTGCATCACCTCCCTGACGTCACGGTCTGCTTCGAGAATGAAGGACAGACAACAATAGTGAAAGAGGCAGAGTCCAGGAAGGATCTTGTCAGGCAGAAGTTGAACCCAGCTCTTTCTGCTTCAAGTCTTGAGCCTCATAATGTGAGATAATCCGCCCAAGGCCATATAGGTAAGGGGAGGTAGGGTCAAAATGTGGCCCCATTTCTCCTCCCACTGTGACCTTTATGTCCAGCACCATTCGGTGGTCGGGGGACTCGGACAGCGCCCTCCCGTCTAGCCGGGACCTCTAAAATGTGTCTGACAAAAGGGACCATCACAACTGAGAGGACTTCTGCAGAGCGAGGGGCTTCCCCCTCCCCCCATAGCTTCATGCCCTCGGAAAGCCACGCACTCAGCCCCTTCCCCTGGCTGGCTCACCCTCCCCTCTCCCTTTTTGTCCCACTTCCTCGGCTTTTCAAAGCCCCCTCAGATCCCTGGCACCCCAGGCACAAACGCAGGGGAAAAGTCGGGCTCCCGGCCTCGGTAGGTGCAAGCTCGTTCTCTGCAGAGCCCGTCTCTGGCTGGGTCTGTGACTGAAGAAGACCCTCAGCTCTGGGGAAGGAAAAAGACCCAGCCCCAAAGGGACAGGCTCCCCCCCCCCCACCTCCCGGCAGGGGCCAGTGCACGGGGGCCTGGGGGAGGGGGAATCCCCTTTTCTTAGCAATTCCGAGGTGCTGACTGGCATCACCTCCCAGGACTCCAAATGCTTCCTTTCTTGTGATAATCCTCTTAAGTTCTTTTCTCTTCTCCCCCCAGATTCGCCAGGGCTGCCCGCCTAATTCTCTTCGGGGCTGCGGCCCCTCCTCCACCCTGCCCGATTCTCTCGGGGACAGGAAAAAGGCCTCCCCGGCTCTCACGTTCAGAGCTCATTATAGGTGAATGCGGCGAGGTGTTCGGCAGGAGGGCGGAACTAATCACTTATCTAAATAGTCCAGACCTTGGGGCCCGGCCTCCAGCCCGGGGCTGCCGCCGCCCGGGAGCCCGAGGAGGCTGGAACTGCGGCCGCCCTGCCCGGGCCTCCCTCCGCAAGAGACTCCGAGGCTCCGTGCTCGTAGGCTCTCCCCTTCCCAAGCCATCGGCTCGTGGGGCAAAGACCCCGGTCCTCCATAAGCATTTATTAAGCGCCAACTGTGTACCAGCCGGCCCGAGAGGTCCAAAGAAAGCGGGGGCACAGCCCCCGCTCCCCGGGAGCCCCCCGAGCCACTTCTGAAGGCACCGCGGACGTCAGCTGGCCGGAGGCCAACAGCTTACAAAGCCCCTGCCCTGGAGAAAACCAGCTGGGGGGGGGGGGGGGGGAGGAGAAGGAGGCCAAGGCAGGGATGCTGCCCTCTACTCCCAGAAGTCCACAAAGCAACGCAGCCGCGCAGCCGGCCCGGACCAGGGGCCGGCCACCAGATCCCGGGCCGGCGCTTCGGCCGCCCTGAAAGGTGGGACACAAAGCTCCGGGCCGGCGATTTTAGTCAGGAGCGCAGATGACCATAATCCCCAAATGGGCTTCCTGGGGAAAGCAGGGCCGCTTGTCCCCGCAGACTTTGTTAAGACAATGGGAGTGGAGTGGAAAATTAACCCGGGCAAGGCCTGGGCCTGCTGCTGGGGAGCCCACCTGGCCCGGCCCGGGCTGAGCAGGGACCAGGAGATTGGAAGGGGCCACGGAAAGCCCTACCCTGGGAAATGCCCCAGGCGGGGAGCTTCTGCCCCCCCCAGCGCCAAGGTGGTCCCTCCCTGAGGGCCATCGGAAAGGCCCAAAATACAAAAAAAAAAAGGAAGCTGCTTTCCAAAGCTATAAATACACACGTGGATACATATATATAAACATGTATGTGTATGTGTCATGTGGGTGTTTACATACACGTGTGTGCGGAGGTAAGGCTGGTGACAATTATTCTAAGATTCCCAAATAGGAACAATATTTCCCAAATCTTAAAGCCCTACCTGGAGATCCATCCAAAAAAAAAAAAAAAAAAAACAGCACTCACAGTGCTGATGTGGCTCTGAAGGAGTTTCCCAGCACTTTTCCAAAGCTTATTTCATTTTGTCCTCAACTTTGTGAGCAAGGTGCTGTGACCACCCTCATTTTACAGGAGAGGCAACTGAGGGGCAGTGACAAAGTCAGTGTCCCTGGTCTTCCCATGCTCTCTACCCACTGAACCACCCAGCTGCCTCATGTAGATACAAACCACTCGTTAAGATTCATAAATAGGTTCATTATAAAAATGCAAGCTAGTACTATTTTTCTCATGACTATAGAGAAATAAATAGTGTAGTAGGGACAGGGCAGATCTCCAAGCCAGGAGGACCAAGATTCAAGTCTCATCCCTGATACACATGGACTGTGTGAGTCTAGGCAAGTCATAATATGACTATAATATGATACTATGACAAGTCAGTGCCCTCTAAGAATTGAAAATGCAGAGAAGGTGCCATCTTGCCTGGGAACAGGGAGTTTCTAAATCTAGGATCCTCTGGCAAGTCACTTAGCTTGGGTTGCCTTCAGTTTCCTCAGGTCTAAATAAACCACTTTGGGGATAGGGCATTTCAAAATTCCTTTTCGGCTCTAGATTTATGCTCCAAGTAACTTCTAGAGATAGAGGGACCTTCATAGGAATCTAGTCAACCTTATCTTATGTTATAAGTGTATATTATATACACACAGATGGAATTGCATGTGTTGCCTAAGGTCTTTAAGGTAATAAGAGGCAGAGATGGAATTCAGACTGCTCTCCTATTTATCTTCTCCCTTTGACAGCTAAAGTTTTAAGGGGAAAAAAAAGATGTATGTGTTCTTTGCCTTCACTTTCTTATCCTCTAGTCCCTTCTCGGTCCTTGCAATCTGATTTCATTCTCAAGCCCTCGAGTAAAAGTCCCCTCCCCCAGGTCATCACAAATCTCTTTCTTACTAATCCAAAGTCCTTTTGTCCTTCCGCATCCTTCCGGCCTTCTCTGGTGCATTCACAGTGTCAACTATCCCCTCCTTCTGAACACTCTCTCTCCTCCCCCAGTTTTGGTGACACTCCTTTCTCTCGGTTTTCCACTTATCTAAATGATTGTCCCGTCTCCTTTGTAAATTCGATCACCCATGCAATGTTCCCCTGGAGGAAGATTGGGTAGCCCAGTTTGGCTGGGGCTTGAGGGTGGGTTGGGGGATAATGAATAATCATTCTGTAAAGATAAGCTAGAGCCAACTAAAAAAAAAAAAAAATTACATTACGTTAAATTTCAAACAGATGAATCGTACTTTCTCAAGACTGTTCGATGAATAAAGTGCTAGATCTGAAGTTAAGGACTTGAGTCTAAATTCCAGTTCAGATATTTTCTGGCTGAGTGATCCTAGACAAGTCATTTAACCTTTGCCTACTTCAGTTTCTTCAACTGTAAAATGGGAATAATAACAGCACTTATCTCCCGGCTTTTGGTAAGAATAAAATTAGATAATATATGTAAAAACAAAAAAAAAAATCACTTTGCAAACCTTAAAGCATTCTTATATAATTATCAGCTATTGTCATTTATTCTAGAGATAAAAGAAAGCCATTAGAACTTCCAGAGTAGGGGAGTGAGTGCCTTTATGAAGTCTGTTCAACTGTCCCCTCTGACATATAGTGGTTATCTGACCCTGTACCAGTGATTTCATCTCTCAGGGTTCTAGGCAATTCTGGAAACTGTTTTATAGATCTTCCATGGAAGATCCATGCACTGTATACATGGGATAAAAAACAATAGGGCCATAGTATAATGGAGACAAGGATAGATAGCAGATCAAATTTGGAAGCAGAAAGACTAGGACAGTGGTCCTCAAACTTTTGTTCTCAATATCTTTATCTTATTAAAACTGATTGAGAATCTATTCAAAGAATTTTTGTTTATGTGGGTTATAGTTATAGATATTGATCACATTAAAAATAAAAACCAATTATGAATTTGTAGACTCTGAAAGGATTTCAGAGATTCCCAGGATGCTCTGGACCAGACTTTGAGAACCACTGGACTAGGATCTGACTTTTGACTGACATATTATAGAAATATTGTCATATCACTTAACATTCAATATTCCCAGTCAACTCTCTTAGACTAGTTGCTGATCTTTGTTGGGAGGAAGGGGATCTTTCATGTGGAGAGTTTCCCTTCAAAGATGAAATCACTGGCTAAAAAAATGTTAGCTGCAGATGAGTTGACTGTTGATCCTTTATTCTCAAAAGGACCAAAATACTTCATTATGTTGGAGTCAAGATAACTGACTATGGCTGATCAGATCAATATGAGCTTGTAATGTTCTACCACAAGTCGGTCACAAACAGTCCATATGAACATCTAGAGTGGAGATGGCTCTAAATTTGCATATCACATTTGTTTTTTTTTTTTTTGGAGTTTCTACAATTTGACTTTGCCTTCTAGGTTTTGGGAACATGCGGAGTGATCCTTTCACAGAGTTTTCCATGTCTCCCAATTAATTCCAGAGTTCTCCAGAGTCTTCTTGTATGACTTTTGACCTCAGTGTGACTGCTTGAGTATAGGAATAATAATTATGGTAACACGAGAATGGCCACAGATGAATATGCAGATCCCATTTGTTATTTACTTATCCTTTTTTTCTGATAAAATGAATTTTATCAAAGAATTCGGAAATTCTTTTCCACTCACGCTCAAATCATGTTATTTAATATTCCTACCATGAAAATCATCTCACTAGCAGAGATTTATGGCATCTCTTTAAAAATAAGTAATTCACTGAATGCATTATTTAGAGTATTGTAAACTTTGGGAAAATCAACAGTGTAGCTATTTCCTCTTGATTTGGATGCCTTTGATGCTACAGAATTGAAAAGCACATTACACCTCTCCTAAGAGTAGGGGGAGAGGAAGGCGAAGAAGAGATGGGAAGCTTTAGAAGACCAAAAGCACTCTAAGGAGACAATGGATCATGAGTATCAGACCAGTTAGATTTAAAATCACAGCATGTGGATTCACTTTGTAACAGTCATTTATTACCTATGTGATTTGTGCAAGTGTTAAAAACATCTGGGCATGAGTTTTCTGTTCATAAAACATCATGTTTGGAAGCTATTCTTTCATTTATTGAATATTCATTTATTATTATTTATGACTCTAATGAATCAATAAACATATTAACTACATACAATGTAACAGGCAGCCTAATAATTGCTGGGAATATAAAAATATATATAAACATGTCCCTGCCTTCATGAAACTTATATTCTTTTTATACTGTGCTCCAGGAGATAACAAAATCAAAAGATCTCTCAGAAATCTAGTAAATTAGGATGTAAACAATTTGCTAACCATACCAGACATGCTTTGGAAATAGAATGAAATAAGAAGCACCAAAAAAATCAAAATAGGGGCAGCTAGGTGGAGCAGTGGATAGAGCACCAGCCCTGAAGTCAGGAGGACCTGAGTTCAAATCCGACCTCAGACACTTAACACTTCCTGGGCAAGTCACTTAGCCCTAATTGCCTCAGCAAAGACAAACAAATAAATAAAATCAAAATAAAATACTTACTAAGATTGTTGGCATGTTAATAGTTTTCCTAAACTTTTTTTGGAAAAATTCTCCCATATCCAAAAATGACAAAGTAATCTTAGCTAGAGCCACAATCAGCAAGGCTGAGATCATCTGATGCCTCCCTGCCTATCTTCTTGAGACCATGCAAGGGTTAAAACAGACAGCCATCAGTCTGTACTTCCTATTGTGTAAGACAATATACCATTGGACATGACAACATTGGCAGTTAAGGAAAAACCAATGTCGACTGACTAGGGGGAAGAGGTCCTTTTTATGAATTCAGACTAGTGACCACACTGCCAAAGCTGGATGGGGTACTAGTAAAACAACCCCGTGTTCCCTCCATGACTGGGAGGCAGGGGAGACCCCTGCTCTTCTCTTCTCTTTTGGAGGGCCTCATGAATTATTTGTGTGGGATTGCAAAATCAGAGCGAGGACTGTGGCAGCAATTCAAAGTTGGTTTAGCAGGGATTATCCATTTGGACCAGGTGGAATTTATGAAAGATTGTTTTTTGATCCCGAGGCATGCTCTGTCAGTTTAATGGAGTGTCGCTGTCTTGGAACTTGATTATTGTGGTTGTTACCATTCCATTGTAAATGAGAAAAGTCCTCAGTCATGCTGAATGAGGATATTTATATGTAAATAGAAGACATTTTTCTTTGGCAATACCTTTAGTCCTGGGATTGGAGGGCATGTGATTCTCCAAAGGCTGCAGGAACCACCAAAACCCATCGAGCCTTAAAGAGAACTAGAACCCACTGGGTATTGGAGGCATTTCTTTTGTTCTATAATCTCCTTCAAAGGTTTCCTGGATAGGAGGGAGCAGGAGGAAGACAGGAGAGATGGGGACAAAAGAATAAAAGTAGCAAAAGGAAGAGACTGTTCACTGGCATAAATTATTCTAAATGCCCTTGATACAAAAGGGTATTTTTCAGAGAATCATAGATTTGGAAGAAACCTCAGAAGTCATCAGTTTCAACCTTTACTGGAAGCAAAACTCTCTCACTAGTATCTTCAACAAGTTGTCTTATAACCCCACCCTAAAATACCGGGAGCGATGGGGAGCTCACTTACCCCCAGCAGAAAGTCATTGTGCTTTAGGACTACCCAAATTTGGGGGAATTCTGCTTTACACTGAACCACACACCCCACCTCCCTTTAACTTTCACCTGATCTCTATAGTTGGGTCCCTTTCTGTGGAATAATGAACATCTTTCTCATATAAAAACGCTTTAAATAACTGAGGATGTCTGTTTTATATCCCTAAAAGCTTAATCTCTCCCCTTCCTAAAATCTGGTTTCATACATCAGGATTTTTAGGTCACACTCCTCTGGCCATCATTAAGCTTATCAACATCCCTCTTTAAAAGTAGCATCTGGTCTAAAATTATATTATAGAGCAGCAGTTACCAAAACTATTTGGTATTAGCTAAGGAATAGATTAGTTGATCAGTGGAATAGATTAGGTTCAAGGGATAAAACAGTCAACAAATATAACAACCTAGTCTTTGACAAACCCAAAGACCCCAGCTTTTGGGATAAGAACTTACTGTTTGATAAAAATTGCTGGGAAAATTGGAAACTAATATGGCAGAAACTAGGCATTGATCCATACTTAACACCGTACACCAAGATAAGGTCAAAATGGGTTCATGACCTAGGCATAAAGAATGAAATTATTAATAAATTAGAGGAACACAGGATAGTTTACCTCTCAGACTTGTGGAAGGGGAAGGTCTTTATGACCAAAGCAGAACTAGAGATCATTACTGATCACAAAATAGAAAATTTCGATTATACCAAACTGAAAAGTTTTTGTACAAACAAAACTAATGCAGACAAGATTAGAAGGGAAGCAATAAACTGGGAAAATATTTTTACAGTCAAAGGTTCTGATAAAGGCCTCATTTCCAAAATATATAGAGAATTAACTCTAATTTATTAAAAAATCAAGCCATTCTCCAATTGAAAAATGGTCAAAGGATATGAACAGACAATTCTCAGATGAAGAAATTGAAACTATTTCTAGTCATATGAAAAGATGCTCCAAGTCATTATTAATCAGAGAAATGCAAATTAAGACAACTCTAAGATACCACTACACACCTGTCAGATTGGCTAAGATGACAGGAAAAAATAATGATGATTGTTGGAGGGGATGCGGGAAAACTGGGACATTGATGCATTGTTGGTGGAGTTGTGAACGAATCCAACCATTTTGGAGAGTAGTTTGGAACTATGCTCAAAAAGTTATCAAACTGTGCATACCCTTTGATCCAGCAGTGTTACTACTGGGATTATATCCCAAAGAGATTATAAAGAAGGGAAAGGGACCTGTATGTGCACGAATGTTTGTGGCAGCCCTTTTTGTAGTGGCTAGAAACTGGAAACTGAATGGATGTCCATCAGTTGGAGAATGGCTGAATAAATTGTGGTATATGAATATTATGGAATATTACTGTTCTGTAAGAAATGACCAACAGGATGATTTCAAAAAGGCCTGGAGAGACTTACACGAACTGATGCTGAGTGAAATGAGCAGGACCAGGAGATCATTATATACTTCAACAACAATACTATATGATGACCAGTTCTGATGGACCAGGCCATCCTCAGCAACGAGATCAACCAAATCATTTCTAATGGAGCAGTAATGAACTGAACTAGCTATGCCCAGAAAACGAACTCTGGGAGATGACTAAAAACCATTACATTGAATTCCCAATCCCTATATTTATGCACACCTGCATTTTTGATTTCCTTCACTAGCTAATTGTACAATATTTCAGAGTCTGATTCTTTTTGTACAGCAAAATAATGGTTTGGTCATGTATACTTATTGTGTATCTAATTTATATTTTAATATATTTAACATCTACTGGTCATCCTGCCATCTAGGGGAGGGGGTGGGGGGGTAAGAGGTGAAAAATTGGAACAAGAGGTTTGGCAATTGTTAATGCTGTAAAGTTACCCATGTATATATCCTGTAAATAAAAGGCTATTAAATAAAAAAAAATAAAAAAAAAATAAAAGTAGCATCTGGAATTGTATCAAATATGCCATATACAGTCTGGTTAACTACAATACAATTATTCTCTATTTTGGTTTTGCTGTAACTTTTGTGTGTGTGTGTGTTTTTATCCTGAATCTGAGTAACACCAAGAAAATGAGAATCTTTTCGTATATAAAGTAGAAGAGAAAAAAGGATTGTATGTAAAACTATGCAATTATTTCATGTCATTTTAAAATGCATATAATTTTTAATGTATTTTTTAAATGCATATAATAAATTTTAATGAAAATGTTAATATTTTTCCAATTAAATGAAAATATAATATTAACTTTTTTTAATTTTTGGTATCCAAATTCTTTTCTTTCCTCTCTCCTCTCTCCTTGAGAAAGGAATACAATTTGACACAATTTATACATGTTCATTCATGCAAAATATATTTCCATATTAGCAAATTATAAAAAAAAAAACCCAAAACAAATCAAAACAAAATCCACCACTATACTTCTATCTGCATTCAGACTCTATCAGGTTTTCCTGTGGAGGCAGATAGCATTTTTCATTACAAGTCCTTCAGAATTGTATTGGATCATTATAATGCTGAAGGGTCTTAAGTTATTCACAGCTGATCATCATTACAATATTACCCTCAATGTGTACAATGTTTCCCTGGTTCTTCTCACTTCACTTTGTATCAGTTCTTTATTCTTCCCAGGTTTTTCTGCAAACATCCTGCTCTTATATTATTGTGTTCTTATGGCATAATAGTATTTGACCAAAATCATATACCACAACTTGTGCAGCCATGCTCTAATTGATGGTTATCTCTTCAATTTCTAATTCTTTGCCACCACAAAAAGTGTTGTTATAAATATTTTTAGACAAATAAATCTTTTTCTTTCTTTAGACATTTCTGGGATATAACTTCATTAGTGGTGTTATGGAATCAAAGGTTATGCACGGTTTTAGAGCCTTTTGGGCATAGCTCCAAATTATTTCCCAGATTGATTGAATCAGTTTGCAACTCCACCAACAATGCATGTGATATATATATAATAATTTCAAAATATTATTTTCAAGCCAACTTCCTTCTCTGTGTTTCCTTTTGAACTTCCTTTTGTTCTTTTTTATATATTAAAAAGTGTTTCCCTTCCCCCCACTATATTTTCATGATCTTTTATATCTAAACATTTAAATATAATAGTACATATAATACATTTGCTTTTGTGTATTTATGTGTGTGCATATGTGATGTGTATGTTTATGTATCTATATGTGGTGTGCATGTATATGTATATACTTTTTGGTAAATAGTCTTCAATGTAAGTAGAAGTCATATAAGCTTTTTAACTGCTATAATACAATACGAACTCATATTCAATGTGAATGCCTTCTCCCAAAGGCAGCTGATGGAACAATAGCCTGGAGTTAAGTAGACCTAACTTAAAATTTAGCCTGAGGAACTTACTAATTGTGTTATCTAGGACAAATCACTTAATTTTTTGCCTCAGTTTCTTGAATTGTAAAATGGGGAAGATGATAATAGCACCTATATCTGTCTCTCAAAGTTGTTGTGAAGAGCAGGATGATATTTGTAAAAAGCTCTTACTATAGTTTTTGGGACAGTATATAGAAGTGCTTACTCCCTTCCCTTCCCTACTTAATAATAGCAGCTCCAGAATCAGAGGACCCTAGTTCAATATCGCCCATGACTCTTACTACCTGTGTAACCATGGAAAGTCACTTCACTTCTTGGGGGCCTCAGTTTCTCTATAAAATGAGAGGATTTGAAATTTCTCCCATTTCTACAGCTAAGATCCTTTTCACAGAAACTGCTATTTATTGCCTTTTCCCATAAAACCACAAAAGACACTAAATCTGACTGCTCAACTTTTTCTGAATCCATCAAGTTGTGTCTAGTCTCTTATCTCTTCACTATTTCCACAGAAAAGCAAGGTATTTTATCAAATGTGTTGTTAAAATGTATGTAATGATATTCTCAGTTCTCCCCTCCCTTTCTAGGGAGTGTAAGTAACTCTGTCAAAAGAAAGGAATGGCATCTATCTGAAATGTCTCGGTATTGTTGAAATGATGGAGGCTCTATGTGACCATGGCTTCCTTTTTTAGATATTCACCATATCATGAATGTTTCATTCTAGAACCAAAATCAAGTTGACTGGCCTATAGTTGGAAGATTATTTTGCTCACTTTTATTTAATTTTTATTTTTAAAATCAGTGTACCCTTTATTTTGAGAGATTGAGTTTCATTGATTTCAGATGGAATGCATATTGGTTTGGCCCATTGTGAATTAATTAGTGGCCAATTGGTTGCCTTCTCCTAATGAATAAGAACTGCCCTTTATTGTAGGATTTATAAAAAGGAACCATTAGACATGATTAACTGCCTATTGCTTGTCTGCTTCCCCACCACCCTTTCTTATTTTTAGTGGTGGTGGAAAGCAAATTGGAACTAAGAGAGAACCTACAGACTCTATCCTATCCCTATCATTCTAAGCCATTACTACTCTTTCCATAAACTGCTATTGGTTCTTGTGGGGCATAGGCCTAGGGCATTTCTACATGAGATTCAAACAAGAGTCCTTGAAGTCCAAGTTCCTATCTCAGTCTTAGAGAGAGAAAGGTGGAATTCTCATCCTCAGATATGGATGCTGTGTAGAAAGCATTTATGGCCAATGGTTGGGCTGGGGAGAGTTCCTGAGTCTTAGCTTTCTGGAGGAACTTAAGAAGTTATAGATGTGTATCCATCCAATCTTCTAGAGAATGAAGAAAAATTTCTGCATGACGCTAGCCTCTTGGGAAGAACATTTGAACAAATGGTCCTTAGATTTGGAAGACTTTTGACCCAATCTCCTGGATAAAGGAGGGAGTAGTCTCTGGAACATGAGTTCCTAAATCTCAAGTTCCTAGTTTCAGTTCTACTTATTTTCCACCCTGTTTCTACTATTCCATTTTCTATATACCTAGGTTCATCTTCAGGAATACCCTGGAGCCTCTGCCCAGAAAGAGCTAAGCTATTCATTTCCCAAACTCCACTGAACTAGCCTCTACTGTATAGAACCTCACCTCATTTTCTACCTGTTGCTCTGAATACTATAATAAAATTAAAGCTGCCATCTTCTTGAAAGGCCATATTAATGGACTCTCCTGTGGCCCCAGTTACCACCCTTGGGAGTCTCTACCTGAGGTACTCCTCCCTGGCCATTACTTCCTTATCTACATATAAGGGAGTAAATTCCTTGAGATCAGAAACTACATTATTTCTGTATGTGTATCATAAATATTTAGCACTTAATAAATTAATAAATGCTTTTTTTCATTTATTCATGCAATTGTAGAGGGAAAGTGGTGTGATCACTTGACTCAAGAAATGGAAGCCATAGACAGTGAGACCATTTGGTTGAATGGGGGCATTTCTAAATCCTCTATCTTTTAGATGAAGCTTTACAAATATATAGGCAATGGTCTCAGTACTCTCAACAAAATGTCAACAGACACACCCTCCACAGAAAGATACAGTCTCAAAAAAAAAATCACCTCCCCAAGACATTGAACCAGGTTATGGAAGAAGATAAAAAAATTCTGACTCAGATACTTAGTTCTGTTATTCTGCATGACTCACCTAATCTCTGTTATTGTCAGTTCCCTCATCTATAAACCAAGGCTCTTAGAACAAGATTGTTGTGAGAATCCAATGAGATCACTTATGTAGAATACTTGGCAAGCTTTAAAGTTTGCAAACTTTAAAGCATTAAGAGTTCCTTATTCCAATTTTTGAGCTCATTGAGCAGATTTCCTTTTTTATTCAATTCTCTTTTCTGGACTGAAGTTATTTTAAACTTCTTGTTACAAAAACAAAACAAGCCCATCCCACATGGCAAATTAAAATATGTTTGGTCAAAAAGTATTAAGCAACTAAAAACATTATTCTTTTGGAAAATTCATCCACTACCAGAAAGAGAACTATGGAAACCAAATGTGGATCGAAGCATAGCGTGTTCACCTTTTTTTGTTTATTTGCTTCTTTTCTTTCTGATTTTTCTCCTTTTTGATCTGATTTTTCTTGTACAACATGACAAATATAAAAATATGTTTAAATGAATTGCCCATATTTAATCTATCTCAGATTGCTAGTTATTGTGAGGAGAAAGAAGGTAAAGGATGGAAATACTATAGTACAATATAAGGATACACAGAATTATTATAAAGAGCTGGAGCTGTTCAGGCAATCTCAAAAAAAAAAAGCAGGCTGTTAAATGTGATCTCGGAAAAGACAACAGTAAAAATACCTCAGATGTATATCTTGTAAGCAGTATATTGTTGGGTTCTGCTTTCTAATTCATTCTGTTATCTTCTTTCATTTTTTGGGTGAATTTATCCCATTCATATTCACAGGGATGAATTTTAGTTTTGTATTTCCATCAAACATAACCCTTAATGCTTTTCCCTTTCTTTGATCCTTATCCTTCTCTTTACAAAGAATAGAATGGAATTTCTCTCTATAGTGAACTATAATTGATGCTATTTGTTTTTGCTTGCATATCCCTCTTCTTTTCCACTCTTCTAATTCATAATCACAGACTTTTAGCCTTTATTTCTTTCATTTAATCTTAATAAATTTTGTTTTATTTATGACATCCCTCCCTGAAGCCATTCTCCCTCTTAATCCCTTTTGAATTTGTTCTACTATTTTTGGTCATCTTATGGACCAATGATTTTTCTTTGGTCCCTTCTAATTTTTAAGAATTCTCTTACTTGAGTAAGACTCAGTGCTTCTTCCCCTAATTTTCTATCTCATCTTTATTCAAATTGTTTTCATTTAATTTATATTATTTTTAAAAATTTCTTGCTCTATTATTTTCTTTGAACTATTATAGCCTTCTGTCAAAGAATTTTTCTCCTCAGAAGTTCGAATGTTATTTTTTATTCCTTTTCCCTGAGTTTGTGTCGCTGATATTCCTGGATTGATTGTGTTTCTTTATTATCAGAATTTTCCTTTGTTTACTAATATTCCCAATGTTATTTCCTGAATTGGGATTTAGTGGCTAGGCTAGGCTCTATATATTTCTGGAAGGGAGAGAAAAGAAGGCAATAAACATTTTCAAAGTACTTTCTACATGCTAGGCACTGGATAAAATATGCATTTTACCAGTATTACCTCATTTTATCCAATGATCCAATACCATTAGTAGGAATGGGATTCCCACATCTGGTCCTAATCTTTCTACTATCTGGGTTCTGAATGATGTAGTTTCCATGTCCCTCCTGGACAACTTTTAATAGTGATTTGAAAACTTTCAGAAGTCCTAGGTCATGGTTTATAGCTCCCCTCTTTGAGCTTTGCAAAATGCTTATTCTGCTCTTTTCCAGAGTTAGAGAGAAATAACTTCATGCTGCAGGTGTCTCTGGCTTGCCATTGGTCCTCACTCTAATTTTTATGATGCTAAGGACTAGAGCTGCAAGTATTAGGTTTCCTTGACCAACCCTCCTGAAAAATAATTGAAAATTTACATGTACTGGGGTCGTAGGCTGGGTTTTCTGGTTAGACTCTGTCTGTAGAGTCAGTAGTTTTCTGGCTTTTCTCCTTTTTTTTGCATTGGGGTTGGAAAAATGCAGTTTTCTCTATCACTATTTAATCTGGTGCGCTCCCCTTCCCTCCTCTCCGCAATCCCCACTTCAAGAGTAGTTGTATGACAGTTTGGTTTTGCTCATAATTACTCCTCTATTTTAGCTGAAAGTCAATAACAGTAAACAGACAGTTAACAGAAATAAAGAAGGTAATTACATTAAATGTAAAGGAATCATAGGTAGCACATTAATATAAAATATACATTTACTATATGTTCCTCAAATAGCATAGTATCTAAATAGTTATAGGAAAATCAACCAACATAAAGGAAGACATAGTAAAACTATGGTCATTGAAGATGTTGATCTTTAATCTAAGGCTAGACAAATTTTAAAAAAAGTAGACTCAGAAGAAATATTTGAATAAAATTTTAGAATTAGAAATGCTAGATCTCTGATAAGTGCTGAATGGGAATATATGTATGTATATGTATATGTGTGTATGTATGTATGTTTTTTCAGCTGTGGACCTTTATCAAAATTGACTTTGTATTAGAGTCAACAAATTACTGTTTCCAAGCCAAAACTTGTCTGCTGCTTGTTTTGATATGGCCCATGAGCTAAGAATGATTCTAACATTTTAAAATAAAGTTGTATTTCCTTTAAAAATGTAAAGACCATTCTCAGGTAGTAGGTCACATAGAAACAGGGTTGAGCTAGATCTGGTCCTTTGACCATGGTTTGCTCAGCCCTAAATTGGAGAATGAATAAATGTAGAAAAGCAGAAATATCAAATTCATCCTTTATTGAATTTAAGACAATAGAAATTATGTTGAGCAAAGGGGCTTTGAGGAAAGGAGTTAAAAGTAATTAGGGACCAAATAATGAATCCTAAAAATATATGGGTCAAAGAGAAGAAAAATTGCAGCATCAGCTGACTACTTTGTCTTTATTCCATGACCCGGGAACCTGTTGCCTGTCTCAACCACATCTATAACTTCCTTCAATAACCTGACGAGGATAACCATTCTTTAGTTTATAATGCTTTAAGGCATTAAAGCCCATTATTCACAAAACAGCTTGTGAGGTAGATATTACAAGGATTATCAAATCGCCCCCTCACCTACCCCATTTCACTACAAACTGAAAATTGGAGAGTTCGAGTGACTTTTCATTTCTATACAAGCCATAAGCATCAGAGGTAAGACTCCCAATTTGTCTCTACACCCTTCGAACATTCACTTGGTTTACATTATCTCTTGTTGTTGATTAGCCATTTCAGTCATGTGTGATCCCATCTAGGGTTTTCTTGGTACAAGACCTGGAGTGACTGGTCATTCCCTTCTCCTATTTTACATGTGAGGAAACTGAGGCAAACAGGGTTAAATGATTTGCCCCTGGTCACAAAGTTAGTCCATGTCAGAGGTCAAACCTGAATTCAAGTCTTCCTGATTCCAGCCCTTGTGCTCTTTCCCCTTTACCACCTAGCTGCCCTTAAACCCGATTATCTAGTCAATTCCAAAACAGATCCATTCAATCATCCATCCACCCTGATCATCTTGCCAACTTGCCTTTGTCCCCTCATCCTGAATATCCTCCAGATTAGATCTCCAAAAGACCAGGGTTTTGTGATAGCCTTCCTATTTTCTTTTCTTTTTTCTTTTTTTTTCTCGAGGCAATTGGGGTTAAGTGACTCACCCAGGGTCACACAGACAGGAAGTGTTAAGTATCTGAGATCAGATTTGAACTCAGATCCTCCTGACTTCGGAGCTGGTGCTCTATCCACTGTGCCACCTAGATGCCCCTCCTATTTTCTTGATGATATATGGTGAAAACAGACTAGCACTTCAAAGTGGATAGAATTGTCCATTTGGAGTCAACGAAACATGGGTACGTTTCCTATTTCAGATATTTATTAGCTGCTTCACCTTGAACAAAACACTTACTCTTGAGACTCTTCAGATAATTATCGAATACTTACTTATTAAACTATAGATACATTATCATCTAAGCAGATGGAGAGGCTCTCACACTGGGAGTTCTTTCTTATTAATAAGCTTAGAGTTCCTTTGTATATTGGCAAGATAGTGCAAATCTTCATACACTTTAGGGATGACCTGAAGGAAAAGGAAAGACACATAGTGTGAAAAAAACTGAAAAAATGTTTTCTCTAAAGCTAAATGTAAGCTCCCTGAGGACAGGGGCCATTTATTTTTTGTCTATGTGGTAAAAACACATGGAACAAGGCCTGGCATATAGTAGGTGCCTAATAAATGCATGTTGATTGATTGATAGTATCATATTATCCACAACAATGATGTGCAAAAAGTATTATAAAAACTATTATTTGGGAAACATATAAATAAAAAAGAATGCATGAGCTTGAGCTGAATTGGTTTTGGTGCCATTTCATTCATTGATTCATTTATTCACTTAGATATAAAATTTATGTGAGGTGGGGGTCATTATTGTCCCCATTTAACAGATGAGCAAAATGAGAGTTAGAGAGGCTATGTGATTTGCCTATGGTCATATAGGAAAGAAGTTCTAGAGGTGAATTTCAGCCCTAGGTCTCTCCTGACCCTAAATCCTGTATGTCTTCCTCTAGGCTATGATGTCACCTGTGTACCAAGGTATAAATATTGTGAATTCTTCAGTTCTTGGTTTTTATCAACTGAAAAATGGGGGAGAATTGTGTGTGTGTGTGTATGTGTGTATGTTCGGTGGCCCAGTGCATACAATGTCAGACCTGAAGTCAGTATGACTCATCTTCATGAATTCAAATCCAGTCCCAGCCACTATCTGTGTGACCCTAGGCAAGTCACTTAACCCTATTTACCTTGGTTCCTCATTTTCAAAATGAGCTGGAGAAAGAAATGGTAAATCAGTCCAGTATCTTTGCCAAGAAAACTCCAAAGGGGGTCAAAAGGAGTCGGCTATGACTAAGCTGGCAAAACAACAGCAGCAACGTTGATAGAGCCATTTGAATTTGACAGATGAGAGCTACTCTAGAGTCATCTAGAGCATCGACATTAGCACACTTTCCCAAACCATCAGAAGGATATTTACCTTGTCTTGCTCAATATATAATTAAGGTGGTTATTAAGAAATTAGTTTCATTGCAGCATGATAATGGCACCTAATGGATTTATTTGTGCATGTTGATGAGGCTAGAGATAACCATTAGAAGCTTTCTAGGCTATGCTTGAAGTAAAAAGCAATGGCTCTCTGTGCTCAGTCAGATTAGTCTGTTTCCTAGAAAGTTAGGCTGGCAATTACCAAGGAAATACTCAGATCATTGGCCAATCTGCCAGGTGGGAGGAAAATGAGCAGATGTAACCTTCCTCCTTTGATGATCCACAAGCACCTAATTGCAACCTGTTCTTCCTTGATGGGGAGGTAAGAAGCCCAGGGCACTTAGAGTTGTGGCTTCAGTGTTATACAAAACCATAATCTCATTCTCGACTCCAATGACGACTCGCTGTTGGGAGATTTGACTTGGAAGTTCCGGTTGTGGACCACAGTCACTCCACAAACAAAGGAAATGGAAGCCCCAACTATGAAATAATGACAAAAACAAGAGTTGTTATAGATTGTTATTGAGCTCCTAGCTTGGTTACTAGAATGGAAATGACTTGAGAGCAGGGACTATTTTCCCTTATTGTCCCCCTATCACCATTATCAGGTGTTAATGCTTGTTCATAGAATCACAGGTTTATAACTAGATGAAAGGCAAAGGGCATCTAGTACAGATGAGGACATGAAGGCAGAGAGAGTTAAGTGATCAAGGTTACAGAGGAGACAGAATTAGGACTCAGGTTTTCTGACTCTCCGGTCAACGTTTATATCAGTTCACTCATTGATCAGATTTCTGGTACACAATTGGTGCTTAATACATATTCACTGATCAATTGATGGACCCTAGCATTCTTTCTATTTGTCCCTGATTACAGTATAACTGGATTCCACTATATTCCCCTGCCAAAAGTAGTTCAGCAACTGCCCAAGCATTAGACATGTGACTCATTATCTGTAGTTGGTTAGGCTTCTAATCTCTTAAAAGACCAGGTCAAAGTATCTCTTGATCTCTTGATCATTGTTTGCTGTTACTTCAACAAGGATTGTTCTCCACCTTTTGGGTCACATCCTGACTTTGAAGTAGGAAAAAAAACCACAACAGGTCATTGTGATCTTTCTATCAGTCTCTTTCTCTCTAATGAAAATGTCTATCTTCCTCCCAAGAGCAATGGACAGACCCATTGTAGATGCAAAAAGGGTGACATTGTGTCACCAATGCTGATTTCTTGCATTCAAAGATGTCTAAGAGAATCCTACAGTCGCAGATTACAGCTTCCTCGTGGTACAAATGAGGGAACTGAGGCCCAGAGAGAGAAAGTAAACTGCTCAGGGACACACATGGACTAGGGAGACCCAGATTCTTATGTCCTGAATTCAAATCCAGCTTTTTCCTCTGCTCCAGAGTCCATCAAAGGAAAGCCTGGTGATGAGGAAAGCATCATGGGTTTGAAGCCAGAGGACATGGGCTCAAACCCCAGCCCTATCATTTATTGCCTGAGGGACTTCAGTCTCCTCATCTGAAACAGAATAAGGTCCAAACAAAGCCCTCTTTCAACTCTAAATCTACTATTCTCTGTCTCTTTCTTTCTGTGTCTCTCTGTTCTGTCTCTGTATCTCTGTGTGTTTTTGTCTATGTGTCTCTGTCTCTGTGTCTCTCTCTGTCTCTGTACCTCTATGTCTGTCTCTGTCTCCTTTTCCTTTGGGGATTTCTCATCACCCAAATAGTTAAAACCCTTTCACATAGTAGTTTTTCTCCTATAATCAGAGTAACTATAAATTACAATTCTTGGGCCTAATCACTGTAATCCTACTTTCAAGTCAATCAGGTGGTGATCATGTTCCTTCTGTCCTCATGAAGAGAGGGTATATTTTATCCATTCTCCATACTTGGGAATGGCCAGCTATATCAAGTTGGGGGAAGTGAATTGTTCTCTTTCAGTGGCACACTGAGATGTCCCTGCAAAGCCAGCCTTACCTCATATATTAAGCTACTAAAATCCATTACCTGCTTTATCGTGCACCATTTTGTTTCTAATCACTCACAGTTATATTTTCCTGCTGATCTCCCCTCCAATTGTATTGTCATTTTCCCAGAACATATGAGCCCAAAGGGCTTTTAAAATTCCAGAAAGCAGAGATCTTGTGTCTTATCTTCCGCGCCCCACCATGCAGTACCATGCTGCTAATAACATCGGACCATAGATTCAGAGTTGGAAGAGACCTTGGAGATCATGCTTTTCTATCCTTATCTTATCAACAGGGAAATTGAGACTAGAGAAATGCTCAAGCTGTACACAGTAAGGTAGGGATTGGAACTCAAGTCTGCTGACTTCCAATCCAGTGCCAGTGCTATTTTCCACCACATCATTCAAAATTCCTTTAGAAATCTCCAAATATGGTGAAAAGAATGATCCACCTGGAGTCAGAAGAGCTAAGTCCCAAAGCAAGTTCTGTCACTTTTCTTTTGTATGATCTTGGGAAAATCTCTTATTCTTTCCAGGCCTCAGTTTTCTTCTTTTGTGAGATAAGGGGGTTCAGCTAGGTTGGGATAGAGACAAGAGTTACCTAAATATACCTAACTCCCAGAACATTGTATAATGATGTCATTTTAAAATGGTTTTGATTTTTGTTGCCACTGCTCTTGCATCTGATGCTTTGTGATGCCAATGGGGGCTCATTGTTATTATTATTTTTTTTTTTCAGCAAAGATACTGGAGTACTTTGCCATTTTTTTTCCTATTGGAAGGTTAAATTACTTGCTTGCAGTTCCACAGCTACTAAGTATTTGAGACCAGATTTGAACTCAGATTTTCCTGATGCGAAGTCCAGTGCTCTATCCACTGAGCCACCTCGCTGTCTCCATAAATTTTCATTACATTTAAAATGTAATATTATCTATATTTTTTTATATTTTTATTAATTTTGTTAAGTAGTTTAATCTGGTTCAGAACTAGGGAATGTAGCAAGTCACATGCAGCAGGCAGGCCTCTGGACTTGAGATCCCAAAAGTTAATTTCATGTCTGAATCTATAATCATACGTACAAGCCACTGTGTTGGGCACCAGGAATAAAAAAACAAAATATAGCTACTATCTCAAAAGCCTAGTGGCAATGGCATATGTCTGCCTCATAATGACAAAGTGGTCTCCTAAGTCGGGAGCCCATTCGGACTCTGAGTTGGACGTGACCTTGTGACAGAACATCGTATGCTGACTTTTCTTCTGCATCCTGGCCAGCTTCTGAAAACCACCCTGCCCTTCCACCCAACGCCCATCTGCTGATGAAACCTTTAGGTCAAAGATTGACAAGTCGGGAAGGAAATGAGGTCACTCAGAGATCTTTTCTCATTTTTCTTGCCTTGATTGCCTTGGCCCCAAACCTAGGACAAAGCACATATGAATCCCTCTGACCTCCCCCGGAGTATGTCTGAAGAATGGCTCCCCAGCTTCAAGTGGACCAACCTTCCACCAGGCTCCCCGTTGGCCCTTGCAGGGCAGGTACACCTGCCACAAGAACAGTGTAGCCTGGGGTTCTGAAAGCTGCGGTTAGCTGACAACCATTCGCCTCATCGGTGAACATACTTTTACCAGTCAGGCAATCGACACAATTAGTCTTTGTTAAGATGGCAGAGCAAGAGCAGAAATGGTAGCTAGCATTTATATACAATGCACCAAATAAAGTGCTAAGTACTTTACTTATATGATCTCATTTGATCCTCATAACAGTCCTGGGAGGTAGGTGCTGTCATTTCCATTTTGCAATGGAGGCAGAGGGGAAGTAACTACCCCAAGATCACACAGCTAGTAAACTGAGGCTTGATTTGAACTCACAATTTCCTGACTTCAAGTCCAGAACCCTTTCCACTGACAATATCCCCAAATCGCTGTTCCATAAAGCTGGGATGTACTTTCTCTTTTAAATTTTTATTTCGAAAATTTTGAACTGAATACGTGTCTTCAAGTATTTGCTCATAAAAAGCAGACAGAAAGAGAGCATTATACTCTGTTACACACACTTTGGTTTGGAGCATCTCCCTGTTGTGATCACACAGTGAGGAGGGGAGGCAGATTTGGGTGAGGATGGCAGTGAGAGACAGAGAGGGGAGCCTGGCCAAGGAAGCTCAGGCCTTCAGTCCTGCAAGATCCCAGCATCCTTTTCTTCTGGTCTCCTCTGGTGTTCTGCACTAGCTCCTGACTCCTATGACTAGCCTTCATGGTGCAAGGCTAGCTCTGATTCCAGGAAAAACACTCCCTTAGTTCTCTCCCTTTTCCTCCTGCCCTCCCTTTCTGTTTCTCTGTCAGTATCTTTCTCTATGTTTCTCATTCTCTGTCTTCTTCTGCACCTCTGTGTGTGTGTGTGTGTCTCTATCTCTCTGTTTTTCTGTCTTTGTATTTCTGTGTCTCTCAGTGTGTCTCGCTCTTTGCCTATCTCTTTATCGATTTCTCATTCAACGTCTCTTTTTCTGTGTCTCATTCTTTATCTCTGTCGGCCTCTGTTTCTGTCTCCCCCTCCTCCTGTTCCTCTCCTTTGCTGTATTCAACATCCTGTCATATTCCCAGACACCAAGGAGTGTGTGTGTGTGTGTGTGTGTGTGTGTGTGTGTGTGTGTGTGATGCAGGATGCAGGGGAGATAATCTCAGTTATCCCTGCTGGTCAGTGATAGCATCCAGTCAGAGGCTACTGATCTCTGGTCTCCTTGTGTTCCTTTCCAGGGGCTTCCGCTAGCTCACAAACCCTCACCCTTCCATTTCCTCTCTTATCTTGACCCTGAAGAGCCACCTGGGGTTGTGAGATCCCCAATGACTCTAGAATCAGAGGTCTGTGTTCAAATCCTGTCACTTTCATATATAGATAGTGATATCTATTCAAGCTTGGGTAAATCTTCCAGGCACCTCATTCATTCATCTGTGAAAGGAAGGCTTGATTTGAAAAACCTTGATGGTGCCTTGGAACTCTGACTAATCCCATGAGCCCATGCGCCTTGCAGAACAAGTGAAGTTCTAGAACATGAGTGAGCAGGACACAAAGGTTTCTCAAGAGGATCTTTAAGAGGAAGTCCCCTGGGAAGGCTGGCAAGGAGAAGCCAGCCCATGGGACCTTTAGACTGGCTCAAGCTGAAGGAGTGAGCTCCCTGAAATCTCAGGCATCAGCAGCATGGCCAAGCTGCCCTACCTAGACAGTCCTAACCCACCTGACCTTTTCCCTAGACCCACAGGCCTTATTTGGGAAATCACCAGAATGCAGCTAATCAGGAGCCTGAAACTGGACTTTGGGACAGCAATTCTCCTTTAGGAGTATCTCAAACTCCAAACTCATGTATCTATGCAAATGCAGCCACGTGTGCGCCTGAACACAAATGGAGGCTGACAATTTTACACCATTGTTTTAGCAACAAATGCAATTCAGACCCAAATGATGAGATAGGGACCCCTAGTCAAACAAACATTCTAATGACCTTTTAATCTGAAACCTTCTTCAATACAAACAGCGGAGGAAACAATATAATCGCACCCATACAAAGGGTCTGCGCAGCCCAGCTCGGGGTGGGATGTTCTCAGTGGCCAGCTCCCCAATCCTCCCACCTCTCTGTCCCAGAAGGAACTGAAAAGAACCGGACAGCTGTAGTGTCCTGGCTGGGGCCACCCTTGTGAATGGGATGACAGATGCAGAGACAATCTTTCAAAGTAGGCAGGGGCTCCTCTCTGACAAAGAAAGAATGGGACCAGTCACAGAGCCTCATTTATTCTTAAATTTTCACACCAAAAAAGCCAGCTGTCTTAAAAAAAAACTACGTATTAGTTGTAGGGTTTGAGAAATATTCATGGTGTGAGTCTACACAATTGCAATTAACCATATAAATGGGGCAAAATACTAACAACTGTTCTTCCCTAAAATTATTGGTACCTGCATTGTCTGTTTGTGGCATCCAATCTGGCTGGTTGGCTGGGTTGTGTCTTGCAAAGTTTAAGAGTATGAAAAGAATAATATGGAAGCTCATATTCAGTCGATTGACACCCCCCCCACACACACACACCTTTAAATCTATAGTACTAACTTTCACAAAGTCTCTAAGTCATTAATGAATATGAATTTCCATAATCCATTCAAAATATTTTCTTTTGTAAGTACTTGAATCTCCTGCTGAGCACAAACACCCTAGGGTGTCTTCTGATATCACACATTTCCCTCTAAAGTGATTTGAATCTTTTGTGCTTTTATTGTTTGTTTTTTTTAATTTGCTGTCCCCCCACCTATAATCTAAAAAAACACACATATAATATAAAATATATACCACCTGTGGATATAGATGAATACACACATACACACATATAATAAAGGGCACAAATAATAATTAGCTAATTTAATAGCGATTTTAAAAAAATACATAGCATTAGTTTCATTTTCTAATTCCATGAAACCCATACTCACAACTATTATACAACTTTGTATCCCATCACAGCCAGCCAGATCTAGGGCTTAAATGAATAGGTGAATAAATGCAAAATGATAAAGGTGGGTGGCAAGCTCTTTTTGTGTGCCCAGCATTTTGCTCCAGATATAAATGCAAATGCAAAGAGCATGTTCTCAAACAGCATCCATTCTCTCGGAGGGAGACAACATATACAGAATTAGAAGGTTGAAGAAGGGTATTTTTCGTTCATAAAGTAAGTAACTGGCATGGCCAGTGAGGCTATGAGAAAATGAGACTGCAGAAGGGAAATTGAAGTGAAGATTGGGAGCCAGGACTTTGCTGGAAGAGTGGATGGAGAGGCAACTATCAATAAAGAGGGTAGGACCCAGATAACTTCCTTCCAGGTCTGCAAGATGGTGGTCCTATCTGAAGGATAGAAATTAATGAGGCTCAAGCCCTGAAAACATGGGTTCAAATGCTGTCTCTTTATAAGAGTCATGAATCTATAGGCTCCTCCAAGGTCATGTAGTTCATTTCTCTCCTTTTACAGATGAGGAAACCAAGGCCCATGGTGATTATGTTTTTGAAGATCATACAGGTACTAAATGTCAGAGGCTGGGATTTGAACCAGTCATCTGATTCTAGAGCCAATATTCTTCTCAGATTTACTAGTAGTGTGACCTTGAGTAACTTATTTCACCTTTTCAACCACACTAATCTACTAAATCCTAGATTTGATCTTGGAGAGAATTTCCACAAGGGGAGGCTCCTACTGAGAAATTCCTGAAACAATGCCCTCTGGAATACAATACAAGAGACTTCCCTTTACCAGGCCTTACATTAAAAGACAGAAAAAAAAAAAAAAAAAAGGAAAGTAAAAAGAAAAGTGATAATTTTTTTAGAGTATGAATTTACTCCAACCTGCCCTCCGGGTGCCTTTCATAGCTGCCTTTCTACTTACCTTATACCTATTTACATACATAGCACATACATAGTGAACCAAAATTTTTGGTGCCATTTGAAGAAGTTTTAGTTATTGGAGATTTACTTAAGCTTTAGAAGTTTAAAAGTTCATTAAGGCTTTTGGGACACCCAATGTCTATAAAATCTTTTGAGTTCCTTAAAACAGGATAACAAACCAGCTGGCAAAGACCTCATTGACCATGTACACCATCCTACCAGAAGCTGAATGACTTATCCAAGATTGCAGAGGGGGGAAGCATCAGAGGTGAATTTTTATCCCAGGTTTATTGGCTGCCAAACCAATACTCTTTTCATTTTTACTGAGGTGCTTTATGGAATCTCCAGAAATGGTTCCATTTAATCACTGAAAAAGTATCTTATCGTTTGAGTACCAAAAGCTAATTTCATGTTTATAGAGACTCTAAAAACATTGTGGTTCCTAGCACTCAACACTCCTTGTCCATCACTCTGTCAGCATCACAATGTAAGCAGAGTGGGGCCACACAGAACCGAGGGCCATTTTGTATCTTGTTTTGTTTCATGGAAGGCTATGGTCAAAGAGCTCATCACTCTCTAGACAGAGTGCTGGTACTGATCCTTTCCACACTTGGTCCTTGTCTTTGGGACCCTGACTCAGGGCATTACCAGGATTATACCCAAAGTCTGGTAATACCTACTTACTTTCTATTGCCTGATCTCTATACCTCCTTGTGTGACACTAAAGAAGGATTCGATGCTGGAAAATTTTCCCTAGATTTGTGGATCCTCTATGCTTATCTTTCCATATTGCTCTGATTTTAGCACAGGTGCCAAATTGTGCCACAGAAGGGAGATCTGAGTATTTCTCCATCTTAAACCATGACCCGATGCCCCGAACCAATATGTCATCTACTTTAAAATAAAATTCATGAGCCTTAGATTGGGACAAATCTCTTCTCCCTGCTGTGCTTTGTCTAATGAGATTAACAAAGTCATCGACCCTGTTTGCTCTGCTCTGACACAGAGCTTTAGAAGACTTAAGCTCTCTTAGGAGAAAGTTATGTTTCAAAACTTGAACTTCATATGGATGAAAGCCGACATGAAGTTTACCTAGAAAGGATCTGAGCTGCAGTGGATCTGACCTAAGAAAGCAATTATGTGCATGAAATCCCAGGGTCCCGCTGGGCTTAACATCACGCTGTATGAATTTCACACCTCACAAACTGCAAAAATTCATCTCCTTTTGCTCAGAATATTTTTTTTGAGCTCCAGGAAGGCCCGACTGTTAGAAGTTGGCAACCCATAGCCAAGAGAATAGTTCTAATGAGCGAATATTAAGTATTAGACAGCAGCTTTGCAGAGGTAAGTATGTAATTATACATGTTTCCCAAAGTGGGATAAATCACACGTTGGGTTATGTAATAATTCAAGGACTTGTAAGAGGCTAAAAGATGCACTTGATATTCTTTAGATAATTACTTGTAATTAGCATAAGACCATATTGCAGACTTGCAGGGGAGTGTTTTAAAATTAACAAATTGTTAAAATATTTAATTCAGGGTGCAATAGGAATTTTTCTTAGAGCTGTTGGACAGCATTGAGGCAGAAGGGGAAAAAAAGAAAGGGCAGAAGGTTTACTCACAGTTGCGAAGAAAGGTCAGATCTTGGCACTGACAATTACACTAATTAATTGATCATTTGGGCTGAATTATGCAAACTACTTAGGAGCCATACTCTAAGTATCTGACAGCCAACATTGTTCTTCACTCAGACCAAGTTTATATTAGTAAAGGGAAGTGGACTCTTGGGACAATTATACAGATACTTTATTGGCTTAAAAATAGAGTGATTTTTTTTTCTGAGTAATTTTTTTACTCGTGTGTTTATTTCATTAGTCAAGAAAAGCATATCCCATTTCTCGGTGCATCTCTGAAATATTACTTGAAATACATTTTAATATATTTTTATATAGCGATTTGGTTAGAGATTATCTCACCGTCCAAAGTAATGGGATTGACAAAGTAATGAATAAAACTTACCATATGGAAAGAATATGGACATTGGAGTCAGGAGAGCTGGATTCATCTTCAGCACCTGGAACTTACCAGTTTGGGAATTCCTGAAGTAATCACTTACATTGTCGTAACCTCAGTTTCCTCATCTGCAAAGTAAAGATTTTAATGGTGTCTACTTCAAGTGTCTTTGTGAGGGCCAATGAGACAGTAGAATATTCCAGTGGATTGGGATCTTGAAGATCTGGGTTTTCCCACCAATGATTTAGCAGCATGACAGTAAAGTGGAAAGGTTGCAGGATTTGTAGTTAGTGGATCTCTGTTAATTAATTACTGCCTGACTTATATGATGTCACTTCACATTTGGGAGCCTTAGTGACTTGATTTATAAAGTAAAGGTACTAACTAGATGATTCTTGGGGAGCCTTCCATTTATAAGCCACACCTGTCCATTCTGTCCATGTCTTCTCATAAATATGCCACAGAGGGTCTACCCAGCATGCTGGAAAGCTCTGGCCATTGCTTCTGGAGCCCAATGAGCATTTGAGCTGCCCCTTCTGTTCCTTGCCTTCACCCACAGAATGGCTCTTCTTTTCTTCCTATCAAACGAAGTGTTCGCAATAAACTTGCAAACAAAGCTCCATATACATTCGTTATTGTTTTTAATTATTATCTCCCTTCAGAGCTACATTATGGGGAACATGATGCTCTATGATTATATCTTTATTATCTACCTAAATTCCTACCCAAACAAAATGGAGGCGATGGTTTTACATCCTGAATGTAACTCTCATAAGTAATCACTGGAAAAAATTTTTTTCCCATGTTGCTCTGCAATTTAAACCTTTCTCAAAATAACCAAGCAAACATTCAGTTGGCATCCAGTGTGTGCATATGATACCCCTGAGACAACTGAATTCTGCTTTGCTTTGTTCCCCAGGGCCATACTGTGAAATCTATACTAAGGACCCTTTCCAATAGGCCTTAAGTGAGCACTTTCAAATATTCCCAAGGTTTCCTGTACAGTGTCTAGTTAAAGAGCATTCCACTTGAGATCCTAGCCTGAAAGGCCCTATAGAATTGCAAAGTATTGTCATTATTAAGCAAATTTTCCTGGGACCTTGGGTGGTTCACTTAAAACACATTTAACTGTATTGAATATTCAGTGCCCAAAGCATGGTGTTCAGTGCAAGGACTTGCAATTTAAACACAGTTGGGAAACGTAAAAGGTGGCTGTAATTTGCCCATATGATAGAACCCTGATGGGGTGCTTTCATTCACAATTAAGTTCTAAAAATATAGGGCAAATTGGGCTGACAATAAGGAAAGCCAACCTTCCTGTTTATGGCCTCAACTTTGGCATTATCTGATTTAAAAATATATATATATATATATTGAAAACAAGCTGGTGCTGTGGGAGATCAGTTTGCATTTAGCTTGTTTTTAAAAAAGGGTGAGTCTGAATTTGAAACTTTCTCCTCTCCTCCGAACACCGGATAAAGTGTTAATAGGAAGTTGTATTCAAATCTGGCCTCTGACTCTCACTAGCCATGTCACTACAGCCACATTCTTTATCTGTAAAATAGAATAGCTTATATGTTTGTTCCCTAACACTTTCATGCTTTGGGGAATGATACAAAGGATGAGGGAAAAATCTACAAACTTGTTAATAGTGGAAGAAAGTGGAAGGGAAAAAAAAAGTGGAAGAAACTAAAGGGAGATAATAATTAAAGATAATAATAAAGAAAGGCAACATACTTTCCCTATAATCCTAATTTCCCACCCATACAAAATCTTCATGAAAGCCAACTGTACTTGAACTGAGTATAGCCTTGATGAAGGTATTTTGGGTAGAGAACTTTCTAAATAACTAACAATGGATCACACCTTCCCCATTCCTAAATTAAGTGAAATATGTAAAAAACACGAGGGCATTGAATTTGTTATTTAGAAGGAACTTCAGTGGTTGTCACACAAAACCTATAACACAAAGGAATCTACAATAATAGACCAGACGGCCGATGGTCCAGCCTTTGTTTTAGTGGGGAAATCCATCCCCTCTCAAGGAAACCCATTCCACTTTGGAATAGATCTAATTGTTCCACGACTTTGCTGACTTACTCTAAAGTGCTTTCTTTGTGACTTCCTGGTATAAATAGTTTCGGACTTTGTCTTCTGGGACCAAGCGAAGCAGGTTGGTTGCCTTCCAGTACCAGGAATATGTTGATTTTCAAATATGTAGACTTCTTAACAGGCTACCCTCCTTAGAAAGTTATTATTCTTGCAGTGATCACTGCCACTGTCGGTTTGCCACTCCACTAAATAACAGTGGTACAATAGGAAGTATGATGAGTACCAAGCAGGAGCATGGCTCCCTCAAACTATCTTGGACTGGATGGGTACAGTGACTAACTAGAATGCTGGACAAATATGGCCCCAGGCACTTCCTAGCTGTGAGATCCTAGGCAAATCAATTAACCTCTTTTAGCCTCCACTTCCTCTTGTGTAAAAAGATTATTAATTGCACTTCGTTTCCAGAGTTGCTGTAAAAAAACAAACAAAAAACCTTAAAGCAAATACCAATTATTTAAACACACACACACACACACACACACACACACACCAGCTATTATTATTGTTGCTATTATTATTTCACCAGACAACTCTTCAAATACTTGAAGACAATCATGTTCTCTCTAAGTCTTTACCCCCTCTACCCTAAATATTCTCTAAACCTTCAAATAAATTGCCTTTGAGACAAGGTCTCAAGACCCCGTAGTCATCCCGAATGCCCTCCTCGGTAATCTCTCTAACTAATCAAAGTCCTTCTTAAAATGTGGCAGCCAGAAGTGAACGTAATATTCCATATTTGGTCTGTGTTGGACAGGGTACTGTGGGTGATCACCTTGTTCATTCTTAGAAACAATGCCTCTTTTGAATGCAGCCCGTGATTGCATCAGCCTTTGACTGCCACCTCACACTGCTGACTCATTGATCTTGCATCTTAAATTGATGTGGCTCCCCTTACCTCCACCCCCCAGATCTTTTCTGGATGAACACCATCTGATCCATGTTTGTCTTTCCTTTAGGGAACATTTAGGGAACAAATTTGGCAAATATTTCATTGAGACTGAATTACCAATTACCAATTACCTTGAGATCATTTCTTGGTCTAGATTTGAAAGAGGGCTAGAAGTGCTTGGGGACTACAAACAATGAAAGTTTCAAGATAGTGGAGCCAGCTGTGGGTCCGGTATTGGCGTATTCAGGCAGGAAAGATTCTATAATGCTCAGAGTGAGCAGGATGTAGATTTCCCTAGTTCCAAGTATGGCTTTCTTATGAAAATGAATTTCTTAAATATCTCCTCTCATCCTGCCTGAAAGTCTTGCCCACTTAACCTTTTTTTCCAAAAGTCCTTCAGCAGTGGATTTAGGATGCTCCTTTAGACCGAGAGAAATGGAGGCAAGGCAGCACAATATAATCTGCATTTGAAGTCAGAAAGTTCAAAATCTGGCTCTGTCGCTTAGTACATATATCACCTTGAGCAGGCCATGTCTCCTCTGAGCTTTAGTTCCTTTATCTAGAAAATGAAATAGTTGGACTTGATAGTCTTGAGGTCCCCACGTAAAGATATAAAGAAAGAAGCCTTTTACTATTTGGTTCCAGTCTATACCCTTTCAGGGTAATGTTGAAAGTTGGTCTCACTCATGGAATCTCCTCTGCCATCTTTCCAGATTGCTCCTCCCATCAATCATGTCCCATCTCTCCAAGCATCCTCCTTACCTCTTCTCTAGAACTCTTACAACCCTTCAAGATTCACTTTAAGTCCCATTCCACTCCCACATACTGATTCCCTGTGTGTCCTTCCTGCTTTTGATCCCAAACAATTATTTTATATTTACCATGTATGTAGTCTGTATTCACTTATTTATACTCATATTGCATTCTTCCTTGACCCGTCCGGACATAGATATAAGTGCCTTTACTGAAATTTCTGTTTCTTTTTTTGCTTTTGTATCTTCAGAGTTCAGTTGGCACACAGTAGGTACTTTATATTCCATGAAGGAATGAAGTAATAGTTTATAGTTAATATATTAGTTATAATATAAATATTTATCAATATATTAGTTAAAATATAGTTAATATATTTATATGGGGTATTAAGGTTCCCAAAGCACTTTGTGTATGTTATCTCATCTATGAAGTCACCATCACTCTTGAGGTCAGTTCTGTTATTCTATTTTACTGATGAGGAAACAGATTGAGGGAGGGTGATAACTTTGCTAACTTATAATTAGTAAACATCTGAAGCAGGTTGGAATTAATTTTCCTGACTCATTGTCTCCCTTAAGCCACCCCACATTTTAAGAGGAGAAAGAGAAAGGACTATCATCTTCACCTATGACATCTCAACTCCCCTCAGTGACTTTGCACAGACTAGATATACTCTTATTTTTGGAATGCAGTCAAGGTTCAATTCAAGCAACACCTGCCACATAAAAGCCTTTCCTAATCCCCCATTTCCTTTCCCACCTCGACCATCATAGTCTCATTTTTTTGTTGTTGTTGCTGATTTCATAGACATGCATAAATGCTGTTTCCTTGATAGAAGAGAAGGAGAAGGGACTATTTCTGTTTCTTCTACCATTCAGCAGAGTTAAATAATGCTCATTTGATTTCAGGCTGACTAGGACTCTCTCCCTCCCCCCATCCCCTAAGTCAGTATCGATAGATATATAGAAGACCTTCTTTAGGTAAAGAACAATCTATAAGCTTGGTGAAGCTGGAAGGGACCTTTGAACCTATCTAGTGGTTTAGCCAGTAGGCAAACATTTATGAAATGGCAATATGTGCCAGGCACTGGGCTAAGAGCTGGAGATACAGGAAACGAAGACATAGTCTCAAAGAACTTACCTTCTAATGGGAAAGACGAGATGTAAATGACTAGTTACCTACAAAATATAAACAGAGTAAGCAGGAAGATAATCTTAAAGGGCAGGAACTGGAGGGGAAGAAGCAGGGAAAGGTTTTTTAAAGAAGGTGAGATTTGAGCTGAGTCTTCTGAAAAGCCAGGAGATAACAGTCTGGAAGAGTCAGACTTCCAAGAATGAGGGAGAGCAAAGACACAGAAGGTCCCCTGTGAAGACTAGAAGGGAAGTCAAGGGAGTTGGATCATGGAGTGTGTAGTGGGAATGGAAGTGGGATTCTTGCAGGTGAGGACATTGAGGCTGGGGGAGTTAGAGTGATGTGCCCCAGGTCATAGAGTAAGAGTGACATCCAGGACTCAAAGCTGATCCAGTCCAAGCTACTTTGCAGTCCCTGAGAAGCCTCTTCGCTCAGTGCCCATGGGGCAGCTGTTCAAATAAAGACCTCCAGGTGAAACTTGGCAACTGCCAGGTGCCAGTGAGCTGGGAAAGGGATCTAACAGGCTCTGATCCATGGCCCCTCCCCAGGGAAAGGATCTGAGATCCCAGTAAGGAACACCCAATAACTCTTTCTTCTGAAGTCCCCTTGCATAAGTCTGAAAAAGTGTTGGGGGTGATGATGGGCTTGCCTGGACCAGTGCAGGTGTGCTGGGGGTGGGTGGGGGGGAGGCTGAAAGAAAGAACTTAAACAATTTCAAGTGAGGTGAGAGAAGAGGAAGAGGAGGAGGAGGGAAAGGGAGAAGTAGAAGAGGAACCAGAGGAAGAGAAGAAAGAGGAAGGGAAGGGGGAGGCAGGAGGGGAGGGCAGGAAAAGGAGGAGGAAGGGAGGGAGGAGTCTTTTGAAAGCTCAGTTTAGGAAAGGTGTGGGTTTCGTTGACAGGTCCATGATAATTCTTGGATACTCCAACCTTTCAGTTCCGGAGGCTGTCACCACTTTCAACTTTCGTGTTTGCACTACACACACTCACACACACGCGTGCGCCTACACACACACACACACACACACACACACACACGCCCGGTAAACCTAAGTAGCAGCAGTCCCTTTCCGTAACCCGGCCTGCCCAGCAGGTGTCCTTGCGGTGGGGGTGGAGATGGGGAGGAGATGGGAGGGGAGGGGAGGGGATGGGCTGGGATGAGGATGCGCTGGTGGGTGGACTGGGAGGCTGGAGGGGGTGGACTGGGAGGCTGGAAGGGGTGGACGCGGAGGCTGGAGGGGGTGGAGGAGGCTCGCGGAGCCGCTGCGCGTGCCGGGAGGACTGCCCTCGCCTCGCCCCGTCCCTTCCTCTTTGTCCGCCCCGAGGGCGGCTCCTTCCCCGCCTGCGGGCGCTGCAAGCCCCACGGGGGAAGAGGAGGAGGGGAAGGAGGAGGAGAAGGAGGAGGAGAGGGGCGGGCGGGAGGAGGAGGAGGCGGAGGGGAGGATGAGTGGAGGGGTGGGGGAGCTGGCAGCGGGGGAGGGAGACCTGCTGCCCACTAGACGTCCCGTCTCGCCAGGCTCAGGGAAAAAAAAGGCTTTTGTTGCCCAGGCCCCAGGAGTCTGGAAGAGACAAGAGCGGGCCCGGCGGGGAGGAGCCTGCCCCCCTGGGCGGGAGCCGGAGCTGGAAGTCATCCCTGTCCGCCTGTCGGCCCGAGGTCCCAACCGAAAGGGCCCGGGGCACAGAAAGAGGCCACGAGGCGGCTTCAGACCCACTTTCCACTAAGCGGAGCTGGAGGGTCACCTGAGCCCCCGCCCCGCCCCCACCTTGGAACTAGGGCCAGGGAGGTGTGGGAGGGATGGAGAGGGCGGGACCTGTCGGGGCAAAGCCGATTCCACCGCCCCACTCCCCGACTGCAGGCCCAGCGGGAGCACTGCGCACGCAGACTCGAACCCAGGACAAATCTGCGGGGTCGGTGCGAGTGTCTCTCTCAGCGGAGTGGGATGGCGGCTGGGGGGGAGCGGGAGGGGGCACGAGGAGATGGACTGAGTTGGGCTGCAAATTCTGCCAGGGCCGGGAGCGGGTAGGATCGGGGGCGATAGTGGCTGGAGCCCGGCTGCCACCAGCCTTGCAGAAAGGGGAACCCGCCTTGAAGGTCCTTTGTGGAGGCATTTCTGGGGTTCTCATTCTGGGACCCTCCGGGAGCTGGATGTTGGGCGGTGGGCTTGGAACCCCTGCTTCTGTTCTAGCTCTCTGGAGGAATTGAACTCGGCTTAGAGGGAAAACGAGGCCCAAAGAGGCCTCGGGAAAGCCCTCAGATAATCAGTAAACATTTATTAAGCTCCTACTGTATACCAGGACTGGGCTAAGGGCTGGGGATACAAAGAAAGGGCAAAGAAAGTCATTGTTCTCTAGGAGGTCATGACGAATGGAGTAGACAATATGCACATGATGGACAAATAAGTTACACACGAGAGCAAAAGGGAGATAACCGAGACGGACCTTGGGGGCGGGGCGGCCGGGACAGCTCGGGTCCAAGCAGAGGCTGGGATTCGGCTGCACTTCGAGAAGGCCTCTGGGGTCCGGCGGCCGGTCTGGCTTAGCACCGCCCCCCCCCTCCCCTTGCCCCTTACTACTCCGGTGGCCTAGTGAGTGCAGCCCTTTCTCATTGCTCTTCCCCAGAAGAAACAGGGAATCCCGAGTCCCTCCAGAGCCGGGACCCCGCAAATCTGGACTGTCCGAAGTCCTCTAGACAATTCCCCGGGGGGATAAGTTGGTCGCCTTGGCGCCCTCTGCCTTTTCCTACTTGCCGGCTAGCTCAGTCCCTAATGAGAGGACATTGTGGTCATGGGTTGGGGGAAGGGAAACAGGGGAGGTAGAGAGACAGAGAGACAAAAAAGAGAGACAGTGAGACAGAGACAGAGTCAAAGAGACAGACAGCGACAGAGACAGAGACAGACAGAGACAGGGCAGCGAGACGAACTTTCTCCCAGAGGCCCCGGGGCGGGACTTGACAGCTTTTTAACACTGCTAGATTGAACTTTTGATCTGAAGAACCCTACCATCCCCCACCTCGCTTCCTCTCTTGTTCTGAAACCTGGGACCCAAGAGCCTCTCCAGATGGTTTCTATTCACTTGTAAACTCTGGATCTCCGAGTCTTCCCCAGTTTCTCCCGGGATAGTTTTATTGTGCTGGGCCCAGGGAGTGGATGACATTCTAGCTTCCGAGCCCAGGCCTTTTGAGTTTGGGTCCAGGAACAGAAAAGGATGATTATTTATGTATTTATTTATTTATTTGGTTCAATCTGCTTTAGAGGCTTGAAGGGAATACAGGAGAAAGGGCTCCTAAAGTGTTCCAATTCAACTCATTCAACTTGGGCATCTTTGCTTGACCAACTATTTGGTTCACTTACCTTTAGGTTCCCCCTCCCCCTTCTATTCAAAACACAATATCCTCTCCCCTACAACCACCAGTTTAACCAGAGCAATTAGGGGATTAATTCAATCAACACTATTAATTGAGCAGCTAGCAAGGTTTGGTTGTAGAGATGAAAGTCCAAATCGGTTCTATTCTTGAAGCTGAAATTCTTCTATAGGGAGGGGAAAGAGACACACTTGAGAGGTAAATATACATTTTAAAAAATCATTACAGTTCAATAATCCAAGTGTCTTACAACAAACTTGATAAAGAAAGATTTTCCTTAGATTTAGGGTTTTCTTGACCAATAAAAAAGAATTCTTTCCAAGTTTACTTTTCCCTCTAAAAAAGGTTAGTATTCTTTTTGTTCTATACTAATCCAAGCAATTTCAAATGAGCAGACTTTCCTGGAAAGTGAGGGCCTAGTAGAATTTCCTCATTTATGGACAAATTTATACTGGTCAGATCTTCAGCTATAAAAAAAGAAAAAAGAAAAGAAAAGAAAAGAAAATTTTAAGTTAGATCAGTTTTCCTTAGAAGGAAAGGATATGTATGAATTTACCTTCTTTAATGTGTGTATGTGTGTGTGTGTGTGTGTGTGCGCACACACAGATGAGGACATTCTGCCCATATTTATTCACATTAAATGTGACCAAGACAAAGAAATAAAATGCTCCATAACTGCTTCCCTTTCCTCAGGTAGCTGGCAGTCCCTCTCAGAAGTCCAAGCTGGCTTCCTGTATCGCTCTTTGATCTTGATCAAGGACAAATGTGTCCCTTTGGGATTTCATGGGACAATGTGCTCCAAGCAGTTGCAGATGCATCAGTTGTTTCTTTCACCTTTAATACGAGTGTATAAGAAGAGGACTCATTTGGGATAAGAAGAAAGGGAAAGGAAACAGAGCTTATTGCCTGGTGTCACTGCAGTGACTCCAGGGGATGGCCCATGGGTAAAGACTGACTGGCTTTCCTCCTTGGACATCAATTCCACACTCATCATCAAAATGGATGCACATATTGGGAACTTTCTGTGTTCCTCCTTTCTGGCTTTCTGCTTCCCAGGGTGGAGCTTTGAACTGGGAAAGAAAGGCAACTAAAAAGGCCCATTTTCAGTACCTAAAGATATCTGGATGTGTGGGAGATAGTTTGTTGTCTAATTGTGCTCTCAAAATATGGATCTTTAAAATCTATTCATTTTCTAGAATCTATAAATCCCCAAGATCCTCTATATTTTCCTTCCTCCCTGACTTCCCTCCTTCCTTCCCTTCCTTCCTGCCTTCTTTCCTTCCTTGCTTGCTTGTTTCTTTCCTTTCTTTCTCTCTATATTTCTAGAATCAAGGCATGTTTGGTATTAAATGATCACATCTTCCGACCATTTAGGTGATTCTGAGTCCTGCTTGGAGGTAAAGGCTGGTTTCCTACAGAGGGAATAGTTTCTAGGAGATTGTTTTGATTATGGATTCTGTTAACAAGACTCTTTAAGCTCAAAACGCAGATAATGAAAAAGTATATGGGGAGGGGAGAGCTAACTCCAAAAACAATGTTCTACTTTTTATCTTTTTTCCCTTTTAAATAATCATGCTCAAACTTCTTGAGTTATTTTTCTAAATGGGAAGAGCATGGAACCATTGCAAGAAAGGTGGTGGGAAGTGTACTGGTTTTGGAGTCCAGGGACATGTTTTCAAATCACAACTCTGTTAAGGTTTGCCTTTGGGAGGCCTCCATTTTCTCCAATAAAAATGAAGGTTTTGGATTATTAAGAAGGTTCTAAAGTCTCTTTTAGTATATATTTGTGCTCTCCACCTGCTGTGACTCTTCAGGATAAGTCACCAAAACATTTCACCCCAGGGTATCCCTTAAAGGCAAGACAGTCTCTGTATTAGGGATGAGCTGGAGTTGGAATTGGAGCTGGAGAGTGGGTGGGACAGTGGTTTGGGGCACAGGAGCAATGCCCTTCTGCAGCCTCTCAGTTCCACCTCTCAGGGAAGAACCTGAAGGGTAGAGCCTGGTTCAACAGGACTACTGGCATTCTGAGATAAAGGAGCAAGTACCTCTGTCTTTGAGAAGCATGTTTTCTATCCTTGAAGAAGTAGCACATTTAATAATTCCTGTGAATTAAAAGTAGTTAATTGGTAATGGACAGAGCACTGTCAATCAAGAAATCTCTTTGTGGAATCAGGAAATCTCTTTGTGATTTGAAATCTACCTCAGACACTTATTTGCTAGGTGACCCTGGCCAAGTCACTGCACCCTGTTTGCTCCAGTTTCCTCATCTGTAAAATGAGCCAGGGAAGAAAATGGCAAACTCTTGGTGTCTTTGCCATGCAAACCCTGGCAATAGTCAGCAAGCATCTCTTTGAATGGACTGACTGAAAAGTTACCAGTCATTCAGTGATGAACTCCTTTGGGTAATGATTCTCTAAAGTATGCTATAAGACTACCCAATTTTTTTTTTTTTTTATTCAAGAGTGCTCACTATTCAAATTGCAAGAAAAAGTCAGGAGAGATCAGGATTGCCTAAACTTTTTTTAAAAGTTTTTTTTTTTTAATTAAAGCTTTTCATTTTCAAGACATACGCATAGATAATTTTTCAACATTGAACCTTGTAAAACCTCCAAAATGTTCCTTCCCTTCCCCCCACCTCCTCCCCTAGATTTGCCTAAACTTTTGCAGCTCCCAGATTCAGCTGTGAGAAGTTCCAGCTAAGCTTGGAACCCAAGAGGAACACTGGGGAGCGAGGTGAAGAGTGCAACGCTGTTCTCTTAGGAGATACTTCGAGTCTAACAATTTGCATGTAAAACTTTGCTTCCTGAGGCACTGAAGGACATGTCCACCAATCAGTGAACCTGCCAGAATCCCTCAGCACTCACTTAACTCCGGTGCTAGATACAGATCTGATCGCTGAGGAGTCAAAAACAATAATCAAAATCGCTCCATTTAAGAACCTTTCCTTCTATGAAGTATATAAAGTAGACTATAAAAGCGACTCCAAGAGTTTGGGGCAGGGAGAAAGTAGCAGCTGGAGGGAGCAGTGAAGGGTTCCTGTAGAAGGCAGCATTGGGGCTGAATTTTGAAGGAAAAGTTGAGGGGAGGGATATTTTCTCAGGTGAAGTTTCTCAGTGTTAAGGGACTAAGGTGGGAGATAAACCCACCCCCCTCTGGGAAGAACAGAAAGAGACAATGACTGAAAAGGGGAATAATGAATGAAAAGACAAAAATAGATGGAGGGAGGTTGTGAGGAGTTTTAAAAATCAGAGGAGTGAATATATGGCCTCAGACCTAGAGAAACGAAGGAGCCACTGCCTTTTATTTTAAAATAGAGCAATGATACAGCCAGGGATTCCCCCGGGGAGAGAATCTCTTTTAAGGGATAACCTTAAGTCATATTGCGGGGCCAGAGTGTGATTCCCCAGGGAGGCCTGCTGTCTAGATCTGGAGCCAGAAAGGCCTGGCATTCACTAGCTGAGCAATGTGGGACAAATCCCTTTCCCTCTCTGAATCTTTTCTCCTCTGATAAACGGGGATCATAGCAGCGCCTTCCCCAAAGGGCAGAGGTGGGGGATCATCACATTAGCCAACGCGCATGGGGAAAGTGTTACAGAAATAAATGGTCGCTGGAATTATTTGCCAGGGGCAGGTAGGATCCTTACTGAAAGAGGCTTTTGGATACGAATTGGGTTTTCCCCATACAACAAAACATGTGGATAGAACACATAGGCTCGACTCTCACATATAACGCACATATAAGCTACGTAGGCACATACATACATACATTTATCATAACCAAAGACTCCTATCAGAAAAGGAGGGGAAGATAAAATGGTATAGAGCTGTTCCCTCCAAAGCAGGGCCATTTAGAGTTCGTTTGTATTGGGCTCTTTGAAGTTCGCCGGAAACTTTATGTAAACGGCTCCTTTGATCTTCCCGACAAGCCCTGAAGTAGGTGCTCCGACCCCCATTTTCCAGATAAGGAAACTGAGGCTCAAAGAAAGGAATGAACTCGCTCAGGGTCCAGACCAGTAAGTGGCAGAGGTGCAGTCCCCCCCCCCCCTTCCCCCGGCTCTCTACCGCCTTCGAGTCCAGTCATGTCCCACCCACCATCTGCCCCCGTGGGCGCCCGCCACCCCTGCCTACTGCTCGGGCCGTCGCCCAAGTCCCTCCAACTTTGGTCGGCGTTCAATATTCCCGGCAAAAATATGCTCAACAGATGAGAGACGCGAGGCGGCCAGGAACCAACTCCAGCCATTTAAACTGCCAAATGAGACATAAAAGTGCATTGTAAAAATCATCTGGAAACCAGGTTTTCCCATTGACGGCGCTCGGTGTTAACGAGCGCGCGCTGGCCGGCCGGGCCGCGGCGATGGCAGCGGCGGCGGCGGTGGCCGGCGCTTCCCGGCACGCTCTCAGCCCACGCAGCGGAGCGCGGCCAGGGGCTCTCGGCTCGCCCCGCTCCTCTCCGGGCTCGCCTAGACGCGGCCGTGGGCGCGCAGGGAGCTGCCGAGCGGCGAGCTGTTATTTCCTTATAAAGAATCACCAGGGCTCGCTTTCCATTCTCCTTACAAAATTATTCGCATTATTTATGCTACATTGAGCGATCTAATTTCTTCGTGATAGTCAGCTAATTGCTCTGGCAGGTAATTAGGAGCGCTTTACAAGGCGAAGGGCCTCGGCATTGGCCCCTCGGATTCTGGAGGTGCTCCGTAAATTATACCGGGCTCGTCTGGGGAGGGAGGGAGGCAGTCGGGGAAAACACCCGGCTCGGGAGAGCCTCGTCTCCCCGCCATGGGATCTGCGGGGCCAGCCTGGCTTCCCTGGGACCCCCCCTCCCCTAGCAGAGGCCCCCCCCTCCAGCGCTCCCCCTGCCACCTATCCCCCCACCCCGCTTCTCCCCAGCAACCCCCACTCCCTCCTCCCCGGGCGCAGAGGCGAATGAGCCTAAAGCACGCGATCTGAAGCCCATTTTGTTCGTGCTCAGTGGGCCAGAATAACGTGCCCATTATGGGCCGGAATGGGACAGGTTGGAAGCGAGCTTCCTCCTCGGCAGCGGCGGCGGCCATCTCCGGCAGACATGTGGGGAAGGAGAGGCCTTAAATGGGGACATCTGCTCAGGGGGGCCCCGCGAGCTCGTCCCGCCGGCTCAGCCGAGAGGGGAGAACCTGGGAGCCCCCCCCCCTTTTCTGTTTGTCACTCGGACTATTTAAAAAGCACCATTTACACACGCACAGCTGATGGAGCTGCCACAGGAACCGAGAACAACACGCGCACGTACACACATAGTCAAGCGTACACAAAGGTGGCAGCAGATGAATTTCAAGGGTGAGGGGTGAGTGGGAAGGGATGTAGTAGATGGAACTGTCCACCTGCCACCTAGGGCAGGAAAGGTAAAGCCGGAGGCCTTCCTAAATCCACCAACTACTCTCTCCTCCCTCCTCCTTCCCTCTTTCTCTTCCTCTCCTTTTCTCCTCTTTTTCCACCTCTTCTCTCACATTTGCCCCTTCTCTCTTCCCTCACATGTCTCCCCTCATCTCCCCCTCTTCTTTCTCTTACTCCTCCTCTCTTCCCTCTTCTCTTCTCGTATCTCGTCATCTCCTTTTTCTCTTATCTTAATATCCCTCTCTCTTCCCCTCTCCCCCCAAGTATCTGCTTATTTAATCCAGCAACAAAGAGAAGCCGTTTCTCCCGTTCTCTTCTATACATTTGACTGAACGGTGAAGTCCAGAGGGCATGTTTAGAATCCCCAGACTCTGCTGATCTTTGGCCCGCCTGGCCTCAGTAGCACCGTGCGGTCTCGGGCCATTGTACTTCTGGGGGCTGCCTCGTCCCGATTGCCCGGCCCACCGCTCCGGTGGGACTGTCATTTCCTGCCCAAGCGATTTTTCAAATGTTTGCTGTATCTTCTCTCCTGCCCCCTCCCCATCTCCCTGCACCATTAGTAAAGCTCGCCAGGGCGCTCTCTTCACATGTGGGCTCCGACAAGTCCCCCCAGCCGCCCCTTGCTCGTTTGTAATTAAACGCAATTCCCAAAGTAACATTTATCTTCCCCAAACTGCGATTGCAATTGTCAACCGTCTGGAGGAGACGCCGGGTAATCTGGGCGCCTTAGCTTCTCGAATCAAAGAACAGAATGAAAAGAAATCGATAACAGAGAGGAGCAGAATTTAGTAGTTTTTAACTCTGCGTGTTAGCAGGGAGCAAGTTATAGATAACGTCCCCTACCCCCACCAGAGCACGGCTGATACACGCGGATTCTAAGCGAGCCCGAAGAGCAGGACTCTGGAAAGCTGTCGGATTCCCTGCCTCCTGGAACTTTCACTCTCTAGCTTTCTCTGCACACCACGAGTCTCCCCCCCATCCCGCCCCCGCAGCCCCCCATCTCTCTCTCTCTCTCTCTCTCTCTCTCTCTCTCTCTCTCTCTCTCACACACACACACACACACACACACACACCCCACCTCAGCAACATTCCCACTGCTCGCTCCCTCCTCATCCCTGCCTGTTTCAAAAATGAACATGATGAGTTGGGGGGGGGGGGAGGGGAGACAAAGCTTGATTGTCCTTCATGGAAATTCGCATATGCACCCAGGCACGCTGGGAGTACGTCCCTTTTATAGAATCACCGTGAGCCCAGTTCTCTGCCACACGCACAGAATAACTGACGTGTTTTTTTTTTTTTTTCGTAGATACCCACAAAATAGGGAGCTCCCTTGCCCTTAATATTTCCCATCAGCACACGAAGAGAGGAGCAAACTCCCACATGGAGCAGCAGGGAGTCCTGTCCCGAGCTTCTCTGTCCTCCCTCTCTGTCTTCAATGTACAGATTGAATTTGGGGCTGTCGAGTTTCTTAACTCCCAGGGGGGAAAGTCTCACTTGAGTCCTAGTTTGTCGGAAGGGTAAATGCCCCAGCTAGAATTACTGTCCCTTATAGACAAGAAGGTCAAGGGCATTGCCAAAATCCTCTTCTATGAGATCGAGAGCTCTCCGGACTGAAGGGAGTTTGGGGGAAGGACAGGTGGATGGGAAACAAACAAATATACATGCATATATATATCTATATATCTATATATATATATATATATATATATGTATATATATATACATACATATATATATATATATATATATATATATCTTATTCCGTCACAGCAGGGGACTGCCGCTTAGGGCCAAAATCAGTCCCCTCGGATCAGCCAGGGGAAGATCCACTAGAGTTTCCGAGCTCATTCCAGAGCAGTGACCTGCCTGCCACCTGCCGTCCTGTGAATCTCCTTTCTTAGCCCACCTAGAGTCCCGCTTGTCCTTCTAGCTCACCAATGACCCCGACAGAAAGAACCAGTGTCCCCGGATCACCAGAAGGTGATTAGGGTAGGAGGCAGGGACCCCACTCAGAGGGGGCACCACGCCACACAAAAGCTTCACCATCTGTCACCACAAGAGTCGCTTCCTAGTTGGGTTGGGTCGGGTCGTGGGTGGTGATGGAGGGGGGAGGAGGGACTCCCCAAGAGAAAAAACTACTCCCACCAACCCCAAACCACTCCTTCTTCCTGATGTTCTTTAAGCTTCAGGCCGCCGGAGGCTGAGATGAGTGCGGGCCCAGTCAGCTCTCCTCCTTCCCTAGGCAGCCGCCAGGTGAGGAGTGGGCCCAGGCCGTGTCCCTCACAGAGGCGGGAGTAGCAGGTATAGAGCGGCCGGCCTCGTTGGATTTCCCCGTGGAAGGATAGCAGAAGAGAAACTTTGACCCCGGGGAGCAGAAGTGGGAGCTTTGGAGAGAAGACCTAGGACACACCAAGCCTTCCATTCGGTGCTCCGTTCCCCAGCTGCTTTCTGTTCATGCCCCTCCCCTCCCTTCCCCCTCAGTCCCTCCTAAGGTTTATTTAGCAGTAAACCAGTTTAAGACCCCCAAATCCCCAGGGCTGTGACTGGAGAGGTAGCATCCCCCCACCCCCCCAGGAGAAAGCCCTCATCCAGGGTAAACTTCGTTCCAAAGGGGCAGGGGGAGGAGTGGGAAAGCTTCCAGGCAGTCACCTCTGGGCTTCCCCCCGTTTCTTGGACCTTTCTTGGGGCAGGAAGGACGCTGCAAAATCGCCCCGCTCGCTCAGTTGCTGCACATCCCGCGAGCACTCGCGGTCGACCCCCTCAGCCAGCCCCCCAGTCACGCAGTCTTTCCCACACGCCTCCCTGCGAGGCTCGCGCCCTTTCTCTTTGCATCCACTTTCTACCTCGAGCCGAGAACATCTGGACGTATTAACACCTACCCTCGGAATGTGTAGACACCTTTAGGAGCCCTAGGAAACCGCGAGAGAACTTGGACGCTTAGAAGAGAAATTGCTACTAATTGTACTTAATGGTTTCCAATGACTTTATTTCCATGTGGGTCTGTATACATATTTCCAGACTATTTAACTGCACGGCAATAACCTTCTTCTCCTCCCCGGCCCGCGAGGGCTGGCCCTCCCTCTCTCCCTCCCGCTCCCGGCTTCTCTGCCTCTGTATCCTTACGGGCTTCTCGGAGACCCCAGGGCGTCCGCTCGGACCCGGAGCCCTGGGAGGCTCGGGCTCAGCCGGCAGCCAGCTCGCTTTCCTCCTCCCCCTCGCAGGGAGGTTGCCGCCGTCTATTGTCGAAGCAAGGTGTTGGGTAGACTTGAGCAGGTTGTTCCCAGGATGTAAATTAGGCCCCCAAAGCTGTTGTCCAAATCGAAGAAACAGAGAGATTAATCTGGGAGCCGATCCATCATCGCCTGTAATAAAGGGAACGACATGGATGAGACAGATGATATGATTAAGGAGCTGTGGTCGTTTTAATTAACTTTTTGCTGTCCTGTAATGATCAAACCGGTCAACAGACCCGGTCAATAAGCATGTTAATATCAAACAAATAAAACCAGGGATGATTAAAAACCTCCTGGTTTATTAAATTTGAAATTCAAATGAAATTTATGCTACCGATGCATACAGAATGCTAATAGATTTTTTTTTAAAGCTTCATTGAGACTGGATCCCACAGGTTTTCAAGAAACGGCACCAGCATCCATCTAACCCCAGTGCATGAAACTTAGGGAGGGGGGGAGATAAAGCAGAGAAAAAACAACAACAACTTATAATTAATTTCAGAAAACCTGAGTCGTGTTTGCTCTCCTCTCCCCCTGCAAACTTGCCAGTTCTCTGGCTGGAATAAACCCTGTACGCTTATTTACGGTTAACATCGCCCAGGTGAACAACCGGCCCAAGAGTGTCCTGCGCACTTTGGGCAGCCGACCCTCCCCTGCCCAGAAGGCCCAACACACACTGGCTTCCAGCTGTTGGCTTCCGTGGAGGATTCAGCCAAGATCAGGTCATTCCTGCAGGCTGCAGGGAACAGTCTCAGGCTCACTGCTGCCTGTCTCAGGGAAATCAGAAGCAGAGAAGCTGCTCTGACTGCACGAGTCCAGTTTTACATGGGTTCAGAGAGTTCTGTCAGTTCCTTTGTCTTTTCTGTAAAGCTTGAGCTAGATCAGTACAACACACAGAGACTAACTTTTTGTTGTAGGGGGGATACAGAGCGTGGCAAAGGGGAACAGAGAAATTGATCATTTTTTTTTTCCTGCTCGCAAAAATATCTGGTTTGATTTGTAAAATAATGGTACTTGGAACTCTTTGAGAGCCCAGAGTATTCTGCAACATTCCGAAAAGCTTGCAGATGGGCATATTCGACATATTTAACACCTAATTACATTGCTCTAGCAGGGAACGAAATACTTCTAAAAAAGAAACTTGTTAACACTTCAGATTTCCAAGTAACAGGGGCTCAAAATTGCCATCCCCAATTGTGAGTTCCTTGCATGCGAGGGACAGCCCACATCCTAACCTCCCTTTCCTCTGAGCCCCAGCTCTGAAGTTTTACTTACTAGCTTAACTTCGGTTCCAAGAAGACAGGAGGACAAAAAGATAAACTTAATAAGTATTCATCCAAAGGGCGTCTCCCCTCCCCACCCCTTCAGTGGATAATACTATTGATTGGAATTAAACCCGAAATTCCAGCAATTGTGCATTAGGTCCGTAAAATGAATATCATTACAGAAGGAGACCAAAGCAATGGAGTTAATTCTTTTTTATTTGTTAAACGGAGTTCCCTCCTTCCCCCACCCCTTCCTCCTTCTGGGTTGGCCTGTCACGCCTTCTCAACAGGCTAAAATCATTCAGAGTCGCTGAGAGAGAGAGAGAGAGAGAGAGAGAGAGAGAGAGAGAGAGAGAGAGAGAGGAGACGACATTTATGGTAAGCGTCAGCCTTCAGAGAAAGAAAGCAGTTCATTAATTTACTTCACACTCGCTCCAAAGTATAAGCTTCTTCGTCTTCCCCCCCCCTCACCCCCTTAATCAATAGATATGATGGACAGTCAATATCCCAGCACTGTGGGAAAAAAAAGGGTAAAAAAAAAAAAAAAAAAAAAAACTCGTTCCAAACGACATCCAAGTCGGCTTGACTCCGTGGGACGCGCCAGAGCCCCCCAGCTTGAGAGTGGAACTCAAGACAGAGGCAAACGGGCTGGAAAGCTCCATGTAGCTGCCTTATCCCTAGGAAGGGAGTTTAGCCAGAGAATTTTAAAAAATCCCCCAAACTCTGCTCCACCCCTAATTCCATGGGAAAACCTGGCTTCTTGGAGCCCTGGGAGCCACATCCGAACGCTGGGATTGCTGCTGGAACATGGCGTCTGAGGTGCAGGACTTGGCTTGGGAGGTGAACTGTTTGTGGATTCCGAAGGGTCCAACCTTTGCTGAGGCGGGGAATTAGGATGCCATCTCTGAGGCAGGATCAGCCTAGAATAAATGGCCTCCCCGGGCCCAGGTTTGAGAGCAGGGGGACGAGGGCTGAGGATGGAAGGTGGAGGGAGAGAGCCAGGGAGGGGAAGGGGACGATTGCAAAATTCGCCTTCCCCAAAGGAGAATGGAGTTATCTTTCTTTCCATTCTCCTTTTCCTTTCCTCCTGCAATCCAGGAGATTTCTGTATATCAAGGAAAATCATTCCCATAGAGAGACCCCCCCCCCCATCTTTATCTAATGCCTTTTGTATCGAAATGCACACAGCGTCAGTAACTGGGCAAACACTGCCCCTCCAGCCTGAAGGAAACTTGGACTTCCAAACGCTTGCAGATACACCATCGCGGTGGGGGTGGGGTGGGGCTGGGGGGTGGGGGGTGGGAAGCGGGGAGGCCGAAGGATCGGATGCAAGAGGAGCTAGGCCACCTCTTTTAAATCTTCCCGACCTCGGGCTTGCCTGAGGGGAGGGGGGGGGGCTAATAAGTTCCTCTGCGAAAGTGACAGAGCCCACCTGGAGGTACCCCAGGACCTAGCTCTTAGCGAGGAAGAGGCAGTTTGGGTTGGGGAACGTCTTTTATTTGCCCAGCTCCCTTAACTTTGCAATCTGTTTCACTTGCTTGTAAAAATCTCTCTCTCTGTGTGTGTGTGTGTGTGTGTGTGTGTGTGTGTGTGTGTACGCGCGCGCGCTCCCGTAGTGGCAGTGCGGCTCCCCCCAGAAAGCTTTGTGGCTCTCGCTCTCTCTCTCTCTCTCTCTCTCTCTCTCTCTCCTCCCTCCCACACACACAGTTACACACACACACACACTCAGTCTCTCCCCTCCCGCCCCCTCCCCCTCGGAGAACAGGAACTGGCCAGTGGGGCTGTTGCTGCTGTGGCGGCTGCTGTGGCGGCTGCCTGCGCCCGCTCCCGGCCGTCTAGCTTAGCTCGGCTGGGTTGGGGCTGGCGCTGGCGCTGGGGCTGGGGCTGGGGCTGGTGACCTCACGCAGCAGCGTGTCTGAGCGGCCCGGCGGCGCCGCAGATTGGCTGGCCGAGGCTCAGCGGTACTTCAAAGCCGCGGAGAGGGCTACAATTGTGCTGGAAGGGGCGGACCAGATCATTGTATTGCACACCTCTAAAAAAAACACTGCCTCTGATTTATCAATATATAAAAGATCCTCTGAGAGGAGGAGGAGGAGGAGGGCACTTTGGTGGGATGGCAACTTCACTACTAGGGGTGAGTTTAAGGATTTTCTCTTGCTGGTTTAATTAGTTTCTTTCTCTCGCCGATTGGAGGGGGCTAAAATAGCCCCGGTCAGGACAGGGGCTATCAGTCTCTCTATTGAGGGTTTTTTTTTTTTTTTTTTTCCCTTAAGTACAAGTGAGTTTGGAGAAAAGAAAAAAGGGGAAGGGAAAGGGGGGGGGCAGAGTCACTCTTTTTGAGCTCAGGCAAAGGTTCTAAGGGCATTTAGACGAGCCACCTCCCAGAGCCCGGCTGCGGCTGTCCGGGGAGAGGGGCTAGTTCAGCCTATCTTCCATGTGACTATTTCAGGGGGGGAAGAAAGAAAGCCAGCTTTAAAGCTTTTGCTCCCGGGCACTTGGCAGCAGCGGCCCCCCTCCCCCTTAAAATTCCGCAGCCCGCCGCATCCTGCAGGTACGTGGAACCCGCCTCGGTGTGGTTTTGTTATTATTATTTTTTAATTGTTGTGGGGGTGATTTCAAATAACAATAATAACCATGACAAAGAGGGAGAGCGAGCGGACTCCGGAGGCCCGACCTTTCTTGGCCGGGAGAAACTAACACCGTCAGTTTCTGGGGACTGGAAGTCGGTAGGGAACCTCTCAATGGATGGATGGCCAGGGAGAGACACTCGAACGCTGCTTTAAAACACACACACACACACACACACACACACACACACACACACACACACACACGCAAACCGATCCGGTCGGACGATTTTTGCGGATTTCTTTTTTAGCCAAGATCCCCGGCCCTCCGTTCTTCGTCTTTCGGCAATTCTGTCTCCCCCTTTCCGTTCCTCCCCCCCCATCCCCAGTCGAAAGTGTGTGTTCCGGGCCTGGTGTGTGCGAGTGTGTCGGCTTTCAGGGAGGCTGCTTGTCAAAGTCTCCCTAGGAGCGAGTGTGCCTCCTTCCAGACTCCCGGCAGCCAAACTTCCCCCCCCTCGCCCCAGATTAGAAAGCTAGCCAGGTTCTCGGGCTCTAGTGGGGGTGAAAGGTGAGTCGGTAGAGGTTCGCTGCGGGAGCAATGGGGGTGCGGTGGCGGAGCAAGTCTTGGAGGATACCGGGGAACTGATGCACTTTGTCTCCCATCCCATCTTATCCCGTGCCGTCCCCATCCCCTTCCCCGCCCCCCCTTCCTCCCCCTTCCCCTGTCTCCTCTCTTCTTTCCCGCAGGAAGAACCGAGGTTGGGATCCACGCCTCTAGCCATGCTCGCTGCTACCTGTAACAAGATCGGCAGTCCCAGCCCGTCGCCCTCCTCCCTCTCGGACAGCGCGTCCTCGTTCGGCAAAGGCTTCCATCCTTGGAAACGCACTTCCTCTTCCTCGTCCGGCAGCTGTAACGTGGTGGGCTCCAGCCTTTCGGGCTTTGGGGTATCGGGGTCCTCCCGGACCGGGGGCTCGTCCTCGGCGGCTGCAGCCGCCGCGGCCGCCGCGGCCGCCGCGGCGGCCCTTGTGTCGGACTCCTTCAGCTGCGGCGGCTCTCCGGGCTCCAGCGCCTTCTCGCTCACCTCCAGCAGCGCCGCCGCCGCGGCCGCCGCGGCCGCCGCGGCCGCCTCCGGCTCGCCCTTCGCCAACGACTACTCGGTCTTCCAGGCCCCCGGTGTGTCGGGCGGCGGCGGGGGCGGCGGCGGGGGCGGCGGCGGCGGCGGCGGCGGCGGCGGCTCGTCCGCGGCGGCGCACAGCCAGGACGGCTCGCATCAGCCGGTGTTCCTGTCCAAGGTGCACACGTCGGTGGACGGCCTGCAGGGAATCTACCCGCGCGTGGGAATGGCTCACCCGTACGAGTCGTGGTTCAAGCCCTCGCACCCCGGCCTGGGCGCCGCGGGCGACGTGGGCGCGGCAGGCGCCGCCTCCAGCTGGTGGGACGTGGGAGCCGGCTGGATCGACGTGCAGAACCCCAACGGGGCGGCCGCGCTGCCCGGTTCGCTGCACCCGGCCGCGGGGGGGCTGCAGGGCTCGCTGCATTCGCCGCTGGGCGGCTACAACTCGGACTACTCGGGCCTGGGCCACTCGGCCTTCAGCAGTGGCGCCTCGACGCACCTGCTCAGCCCGGCTGGGCAGCACCTGATGGACGGCTTCAAGCCGGTACTCCCGGGATCGTACCCGGACTCGGCCCCGTCGCCGCTGGCCGGCGCCGGCGGCTCTATGCTGGGCGGCGGCGGGCCGGCGGCGCCTCTGGGGGGCTCCCCGCGCTCTTCTGCTCGGCGCTACTCGGGCCGCGCCACCTGCGACTGCCCCAACTGCCAGGAGGCCGAGCGGCTGGGCCCGGCCGGTGCCAGTCTTCGGCGCAAGGGCCTGCACAGCTGCCACATCCCGGGCTGCGGCAAGGTGTACGGCAAGACGTCACACCTGAAGGCGCACCTGCGCTGGCACACGGGCGAGCGGCCCTTCGTGTGCAACTGGCTCTTCTGCGGCAAGAGGTTCACGCGCTCCGACGAGCTGCAGCGGCACCTGCGGACCCACACGGGCGAGAAGCGCTTCGCCTGCCCCGTCTGCAACAAGCGCTTCATGCGCAGCGACCACCTCAGCAAGCACGTCAAGACCCACAGCGGCGGCGGCGGCGGCGGCGGCTCGGCGGGCTCCGGCAGCGGCGGCAAGAAGGGCAGCGACACCGACAGCGAGCACAGCGCAGCGGGCAGCCCGCCGTGCCATTCTCCGGAGCTCTTGCAGCCCCCGGAGCCGGGCCACCGCAACGGGCTGGAGTGAGTCGGGGCGGCCCCGGCCCCCGGCCGGCCAGCCCGGGCCTTGCAGCTGGCCCCCGGGGCCCCGATGGCCAAGCCGGGCCCGATATTGCCTGCCTACCTGCGCCTCGAGGCGCGCGGGGACGGGGGACGCTTTGGGGTCTCCCTTTTCTCTCTGTGACACTTAACTTTGTAAAGGGGACATGGACGTGTAAGTAAGTTGTATCGCTTTTTTGGACACTTCTTTCCCCCCTGTCCTTTCCTTCTTTCCTTCCTTCCTTCCTTCCTTTTTTTTTTTTTTTTTTTAAATCTCTTTCTTTCTCTGAGGAGTTAAAATCGGATCCCTCACTTCCATGCATCCCCGCTAGAATTTGAGTTGTCCTCCCTCTCCCAGATGTTACTTCCGATTGGGGGAGGGGAGTGTGTGTGTGTGTGTGTGTGTGTGTGTGTAGGACAACTCTGGGGCTGCCTGCCTGGCTAGGCCCGGGGTCCTCCGGGCGGCGGCAAGCGAGATGAGGTGACTCAGGCAAATTCTAGGAGGTGCGGAGGAGGGCCTCTCAGGGCTGCGGGCAGGGCTGCTAGCTGTGCTTTCACCCCGGCTGCGCCGGCTCCGGCTGAGAACGTGGTAGGCCGCCTCCGTCTCGGAGCTCAGCCCCGGAGCCGGGTTCCGGTACTTCTCGCCGGCGAGCCGAGAGCCCCTGGTCCGGCAGCCCCAGAGGCGTCCTCCACGTTTTTGCAGCCGGGAAAGTAGCCGAATTGCCAGTTCCAAATAGACTGCAGCAGAAACTTTCTTGCGTTCCCCCTTCTATCTTCCTTCCCCCACCCACGAGGTGGAACTTTGGACAGTTTGAGAAATGGGGCCCGTCTGTGTTTACCTGCTCAGCAGCTTCCTTTCACACTCACACACACACGCAGACCCCCATGGGTATACATACATATATATTATATATACCCCTACTATATATAATCTATGTGTATACATACGCGTTGCTTTCAAAACAACCACAAAAAAGTCCTCTTTATTTCTCTCATCTCCAGTCGCAGACCTGCATTTTTCCAACAGCCGCGAGCAAAGCAAGTCTTTCTCTTGAAACCGTGCAGTTAATAGTGATCCCAAAGTGATTTTGATCTCCTGAACTTAACTTCTGGGGTGAGGGTGGGAGTGGGGGTTAGGGTAAGCGTCTTTTTTTCTTATGCAAAAATGGCCTTCATTCCGGTGAGACCAGATTAAGTATCTCTGTATTTGTCCTTTTTCTACCTCGCTCTCCAACACTCCCCAGAGTAATCCCAGGCTTTTTGTTCTCCCGGCCGCCCATTTGTGGAGTTCTTCTTTCTCTATCTTCATGCAATCCGGTTGGAAAAGATTTCGGAGGAAATTTATTATTTTTTTTTCTTTTCTTTGTGATTTAAACCTGTAAACGAGTGAAGATGCTGTGGTTAGCTTGCAGATGAGACGAGGCTTTAGTCCGAATGCCAAAAGTGGGGGGGAGGAGGGGAAATAGGACAAAAAAAAAAAATCTTTGTAAAATATATCCGAACCTAATGGTTTGTTCCACTGGAGAATCGTTCTAGATTAGTTAGCAATTAAATATAAACTCCACCAGTGTGCAGGTGTGAGCCGCAGTTGTCCAGAAGACGATTTTGTATAGTATTTTTCTTGTATATACTCGCAGTAAATATTTGAAAATATATTGAAGTCAACTTGAGATTTTTTTTTTTCGTCACAAGAAAAAAAAATATTCAGAGTTATTGTGGCAGTCCTAGTGAACTGCGTTTCTGGGGACTTGCTCTGGAAGTGGCCGTGCAGGTACTCTTTCAGGATCTAGTTTTGCTCGGATATTAATTTAGATAGGTATCAAACTGTAACTAAGATGCTATTTGATAAATGTTGGATTCCATTTAATTTAATGAAGCATGTACTTATATTTGCATCGGCAGTTCAGGCATAGTAAAAGTGGACGTTCTCCTATATTTCATAACAAGTGGGTTTGCCCCCAAACCCATGTATTAAATAAATTTTGTCCAAGTGAAACTGAACGAACTTTGGCCTATGTGTATTTCCTGCAGGTTACCTTTGTTAACTGTTAAGCCGTCCTCCTGCCCTACACTCCAAAGGTTTGCGAGCTCTGCAAACTAGTTGCTCATTGTAATGTTGAAATCGTTTGGATATTTCACATTGAAATGGAAAGTTTTTCGCTGGGACATTTTAGACTTGCATTTTAAATGCATGAGATGTAATTGATTTATTTGTAATATTTTAAATGGTATTAATAAACTCGGAGAAAATCTGACTGTTGGGCGGGTTAATTCTTATTTTATTGTTCCTCAGAATTGGGGGAGCTGGCCGTGTTTTCTCTGGCTGAGCACTACCAGGAAAACCCAATAGAACATAGACAGAGAAAATGTCGCATTTACACCAATATTAAGGAAATCAAACGATTTGCTTGCCTGATCCTTCTTGACAGCTATATTTTGTGAATTTACGGAGATAAGGCTCGGGGGTGACCATTCAAGGTAATTCATGAAGTGCCAACAGGTTACATTCCAAAGGAGTAATTACCGACTGCTTAAAATTTGTTCAAATTAACCGGTTCTTAGAAAATGTTTTCTTTCCAAATCTCCCTTCCCCGATTAAAACAAAACAAACAAAAAACCCCCCCAAAACCCGAAAACAAAACTCATGCCAAAACCTTTTAACTGAATTTCGGGAGCTTACTCGAGCACTCCTCAATAAAGCCTAAATCAAAGTGTGGCTTTGGGGATAATTTTTAAGATTAGAAGATAAGGGATTTGGTGGAGGAGGGTTCGGGAACTAATAAAATTTTATTATTTTTTTTCATTAGATGGTTAAGGTATAGTTAGATGGGGGTAAATGGTAATTGTTTAGTTTTCTGTCATTAAAATCTCCTTGAGACCCCAAAGGGAAAAAAATAAAACTTGCTCTATTAAATAGCAGAAGAAATATATTATGTATATTATATACCTGTTAGTTATTGCTCTTAAAATGTCTTTGTGAGCTTGAATATATTCCTTAAATGATCACTTTAAACCTGAAGTAAAATTGGATGTTCCTAGATATTGTGTCAAGCTTCTTCATAGCTAGCTCAGGGGTTCCATTTTTCAAGTTGATTCATAATAATGATAATAAAAGCAATTTATCGAACTGAGATTCGTAGAGATTTAGTTTCTTTTTTGTCTTTCAATTTACCTCCTAAATTGAGAATTTATTTCCATCTAGACCTGAAATCTTGCCATTGAAGTAAGTGGTTATCAACTCCGGGGAGGAAAAGGAGGCTGAATCTTCCAGTCGTTACAAATTCAGGAGTGAAATGGCAATTAAGGGTAAAAACAGATTATGAAAGGAGGTCTTGCCCAAGCAGCAGGCTGCCTTCACCGAGATGCATCTGTTTGAGGGGAGGCCTGTAAAACTTTCCCACTTCACCTAAGCAACAGTTAGTTAGCTTGCTTGGGTTTTCTTGGGGCTGAAGCTTGAGATAGAATGGATGTTTTTTTGAAAAGTAAAACTGTCTCTTTCTGTCCATTTGTTCTGAGGAGTAATGTGAAGAACACCATTAAATCAACATTCTTTCTTTCTTTCTTTCTTTCTTTTTAAATTGAAAGTTGCAGTGCAGAGGGCTTCGGTGAGAACTGGGCTGAAGGAGTTAAATGTGGTGGCAGGTAAGAAGAAAGCGATGGTCCATTTATAATATCAGTTGTATTGCCTATCGCCAGAGAATCGATGGTTGATTTAAGAGGTGGTGACAATAAGGGAAGACGCCGTCTTAGATTTATTTAGGGTGGCAGAAGTCAGACAGGTTTTTAGAGTTGTAGAGATGAACAAACTTTCACTTTCTTTCCTGATTTTTTTCTCTGATCCCCCGAATTGTGTGCTTTGGTCTGACCGATCAGATGAAGGTTATGACAGTTTGTGGAAGAGCAAATCCAAGTTTGAGACTTGGAGAGCATTTATTATAACATTGTGTGTGTGGAGGAAGTTTAGTCATCTGTCTTTCTGTTTGTCTGCTTACCTATCTCTATTTCTGTCATTTATCTGTGTAGAGATAGTGAGGTTGTTTCCTCTTTCTTCCACTGCAGCAAAACCCCTCTTTCCTAACTTCCTTTAGCAAAGGTTTTGGCTCCCTGGTAAGGTAACCGGGGGAGTCGGCTACCTTTGAACTCAGCAGCTAGCAGCTAGCTTAGCAGATCAAGGTATAAGGAGGTCAATTGTTGACCTAGGGGTCAGGCCAACTTGGGAATAACAGCCTGTCCCCTTAAGACTGTAAAATATCCCTGGACCAATTGAGGGGTTTTGTGGGTCTCTTGATTCCATTCTTATTCCCAGTTTGGGGTTAGTATTCCATAAGGTGGTGTCTATTTTCCTTGCGTTTCTGTCTCCTTTATTAATTATCAGCTTTCAGGCCGTGGAAATCGGGACTTGTAGCGAAGTGGAGGGATTGTGCAAACTGACAAAGCTATTTTATGCAGTCAATTCAGTTCCCCAAATTTGATAATTTGCTGCCCTGAATTTAATTAAAAAAAACCACAAAAACAAAAAAACGAAAACATGGAACTCTTGCTTACTTCTTTCTATGCTTCTGACACTCCAGGGCAAAAATAAAAGGGACAACAAGCCCAAAACATTGATTAGGACCATGTTCCTTGGAAACAGCTTCAGATATTGGCTCTGGTGACATTTTTGTAACCTCAGATGGTTGCTTTGGGCAAATTTGATGGGTTACTGAAGGCATTTGGTGAGAATTTCTTTGAAATAGATTTTATTTTTCTTCCATCTAAAATGAGTACAAATGTCAGGTGTTATCTCTCGAAGCTGTCTTTTAGTAGGAAAAGAAAGAGAATAAGCTAAAATATGAACTGGAACCCTTTTTGATCTTAGAAGAGGGAGCTTCTCAAATCCCGTGATAGATTTCATTTCATACCTTACAGCTCCCCAAGAAAAGGACTGATTTGGGGCAGGCAGGCCTGTAGTTTCAGTTTCCGTCGTCTTTCTTTATACGTTTTCCTCCTGATTGTCCTACAGATTTTCCCCTTCTCTCTGAAAAGGCAGAACTCCCAGAAGAGGCAGATTTAACCTTTATGTCTTAGGATAATTACTTTAAATTGTATTTCACAGTGGTTTGATTTTTTTAAAAATAGTTTGAGGTTAATTTTATCATGGCATGGAATGGAATTGGTGTTAGATATGTGCTCAGAGTGTGGTAAGGGTTGATGATGCCCTCGGCAAGTGAGTGAGCAGCTGGTGCTGCTTCCTTGGGCAGTGAACATTTTGCATATTTGTTGCTTTCTTTCTGCTTCACTCTGTTTCTTTTTCTCTCTTGCCCTCCCTCCTCTTTTTTTTTTGGGGGGGTATCTCTTTTTCTCCCCTCTTTTTCTTTCTCTTTGCTTCTTCACTCTCTTTGCTTTTCCTTGTGTATTTTCTTTCCAAAATGAAGTTCAGTAAAAAATTGTCCTAAATCCTTTGTCAGCTTGCCTTATTTTTGATGATTTTTTTTTTTTTTTTTTTTTTTTTTTTTGTTGTTCTGGATTCTTTATTAGGAAAAATCGTTGTCTTGTTCAGTGGATGACTCCTTGGAAGGATTGATGGCTCCTTAAAGTTGGTTTGGGATGTTAGTTGGTAGACAACTTTCTTTCTTTTTCTTTTCTTTTCTTTTCTTTTCTTTTCTTTCTTTCTTTCTTTCTTTCGTTTTGTAGAACTGGTAGAGCAGACTTAATTTAATTTTTTTTTTTTGAGAAAATTGTGGACAAAGCCAGGGCAGACATTGGAAATTATTTTCTTTCGGTAACTAATTAAACTGAGAGAACCCTAGTGTTAGAGTTGAGGGGCAAGGGACAAAGCTTAACCAGGGATGGCTAGGAACCCCCTCGTTCCCTTTTGCTGCTGTTTTCCATGGCTTTTCCTTTCAGTTTTGGATCTGGGCTTCTTCATTAAATTGGTTTTAAGTGATATGTGCTTTTCTAGGAAGGCAAGATTACATAGTTGCTCTTCTTGTTTGGTTTGGGGTAGCTTGAGGGGTGTCGGGAAACATGCCCTCTGTTTCGAACTTCTTTCCTTTCCTTATCCCTCCATCCCATGGAAGGGCTTTAGGGTCCCTGAGCTTGTCAGTGGCACATGCATGGGGCTGCTGTAGTAGTGGAGTTTCAGAGGCTCCATAGTATTTTGCTATTGCTAGACAATTTGAACATGAATACAAGTAGCATCATGGGCTCTGGGGACAGAGACTGAGTCCTCGGCCACTTCCTTACTGACCCTCTCCCCACCCCCACTGGCGCCTGATACACAAAAGCCAGGGGGCAAGCCGGGCAAAATGCTGCCGCAGGTCTGGGGACCTCCCTCCTGTGGCGGGGACAGAGCGCCACCCTGTGCCCTTGCCTCTGCTCTGCAGCCCCTGCTGCTGTCTGCTCTATTCTGCTGTCCTCAGCTCTGTTCTGATGGGCTCTTAGCATGGCCTGGGGCCCCTGGGTTCTCCTTGTGCCTCAGTGGATGCTCAGGCTAGCTGAAGGCAGAGGCAGGGGAGGCTGTCACCTTTCTTTTTTTTTTTTTTTTGATAAGTGTATGTGTATATGTGTGGAGAGAGAGAGAGAGAGAGAAATGTGTATGGGAATTCTCATATATGTGTAACATCGATGCTTTTATATTTATTTGTGTGTGTGTTTATGTTTAATCTTTGTGGGTTCTCTGGCCTCAGCTCCCCCCTTGCCTCCTCCTTCTCCCATTATGGGGCTGGTTTCAGTTTTGTTTTATTTATTCAGTGACCCTTCCTCTATCAGACCCTCTCCTCTGCCATCCTTGGGGGTATCTCAAGGGCAGCTCTGAATCTTGCCTTGGTCCAGCTCTGCTCCAACTCCCTTTGGCCTTTCCCCCCTACCATGTGTTCCCTAAAGGCCTGTCTGTGGCTTGTTGGAGGCTGTGGGAACCCTCCTTGCTCTCACTTAACCTCCATGCTTCCCTACCTCCCTCTTCCTAGAGAACTGGAATCATAGATTTAGAGTTAGAAGGAACTGAAGAGGCCCCAGAGCCCCAGAGCCCTATGCAGCCCTGGCTGCCTGTCCTTGGCTCCCAGGGCCCTGACCCCAAGACCTCCCTGCTGGCGGATGAATAGCTCCCAGGGTCTCTTTTTGAGCCTGCCTCTTTCCGTGGCAGCCCACCCATCCCGGCTCCAGTTTTCCCTCTCTCCTCTCCTCCCTCCCCTCTGTTTTGTGGTCTGTTTCCCCCCAACTCTGTTTGACCTGAGCATTTTCCTCTTAATGGTGGCTGAGCTCAATCTGGTAAACCCAAGGGAGCAATTCCTCTTTTCTCCTTCTCTGCCTTTCCCTTATTCCTGAAATCAAAAAATAGCCCTAGAGAGAAGAGCAGTGCATGTGTCTGAGGACTGATGAGAGTGTATCGGTGCACATTCAGTACAAGTGTGGGGTGATATTTGTGCTCACGTGTGTCAGAATATGTTGGATGAGTATACCTGCGTATGGGGGCTTGGCTTGTTGCAATGGAGCTGAAATCGTCCCTAACAGAATAACATGCTCAGTATATTGATTTTTATATCAGCCACATATCCAAGCATGTCCCTCCCTCCTTCCCCCAGTGACCAATATCTTGTAACAAAGAATAAAACTAGAAAAAAAAATTCAGCAAAATTAATGAACACATCAATGAAGTAGGAGGATGTATGCAAGGCTTCTTACCTGTAATCCTCCACCTCTGCAAAGAAGGAGGGAGATGTACTGTCTCTTCTCAAGACCAGAATTGGTCATCATCCTTAAGCAACATTAGTTTTTTTAGAATCGGTTTCTATGATATTATAATATTTCTGTAATATTACTGCTAGACTGTGGAGTTAGAGAAGAAATACTTTGGACAAGCAGTGGCAGCAACAAGCTGGTTGGGTTAAAAGGTCCACGGTACCTTCCCCCGATTTCAGTTCAGCCAGCATTTATCAACTTTCTGCCGAATGCCAGACATGTCCTAGAGCTGGGAACTGGGAATTCGTCTCTTGTCGGCTAAGGTAGGGTGGGGGTCTCTCTGGATCCTGGACTCTACACTCTGGATCTCAGCCTAATCAAGACCCTAGGAACTTCTCCTTGTCACCTTTCCATCAAGTCTTGGGAGAATTGGCTGAGTATTTACCTTTTAAATTAGTCTCACATCTGCTATGTGTGGCAATACCACCAGACTTTACTTACTTAAATCCAGGAAAGTAATAAGTGGTGATGGTTTGTTTTTATACACACACCATATAGAGATTGTGTTTAAGTCACAATATGGTGAAATTGGGGCTTAAACATTTTTTGTGTGTTTTAGAGCTCGCTTTAAGTAAAACTCCCAAGCTGTAGAGCTGGTATCCCCAACAGCATCCAAGACGTGTTGTTACACGCACCCATTCACACTGGCACACCGGATCACAACAATGGGGAAGGAAAAGGAAGGGCTCATCCTGTGGGGAAGGCGGGCATGGTGCCTCCAGTCTCCTAGAAAGAAACCGGGATCTGTCTTCCCCAGAAACCAGCGGCTGTTTCAAATATCTAACCGCCACACAGCCCTCGAGGATCTTCCCAGCATTGAAATTCACATATTTCGCCATCAAACAAGTCAGTGAGTCGGAGACCCTTCCCCCATCCAGCCATCTCTCCAGTCCCCACAAAGTTGCAAAGCATAGGAATTCCGGGGTCTCCCCCCTCCCTTCTTCTCACCCTATTGTGGCTAGGTGTTGCAAACCACTGGGCTACAAAGCTTCAGGCTTTGATCTCCTAGCTCTGTAATTCTTTAGCACAGAGGGGTGAGTTTAAATTAAATTTCTTTCTCTGCTGATAAGTTCTAATGGGCCTCAGAAGGTGAATAATTATGCAATAACATTTCATGGGTTGTTGGAGTGGGAATTCCCACTGTGCTGTCACCAGGAACCGAATTCCCTTGATACTTTCAATTCTAAATGAGGCCTCGAAAGTCCCAGCCACAAGTGGCTTTCAAATCTCCTTTACTGCCAAGGAGCTGGGCAATTCCCTTTTCTTACCTTCCTCACCTCCAAGCCCTGGAAGAATTTTGTCACTTCAAGTTGGAAGCTTATTAACCATAGTCAAGTATTGTCCTGCTCTTCATTAGAGTTTTTGTTATGGAGCAGTTAAAATACTTCCCTTGGCCAGAGATTAACTACATTCTGGGTTAGAGAAAGTTGAGGAAACTGGTTTTAGGGGATGGCATTTTAGAGGCCATCCCAGCAGAAATTGGGATTTGTCTTCAGACACCTGACCTGGGAACCAGCCGGTTCCTTCCCAGCTCATTTCTTCAATTTGTGCTTTTTCTTTATTCATCGATTCCACAGAAAGAGTTATGGTTGGCAACTCCTGCACCTATAGGACATACTCTGTATATAACAAGGCAAAAAAGAAAGAAAGAAAGAAAAAGCGAGAGAGAGAGAGAGAGAAAGGGGTAATTCTCTCTTATCTCATTCTGAATTAAATATACAAATTACATCTACTGGAATTTCTTTTTTAAAAAATACTCTGATTAAATGATGTAGTTTATTTGGTATTTTTTTCTTTTTAAGAAGAAACTCTTCAAGGCATTATTGACTTAAGCGCATTCTTTTACGTATTTCCTTTTTCCCTCCTTTCTCCTTTACAATTTCTTCCTTTAAATGGTTTCAGCTGCCACCAGCTTTAAGGTTTTTAAATAAACAACCAAGAAACAAGAGCCAGCTTATCAAGTTTTCAGACTGGTTTGAAAGAGACTAAATCACCAATCAATTTACACTATGTTCATTTTCACTTTATGGGAAGGGGAGGGGAGTGCCTGAGCTACCTTTGGTTATCTTTACATCATCTGGTGGTATAAGTCCTTTCAGTCTAGATTTTCAGGCAGTCTATTTTAAGTGCTGAAATAGAATAAAGAAAGTAGATTTTTTTTTCCCTTCCCCAGAAGTGCAGGTGATTGTCTAGTTCAACTGAAAATAAAGGCTTTGTGCTGGCCCAATTTTACCCTTAATTCAATGCCCCTAATTATGCTAACACTCCATCATCAGGTTTCCCATCACTTCAGCTGGTTTTGTGCTCCTGGCAATACCTTATTTCTCTCGAGCATACCTGTCCCTTCTTTCGGGATTCACAATCAGGGCCTTGCCTCTTTCATGTGAACCAACAATGGCTTTTATAGATTAGGGGAAACTTAGTCAGAGGTGGAATGTCTTTTCAAAATGTGTTAAGGTTGATTGATGGTGGTTTTCCAGTATGTTGAGGTCTGGTTCTGCTATTCTCCAACTTAGTTACATATAGTTGAACTCAAATCTCTCAAGTTCTTTTGTGAAACAGTAAAAATCATCTCATTTTTTGGGCAAGATGAAAAATGTATAAAATTGGAGAAGGTCAGAGAGTCAAAAAGGATTGTTGATGTCAGCTTAGCTAACCCCCTAATTTTACAGGTGAGGAACCAGAGCCGTACAGTACCTAAGGACCGTGGCTTATTAGGAGCAGAGTTAGAAAGCTAGAATCTAATCTTTTCCTCCCCACTTCCCACCCCAAGCGTTGATTTTACCCCATCAATTCATTTCTTCCTGAACTCCTTAGGGGGACAGATCATGAGAGCTGGTATGCATTCGGTAATTCAGTAACCTTCCAGTTTATGTGACACAAGTTATGTTTTGATCTCTGTCCTTCCCAAAGAGCTAGTCTGTTGCAGAATTTTTATAAATAGTTTCTGGTTGTTTAAGAAGGACTATTTTTTTTCCTCCTCCAGATCATAGGCAATTCATATTGATTTTCTGACAACTTAACACAACTTTAGGGGTGGACTTTTCCTTTGAGAAAATAGGAACAAAATGGGGTGAGGGAAGTGATTTTTGAAATGTAACGCCAAAGGGATTGATTCTTCCTGGTTTTTAGCTGTAACCACTTTAGAGAGAACAGTAGCTTTGGCAACTTTGAGCAGGGCTTCTAGAACATGAAAGCTCCTCACTGACTTCAGTCTCCTTTTTTATATTTGGAGAAAATAGCAAATTGATTCTATTATCCAAGGGGCCTCAGGAAGACAGTATTTTTTCTTTAGATTCAACCTGTTGCAGGTGCCGAAGGGCTCAATTGCATTCTAGTTTCTCACTGGAGCTGTTGAGCAACTTATATTTGTAAGGACTTTAGCAATCCTCATTTTGCCAAAGAACAAGGAAAATCACTAATTTCATGATGGGGGTGTCCCACCTGTGCTGAATTTTGCCTAGAAAAACATAGCATAACTATTATTAATTATGATTAATGCTTTCAATGAGCCCCTAGAAAGTGAAAATTTACCTTGACATTTTTATAAATAAATTTGATTTATTTATTAAGAAGCAATCATTTTATTTCTCTGCAAAATAAAGCCATGTAACACTAACTATGAAAGAACAATAGCAGGATAGGGAATTCCAAGAGCATTTTAATGAAAATTCCGTTAAAAAAGATGAGGCAACAATAATAACAATATTAATGATAATAATAACTTCAAATATATAATATTTTTGTCCACTTGGATTTTTTTAACCACTCCAAACAATCTAGGAAATGTTAAATATAAAAGAATAATGTCAAGATCAGAATTCCACCGAACAAGATGAGATTGCTATAATAATATCAGCTAACATTTACCTAAGGATGTAATAATATTAATAACTGAGATTTATATGGCATTTTATGGCTTACAAAGCATTTTGCATCATCATCATCATTATCATCATCATCATCATTATCATCATCATCATCATCATTCATAACAGTCCTGAGAGGTAGGTATATCGATATTTCACAAAGCTCTCGAGGAAGGCTAATGATTCACACTACTCAGGAGTGTAAGAGCTAGGAATAAAACCTAGGATGCTCCTGAATAAAAGGTCAGCATTTTAGCTCTGGATGAACCCATCAGCCATCCAGTCTTCCTAATCCTTTGTCATCATGGAAATTAAGATAATAATAGCTAATACTTCTGTAGTGCTTTAGTGTTCACAAAATGCAAATATATGTAAATCATCTCATTTGATCTTGATATATTAAATTGATATAACTTGATAGTTTAGTAAAGGACAGATTCTGAAAGAAATTATGAGAACTTTAGACAATTTAGTAATTCTCAAAGAAAAATGATGACACTACAAGTTTATGAAATGTAGTTTATCTTCAATTTCTTGCTTCTATTAATCTTCTTTTGAACACTGAGGGGTTTGTTATATGATGGCTTCTTTTTGCATTGACATTTCACCGGAATCATAATCTTAAAATTATAAATAGATTTTTGCTTTATTTCAGTTTCAGAATTTTTTTTTTTTTAACTTTAAGGTCTTGTTTCTTTTCAGTTCTTGGATATACATTTCAGAAGCTTTATCCTTATCATATTATCCAAAAAACATGAATATCTCAGAATCCAATGATACCATTGCCTTGGAGAATTTCTTTTTTCCAAGATAAATGTCAGAATTATTTTGTCAATTTCATATCAACATATCAGAGAGAAACCTCCAGTTTTTGTTTTTGTTTTTTCTTCAGCTTAAATAAATCAGACACGCACTGGTAATATAGGGTAGAGCACTTCTCTTACTCTTGTTGTTTTTTTATTCTTGTCATCCATAAAAAATGTTTTTCCTAGTTCATATAAATAATATAAAATATAAATATAGATAAAATAGATACAGATAATATAGGTAAAGAGATCATATAAAATTTATTCTGGGCAGTGAAAATAGGTAGAATATAAATGCAAGCTCACTTTATATAGAAGCTGAAAGCTTGAAAATTTTTGGAAAATGGTTTCCTCTTCTCTCTTTCATAGTTATCAACGCTTTGGCAAGCAAGAAGCGACTTTGCTTATAATAAAGAAACTCTTAACTTATCAGCAAATGCAAACGGTAGCCTTATATATGTTTTGGTAAGCCTAGAAAGAAAATGAAAGCTAGCATTGGCTTGGTACCTAAAAGGAGGCAAGGGTAAAGATAAAACTGACCTGGTTCTCTGGCTTCCCTTTGATTATTGTTGTTTAGCTCTGTGAAACTCCAAAAGGATTTACAACATGACATGCAATGTGATTTGATAAGATTATAATTTTTTTCTTTTCTTTTAAATCAAAGCTTTTTATTTTCAAAATATATACATGGATAATTTTCAACATTCACCCTTACAAAACCTTGTAATTTTTTTCCCTTCCTCCCCCACCTTCCCTAAATGGCAAGTGATCCAAAATACGTTAAACATATGCACTTTTTCTATACATGAAATAACATTTTTTTCAAGAGCATCCAAGTATGAACCAAGAGAATCAGACATTATCCTTGCCTCCAAATCATTGTTGGGAAATAGCTTCCTGTTCCCATCCTCTCCCCAATATTTCTACTGTACTAAAACAAAGTGGCTCTAGAACCAATCTAGGCTAGAATTCGAGGCATATTTTTCAGTTGAGGGCTTCTAGTTGTGTGTAAGTGTACCTCCTTTTAATGGAACTTATTCAGCCATTATCCGACGCTCAAATCTGGATTGGGTGAATTCTTTATTGTTGTTGTGTTTTTTCCAATAACTTCATACCTCCCATCTGATTATAACCTTCCCTATGTCCTTCCTCCAGGATTTCATTTTCCTTTCTAGAGTTGTAGTCTTCCTCCTATCATTTCTGTATTTATAGTTAAATTATTTTGCTGATTCTCCCAAAGGGACAAAAAAAGAGCCAAATAGCCTAGGCCATCATTTTCTGTTTTTATCAGTTTTTTTTTCTGAAGGTTTCTTATTCAGTCTTGAAGTCTTATCAGATTTTATGCTCTAGAAATGATAGAAGGCCAGAGATAGACCAGCCTTCATCTGAAGTCACCCTAATGTGCTGCGATATCACCACTTTTCTTACTTCTGTCAATGAAAGGAATAGGAATCAGAGAGTCTGAGACTTTCAGTCCAGGGCTCGGGTACCCAGTGAACACTTTCTAAATATTGGTTAATGAGGATGAGTGAGAATGTCACCTTTAGATCTGGAAGTGGAGCCATTTTTCCATCATAACTGAAGCCCGTTAAATAAAAACAATGTTGATGGTCCTTAGCTGCCAATGAGAACTAGGGTCCTCTACATCAGCTGCAGGTGGCCCTTGCCCTCCAGTGCTTGCTCCTGCTCTTTCTCTCTGCCTTCGGGGGACCGTGAGAAACAAACAAACAAACAAAACTTGGAGATTTTAGAGGCAGGTGGGTTTGTTCTGAAGTGGAAGGTCTGAGAGGGATTGGCACAAATTCAGAATAGATCAGAGAAACTGACCCTGGAGGGAGAGACTCTTTGTTCTCCATTTACAGTGAAATTCTTAGCCCTAATATCTGCCTCCTTGCATTTTTTCATATAGTTACAATACTTAAATCTTCTCCCGCCCCCTTCCCAAATTAGAGGTTCATTTGGGTTTTTAAAAAGCCTCTTTTAAAAATACAAATGCTTTGTAGAATATTATGGAGGCTGTGAGTCATTTACACATCAGTGTGAATTAGTCCAATCAGCAGTCCTTTCCTGAATCTTCTAGCAGAGAGATCATTTGCACGACGGGAATGGGAATTTTAGAGAAAGGGAGGAGACAAGTTTGCAGCCTCTTTGGAAGAAAAGGGGAGGGAGGGGAAGACACGGATATAGTAATGTTTTCAGGCTGCTGGGATTTAGGAAATGGGGTTGAAGAATTTGTAAAAAAAAAAAAAAAAAAAAACAACGAGCAAGACACGAAAGACTAAGTTGGTTTAACTGAAAATGCTGCTGATTTACCAGTCCCAGCATGGATGAGAAAAAAAAAAAAAAGAATTTTTTTTCTTTCTCCCAGCATTCTGCAGGACATGGGCTCCTCACAGTGGAGTCCTCAGTCTGGTCCTCCAGGTAATCTGTGCAGCAAAATCATGGGTTGTTGAAAAAGCAAAATAAAATGGAAAAGAGGCCGCTGAGTCAGAGAGTGAGACCCTGACATGGTCAGTATTGTTTGTGGGGAAGGAAGAAAGTTGGGTTGGTCTGTAATAGCCAAAAAGAATACACTGATAGAGCCATCACAGCTTTTGTCTTAAACCCAATTCTGCTGATGTCCCAGTTTCTTCATTTGTGCCTGGAAAAGCTGGAACTATTGACAGATGAAACTTCATTCATTTCTGTCTATGAAACCAAACCAAGGGATACTGAACTGAAAGTCAGGAGATATGAGTTTTACTTCTAGTCCCATCCCTTAATAACTAGAATATTGGGCAAATTATTTCTTGATCTTGGTTTCTTATCTATAAAGTAATCAAAGCAAATGCTTGAACATGGAACAACTTAGAGTTTTTTCTGTTTTAAAAATACTATGATACATAAAAAAAATTAAATTTTACAGTTGTTTGGTTTTTTATGAAGAACCTATTTCCATGAAGGCATTAAAGTGATCACGTTTGTCTTAGCATTTTTTTTCCTTCTTCTTTCAAACAACATAATTGGCATACCATAATGTGATAACATTTGAAACTGTTCTTATGTTCTCAAAGAGATCTACTGGTTTTAATTTTGATGATATTGGTGATATGGACAGCTTTTCTCCTCTCTTTTAACTTTCTCCTCTCTCACTATGCTGCTAGTGGAAGTGAGGCTGGACTGAGAAAAAAAAAGACCAGTCTTCACGATTTCAAATTTTGAAGCTGTGTGATCCTGGACAAGTCACTTAACCTTATCTGCCTCAGTTTCTTCATTTGTAAAATGGGCTGGAGAAAGAAATGGCAAACTAGTATCACTGTCAAGAAAGCCCCAAATGGGATCATGGAGAGTTGGATGTGACTGGAAAAATGACAACTCCTACTGAACTTACCTAATTTTTATTATAAAAGTTTAATTTGTCTTTATAACATTGTTATTACATTATGAAAATACTCTTTTTCCTGCTCCACAGAGGCTTTCCAAGAGGCACAGTTAGGGAAAATAAATCAAGACTTTGACTATATCTGACAAAAATGCATGCCTCAATACACACCTGCAGTCTACCACCTCTCTGCTGAGAGGTGTTTACCTTCTTCCCCCCTCTTTGTGAAGAGTATCAAACACATGGCCCATAGGCTTTAGGTTTCTCCCAACATTCCTGAGTGCATTGGAAACAGAATAAAGATTAATTGGGAAATATTTAATAAAATAAGAACACATAAAACATAAGCAATACTATATTTTAAAACTAAGTGAATATGCAGCCCACAGGGATTTTTCTCTATTGTTTAATTTCTTCTATTTCTATTTGGGTTGAAAACCACTGGGCTAGATGAAACAGCAATTAATGCCTGGCCAATAATGCATCCCATTTGTGGAGCTCAGAGGGTGAATAGATACACCACTGTTTGTCCCCAAATAGCCTATATTTCAAAAGTTTAAAAGTATGTTCAAATTGGAGAGAAAGGCATCCCTGAAGGAGGGCTTCTTGGGTTGGAGGGATGGGGAAGAAGGGCATAGTTGAGAAGGATTCTGCAGTTTGGAAGGGATAATCGGGCCAAGGAGGAAATGTAATTGACTTTTTAAAAATTACTTTTAAAAATTGTTACCCTTTTTTATTTGACATTTCTAAATATATCCTTCTTCTTCCCAGGGAGCCATTGCTTGTAACAAAAACAAGTTTGGTAGAACCCAAATAGCGTTTCCTCTAAATCTGACCATATGTGCTGTAGGGATAGAAGAAGGAAGAAATACAGATTCTTCTCTCTTATCAAAGAACCAATTAATTTTTTAAAATCATAGATATGTTTTTTAAAAAATCAGTCTAATGGATAGATAATCACCAGGCTCTTATATCTCACTTTTGTTCCTGTGGGAAAATGTATTTATCATGAACAATCATAAAATGAGTTCTTATTCGACGAGCTTTGAAGAAGGCCTGGCATAAATGTTGACTCTTCCTATCAGTATCTTTAGGATCATGATGATGAGATAAGCTTAAATCATTGGGATCCAAGTATTCATTTATAAATGTGAAACCGGTTGGTTTGTCTTCATTCTTTATAATAATGAAAATGATAATAATAATGATGATGATGATGATAATGAAGATGGTGAAAGTCGCTATTTTATGGCACTTGAAAGGTTTACAATACGCTATTTCAAATTTTGTTGCTCACAACACTAGTAGATACAGTTGTTATCCCTTCTTTAGAGAGGGGGAAACTGAGATTGAGAGCATTTAAGTGATTTCCAAGATCCTAAATCAATAACAAATAACCAATGTTATTGACATGGTGCTTTTAATTAAATTTGCAAAGCCTTTTAGGTATATTTTCTTTCTTTCTTTTTCATGGAGGCAATTGGGATTAAGTGATTTGTCCAGGGTTACACAGTAAGTATGTGAGGCTACATCTGAACTCAGCTCCTCCTGACTCCAGGACTAGTTCACCATTTCTTCTAGCTGCTGCAGCTATATTCTCCTTAAAGAAATGTCCTTGTTACAAGGATAAGGTAAGCCCGGTAAACGTCTTTCACAACCATTTCCATTTAAAAGATATGATTTGATATCATAGTTGCGGCATCTCCAATCTTGAAAGAATGCTGAATGATACCCAGGCCTCCATTTGGTTAGTCTTTAACACGAGTTTTTTAAGACCTCAAAGGGATTTTCAAGTGATCTAGTCTAGAGACAGCCCAGATTAGGATTCTTTCTGCTTTTGAAGGACGTCCAAGAAGAGTTTGTTGTCTCCTGAGTCTACTGTGAAGGGCTACTTGAGTACTTAATATGAAGTTAAGGGTTTTTTTTAAGGTCACAGGAGGAAAAGCTCTTCATTGGCAATGTCTTAAGTAATGGAACATGACAACCGAGATGGATTTAAAATCATCTGTTTTCTTGCTGTGATGAAAGACACAGTCATCTTTAATTTTCTACTGACCTTATCTATATTTCCTCATGAGAAATATTTGTGGCAGCCTAGAAAAAGACTAGCATATACTAGATAATAAATATATTGGGCATATTTATAATAAATAGAAAGTTGTAGTAAATTATAGCATAAAGTTTTAGGGAAATAGAACCTATTAAATGCATTTAAAATATTAATATAAAAAGAAAGAATTTACAAAGATTGTCTTTCTGAACTTACCTCAAAGAATCATAGAGGATTCTGTTTTCTCTCTACTGGAGATACATTTTTTTCTTTTTGGCAAATAGTATTTCCCCCCAATTCCATGTAAAGATAATTTCCCCATTCATTTTTGAAATAAGATTTTGAGTTTCCATCTTTTCCTTCCTCCTTCCCTCCCCTCCATGATGGCAAGCAATCTGATACAGGTTATACATGTGCAATCATGTAAACATACTTCCACATTAGTCATGTTGTGAAAGAAGTAACAGAACAAAAGAAAAAGCCACGAGAAACAAAAAAACAAAACAAAGTGAAAATAGTCAACTTCAATCTGCATTCAGACTCCATAGTTCTTTTTTTGGATGTGGATTGCATTTTCCATCATGAGAGACACAGGTTTTCAAACCATTTGTTTACAAGGAATAAACCTTACCCTTCTTTTTCATGGGCCTTGCATGCTGGGAATTTAGAGCACACTGGAAAACACAGAGACATAGACTGTTTGAGAAAGGGCGACTCTGTATATTTGAAAAGAAAGCAAGTTAACGCTTATTGCATTTCAAACAAATGCAATTGTTCAGCCTCTGCTCAAGCCAAAAAATATTAACTTGCAGTATCATCTTTTATCTTAACCCATTTGATATTGACCCATGACAGTTGGGTGGGGAAAGGCCTCCTCCTCCTTTCCCTGCTCCCTTCTCGTGGGGTCTGGAGGTAGTCAAAGTCCACACGGGGGCCTGTGAACATTTTGTGGGTTTGGGGAAGAAGACTCGGGAGAATGTAAGAGGAGGGGAGCGTCCCCTGGTTTCTGACACTGTTGTGTGGGCCAGAGACATGAATAATATGGAAGGGGAAAACCAACAGAAACTCTGGCTATCTTCTGAAGGTTGGTGAATTTCAGATGAAGATGATTCTTTTCCACACTGGCCTTGGGAAATCCAGTTCAGAGAGAACTCAAGGGGATTCGTCGCTGGGGACTTGAGAAGTTTGGACCGAGGTTCCAAGGGGCCGGGGGCTGCTCACCACTATACCTGGCTTCAGCCCTCACTTGCCATTTCTGGTCAGTGAGTCAGGCCCAGTTTCCAAGATTACCCAGGGCATTTGGGTGCAAATGGAAGCATTTATTCACTTAGACGATGTATCTTTTTTTTTTTTTTTTTAAAGTAATTACAAACTTACAATGGTGGACACTAAGGATGCTTTCTCTGGTACAAGCAATTCTCTGCCAAGATGGCAGCAGTGGTTGAGTGGTTGAGGCAGCAGCCAGGTTGGCGCGGTCAGTAGATTACATAGGTTTATATAATGAAAGAGCATAGATCCTAAGCTGGAAGGAACTACCCAATCCCAGCTTGTCCTTTAACAGTTAAAAAATTAAGTGAGAACCACAGAGGTTAAGAAATTGAACCCACGCCCTTGGACATTGACCACTGCTCTAACCACTGTTTGTCATGTTGCTACACGCCTTTTCACTTAATGCATTTAGCATCTTTGGTTTATATATGTCGCAGCTAAGGAGCTTTCTTTTGTCCTACCACCTCTCCCCCTTCTATCCCTGTCCCTGGGGGAGGGGAGAAAGAAAAGGGGGGAGGGAAAGGAAGAGGGAGGGTGGGAGAGAAAGAAGGAAAGAGAGAGACAGAGGGAGGGAGAGAGGAGAGAGAGGGAGAGAAAGGGAGAAGGGAAAATGATGAGAGAGAGAGAGAGAGAGAGAGAGAGAGAGAGAGAGAGAGAGAGAGAGAGAGAGAATGATGCATCTGCATGTGGGTAGGGCATGGAACAAAAGAATTATGATAAACACACTGAAAATAAAGATAGCCGGGATGATTCAACAGTGAGGGCCAATCTCTGGAGATAACCGGCATCTAATCTTGCTCTGCACTTTTCTCCTGTCGTTTGCTTTGTCTGAGCATCTGTAGGTAGGGAAGGCAGGCAGAGGGGTTGGGGCAGGGCTGGGAGACTCAGAGCAGCTGGGGCTTTAACCCTTCCACGCTGGAGAGCTTTGATACTGGGCTGTGTGGAAGCAGCAACCTGGAGCGTGGGTGGCCGGGCAAACCTGTCACAGAGCAACTTGTTAACAGGCCAGGAGGGCTTGGCTTTCCATCTTCTGCTGTGGGGAGCGGGAGGAAAGGAGCCAAGAGCCGTCGGCCTCATCATGTGAACATCCTGGGAGCAGAGGCTTCCCGAAGCTCAGAGAGGGGGAGAGGGTGGCAAGGGGCTCCCGCAGACAGATTTTTAGACTCACTTTAGACACTATTTAGTCCGGAGCAGCTAGATGGCACCCTGGATAGAACACTGGTCCTGGAGTCAGGAGGATCTGAATTCAAATCTTCCCTCAGTTACTTCACACTTCCTAACTGGGTGACTGGGTAAGTCATTTAATCCCAATTGCCATACAAAAGAAAAAAAAAAAGATTAAAAAAATAAGTCCTCCTGAGTCACTTTATTTATAAAGGAATGGAAGTCTCAGGGGCAGCTAAATCATACAGGGCACAAGGATTTGAACTCACTTCTTTGACTCAAATTTAATGCTACTCCTACTACTCTGTCTCTCTCTCTGTCTCTCTCTGTTTCTCTGTCTGTCTCTCCTGTCTCTCTCTCTCTCTCTCTCTCTCTCTCTCTCTCTCTCTCTCTCTCTCTCTCTTTTCAGAAGTTATCTTTGTCCTGAGGCTAGAGCTGGTTACTTCCTCACCTCTTCCTCCACCTTTCGTGGTCAGTAACTGGATAGCACTTGGGAAGTTATTTTCCCTGGGGGCAGGCTCACAGTTGATTCACTTTCCTTTCCCCTAGGGGACTTAGAGGACCAGAGGATCAAAGGAGGTGATGAAAATAGGGTGGGGAGGCTTTAATCCTGTCCAAGTTTCCTACCTCTGAGGGAATTGGAGGAGGGAGGGAGGCAGGCAGGTAGAAGAAGGCTTATTTCTTTCCACCTTGCGTTTTTGCATTCTAAGACTCTGATGTTGGAATCCTGACTTTGCCCTCTAGCCTGTGCTGTTCAGGAGAGAATATTCCCATTTTTCCCCATCCAGTGGCTCCAGATGGATTGTCTGGTTTCATCAACAGCCAGGATATATTATGCTAAACAGCAGCTCCTTCTGCAGCTCAGAAAAGCCCTTTGCTTTCAGTTGGGCAGAAATATTTGAATCAAGTATCAGATTACTTCTTGTGTCGTAAAAATCGGTGAGAAAACAACACGTCTCCTTTCAACGACAACTTGTCCTTGGCTCACAAATACCAGTTTCCACCCAGGGCATATTGTTTTGAAGAACACAGATCAGTTTTCTCGGCCCTTCTTAGGATCCAATGAACAATGCAGCATTGAGGCCATTCATTTATAACTATTAACACGTAGCTGACTGTAACTGAGTTGTGCTGGTTTAAAATTCCAGAAGAGGAGGGTGTCTCCCTCCCAGCAGTCATTCCTCCCCAGAAAACCCTTGGCTGGAAGGAGAGACCCTGAATAGAACTTCATTGGGAAGAGCATGGGTTGGAGGGTGACTCCTGGCTCGGCTCTTTGAGTCCCTGTCCCTTTTTTTCTTGGGCCTCCCCTGTAAGAATACCCAGGCTGAACCAAGTGACTCATCCAGCTCCAGAGAGGCGATTGTGAGCTTTTGTTGGAGCCTGAATGACTCGATGGATAGAGCACTGCCCTTGGAGCAAACCTCCAGGTTTGAGCTCTGGCTCTAGTTATGTGACTGTGGACACGTTAGGGACAATCTCTGAGCTCCGATGTCCTCATCTGTAAAATGGGGATACTCATGCCTATAGCACTTACCTAGAAGGATTGTTATGAAACCCAAAGGAGGAAAAAGAGTCAACAAAATACAAAAGTAGCTGACATTTATATAGCATCTACTGTTTTACTCTTTTACTCTAATTATCTCCATTGACCATCAAGTAAGAACTATTATTATCCCCATTTTGTAGATGGGGAAACTGTGACAAATAGAGATCAAGTGACTTACTCATTCATAGAGCTAGTTAAGTGACTGAGGCCAGATTTAAATTCAGTCCTTCCTCACTCCAGTTCCAGTACTCCGGGCAGTATAAGGTCCCCTAACTGCCCCATGTATGTCAAAGTTCAGTGTTGAACTTTAAAGCCTGTACACACAGACACACATATATACACATACACAATGACATCACACTCCCCCAGTTTAAAAGAAAGTTCTTAATGAATAGAGAGGCCATTCCTGTGATCCAAGCAAAAGTTACTTCACACATAATTCAGATCTAATTAACCATTAGAGAATGAATGCAGGGAAGATGGCCTGTGAGCCTTCAGTGTGCACACCTGGACCCTTTTCATCCAGTACTACCACTTGCCTGGGTGACAGATCCCTTTCCTCATGCCCCCTCATCTGTTCAGCCAGATCTTTCTCAGCCTTTCCTTTGTCCATCCCTGTCCTCCCATCTTCTCACACTCTCACCTGCCTGGCTGTCTTGATCATAAGTTTCTCCTTACCTGGTTTCTCTCCTACTTCCACTCCTTTCACCTTCTTGACACCAAGTGAAATTTTGTTTTTCCTTAAAAATCTCCTTCTCCATTGCTGCCTCGTGAGTCCATCATCAAGCCTTTATAGGGCTTATTATGTGTCAGGCACTGGAAATACAAATAGCAAAGTGATCCCGCTCTGGTGTTCAAGGAGCGTCCTTCACTCAGGCCCCAACTCCAGGACCAAGAGGAGGCATCACTATCTTCCTTGCTCTAGGACCAGGACCTCCAGTATATTCTACTTCCAGGACCCAACTCTTATTCAACAACCCCTCCTTGATTCCCTCAAAATCCTGCTGCCATCATCCAACTTCCAATACTCTCTTACCTTTCTCAAGGAATTCAGTCCCTGGCTCATGTTCTGATTCTTCCTTTCTTGTTCCATTATCTCTCCCATTTTTCACATTCCTTCCTTTAATCCTGACTCCTTAGTTAATGATTTCAATAAGCACACTTCTCCATCCTTGAGTCCTCAAATCTGTGTCTTTCTCCTGTTCTCACTTGGCTAATCCACAATCCTGAATTAAATCCATGAATACTCTATAGCTCAAGCTGGTTAATCTCACTTTCCTCACATGACACCTTTTTTGGGTTCATTTATGATGAACTTCCTATCACATTCTCTATAGTGACTATTCTAATGCCCTACTCTCAATTCCAGCCCCCTCCCTTCTCTCTCACACACAGAGTTATTAATGTTATTTCCTATTTTATTTTATCGAACAGATTGAGGATGTCTCTTCTGAGCTCCCTCCTCTGTTCCTCCTCCCTTTCCTCCTTTTCAACACACTTTTTTTTTTTTTGCATGAGGCAACTGAGTCTCATAACTGCCATATAATAAAGACAATAAGTTCCAGAGTCAGGATTTTAAAAAAGAGTTGACCGTACTTGCTGTTTTTACTTCTTCATTACTTGTCCACTTCCAGCAACCTGGCTTACATGTCCATTACTCAAATTGCCCTTTAAGAGGCCACTGAAGATCTCTTAATTATATGTCTTATCTTCTTGTGGCTCCTGGCATTATTAAACATCCTGCTCCCTGTGGATAAGTGGTTTTTGACCTTCAAGAACTATAATATAAAGATGTGAATTGACTTTTCCCCTGTGAAATTTCCTTCTCTTTCCAATCAACTATTTCTTTCTTTTTTTTTTTTTTTCCAGATTTGGTCAATTTTATTTTATTTTTTTTTTATATGCGCCCTCACATTCTGCTTAGAACAGAATTGGGGCTTGGTGATTCATTTCTTCTATTCCCCTTTTTGCATTATAGGATTATATTTTCTTAGATTCTGACCTGCAGATACCTTAAACAGATTGTTTTCAAAATTATGAAATTAAGCCACATCCAAAGTGCAGTAATTACATATAATAAATAAAGTGTAATTTACAAAGATGTATCCTAAAATTCATCACCTATTTTCTTTTGATGTCATCAACACCACCCAGATGCCCCTGCCAATCTGGAAGCCACGGTAACTTCTCTGATTTGCCTCTTCTCTCTATCCCTTATGTTGCTGACTTTATCTCTTGGATCCATTCCTTCCTCTACATTTATGTATCTCCCACCCTTGTTTGAGTGCTTTTCGCCTCCCCTCTGGAGGAGAAAAGCCTCTGCTGTGGTCTTTCTGCTTCCCATCTTTCTCTTCTCCAGTTTACCCTTCACAAAGCTACAGAATTAACCCTCCTTCTATACAGGGCCGGTACACTGCTCAAGAAACATCTGTATCACTGAAGTGCTCTCCTCCAACCATCTGGATCTCTTCCATCACATTTCGAGATCCTCCATAGCTTGCTTCCAGCCTTCCAGTCCTAGCGCATTTCACTCTTTTCTTTTCCACCTCCTATGCTGCCCGGAAAAGCTGGACTATCCCCAGACCCCTCTGACTCTCTCCTGACCTTATTCACACAGGTTCTCCTTTATATCTCAAATGCACCGGTACCCCACTCATTTACACTTGTAAATTCTTCTTTTCCTTTGAGGTCCCAACACAGGTGCTTTCTTCCTCCATGGAGCCTGCCCTGATTCCCCACTTGAATATATCTTTCCCCCTCCTTTTTTGCTTATCAAAATGAAAAAAAAATTAAAAATAAACTCATGCATCAGCAGCTAAGAATATTTCACTATACATAGATGAAAAGAAAAGAGGATTATATCTGACATCAAATTTGTTACTTATTTAATATGGTAATAATACAACTGCCCTGCCTACATGGATTTAGTCTGGCACCCATCACAGTCTGCTTTATGCAGAATTGGAGCCTTGGTGATTCAGTCCTTCCCTTGCCCTTTCTGCACTGATCTCCCCAAGGCAGCTAGGAGTATGCCGTGGATCTCTGCACACCCAGTGCGGTGCCCACATTGGGCACTCTAGAAATCTTCGTTGACATTCATCGAATACCAAAGGAGCTGAAAAAGGAAAAATCTCATTGGGAAAGAAACATTTTCTAGTGAAGTCACTCTCGAAGCATGTGGCTCAGAGCATTGCACTGCATAGACATTGCATTTTGTTGTTGTTGTTTTGGTGATCAACTTCTCTGGAGATTTAAAAAAAATTTTTTTCAGGTTATTGCCAAAGACATCTGGATTCATGGTGTTCACAGGAGTAAGTGTTTCAGGAAGAACTGATCTCATACCGTGGGTCACTGTGAAGCTTGTGATGGAAGGGTATGGGGTCTTGCTAGGGTGTGCCTCGATTAACTTTAGTTAATTAGGACGTGTTGCTGCTGCTGGGGCTGGAGCTGGGATCATGGGGTGGATTCCTACAAGTCCCACAGGGTAGTATCACCCTATTGTATGCTTGAGGCTCAGCCTTTCAGGGTATTTAATTAGCTTTCATGTATGATCTGCCACATTTCAGAGGCACATGGAAGGAGTGGGACAAATCATGCCTTTTAAGAAAAAACAAATGGAAATCTTTATGATGGGCCACCAGTGTTGGCTCTAGATAAAGAAGTATTGTTTTACTGTTAGTGTAGGCAGGAAAGTTCAGAACCTAAAACATTAAGTAAGCACTAGTAATAAGAAATTATGGTGATCTTTCCAGGAGGAGAGATTGGTCACCAAACACCAAGATGAAACTAATAATGATGAAAACTGGACAAAAAAAAAAAAAAAAAAAAAAAAAAAAAGGAACGAGAAGAGATGACTAAGATTCCATTATCCGGCTCCAGAAACATGACAGGGCAATATGGTGTAATGGGCAGCACTAGACGATTCCTTCCTGTCTGTGATATCACCTTGTAAATCTCTTTCCCCTCAAAAATGGTAATAACCAGAAATTGGGAGCTCTTTACACAGATAACTTCTGCTATCTTTATACATTGTCACCCCCTGTGAAAATTCTTCTCTACAAGAGTTACCTGGCTAATTAGAGATTAAGGGACTTGCCCAGGATCACACAGTAAGTATTTATCAGAAATGGGACTTAAATATAGGTCTTTTTGGGGGCAGACTCTATGGCTGATACTTGGAGCAGGAATCAGGAGTTCTTAACCTTTTTTGGAGTCATGGAACCACTTGGCAGCCTGGTGAAGACTATGAACCCCTTCTCAGAATTATTTTTAAATGAATAAAATAAAAATACTAAGATTGCAAAGAAAGCAATTATAACGAAAGAGAGCAATTTCTCTTTCCATCCAAGTTGACTGACCCAGTGACATCCTCTGCCCATGCCCAGGCTAAGAAGCCCTGACTTAAGAGTTGAATAATCAACTCTTTGAAGCCCACCACTCAACTGCCACACTACCTTTCTCCACTCTGGATTTTAAGGTTATGCTGAGAATGTCTTTGTAGATGGAAAATGAAAAACAAACTCGGAAGAAGGTCACAGGTCTGGTCACCAGTTAGTTCTGCCCTGTACCATGAGGAAAGACTTCCTCTAAAACCAGTCAGATCACCCACAAATAAATGCATTCTGTTCACCCTAAGGACTATTACCCTCCCTGTTTCTTCCCATCTCTTCCCTTTTTCTCCCTCCCAATTCAACAAACTTTTTCATTCTAAGAGGTTTGGCAGCACTTGCGATGGGACCATTCTGAATACCGGAAGTTCGAAGTTGATTTGGATTGGATTGGCGACCTGGTCCGACCCATACCTACGAAGCATCTCTCCAATATATTCAATGAATGGTCCTTCGGTCTCTGTATGAATACCCCATTCTGGGGCAGTCCACACTCTATAGATAATTCCTGATCTCCATCCTGATTCTGAAACTTGAATGGTGCCATGATTCTAGATTCATACCCTTGAACCCTTCTCCCCATCTCAGAGCATCCATTGGATGATTGTTAGTCATTGCAGCCCTTCACAAAGGGAGCTAGCTCTTTCATACCTCCATGCTACCTTTTAACAAGCAAAAAAAATCCCAACAAAAACCAAACCAGGTCCCAGATTTGCCCTTTGTCTTTCATAGTCTTCATGTTAGACACATCTCAAGTCCATCTGACACAAAGATAAGATGCAGTCTGGCCTACTAGTGACCACCAACTAGATGTAATCATCATTTTCCCAACAAAGTGCCATCCATAATTTTCTGTAAAATGTCTTTTAAAAATCCTTTCATTCCATAATGCCCTCTTCAGCTTTTCAACTGTCAAGTTTTTCATTGAATAGCACAACATCCCAGGAGGGGGGACTGACAATAATAATAAAAGTAAAACTTATATTGTGCTTTATGGATCAGAAAGTGCTTCAAAGCCGTGACATCCCCAGATCACCACAACATCACTGTCTGCCCTTTACAGAAATAGAAACTAAGGTTGGGAGAGAATAATTGTCTTGTATGAGGTCATATATTAATAAGTGTAGGAAGCAGGATTCAAACTCGGGTCTCCCCTGACCAGTCAATTGGAATTTTTAAGAAGATGATTAGAGAAAGTGTTGATCAGGTACCAGGAGGAAATTAATGGTAGAGATGGGGAGAATTTTCATGTACAAGCTCTCAATGTGAGGCAGTGTTTCCCCAACAAAACTGGCCATGGGGAAGTCTGGACCTTCGAAGAGGCTGATGGAACTATAGAATTGTTGGTCTAGAGCTGCAAATGATCTCAGCAGCCTTCAAGTACAACCCTCTTATTTCACAGATGAGGAAACTGAGATCCAGAGAAATTAGTGACTTGCCTGGAGTCAACAATAGCTAAGTATCTGAGGAAGGGTTTTAACTCAGGTTTTTTCTACCTTCACTACAATACCTTTCCCCCTCATATCAAGTTCAATGAAGGCATATGTTCTCACATTACCCCTGAATTTCCTACAAATTCAGAAACTAGCATTCATTAATTAGTTAGCTCTGAATCCCATCCTGGTTTGCAAAATCTGGAGAATCCTTTCCCCATAAATATTCTTTTTTCATGATCAAATCCCTGGTCTCATAGGAAACAGTGATGTTATTATTTATAGAAATCATTAACTATAAAAAACATTAAAAACATATACACATAGAAGATGCACCAAAAGTTTTAGTGTAGTATTATGTTTTTGCATTTGTGTGTGTATGTAAATATGCATTGTACATACAGTACATTTTTATATATAATATATATGTATATGTGTGTGTGTGTGTACACAAATATACCTAGGTATTAGGCTGGCTACCAAACTGAAGTCTACAGAGTCATTGTGCTGACTTCATGGTTGTATGTGTGGGAAACCTGGACAATTTACCAGCTCCATGTCAGGAAACTGAATGGCTTTCATTTGAATTGTCTTAGGAAGATTCTGAAGATCCCCTGGCAGGATCAGGTAGGAGACATTGAGGTCCTTTCTGGAACTAAACTGCCAAACACATTCAAACCATTGAGAGAGCGCAATCCTCTGGGCTGGCCTCACTGTTTGAATGCCAAATGGGCACTTGCCAAAAAGACTATTTTATGGAGAACTCCCATACGGCAAGTGCTCATGAAGTGGTCAAGAAAAGGCACTACAAGCACACTCTTAAGTTGTCTCTTAAGAACTTCAGAATTAATTGTATGACATGGAGACACTGGCACAGGTCCACCCACCATGGTGTGCCTTTTTCAGAGAAGGTGCTGTGTTCTATGAGCAAAGCAGAATTGAATTAGCTCAGAAGTAACTCGAAATGGACAAATTTAGAGAATCCACTCCAAATGTTCATAGGGACATTTGCCCTGTGTCAGAGCATCCCGAACCATTATTGGTTTGATCAGTGACCGCTGGACACATTAACTTGATTCTAACATAATCACATCATTTTGTTCCTCTTCAAGAACAAAGGTCGACAATCATCTAACCAATCATCCATATTCACATATGCACGTAACCATACTGGACACCTAAATAGAATGGATATTATGTATATGTACATATATGTGTATATACACACATACACAAAACATATACATCCATAGTCAGTCAGTCATAGTCCACAATATATCAACTATAAGATGGTGACAACCATAGTCACCTCTAGCCATTTGGTGGACATAACTGCCAGCCTGATTCTGGAACTAAAATCCTCAGATTTCATTTTCATTTTCAGGGTGGTAGTTTTAGCCTCATTCTGCCTAGGATGTCTTCCATCCAGAATAAGAGTTGAACTTAATTTGTTCAAATTCTCCCTTCCAGGATCTCTCAAAGATGATGGTTGACTCTCATAGAGTCTCATAGACTATAAAATATCTAAGTCTCGTGGGCAAGAATCTCCTCTTAGTTTTTATTTAAGTCTCTTAAAATGGCAATTATCTTAAGTTTCCCTCTGACTCTCTCCACAAGGGTCACTAAACTCTCTATTTCTAAGTTTCTATTTCCCTTTCCTTAAAACTACAATATAATACATTAAAGCTTTGGGAGCCGAGCATTTGGTGCTAGCATAGACTCTTGTTTTACAACCTATATCCACACGGCAAAAGACATAATCAGTCATCATTTATCAAGTCCCTAGTATATGGCAGGCACTGTGCTAAAAACTGGCTAACACAGACACTTAGCTGGTGTCTTACTGTTTGTAAAGCATCCTACTCACATGATTGAATCTCATAAGAATTGCATGAGGGACAAGCTACTGGCATTGTTCATAGCAATATGTAGTTTATATCAACACAGTTTATACATGTTGTTATTTATTATTACTACATTTGTTAGCATTAGTAGTATTTTAATAGTAGTAATAGTGATAGAGGTAGCATTAGCAGTAGGGATAATAGTAATATTAATAGTAGTAGTAGTAGTCTTAGCCATAGTAGTAGTGGTAGTAAAAGTAGTAGTGGTGGTAGCATTAATAGTAGTAGTAGTGAAATAGTAGTAGTGTCAAAAGTAGTAGTAGTAGTAGTAGTAGTAGTAGTAGTAGTAGACTACTACTACTACTACTACTACTACCACTATTACTACTATACTACTACCAGTATTACTACTACTACTACTACTACTACTACTACTACTACTACTACTACTACAAGGATCAGCAGCAGTAGCAGCAGCAGCAGTAGTAGTAGTAGTTGGTATTCCTAGCCTCCAGAGAACATCAGTAGAGATTGTGTCTTGGGTTGAGAAATTGCATGAGAAGTAGCTAGTCCAAATTTTGTAATTCTACCCTAACCCAACCCAGTTGGACACTCATAAAAAATGCATCCTTGTTGGTTTCAGTTGACTCAGAAAACCACAAATTATCATTATTTTTGTAGGGTTGTATTTTTAGTTTATTTAATTAAACATTTACCAGTTCTTCTTAAATCTAGTGCTAGATTGTTGTGGACCTCGAGTTTTGAGCCTTAGGTGGCCATGTGATCCAGGAGGTCCTGGGTCAGGCCCTGTTTGATTTTAGAAAAGTCACCTCCCCTCTTGGATCCCCAGTTTTTTCATCTCCTCCATGGGAGGATTGAATGTGTGTGCCTATGAAGTCCCTTCCAGATTTGTGATCCTATGATCTAATTATTTGGGAGTGAAATTAATTAGTTTTCTGATAAGGATGGTAGTAAAATTGAAATTAGCACTGAAAGGAAAGCTTCTTACATCAGTCAGGTAATGAGCATTTATCAAGGGCTGGCAATGTGGGAGGTGATGAACCGAATGCTAAGGATAAAAAGAAAGGCAAAAACACATCCTTGCCCAATAGCTCACATCTTAACGAGGAGAACAGTGTGCAGACCATGATGTATAGATAAGGTCTAATGACTATATAAATAATAGATAATCTCAGAGGGAAGATTATATCAGGAAAGTGTGTGTGTGTGTGTGTGTGTGTGTGTGTGTGTGTGTGTGTGTATGTAGATGGGGTAAGACCTTCTATAAAATGTAGGGTCTAAACTGTGGCATGAAGGAAGCTAGGGAAACCAGCAGTCAGAGATGAGGAAGCAGAATATTCTTTAGTCATTTCACTTCTGTTTGCCTCAGTTTCCTCATCTGTAAAATGGAATAATGATAGCGCCTACTTCCCAGAGTTGTTGTGAGGATTAAATGAAATAATAATTGTAAAACCTGTTTCTGGCACAGAGTAAGGACTATATAAACATTAGCTAGCAGTATTATTTCTTAAGATAGACTGTAGAGAAGATAGAACTTGGCAGTAGATTGGATATTCAGGCTAAATACAAGTGAGGTATCAAAGATGCTGCTGAGGCTGTGAACCCAGGTGTCCAGGAGAGTTATTGTCCTTGACAGTTTGTTTGATGTTAATGACCCACCTTGTATAGGTCCCCCCTATGCAGAAAAGCTCCCTGAACTGATTTCCAAAATGTTTGAGAATCAAGCAGTTGGTGACATCCATGATGGCAGAAGCTAACACAGTTCATGGATAACAATAATAATGATACTGATAATTATGATAATAATAATTCATTTTTGTGCTAGTTTAAAGTATACAAGTGCTTTTCTCACCACATCCCTGCAAAGTGACAAGTACAAATATAATTCTAATTTTCCAAATGAAGAAATTGAGTCTCTACGAGATTAACATATCTGCTTATAATGACACAGCTAATGGCCTATGGTAGGATTCATACTCAGGTCTGACTTCAGGTTCAAATTTATTTGAATAACTGTGGAATTAGGAAGGCTGCTCTACAATATGGCTCTGATGTGTGCCCTAAACCGTATCTTTGTGCACTTGTCCATTGTCCATTGTAAAGCTTTGGTTTACTAAATCAATTTCCCAAGTAATTTCTGATGGCCTACAATGTGAAAAGTAATGAGTATGGATGGTGGGTCTCCCTTTACTTGAGGTTTCTAATGAAAATTGGAAGGCTCCATTTGAGGGATATTAGGCACCTAAGAGAATAGAACTCTGGGCTGGGAGACAGGAATATCTGAGCTCAAATGTAGCATCAGACACTTACTGTGCAGCTGTAGACAAGTCATTTCATCTCAGTTTCCTCAGCAAAGTAGGGATAATAATGGCATCTACCAGTTTTCGTGAGGTCCTGTGAGGTCATATGTGTAAAGTTCAATGTAGTATCTGGCACATAGTAGGTACAATATAGAGATGATGCTGAGGCTGATGCTGATGCTGATGATACAGCTTTTTGAACACAGGTAAACTAGAACAGATGACTTTGAGGTTTTGTCTAGATTCTATAATCTTGTGATTACTGGTAGAAAAAATTCTCAGAGGTGGCTGTCGAGTGAATATGATTCATAATTTTAGAGTTCATGGACTTGGGTTCTAATTATTGCTTCCTTGATTCTCAGTTCTCTGACTCCACACAAGTGATTTACCTTTCTTCTTGATAAAATAAAGTGGTTTGTGCTAGACTATCATGGAATATCTGGGCTTGGTAGAAATCCTGGTCCTCAGTTTTATGGGTATTTAAACCATTCCAATTCAGCTTAACTTTAAGAAAAACTCATTTTTTGAAGAGCCAGATGTAGGATAGAGAGATGATGGGCCCCTTTCTTGTTGTACAAAATGGCTCACATCTGTCTCTACTGGATCTGTATTCCAAAGAGATCTTTAAAAAGGAAAAAAGGACCCACATGTGAAAAATGTCTGTAGCAGCTCTTTTTGTGGTGGCAAGGAATTGGAAACTGAGTGGTCGTTCATCAGTTGGAGAATGGTTAAGTTATGGTATGTGAATATAATGGAATATTATTGTTCTATAAGAAATGATGAGCAGGATGATTTCAGAGAGACCTGGAGAGATTTACATGAAATGATGCTGAGTGAAGTGAGTAGAACCAAGAGAACATCGTACATGACAACAATAAGATTATGTGATGATCAATTTTGATGGACGTGACTCTTTCCAACGATGAGATGATTCAGGACAGTTCCAATAGACTTGTGATGGAGAGAGCCATCTGCATCCAGAGAGAGGACTGTGGGGACTGAATATGGATCACAATGTAGAATTTTCACCATTTTTGTTGTTTGCTTGCTCTTTTCCCTTTCTCATTTTTTTCCCTTTTGATCTGATTTTTCTTTTTATCTTTTTTAAAAAAATAATTATAACTTTTTATTGACAGAACCATGACTGGGTAATTTCAATTCTTGCACTCACTTCTGTTCTGACTTTTCCCCTCCCTCCCTCCACCCCCTCCCCCAGATGGCAAGCAGTCCTATACATGTTAAATAGGTTACAGTATATCCTAGATACAATATATGTGTGCAGAACCAAACACTTCTCTTGTTGCACAGGAAGAATTGGATTCAGAAGGTAAAAATAACCTGGGAAGAAAAACAAAAATGCAAACAGTTTACATTCATTTCCCAGTGTTCTTTCTTTGGGTGTAGCTGCTTTTGTCCATCACTGATCAATTGGAACTGAATTAGATCTTCTCTTTGTCGAAGATATCCATTTCCATTAGAATACATCCTCATACAATGTTGTTGTTGAAGTGTATAATGATCTGGTTCTGCTCTTGATCTGAAATATGTTTAGAAAAATTGTACATATTTAACCTATATTGGATTACTTGCTATCTGGAGAGGGGAAGAGGGAAGAGAGAGAGAAAAAATTGGAACACAAGCTTTTGCAAGGGTAAATGTTGAAAACTATCTTTGCATATATTTAGAAAATAAAAAGCTATTCTTTAAAAAAAATTAGCAAACATCTGAGTTTCCTTAAATAGCAACCTCCTAGAATCTCCTGAGATACTTGTGTGAATGGGTCATTATATCCAGAGGGCTGGAAAAAGACCATTCCAGTCTAACAACAAGTTCAATGAAGGGGAGGATTTTAAAATATAAGTAAGCCCATTCCTTCCATATCACACCTTTTGCTTTTCTAAATTTCTCAATGGCAGCATCCTTTCCTGAAAAACCTCTAAGGTGAAGAGATGGTCCATTGGACAGTCACTTCAAAATATGTGCTCTCAAATAAACTTTTTTTTAAAATAAAGTTTTATTGCTGATTTTGCTTTCCCATCACAATCATTTCCAGCATATCTTCCCTCCCCCCCTTATGCAAACCCAGAGAGATCTGCCACAGAATAAAGAAAATCAACTGAGTTTCCAACTAGGATAGAGAATGCAACATTCTATACCCACAGTGGACTTCCTGTTCTAGCAAAAGAGGGAAAGACTTTTTTTTTTTTATCTCGTCTCTTTGCTATGACAAAGACTAGGGGTATAATCAAAGAGCCTTAAGATTCCATTTTCATAATTGTAGTTGGGTGTATTATTTTCTTGGTTCTATTTACTTTGTCCTGCATCCACTCATATAAGACTTGACGTGTTTCTCTGAATTCTTTCATATTGGTTGATTCTTATGATGCAAATACTATCCCATTATATTCATATACCATGGCTTTTTCAAAAATCATTAGTCCACTTGATTCAAATTCATTTTTCAAGTTTTTTCTACTACAAAATGTTGTCTTAAATATCTAGACACATGTTTAGATATTTAAATGTATATATACACACACACATAAAAACTCAAGAAAAAAGCTTGAAAAATGACTGATAATTGATATATGTATATATCATATACACATATATATGCATACTTATACATACATATTTATCATAAACTATTTTTGTTTTGCTTTATAATCTCCTTGTGCTAAATACTAAGCTGTGGGGTCTCTGGATCAAAGGGTTCTTACAAGCTTTGTTTTAAAAGAAATTCATTTTTGATTGAAAAAACCTGGGAAAGACCTTGTTTGTGCCGAGGCTATAAGGTCCTGTCATAAGAGAGTGAACCTGAATATCACCCAGCATCAAGGTACAGGTCTCATAAGTGGAGATCTCTTGAAGACACTGCTAATGAAGTTGTGTCTCCTTCCTGGGAAGGATTTGAGCAGAGTTTACTTGATACAGTGACTCTAGCCAAAGGGAGGATCCAGCTTTGGCTGGATTGTTCAGTAGCATGTCTAATAGCTTCCTGATGCTTGGTTCTAGATGATGAAGTACAAGGATGTTTGTCACCTTGTAAATTCAGGCAGAGGTCTCAGTTGTCTCATCCTAGTTATTGATCTGGGATTAATCTTAACAGGGGAGAGAGACACAGAAATCTCAGAGGTTTTTCTGTAACCATCTTTTGTCCAATGAACAGAATGGCTGTCTACATTGCCAGAGGTCGAATTTAGTTTCTTGGGATTGTAGACCGTGAAAGGGTTATCTAGTGGGTCAGGTGTGGAGGGCTTAGCTGGAATGAATATGAATGTTCCATGCAAATCCAGGAGTTTATGAAGACTAGTGGGGTAGTAGAGATGGGCTTTAGCTACAGATTGATTTGTACACACTAATGTGTAAAAACTTTCTAAGATTTTTAGGAATCATCGCAATCTCAGAGAATTACCTTGAATCTGGAGCAAAGCCTTTGTTTTCTATATTGAAATCAAATGTAGAGAAATGACTAACCATCCTCTGCTACCATTAGTTAAATTCCCACCTTATGTAATGCTGGTTTATTCTCAGGTAATCAATTAATAAATGTTAAATGCTTACTCTTCCAAGCAGGGGTTATAAAAAAGAAGCAAAAAATAGTCCTTGCTCAGCTTACAGTCTAAAAGGGGAGGCAAAATACAAACAAATAAATATACAGGATAAATTGGAAATAATAGAAGGAAGGCACTGAAATTAAGAAAAGTAGAAAAGACATCCTGTAGAAGGTGAGATTTTAATTGTACCTTAAAAGAAGCCTGAGGGGGTCAAATATCAGACCTGAGGAGGGTGTATCCCAGGTCTGGGGACAGTTAGAGAAAATGCTTGGAGTCAAGAGATGGGAGGGTTTTTGTTTCTGGAACTGCAGGGAGACCAATATCACTGGATCCCGTATAGAGGAATAAAGTGTAAGAGAAGTGGGAGGGAGTAGCACTTTGTATTTTATCTTGGAAGTGATGGGAAGTCAATGGAGTTTATAAATCAAATAAACTACATGATTACATGAAAACCCATTATGTAAAAGCCCATCAATCTGCAGATAGGCAGCTTCAAATGGACAGACAAGACACTTGCAGATCTAGTCTGGGAGCCATTGGCAGCTGGTTTCCTGGTCTACCATAGAGAGAGCTAGAGAGCTAAGCTTTGTAGGTTGGGTGACTTGAGATTGCATCCTGGTTCAGCTACTTTCTAACCCTGGGTAAATTCTTTGCAGATCAAAGATCAAATGAATTGATATATAAAATAGCTTTGTGAACCTTATAGTGCCATCTAATTGAGCCACGAGATATTTTTTATTTTTTAAATTGTTTTATTACTTTGTTTTTTAATTTTAAAAAATTTTTATTGTTTGCAAAGTGCTTTATGTATTTTATCACATTGATTTTTCACAACAAACAAATAAGAAACTGTGAAGTAATTAGTATTTTTCTCAGTTTTACAAATTACTGAGGCTGCAAAGTTAAGTGACTTGCCCAGGCTTATGCAGCATGAGGAAGTGTTTGAGGAAGGATTCAGATTCAAATCTTTCAGTCTCACACTCTTCCCTCTCTCTGTGTACTCTTCAATTGGTGTTATTATTACCTGTAGAAAAAAAGATTCTTTGCTACTTTTTAAAAAATAATCAAAGTCAAATTACCTTGAAATACTTTCAAAGCTAACTAAATTATTCTTTATTTTCTTTTGTATACCTCAGATCAGAGACAAAAATCTAATTCTTAGAAAAGGAAAGGTGCTGCTTGGCATTTCTCTTCCTGGATTGGACCTGAATGGATGATAAGTATGATGGGCTCATGGTCAGATTTGTGGATGTCGACTCAAAAAAGAATTTAAAATCCAATACAATCCAACAAGTATTTAATAAATACCTACTATGTGCTGGGTGCTGTCTTAGGTACTATTCATTCAATTGGGGAGCTACAGCATGGAAACTAAGTATGTAAATAATATTTTGGGCCAGAGAATAGTACTCTGACAGCTAAGGAGATTAGGGAAAACCTCTTGTGGGAACTGGCTCCTGAAGGAAGGTAGGGATTCCAAGAGACAGAAGTGAAATAGACAGCATGGCAGCTAGGGCACTGGGACTGGAAGTGAGTCATTCCTCAGCCATCAACCAGCTGTGGGAATCTGGGCACCTTGCTCAGCCTCCATGGCTTCAGGTCCATTCTCTATCAAGTAAGGGGACTTTAGTTTCCTTTTCTGTAAAATGAAGATGAAAACATCTGTATTGCCAACCATACAGACTTGTCACAGATAACAAGCTTTTAATCCTTAAATTGCTATAGAAACAAGAGCTTAGCAAGATTACAAATTTGGGATTAAACCTCTACTCATATTTAATACTATTTAACCTGAAATGTTCTCCTGTATTAGGAAGAGAAACCTACCTTATTCCATATGGGGTCAATATTCTCTTAGTTGTCCTTCACTCTTGAAGAGGGCTAAAATGATATCACTATGTTGGGGTGAAGATATAGTGAATCTGACTGAGCCTGATCAGAGCAATATGAACTCAGAAGGCTCTACTTTAGTCAGACACAATATTATCTTACTGCTCTAAAGAAGGACTGACCAGCTGGTGTTATTCCTCCCACATTCATTTCATTCCTATTCATGGAATTTCAGAGCTGGAAAAGAGTTCAGTGATCACGGAGTCCTAAATCCACCTGAAGAATCAATCTCTATACAGCATGCCCCACCAATAGTCATCCTGCTTCTCCTCCCCACATAAAGAGGCCCATCCCCAGGCAATTCAACCCATCTTGAGATAGTTCTCATTTGCTTCTCTGTGCCTCTTATTCATAGTTGCAGATTCTTTCCTCTGGAGCCAGGAATTCTAGGAAGTCTAATTCCTTTTCTTCTTCTTCATATTCTTGAACACAATTGCTCTGAGTCCTTCTAGTCTTTTTTCTTTCAGGATAAACACTCTCACTTTTTCACTTGATTCTTTGTATCTTGAACTTGAGACCCTTCGCCATCTTGGTTGTTTTGCTCAGAATACTTTCTAGTTTACTAATATTTTCTTTCATCTGTAGTGAGTAGATCTGATTGTTGTAATCCTTCAGATGAGAGTTGAATACAGAGTACAATAGAATTAAGCCTTTTTACCTTTCCAAGCCATGCATCTCTTAATGCAACTTAAGGCCACATAGGTTTGCTTGGCTGTCACTGGGGCATCACTTGGAAAGCCCAATAAAGCTTATGCAAAAGTGTATTCAGGAAGAAGGTGTAGGATCCTGACATCTCCAGCTTCCATTCCTACTTACCAGTTGGCCTTTCAAGGTCAAAGAATCAATGCAACAGCTGGATGACCGTGCTCTTCCCACAAATGTTGCTCCCAGCAAAGACAACTCTTATTTCCTTTTTCAATGTTCAAGAACAGCCTGTGAAGGATTATCACATCTGAACACTTGGTTGAATGAAGGCTACTCCTTGTAGCTTTCAAATCCATTCAAAGATATCCTTTGGAAAAGAAATGGTTTGCAGAAAATATGGTGGTTTACCTAAAGAACCCCAAAGAGACAACCAAAAATTCTTTGAAATAATTTCAGCAAAATTGCAGAATATAAAATAAATATCCACAAATTATCATCAATTCTACTCAACTATTCTCACAAAACCTAGAAGGAAGAGAAAGAGGAACTCCATTTTGAATTAACTGGAGACTGTGTAGTTGAGAGTTTACCTGAGAATAGACACATAGAACTATATAAATTTAATTACAAAACTATTATTATGGGAATAAAGATAAACCTAAATAATTGGAGGTATATGAATTGTTCATAATGTAATGACGAAGAAACTGAGCAAGACAGAGATTAGAGACTAAGTCAATAATTTATTAAATGGAGAGAAATACTGGGACCAATGGTATCCATGCTGATCCCAGGGCTAGACGAGACTATCATCTCAAAGAGTGTAGCCCCGAATATAGTGGCAGCAAGCTTTTTATGGAATAACAAGAACAATGACATTACTAATATTCTAATAACATCTGAAATGGATAAACCTTTATCTTGTCAAACATTAAGGAATGTCTATAAAACCTTAATCTCAAACATTCAGAACCTAAGGCAGAGTAACAAAATAGGACAATTGGAGGAATTGGGTCACCCAATTAAAAGGGAACTTTGGCATAACAATAAGAAGGCTATAAATTAATAACAAATTAAATAAAATTACAATAACACCAAGATTAATTTACTTATTCATTGCCGTATCTATTTTATTGCCAGAGGATTGATGATGATAAAATTCATTTAGAAGAACAAAAAAAAAAATTAGGAATCTCATGGAAAATAATGAGGAAAAGTAGGCACAAGATGGCTCAGAAAGTGCTTGTTTTATTCCATAAATTAAAAAACACAATAAAAAGATGATTTGGTACTAATTTAAAAAGTGATTTGTTCAGTTAGATAAATTAGGCAAATGGCATATAGAAGCAAATGAGTCTAGTAGCCTAATGGACAAAACCAGTCTTCTGTTATTCATGTAAGGATTCACTATTTAACAAAAAGTTGTGGAAAACTGAAAAGCCAACTATAAGAGATTAGATTTAGACTAAGATCTCACAACATATAACAAGGTAAGTTCTAAATGCACACTTAGTTTAGATATAAAAGATAACGACATAAAAATTAGAGGAGCAAGAAAGGAATTTCCTATTAGATTTATAGGTAGAGGAAAAATTCATGACTAAACAAAAGACTGAAAAAATAACAAAAGATGAAATGGATAATTTTGTTTTTAATTAATTAAAAAACTGACCAACCAATACCACTTATAATTAGGCTAATAGCCTATTAATAACTCATCATCTTTTTTATTAAAACTTTTTATTTTTAAAAGCATATACATGGACAATTCTTCAACATTAAAGCTCGCAAAACCTTGTGTTCCAATTTTCCCCACCCCCACACCCTCCCCTAGATGGCAAGTAATCCAATATATATTAAACATATATAGGTTAAATATAGGTTAAATCGAATGTATGCATAAATATTTACAGAATTATTGTCTTGGACAAGAAAAATAAAATCAAACCAGTTAAAAAGAAGCAAAATAAAATGCAAGCAAGCAACAATAAAAAGAGTGAAAATGCTATGTTGTGAACCACAATAACTAATAGTCTATTAATACCCCAAGAAATTAATTAAAAAGAAAAAAGACCCATGATTACAAAAATGCTTATTGGAAATAAGCAGTGCAACTTCAAATAATATTACCACTCTAAAAGATTCATTATTCTATTAAATGGAACTTAGCAATATAGAAACTTTTTTGTGTAATAACAAAAGAATAGGAATCAAGGGGATGCCCATCAATTGTAATATATGAATATAAGGGAACACTGTTGGGAATAAGAAATGGAACAAAGAGATGATTTCAGAGAAACGGGAAGAATTGAACATACTGGTAAATAGGGAAGTGAATAGAGCCAGGAGAACACTTTATATAGTGATAACAACATTGTAAAGATGAACAATTTTGAAAGACTTAAGAACTGTGGTTCATGCCATGACCCATCACCATTTTAGGGAACTGGTCATGAATGCTATCTACTTCTTGACTGAGAGATGATGCACTTGAGAAGGACAGTGAGACATAAGTTTTGCATGTGGCCAATATAGGTTTGCCTGTCCCATCATCTCTTTTGAGAGTCAGAACTCATTTCTATTGTGTCTCCTCGGAGAGCAACCCACATCTCTGTCTAAGAGAGTTATTTTCTAGCACGTGGTCCATGGTAGCTGCTAAAAAAAGTACTCTTTGATTGCTTAAGGCTATATTCAATTCAGTGAAGTTGACAACTCATCCAGGGAGCACCAAAATTCATTAACCAACTCCCTTAGGACTTAGGGCAAGGAAACCTACTAAAAGCATATTTCTTACTTATACTAAGATTAGGCGTGAGAGGGGAGAACCTTTTCTCCTTGGGTGAGCAAGAAAAGTGCCTTTTATTCATCTCCAGAAATAAATACACTTTTGTATGTGCCTTTGCATTTTTGTATGAGCATAAACATGAGTTGGTACAAGACTGGGATCAAATAACCTCTTCATCTTACACTCCTCTAGTGAGAAATGGTGTATACAAAACACTTGTAATAAACAGGGATTTAAAACAGGGGCTGTGCTCACTTGCTTCTTCCCTTCTTCATTGCAGCTGTCAATGATTGGTTTCTTCTTGAGCAGAACAGATGTGCAGCTCCAGACTTGGCTGTTGGGTTCTTGGGGGCCAAAGCAACAGTGTCTCCCGGGGCCACAGCCCCACAGGTAATGGTAGTAGTCAGAAAAAAAAGCATCTTCAGTCACGGTACAACTCAATCTACTTGGAAACCACATTTCCCAGGGGAAAAGGACAAAGTAAGAGCAGTTCACCTTTCAATAATACCTTTAAGATTTACTGTTCAAGACTTTATTTTAAATTGACTCAGGGTTGTGCTACTCTTGGGGTCAGGAAGACTTGGATTCAAATATGGCTTCTGACTCCTAGTAGCTGTTTCCTTGGGGTAAATCACTTAACCATTCTTTGCCTCAGTTGCCTCATCTCTCAAGTCAGAAGAATAATATCCCCTGTTTCCCAGGAGATATTGTGAGGTTCAAGTAAAATAATACCTATGTATCACCCCCTCCAAGGCTATTGTTTCAGTTCTCACTCATATTGATCGACTGAGTTTCCAGATGTTTGCTGCTCTCTACTTTCTTAAAGGTAATACTGAGGATCACTGGGGTTTCATTTCACTGGGGTTTTAGTATTGCTGCTTAAGAGCCTTCCGCTGCTGTTGGTCCCCATTGATTATGAGCAGGACTTAAATTTGTTTTTAGAAAGGATATTTAACAAGCAGGTGGAACAAGGACAATTGTTACCAAACTATCATATACACTCTTCATTTGTACACACAAGGTCCCTGGGGAGAGTGGGCTCAAAGTTAGAGTAAAAAATGGCAGTGAAGCTTACAAGGAGGATGTTTTGTCCTCAAAGAGAACCAATGATGTCTTGACTTGAAGTTAGGTGAGGCAAAGCTGCACAAAGTCTTCAGCCTCATTCTCTCATCCAGTCATTGAAATCCGATGGTGAGCCAGGTCAGGACAACTGACAATGGCCGGAGTTTCAGAAGATTACCTTGGTGTCTTCAATGCCTGACCAGGCTCTGAGTGCTCCCCGGAGTCTGCTTCATCACCTTCGCAGAGTTGGAACAAATTGTTTTCATCTGCCAATTCCTTCAGAGAAAGAATGGTGAAATGGGTAGGTGAGAACACATGGAGGATCTGCAGGTGGCGAAAGGATAACTTAGGTTCTGATAACTGAAAATCCTTCCTCCTTGTGATGTTGTCTTTATATGGAGCTTCCTGGGATCTGAATGTTAGTAGAATCCTGAAGATGCCTTTCCATTGTGTGTGTGTGTGTGTGTGTGTCTGTGTGTCTTTCAACTACTGATATAGGTACCAATTACAGATGTTTCTTGGATGCTCCTTCCAGGTCCAGTAAATACTCCTGCTCTCTGTGGGACCTCCTTATATTCCAGCCTTCTGAAGTTCATGTTATAATCTTGCCATGTCTGTCTCTGGATATTCAGAGGCTAGATATTCAGGGAAGCCCTCAGTAAGCCTCTCTTTGTTCCAGAATGGTACATTTTCCTTTCCTACTAGTCTAGTCTTTCTGGCAACATGATCAATGGGGATGGAGAAAAAAGAAATAGAGGGAAACTTTCTTATCTTTCGAAGAGTGATTCCATCCTAAGAGAATGAAACCCTGAATGTTGAGTCCTTTCCCATACAACTGACAGCTTTAAACTAGTAGGCTGGTTTTTATACATATTCCAAGTGTATCACCTCATACTTTCAGTCCCAGGGAACTTCCTGTATGACATTATCTGAACTGCCCCAATGATCGGTGCACTTTCTCTCTCAAATTGAAAAGGGACTAGTTGGGACCAATTTTTTGATTTAAGCTGTTTGGGTTTTCTGTCATTAATCGGGGTGGACCAGGTCTCCATAGTTTATATCTATAAACAGCTTTGCAAAAAAAAAAATTAACAGACTTGGGACTTCATTAGTATTTGGAACCCTCAGGTGAGCAAACTACCTCTTCCAGTACAAATCAACACCCATTTCTGCATCTTAGATTGTGGTAAATTGTGTGGGCAACTAAGAGGTTGTGACTTGCCCCAGTATTACCCAGCCAGGATATGTCAGAGGTGGGATTCTATTCAGAAACCCTTAATCCACTTCCCCCAAACCTCCTCTGTCCTATGTAATATCATTTGCTTTATTCACAACAGTCATAGATTGTGCAAGTTATCAGTTTCTCAGTTTACAGGTGCAAAAACAGGCCCAGTAAGAGCTTAGAGGTACAGCCATCAGTTAGTCCACATCTTTTTTTTTTTTCATTTGCTTCAGGTTCTCTTTCTTAAACAAATATGCAACATTTCTATCCCCTCTCCCACCAAGATCCATAATAGCACTTCACAAATAATTTGGGCAGTATAATAGCTGCAAAATACTTTATGGATATTAATTCATTTGCTTCTTATAAGAACCCGGAAAGGTAGATGGAGAAATGGAGTTTCAGAGAGACAGGTGACAGGCCCAGAGACCCTGACCTAGTACACATGAGAGTGATAATTTATTCCCAAATTATTCCCAGGAGACCAGGCGATCGGGTTTAGACTTAGATTTCCCAGTCACAATGATGAAGGCAAAACCTCCTTATTCAGGGAAATGCAGATTGGAAGAAAGAGCCTTGGATCTAGAAATCAGGGGATGTGAATGAGAATCTATTGCTGTTTACTCATTACCATTGTGATTCTGGGCAACTCATTTAATCTTCCTGAACCTCAATTTCTTCTTCTGTAAAATGGGCCATAGCAGACTAGTTTGTTCCCTTCCAATTCTAACCAATGATCTTATCAGCTTATAATAAATCACCTCCAATTCCAAGTTGGATAAATTGGCAAGGGTTTATGCAATCCCTGTATGTTATCCTATGTGCTAGGGATACAAAACTCAACCTAGTCTTTTTACTCAAGGAGCTGCCTTCTGGAAGGGACATATATATCCCCAGGTGGGAAACATGAGATACTCTTCCAACCTCCACTCACACTGACTCACTAGTATTCAGACCTGGCTGCTCCATCTCCACTCAGGGAGTGGGCGGAGTGGTTTTCTGTTAGCTTACATGACTCCAGTGGTGTGATTATTATTTGATATGAATTAGCATTCACATTTAATTCGCTCTCACTCCAGGGGGATAGTTGGTACACAACATCTTTCCATCTCTCCCATTAATACACACAAAATTTAGGGGAAAGAAGGCTCAAGTGCTCTTGTGATAAAGGGTGAGTTATGACTCTGGTTTGCTGGAAGTCCTTTGTTGCCATTTGTGGTTTCTTCCCACATTCCCTTTGGGCATGGTGTAGGTTTTCCCTTTGGCTCATTATAGAGCCTCAAAGTGACTTTTCTTCATTATGTCCAGTCTGTCAGTGCCGTCAGTGATTTGGAGGATACTCTGGGATGCTGCCAGACCTTCTCTGGACCCAACCAAATTTGAAAGGTCCTCCTCTGGCCAAGGCCAGTGGTGGGAGGGGAGGAAGGAAGAGTCCGAGACTTCACTTTGTTTTCCCAAAGTCATTTTCTTTTGGGGTCTTGAGCAGGAGGATGCTGACTTCTAAGTGGGCCAGAGGCTCAAATACCTGGGTTCTAAATTGGTTTGCTATCTTGAACACATAAGGCTTGGCCAAATTTCCTCAACTAATATGAACATAGTACCTGTGTAACAACCCCACATTGCATCCAGTGATTTTCCAGGACTAATCTAAACCAGATCAAGGGCTTTTCACATCTGGTCTAAAGCCTTTGATTCATTGACTCAGTAGAGGTGTCCAGGTCTTATTCATACTTAGTTCACACCTCTGCTTTGTTGATTGACTTGGTAGAGGTTTTGATAAAGGTATCAGGGCTCCAGAGGTTAGGTTGGAGCAACTGAATGATTGACTCAATGACCTCTCTTCCTTACATATACGAAGTAAATGCAAAGCAATTTGGGGGATGAAGGAAGAGCACTAACTATTGGTGGGGATAAGGCTAGACCTCATGAAAAGGCGATTTTGGAGAGATGGGCTCTGAGCTTTTTTCCATATCTCTAAGTCCTTTCATGTTAATATTTTTTTTTGTCAGATGGGCATTCAGATGTGCTTCAACATCATGTGGGAAAATGGGCTGATCTTTCTAATTTTCTCTCCAATTAGAGATCCAGATGGAAGTTCTTGCCAGGGAGTCCTCTAAGCACTGTATTCACTTCTACTTTGTGTTTGCTTTCTGGGAGATCTGACAGGGAGTCACCTGACTGTTGAGGTTGCTGCCTGGAAGGCCCCCAGCAGGGGAGGAGGCCCCTTAATGCTTGAAGAGCAGTTTCGTGGAACACAGCTGGATCTAGGGGGGGCGGACCCTGATTGGTTATCTACAAGATGAGCTGTACACTTGAAAGAGAATGGGGGCTCTGTGATCTTTTCATGTCCCCAAAATAGCATCTCCCTCACCAGGAGGGAAACAGGCCTTGGCTGGCACTGGAAGAAGCACAGGGGCCTTTGATCCCTGTAGGCTGATCCTAGATTGGGATCTGAGGTTCATTACATGTTCATAATGAACAGGAAACTACTCACAACAAGCCTCTGTGCCTATTATACCACAGGGAAAGAGGGAGCATTTTTTCCCATCTGATTTTTCACTCCAGGCATGAAGAAACTATCTTGCTGGAAAGATTGCATCTCAGAGAGGGAAGCCCAAAGGTTGCCTGGCAGGTTGAACTTGCCAAGTCTAGGGACAATATTTGAACACGGGGCAATTAAAGTCCGTGGTCCAGGACAGCTTTTTGTGAACTGTGCTGGATCAGAGCAAGGCAAACAGGTCTGGGTGCTTGGCTCGCTCTGACCAGAGGTTTAATGGGGGGGAATACCCATGGAATCAAGGCCCAGCCTTGTACCCTGCTTCCTGAACCCTGTTTGTTCTTCTCAGGCCAAACATATTTAATTGCAAACTAAACATTAAGATCTGGTGCTGGGACTGATGACAATCCAACAGCAATAAAGAAAAAGAAAAAAGAAAGGAAGGAGAAATAAATAAAGAAGGAAGGCAAGAAGGAAGGAAAGGAGGAAGGGAGGGAAGAAGGCAAAAGGGAGGAAAGGAGAATGGAAGAAAAAAGAAAGGAAGAAAGAGAGGAAGGAAGAGAGAAGGGAAGGGAGGAAATGAAGAAAAAGAAGGAAGGAGGAAAGAAAAAGAAGAAAGAAGAAATGAAGGAAGGAAAGAATGGAAAAAGGGAAGGAGGGAAAGAGACAGAGAAAGGAAGGAAAGGAATTAAAAAAGGAAGAAGAGAAGAAAGGAAGGAAGGTAAAAGGAAGAAATGAGACAAGGGAGGGAGGAAGAAAGAAAGAAGAAAGGTAAAAGAAGGAAAGAAGGAAGGAAAAGAAGAGAAGAAAGGGAGGGAGGGAGGAAGAAAAAAAGAAGAAAGGAAGGGAAAAAAGGTGAAAATCTCAAAGGCTCAAAAGTGACTTGATTTGCAGACAGATATACAATTAAACATAACTAAATCGATTATCAATTCACCAGTTGATAAGCATTTCTTCAGCCCCTTTTTTGTGCCCGGTGCTGTTCCCATGGTGAGTGCTGATGATGTAGCCCAGGCACTGACTGGACAGAGTGGATGGAATTCTTTAGAGTGGGCATGTGCCCCTTCTACTCACTCCTGGCAGTTTTGAATGAGCTGTTTCATCTCTCCAGCCTTCATTCACCAAGGAAATCTGTTTAGATGCTGAGGGACCGTAGACAATCTGTCCTGTTTTTTATTGATTGCAGTTAAACTCAGCTCTCAAAGATGAGCCAGTTACTCTGGGCCTCCTGCAAGCTTTGGGATGGAGGGAAATCAGATCCTCCAAATTCAGCTGAGAATCTCCAGCTCTGATCGTAGGACAAAATTCTCCCTCCCAGCCCAGGGTTGGACTTGGTCATATTGTCACACTTTTGGGAAATTTGAGGTCAAAGACTTGAGGACAAAGATTTTGCTTCCAGGGCAATGAAGAAAGATATTTTAAGGTCTTCAATTTTAGAGAAGTGTTTATTTTTACCCCAGGTAGTTTTTGTTTTTTAACAAGAGAAGCTATGTGATTCAGGAAGACGTTTTAGTCTATCATCTTTCCTTGGACATGTCTTAGTAGAGAGACTCTGAGCAAAGGGCCCTGGACAGTTCTTTGAGACTAGGAACATAGAAGGAGCAGTTGCTTCCTTCAATGCAGAGAGAATGGCCATACTAAGAGTTCTTTGCACTGACAAAATTCTATTTTTTTCCCCACTTATTTATTTTTATTATAGTTTTTTATTTACAAGATATATGCATGGGTAATTTTACAGCATTGACAATTGCCAAACCATTTGTTCCAATTTTTCCCCTCCTTCCCCTCATACCCCCCTTCAGATGGCAGGTTGACCAATACATGTTAAATATGTTAATGTATAAATTAAATACAATATAAGTATACATGACAAAATTCTTTTTAAAAATTATAGTAATCACTTTGGGAGTCCCCACTCTTGTCTGCTGCAAACAGAGAAAGGAGGGAACAAAAAGCTATATGTGGCATTGTGGATAGAGATTTAAGAAGGCCAGCGTTCAAGTCCCAGCTGAGACACAGGTTGGTGGTAAGATCACCCTCCAGGGTCCCCACAAATCTTTAGCACCTTCAGATTAGGGCTCCTTCCTAATTGGCAGGGGCAATTTGCCCACCAGTTCCCATCACATGTCCTTTTCCCAATATAGCTCCCCAATAAAAGAAACTCATCGTTCATGGTTTTTAAATTAGAAAGAATGCAGAAAGCACTATGCTGTGCAGGCCCATGTCAGCCCACACCTGGAGATCTGCAGTGGTCTGGCTTCCTGACTCAAGTCTTACACCACTCCAATTAATCTTCCACTCAATGGCCAAAGTGATCTTCCTAAAGTATTTGGAGATCTGGCCACATTAGCCCCTTGGTTAAGAAACTCCACTGGCTCTCTATTACCTTCAGAATCACATCATGTCATTCATAACCTTTCCCCTCTGACCTCTGCCCCTGACACATCACTTAGCATCATGGGCTCTGCTGTCCACTGACAATGACCTCCTTCTGTTCCGTGTACAACACATTTTCTCTCCAGACCCCAGGCATTTTCACTGCCTGTTCCTCAGTCTGTATCTCTCCCCTTTTATTTCTGCCTCCCGGCTTCCTTCAGGTCCCAGTGAAGTTCCCACTTTCTGCAAGAAAGATGTCTCAGATCCCCTTAACGTTAGTGCCTTTCTGGTATTAATTTTCTCCAATTTATCCTGTCTATAGCTTGCAAGTTCATGTTAAATTGCAAGCTTCCTGAAGGCAGGCTTATCCTTGCTTTCTTTGCATCCTGCGCACTTAGCACAGTGCCTGGCACATAGTAGACACTTAACAAATGCCTGTTGACATGATTTGAAGCATGAAGCTTCTTCAGTAAAAGTTATCCATTTGCCAAACACTTCAAAATATTCCATATGCATCATATAAGGGAGAACATCTTGTCTCCCAGGCCATCCATTATTAGGTGTTGTTTCCAGGGGACTTTTTAAGGTCAGTGGCAGTGGGAGAGAGAAGATAGAGATGGGGTCAGAGTTAGGGATGTGGCTGATGGAGACCAAGTGGAAAGGGGCTGACATGGCCATCCATTCTCTACCTCCAAATTTCCCCAAACTGGTTCAGTCCTACTGACACGATTGCGGCTGGCCACTAGGGGGTGGCCAAGGTATGGAGAAGATCTCTACATCCCTTCTTAGAGCAAAGGAAACTTTGGACTTCTTTCACAAGAGTTTTCACCAGGAAGGTAAAGCACATAATCAAAGGAAATAATAATAATAATAGTAGTAGTAGTAGTAGTAGTAGTAGTAGTAGTAGTGGTAGTAGTAGTGGTAGTAATAGTAGTAGTAGTAGTAGTAGTAGTAGTAGTAGTAATAGCAGTAGCAGCAGCAGCAGCAGCAGCAGTAGTAGTAGTAATAGTAGTAATAGTAGTAGTAGTGGTGGTGGTGGTGATGATGGTGGTAGTAGTAATTATAACTTACTGGAATTGGGAATATTCTCAGGGGTCATCTATTACCCCCCAGCTTCATCTGACAGATGAGGAAAAGTAAAGTCTCACGTGGGGGGTTTCAAATGAATAGTCTAAGGTCACACAGTTTGAGATGTAATTGGGACCGGAAGCAAGGTTTGCTTTAACACCTAACTACAGATTACCTTGGAAGAGACAGTTTCTCAGGATTGGTTTTTTCCTAGTTGACCCTGTTTGCCTCACAAATTCAGCCCTTCTGTGGTTCCCTCTTCCCATGATTCCCCAGCCGGGAAGACAATAGTCTGTTAATGGGTTAATGGGCCACTTTTGGCTGGAGAAGGAAACTGTGGAACTGCCAAAGGAATATATTAGCATATCAGAGTAGACCTCAGACATCCTGGTGCCTCCTCTACAAGCCTTGGGATCAGAGATTTCGAGCTGAAAGGGACCTTGGAGGGTATCTGATCCAACCCCTTCATTTTGCCAATGAGGTAAACTGAAGTCCGGGAATATTCAAGGGTTTATCCCAAATAGCAAGAGGCAAAGAGCAAGGGCTGGACTGACAGCGCTGCATGTGCTTTCTCTTCTCTCTCTCTCTGGTTGCTTCTGAGCCGGTATCAGGGTGAGCTGGGTCATTGATGGAGGAGGGAACCTGAGCAGAGAAAGTAGATATAGCTGCCTTGCTCAGGGCATAGAACAGTGGACCAGAAGTGAGGATGATCAGGGGCAAAATGTGACCTCTTATCCGTATTGGATGTGACCTTGGCTGTCCTTTAATCTGTCTCTTGGCTTCCTCATCCATAAGATGGGGATAATAACTGCACATATTCCTCAGGGTGGTTGGGGAGACAAAATAAGTTAATGCTCACAAAGCACTTTGCAAATCTTAAAGAAATTTTAACTATTATTACTCCTTGGCTTTCTTGCCCTTGCTTGGTAGACTTCCTGTTTCAGTTATCGTCAGGCTTCTCTACTACTTCAATATGGGACAGGAAATCTCTCTACGATTGAGAATGTTTAATGAAATCAAGTCTTTCTCATCTCTTTCACTGTCCATGTAACATTCTCCAATATTGGAAATACTGTTTCTCTCAAATGTTGAACCAGCCTTGTAAAGTGAAAAGTCGCTTCATAAAAATATAGAATTCCAGATTTGAAAGACGTTTTAGACATCAGTTAGTGCAACCCAGGGTCTGAATGAGATCTTCTCTGTAACATATATAGAAAACGGTGACTTGCTTTGATGGGAAGACATTAATTGAACTGAAGGCATTAATTAATTTTATATTAATAAATTAATTTGAATCAGGGAAACCCTCCTCCAGATTTGGCAGAAGCTCATTCCATTTGGGATTGCTCTAATTGCTAGGGAAGAATCATAGATGAAAAAGTACTTCATTATGATGTGATTATCAGCACTGTGTGACTATGAAGAGAACTGAGTATCAGTTTCCCCATCTATATGATGGGAATAGTCTCTTCCACATAGGTTAGTTATGAGACTCAGAGGACACAATCATTTTATGACTCTTCATGACTCATTTGGGGTTTTCTTGGCAAAGATACTGGCGTGGTTTGCCATTTCCTTCTCTAGCTCATTGTACAGATGTGTAAAGTAAGTGAAGTGACTTGCCCAAAGTCACAAAGTCAATAAATGTCTGAAGTTGGATTTCAAGCCAGATCTTCCTGACTCCAAGCTCTATTCACTGTGGACACACTATAGCTCAACTCTAATATAGAAATGTAATTTTCATCCTCTTTGAAAATGAAGGACAGCAACAGTTCAGGAATCAGAAAGACCTGAATTCAAATCTGGCCCGAGACATTTCCTAGCTATGTGACTCTGGATAAGTCCCTTAACCATGTTTGCCTCAGTTTCTATATCTGGAAAATAAGGTGGAGAAGAAATGGCAAACAACTCCAGTATCTTTGCCAAGAAAATCTCAAATGGGACCATGAAGAGTCAGACATTGTGGAGGGCAGAACTTTGGAGAAGTATACTTGAAAGAAGCATACTTCTCCAAAGTTCCACCTTCTACAAGGCATGACTAAAGAACAGCAATATCTCACTCAATCCTGGCAACCTTTTTATCATTCCCATATTATGGATGAGGAAGTTGAGGCTAGGGGAGGGGAAGGGTTAAAAGAACTACCCAGGGTCCCATAGTTAAAAAGCGTCTGAAGAGTGATTTAACTGTTTTCTTAATTTCAAGCTACTGCTCTATCCACTATACCACACTGCCCCCCAAAGGCAATACTGAAAGTCACACTGTACTTTGGGTATTCTCCAGTATTTGCTTATATGTAGGGCTGGAATTGACTACAGGAGAAAATAGGATCTGAATGGGCTAGAGGCCTTTTGCCATCCTGGTCCTGGATGCTAAAATCTCTCTTACTGGAATCCCCAATCTATTTATCTATCGTGATTGTTAAATCACCCTAGTTAGGTTAACCTCAAGAGCCTTTGTTCCCTCCTCCCTTTTTAAATGGGAGCAACAATATCTTATTCATGTTGCTGATTCCCAGAAGGGAATTTAAAAGTCAATGAGTTCCTGTCCTGACTACAGCTTTCAGCAGGGCACACATCTCCACTCAGATCTGTCCACTTCTTCCCTGGTAATTCTTAAATTTTAATTCTGGAAGGTGCCATTCCTTGGTTTCTTTCCCATTCAATCTATTTATCTATTTTTAAATTTTTCTTGTTTATCTGTTTGTTTTTAAAATAAAAAATTGATGAAATTAGTTTATTGTCTACCCAAAGGCATAAGGAAACATAATTTCATGAAATATGTCATTCATAAATTGAAGAATGGAAGATTCTATAAAAAGTTCACCAGGAAAAGAATTGTAGAGGATTACTAAAAAGAAAACAGAAAGAAAAAGAAGTCAACTCTTCTTCCCAGCCAGTGGAATTGGGGGACATGAGAGATGGTATATTTAGTACTGGAAAGGGTGGCCCAAAGCAGAGTATCTTCTGCAGAAATCAAGTTTCCATGTTCTATCTACTTGAAATGATTGATATTACTTCTGCCATGAAGCAGAGAAGAGGGATAACCAGCTTAGCCTTAGGGATGAAAGGAAGAAGGAGAGCATGATGAGTCATTAGAATACTCTGCTGGACCTAGAAGGATTTCAGGGCCTCTTATGGAACTTTAGGAGGTACAGGCCAAGGAGAAAATAATTTAACTGCAGGTTAAAGCCCTAGTTCAGAGCTGTCATCAACACACATAAGTAGGGCTGTAAGGGACCTCCCTAGTCCTTCATATGTTCTTCATATATATTTTTTTCTTTTTTTTTTAAATTAAAGCTTTTTATTTACGAGACATATGCATGGGTAATTTTTCAACATTGACACTTGCAAAACCTCATGTTCCAAAATTTCCCCTCCTCTAGATGGCAGATAACCCAAACATGTTCAATATGTGAGAATATATGGTAAATCCAATATATGTATACATATTTATACAATTATCTTGCTGCACAAGAAAAATCAAATTAAGATGTTCTTCATATATTATGAACTTAAGGCCCCTCTGCCATTTTAGTTGAATGCCAGGAATAGATGTGAATTTATCAATGGAAATGTCACAGAAGATGATGCATTAGGTTTTCCCTCTTCCCTCTCTTCTGTGTGTTGTTTCTCCCTATTAGCATGGGAACTCCCTGGTAGAGTGATTTTTTCTTTCTCTCCCCAGTAAGTTAGCATGACTTTTTTAAAAATCCTTAATAAATGCTTCTTTATTCATTCATTCACTCAACTATCTGAATTTAGCTTAGTTAATCCTCAGCTAATGGTAACAATAATAATGATAATAATGTTAATAGTAATGTTTATACAGCATTTATTAAATGCCAGGTACTATGTAAGCACTTTATAAATATCATCTCATTTGATACAGCCACCATGAGAGATAGGTACTATTATTATCTTCCCTTTATAGATGAAGAAACTGGGGGTGAGTGAACTGGCCAGGATCATGAAGTTAGAAAGTGTCTGAAATAGAATTTGAATTCTTCTAGACAGTCCACACAGGACACTATGGAGCTGTCTGAGGTGCTGGATTTAAAGTCTCTCCATATATAGGTAGCACCTCCCAGAAAATGTGCTTCTCTAGCACATTCTTTCAGATCCTGGGCCATCTCCAGGCCAAATTGAAACACTAGGGGCAAGAACTTAATGAAGAGAAAAAATAGAAAGAAGAAAAGAAAAAAAATAGAAGAAGGAAAAAAAACATTAATCAACAATTTTGATCTCATGGACTTCTGAAAGAGATACCCCTTTACTATGACCAAAGGGCTTTGAACCCTTTGACCCAAGCAATACCACTAGTACTAAGTCTCTAAATCTCTAAAGAGATTTTAAAAAGGAAAAGGAACTGTGTGTATAAAAATAGTTATAGCAGCTCTTTTAGTGGTGGCAAAAAACTTGAAAATTGAGATGTCCATCAATTGGGAAATGGATGAACAAGTTGTTGGATATGATTGCAATAGAATACTATTGTGCTTTACAAAATGAGAGTTACCTGGCAAAATGAGAGGTTATATGCAGTGTGGTTTAGACTGGCATGTGCCAGAAATGGAACTCCAGCCGATCTTCCTGATTCCAAGGCAGTTTCTCTCTCCAAAACTCCATGCTATCTCACCATAATCACCCTTTAATAGTAAAGTCTATTTTCTTGGAGAGATGAAAGAACATAAATCTATTTCTCAGGAGGTGTGAATTCAGGTCATTATCATGCCTTGGAATAAGAGGAGCCACTTTCATTCCAGAAAAACCCTCTTTGGGAAATCAAAAAGGATTTGTAACAGCAGCATCACAGAACATGTTCATATAGTTTAATCGGTGAGATTACTATTGAATATTTCTTCTTCCTTCAAAAGGCAGTTAGATGGCTCAAAACCTGATTCTGATGCTTAATGAGCTTTCATCTCCTGCCCAAGTCATCTGAACTCTGTTTATTTCTGTTTTCTTTGCTATAAAGTGCAGCTAAAGGTGTTAGCACTATTGGGCCTCATGGAGCTGGTGTGAGGAAAGTGATTTGTCAAGCATAGTGCTTTTTAAGAAATGAATTATCATTATTTCCTGCTCTGTACAAAAGCAGAGAAGATATTGGATGGATTAGGGGAGATCCATGCTTTGCCTCTGATTCTTGCATGCATAGACAATGCTCTCTTCTCCCTTGCCTCTAGAAGCACTGATGTCACTGCTTGAAATTTCAGAGAGCTTCATTACAAATGTGATGGTAAAAGTTGTCCATCCAGGCACTGCTCTGCTTTGCCCCTCGGAAAGGGATACCTCTTTCAGAAGTCCATGAGATCAAAATTATTTTCTTAATTATACTGATGTTTTATTTCCTATTATAACAAGTATGACCCATACAAACAAAAGTTCTTTGAGGATAGTCTATAATTTTTCATAGTATAAAGAAGTCCTTAAAGTTACTTTTTCACCAGAAACTCTCTTTCATGGTGAAAGTCATGATGGAAAGTCTGAATCAGGAAAGAGGAGAGACAAGAGTTGTTTGACTTTTCCAAAGACTTATGTCCTTGCACCATGAATACTTTTCTCAAGAAGAAAATTGGAATGTGCTTAGAATTATGAACATCCAATGACATCATAAAAGTGACATGGATTCACTTTAATTGATGGTTACCATCAGGAAAGTCATTTCAGAATCAGCTGCCTATGTGCAGACAGATGATCACTTGATCAGAACAAGGGCCAAGATAAAACCAAATTAGAATAAAGGATAAAATGGAAAAAAACTGCAGCATACAATTGTAGCAGAATCAACCCGACTCCTCTAAACAAACTTTTAACTTTAATCTTAAAGCTGTTAAGGCATCAGTTCTGTCATCATGCATTAAAGAAGTCTAACCCATTTTAAGTCATTGTCATAATGAGAAGGTTGCAAGACAATGAGAACCTGCCTCATCCAGAAACCTCTTAGTCTTGCCAATGAGAGTCATGGCAGCCACAGACAACACTGTTTGGCGCACAAAGCTCATTTGGAAAATGCAATAGCAAAAGATCAGAAATTTGTATCACTTTGCAAAACAGCAAATGGTAGGGGAAATTAAGCTACAGATATTTTGAACTGAGATCCATGCCTTATGAGTAAAACAGAATTGCAGTAGCTCAAAAGAAACACGAGATGCATGAATTTAGAGTCAATAGTCCACTCATATCGACTATTGGCGTTCTACCTGTGGTAGAGTCTTTTGGACTCATATTGGTCTGATCTGCTACAGTCATATGCACTATGCTTGATCCCAACAGTGATGTGATTTTGGTCCTTTTCAAGCACAAAGGACAACAACCAACCAGATCCATGCTACCAATTATTCAAATAACCCAAAGGACTTTCTGAAGCTACATGGACATTATAATTAGGAAGCAGAGTATTAAAAATAATTGCCAATGAAAAGTGATGTTACAAGAAAAGAGAAACTCTGGTCATTTAGTGAGAAGAAACTATTGGGGAACTGCGTGATCTCTTTGGTGCCCTTGACAACTTTAAAGAGTCAGAGGAAGGCAACCAGTGCTTTGGGAAGAGGATCTGCTCTGGAGGATTTAGGGAAAGTCATGTAACTCTCAAGTAGTAAATAAGTTTACAGGGGAAAGTAACTGATTTTAATTCTTTCTTTGTATCTGCAGCACCTCAAACTGCATTACACATAGCAGGAACTACTCAATACTTCTTGGATTGGTTTGGAACAAGAATCACTTGGATGTCAAGCTGAGATCTGTATCAGTTTAGGGAGTTCTCACACATATGAAATCATGATCAATTACAATATCAAAGAAAAATTAATTATTGCTAAATCAATATAATTAGCTGATGTCTTTTTTTCAAAGAAAACTTTATGCCTCATATTGGTTCAATCTCACTTTTCCAAAAGGCCTTTCAAGAGTAGGCCCCCAAATGAAAAACATATCATGAGATTGTGGGGATATGTTTTTGAGAAGATAAGCTTCTGGGGTCCTCAGATCACCCAGTAGAGATAGTTTCTTATTCTGTCAATAGAGAAGGTTGACCCCGTTTTGGATATTACAAATTTATTGCTTTGAGAATGAAGCAGATATTAAAAATAAACTTCATTTTGAATCAATGTTGGTGATTTTTCAATAAAACTTTAAATATTATTTTAAAATTTATTTTTAAGTGAGGCAATTAGGGTTAGGTGATCGGTGACTCATCCAGGGTCACATAGTAAGTGTTAAATGTTTGAGGTCAGATTTAAACCCCGCTTCTCCTGACTCCAGGGCCAGTACGCTATCCACTGAGTCATCTAACTGCTCTGATTTTAAAATATTTTAAGAAATGAGTTGAATTCTTTGTGTTCCACCCCCACTTAAATTATTTTCATTTACTTTGTATATACTTTTTGTCTTTCTCTCTGTTGAACTCCAGGGTCAGAAATCTTGCTGGAGCTGGGTACAAATTTCTTCTCTGTCAGTCACTAAGCTGTATAATGAGACCCACTTCCTGGGGTTCTCATTTTCCTCATTTGTGAATTGATGGAGTGGCGCTAGCTCAGGGCATCTAAACTTTCCCCACTCCCAACCTCTTTTTGCTTGAGACATTTTTACATGATTCCAAATATATACGTATATAATATAGGTATGTAAATCAGACATCTACTGGTAATAAGTCATGATTTTGTGACCTCCACATTTAGTTTTGTGACCCCACATGGGGCTCCGACAAATAGTTTAAGAAGCTTTGGACTTATAAGATGACAACTAAGGTCGTTTCTGTCTTTCAAGGTATGATTCCGTGATCTCATATTGTATCCCTAAGAACACAACTTCTTGAGACAAGAAAGTTTCATTGTTTTTGTAATTCAGTTCTTTGGCACAAAGTAGGTGCTGAATAAATTCTTGAACTGGATTGAATGAATAAAATCTTAGGTAGTCCCCTGGCTATCCTGAAAAGGACATTTCTTAAGAAATATCAAATCGATGTCATTTATTTTGATAATACATTGTGCACTACGGACAAAGTGGTCATTCTGCTATTGGAATGAGAGATCCCAAGCTATTTCTGCTGCTTAAAAAGGGGCTAGGATTTATTTTTAACCATAGCAAGGATCAGTATCTTAGAGTTCCCAGGAATGAGGAGGCTCTGAGATCATGGGATGGGAGGTGAATAGCTTCCTTTATAGGGTTCCAGGCTTCCCTTCTTGTTATCCAGTTTTACTAGGCAATTAGTCTGAGTTAGGAAAACATAGCTCCAGGCCATCACCAGGAATTACCATCTTTTCTAATAACCAGCTCTGGTTTACAGGTTTACAGAGGCAATGACCCACACTGCCTTTGAGGCTCCAAAGAGAATACAAGATGGGGTGACTTGTAGTTTCTATGGAATCTTGAATCTACACTATTTTTCCACAGGTCCCTATTCCAGGCAAGCCATCACTAATGTCAATATGGAGGCAAAATTGAGGCATCCTGGATCAGCGATAAATAAGCATTTTGGTCAGTGTCTCTGTGAGTGGACACCCGAAGAATATGTTTGTTAAGGTCTGGGTTAGATCCATGATTCTGCTCAGGCATGAGTTTGATTCCAAATAATTTAAAGAAATAACAAAAGAAATTATTATCTTTAATGGACAGCTACATGTTTCATAGCTCTATGGCCAACCTTTGGAGCAAGGAGGTTCAAAACTTGCTTTTGATTCATACTAGCTTTGGAATTGCTTTCTCTCTCTGGGCTTCGTCTATCTAGAATAATAGGGTTAAACTAGATAGTATGAGGTTCTTTCCAGCTCCAAGTCTCAGTTATTTGATGATTCCTTCAAGGCTCCCCAGATCTATAGTCCTGTGTTCAGTTCTGGGTACCACAGTTTATATGAGAGAAACAGCTAAATTAGAAAGCATTTAGATCTTCAATTCCCTTCAAGAAGGGGGAAAACACACTTTTATTTCAAAACAGTTTTCTTTTTTTGGTCATGCTTTGTTGCATGCATTTAAGGACAGTATTGTGAGAAATAGTCCCTAGATTTCACCCGACAGGGTGCCATGTCATGGTCCAGAAGAAGGTGACCTGGATGATGAAGGGTTTTGGAGAAATGCCCATGTGAAGATCACATGAAGGAAGGTGGGAAGTTTAATCTCTTTACAGAAGACTAGAAGGTGGAGGGGGCATAATTACTGTCATCAAGTAGAAAAGATATTAGCCATTCTGTTTATCCTTAGAGGGCAGAACCAGGAGCAAGAGGTAGAATTTGCAAAAATGTCAAGTAGCCTTGATATAAAGAAAGTTCCTAACAAAGAGAACTGTCCCCAAGTGGCCGGATTGTTTTGAGTGGCAGTGGGATTCTCTTGATTGTTAATTTCAATTCAAGGCTGATCCTCAAGGACCCATTGACCTGTGGAAATGCTGTCTTGGGGACTTATGTTAAGGGATGATTGGCCTAGATGGCTACTAGGGATCTTTCCCAACATGAGAGTTTGTTTTTTTCCAGTTATTTAGAACTTTCATTCCCTACCCTTTTTCTTCCTTCCCCTCCCTACCATTTCTAGTCCCCACCCCTCACCCCGATCTGGCTAAATTAAATTCTTGGCATTTTACCACTGGGATCTCTTTGGTCTTGATTTTCCCATTATGTCTCAAGAATCTTAATATATTCAACCAAGCATAACGTGAGCAAACTTTTTTTTTTTTTTTTTTTTGCCAGCAGTAAGACAGTTTGCCTACAGAAGTGAGTTCCAAAAATATGTCATCATCTGAAAGGTAAAAAAGTATGTCTCAAATTGAACATGTCTGAATGTTGTGTTTATCAGTTACAAGTATGCTCACAAGGTATGGCCTAACAGCTCCAAAGATTTAAGGCCAGAGAAGTTTGGAAGTAAGAAGTGCCACAGGCTATGATAAATGAGCACAAATGTTGAGCATGTAGTGATTTCAAGGGTTATTTCTGCATTTGAAGTTCCCTGATACATGATTTTTCAGTTATCTTATTTTTTTTTCTTTTATGTTAATTTTAAAAGTTCATCTTCAAAAGTAGGTGAATGATGGTAATTACAAGTATTTGAATGATTTCTCTAATGACTTCGGGCAATATTCACATAGCTCTCTTTTTCTTGTAGACACAACCTTGTCTATAGCACTAATATTTTTGATTTTCAAATTTGTTCTTTTCTCTCCATTTAAAGAGGTCCACCCTAACCCACTCCCTTATTACTCCTTATCTGGCTTATTGCAGGTCTTTTGATTTGTCTTCCAGCTTCCAATTTCTCCAGTTTCCCATCCATCCTCCACAGAGTTCCCAAAATAATCTTTTCAAAGGGTAGGATTATGTCATTCTTCTGTTCAAGAAAATTCCATGGCTCCCTATTTCTTCTAAAATAAAATTTCAATTCTTCAACTTGGTATTGAAAGCTCATAGCAAACCAACTTCAATCTAACTTTCCATACTTGTTCCACATTACTCCCCTTTACATGGTCTATATTTAAAAAAAACTGATCTTCTAATAGTTTTCTAAACTTGATTTTCCATCTTTCAGCTTTGTGCTTTTTGTTCACGTTATCTCTCATTCATAGAACTCATTTTCTGCTTCCCTTATGATTTTTTTTTATCATCTTTCAAGACTCCATTCAGGTGCCACTTCCAACAAGAAACCTTTCCTGATTTCCTCAGTTATTAGTATTTACTATTTCCTCAATTTATTATTTTTGTTTTTATTTATGTAGCATTGAAATTCCTAATTGAAGGGAAGGGAAGGAGATTCCTCCTCCCCCCCAAAAAAATCTTTACCATCTAGAACATATCCTTAAACATGTTGCTGTTCTCCAGTCTTTTCAGTCATGTGTTTGGCTCTTCATGACCCTATTTGGGGTTTTCTTGGTAAAGATGCTAAAGTGGTTGGCCATTAATTTCTCCAGTTAATTTTGCATATATGAATATACAAGCAAACAGGATTAAGTGACTTGCCCGGATTCATATAGCTAATAAGTATCTGAGACAGGACTTGAATTCAGGTCTTCCTGATTCTACTCACAGTCCTGTTTCACTGTGTAGCTTATCTACTTGAACATATTAGGTACTTAATAAAATTTTGGGGGCTTATTGTTGTTGCTTTTTAAATTTCAGTCTACATTTTATTTATGCTGTTTTGTGGTGCTTTATACTTATTCAATTGCATAGGCTTTATCTCAATATGAATAGAAGACATCATGGAAATACAAGAGTGGATTTGCTGACACAGAACCTGAATTCCAGTCCTTAATGTGCTCTTTATTTGATGTAACCTTAGACAAGCCACATGACCTCTCTGAATCTTGGTTTCCTCATTTATAAAATAAGGGATTTGAATCAGATGATTTCTAAACTTCATTCCAACTCTAAACCTGTGGTTCTTGAAGAGCAGGGACCATGAGTTAAACCCGTGTCACTTAAAAGAACTCAATAGTATTCCAGGCCATAGGAATTTGAAAATTCCATCAGAAGATATTGCATTGGCAGAAGGAAATATAACTCAGCTCTGCCTCAGAGCTCCTAGAAATAGATCCAGAAAATGCACACAACTAAATCTTGATTGGTAAATTAAAAAAAAATTCAGAGAGGTGATTGTTTTCTTGTTTCTTTTTTTCTTCTCTTTTCTTTTCTCCTTCCTTCCTCCCCTCCTTCTTTCCCTCCTTCCCTCCTTCTTTCTTTCTTTTCTTCCTTCCTTCCCTCCTTCCTCCCCTCCTTCCTTCCTTCCTATCCTCCTTCCTTCCTTCTTTCTCTCCTTCCTTCCTTCTTTCCCTCCTTCCTTCCTTCCCTCTTTCCCTCCTTCCTTCCTTCCTTCTCTCCTTCCCTCCCTGCTTCCTTCCTTCCTTCCTTCCATCTCTGGTAAGAGATAAAGAATAAGAGACTTGTGGACACTAAGGACATTGTTTAGCCAGAAATAGTCAAATGGAGAATGCCACTCCATGGAGAGGAAATATTCTAAGTGAAGAAGAGGTCCTAGAACTAGCACAGAGGATTATCACCTCGTGAATGGTATGGAAATGAGTGCCAACTGGTAACTCTTTCACTAGCCAATTTGGGCTTTATATCCTGGGTAGACTGAGAAGAGAACCTGTGCATAGGGATGTTGTCCCAGGATGTGGTGTATAAGGACGCTAGGATATGTATAGAGCAAAGACCAAGTTCAGAAGTGAGCAATATCAATATGGCTTTAAAATCACAAATGGAGCAATTAGTCCTAGCTTCCAGCTCAATCTGAAATAGAAGAATAATCCAGGAAGAAAGTCTAGACCGAAGGCAAGACTCTGTCATTACGAACCCACAGAGCTTTATAGCTGGCTAAGGGAGTTGAGTTCAGCATCATTTTACTAAAACTCCAACAAGGGCAAGTCCAAAAGCATGTGGCTCAGACTGTAACTCAAGTCAAAAACTCAAAGAGTTCATATCAGGAGGGAAACAGACTTTCTCCTGGGAATGACCATTTTTGGTGTACTAAAAGTTTCCAGATACCTTGATATCCTTGAATAATACAACACTCACTATCCCAAGAAAACAACAGTAAGACCCTAGGGGACATTGATCAGCCCTAGTATTCCCTTTAGAAAGAAAAAGAAAGCCTGGCCATAATATGAAATGTGAAATCAGAAATTAGGCTGCATGAATGAGCAAACAATAAAGAATCCTACCTTAAAAAACTAAAATGATGATGGACACGCAAAACACAAATCTACAGTAAGAAAATAACTCTAAAGCATCTATAAGAAAATCCTCAAAGAAAAACACAACATGGGCAAAATTTCAACAAAAATTCTTGGTAAACTTGAAGCAAGAATTAAAAAAAAAACAGGGAAGGCAGCTAGATTATATGGCAGAAAGATTGTATTATGGAGTTAGGAAGACCTGAATTTAAATTCAAATTCAGAAACTTATTAGCTATGGGACACTGAGTAAGGCACTTGTTTACAAGCTTCTGTTTCCTTTAATTTTTTCTTCTGTAAAATGAGAATATTAATAGGATCTACCTCCCAAGGTTGTTATATAGATGAACAGATATAATATTTTTTTCTATAAATAAAATAAAAAAACCACTTAACATAACACCTGACAGATAGCAAACACTATATAAATGCTTGTTATTGTTATCATTAAAAAGTGTTTTTTAAATAAATTAAATGAGAGCACTAAAGGAAAATGAAAAGAAATTAGAACTATTAAATTGGGAAGTGAATTCTGAAGTTGGCACAAGAGATAAACCTTACTCAAGTAATAAACTCTCTGCAAATTAGAATATATTACACAGAAGTCAATGATCCCATGAGAAAACAGGAAAGGAAGAAAATATAAGTTAATATATTCTAACAGCAAAAGCTATCTACCTGAAACAGATAGAGAAGAGATAATTCCAAAATCATGGGACTACCTGAAATCCACAACCATTTTTTTTTTGGTAGATCTTCAAATAAAAAGAAATCATAAAAGAAAACTGCCTAGATTTAAGAACTAAAAGACAAAGTAGAAATAAAAAGTTTCAACCAGTCACCCCCTGAAAGAAATTGCACCCCCAAACTATCAAGAACATTATAATAAAGATCCAGAATCTTCAAGTCAAAGAAAAATTATGTATGCATCAGTATATTTATAATAATATGAAAAATAAATATATTTATAATAAAAACTTAACTTAATAATAATTATTATAGAATAATGTCTGTCATTTGTGTAGCTTTTGAAAATATGTGGAATCCTTCATATATTTTATCTATTTGGTAATATGTAATAACAAATAAGCCATATCACCTACCCTTGCCTCTACAAAATGGCAGAGACAAGATTTTATTCCCTATTTGGCAAGGATGTTGTGAAAAAAGCTCTCTCCCAACTTTGTGGAGAAGTGAGCTGTTGTTATTGTTCTTGCTGTTTATCCTTCATTGCCTAAGATGACCATGATGTGAGGGAAGGCATGCCATGATATAAAAGCGAATTGGATCGAAGTGAGGGAGAGGTGGGCAAGGTCACCTGCCTCACTTTCTCCTCCAGAGCCATCTGGGTCCAATGGTATGATAGCTCAGGACAAGTGGAGATGACCCTGGATGCCATGGGAAGCCTTGGTCCTTTTAAAGTCCTTAATAATTCTCAATCTGACTAAAGCAACATCCAATCAGTTACTACAATGAGGTAAGAAATAAGGCTGAGAATGGCCTCTTTTACCTACTCAAAACAACAACAACAACAACAACCGGAGAGGGGTAGATCCTTAGGATTTCTAGCCAAAAGAGCAACAACTGCTATTTATATTCACTTTGAGCCGGTCAAGGGCCCAAACAATGACCTGGTCTGAGCTCTATTATCATTTCTTATTACATATTATCAAATGGATAAAGTATATGAAGTACTTCACTTATCTTCAAAAGCTACACAAATGACAGGCATTATTATTAATAAATACACTGATATATACATTACCTCATTTCATCCTTCCAGAAGCTCTGTAAGATAAGTGCTTTTCTTATCACCCCCTTTTTAAATACAGGGCCACATGGTTAATAAGTATCAACTCAGGTCACTAAACTCATATTTCTTGTCTCCAAATTCAGTGCTTTGTCTACTATATGAATGTATCTTTCAACTTAGTCTCTTTGAGCGCCATTTTCTTCATCTGCAGAACGGGGGTAACAATATTTGTCCTAATTACCTCAAAATATTGTTGTAAGACTGAGAGAGGATAATGATCATGAACATACTGAGAAAAACTGGTTGTAGACAGCTATTAGTGTCTGATCTGTAATATCCACACAGTCACTAAAATGAAATTAGATATTTGTAGGATGTTTGTAAGTATCTTGAAAAAAGTGACCCGTTTTGTTTTTGGTCTTTATGCTTTAGTGCTTAGTATAGTACCTGGCACAAGTAATTAATAAATGTTTATGTAATTGAATTGAATTGGTAAATACTTGCTGAAATTAGAAACGTGAACTGCAATGCAATTTCATCACCTCTCTGGGTGGTACATCTGAGCTTTACCAAGATGTCACAGATTTTTGTAACTCATCTCACAGATATTCTGGGTAAAGAGCCACAGGAAGAAAAATTAACCATCACAGAAAGTTACCGATCTTTTAATAACAACACAAATTGCATACTCAGATCAGTGTCATTCTCTTCAAAAACATCTGGCTGCCTTTGAAGGATCCACTAATGTTTTCCCTTCTCAAAACATTTTAGAAGTGATTCTTTTATTTTGAATTGAATTCATGTCCTGAATCAGTTGACCCCTTGCTGGATTCATAATGTCATTGATGGGGGTCCGCCCTTCACTGATTCAGGCAGCAACTTTTCCATACTTTCTTGGCTGATGTGATTCATACATAATTTTCAACTAGTTCTCCATGGGAGATCTACCCAATGCTTTGGACTTCTTCCTGTGGTTCTTTTCATATCTTGGGAAGATCATTGAGTGTACTACTGAGAACAGAGTAAGTTGGGTTACCTAATTGTTGTCTCATATTCTTGTCACATAAATGTCTTGCTATGAGCATCATATTTCCATTGTCACTAGTATTACTTGTGATCTCAGTGCTTCCAAGGTTGTGGTGTTCCATGCTGCTACCGGCAAAATTGAATATTCCCATTCCTAGAGAGCCAGCTTATAATAGGGAATTAAAAAAATAAAAAAAAAGTAATCACACATCCAAATACTATTATTTTATTGTTTCAAGCTCATAAACGCCTAGTGAATAAGAAATAATATCAAACAATAATAATCGTTGACATTTATATAGTGCTCACTAGGTGCTAAGTTCTTAACAATTCTTGTCTCATTTGATCCTCTCAACAACTTTGGAAGGATGGTGCATGGCCATATTTTCAAAAGTTTTGTTGATATTTTTTTGTTTTCATCTCCTAGTCATTTATGGAAATGGGTCCTTCTATCCTCCTCATTCTTTTAGGGTTCTCACTTGGTTTTCTTAACCTGATCCCCATGAAATTTTAAGAAATTGGTAATCATATTTCAATATGTTGTCTTTGTAATCATATGTATTTTATTTTTTGCTTTTAAAACATTATACTGAGAAAGGTTCTATAAACTTCACCAGATTGTAAAAAGGAGTCTACCATCCTAAAAAAGATGAAGAACCTCCATGTAATTGTGACTATATATAAAACACTATACCTACCATTTCATCTTGGGAGCCCCCACCTCTGTGCTGAGAGGAACAAAGCATCTTATAGCAGGGACAATGATTGACTTTTTTTAGTTTGAATCTGTCTTCTTTTTAGTGATCTTTTCACTTCACTTACTGTAGTAATTGTGTATATTGTTCTTTTGACTCTGCTTATTTTATTGTTACAGTTCATACAAATCCTCCTATGATGCTCAGTATTCCTCATATTTATAATTTTCCTGCTGTGCAATGATATCATTTAAAATGTATCCACCATAGTTTATTCAGCTTGTTACCACAAAAAGTACTGTTCAGTAATATTTTTGTGGGGTGGGCCATTGTTTCTGTCTTTGACCTCCTTGGAATTATTCCCAGTAGTAAGATTGCTGGGTAAGAACAATTTCATCACTTTTATTATATAGAAATTGTAACTTGATATATAGAATGGTTAGGCCAGTCCATGGCTCCACCAAAGATACATTTATGTATCTCTTCTTTGACATTTCTTGTTTCTTTCTTTTTTTTTTTTTTTTTTGCTACTTTCTGGGGTTTAGAGCACAATAAGACTTTTTGATAGAGTTCAAAACAATGTACAGATTTTTGATTATTACTCTTCACAATATTCCCTTTAGAGCCATATTATATTTCTCATATAAAGGAAAAAAGCTTTAGGCATCAATTACTTCAGTATCTCTTCCAATAAATGAATAGAAGTAAAACATGGTACATTTGGGGATATGACTCTGGTCTCCTGCTTCTAAACTTTTGTATTTTAGTCCAAACCACATTGCTGGTCTGTATTAAATCAATATATTTTATTTTATAAAGATGACATAATTTATTTTTTTTCATTTGTAGCAGCTTTTTCTTTTCAAAATACTTTTCAGCATTCACCCTTGCAAAAACTTGTGTTCTAATTTTTTCTCTCTCCCTTTCCTTCACTCCTCTCCCCTACATAGCAAGTAATCCAACATGCGTTAAGGCAACATGTGCAAATCTTCTAAACATATTTCTACAATGATCATGCTGTACAAGAAAAATCAGATCAGAAAGGAAAAAAAAGGAGAAAGAAAACAAAAAGCCAAAAAACCCACCAACAAAAAAGGTGAAAATAATATGTTGTGATCCAAATTCAATTCCTATAATCCTCTCTCTGGGTGCAGATGGATCTCTCTATCCCAGGTCTGTTGGAATTGGCCTGAATCAGCTAGATCATTGTTGAAAAGAGTCACATCCATCAGAATTGATCATCGTATGATCTTCTTATTTCTGTGTACTCATGATTCTTGATTTTGTATAAGGGACTTAAATGATAACCCTATGTCAGTGGATCATTTGCAAGAGGGTTTAACACACCATATTTATGGTTTTGATATATTTCTATGGCTTACATGAAAACATCCTCAGAGATCCTTCATCTAATTTGGGCAAGATAAGCTCCAAATCACAACTCTGCTGCATAGGTAAAGTATCTAATGCCTGGCTCAAGACATAATGAATTCCATGGATTTGAGCTTTCTTTTTTTGGTATTTCTGTGACAGAAAATGTGCCTCCAATTAAAAAAAAAACCACCCAGGATATGTTAACTGAATTGAATTGCATAATTTCAAACTTAGTAGTCCTGAAGACCTGAGTTCTGATCCAGCCTCAGACACTCATTATGTATTTCCAAGGTCATGTCATCTGAGGAGAGATACTGTTACTGCTCTCTTGATCTATATTTTGGTCCTTATCTAGGAAGGGCCCCTGTTCCCTTGGGATTGCAATTGATACTGTTCCTCAGGGTTCCCTTGGGACAGGTAGTGAGTGATACCATTGTTCAAGGCATCTGCTTCCTCTAGACTGAAAGTACTCCTTAACTATGACTCAGATATAGATATAGGCAATGAAGTTGTCAAATAGCAGTTGACTTTTCACCCATTGCTAGCACGGGGGTCCTCATAATCTCTTTCTGACCAATTGTTGTTAAGACCATCTCTTGATGGATTTGAGAGGTCCTGAAACTCCTATTACTTTTTTTGCTACTATCCCATCCATGTAAACTTTGGGTCTGCCTTTAACCCCATGTTATGAATGTCTTTTTTGGACCTTCAAAATTATATTAGGTTGAAGAATTTTTCGCTCTGAACTTTTGTTGGCTCTGCCATTCCATAATTAAATTTGGGGCCTTATTTAAAGTTGTATTTAGTATCAAGGGAAAGCTTAGCTGTGTGCTTTCTCTATTCCACCACTTGGCTGTACCCATGGGAATATAAGAGCATTTATTGAAATTTTTACAAAACATTATCATTTTGAACTTCATCAATGCAACAAACCTGTATATATCATTTACATAGAGAAAGAATTAGATGAGAGAGATAGAGAGAGAGAGAAAGGAAAAAGAGAGAAAGAGTGAGAGAATAAAAGAGAGAAAGAGGGAAAGGGAGAGAGAGGAAGAGGAAGAGGGATGTCTCCTTATTAGAAGGAGACAAAGGGAGAGGGAGATCAAAGAATGGGGAGAAAGATGTAGGTTAGGGAAGTCCTTATGTAGGAGAGGGTTAAGCCTTGAAGGAAGACTGGGATACTGGGAGTGAGGAGGGAGGATAATCCAAGTACATAGTTGGAAAGTTTAAGAATATCTTTAAAATGCATCAGTACAAAATCCTAGATGTTTAAACAAGAATGTATGTTGTAAATATTTCCATAGCTCAAGGGTCTGGGCTTTCATGTTTTGTAGGTCAGCCCTCTCTTCTTTTCATAGATGAAGTCCCTTTCATTCAGCATGACAAACTGCTGTGACTCTTAAGGTCCCTCTTCCAGTTATAAATAAGTCATTATATTATCTCACCAGCTTATTCTGAGCAAAGATTTCTATAAATGTGATATTATTGTGACATGTAAGGTCTAAAAATTTAATAAACAACCAAACTTGAAAACATCTCAAGCAATAATCTGTGCCATAGATTCATGGAGATAAAGTGGTCTTAGAACTTCTTATTTTTTCCTGGAGGACAAAAATTCCCCAGAGGGGAAAGAAACATAAATAGCAAAATGAATCACAATGATTATACATGACTAATGATCAGATATCTTAAGACTAAGTCACTTTTAAAAATGAGTTATTATCCAACACTACAAAATCTAACATTTTCTAAGGAAAATCTAGTGGGTTGTTCTAATGGGATTTCTGAAATAAAAGCCAGTGCATCAAAGCTATTTTTAATGAAATAGGTACACAAAATGTTCCATGGATGGAGTGATAAATGTCATTGTTTTCTGTGATGTCTACTTTTATCATTCAAGCTTCTTTGTGGAGACCAAAGGAGGGGAATTCGGGACATAGATGGGAGAAGAGTTTGGGATTTTAGGTGAATGAATGAATGGCTAGAATAGAAACAAGATGGCGACAAAGTAGAGTCAAACACAAAATCCCAGTCGTGGAACTCTGTTAGACTCAAAGCTGGGTGATACATTTTAACTGAAGAAGATTCACAATCTTTACATCAGAAGAAGGGAGGCAACTGAGAGAAAGAACTGGGCAGGAAGACAGGGCTGAATCCGTGACTGTGGTTGGCTCAACACTCTCTCCAGGAAATAGTGAGGTACCAGGGTATGTGGGCAGGATCAGGCTGGGAGGGCTTGTGCAAATGTTTCCAGTTAGTCCAGGGAACAAATTCACCACTCAATTACTTGATTAGCCAATTATTAAATTCCTAATGTGTGTCAATCATTATGCTAAGATTAAGGTGAGGGAGAAAATTAGGGCATAATCTCTGTTCTCATGAAGAATAAGATAAAGAAGTTAGGCAAACTCAGATTTCTGTGGGTCACATGTTTGATTTCCTGTTCATTCATTTCTATTATAAATACTAAGGTGATACTGAGGAAAACAGAAAACTTCTCAGAACTAAAGTTTTCTTATCTTTAAAAAGAGGATAACAGGACAGTTAGATGGGGCAGTGGATAGAGTACTAGCCCTTGAAATCAGGAGGATCTGAGTTCAAATCTGGGTTCAGACACCTAACATTTATTAGCCATGTGACCCTGGGCAAGTTACTTAACCCCAAATACCTTGCCAAAAAAAAAAAAAGAAGGATAACAATAATACTTATATCCCAGGGTTACTAACTATGGGAATCCAATGAGGTAACACATGCAAAGCCTTTTTAAAAAAACCTAAATTGTTATATAAATCTAACATATTAATATAAATGTAATAGTCAATAATGATCACATTAATTAATTATAACAAATTTATGTAGGCCTTGAAGGCCTCAAAAGAGCTGTTCTCCCCCTGATCCAGTGAGAAAGGACATAAAATTATAGACTTATAGATTTAGATCTGGAAGAGAACTTAGAGCAACATGGAACACAAAGCCTTCATTTTATGGACAAATAAATTGAGAACCAGAGAGAGAGAGAGAGATTAAATGGTTTTCTAAGGGTCATTTAGATAATAAATAACAAAAGTAGGATTTGAATTCAGATTCTGGTTGAGATTCTGTACCCTGTACTCTCTCCTCAGTCCATACTATCTTGAAGCTAGAGCAGAGAAATTATTGACTGATTTTAGAATAATGAAAGCATTTAAGGGCTCCAGGCATCATATTATCAATAAGTTTTGAAATATAATTCTTCAAGTATAATATACTTGAAGTAGTTGTAATTTAATCACTCAAGATCCCAGCCTCTATCTTTTTGCAATTTGTCTTTCCTTTCTGTGGCAAATCAAGCAAAAGCCCTGTGGCCAGCTCTAGCGTCCTTTCTGAACTTTGGTGGTCTGATTATTTTGTGTTTATGTTTGGTACATATGTGTACATGCTGTGTTCCCCATAGATGTAAGCTTCCTGTAAACTGGCACTTTTTCATTTTCATCTTCAAATCAAGATCACCTGGCACACAGTAAGAACTTACTAAGCACTTGTTCATTGTTTGACTGCCACATGTTTTCCCTCTCATGCTGTCTTCCTCTCTCCCATCATGCTACTAAGAAGGAAGATTAGAAGTAGGAGTGGAAAATTCAAGTGAGGAAGATTGAGCTACAGTGAGGGGGTTGTAAGGAAGGTCAAGGTCAATATAAAAGGATCTGTGCTGGGTCCTGACTTCTTGATGAGATCAGCTCCTGAATCCACCCACTCTATCTCCACGATCTAAAGCTAGCTAACAAATCTCTTTCTTGAATCAGTTGACCAAGAGCCAGACTGGGGAAAAGAACATCCTTGGGATTCCCAGGCCATACCAGGCCTTGACTTTTAGTACTTTGAGATCCAAAGCTCACTTGGATTCTCAATGCATTCCCTGGACTATAAATCCCAGGGTTGAAATCTCCCTAGAGTTTTTGTCTTGTCATTTAATGAATCAAGATTCTAAAAGGACAAAGGAAAACTAAAACCAACTGACATTTTGCATGTCCTAAAACCCCTGGAATCAGATCAATTCTCAATCTGGTGTTCGATTGGGAGGGGGGAGGTGAAGATTCAAAGAGATAAGAGATGGCTTTGCTGTAAACCAGTAGATAGATTTGTATGTATGTTTTTCTGTTATTATGCATAAGATTTTTTGTATCATTAAATATTTTTATTTGCTAATTGTTTAATGAGAGTAAAAACCAACTGTGAGCAGCTTTCCAACATGTGTGCCTACTTCTCTCAAAAACTCATGTCAAAGGCATATGGTAGATGGTACGGTGGATAGAGCACTGAGTTGTTTAGGTCAGATAGTTACCAGTCAAGTGACTTTGACAAGTCACTTAACTAAGACAAGTTTGCTTCAGTTCCTCATCTATAAAATAAGCCGAAGAAAGAAATTACAAATGCCCTCAGTGTATTTGCTAAGAAAAAAAGAGGTCCCCAAGAGACAGACATGTCTGAAATGACTTAAAAATATATTACTCTTTACTACTATATATTGAATTTAAACAGAAGCAGAATTTCATCAATTTCACTAGGAACTTGGAGATAATTTTGATTAGATAAATACCCCAATCCACACACTTCTTGAAAATAAATTAACTATTCCTTGTAAAGGGGAGAGCAGGAAGGTTAGATGGTAATCACTTTAACTTCCAGGAGGACAAGTATAAACAATTGTTAAATAAAAGACCCTCAAAGAGTAGCTGTCACTGTCCCCCAGCAGGCCCTCAGTTTACCTTTCCAGTTTGGATGAGTTCCTTCTTTTTAATCTATATTGGCAAATCCAGTCAGTGCCATGGTTTCATATATTCCTGTCAAAATTGGCACTGGGGCCAGGATCAGGAGGAGAGCCATTTCTCATCCATATCTAAAGGAGGCCTTAGATAACCCCATATATTGCTCACATCTTGGGTGAGCACACTGAGCCTTATAACCATGGCCCATAATCAGGCATAGGTGGAAAATAACAAAGTCAACCCTGGGTTTTTAAAACAATTTTTTATTCTAATCTTGTTTTATTTAGACTATACCTGGAATGCTATAGTCATTTTGGAGTGCTGTATTTTAGGGGGAAAATTTGGATAAAATGGAGAGCAGTGAGAGGGAGCAACTATGATGTTGAAGCATCCTGAGTCCTTGTCATATGAAGACTGAAGGAACTGAAGGTATGTAGGGTCTGAAGAAGAGAAGCCTGAGGCAGGACATGTTTGAATGTGTTTGAATATTTTAGTATTTGAAGGACCCTACTCTGAAATTGAGATTAGACTTGCCCTGTTTGGCTTTGAAGGTTGGAATAAGCATGATAGGCGAAAATTGCAGAAACACTGATTTAAACCAACAAAAAGATTTCCAGTAATGTGAGCTTGGACTGCTGCCTCATTGGGTGGCTTTCCCGTTCTTGATATCTTCCAGCAAAGAATGAATGACCATGTGGTAGAGTGGTTGTTTTTTTCCAGCTATGGATTAGACTAAAGATCCATGAGATTCCCCCAACTGTAAGGTTTGGGGAAAACCTAAGTATCCTTTAAAGCTATGGAAATTAAATGAAGTCAGAAGCCGGCAATTGTTCCCCTAGTATCTGCACTGTATACCTCATCCTTAAAAAGAAATAACCAAGATTTTCACTATTTTTCAATGAACAAAAAAATGTTTTCTCTCCCTCCTCTCTTCCCACACTAGAAAAAAAGTGCAATAGAACCACTGAAGAAATATGCATAATCAAGTGAACATATTTCCATATTGCTCATGTCCAAATAATTGTTTTCTCATTTTGTACCTGGAGTCCATTACCTTTGTTAGTTGGTGGCTAACATTAGTCATTATCAGTTATCTGGAGTCAGGGTTAGTGGTTGTGTTGATCAGAACCTTGGCATTTTCAAAGTTGTTAGTTTTATAGTGATGTTGTCATTGTATAAATTATTGTCTATCTGCTTCCCTCACTCTGAATCATCTTCTTCATGTTTATGCTACAGTAAATATCATTCTATTCCAATATTATACTTTATATAATTATTCTTCCTATCCAATGAAATCTTTTAGTTTCCAGGGTTTTTTTTTATGACTTGTCCAGGGTCACACAGGTAGGAAGTGTTAATTGTCTGAGATCAGATTTGAATTCAGGTCCTCCCTATTTCAGGGCTGCATCACCTTCCATTTTAAAAGAGCTGCTATAAATATTTTTACTTTCTTTGATCTCATTGGGGGGCATGCACCTACTAAAGATATTGATGTATTCAAGGATTCATACTTTATAACTATCCCCCAAAAGTTACTAAACAGGACATAATTACAAATTGGTTTTCCGAATGGGTCAACCCATGTACAATGCTTCCAATAGTGCATTATTATGCTCTGGAGCTCCATCGACATTTGTCATTTTCCATTTTTTCCAACTTTGTCAATTTGATTCATGTGAAATAGAGCCTGAGTTAATTCGCATTTTAATTAGCCTTTTAGAAAATAGAAATTATTTGGAGTATTTGAAAAATATAACTCTTGTCAGCATAGATTTCTTCCTTTAAAAACTACTTGTTTAAAATCTTATGGCCATTTGCCAGTTGTTAAATTGACTTCCTTGATTCTCTTTGTTTCTTAGATTGTCTTGATTTCTTTAAGGCTCAGCTCAAGTATCACCTTGTTTTCCCCAGCAGTTAGTCTATTTCCTTCTCAGAGTCTCATTTTTACTTTTTTTATATTTTGTCTCTGTTTATATACCTATGTAGTGTTTTCTGACAAGATGTAAACTCTTAAGAACAGGCTTCTTTTTTTTCTTGTATCCTCATTGTCTAGCATGTTGGGCACTTAGTGCTTAATAACTACAGTGAAAGAAACTTTAGTCAGAAATTGATGTGTGTATGTAGGTGTAGTAGGAATGTCATACAATTTAAATGTTTTTAGGAATCATTATTTATTTGATAAACAACTTTAATTTTTAATACTTCTTCTTTAATACTTTAATACTTCTTACCTGCTTTATATTTATGGAGTGCTTTTTTACCCCTCTAGTTAAGCTTAACATTAGTCCACTGTGGAAACAAACTCCCTTTTCATTTCACAAACTCATTATGGTACTGACATCTACTTTTTTTCCTGTATAGATTTCAACATATCAATGACTTGGGGATGAGGATTCCCTCCACGGAACTAAATTGCAAACCATCTATAACTTATAATTACTTTCTAAGTAACTTTCTACTACTACCTTCTAAGTCACCTGAGGTTGAGAGAAGTTAATTGACTTTGCTATGGTCATGAAGTTAGTAAATATCAAAGGCAGGCATTGAAATCTTTCTGATTCTAAGCCCAACAAGCTATCCGATATAATACCCTATATCTCCCTCATATAGACATCTTGGAAACTATAACAAGTTGGTATCAGAAATAATCACACAATTCATGAGCTCCCATTTAGCAGAAATCCCATGAGGAAAAATGGCATTAGATAAGATCTGAGGTCTAAATCATCAGAGAAGGAAAAATTATTTTTTGAAAGTATGAGGGTGTATAGGAACAAATGATAGAAAGTTTTATTAAAAATACTTCATTTACAAAAATATAGTTAGATGTCGGTATTTTTGTTATGTTTGCTATTTCCTTTGATTTATTGGATAGTTACTAAGAACACTGTTCAAAGACTAGAACTAGTCAATGAATGTTCAGTGTGCACGTCAACAGCTGTGAGTTCATGATACTTGAAAAGGGAGAGGATAGGGTATGACTGGTCTCAAGTTCCTGTAGAATAATAGCTGAGCTCATTAGAATTCAAATCATTGGCTTATGGAATTCTTCAATGGCATCAATGTTTATGATTTCTTGGGGCAAGGTTCTCTTCACTCCCATTGGGTGCATTCTTAGCTACCCCATTCATCACGTCTGTCAGCAGTGCGACAGGTATCAATAACATATTCTCTTCCAGACAAAAATGAGTGAAGTTTCTGATTGATGAAAAAGGATGACTGCAATATTCAGAAATAATGATACCTTAGGTTTTTATGGGACTGAACACTCGAAAGAAAGTCCTAGGCTTTATACCTTAAATAAAATTACATACTGCACCGAGAAGAAGCTGTTGACAGATGTATTGGCAATCAGCCACTAACCCAAGGCAAAAGAAATACCAGTTGAGTTGTCTGGAGCCAGTCAGTGATTCTAGGGATAGTCTATTCCTATGGTTCTGAATTTTTAAAACATCTTTTTATGTATAATTACCTCAAAGCAATGGAACTCCCAAAAGGGGCAGAAGTTAACTTTTTTTTTTTAAAAAAGAGATTGGTAGTATCTCCATAATAAGATCATTTAGCATTGTTAAATCCCCAATTTCTGAATATTGGTGCCATTAATGCTCAGGGAAGCAAACAGCAATGAAATTGTTCCTTTTTTAGTCATGGAGTTAATCTGATTAAAAATAAATGGCTAAGCCAACTTCCCTTGGTAGAAGTGTTTTTGACCTTGAAATCTGCTATCTGACCCAACTCTATCTACCAGAAGAGACTTTCTTGGTATTCAATGATAATATACAAGAGTGAGGATTTTTATTTGGATATGGGAATGTGGTTATTGGAGGCAGATATGAATATAGACGTCTGCTTCCCTTCGAGACAGTGATGGAAACTTAGAACAGAAACACGTGGGAATTTCAGACATCTGTTTGCATGGGGCCTACGGGGCCATTCAGGGATCATGCACTTAAAGCTGCTGACATGCACAAAGAGCTCTCAGTGGCTATTTTTGATCTTTCAGTAGCATTCTTAGTAAACACCCAATAAACAAAGACACAGCAGATAGCCTGCTTTGTCTGAAGGGAGCATTTCCATTCCCTAAGTGGTATGATGCTGGAACCTAGCTTTCTGACTACACTTGGGAGATCTCCTGGATAAGACCAGGTGTGAGACTTGCCTGGGGGAGAGTCACAAATTAGAGACTTCCTAAATTTGAGAACTTAGGCATTTGTACACAGGGTGTTTCTTACTTTTCAGACTTTTTAAAGAAAAAGGAAGAAAAGTCACATCATTTTTTGTATAGTATCCTATTTGGAGAGCAAAATCAACAAGGTCCCAGACAGGGCAGTAGCAATAAGAAGAGTTTTGCTTGTTGAGCAAGCTCTTAAATTCGTTTCCTTTGTGAGAGTTTCCACAGGATAGTCTGAGTCTTGGGGAATCTCTGTAGTACTATGTGAGAAATAGGTCCCGAAGAAGTAACATGAGATTACTATAACAGATATATATATATATATATATATATATATAAACAATAATATACAGCAACAACACCTAGACTTTATATAGCATTTTAAAGTTTGCAATGCACTTTATGTAAGTTCTCATTTGATTGTCATAATCAATTTGAGAAATCAGTGCTCCCCATTTTGCAGATGAGAAAAGTGGGACTGAGAGAGGTTAGCTGACTTGTTTAAGGTCACACTTCTGCTAAGTGTTACCATCTAGCTCCCAAATAGCAACTACCAGAGAAGTTTCTTTTCTGAGAGAGCTGATGGGCCACTCGAATGCTGCATGTTTCTGTACTTGTTTATTAGCTCCTAATTTCTGAAGGTGAGATGAGGACTGTCCCACCCGCAAGTTTCATCTAATATACTGAATCTCTATATAACATGAATTCTCTATGAAATATTGACTCTATCTATGAGACTTTTTTGGAGAGTTCTTTGGATTAGTTTCACAGAAAGGCAAAGAACCAATGAAGGTGGTCTCAGGACTCAATTAATAGAATTGAACCTACTCTATGTGAAGTCACAAGATGTTTTACTTAAATTTCCCCAAGTTTCCAACAAAATCTGCCTCTAATATCACCTTGGATTTTCAAGTTATGTTGTCCTTTCTAGCTTTTATATTCTTTGAATCTGTCATTAACTCCCATCCTTTTTATATGTGTATATTGTATATATATCCAGAAAGATACTAGATGTTGAATAAATATTTCATGAATGAAAAAAAATGAGAGTAAGTTCAGTCTTAAGTCCAATGAATGGATTGTATGTCTGCTGTTCAAAGACAAGTTTGATTAAATCCTGATGGATTTTCAAACATAGAAACTCTTGAGGATCCTCTCTTAAGTGAAAGAAATTCTGAAATATATCTTTGTGGAGCAACCTATACGGATGAAATCACAGAATCTTGATTTCTGCATAAGTAGTGGAAACACTATATAGTAGCTAGGCTTCTGTGTGCTAACCTGGACACTTAATCTCACTTTACACTATGATCCATAAACTGAACCTGTATTTTAGGTTCCAAATAACTGACTATTACTTTTTGGAACATAACTTGTTGGAGCATTGACAGTATTTTCCTATGTTTGTAGGATTTAGCAATATAGAGGCATATTCAGTAAGACATGTGATACTTGAATCCTGGCAAAAAGATCATCTGTGGTGTTGAGAGGGCTTAAGTGACTTGTCTAAAGTTAGAGACAAATAAATCTTTGCCATGACAGGGCTCCATTACTGTATTTCACACCAGGTGAACCCACTTTAGAAACTGCTGTAATTATGGGAACTCAGGAGGAACAAAACACTTTAAAAAAAATCCCACAGCATTCTTAATTATAAATCTGTAAAATGAATTTAAAATATTGGGCAGTTGTGAGGGAAGCTTGGTTTAACCCCCCTAAATATTTATACATACTGAAAGTATTAATTTATAAATATAAAAGTGATTAAAATTTTTATTTTATTATTATAAAATCAGCATTATTATTTTATTATAAAAAGTTATAAATAACTCTGTGTTTACAAAGGTAATATCAACAAAACAGAAAGAAAATATTTTGGAGACTATACCTCAAGTGTAATAAATGAAAGAGGCTGGAGATTTGGGAAATGCACAGCACAGGTATATAATGAAAATGTCCTCTCCCAAAAGAATCAAGAGACATTGACATTTAATAGTATCTGAAAAATGAAACTGAATTTATCTTGAGATGGGAAAAACTAGGCTACTTGGGGTCATTTCTCAATCAGCTGTCTCTCTCTCTCAGATCATTGGTATATTAGAACAAAATCAAAAGCAATACTATTTCTATGGCATGGAGAGTATAAGAGATAATTTATTTGGATCCCTACTCTATTCCAATCAGTGTTAACCAATTTGATAGAATTGCATCAAAGTTCTTTATATAAAGTGTTGTTCAATAGGAGCAAGTGACCATCTTTTGACCACCTAGGTCACTGACTGTGATAGATTCTACCATGTTCTCCTGTGCAAATTAATGAAAGATCTGGGTATTTTGTGTGGATATACCCCTTACTTCACCCAGTTTATGACCTTGCTGCTATGTTTTGCTTATTATATCATATTCATGATATGCCAATCAATTATTCTTTATTTGGTACAGTTGTTCTTCAGTGACTGGAATCTAACCTTATGAAAATATGGCCCTTGAATGAGAAGGCATTTCAAATCATGAGGAAGATCTGAGGTCCATTTCATTGGAGATGATCATGGACATTTTAATAGAGTGCCATTAGCTCAAGTTCTTAGGACAATCTCTTTTATCGTAGGTGGGATAATTTTAATCTCCAGAAAGAATAATTTTTTATAATATCTAAAAAAGGAAAGAATACTAAATCCTTGGAAATAAAAATACAGATTTTATCATCATTTTAAAAGAGCAGTGATTAAGAAAACCTCAAAAACATTTATCCAAATGTTCTCTTTCCCATTTCTAGGAATTTATGTCAGAGTAATCTAGTCATATGTCAGTGGAATCTGCAATGAGGAAATAAGGAAGAAAAAGGGTTTTGTACTTTCATGGGAAGCAGTTTTTTCTTTTTCTTTGAGTGACCTGCCTTGGTAATTGTCTCATTCATGGGTTCATTCATTGCTAAGAGAGAGATTTTGGAGTAATACTGACAGAGTTCTGATTCGTTTCTTCATTTGGTGTAATGGAAAGGAATGGACACCAGGATTGTTCTATGGTTAGGGGATAAATGTAATTTATTTTATAGGCTCAAGATGAGAATTGGTTATTAATCATAAGCTTAGGAGGGATAGTTTGTAGAGAGGGGAGAAAGACTCGACTATTGCAAGAGTTGCTGGTGAGTCTGCCTGCCTCAAATGTCTCTCCACTTCAATCCATCCTCCATTTAGCCACTAAAGTTAATTTCCTTAAAGCATAGGTGTTATTTTTACCCTAACCCTCCTATTTAGTAGATTCCCCTGGCTCCCCTATTGTCTCCAGGATCAGATACAAAATGTTCTGTTTAACATTCAAGGCCCTTCATAACCTAGCTCCTTCCTGTCTTCCTAGTCTTCCCACATATTGTTCCCCTACATGTGTTCTGTGATCCAGTGATATGGGATCTCTTGTTTCATGAACAAAACAATCCATGTCTTAGCTCCTGGCATTTTCTGTGGCTATTCCTTCTGCCTGGAAGGCTTTCCTCTCTGCTCCAACCACTGACTTCCTAATTATAATCCCCTCTTCCATTCAAGTCTTCCTCAACCCTGCCTATCCTCTCTTAATTATTTATTTATCTTTTGCATAGCTTTTTGTATATATGTGTTTGTATAGTCTCCCTCATTAGCTTGTAAGTCCCTTGGGAGCAAGAACTATCTTTTCCCTCTTAAAAATCCTACGTGCTTAACACAGTGCCTGATGCATACTAAGTGGTAACAAACATTTACTGATTGATTAAGAAAGAAAAGGGGAAATCAAGGAAAGGCCAGATTTCAGAACTGCATCAGTTGAAAATGGTACATGTTGCAATTGTTATTGAAGAGAAGTCAGAGGAAAGCAGAGGGAAGTCTGGGAAGCTGAAAATCTGGGTTAACTAGATTGGCTCTGATGTCAGTGGGCTCCGTCAGTCAAGCACGATGTAGATCAACTCTACTTAGCAGTAGAAATATCTGCTCAACCAGAGATTTTTATTAATAGCTCTTGAGTTAGGAAGACCAGAAAGTTTAGTTTCAAGAATTATACAAAAACTCAAGCTCATGGTTTTTTTCTAATTTTATGGTCCCTTGGAAAGTTTCTAAAAGTATGTGCGGACTCCTCTCCCACAGATATTAGGTGCATTGACAGAATGTGATCTAGGATCATGTGGGATTTGCTTTAATATTTAAATATCTATAATGGAATAATCATTACTTCCGCCTTTTGTTTTTCAGTCATCTTTAATCATGTCCAACTTTATGACCCCCCATTTAGGGTTTTCTTGGCAAAGATACTAGAGAGTTTGCCATTTTTTTTTCTCCAGTTCATTTGACAGGGGAGGAAACTGAGCTACAGAAGGCCAAATGACTTGCCTAAAGCACACTGCTGAGGTCAGAGTTGAATTCAGGAAGATGATTCTTCCTGACTTCAGACCTGGCACCCTAACTACTACACTACTTAGCTGCCCACACTTACTGCTACATACATGCTTATGTTTCAGGTCTAAAATGGTCATCATTGTAAGTAGCTATTTTTTGTAAATGGAAATTGATCTTTGGAGGATTGGGAGCTAGCTTAGTGAGTAGAATGAATTAATTCCTTCACAAAAGGGATTACTCCCTCTACTAGCACCTCCAGAGAATTTGAATGGAACTCTGTGATGATGGTTTTTCTCGAAAAATCTAGACTTTCCAGTGTGAGAGAACTTTGGAGTAGTCAAGTTGATCAGAGTGAATATCTGTTTGTTCACATATCCTGCAAGAGAGGTGTTAGTTTGGGTGATCACCCATTTTACACTGGGTACTCCACTATTGGGCACATATCAAAATTTATTTTACAGATGAAGAAAATGAGACAAACAGTACTAATTGACTTGCCCAGGGCCACATAGCTATTAAGTTTCTAAGACTGTTTGAGTTTCTGGGGATTAGTTTTTGTGGTTCTAAGGTTAGCTTTATATCCATTGTGCCACATAGCTGCCTACATTCTCTGGATGGCTATATACGATAAAATATGTCTCATTTTTCAAATATCACCTCTTGGCCAGGAAGTGGGAAGTGTTCTTCCTTATTAATGATCTTCTGAAATTCTGCTTAACTACTGCATTGATCAGAGTTTTTAAGTTTTTCAGAATTTTTTTTTCAATGTTGCTATTGTAGAAATTAACCTTTCTGGTTCTGTTCACTTTACTTTGCATCCGTTCATACAAATCTTGCCAAGCTTCTCTGAAACCTTTCCCTTTTTTTCTTACAGCACAATAGTATACAATTATGTGCATATACTACAGTTTTTTCAACCATATCCCAACTCATAGTCCCATAGTTTCATGCTCTTTGACACTACAAAAAAATCTATAAACACTTTTTTGCACACATGATACTTTCTCTTTTCTTTACTGTTTTTTTGGTTAGAGGTCATATCAAAGGATATGTGCAAATTAGCCACTTTTCAAACTGCTTTCCAGAATGGCTAATCCAATTTGTGTGGAAAGGTGAAGAACTTACAGATTAAGCACATATTGATCAGAGACTGTTAACTAAAGTAGATCAGGCCTAGAGGCCCCAGTCACATGATTTTAGATGAGACCTGGACTGTATTCCATTGTCCAAAGAAGGAATTAAATGGCCAAAGCTGTATATCACCTTTTTCACTGCATTCCACTAACCAAATAGGGAGATAAAGGTTTATGTAACCAATCACAACCTATAGAGGGTGGGATTTTGGGGGTTCTTTGTCTGAAATGTATAAAAGTTGTAAGCATCTTCAAGTGAATGACTCTCCTCCTGTGGGTATCTTTGCTGTCCTTTCGGGCTCACAGGCCAGGACGGTCCGCTTCTCAAGATTCTAATAAATTCTTTCTGTACATCATTTGGAGTGACTCCTGAGTAGTCAGTTTGGGTAGGTGAAATTGCCCCAAACAAATTCTAAACACCTGCATTAAGTCGGGGGTGTGCCATAGTGCACTGAATGCCAGGCATGGAGTCAGGAAGATCTGAGTTCAAATCTTATCAGGTACTTGCCAGCTACGTGTCCCTGGGCAGCCCATTTAACCTCTCTTTCCCTCACTTTCCCCATTTCTAAAATGGGAATACTAATAGCATCTGCCTCTTAGGGTTGATGTAGTAATCAAATAAAATAATAATTGTAAAGTACTTAGCAAAGTGCCTGGAACATAGTAGACACTTAATAAATGCTTATTGATTGGTTGATTGTCTTTCCTACAGTCCCTCCAAGATTTGCCATATTTTATATTGCTGTTATTAACTTTGCCAGTATTACGGATGTGAGGTGGAAGTTCTTTCTCTGATGCCCATCTTTTTGCCACTTCTCAAGCTCATTCTCAGACTTTTTGTCTTCTCTTTTTGCATTGCTTCCTTTAGCAATTCCATTCACTATTTTAGCTTCAACTATTATCTTTGTGAGAATTCTCTCTCTCTCTCTCTCTCTCTCCTTCTCTGTCTTTTTGGGTCTCTGTCTCTCCTTTTCTCTCTCTCTCTGTCTCTTTACTCTTTTATTCTGTGCAGAGACATGTGCGTGCATATATACACATGTACACACAAACATGCTTACATATTTAGAGATGCATATGGATAGAATATATGTGTATATGTACATGTGGATGTGAGTAAAGACATGTATATACATACATATGTATATATATATATATATATGTATTGACATATACACACATCTCTGCCTTCCTGCCATCTTAAATTCAACCTTCTCAAATTGTAACAATTCCCTCTTATTCCAAACCTGCTGCTTCTCCTAACTCATCCTTGTTTTTCTTAACAACATCACTATCTTCTTAGTAACTCACCCTTGAAACCTTGGAGTTGCCTTTGCATTTTCCTTCTCCACTTGCCAGAGTTGAATCACTTCAACGCCACCTTTGCTGAATGTCTCACATCTGCTCCTTCCTTTTCATTTTCACAACCCCCAAGCCCGTTAGTCAGGCCCTCATTATCTTTCCCTTGGACAACCGAGAGCCTCCTAACCAGTTTCCATGCCTCTGATCTTTCCCCCCTCCAATCTGTCTTACACACCACTGCCAGGTTAATCTTCCTAATGCAGAGCTCTGATCGTTGTAAGCAAGTGCTGCACCAAAGCCATCTGTCATTTTGTGGCTAAACACAGCCCAAAACACCATAAGGTGAGACATTAGCGATAGGAAGCAGTGGTTTATGTTCACAGTACCGTGACTCTGAGCACACACTCAGAAGTCAATAACCATTTGACGTTCCAGAAAGCCTCCTCATGGTCTTGTGTCCAACTCCATGAAAATCCTTTTTAATTTTTTCCTGTAGTAAATAAAATTGCTCTAAAATGGTGGCCTTTTGTGGAAAGCAAAAAAGAATAGAGAATAGCCTTAGAAAATTAGGTAGCTTTTGCCTTGTTTTTGATCATATATTTGGAGCAGGAAAAAACCTTGGAGGTTATCAAATACAGCTCTCTAATTTTATATTACAGGAAACTGAGACAGGCAGATTAAGTGACTTCCTCAGAATTTCCTAGTAAGTGTCCAAGCAGGATTTGAATTCAGGTCTTCCTGAGTCCAGGCCCAGCACTTCACCCCCTGTGCCATCCAGCATATGTCAAAGGTCAACATGAATTAAATTAATTATGTTTTAGTTGGATGGATATTAATGGCAGTGCTACAAAAGTTTAAGAAAATGATATTGGAAATTTCAGCTTTCATTTCCCTTTTATTCCCCTCCACTCAAAAAACTGAGGGTTCATTATGATCCCCTGAGTTCATTCCTATTGCCCTCATTTTCTGGACTTTATCCCAATATATGGATCCTGGAATCCTGGAAATCAGGGTTTTCAAGAAGCACTAGAATATTCCAGGGGCAACAGTAATTCCCAACTGTTTTTTGTTGACTAAATGACTAAATTCTTTAGTTTTTTATTTTAAAGAAAGAGGAATAAAAATAGTAGAATGAGTCTTGACTCAGTAAAGAAGGCATGGTTTTTAATCTCCCCAATGGGTGACTCAGGCATATATAATGTGTGTGTGCACACAAACCCACATACATATGTACACATACATGTATGCCCATGTACATACGCATACATGCACATGCACAATATAGGTATATATAAACACATGTAGTATATATATATATATATATACATATGTAGCATTTGTGTATATATGTATATATATTTATATATATATACACACACACATATATATATATAATACATACACACATATATCTATATCTATATCTGTCTATCTATACACACACATGGCTCAAAAACTCCATAAAATTTAAGATTTATCTATGAAGTCACAGGCAGGCAATAGTTTATAGTGGTTTCCATAATGGAAGTTTCCCATCTAGCCCAAATCACAGATCCTTCATGTGGTTTCTAATAGAGAAAAAAGTATAACTATAATTTTTATATGATTGGTGCAACGACTGGATTTCAAAGAAATAACAATGGCTCTTCTTTGTTTCCTGATCCTGAAAGAACATTCCTCCTGAGAGTGAAGATGACTTGGGCACTGTTTTCTCATGTTGGGAATTAGTTCCTTCCCAAGAGGCTTTTCCCCAGACCCCTTGTTTTGGGAAGTGAAAGTTTCTCGATGAAAGAGTCATTTGTAATAGCTTCTCGCAATATCTACTGGATCATGAAATCAATTGTTCAGCAACAGGTTGTGTGATACAATTCAAGAAATCCCACGTGAAAGTTACAACACAATCCTAGATGTAAAGTGGGAAAAGACCATGGAAGCCATTAAATACCCCACGCCTTCATTTTACAGTTGAGGAAACTGAGGCTCAGAGAGATTAGAGCCATTTATCTTAAGCCCCACAGATGGTTAATGCACTAGCTGTGAAAGGCATCTGCATCAATAATTATGGAGCACAGCTGTAGCCTGCTTCCATCTTGCACTCGTAATTCTTTGTGGATTAGCTTCTGGTATCTTCCTTGTTACTGATTGGGTTCTGATGTCATGTCAATTTTGATCCCTTGAAATGGTATAATTGGACAGCTCCAAATGTGAGCACCACATATAACATCTGAGAAACTCTCCCAATATAAATTATTGGTGCAATTCTGTAGCATAAACAGCTTCGCCCCCACCAGTCCATGGATCCCAATTCCAAAATTTAGATTTCTGTACAATGATTGCTGGTACTCGGCATCAATTATCACAAGGCTGTATGATGAGTGAAAGTGAACTCAAAAAGACTATATTCAACCCTCTAATTCTCAAGAAAGGAAATATAAAACCTGTTGTTTTCATGCTAATTAAAATGATTTCAGCCTTTCAAGTTTCATATTTTATTGTCCCCAGTGGGTCAATTGGTTCATGATCATGATCATTTTGGAACTTTGCATTCACATTCCCCCCTCACATAAACTGATTCCTGATTAAAAAAAAAACAAAAAACAAAAAACAACAACAACAAAAAAAAAAACAAAAGCAAAACTAAACCACAACTTGGATGTGTAAGTCCTCCTAATTGGTTCTTTTCTTGGTACTTCTTACACATGCAGCTAGATGATACAATAGACAGAGGGCCCATCCTGAAGTCAGAAAAACTCATTTTCCTGTATTCAAGTCTGGCCTCAGACACTTAATAAGTGGGTGACTCTGGGCAAGTCGCTTAACGTTGTTTGCCTCAGTATCCTCATCTATCAAATGAGCTAGAGTAGGGAGTGGCAAACTACTTCAGTATCTTTGCCAGGAAAACTCCTGATGGAGTCGTGAAGAGTCAGGCTTGACTGGGATGACTGAACGACAACAAAACATGTTCTCCCCATTATTTCAGATCAATTACTTGATAAGACCTTGTCTTGGATTAAACATCAGCCAACTTTAATACTCCAGAGGGGGGCAGGTTTCGATACCTGGGAGAACTATAACAATACAAGCCACAAATTCACCCTTCATCTTAGTTTTAAACCCAAAGCTGTGAAGTCATGTAGCTGGATGTGGGGGTCGTGAAAGATCGATCAACTCTGAAAAACACTGAAGATGCTCTATACCCTGCAGTATCAAATAATGTGCCAAGATTTAATTCTTTATGCAAAAATAAACAATCACATCTATCTTGTTAGTATGCAAATTTGCTTTCATTATTAATAAACAGTAAAATTAAATGTATACCAAAAATTATTTTAAAATCAAGTTTTAATGGTTTATTATCGGCAAGTGATTGATTTGTATATTTATTTTATATATCTACATATGTGGGATTGTGTAAAAATTTCTAGGGCAAAAAGGGGCATGAATGGAAAAAGTTTAAGAAACCTTGGTTTTAGATGATATAGGAATCGTGATGTGTTTAGGTTGTGTGTAAACTGTCAGGACTCAGCATATCTCTCTGTTTATGTTTATTGGTCAGTTACTTGACCAAGACCACAAAATAAGTGGGAAAATTGGAATATAAACCAAATCCTTTGACTCCAAAGCTAAGATTCTTTCTATCATTTTACCTGTCCTGTTTTATAGACAGGCCTCTTGTTTAAGGATGAATTGCACCAGCTAATCTCTGAGCTCCCTTCCAACTCTGAAAGTCTGTGAAATTCCAAGTTAAAAGAGTGACTCTGCTCTCTCTCTCTCTTTCTTTCTCTCTCTCTCCCTCCCTTCCTCCCTTCCTCCCTCTGTGTGTGTATGTAACTGTGTATATTACTCTCTCTGTGTATGTAACTCCGACTGCATCCTAAAATAGCCATTTTAAGCACCAATCACCTCATATTCCAAGGTAGAAGCCAGTTATTCATTTTGAGTCCCTAAGAATAATGTCACAATGAATAAGATTATCTAGATTTAGGGACTGTTCTTGTCAGAAAGGGTCTTATCAATAAAGGAAGCAAATGATGAGCAGGTCTTCCATAGAAAAGCATCTTACTGCTGGGAAAATGATACTGAGAATTATATCCCCTCTAGAAATCCAGGAAGCAATGGTTACAGAGATTAAAGAGAAATAAAATCAATACCATTGGACCATACTATCCTGACATAACAGAAGTGATAGGTCCCATACAATGATTTTTCATCCACTTAGCGTTTTGGTTTTTGTTTTTGGTCTAATGCATCACACCGGGCCTCATGAGGCCATTCCCCTCCCAGGAAATCAAAATATGTCATCATTGATTTTTGGTGCTTACTAATTGCCTAAAGGTTACTAAGACATTGGTAAACTAATAATTGAAAATTCTCAAATAGTCAGATAAACATGTATGCAGTTATGTCTATGCAGTATGTGAAAACAAGAATTTATATATTTATAGCCATTTGTCTATATAAGTATCTTTTGCTTGGAACTAGGTCAGTCAACAAGCATTTATAAAGCATCCTGCTATGTGTCACACTGCCCTAAAAGAAGTTGTCTTCTAACAGGGGAAGACAGTACATAAAAAGAAGTGATATTTGTGTGTGTATTTGGGAGAGATAGAGAAAAAAGGAGAGAAAGAGAAAGGCAGAATGAGAGAAGAGAGAGAATGAGGGGGAGAGGGAAAGAGAATGAGAGGGAGAGGAAGAGGGAGAGAATGTGACACAGAGTGTTAAGGACCATGCCTCTATGCAGTGTAAGGAGCAGGTCAATTCTTCTAGAGCCTCCACAGCTGTGAACATCTGAAGGAGTTGCAAAGCAGCCTTTACTGACACAGGTGTTGCTTGTGGATTGGGAATAAAATAAATTGGAGGCAGAGGAAAGAGGAGAGAGGTCGGACAACGCAATGGACTCTTAATGGGGAGGTCAGAGAACAGCAACTGCCTCTCAGTCTCCTTGAATCACCATCATCCTCTCCCAAGAAGAGAAATTCTACCAGAGGTAAAGCAACATATGGAATTTATTTTCCCAGTCCACAAACAACACCTGTGTCAGTAACACTGCTTTGCAATTCCTTCAGATGTTATGATTCACAGTTGTAGAGGCTCTCGGAGAATTGACCTGCCCCTTACAATGCACTTAGGCATGGTCCTTAACAACAGGGCATGGTAGAGAAAAGTCTTGTGGAGATGAGCAGTGAAGGCAGGAGGAGAATAAAAACATATTTGATCAGAATGTCCTCTTGAAAATGGAGACTTTTGGAAGAACCAGTCAGGGACTTTCCAAGGGTCACACAGCTAATTAGTGTCTGAGGCTATATTTGAATCCAGGCTTTCATAACAATTTTTGGATGGAAAGGCAACTTCTTGATCCTGCTCCTGTAACCATTTCTCACTCAAAAATAAAAATCTTACTTCTTTAATCAAGACTAGAATAACTAGAGAAACCTTAGCCATGGCCACCACATTGAACTCCATCTTTAAACAAGAGTCCTGACACTCACTTTCATTATACTTTGATTATATAAAATGATGATTGACTTCCTCCCTCCCTTTCTCCCTCCTTCCTTTCTTCATTCTTTTGTTCATTCATTTCTTCAATCCTTCATTTGTTTATTTATTCTTTGTTTCTTCCTTCCTTCCTTCCTCCTTTCCTTCTTCCTTTTTTTCTTGTTGGATAAAGGATGAAAGGTTCTGGATTTTAAACTGGGAGAAATTTCTGAGAAATGAGAAGGCAAAATTACTTGACCAAGACCACAAAGTAAGTGAGGGAACTGGGATATAAACCAAGTCTTCTGATTCCAAAGCTAATATTCTTTCCATCATCTTACCTGTGCTATTTTATAAAGGAGCTTCTGACTTAAGGATGAATTGTACCAGCTAGTCTCTGAGCTCCCTTCCAATACTGAAATTCTGTGATTTTATATATCTTGAAACATTAAAGGTGGGTGTTTTCTACTTTCTGATGTTCCTGAATAATATATAAATGTATATATTTCCTAAGAACTTAGGGTAGATTCTGATTTCACAGTTTCATTCTGATTATTAGATTATTTCCTAGCAGGCTTTCTTTATGTGATTTTTTTCCCCCCTTGTATTCCCCAATCCTCTAATCATCCTAAGAGTTATCCCATTAATTTCCATTAAGCTTTATCACATATCCTGTGAGTGTAGCTGCTTCTTCATTTTTCTCATTGACAGTTCCATGTTATGCCTGAATGGATAACTTTATCTAGTTCTCCTTACTGGTCTGTCTATTGTAACCTTAGTACATGCCTACTCTTTGATGCATTTCAATGAAAAGACATGATTTGTGTGACATCAATGGCCAAACTCATTGTTAAAGCTTTTCTGTTGTTTCCCATATCATAAACCAAAAAATATCCTAAAGAAGAAACAGGAAGAAAAATATTAATTCACCTTTACCTTTGATGTCAGGTTTGGTCCAAGGATATTCAGCTCTGATTACTTAATATGAATTTATCAGATAATAGAGAAGGAAAGAAGCATTTATTAAACACTTACTCTGTGCTAAGCACATTACGAATAATCTTTCATTTGATCATTACAACAGCCCCAAGGTAAATGCAATTATTGTCTCTATTTTGGAGTTGAGGAAACAGAGACATTCAGAGTCTAAGTGACTTGTCAAGGGTCACCCAACAAATAAGTGTCTAAGGCAGAATTTGAACTCAGATTTTCCTGATTGCAGGATCAGTGTTCTATCCACTACACCATCTACTTTCCTTAAGTGATTTTATAGATGATTTATTCCTACCACTTCATTTATCAGATGAAGAAACTGAGACCCAGAAAGACTAAGTGAATTGTTGAACATTACCCAGGTGACTAAGGAGCAAAGCCAGGATTCAGAATTTGATTATCAGAGTACAACTTGAACACACCTTTCTCTCCATCCTGCAGTTTCATATCGCCATCTACATTCTCAAAGATGGGTAAGGTGAAGTAGTGTTCTTAGAAAAGGTTATATCAAGGTTGTTTGCCATTCCAGGTCAGTCCAAATGCCAAAATGACTTGATTATTGATTAGATAAAGATCATTCATTGGCTACTAGCAGAGAAACAGTTTTCCATCATTGGGATCTTCAAGAAGGGCTGGATGCCCACTTCTTATAGATCAATCAATCAACCAGCATTCACTAAGTATCTACTATAGCCATTATTCTACTATATCTACTATATATCTACTATATCTCCTATAGTCATTATGGATACAAAGATGGAAAAGAAAAACAAACAAACAAACAAATCTCTCTTCTAGGAGCCCATATTCTAACTGGAAAGATAATGAGTACAAATAAAAGAATACACAAAATACTGACAAATTAAATAGGAGATAACCTTGGGGATAAAGCACTGACAACTGGGCAAGGAAGAACCAGGGAAGGTCCTATGCCTCTTGAAGAAAGCAAAGATTTCCAGGTGGCAAAGGTGGCTCTGAAAATTATCCAGGCATGGGGAGTGACTTGTCATGTATGAGGAATAGCAAGGTCACTATTAATTGTACAATGCATAGAAAGGATTACCTAGTATTAATATTCCCCTATTGATCCCCCCTATTGATGGAGGAGGTAAAAATGAACTAACAAATTAGTGAATGAATAAAGGGAGGTGCTTTTGAACAAATTACTTATTAGTAAGAACTAAGTAAAAATGTGAAATAAGAGACTTTGTATGAAAGAATGCAGCTAGGTTAATCATGGAAGTGGTTGACTGGAGAAAAAATCTTCATAGTAAATATTCTTTATTTTATATAGACAACTAACAAAAATATATGACTAAAATACATGCATTCCTGGATAGATAACTAATAATAGATAGCAAAGAAAAGGAAGCATAAACTTATGAAGAATGATCAAGAGCACAGTTTGTTTTTGATCCTCGATGTAAGAAGAAGCCATTAGATTTTGATCTAGTGATCCCTGATGGGGAGGGGCTATCTTATGGTTAAACTTGAGCTGTAGGGGAGTTTTAGAGGGTGAGGTTTCATCCAGGTGATTGCTGAATTTCCTTCAATTTCTGAGAATCCATATTCTCCAGATAATAGAACAATTCATACAGGTAGATCAATGTTTTGCATTTTGGAGCAAAAGCTAGGTAACTGATTAAAAGCTGGATCTTTGTGACCAATTCAGAGTCAGATTTGGTGAAGACGCTACAATCTTATCTCTTATGACCCAAAGCTGTTTTCTTGGGAATGGAACTTTGGAGTTCCATGGTTTGTGTCTGACCAATTTGGCTAGGTGTTTTCCTTGTTGGTATAGTAAAAGGGACAGACGTGATCTCAATGATACAGGGAGTAAACAAGCTCCCTCTACCAGGACAAGTCAGCAGCAGCTCTTCCCCAACTTAGCCTTTGAGAATTTTATAGGTTTCTTCTAGGTTAAGGCCCTTGCTCAGGGGCACATATTCATGGCTTACTGGTTTCAAGGCTATTTTTCTTCTATTCTCTCATGTTGCCTTTTCCTTATATACTTTCACATTGATGGTAAACTCACGATGCTGGATTACATGAAATGTAAAGAGTCAGAGAATTGGGTTCCCATCTCAGTTCTGTGCTTGGCAACTCTGTAGCAATGGGCAGGTGACAACCCTTCTTAGACTCAGATTGCTCTTATCTAAAATGAAGGTGTGGGGCTCAATGGTGCTATCACTATGATCTCATGATTCCGCATCATTCTGGGATACTTCCATCAGGTTTGTTCCTTCCTTCTTTATGGGAAACATCTTCTGACTTTGAAGACTCCCATATAAACCCCCATAAGGCTAATCTAGGAAAGTATTGAGTCCATGAACCTTCTATACACTCAAGAACTCTTAAATGTCATGGGTATTACAAGTCATTTTTATGGTGGAAACTCACAACCTCCAGTTTTTAATTGCTTTGAGCTATGCATTACATGTAACTATTGAAGTTAACAATCAGGGCTAGTTTTTTCTCTTTGGAATTAATCTAAATCCTAAGAGATCACAGTCATCAAATAAAATTTAGATTTCACAGACACACCTGAATCCACAAATACTTGGACCTCAAAGGAAGTTTCTGAAAGGTTATAAAAGTGTCACAAGCCTCAGCATGTTTTTGAAGCCACAAAAAAGCCAGTATCTCTTAGGAAAGATCAAAATTAAGAGAAATATGTTGGATAGTTAATGTCTCAAAAGAATGATTCCCCCTCCTGATGAAGGAGCTAAAATAAACTTAACATATTAGTGAATGAATAAAGGGAGGTGCTTTTGAACAAATTATTTGTTAGCAAGAACTAAGTAAAATATGTGAAATAAAATAGACTTTGCATGAAAGAAAATTAATGCATAATGGAAGTGGTTGACTGAGGAAAAAATCTTCATATCAAATATTCTTCATTTTATATAGACAACTAAGAAAAATATGACTAAAATACATTCATTCCCCAAAAGACAAATAGTGAAAGGACATGAAGAAACAATTTTCAAAAAAAAAAATTAAAATTAGGGAAAATCACAAAAGGGTGTTTCAAATCATGAATGATAAGAGAAATACAAATCAAAACAATCTGAGGGTCTTCTTCATAGCCAGAAAATTAACAAAGATGACAAAAGATGACAGGAGTCCATATTAAAGTCTTTGTGGAAAGATATACATTGTTGGTGGAGTTCTGAATTGCAATAACAATTCTGGAAAGCAATTTGGAATTATGCAAAGAAAATATCTAATTGACTGAATCTTTGACTTAGTGATTGTACATCAAAAATATTAATGAACAAGGGAGGCCCCCTACACACCAAATTAGTTATAGCAGCACTTTCTATGGTAGCAACTTTCTCCTGTTTCCTTATGTTCACAGAAGATATATTCTTAAATCCTAGCTAAGAATTACTCCTTGAAACTGGAAATTGAGTGAATACCCATCAGTTGGAGAATAGATGAATAAGGTGCAGCATATGAATGTAACAGAATATTATTGTTCTATAAAAATGATAAGAAGTTAATTTCAGAAAAGCCTGGAAAGATTTAGATAAACTGATATTAAGTGAAGTGCGAAGTGGGAGAGCATTGTACACAGCAACAAGATCATGTGATTATCAACTGTGGTGGACTTGGCTCTTCTCAGCAATGTAGTGATTTAAGACAATTACAGTAGACTTGGTATGGAAAAATGCCCTGGCATCCAAAAATAGAATCTTGGAGAATGAATCTAGATCAAACCATAGTATTTTCACCTTAAATTTTTGTTTGGTTTTTCTTTCTCATAATTTTCTTTCCCTTTTGGTTTGATTTTTCTTGAACAACATAAGAAAAATGGAAATATGTTTTAAAAGATTGTACGCTCTTAAGCTATATCAGATTGCTTGCTGTATTAGGGAGGGAGAATGTAAGGAAGGGAGGAAGAAAAATTTGTAATCGAAAGTCTTACAAAAACAAATGTTGAAATCTACTTTTACATGGATTTGGAAAAATAAAATACTATTGAGAAAGAAAGAATTACTTATTAATGTGCAACTTGGATGACATTTATGGAATGAGATAACAAATATAAAACATTTTCAAGCCTTAATGTAAAGTAGATATGATTATTATTTAATTATCATCATTATTATTTTCTCATCTTCTCCATCAGAGATCAGCAATCACTCCATTTTCTCTATCTTCTTCTCATTTGCTATAAATATATTTTGGTTTCTGAATCTTAAAAACAAACCAAGCCAGCCAACCAAACAACTATTTCTCAATTGTTCCTGTACTGTCTATTATTATTGATATTAATTTTTACATCACCAAATTCTCACAGAATCCCTCTTTCCACCAATCTGTTTAACAAAAGGTATTTTTCTTTTAAAATTTTATTTCAATTACATGTAAAATAATATTTTTGCATTTATTTTAAAACTTTGAATTTCAGATTATCTCTCCTCCTCCTTCCCATTACTCTCACCATTGAGAAGATAAATGTGAAGTTAGGCAAAATATTTTTATAAAAGCCATGTTGCAAAAGAAAATATAGATTTCCCCCCAAAAAACACCCTCAAGAAAAATAAAGTAAAAAAAAAAAACATATGCTTCAGTCTGTAGTCAGACATAATCAGTTCTTCCTCTGCATATGGGTAGCATTTTTCATTGTAAATCCTCCAGAATAGTCTTGGATCATTGTATAGTGTATATAGTGTATATAGTTCTCATCTATACAATGATGAGAATAGAAAAATCATCCAGAGTTGATCATCACACTTTATAAATAGTTTCATGAGTTTGTGGAGGATTTTCCAGGTATTTTCTGGGAGTAATCTGTTCATCATTTTTTATAGAACAATAGTATTCCATCATAATCCCATACTATAATTCATTCAGCCATTCCCCAGTTGATGGACATGCTCTTAATTTCCAATTCTTTGTCCCAAGAAAAGAGCTGCTATAAATATTTTTTTCTCTATATAGATACCTATAGATTATAGATATTTGCTCATTTATTAATTCACATTTTTCAGAGATATCATAGTTTTTTGGATTTCATCTCATCTCTAAAATTATTCCCCTTTTCTGCCTTTTCATTCTTTTCACAACTGCTTAAGACTGATATTCCCCACAATCCTGTCCCCTTTTATCTTCTCACCTAAGCTGTGTAATCTTGAGCACGTTTCTTAAGCTTCATTTTTCTCATCTGTTAAATGACAATGATAACAGCATCTACATCATAGGATTATTGTGGGGATCAACTGATATACCAGCTGTAAAGTGCTTTGTTGGTCTTAATGTGCCACATAAATGCTAGCTATTATTATTATTATTGCTATATTCTCTTATAATCTCACAATTTAAGCCTGTACAAGTGATGATCAAATCTATTACTTTAACCTTGACCTCTCTGAACCTGAGATCTGTTGTTCACATTCCAGTGACTCACTCATTTCTAAAATTTGAATGTCAATGATGAAACTTGTTTTATTTCCCCTAGAACTGTTTCATCTTTCTGATTAAATTTCTTTTTTTTTTTAAATTTAATAGCCTTTTATTTACAGATTATATGCATGGGTAACTTTACAGCATTAACAATTGCCAAACCTCTTGTTCCAATTTTTCACCTTTTACCCCCTACCCCCTCCCCTAGATGGCAGGATAACCAGTAGATGTTAAATATATTAAAATATAAATTAGATACACAATAAGTATACATGACCAAACCGTTATTTTGCTGTACAAAAAGAATCAGACTCTGAAATTCTGATTAAATTTCTAAAGGGTAATACCATTCACTCAGTCGCCTATGTAAAAATCTTCATTTCATCTTTCAATGTTTCCTTTTCTTCTTTCATCATATTCAATAGTCTAATTTCATACTACTCTTCTTTATTTACTTTATATTTCAGTCAAAAAGAACTACAAACTTGACATTTCAACTTCTTCATCTTATCCTTCTGCTCATATAACCATCCTGTTTCTTTGCATTCAGCTCCCTCCTCATCTTTATAAGATTTGGGATTTTATTAATCACTAGCTTGCTAGAGCAAAGAGCAAAAGCAATACCAAGCTGGAAAAAAAATGAAAATGAGATAAATATTTGGTACCCAAGTGAGAAATCCCAACATAATTTATTTAAATAAACTATTGGTAGAAACAAAAGGAAAAAAGGATAAAGGAACAGATATAATTTAATCTTCTATCATTTCTTAAGGAAATTTAATCTGCATAAATAAGTCATTAAAACAGAACTCAAAAGAATATTCAAATCAGCGTAGACAGCAAACATCTGGTATTTTTGCCATGTGGAGATATATAGGAACAATGGCCAATATATGTTTCAAATATAATTTCATTTGTAAATGGCTTATAATCCGCATTGTAGAAAGGAGTAATCATTTTGATGAGATCACAGATATACTGAGGTTTCCTATACACTGAATTTCTCTTTTGTATATATTTTGTGGATAATATGGATATCTCTCCTAATAGAATGTAAACTTTTTTATCTTAAAGGCAGTTTCATTTTTGTTTTGTCTGTAGTTTGTCTGTTGTGGTACCTGTAGATGCTTCATAAATGATCAGTTGTTTTATATAAAATTGTTTTATATAGGATTGCATTATGTATCACATAGCATATGACCATATAATATATATTACATGTTAATATATAATAAAACAAATATTTCTCAATAGATATGTCAAAAGTAGGTCATAATCCTAAATTTCCAGTTTTCTGTATATTTTAAAATTTTATCCTATAATGGGCATTTTAGGCATTCTGACATAAGTCTTTTTCCTCCTTGAAGGGAAAAGGTGTATGAAAAGAAAAGATTATAAGAAGAAATTGAAGAAGAACAAGATTTTTGTTTTGGTTTTAAATGGTTAAATACTATAAGTGGATAATACTGAGTAATACCTGATCTAATATGGCTTTAAATGTTATATAACTTAGTCTCATTGTTAAGTTTTCTATCATTGGTCCATAAAATAATTCAAGAAGCAAAGAAAAAGAGTCCCGTTTCTTTGACTCTTTAGTAATTCTTTTGCCATTTATTTTTCTCATATGTAATTTGAGCACAAACCTGATATCAAAATAAGTACCAGGATACAACGATCATAAAATCTCATAGTAAAATGAGATATTCTCATACCTCAACTAATCTAAGTCATAGACAGAGATTGATGTCCCCTGCAGAATATCCAACAAGTGGACCCCTAGATCTTTCTGGAAGACTTCCAAAAGAACAGAGGTTTCTACTGCCTGAGGCAATCAACTTTACTTTGGGACAATTCCAGTTAGGATTTTTCCTTAAATCAAGCCAAAATTTGTGTCTTTTTGCAACTGCTGTTCACTTTTCCTGGTTCTGCCTTCTGGCACAAAATAGAACAAAATTAATTCCTCTTCCATATGACAGGCTTGGAAATATTTGGAAAATACCCTCCCTCTTTACCATCGTACTTGTTGTGTGAATTAGAAAATATATCTACAAGGGAAAAAAGCAGTGAATAAAATTACAATTAAGACAAATATCAGTGCACACAATTTGATCTGGGACATTATCATAATTTCATCATTGTTTTCAAAAATCTAAAAATAGAAAACATTTAAAGTCATCCTTTGGAACAGAGTGTAAATTGCCTTAAAACTTTAAAATTTTTCCGACAAGTATTTCCTAAGTCTATTTCAAGGAAGAAATGCATAACTGAGATATCACTGGAAAATACTTTCCCTATTATCTGTATTATTTGAAAATGTTCATGATATAGTAGAAAAATATTGGATTTAGCCTTTAACTTCTAGCCTTTGAGTTGTGTGACTGTGAAAATTATTTCCCATCTGAGCTTCCTCATTTATAATAGGGGACACCAGTTTCGGAGAATTGTAAAGATCAAATGAGATGAGGGATGTTGATAAAGGTTCTTAATAAATCTTAAAATAAATCATATTAGCACCAACTATTCTGATTACTCTCTGCATTCATTGTATTGAAATGAGCATTTCAACATATACAATGTATTAAATATGATAGATATTTAATAAATATGTGCTGAATTAATGAAAAAATAAGCACTACAGTTTTGGTTCTTTTGCTCACATAAGATCTTTGGATCCTATGTTTATTTAAAAAAAGCTAATAATGACTTTTTATTTTTCAAAATATAGGCAAAGATAGTTTTTTCTTTAACATTCACCCTTGCAAAACCTTGTGTTCAAAATTTTTCTCCTTCAGTTCCCCCCTCCTCTCTCCCCTAGATAGGAAACAATGGAATATAAGTTACACATGTTCAATTCTTCTATTAATTCTACATTTATTGGTGAGAAGAAGATGAAAACTCTTTTAGTTTTTCATGGGAATCATAAACCAGCAGAGGGTATATGATTTGCCTAAAGTCTCACAGGTAGTAAAGGACAGAAATCATTATGAGGGCAAAGCCCTCAAAGTCATTCTTTGAATGATTGAACAAAAGTCTTCTGAGGCAAACGTTTCCCATTATGCATTCCTTTATATGGGGAGAAGAGGAATTGGTACTCCATCCACATACAATAATGAAATATTTCATTATAATACACCTACAACTCTGAGTTTGGAGTCAGAGACCCAGTTTTAAATCTTGCTCTGTCAAGTGTAACTTTGGACAAATAACTTTCTAGAACTCAGTTTCCTCATATGCAAAATAAGGGGGTTAGAGTAGATTGTGTACGAGGTTCATTCTAGCTCTCACTTTGTTTTTTTAATTAATTTTTTTTATTAAATCTTTTTATTTTCAAAACATATGCATGGATAATTTTTTAGTTTGACCTTTACAAAACCTTGTGTTCCAAATTTCCCTCTTTCCCCTCTACCCATTCCCTTAAATTATATATATATATATATATATATATATATATATATATATATATATATATACACATACACACATATTTATACAATTATCTTCCTGCACAAGAAAAATCAAATCAAAAAGGGAAAAAAATGAGAAAAAATAAAATGCAAGCAAACAAGAACAAAAAAAGTGAGAATATTATGTTGTAATGCACACTCAGTTCCCACAGTCCTCTCTGGGTATAGATGGCTCTCTTCATCACAAGATCATTGGAACTGGCCCCAATTATCTCATTATTGAAAAGAGCCACATCCATCAGAATTGATCCTTCATATAATGTTTTTGTTGCTGTGTACAATATTCTCTTGGTTCTACTCACTTCACTTAGCATCAGTTCATGCAAGTCACTCCAGGCCTCTCTGAAATCATCCTGATCATTTCTTACGTCAATAATCTTCCATAACACTCATATACTATAACTTATTCATCCATTCCCCACCTGATGGGCATCCATTCAGTTTCCAGTTTCTTGCCACTACAAAAATGGCTGCTATAAATATTTTTGCACATGAAGATCCCTTTTGTTCCTTTAAGATCTCTTTGGGATATAAACCCAGCAGAAACACTGCTGGATCAAAGGGTATGCGCATTTTGATAGCCCTTTGGCTCCAAATTTGGTTCCAAATTGCTCTCCAGAATGGTTGAATCAGTCCACAACTCCACAAACAATGTATTAATGTACTAGTTTTCCCACATCCCCTCCAATATCTGTCATTATGTTTTCCTGTCATCTTAGCCAATCTGAGAGGTGTGTAGTGGTACCTCAAAGTTGTTTTAATATGCATTTTTCTGATCAGTAGTGATTTAGCAGCTCTCATTTTGTAATCCTTTCAAATTTTATACTTGCCGAGGACCTCACATTTGCTTTTATTACACAATTCTTCCCAGCGCTAATGGATTGCCCAAATGTTGAACCAGTGCTCATGCAGTCTCAAAAGAAGATCTTTCAGCACATTGACAGATCTTTGATGGAAGATTTGTGCAAGATCAGGATGAAACATTGTGTAAAGACTGTGATTTGTATCATTTCAGAGAATACTAGCATCAATAAGAGTATAGGTTTATTAAAGTATTGATCAATTTATAAGAGGATTAATATTTTTCTGTTTATAGCACCCTCTACATCAAGGACTAAAATATGCTTCTTTTAAAAATTAATTACTTAAATTAATTAAATCTTCCTTATTTTATTTATTTAATGGTATTTATTTTTCCAATTACATGTAAAGATATTTTTTTTTGCCAGTATCATTGCTTAAATTCATGGAATAGTGATATAGCTTTAGTGTCAAAGTAAGAAAATGGAGTCAACTCTTCAGTGACTAGATAGTTAGCCAAGTGTATCAAAGATTTCACAATAAACTATTGAGAATGTGATTTACTCTTATGCCACTGGCTCTTGGGTGACTGACTGGGAGCTCTCCAATGTACTATTTACTCTTTCAAATGCAGCAAAATTAGTCTTGCCTGTTGTTTTTATGCAAAAAATTAAATAATGAGAAAATTCATATTATTTTTAAACCAAAATTTAAAAATCAGTATCTCCTATTTTCATCACTTTTCTCTCCAAACATTTCCCTCCCTTCTTCCCTATCCAGAGACTCATTCCCTATAACAAAAAAAAAAATGTATAAAAAGAGAATAAAAAAGCATGCCAAAAAAGCTCGACCATGCCTACATTTCACTTACAGTTAAGCTTCCTCAAAATGATAGAAATGTAGGATGGATGGATCCATTAATAGCAGAAGTCACCACCTGCAGAGAACATATGGTCATTCTGATTTAATTTAAAGGCTTTCATTAAAGAAATGGCAGCACTTTTCTGCAAAAGTAACACTTTGATTGGGAATATACTCTTTTTAAAAAAAGTTTTTATTTTCAAAACATATGCAAAAATAGTTTTCATCATTCACCCTTGCAAAATCTTGTGTTCAAATTTTTTCTCTCTCTGTTTTCTCCATCCCTTCTGCTAGATGATAAGTAATCCAAAATATGTTAAATATGTGCAGTTCTTCTACATATTTGCACAATTATGCTGCACAAGAAAAATCCAATCAAAAGAAAAAAATGAGAAAGAAAACAAAATGCAAGCAAACACCAACAAAAAATGAAAATACTATGTTATGAACCACACTCAGTTCCTGCAGTCCTCTCTCTGGGTGCAACTGGCTCTCTCCATCATAAGACCATTGGAAATGTCCTCAATCAACTCACTGATGAAAAGAACCATGTCCATCAGAATTGATCATCATAAAATCTTGTTGTTGCTATGTATAATATTCTCTTGGTTCTACCCGCTTCCCTCAATATCAGTTCATGTAAGTCTCTCCAGGCCTTTCTGAACCCACCCTGCTGATTGTTTCTTATGGAACAATGATAAAGAATATGTTCTTTTAAGGAGAAGTTGCAACTTAATTTGTGTGTTGATGTTAAAAGTTTCAACTAATCATAAATCTGGTTAAGATAAAGATTCCTTCCAAAAAATTCACCAAATAATGGCATCAAACTATTTTTACAAAAGTTCTTAAGAATGAGTTTCATTACTTGAAATAACAATAATAGATAAATATTTATATATACAGCACTTATGTTCTGGGGACTGTGTTACATGCTTTATGGTTATTGTCTCATTGTCTCATTTGATCCTCAAAACAACCTTGGAAAGTAGGTGCTGTTATTATTCCCATTTATCAGATAAGAAAACTGAGACAAGGAGAACTCAAGTGACTTACTTAGGGCCACAAAACCCTAAGCCAGATTTGAACTCAAGTCTTCCTGACTGCAGGTGTGGCTCTCTATATCCACTGAACTAAGTAGTTATTGTATAAAGTCAAAGGAAACTTGGATAAATAATAGGATATGTGCTATATTTTTTGCTAAAAACTGCAGCTGGTAGGAGAAAAAAATGAGCTGGTTAGTTTTGTTTTGGGGATTATCATCTTTAGATACTGTCTTTTTGTGCCCCCTGGCAAAATACCCTCCATTTTGATGTTCTGAAAGATGAGGACCACAGAAGAAATGTCTGGCACATTTCTCTACTAAGAGGTGAATGGGAAAAATGATGTTCTGGAAATAGAAAGCTCTTATGTAGTTGGAGTAATAAAGTACAGAGTAAGAAAATATGTGAAGTAATGAATGAAAAAAGGCATTCAATTTGTTTTCTCTGTGCCAAGCATTTTGCTAAGCACCAGGGATACAGACAGAAAAATCAGATAGTTCTTGTTTTAAGGAAGTTTATGTTCTAAATCGGGGAAGCCAGTACGTGAGGAGGAGAATGCTATTGCACGGCAGCTGGAAGGGCTGACTTTTACATATGGGAATCCCAGCTTTTCTTAAAGGATTAGTTTAAGAATCATCACTTTTACAAAGTCTGTCCTGATTTTCCTCAGTTATTAGTGTCTCCCCCCCCCCCATCTTGTATCTCTTCAATATATACCTCTATGTTTACATGTTGCCTTCCCCCAATTAAATATATACATTTTCAGAGTAGTTACCATTTCACTTTTGTCTTCTTCCTCAGGGCCTAAGAAAGTGCCCAGTACACTGTAGGGAGTCTCATAATTGCTTTATAAAACTGAGCCTCACTTCCCCATTATCTATATTGTGGATAATAAAACCCACAATATGTTGTTGTAAAGATCAGAGGAGATAATGATGTACTTCAAAATGTTACTTAAATGTCACCCAATATAACTTTCATTTGCAGCAGAGAAAGACCAATGTACCATGAAAATATAAACTATGGAGGATGATCCCAATGGAAAATATCCAAAGGAAAGTCTCTAGGTCACTCACCATGCAGGTTCGCTCTCTACCAGCTCCCCTTGGGAGATAACCTGAAGAGGCTCATTATGACAGCATTATGACAGTAATGTCTCATATTGACTACAAAAGATGAGATCAGATATAACGTACAAGAAGAAATGCCTGGAGGATTTATTCCCAATAAGGGAATTTCTTATTGATAAAGTAGAATATGATAAACAAAAATGAACTCTCGATATCTGAACTTTTCAAATAAGTCTGGACATATCCTCTACTTTCTGGTTCCCCACTGTTTTCAAAGACTTCCATTGTTTTAAATTTATTTGTAGGGAAGATCACACTTAGAGGTCATGGACAAAGCAATGGATTGTTTGGAAGTCATCCATAGACATTTTGTCCCATAGTTTTCTCTCTTCAAAGGAATATTTATATTTTCAATAATATTTCTGTTTTCCATATTCTTTTGGCATAAAGGCATTCCTCTTTCCATGCTTTTTTAGGAGGATGGGATCAGGGTGGGGTTAAGGAGAAAATGTATGTATGATTCATACTATGTTAATGTATAGTATACATATATACATTATACATATATACATATATACATACATGTCTGTATATGTGTAGTGTCAATTGATTACCAAATCTGATATGGATTAAACTAAGGAAACATAACATAGTCACTAAAGAGATGGCCCTAGAATCAGAAGCCTTGCTCCAAGTTCTACTTTTAACATACAATAATATTATCAACCAGTTCAAGTCAATTTATATTTCAATGCTCTAGGCAACACTGTAAGTGGCAACTACTTGGATAGAAGGGGTTTCTACATTGCGAGTTCCCACACCATGGCTGGGTCAAAAGATAAACAAAAACAATGGTCACATCTCCATATCTAGAGGAAAGAATCTTTGAGAATCTTCCTGATATCAGAATCATTATCTCTTCCATTTGAATTGGCTTTTTGGATACTTTCATGAGATCTCTTTTAGGACCCATACTTTGGAGAATGGGATTTCCCTTCCTTTCATTATGGTTTTATTCTAATATGCTTATTTTATTGCCTTTCTGGATATTCTTAAATGAGCAAGAGATCATTAAATGAAGGACACTGTATTCATAATCCAGAGTCATTTCTTTGCTACACCAAGTTTGGAGTAGATGGGTATCATTGAGGAAGTCAAGCAGACCAATTATATAAACACCTATTAAGTGCCACTGTGTGCATGCATTGAGCTAGTGCAGAGAATGCAAATGATAGTTTCTGCCTCCAAGAACTTCCATTTTATCATTCCACTAATGACTTAGGATGCAAAAATAACACAATATAGAGAATGTTGTAAACAAAAGGGAAATCCAGAAATCTATCAATTAGAGATCGCTTTCAGATGGGGGGGGGGGAGGGGAAGGATCAGGCAGCAGGGAAGGCTTTATAGAGGATATGGTATCTTGAACTGAGCTTTGAATGAACAGAAAGATTTTACCCAGGTAAGATGATAAAAGGGGGCATCCCGGGACATTGTCACTACATTGCCATAAGTAACTCTCTCCTGAGAGATATTGATTAGACTATAGAGGCCTGAGAGGTAGGAAGACTTGCATTCAAATCCTGCTGTGGATACAAACTAGATACATGATGCTCCAAGTCACTTGCCATTTTGGTGTCCCAATAATTTTCAGAGCATCTCATTATTTAACCACTCTCATCTTCCATTTTCTTGTCTATAAAATGGGGATGATAATAGTAACTAAGCCATAGCATTATTATGAATACCAAATCAGATATTATATAGAAAATATTTTGTAAGCCATATGTGCAATAGAAATGTTAGATGTACTTTTTTTTTTTCCTGAGGCAATTGGGGTTAAGTGATTTGCCCAGGGTCACACAGCTAGCAAGTGTTAAGTTTCTGAGACCAGATTTGAACTCAGGTCCTCCTGACTTCAGGGCTGGTGCTCTCCACCACCTAGCTGATTCTACCATTGCTTTTTAGAGTGATTTGCCTTATAGTTATTTATAATTATTCTAGGCAATGAAAAGATAAGACTTGATATTATGGCAAAATCCCAAGAGGGGCAAGCTAAACCATTTTGGTTAGGATTAGGATTAAGAGTTGGGTCAGGGTCAGGGTTAGAGTTGGCAATTGGGGTCAGGATCAGAAATAGTATGGGGAGTTAGGGATCAGGATTAGGAGTTGAGGTCAGGGACAGGTTAGTATTGGAGGAGGATCTAGCTAATGATGAAAATGTTTACTTGCTGCTGCTCACTCCCATTACTTTAAAAAATATGGAGTGTATGAATTAAAAGAAAGTCATTATATTAAGACCAAGTCAACTTTGGTGACAAATAGCATATGTCAATTCTTCCCCATGGAAAACCAAACCACATAAATATGGATTAGTGTTTTAAATTTGGAAAAACTCAACTGTGAAAAACAATCACAGCTTTCTTGGACCATTTGGAATTTATTGAGAAGAATCCCTATTTTCTATAAAAATACCAAGAGAACGTGGCTATTTTTGAAACTTACAAGAATCATGGGATTTAGGACTGGGAGTGCTTTTAGTGATCATTTATCCCAACTTCATTTTACATGACGAAAGACAAGGAAATCTTGTTCTAGAGATGCTAAATGACTTTTCAAGGTCACAAAGGTGGCCTTGAATTCTGATCCAATTGGCCTACTTGCCATGCTCCTATTTCATGTTTCTGTCTTTCACCTCTCTGGTTTGTGTCAGTCTCTTGGAACCTCTAACACCATTAAAAATTCAATAAAGGCAGCTCCTCCTATCTCTTGCCTCTTCTGATATCTCCCTCTGCCACCTCAATTATTAGTAACACCATCTCCCCTGTTTCTTTGTATTTACATATTTCATTAGATGCTAGTTCTTCCAGGTAGAACATAAACTCCTTGAGGGAAGGGCAAGTTTCATTTTTGTCCTTATATTCCCAGTGCTTAGTACATGAGTGGTACATAGTAGCTGTATACTTCTTGCTTAATTGACCATAATGCTTAGCATATGTCATGGCAAATTCCACAGAAAAGCCACAATTAAGAGAAAACCGAATTGAATATTTTTCTCTTGAGGGGAGCAAAGAAAATCATTTTATCTCAAGTTAAAAATATTTTGAGGAGTTTATTTTTCTTCCTTTCTTATTTTGGCTCTATAGCTCAGGAAGTCTTCCAGAAGCCGGAACAAAGATAAGCCTATCTAGTTTATGAGACAACCTTTATTCTCTCTCTATAGCTTTTGTTGCCTTTGGCTAAGTTTGAGATAGACTCTCCAAATGCTCAAGAATATCTTTTGGAAGCTGTTAATTGTTTTTTAAAGGAGACTTTAAGAGATCTTGTTATATTATTCAAAAAATAAATATTTATTAAGAACCTTCTGCCAAGCTAGGTGATAGAGACAAAGGGAAAAATTGGTTCTTTTCAAGAAGCTTCCATTCTCTTTTACATTCAAAACTTTTTAAGTACCTCCAAATGTAGAAAATAATACACTGCAGTTTGCCACCAAACTTGATCTCTATATATCATTCTGAACATCTGAGTTGAAAACCAAATTTGTACTCAAAGATTATTTTATCACCGCATTTTGGGTGAAAGTAGCAAATATTTTAATTTCCAGCTTGACTGAATTAAATGAATCTCCTTATAAGTCTGGAAAAGCTCACCATGACAGGCCAGGACTTCTGCCTCTTGGGCAGTTTAATCTTTAGTTGGCTTGCCTATGTTACACGACATTTGTAGTGATTTCATCATTATCTGTGATTTTTCAAGGGAATCATCTAATTATTGCTTCATCTTGAATTCAGAACATGTTCCTTGCTCAACCACCAAACTACCCCATAAGATGACAATGAGGTCTACAATCTAATCTAAATGAAGCAGTGTACCACTTTAATTGCCTATGAAATATTCAAATGACAAGAAGCAAATGTAAATAAGGTGAGTTTTGGAATGATGCTTAAAAGGTGACATTGAACATCAATTATTTTTATGTTCCTTGAAACAAAAACAATCATTCTGGATATTTTAAGGCAATATAGGAAGGCAGGAGACTAAAGAAAAAAAATGGGAAATTTAGGTAGAACAATTGTTTGAGGAAATGACATGCTTACTGGTTTGAGAAATCAGGATATTTGGAATGAATAAAAATCAGAGATGACTAGATTTCTCATTCCAAATAGCACAAAAGAGTTAGACTCATTCTAGAGAAATGGTTCCTTTTGCTTACTGGTCTACATGCCTTATTTTAACTATTTTTTTTCTTTTTACTTTCTATTTGATCCTGTAGCTCTTTTGATTTTTACTTTAAGTATTTAGTTGTGATATCATTTGGTACATATAAGTTAAATATTGATATTAATTCACTAGTTATGGTGCTTTTAGACATAATGAAGATTCCTTATTTATCTCTTTTAGCAAAGTCTATTTTTGTGGTTGCCTTGTCTGAGATCATACTGTTTTTCTGCATCCAGCTGAAGCACAATATTTTTTGATCCAATTGCTCATTTTAACTCTATGTGAATCTTCATATTTCAAGTACATTTTTTTAAAGTAATCTTCCCTCTTCAGATCTAATTTTTTTTAAACTTTGAATTCCAGCTTCTCTCTCTTCTTCCCCTTCCATCCTCCCCCATTGAGAAGGCACATGTGAAGTTATGCAAAACATTTCCAAAAAAAAACATGTTGCAAAAGAAAACATGGATCCCCCCAAAAAACCCCAAGAAAAATAAAGTAAAAAAGGATGCTTTAATCTGTATCTAGATACAATAGTTCTTTCTCTGGATATGGATAGCATTTTTCATCATGAGTCCTTCAGAGTAATCTTAGATCACTATATTGTTGAGAATAGTAAAGTCATTCAGAGCTGATCATCTCAAAACACTGCTATTAATTTGTACAAAGTATGTTTTATTTTGGATGAATTCATGGAAGATCATGTACATTTCTTGTAAACATATTTTTGGATTATTCTTTTTAATAGATTTTGCTGAACTTTTCAAATTATCCATTAGTATAGTCCATTCATGTTCATGGCTCTAGTCAATAGTTGTGTACCATTTATCTATTTTTAGAAAGAGGGAAAGAGAAAAGTTTCAGGCTCACCATTATGAATACTCAGTCAAGTAGTTTGTTGTCTAGGAAATTTCCTTTCTTAGCTTAGAAAAAGTAATTGTCTCATGGGTGCAAGCTGATTACATGACATCCTTGGCCTGCATTCTCCCATACAGGTGGATTACAGAATTGGTCGAAATGTCTTGGGAGATTGCTTAATCAAATTCATATATGGAGGGTATGCTTATCTTCCTCAAAAAGTTTCCTCAAAGATTTGAGAAAACCAAGCTAAAAGCCTCCTAAAGATCATCTGGGTTTTTTTCTGGAACTCCCAGGGAGATGAGAATTATATTGCTTATCTAGTATTCCAGTGGACTAGAGGTCAGACTGACCTAGAAATTTAACATCTCTGCCAGAAAGACATGGTTTGAGAGCTAAAAATAAGGTATTTTGTGGCAGAAGTGTGAGAATATTGACAATTTGCAGCACAAACCTTAAAAAAAGAAATGTACTTGAAATACGAAGATTCACATAGAGTTAAAATGAGCAATTGGATCCAATAATCTTTAGGTAAATTAGGGATGCTTTAGAGATGCTTTTCTAAACTTTTAAAAATCATTGTTAACTAGAAAAGCATTAACAAACATGAACATTTATATAAACAAGACCAGAAATGAAGAGCATATTAAATTATAAATCTGTTACACAAGGTCTTCATATATATGCATATATAAATACATATATATATGCAGATACATGTAAGATGCATGTATATGTGCATATATATGTAAATGCAGACACACATCTAGATTATAGATGCATATATATAATCTATGTACACATATATGTATGAATATAACATTGTACCACCATTGTTTTGCTTTTTCCCTTAGAAACATCATTTTACTCTATTCTGAATAGTTCTTAGTGTTTCATCAACATTCCCCCACCCACACATAACTATTACTATCTTTTCTCACTTTTCCCACTAAGCTTCTGAGGGAATTATGAGAATTGTGTGAATCAAACTGACTTCACCTTGTATCTGAAATCTGGATCTAGATCGGTTCTCTATCTATTCAATTACGAGTGTAGTACAATTTCTGTTTTGTGAGAAAACCTTATTCAATTGTGGAGATTGTTATTAGACTATATTACATTGTTTAAACCTAGCCCTGAATAGGTGGGAAGCTGGATGATCTCTACCTACTGTTTAGAGAACCTTAGCTAAGGACTTAAGTTATGGTGCTCAAAAACCCAATCAGACCTGAGGACTGATGCAAGGGATTTTCTCACAATTATACATCTGAAGATGTCTTATCTGAAAACTGACATATAATGGTCAAGCAGTTACTGTTAACATGCTCCTTTGAATGAATACAGACAGGGGAGTGGGACACCCCTTTTACTGATTTCAGGGAATTACTTCTGTTTGGTCTCCCCTCTGAAGTTGAAAAATTCACCAGTTTTCTTCAGTTAGAAATCAGATGACCTAATCTTGTATTCGGGTTTATATCATGTTAATTGTTTTCTTTTAATACATAAAAATCTGCCACCCCCTCTAGTTGGGATCCAGTCCCAAGCTGTAGAGGCGTAGTCCCTATCTTTTTGGCAATTGGCATAAATTACTTAATTAGTCAATATGCTCAGAAGCTTGAACTTTTGTTTCTTCAGTAATTTCATATTCTACATCTCATACTTCCAATCTATCTCTAGCCAACAAGAGCTTTCATTTCTATCAAAAGCATAGTCAAGCAAAATAAATTTTGTTATATTAGTCTTATTTGAAAACATTCTGCAGTTTCAGTCTATCAACTGTATACAAAGATGTAGAAGGCATGTTTTATCAACAGTCTTCTCGAATCATTATTGATCGCTCCATTGAACAGAGTTCTTAAGTTTCTAAAAAGTTGTTTTCCTTTTAGGTGTTGTAGAAATTGTTTTTCTGATTATTCTTATTACACTCACAAATATTGTTCAAACCATAGATTGTGGGCTATTGCCTCATGAAAATATTTTGTAATATTTAATCTGAAAAGTGACATTTAAATAGTCCCTTAAGATTTTCAATGCAATTTACATATTGTCATCTTATTTTATCCACACGATAGACCCATGATGCATTATTAATCACGTTTTATAGTTGAGGACACTGAAATCCAGAAAAATTAAAGGATTTTCCCAGGAGAACGTAGTATAGAAGTAGAATCAGAGGGATAATGAAGTACTGTATAAGCAAATGGTAACTTATGCCCTATAATGGGGAAATTTGGAATGTAGATAGAGCCTTTGATTGCTTTTGAGGGGATTTGAAATTGTCATCTTGTAATCTCCTAGGTATCTATTATTAATGTCCCCAGAGGGCTAGTGCAAGTATGTTTAGATAGAAATTCAAGGGTAACAGAAATTCCAAGGTTTTACCTAGAAATGCTGGAAGAACAGGTGATTAAAACAATTTTCAATGTGACAAATTAATGGCAAGTATCAGGCAACAAAATGGAATTCGAGAGTGAATACCACTGATTGTCCTCCTAGGGTCAAAAATGATTCAGCACTATGGCCAGTAATTGGGAGAAAACTTGTACCACTGGCTGATTCATCATTTAGCTGTTGGTGAGTACCAATTTGCTTGCCAATGAGTGGCAGCAGCTGCCTTTGTAGACATACATTGATACTACTGGAAAAATGCCAGCAGGTTAAAAAGCTAACATGGCTCTTTTATTTTAGCAAGTATTCTAATAGATATAGCTGCTAGGACAAGTTATGTGACCATCTGGATTTTTGGGGGGGAGAGACAGATAGACAGACAGAAAAACACAGAGAGAGAGAGAGAGGGGGAGAGAGAGAGAGAGAATCAGATGGATAAGAGACAGTGAGAAATAAAGAGAGAGCAAGAGAGAGAGAGAGAGTCTCAGAGAGAATGCCAGAGAGAGCAAGCTAGAGAGAGTCAGACAGTGAAAAATAGATTGAGAAAGAAAAAAAGAAACAGAAAGAATGAGAGAGAAGATAAGAGAGAGAGTCAGAGAAAGAGAGAGAGGTAAAAAGAGAGAAACAAAGAGAAAAAGAAACATAGAGACCTGGACAGACAAGAACAGATTTTAAAAAAAAGAGAAAAAGAGGAAAAGAGTCAGAGTTAAAGAGAAAATCAGACAGACAGAGAACATGAGAGAGGCAGAGAGAAAGAAAGAGATAGAGAGCCCCAGAAAGAGAGAATGTCAAAGAGAAAGAGAAAAAGAGAGAAAGAAAGGAGAGATAGAGAGAGACATGGAAAGACAGTAACAGAGAAAACGAGGAAAAGAAAGATAATCAGGTAAATACAGTGAGAAATGCAGAAAGAGAAAGAGAGAGAGAGAGCTCTCAGAGAAAGTGCTAGAAAGAAAGAGCAAGCCAGAGAAAGTCGACCATGAAAAATAGAGTGAGAAAGATAAAGAAATAGAGAATGAGAGAGAAGAGGAGAAAGTCAGAGAAACAGAGAAAGAGAGAGGAAAAAGAGAGAAAAACAGAGACCCAGCAGACAGCAACAGATAAAGAAAGGGAGAAAAAGAGGAAAAAAGTCAGAGGGAAAAAGAAAACCAGACAGACAAAAAAAGTGAGAGAGGCAGAGAGAGAAAAAGAGAGAGAACCCCAGAAAGAGAGAGTGCCAAAGAGAAAAGAAAGCCAGAGAGAGTTAGACAGTTAAAAAGAGAGAGAGAGAGAGAGAGAGAGAGAGAGAGAGAGAGTGTGTGTGTGAGTGAGTGTGTGTAGAGGTAAGTCAGGAAGCTGCTCCAGCTTTCCCAGTTTCCCTCAAAAAACCACATGAAACCAAGTCTCTGAACAAAGTCTGACAGAAAGAAACTATTCTCTTATTCAAGATAGATTGGAAAAACTTCAAGGAAGATCAGTCTCACTAGGGTGAGAACATGGTGTTCAGCCCAGCTCAGATGGACTCTGGGAAAGCTGGTGAGAGGGTCTTAATTTCAGCAAATGAGCAACAGAGACCCTTGGTCCTGGCTCAGTAGAGGACCGGATCAGTGAGGCAGCTTCCAGCCCCAGCTTAGAAGGCAAACTTTGGGAAAGCTGGCTGTTTCCTGAAAAGGGTAGGCAAAGTTACCCCACTGCACACCAAGGGTCCCTGTGCTCAAAATGAAGTCTCTGAGCTGCACAGGTAGCATGAGACAGTGCCCCTTTTACCCCAGGAGCAGAGGTTGATCAATAAAGCAAAAAAAGAAGAAATACTAAAAGGAAAGAAAATGAGCAAGAAACAGAAAAGAACCACTAACAACATGCCAAGAAAACCAATGCTTAGCATGGTGCCTGACACAGAGTAGCTACTTAGTAAATGCTTATTGAATTGGATATCATGTGGAAGACTATTCTGTTTTGTCCATGAAAATAGAGCTAGTAGCAGCATATGGCAGTTAAAGAGTGGGAATAACAAAGGACTAGGTGGTTATCTAGTGACTATCCTTCTCTTGTTTGTGGTGATTGGTTTACATTTTTTGGTTGCTGCCATCTATTTTTGATGATATCTTTTCCATCCTTTCTCCCTCACAATTTCTAATTTATAATGCTTTGCAATCTGCTCATGCTCAACGTATAATTATATTCCAAGTTCTATAAACTGGACTTCCATGGATTATGTCAATTGATAAGAGAAGACTCAATGTGTTATAATGTTCATATTTAATGCATTAAAATGAAACCGATTTATGAATAGGCTTAAAATTAATAGTGTCAGCTATAACATTTAACATTAATTTTGTTTGTCTTTTTCAACTTTAGTTGGACTATTTGGGGATGATAGGGAAGCCTTGGACCATATTAAAAATTGCTGTCCAAGTCTGAAACAATGTCTCCTTGTGGTCTTGATCTCTTTCCCTGTGGCAGGTTGAAATATTTGAGATCTTTCCACTAATTAGAGAGCTGACTCCCAGTCTTGTAGAAGGTTTAAAGGGACCATTTACTTTTCTAGATAATGATGACTATAATGATTGATGGTGTTTCACCTAAAACAAAACAGTTCCTCTAGAGTTTCTGTCTTGTTGTCATAGTATGAGATAGTATGGCACGGTGAAGAGACAGTTGGCCATGAATTTAGGAAGGCTTGGGCTCAATCCTGATACATAGTAATTAATAATTATAATATCTACTAATGAATAATAATCAGTAATTAAACAATCAACAGCTAGTACTTATCAAGTGCTTTAACATTTATAAACCATTTTATAATTATTAACTCATTTGATCCTCATAACAATCTTGGGGAGTAAGTGCTTTTTTATGCTCATTTATTAACTGAGATTAAGAGAGGTGATTTGTCCAGGATCACACAGTTAGTAAACAGAGGTAAGATTTAAACTTAAGGCTCTGGATTCCAACTTGACTCTATCCATTACACTTCCTAGATACCTATACTAGTTATATGATTCTAGCCAAGTTAATATTTGTAAAGTGCTTAGCATAGTAACTGACAATTGTAGGTACTTAATAAATACTTCTCCTTTTTTCTCACCTCCCTCCCTCCTTCCCTTCCTCCTTCCCTTTCTTCTTTCTTTCTTTCCTCCCACCCTCCCTTCCTCTCTCCCTCCCACCCTTCCTCTCTCCCTCCCACCCTTCCTCTCTCCCTTCCACCCTTCTTCCCTCCCTCCCTCCTTTCCTTCCTTCCTTCCTTCCTCCCTTCCTTGCTTCCTTTCTTCTTCCCTTCCTTCCTTCCTCCCTTCCTTTCTTCCTCCCTTCCTTTCTTCCTCCCTTCCTTCCTTCCTCCCTTCCTTCCTTCCTCCCTTCCTCTCTCCCTCCCTCCCTTCCTCTCTTCCTTATCCCCTCCCTTTCTTATTGCTTCCTTTCAACTCCTCAGACAATTTTCTAAACCTATAAATTGCAGAGAATGTTCTGACATGAATTAGTATGGGAAGAGTCTTCTTCTAGGAGTTCCCTATACCAATGAAATCCAGACAAGCGTTTTATGGTATCCAATCCCTTCAGCGTCTTGCATAATGAAGTCTCAGATGTCTCAGATGGTTGAAGTCAACAGATCCCAACTGATCTTGCCACTCAATATCTGAGTCAAAGAGATGGGGGTTTTCATATTCATGAAGATGTCTTTCTGCTCTCCCAAAGACAACATCAGATTTCTGGCAGATCTGGCAAAACAGAGGCAGAAGGACATAAAAAAAATGTAAAATGAGGTTGAGCTAGATGACTGTTGAATTATCTTTTGGCTTTATGGCCTTTGGTTTCCTCATCTTTAAAGCAAGAAACTTATTCCCTATGATCTTTATGACTCCTTCCAGTTCTAAGTCTAAGAACACATGAAAAAGTTTCAAGTATTGTCCGAGTTGTAAACTCTTTATTGTCTGAAGGATAGTGTGTATCATTTTCAAAGTCAAATCTTATCATTATAGGTGTTTCTTTTAGCCAGTTAGATATTTTTGCCCATAAAAGTTTGTGAAATCATCTGTCGTGGCTCAAGAAGGTTGGTGATCAAGAAAATATTCTCACAGATGAAATTACAGAACCTTAAAGTTTAGAGATGTCACCATTGGTAAAATAGTGACATCATATACTTAGGTACATTCAGTAGGGATTGTTCTGCACCTCGATTTTAAAAAAATGATGAAACAATGACTTTTGAAAGAGACTTTGGAGACATTTAATCCAACAAATATTTAAGCAAGAATCTATCTTGCAATATTTCTGACTAGTCATTATCCAGTATTCTCTTAAAGATACCCTGAATGGGAAACTCACTGTCCGACAAGGCAGTCCAATCTACTACTATAATTGTTAGAAAATGTCCTTTACATATAACAAAATATTGCTCATTGCAACTTCCTTTTATTGTTCTTTGTGTAGTTATGCCACCTGGGATCAAGCAGAGAAAGTGAATTTCTCCTTTCCATGAAAGTTCTGCAGTTGATCACTGTCCTATCCAATCCCTAAGACTTCTATTCCCCAAGCTAAACACCCCCAGTTTCTGAAATGGTAATTTCTATATCAGATTTCAATTCCCTCCCTCCCCCCCAGTCTGCACAGGCTCAATTGGGAATAAACTGAAGGCCTTGAGACCTGAGTGTTGATGTCAAAACTTAGTTAACTTGAGATATTTACTTGAAATTTATAAAAACAATTAATAGTCATTGGCATCCATACTATTCATGAGGAATCCCCAAGTTCTCCTGAAATTGGTAAAGCGACTGTAAGACAATGTCCTGGCTGGTGTCACTTTATTTTCACAATTGACAAAGGCTCTGAGAAGTAAGTCATGGGAAGTTTTAAGGCAGAGGGAACAGACAAAGAAAGACAACCAGCTGTGTAAGGTGATGAAAAGAGTGGATTGCTAAGGATTCAGTATATGGTAAGGTCACCTTTACCCCTATGATGATGTCCCTACAGAGTAATGAGTAAAACAGATTCTAGAAACCTTACTTGAAATCAGTTGCCTACAAGTTAGGGGAATTCTAGTCTTCCAGGAGACATCTGGGTGTAAGGAAAGATCTTGGCTGATATGTGGTCCATAAATCTCTTGTAGCACTTTACAGTGGTTCTACAGAAGACCTGTTCCTCGGGTCACGGCCATTTCAGGGTGAAATGGTCCAGGGTTCACTGACCTGATGGTTCTCTCAGAGTGAGGGTAAAAGCAACCCCATTTACCAGTCCACTGAGCACAATATATATAGTGCTTCCCTAAAAGTATCTGCCTTGATATAATTCTTTCAGAATTAAGCCAGTCTTTTGTATTAATATTCAATTATTTTTCATTGCTTCTGTCATCTCCATGCTTTTTTTAAAAAAGAAAATATGAATTTGGGGCGGTTAGGTGGTGCAATGGATAGAGCACCAGCCCTGAAGTCAGGAGGATCTGGGTAAAAATCTGGTCTCAGACACTTAACACTTCTTAGCTATGTGACCCTTTTTGGGCAAGTCATTTAACCTCAATTGCCTCAGCAAAAAAAAAAAAAAAAAAAAAAAAAATCTTAGTAAATACCCAAAACAAGCATCTCCATATAAAAACAGGAAAGAGGAATTGTATATGAAACTGACTATATATTATATATGACTTTCCAAAGTATATATAAAATTTAACATAGTACTATCCACATGTATCTACTTTCCTGTGTCCCCTTCTCAACATTTGTGCATTTTAAAAATGTTTCCTTGATATTTCTCTATACATACTGTTTTTTAAAAAATGTGTTTTTAGGGATTTTTCAGTCAACGATGGTTTAATTAGGGAGCTTACCTTTTCCTCAGCTCTACACCCAATTTTTGTTTATGTTTTTCAGAATGCTTGAGAGAGTCTCATCAATCTTGAGTCAATTCCTTCACATTATTAAGATACTGGGTCCCTTTGCTTTATAGTCCTCTTTGGACATCTGTTCTTTCAAAACCTAAGATGTTAGACTATGCCCAGATGGTTCTCCTCTATGATGAATTCCAGGATGAAGTGGCCACTTGACATCAGAGTTTCCATCCTTTCTAATTCAGCATCCATTACAAATGAAACTCAGAATAGCAATTCAGTTGGTCCTTTGCCACTTCTCCCACTTTCCGGAGGATAAAATGATCATTCTGTTTAGGGCTAACTTATAAGTGCAACAGATCATCACCTTCCAATACCCGAGTCCTCAAATTGAGGGTTTGCGCTCAAGATCTTGGAACCCATAAAGATGAGGATTTGCTTATGAATTGCATGTCAAGTCTACTCATCCAATAGGTTCTGAGGTGTCATAATTGCCAATATTGAAAATGGTTTAGATCATCAAAGATTGAGGAAAACTCCAAATGGCCAACATACAACTCTGTGCTCTGATAAAAGTTCTGGTAAAGCTTGTAGTCATTTTAATTTAAAGCACATCAAACAACCCAGCCTGAAGACTGTATGAAATTCTCACATTGAGCCACAAGATGGCAGAATGCATCAATAGTTTGAAGTTGTGACAGGCTCTAGCTAATTGTTGAAAAAAATCCTATTTCAACCAATGATGATTTTAAAAGAGTATTATTTATTGCAATGTTAATCTTCCAAAATCTTCTTGAATTTGCCTTTAACTCCAATATCTCTGCTAGGAAAAACTCAAATTGGGTCACAAAGAATTAAAAATGATTGATCACAATAGAGGTCTTTTAGTCAACACACTTTACAAAATAATCCTGTCTACAATTACCTGAAGAAATTGACATCGAGCTTTTGCTTTGTTTTTCTTCCCTCTTCCTTCCCTCCCTCTAGAGATGGCACCCATGAGACACAAATAGGTACCTACATTTAAACATATTTTTTACATACTTCAATTAAATAGTTCTTTCTCTGGATGTAGAGAACATCTCTCTTCACATATATTGGTAATACTGTTAATTTGGGTGTTTATAATAGTCAAAATGACTTAGCCACTCAAAGTCATTCTTAAAACAATATTGTACAATGTTCTTTTGGTTTTGCTCACTTTGTTCTTTATTCATGCAAGTCTTTCCATGATTTTCTAAGATCATTGAGCTCATCCTTTCCTTCCATCAAAACTATCAAGTTTATTTTCCAGCTCTTTACAACTTGTTTCCCTTTTACTTTTCAGTCTTTTTAGGCCCATATTTATCTCTCTGCATTCTTTGATCCAGTAACATTGGCCCTTTTAATAATACTCACACAAGAAAAGCCATGTCCCTACTTCTTGAATTTTCACTGGTTCTCCTCATGCATGGAATTTTCTCCATCCTCATCTCTATCCCAAATCTTTCTTCAAGCCCTAGTTAAAATCTCACCTCCTATAGGAAGTCTTTTCCAATTTTCCAATGCAATCTTCGTCCCCAGTCCTTTGATTATTTCTTATTCATCCTGGATGTATTTTGTTGGTTCATAGTTATTTGCTTGTTGTCTTTTTCTTAGACTGTTAACTCATCCAGGTTACAGATTGCCTTTTGTCTTTCTTGCTATGCTCAGGGCTTAGTGTGTAGTGCTTGTTTTGTGTCAAGTACTTCATAAATGCCTCTTCACTGACATTCTGTGACTTTATAGATTAGTTTTATACGGTGAAATAAATTTTTTCTTAACATACAAAGTAGTTTCTCAAAATAGATGTATTATTTATCTCTTTCTTTTTATTATTTATTTTGTTATATATTATATATTATATAGTCTATTTATTAAATTTTAATTTATATGATATATAACATTATATTAACAACATAGTTATATAAAATATTATTTATAATATATATAATATTATACACTATACATATATTTTATTATTTATCTCTCTGACCATTGCTATGCTTTTTGATGAAGCAAAATCAGAGAAACATGAGAAAAACTGTGTTAATCAACAGGAGAAGAAGTAAAAAGCACTAGAGAACAGGGCAAATAACAATCACAAAAATGTAAATGAAAACAGTAGTAAAAATCAGTCAAAAATGAGTCAATTATAATGATCAGTTTTGATCCTGATGAAGCACATTTTCCTTTTCTAGGTGGGAAGCCTGCTACCTACAGTATAAAATGCTCAGTTGTGATTGTTTTGTTAGTTTTGCTTAACTAGTTTTCTTTGTTACAAAGGAGAGACTTCAATTGCCTTTAGGGAACAGCGCATTTTATCTACCTTGAGAGATAGGTGCTAATTCTTTTACTCATCTGGAGATGATAAGACTGAGACCAAGAGAAATCAAATGCCTTGCCCAGGAACACAAAGCTAATAAGAATCTGGGGCTAGATTTGTGCTCAGGTTTTCCTGATTCCAGTTTCAGTGCTCTATCCACTGTGTAATTGCAACAGATAATGTTAAAGATTTTTGTAAAAAATGAAAATTACCTTGAATATATTTTAAGAACGTTTGTATTAGAGCAGATTGATAGAAGTGAAGTAAATCCAGGTAGTCAGAAACTTTCATTATTAGCCCTGATTCAGAACTTTAAAGAAGTTCTTTCAAGTCTAGTCAACAACCGTTTATTAAGTGCATATTATGTGTCAGGTTTTGCATACAGTCCCTCCCTGCAATAAAATGGATTAAGAGTATCCTTCAGAATTGGGCACAAACAACAAAACCTTCTGTATTCAACCAGTTGATCCACAAGGGCTTGATTAATAACACTAAAATGATGATATTTTGGGAATATGTGAATATGTTAACAAGGAAATGGAAACCAAAAAAGATTTTTGGGAAGAGTAGAATTCAAATGGTACAGATGAGGGGGTCAGTGGAAGTTACAGTGGGTCAATGGTGTTAGCACAATTGTAAATATCATGATTGAAAATTTTATGATAAAAAATATAAATAACATTGAGAAAGATAAAAAGAGGGGGGCTTCTAAAGACTGATATGAAAATAAAAGAAATTCACTGACTGATTTCAGCCTTCAAAAGTCACATGTAGGGAGCAGCTAGATGGTGCAGTGGGTAGAGCACCGGCCCTGAAGTGAGAAGGACCAGAGTTCATATTGGCTTCAGATGTTTAACATTTCCTAGTTCTGTGTTCATAGGCAAGTCACTTATCCCAATTGCCTCAGAAAGGAAAAAAAAGTGACATGTAGAAGACTGCTTTCACAAACCTATGAGAATGACATCAGAATGAATTGAAACTATGTGATGAATGCTGAGGCTAATTTTTAAAAAGCCAATGTTGATAACAAAAGAAAGATCAAAGAAAGTTTGCTACTGTGGGTAAAAGAGATAATGCTAATAGATAATGGAGAGAAGGATAAACTACTTAACTCATCTTGTTTTCTTGCCAAAGATAATCATCTCTGGATGGGTAAGAATAGAGCAAAAAATCATTAACTAGGGGTTAAAAAACCAAGATAAAGAAATGGAAAGAGAACCCCCAGCTGCCTGTACTAAGTTAAAGTCACTGAGTTCAGCTAAACTATGACCCTGAGTGTTAGAAGGACTGCTGGATATTATTGCTGGGTTACTACCTGTTATTGGATCATCCCTGGAAAATGATAGAGAAGAGAGTCAAAAGAGAGATGGACAAATGTTTTCCTGTTTTTTTTTTTTTTTTAAATCAAAGGAAAAGGATGGATGCTGCAAATTATGGGCTATTTAGTTTAATGTCACTTCATGGCAAAATTCTAGAACATCGTTAAACATGGAATAACAATAGATAACGTTTACAATGGTTTAGGTTACAAAGGGTTAGCACAATCTCTCTGGGTGCTCACGGTCACTCTGTGTGGTGATTGTAATGAAGACATTATCATTCTTATTTCACAGGGGAGGCTCTGAGAGGTAAGCAATTTGCTCATGATTATATAGATTACATATTGGGCCAGCTAGGGAGCACAGTGGTTGGATACTGGGCCAGGAGTAACCTCCAGTAGTCATGCCTGGAGGAAGACCTGTGTGATGTTAGGCAAGCCACGCAAGTCTCAGTTCCTCATTTGTAAAATGAGTTAGAGAAGGAAATGGCAAACCATTTCAGTATCTTTGTCAAGAAAAATCCAGTAGGGGTCAGGCACAACTGAAAAAAAAAAAAAAAAACCATACAACTAATTATTAGGAGACCTGAAACCCAGGATTTTCATTAATCCAATTCAGCACTTTCCTTTGTACTATAATGGCAATCTATGACTCCTATGAGTCAGTAGAACACCATCAAATCTAGACCAGATCAAACTAAATCTATTTCATTTTTGAGTAGATTTCTCGGCTTGTCAAAGAGAACAGTGCTGAAGAAATAATTAAGGTACAGTTTAGCAATGCATTTAACATACCACCATTATGGACATGGTAGAAAGTGATTGGCTGGATATTGGCACAATTAGGTATATTTGGCAATTGATGACTACAACTAAAAAGCAGACAGCAGGTTGGTATCAACTTGGAAGTATGTCTCTGGTTTCTTTTTGTTTTTGTTTGTTTGTTTTGTTTTGTTTTTCCCTGAGGCAGTTGGAATTAAGTGACTTGCCCAGAGCCACACAGCTAGGAAGTATTAAGTGTTTGAGGCTAGATTTGAACCTCCTGACTTCAGGGCTGGTGGTCTATCCATTGTGTCACCTAGCTATGGGATAAAACTTAATAAGAATAAATGCAAAAGGCTTAAAATGGGGTTCAAAAATTAACTTCTCAAGCATGGGATGTAGGAGTCAAAGCCAGACAGTTTTTGCAGAGAGATAGCTAGGCTCTCTAAGAAAATTTTCTTAAAAAGCTCTACCATGATTTTCACTAAGGTAAAAGAAAAATGAACTTCACAAAGACAACTTGGAAATTGTATGGAAATAGTATGTTCTACATGTTTTAATAAAGTGTTAAATCCAATAAAATCAACAAGAATGACTTATATTTCATTAAAAGGGGCACAGAGTCCAGGACTAGGGAGATAACTATTCTCCTGTACTCTGTCCTGGTCAGATTGCTATGAATCATTGAGTTTACTTTCAGGCACCAGACTTTGGAAGGAAATTCAACAGCAGGAATGCACCTGGATTGAGCAGGATGGCAAAGGGACAGAATCTCATGCTTTACCTGGACACGATGGAAGAACCAAAGATGTTGAATCTCAATAAGCCATTGGGAGGGATGTCATAACTTCTTTAAGTATTGGAACAGTGGTTATTTGGAAAACTAGATAAGTCTTCCCAGGGGGCAGAACTAGGAGAGTGGATAATTTGGGAGCAACGCATATCATGGCTAACTGCTACAGGCTGCAGACAGCCCCTGATGTATTTACCTTGTAAAATCCTTTGTCAGAGTCTCTACATGATGCAGGGGCGGGTGCACTTTTATGGGAGTTTCACTATCTGACATAGTCCAAGGTGCTGCATAAGGTCATGAAGCTCACTGGTCTGTATGTAGTGTTCAGGGAGAACTAGCACTTTTGATGTGAGGGCTTATTGAGCCTTTTTAAGGGCTGCTCATCCATCTTTGGTGTCCACTTAATTCACCCAACTCTCATCTATGGCTTTCAGAAGCTGTTGCATGTGCAATGGCCACATCTGGGTAAAATCTTCTTGATAGATGGGCTAAACCAGGTTGAGAGCAATTGACAGTCCCCAAATCTATGGGTGAGTTGGAGGATGTCCACCCCAAATGCATAAAGATTTTCCCCTAGTGGAATGGGCGGATGAGAATTTCTTTCCATAGCCATGAAGGCAGCTGAAGCAGCAGTTGTGGAGCACTTAGAACTTGGTCACACAATAGACGCCAAGGTCATCCTCTGCCTTCTGGGCCATTGCCAGTTGTTTTGACTTTTGTCCTCCCATTGGACTTCAATGAGTCTGGAAGAGAGAGTGAGGCTGCTGACTTTGTTTAATTCTGCCTCACTTAAATCCAATTCACATGCAAATCAAGACACCACTCATGATGTTAAAGACATGAAGCTCATCAAAGAGCTTTGGCAATAGAAAGCAACAGAGGAGAAAAAATAGGCCAGGAAAACCAGGTGAGATTTTCCAGCTTCAAAAATCCTGTGACTTTGGAAATGAAGAGGATGGTCTTAATGCCTTACATTTGCACAGTGTTTCTTAGTTACACACACACACACACAAAATCTCAGTGGATTCTGAGTCTTCTCTCTTGGAATCCAAAAGTCTAGTAAATCCCATTGCCACTGAGAACGCAGAATTATTTGCTTTGATCATTGCCCTCAAGGTGAAAGAACAGGAACTGGACCTGTGACATCATTGGTACGGAGACCTCTCCAGTCCCTATAACTTAGAGTCTTAGAGAGCCAGCAAAACTCCAAAAGGTAAAATGACTTGCTCAGGATCACCTAATGAGTATGCATTATGGGTAGGATTTGAACCTTCTTGATTTTGAGGCTATCTATCTACCAGTGTATGTTTGCCTCCAGGCCCTCAAGGGATGCTGAAGCAAACCACAAATGTACTAATAAATTAGAAATCCTGACCACTGTAAGTGACACGTGGGTGTCTTTAAGGCATCCTGGATCTCTGACAGCAGGAGAGCAGGAATTCTATCTCATCTCTCTAAGATGAATTTGGGGTTAGGCAGGTATGAGTTCAAATCCTGTCTCATACATTTGCTAGTTGTGACACTCAGGGAAATTCATTTTAATTCTCTGAGTCTCTATTTCTTCATCTGTCAAATGATAATAACAGCTCCCATGTCATAGGGTTTTTATGAGGTTCAAATGAAATGACATATGGGGGAAAAAACCTACAAGCCCTATATAAATGTGATGATGATGATGATGATGGGAATGATTTCAGGTCAATCTTTGGTATCCAAGGAGATGAACTTTGAAAGAATAAGAAAAAGCAGAAGCCACAGCATGTGGAGACAAGTAGCCCTGAGTTCTAGTCTTTCCTCTGTGTGATTATGTCTAAATCGTTCCCTAAGCTTAAGACTTCCTAAGTCATATTGGGTCCTTCAGTGCTCCCCCACTGAGCATATCATGGCTCTTTCATGTGTCTTGTTGATCCCAATCTTTTTCTGTCTCTAAACTCTTGGTTTTCCATAAACCTTCCTGATTTATGGCAAGATGACTTACTTACTCAAGTGTGTCAATACTTACTCAATAGGAATTGAATTCTAGAGTTTGCCTTGCATATACACCTAAGAAAACAAAGAAATTAATTTCAATATCACTTGCCAATTATTCCATCAAATTTCACCTTTTTGGGTCCTTTCCAGCAATGCTTCCCAGATTGGGAGCCCTGGTCCAGTTCAGCACCTCTGTTTTTCAGATAAGGAAAGGGGAGAAAGGATTGGTCCTTCTTAGTCATACACATCCTCGTTCCCCTGGGCCATTTTCATGGAGTTTAAAGTACAGTTAGGGGATAAGAAACCAGTGACGACTGGGTGGCTGTGGGGCCTGGAGTCACAGACACACATCTTCCTGAACTCAGATCTGGCTTCAGATGCTCATTAGCTACATGACTCTGGATAAGTCACTTAACCCTCTATTTGCCTTAGTTTCCTCATGGGTCAAATGAACTGAAGAAGGAAATAGCAAACACTCCACTATCTTTGTTAAGAAACCCCCAAAAGGGGTTGATAACGTATCAATGCAGATAGTCATACTATATACACATACATGGATTCTGATTCTTTCTCTCTCCTCCTTTCTTCCCTCCCTTCTTCCTCCTTTCCCCCTTCCTTTGTTTCTTCCTTTTCTTTTTCTTTCCTTTTCTTCCTTCCTTTATTCTCTTCCTTCTTGTCTTTCTACCTTTTTCTTTTCTTCCTTTTCTTCTCTTTCTTTTTCTTTCTTCCTTCTTTATTTTTCCTTCTTCCTCTCTCCCTTCCTTCTTTCCCTTTCTTTTCTGTTCTCTTTCTTTTACTTCTTCCTTTTTTCTCTCTTCCTTTTCTCCCTCTTTCTCTCCATCTCTCCCTTCCTCTCCTTCCTTCCCTCCCTCCTTTCTTCCTTCCTTCCTCCTTTCTTTTCTCCCCTTTATGCTTAATATTTCATTGCTATGAGGAACGGAAGTTCTTTGTCCCTCACATAGACAGCTGGGTGGCACAATGGACAGCGCATTAGACCTGAAGTCAGGAACACCTGAATTGCTCAGACATCCGTGCCAGACTTTATAGGATATGGGGGTGTTCAGCTGGCAGCAGACATCTATAGCTCTGTAGCTTAGTTTTGGGGAATGCCGCCTAAGAGGAAGAGGAGGGATGTGACCAAAATCACTCATGGAGTCAGCATCTGAGCTGGGATCTGAACTCAGAGCTTGCTCCATAATCCACCCACTACTGCATGGGCTCTGTTATCATTATTACTATTAAAATGAAAAATTATTATTTAAATGAATGTCAGTATTACCAGAGACAGCATGGCTCAGTAGACAGAAAATGATCAGATGGGAAAGATGGAAAATGGACTCTTGAGTTCATTGGTCTAAAGGGCTCATGGGTAACTCTAGGTTAGGCCCTTGCTTTCTATGCACCTTTTAGGCTGGGAGATGTACCTAGAACTGACTTGCCCAGGGCTACAGAGCCAGTATATATCCAAAGCAAGATTGCAGCCTTCATCTTCCTGGGTCAGAGGTCAGCACTTTTCTCACCTTGCTACCATGTTGCCTTTCTCTCAGTGATACTATTCTATGAATAAAGATGACAAAGTTAATGAACCATGGCAACCTTTTTGTAACACTTAACTATCCTTTAACAAAGTAAATCATGCGGTTTCCTTCCTTCCTTGTCTCATTTCTCCAGGGATAGTGTAGCCCTCCAGGTCAGTAGTAGTTGATGCTGTGAGCCACAAGATGTCAGTGTAGCCTCACTCGTCCAACCCAGTTCATCGTTAGCTCCATCCACCTCGAGATTCATCTTTAGTAACTTTTCCTTAGAAACTTTTAAACTAGAGTCATAGATTTAGAAATGACAGAGCTCTGCAGAATAATCTAGTCTAATCCCCTCATTTTGCAGAGGAAAGAACTGAGGCACAATGGGATTTGAATCTATGGCCTTAGGATCCAGATCCCCCAAAGCCCCTGATGTCTTCCTTCTTCTGACATTCTGTAATGGAAAACCTGGATCTACTGGATCATTCATATTTCACGCTGACAGCAGGGAGGAGACTGGAGTGATTGGTCAAGTGGCCCAGCGATGGTTCTGCAATTAACTATCTGACTTGTACAAATTCTTGTATCTCATCATCACATCATTGAATTTAGCACAGGAAAAAAATCCCTTTTGCTTTTAGGATAAAACCCAGTCTCCTCAACTTACACTGAAGACCCTCCCAAATTGGCCGGTGAATTGCTCCCTATGTACTATAATCCAGCTCCCACCTCCATGTTTTTGCTTAGGTGCTTCCCCCATTACGTCTGCCTTCTAGAATCCTTAGCTTCCTTTAAAGCAGGGATCCTCAAACTGCAGCTGAGGATGATTATCCCCCTCCCCCAGGGTTATGAAGTTTCTTTATTTAAAGGCCCACAAAACAAAGGTTTTATTTTTTACTATAGTCCGGTCCTCCAACAGTCTGAGGGACAGTGAACTGGCCCCCTAGTTAAAAAGTTTGAGGACCCCTGCTTTAAAGCATAATTCAGACACCAACTTCAACAGAAAATAGTGCCTCTTTCTCTATCTCCAGTTGTAAGCCTTTGAGCAATAGAAAGATCAAACTAGCCTCCCTCCACTCAGAAACACAAGAAATTAGCCTAAAGTATGAACAACCTTAATGGTAGCTCTTATACTTCCAGTCATGCTTTGTCACTCATTTTGGAGGCTCCTTCCTGTTCCTATGTTGCATTTGAGAACTGACTTTTAAATTATAAGCTATTAAATGCTAGATACCCTTTAACACTCTCAGGTACAAGGTGGGCTAGATTATGTCCAATCTGGGGATAAGAACTGGAAATAAATTCAGCTGATACAAACCCCCAAACAGGACTAGGCAGGATCTGTCCTCCCAGTTCTCCATCCATCAACACAAATGTCAACTGGTGGGTCCTACTCTCCTAGAGCTAGAAAGAAGAAGAAGCTGAGCCCATCTGGCCAACATCCTCATTAAAAAGATGAGGAACCAAATCCAGAGCATCTAAGTGACACTAAGATCATACATATAGTAACTATTAAAGGTGTGATTTGAACTCATTTTTTTTTTAACTCTAGAGTCATTGTCTCTCCCCCTCCCATACTATTCTACTAATTATTATCTAGTGATTTAACTCCATCTGTCATCTTGTCTCTGCCCAAAAAGATATCTCCTAGGGAGTTGCTTGAACCACGGAAAGATTATCAACTAACTGGACAATTAACAATGATTTGCTTAGGGTCACACGGTAAATATCAAAGGGAAAACTCGTGTCCAAGTCTTCCCGACTTGAAGCTAGATTGATGGACTCTCTCCATCTTCTCGTGGAGCATAATTATCTTCCCACTCAGGAAAGGCAATGTGCTTTGCTAGAAGGAACAAAAGCCTGGAAATGAGGACATTTGGATCGTGGTCCTTCCTGTTGATAAGGAGCTACCAACTGATTGCTGGGATTGCTCTTCCTAGCTGAGAATCCAAAACTGAGGAAGAGAATAATTCACGAGAAGACAGGAAATCCACCAACTAGTTTCTCAGTGGATTTTTCCATCTTGGCAACATATGTTGGAACCATTATATGCTTTCTTTCCAAGTTAAATATTTATTTCTATAAACCTGGGTCTTAACTGGAAACAAAATTTCAGACGCTCTCTGAAAACACTTCTAGTAATCTCTCAACTGAAAAAGGAAGTTGTGGTTATCAGGCAGGGCACCTTGGCGTCCCACTTTGTGTCTGTCGGTGTGGGCCGTTGTACCACACTCCTGTGGTGCACTCTCCAGTGGGAATGGGAGCTGCAGACCCAGGCCCTTGGCATCCTTGCTCCAAGCAAGCCCAGTGGAGGACCTAAATTAAATCCTCTTAGATGATGGAGTGTCCAGCTGCAGTCCCAGACTTCCTTCACACCAGTAGATGCCACTGTTGCATGTGAAATAAACTTATCCATGCTATTCCAAAGGTCTGATGTGGATATCCAACATGGACTCATACTATGCTAAGTATCTGGTGAATGAACTGCTAAATTATAGCACTGGATATGTATTCTTTCCCTGACGATGTCAATTCCCTGCTCAAGAAGTCTCAATGGCTCCCTATTATCTATGGAATAAAATACATGTGTACTCCTATGTTTGGCATTGAAAGCCAATCTGATTTCACTCTATCTTTCTGCTCATTTCACGCTTCTCTCCTTCATGATCTGATTTGCTGTTTTCCTAACTCGTTATTAATTCTATCTCCATGCTTTCCCTCCTGTATAGAATATACATCCTCCTGATCTCATAATAAATGAATTTGATATAATTCATGGTCAGCAAGGACCTGATCCTCTGAAGGGGATTCAAACTGATCATCTTAAGTGGATCCAATATGCATCCATCCATGAAGTGCCTACTATGTACAAGACACTGTGGTGGGTTATAGGATGAAAAACCAAGAATGTATTATATGATCATCGAGAGAAAGGGTGGTTTAGTAGGTAACAACAAGTCACATTTATATCTGTGCCAGGCACTGTGCCAAGTGTTTTACAAACATGATCTCATTTTGTCCCTACAACAACCCTGGGAGGAAGATAGTTATAATCTTCATTTTTCAGATAAGGAAACTGAGTCAAATAGTGGTCACACAACTAGTATCTGAAGCTGAATTTGAACTCAGATCTTCCTGACCCTGTGGTACCTTGCTGTAAATATCTGACTTTGATGCAAGGAAGAGCTGATTTTTGACACATATTGGCTCTGCCATGTTAGGAAAGTCACTTGAGTTCTCAAATGCAATTCTCCATGTCTCACACTGAAGGGAAAGTGAAGATCTATTTTTCCTCCTAAGGCAATTGGGGTTAAGTGACTTGCCCAGGGTCACACAGCTAGAAAATGTTAAGTGTCTGAGGCCAGATTTGAACGCAGGTTTTCCTGACTTCAGGGCTGGTGCAGACCTACTTTTAAGAGGAAGTTTCTCCATTGACAGTTCCCCATACAAATGAAGTCACCAATTCAGTCCCTTGTCCAATCAATCATAGATCTATAAGGGACGTCCCAAACACCATCTACTCTAACCTCCTTTTCACAGATGAGAAAGCTGAGACCCAGAGAGGGGGACTGATTGATTCATGGTCTCCTAGGCAGGTCCAGAGATGGGGAGCTAGAAAGGACCTTCAAGGCCATCTCATCCTAGGCACTCGTTCCATGGATGAGGAAATGGGACCCCCAGAGAGATTGAGATCTGTTTAACCTCAGAGAAGTAGTTTTAGAGGAGAGATTGGAAGTGAGTTTTGTTTATTTGAATTCCAGGAATCTTAATTTGTATGTGATTTGAGTCTTGAAGGAGTCTCAGGTTTCTTAACCATGGAGATGAGGTGGATATATATTCTATACATGAGGAAAATCAGGGAGATGGAATTACTGCCCAATTGGGAGAAAAACTAGCAGATCTGTTTGACTTGAATGTAGAGATCATGAAATGAGCAGGAAGATAAAGTGGAGTCAGATTGGCTTTCAAAGCCAAACAGAGGAGTACATGTGTATTTTATTTCATAGACAATAGGGAGCCATTGAAGCTTTTTGAGCAGAGAACTGACATTGTCAGGAAAAGAATACATATCCAGTACTATAATTTAGGACATAAACATTTGTTTTCATATCATAATCATTTCTGCTGGGGGAAAATCCCCTATGCATTCTTTCACATTGTAACAAAGACAAAAACAATGAAAAAAAAAATCTTACATAGTGACTATGTACATTCATAGGCAATGACTGTATCAGATTGTTTTGTTTAAACTGGTCTTTTTTCCTGTAGACACAGGCACCAAAAAAACGAGGATACCAAGAAAGGAAAAAAAAACAGTTTTTTTTTTTTTTTTTTCATTAAGAAACTTGACAAAGTGTGGTGTGGATATGAGAAGATGTTGTTAATTGCTATCTTCACCAGGAAGAAAAGACATCATTTAAAAACTCAAAAGACGCCTGATTGGAAAAGGAAGTAGATTGATTATGCAGGAAAAATGAAAAGGATCAGAAGGACAGTTTGCAGGCTGTCACAGTGTCAAGCAAAAGGGAGAAACCTAAGGAAAGTTGTCTAGTAAGGAGATGCAATGGCTGGAACTGGAGTTAGCTCATCTTCTTGAGTTCAAATTTAGTTTTATACCCTTACTCATTCTGTGACACTAGGCAAATCATTTAATCCTGTTGACCCTGGTTGCTTATTGTAAAATGAGCTAGAGAAGGGAATGGCAAACCATTCCAGTATCTCTGCTAAGAAGACCCCAAATGGGATAAATCATGTATACATGACTGAAAAATAATCTAGCAAATAACAACAACATATGGGTAGAACTGGAGATGTTAACATAAAACATTCTTATTTTCAAGGATTTGCTATGGTATATATATATATTTTTATTATTATTCTTTCAACTCTATATACTTTTATACTCTAGTGGAGAGATCCAAAATTCTTCACTTATCTCTGGAACCATGGGTAGATTATTATATTTCTGCAAATCTTGGTTCCCTCATCTGCCAAATGGGGTGTTTGCTTCCAATCTCTTCCTAGCCCAGATATGATTCTATGCATACAGACAAGTATGATACAAGACAGAGACTTAGAGTCAAGAGAAACTGGATTTGAATCCTTAATAAGGATACACTTCCATGGCTACTCTGATGGTGATAACAGTTTAAACTAAGACTTAAAATGGACCTGAGAGACCATCCAATCCAATCTGTTTTCTCATCTGTAAAATGGAGATAATAATAGTACCTGCTGGCCAGGGTTGTTATGAGGATTAAATCTGCAAAGCTTTTTGTGAACCTTAAAATGCTATATAATTGTGAGCTATGATTATTCTCCTTTCATTGCTTAGTTCTTTCTCCTTCAATCACTTCAAATAGTGGTTTGGGTAAGATCAAAGATTTCCTACTGGGTCCTGACCCAAATGAACTAAATTTAATAAATTCATTAATAAAAAATGAAATAAATTAATAAAATAAAAATGAACAAATATTTAAGTGCTTATTATGCATTCATCACATGTATTATGCATCCACACATGGTTCACATAATTACACTAGACCATGGACACATGAAGACAAAACAAAATCCAACTGTCTTCAAGGAGCTTACGTTCTCCTTAAGGGATTAATGAGTACAAGAAGAGCTATCATACAGTTAATGGACAAGGGAATTAGTGTTTGCAGCTGGGACAAAAAAAAATTTTTTTTGGAAGAGACAGCTGTGAGTTTGAGGTTTCAAGGGAGCTAGGGTTTCTCTCGAGGCAGCGAGCAAAAGCCTATGTGGTCTCTTCCCGAAGACCAACAAGGGAGTCCATTTCCCATTTTTCATTTTGCCACTGAAGGTGGCCATGATTTCTCCCAACTCACTTGTGAAGGCTCCCCTCATTTTTAGTTTATGGCCATAGGAATTGGAAAGCCTGGGAAAGCTGGAGACGGCATCCCCCAAAGACCTCCTGTCAGCCAGTTGCAGCATCCCCGGGATCAGCCTCAGCTGCCCGTTATGGTAACAAGTACAGCAAAGCTAACCTTTTTCTGGTTGAACTCGCCTGAGGAGCAAACACAGACTGCTCTTTTGGTGCCCCAGTTTTCCTTTCAGACTCACATGGAGGTCGACTTGCTGACATCTTGGGTAACACTTGGGAGGAAGCATTTCTTAGAGAAGCTGTAATGCTCCCAGGGAGCAACCTTGCCCGATTTAGACCTGGTCCATTAAGTTTGCCTTCCGAGGCTGAGAACCGTCGACCTCTTCTAAATTGGAAATGTCGAGGGAGGGATGCTCGGCAAACAGGCAAACCTGCCTGCGGAATTTCAGGCATTTCCTGTTTGGGGGGCTGCGGGAACTCTCAGGAAGGGCCGCTTTGGCCCTGCTGGGCTGGAAAAATCACTTGTGCTTTTAAAGGACTTCTCAGTTTCTCAAATGGCTCATCCTGAAGGTCAGAGGCATTGAGGAAATGTGAGGAAAATAATTTTAGGTGGTGAATAAAGGCCCGTGGCTTCCAGGATGAAGTCATTCCCAATCTATTTTTGATGAAAAATCTGTCAAGGAAAGGACTATGAGCATGGAGGGGTGATCAGAGGGCCAGGTTCAGAGCCAAGAAGATCTGTATTCAAATTTGTCTCTGACACACAGACCCTTGGTAAGTCATGATCGCTCAGTGCCCTAGGCAACTTTTTAAGATGATAAATTATAAAAAGAGTTGGTGGAAGTTATTTCCACTTTGGAAGTTTCCACTATTGGTGAAATCACAGGCTCAGACTATCCATCCTCAGCAAAGTCTTCTGATACCAAGAAAGTGTGTACACTCTTAGAAACGCTTTTACCTGTGCTCATACTGAGAGTTACACTTGGGGAGGGCTATTCACAGGTAGTTAAGGGGAAGGAGGAAGGGAACAAATATTTATTAAGCACCTAATATGGGCCAGACACTGTTCTATGAGCTTTACAGATACTATCTCATTCTTACAACCACCTTGGGAGGTAGGTGTATTTTTTGATCCCCATTTGACAGTTGAGGAAACTGAGGCAGGCAGCTGTAAAGTACCTTGCCTGGGGTCACAGAGCTTGGAACTGTCAAAAGCTGGCTCTGCTCTTTGGAGGAATGGGATACCCTTTTCTTAGTGTGATTTGAAGTCAGCCAAGGGTGTTTGCCTCCAATTATCTCCTCTCAGCATGCATTGTGAGGAGTGCCTTATGTTCTTCTCCTCTTTGTGCCTTTCTTTTGGGTTAAGGCAAGATTTCTTCTTCAGCTGGTTTGCTGACCAGACACTCACTGACAGCATTTCTCTCAGTCCCCCAGGCTATAGAACTTGACTTCTAAAACCCCTTAACTCCAAAAATATATTTATGAAAATGCCCCACTTTTTCTTGGCTCAATATTTATGTATCTGTTTTCCCAGCCTGAGTTTCTTCCTTCTTTTTGGTACCAGATTTTACTTCCTAAGTAACTTAGATCTCTTAGGATTTTCTTGAGGGCAAGGATGCTCTCGTTCCCAGGCTTACATCACCAGTGTCTGCACATAGTAGGTACTTAATGCATGCCTGTTGTTTGACAGAGTTGAGTTTGTGTAGGGGATTTCAGAGCTTTAAAATTGAGAGTAAATTCAGAGTAAAATTCAGAGATTTTACTGGGTGGAATAAAAGATGTCAAGCAGTGCTAATGGGTCTCAGCATCGATAGCTTTGGGGATTCCTGTCAAATGCTTGATGGGAAACTGGCCTCGGAGTTACGAATCCATGGGTTGAAATTTTTCCTCAGATACTTATTATAACCTGGGAAGTGTCAGGCTCTTTCAGCCTCTGTTTCTTAGCCTATAAAATGGGGTTAATAATAGAATCTACTTTTACTGGGAAGATAAAATAAGATGTCTTGTATTTTGCAAACCTTAAGGTCCTATGTAAATACTAGTTACTGTAACATGATATCCACAGAACTGGTCCATGAGAAGTAATGTGAATTCCACTGTCAAGTTCACATTTGACTGAGGTGGGCCAATCATATGAGTGGCCTAAGATAAACCTCGATATGGTCCTAGAGCTGACTTTGCAAAAGAATATTTCTTGATTTTGACATCCACCTTGGGATCTGAGCTCTGCCCTTGACTTGACTAGAGGGACTGAGTGTCCCCAGTTTGGGAGTTAATCCACTGGGTTCATCAAAACTCCGCCTTAGGACTGAACAGTCTAATGGATCCTGAGTGCAAAGTCTACTAACCTTGTATTATTTCAAGAGGCTGGAGGCTCCACCTCCTAGTCAGCATCCACTAGGAAGCCAGGGCTTATTTAAAGAGTATTTTGCCATTTGCCCATCATAAGACCATTGCTCTCAAACCAGACTCTCTCTTCCCTTACCCATAATCACTCATTGCTATCAGCCTTGTCATTTCCTGAGATCAGAGACATGAAAGGCTGACATAGGTTAAGGAAATGAGATAACTGACTTCTGGAGATTTCCTTCAAAATGGAGACCATCTACAAGTCTACGTGGAAAAATCAACTGACAAAAATGACGTAAGTTCCTGCCTTCAAGGAGCCTGCAAGACTTCTCTTGCCTATATAGCTTTCCTTTGGACTTCATCACAAGTCTCTGATGTAATTTGTATGTAACTTTTCCAACTTTTATTTGGCTGATTTAAAAAAAAAAAAAGGCTTCTTAAGATGCTGACTTTCCTTTCCCCTGAGCCAATCCTGAGTCAGAGGACCTAAGTTGGAATTCCTGCTCTGTCACTTACTGCACATGTGGCCTCAACCACTGAGTCTCAGTTTCCCCGTCTGTAAATGAGAGAGTAGGATGCAATGATCTTTGGGGTCCATTCCAGCTCTATCTTTCACCTTTGCTTGGCAGAGTGGGAAGAAGGTTAGATTTGTTGGGAAGAGCTCCCCTTCTTCTTTGAAAAAGAACCTCAGATTGTATGCTTAATATATAGAGGCCAAGGCTGTGGCTATGAAGATAATACTGTGGAGGAGCCTGGAGACAATTAGCTTGCCAGCTTGGCCTATTTTAATCCATTTCCAAGCAGTCGGAGTTGGGTATTTTGGAATAGGCCTTTCTCAACCCAAAATTCTGTGGTTTAGAAAAGATTAGTGGATCACACAGCCACACATTCATTTCAATTTAATTTGATTTGATTAATTAGCATTTATTGGGCCCTTGCCAAGTACAATAAGTAAACAGAAGTAACTCTTCCTCTTAGAAATTTTGGCTTCCCATGGAGATCACAAAACCAAACTGATTAATCAAATGACTTAATAAATTGATAAGCATTTATTAAGCACTGACTATGGATACATCACCTGCTAAGGCTGAGTTACAAATGGAAAGGTCAGAGAAATCTTGACCCCAAGGAGCTTTCCTTCTAATGGAGGAAACCTTAGATCTGGAAGGTTTTAGCTGCCAACAGGATAAAAAGATCCCGTGATTTTCAGGAGGCTGGAGAAAAGCAGAGAATCACTCTATTTTAGAATATAATTCCCACTGATAAAATCCCATCAGTGCTGGATGTTGAAACATTGGACAGTATTGAGATAACTTGATTGGATGCTCAAATGTAATCCCATTTGATCCTCTCAATAACCCTGTGAAGTAGATGCTATTACTACCTCCATTTTATAGATGAAGAAACTGAGGCTGACTAGTCCGGCTGGAGTGTCTAAAGCAAGGTTCAAATACAGTCTTCCTGACTCCCGGTCACTCCACTGATTTTCCTTGCTTGCTTTGGAATCAAACAGTCTGCTATAAACCCCTTAATCTGGGGTTCTTCACCTGGGGCCAATAAATTGAAAAGCATGGATAACTATTTCCTCTTACTTGGTTTTCTTTGTAATCTGACCTGTTTTATTTTGATGCCTTTGAAAAGCCAAGTCTGAGAAGGCTTAATGGTTGGGGCTGGACCCAAAGGCTTCTCCAGACTGGCTTGTAATTCAACCAAGATTAAGAATTCTCCTGGAAGCCAAGATTGCACTGTCATCTCCCATCTTGATGGTGCAGAGAACAGAATGCTAGGCCTGGAGACAGGAAGACCTGAGTTTGAATGCAGCATCAGACACGAGCCAGGTGAGCCTGGGCAAGTCATCCACCTCTACTTATTTTAATTTCCTCATCTACAAAAATGGAGATTCTTACTCCCAAGGAGCTGGGAGCAGAGTGGAGATTATTTTGGGCCTGGAATCAGGAAGACTCCTCTTCTTGAGTTCAAATATGACCTCAGACTCTTACAAGATGTATGAACCTCAGGAAGTCATTTAATCCTTTTTGGCTCAGTTTCCTCATTTGTAAAATGAGCTGGGGAAGGAAATGGTAAACCATTCCTGTATTTCTGCCAAGAAAACCCCACATGGGGTCACAGAGAAATGGACTGATTGAGTTAAGCAAGCAGCAAAACCCAAGGTTATGAGGATCTGGTGGGAAGATATTTGTAGGTCTCTTAGCACAATGCTGGTCCATAGTAAGCACTAAATAAATATTAGTTCTGACTTTCTGTACAGTCATGTACACATGCTTATCAGTAGTTTTTTGGGGGAAACGGGTCTTTTCCAACTCTGTCTGGAGGGCAACAACTAGGAATGGTCAAATCCAGAGCAGGCAAACTGCCAATGACCTTCCAATACTCTTTGCATTCATTCAAAGGCGGGGTACACATGGGGAGAGGAAGGGCCGCCCACCTTTGGACATACTTAAAGGCTGTTAGAGACATTGAGGTCATTTTGGGGAAGTCTGTCCTTGGTGGTGTATGGAACACGGGGCTCCCCTGCCCAACCATCTGGGGTGTCATGCACCAAAAGGAATTGGACCAGTTAGCAGCATTTTGGCTGATTCTCTTTGCTCACGAGGTTACTAAGTTCAGATGTTTCTCTCTGATACAGGATTATGGAGTAGAAAGCAGCCTTTAAATTGCATCCAATGTCCTGGTTGCCTCACCTTAGTTATGGTTACTTTCAGATGTTTCTCTCTGATACAGGATTATGGAGTAGAAAGCACCCTTTATATTTGATCCAGAGTTCTGGTTGCCTCACCCTGTTATATAATTGACACACACACATGCACACACATATATTTAAATACACACACATACACACATGTGCACATACTATGTTGCCATTCCCATCAGAGGGAAGCCATCCTGTATTTTAGCCTCCAGATGTGAAGGAAAGAGAGCTGGTCTCAGAGTTCTAAGGTTTCAAATGCTGCCTTTTTCACATATTGACTGGGTGACCCTGGGTGAGTATTTAACGTTCTGGTGTGCCAGCAAACTCTCTCAACCTATGAGGCACAATCTGCATCGATGGAGGGGCTTTCTTCAGTGGGAAATCTTTATACCAATGGGATCAAAGGTTTGGTATCCCTCTTTCCCCCAAAACAGAAACCGCATCTCAAACCTGAAGGACTTGAAGAAAGAAACAGTTTGCAAGTGTCATTGTTTCTTTTTCTTTTGGTGCATTTGGGCAAAAGGCCGCTTTTGGGCAGCTGGAGGAAGGGAAGTCGGCACAAGAATGGGTAGCAGCATTTGGATATAGTTGTGTTTAGTCTCCCTTAAACTGTATAAAAACAATTACAGGCTTAGATACTGCACATTAGGGCTTCTCTTATTAAAATCTAAACCCAAGAATCATTTGGTTTTGCCAAACAAGAGGAATCCTTTGAACCCCGGAGTAAAAGCGCCATATAGATAGTCATCTTTCTAACTCCAATGAGACCTGATGAGGTCTGGGAGATTGCAGGGATTTTTATAATCTCATGAATGGGAGAAAGAGTGAGGGGTAGAAACAATTAGAGGATTGATCATGGTTGTAAAGGCAGAGAGGGGCAGAGTCTCATTAGTCATGCAGAGACGCGGTGTCCAGGAGGTGACTGTCCCACCAGGCTTGGCCTTGGGCACATGGGAGGACAATGAGAAACCAGAGAATACTCAAAAACTCTTCGAGAATAGAAAAGGTTATAGACTACATATTGCAAGGATTGTTTCAAGGAACAATACAACCTTGGACTAGAGGAGAATTCTAATTAACTAAATGATTTATTAGATGCCATTTTCTTCATCATTGCTAGCAAAATGTTGCCACCTACTTTTTCCCAGTCGGTCTTTCCATTGCTTTCTTCCAGGGGCATGATGTTGCATGATCTGAATTCTATTATATCCTTGGGAGGAAAGTGGGAGGAAGGAGAGGAGACATCCTGTATCAGAGAGAAACATCTGAACTTAGTAACCATAACAAAGGTGAGGCAACCAAGACATTGGATACAATTTAAAGGATGCATTCTACTCCATAATCCTGTATCAGAGAGAAACATCTGAACTTAGTAACTATAACTAGGGTGAGGCAACCAGGACTCTGGATGCATTAGTGAGCCGTTTGGGACACTCATGAAAGATCCTCCCAAGTTTCCAAGCAGAATCTGCCCTCGTTTCTTCTTCCTACTACATTCTGGGCCATATTTGTGTCCACTCAATTTTGTGTCCCATTGTAGCATCCTTCCAGATACTTGCCTAGTGATGGTCTGACTCAGTCGGCTGCCTGACCACTTCATGCTAGAATCAAGACAATGTAGCCTTTGTGTCCACCTTTGTTTGTGAAATTCTAGAATTCTGGAACTTAGGCATCGCTTTGTTTTGGCTCCAGACCTATGAACGTGGACTCTATCCATGATCTCATTGCTGTTTCCTTCTGTCCCTGAGATTTAGCTACACTAAAATGACTGTGGGTGGTTTGAAGAATAGGTTTCTCAGCGGCAGCCATAGACCTCATAAACAGCTCTGTTGGGGTCAAGGGAGAAAGGAACTGACTCTGTGTGAGTAATACACATGTAATCTTAGGAGCTGAATGTGAAGCTTGTGTCAGCAGCAATGGCTACTGGGAGGAACAGGAGGTTCTGACTCTCCATGGCTCTCAAGGGTCCTTTTATGAGAAGAGAATGGATGTCCAGTACTTGGGGACTTCTCATCATTCTCCCAGAATGTTCTTTCTCCCCCAGCCTTTACCACTTACTCACAGGAATTCCACTCTTTGTTGTTACTAAGATCATTTATGACTTTTTTAAAATTTCTATTTGGAATTCTTTAAAATTGATGGGCAAACAGTTCAATTCAACTCATTAAGCTTCTACTAAGGGTCTATTATATATTAGGTATGGGGCAACTAGCTGGAGCAAGAGGTTACGTGGCTGGCCTGAAATAAGGAAGCCTCATCCTCCTGAGTTCAATTTTGGCCATAGACACTAATTAACCTGGTAACCTAGGCAAGTCATATAACCCTTTTTGTCTCAGTTTCCTCCTCTGTAAAATAAACAAGAGAAAAAAATGGCATATCATTTTAGTATTTTTGACAAATAAGTTTCAAAATGGGGCTGCAAAGAGACAGACATGACTGAGAAGAACTGAATAACAAGAAAAAAGTGTCAGGCAAGGTACTTCACACTATGGGAACAAAGACAAAAATTAAGTGTTTGCCTTCAAGTAGCTTATGTTTTATGGGGGGTGGGGTTTATATATATACAAGGAAATACAACATATGTAGCTCTAATACAATTTCCAGAACGAGACCTCACAAGGATGGGTAGAGGAGGCAGGAAAAATGATCTGTAGAACCTGGTAGTCCAGATGAGCTTTGAAAGACGCAAAGGATTTTACAAGGAGGAAGAAAAAAGGGAGAGCATTTTCCACATTGGAGGCCACTTCAGTTCAAGCTTAATTGCTCATATCACAAACTCAACTTTGTTTTGACATTGAGAGATGATCCAAACTCTATTGAATGACTGGAAGGAAAAGTAGAAGGAGAAAGGAAGAGAAGATAGAGAGAGGAAGGAGAGGTGGACACTAGTAAGGATGATCCCTGGCCTCAAGGAGGGAAATAACAAGCACCCGGATAAGCAAACACAATATGGGATCCAGGTTGGGGTGTGAGTGGGGTGACACAAACAATTGGGACCTTCAGGTAAGTCTTTTGTAAGAGGTGATACTTAAGCTGGATCTTGAAGGGAGTTCAGAATTCCCAGAGGCAGAAGTGAGTGGAGTATAGAATGGAAGGGATAGATGGGAAGTTATTTACAAGGAAGAATTAGTGGGCCAGATTGATCAAAATAAAAAACTGTGTGAGAGGATGAAACACATACATAATACAATATATATATATATATGTTCATATACATATGTGTCATTATACATTATTTAGGTCCTTTTATTCTCTCCCTCTCTCCTCTCACAAATATACATATATATTGCATATACACTACATATGTGCATGTATATACACACATATACAGATACATATATAATGCCATTATATATTTTATATATATATATATCTTTTTTCTCCCTCACTCCATTACCCACACATCACACAAAACTACACATTTTTAACTTTCTGGCCACAAATACAGGTACAAACACACACACACACATATCCTGGGAGCCACTGGAGTTGATTGAATGGAGGATGATATAATGATATAATCAGAGCTACATTTCAGGAAGATCAGTTTAGCAGTTGGGTGGAGGGTAGACTGGAGTGGGCAGAGACTTGAGAGAAGAACCAGGCAGTAAGCTATTGTAATAATGCAGATTGTACAATAATAACCTGGGTATGAATCAGTGAGAGCCTATTGTGGGGTGATGTTAGAAGAGTGTGATGATAAATGTTATAGAAGTAAAACTGACAGAACTTAGCATCTGGTGGGGAGCAAGAGTAAAGACTGAGGATGATCCCGTGACTTTGAGCCTGCATGGCTGAGGGGATAGTGATGACCTTTGACTTTGAGGGGGCATCTGAGTAGAAATGTTCCAGTTAAGTTTGGTGGAGCTGCAGATTTTTGTGAGACATCCAATTCCATTTGGAAATGTCCAACGGGCTGTTGGAGATGAACGACTGAAGGTTAGGAAACTGATCAAATCTGATCATGTCAACTTTCTCTCTAATAAGTGTACCTCGGTGGCTTCTTATTAACACCCAGAATAGATATGATGTCCTTTGGTATTTCAGGTTCTCCCACCGGCTTCTCCTGTCACTCTAGTTCTTCTACATGTCCTTGCTCTCCTTGATCTCACCATTTCAGCCTCTTGGTGCTTTTCACACATGACATTTCATCTCTTATCTGTGTCTTTGTCCTGGATTTCTCTCATACTTGATGATTCTCCCTCCTTCTGCTTCTTAGTTTCACTGATTTCAAGATAGCTTAAATCCTGCTTTCTGCTGGAGGCCTTTGCTAGTCCCTCCAGGTGCTAGTACCTTCTCTTCTGAGATTTCTTTCCATTCGTTATTTACATTTACTCTCTTTATATTGTTATTAGACTATAAACTCCCTGAAGGCAGAAATGATTTTTGCCTTTCTTTGTAACCTCACATAATAAATGCTTAGTGAACATCTGACTCATCTAATGCCCTTTCATTCATTTCACTGAATTAATTGTAGGTATATTCATGGGAGGGTACAGCTTTTGCACCCATATTTCTACCATCCTCTTCACTGCTCCCCTCCTGGACCCATCCCCTTTTGCCCTGGGTGAAAACATTCCTAACCATAGCTCTAGTGATGAAATACCATTTAGGGACACACATTGGTCCATGCCTTGCATCAGCAGCCCCATCGATTTATATATTTAATAGAAGGACTCAAATTGACTGGAAAAGAAAGGGATTATTAAGCTCAGCAGGAGTCATGAGATTTCAAGAAAGTCTGTTTGTTTTGCTCTTTTATATCCAGAACTCATGCAAAAATCCTGGAATTTAAAGTCGACCAAGATTTCCAAATTACTCTTAAGTTGATACAATTTTAGGAAAATCCTGGCAGGGCCAGCTGGAAAAAGTTGCTCTGGGTCTCAAAGTATGTGTGATTTTCTTTTTAAAAGAAAAGAATAGTGAGATGAGTCACAGGGGATGGCACCTCTTGCTAATTCTACCGAGGCAAGACCTCTTTTCCAAATGTTCCAGAGGCCCCACTGCAGATGTTTCCTCGCTGTGTTGAGCCATCCTTCTCCTTGGGAATTAAGGCCGAGTGAGGCAAGTGCAACCGAGGAGTTGTGTAAGGTTTTACAGGCTCTTGAGGCAGAGGGGCTTCAGGGCTGGAGGGAACAAAACATAAAATTTTCCAGGTGTGTGGAGATGAGGAACAGATGTAAAGATGAGCCCATGACCAATAGTAGCTTTGATCCTTACTGGCTACAGTAAAATTATAGTAAGTAAAACTCTAAGTAAAACTCAGTTTCTATTTTAGACCATCAACATTCATTAAGCACCTCCTATGTTCCTGGCATGAAATATACAGCATTCAACATTGTGACTGTCAATTTTAGTATTTTGGAAGTTGTCATATGTCTTCTGTTCACTCTGCCACTATTTGCAAAAGTCTTGTTTGGAAATTTCTCTGTCCTGATCCATTTTGTTCTCACTTTTGTTAAGACCTTTTCATCTCCCCCATCACATATTGCTTCCTGATTACTATATATTAGGCATTGGTATATATACACATATATAGCTACATATATACATACACATATAATGCCATTATATGTTCTATATGTATATCCTTTTTCTCCCTCTTTCCATTACACACACACACACACACACACACACACATCTGTGTGTGTGTGAGAAAGAGAGAGAGAGAGAGACAAGAAGAACAAGAAGAAGAAGAAGAGGAAGAGGAAGAGGAGGAAGAGGAGAGAGCAAGAGAGAAAGAGAGAGAGAAAGAGAAAGTGAGAGGGTCTGGCAATCTGGTGACGCCTTCTTGGAATAATGCTTTTAAATGCATAAAACACATAGGATTTTAAAGTTGAATATTACACATGTTGAATATTTGGATACTGTTATCCAAATATTTTTACCAAAGCTTCATACATCTCAGCTAAGAAGCCCTGCTCTATATATACTCACAAATGTTTATGGGATTTCCTTTTCCCAGCTTTGAATAAACTAGAGCGTGTCTTTGGGGCAGGGTTTCTTTAATCATAGAATGGTGGGTCATTTCTGGGCTCAGCCTTCTCTCTCTCCTTTTCCCTGATGGTGCCTGAGTATGCCTATTTGAGCTGTGTGAATGGGACAGAGAGGCACTTTGATGTCACACAGGCTGCTGAGGTCACTACAAAGGCAGCAAATCAGTGCTTTCTTCATGAAGAGTTTTCAAAACCTCAGTTGTGGGAACTTTTTGATAACCAGGCTTCCCTGGCTATCTACTGATTGTGTGTAAGTAATAACCAAGCTTAAAAATAGGAGTTTGGGCTGAGAATGGCTTCTTAGTGCAGTGCCTGGCACATAGTAGGCATGTAACAAATACCTATTGAGTGACTGCTTCTGTAACCTACAGGCTAACTATAGTAGAGTCAGAGATTTCAGGTGGGTCTCTCACCCATCCTCACCTTTCCCTCCTTCCATATCTTCACTGCTCTTCTCCATTTTCATTATATTGCTTCTTCCCCTCCCTTTCCCCCTTTCTTTCTCCCTGTTTTCAATTGTCCTATCCTTGTTCACAGATTCATGGATCCAGAAGGGAAAAAGCCAACATTTCGAAACATTCTCTGTTTTCTCTTTCTTTTGCAATCTACCCCTAAGAAAAAGACAAGTCTGACCAATCAGAGCATTGAAGGATGGACTGGGCATCAGAGTGAGGGTTTCAAGTCTGTCTCTCTCACCTACCATCTCTGTTACCCGGGACAAGGCACAAACTTATGAACTTAGAGCTAGAGAGTCCTTGGAGGTTCCCTAATGCAATCCCCTCATTTTACAGATGAGAGAGTTGAAGCTTACCCCAGGGACTCATGCAAGCTCACACAGATAATTGGTTTCCAAGGTGGGATTTGAACTGAGGACACTGGCTCTTAGATTTGGATTAAGCAGGGTCCTCTGAGCTCAGCTATTTCAGTTCTCTCATTTTCCAGATGAGAAGGCTGAGATTGAAGTCAAGTGACACAGGGAGTGTCAGAAGTAGATTTTGAAATGGAAGTCATGGGAGCTTAGAAGGAAGTCTGGAGGGAGCCATAGAGCTCATCCAGAACAATCTTCTCTAATTATAGACAGGAAAGAGTATTCCAAGCAAAGTTCAGTGGTTCACCCAAGCTCACCCAAGGAAACAATGCCAGACTTGGAATTTAAACTGAGATCCTTTGGTGCCCAAGTGAGTTTTATTTCCACTGCTCTAGTGAGCCCGTTTACGTCATTTCTAGGAGTCTCATCTGTAAAATGGAGATAATGACACCTTCACTACCTACCTCATATTGTTATTGGGAAGTTCAATGGCCTGATCCATGGAAAACAATTTGCAAATCAAAGTGCTTCAGCACATGCAGCCAGGCTGCCTCCTTGGCAAAGGACCACAGAAGTGGAGCTTTGTTTTAGCTGCTTCAAATTTCCCCTTATTTGCCCCACTCCTTTTTTTTTTTTTCATAAGATTTATTCTTTCTTTAGACACTCAAAGTCCCTGCTTCCTCTCTAGCAAAAGCTACATGTAGAGGCTCAATGGGTAAAGTGCCAGGCCCAGGGTCAAGCAGACCTCAGTTCAATGGGAATGACTAGTTGACTGTGCATAAGTCATTTCATTTCTATTTGCCTAATTTTCTACAACTAGAAAATGGGGTTAATAGAAGCATTTTCCTTCCAGGGTTGTTGTTATAAGTATTAATGGAGATAATATTTATAAAGATTTATACACCTTAGCTATTATTATGGAGATATAAGTGATTGATAAGATCTTATAGCAAGATAACTTTAACCCCATGAATTAAGCATCTTGTCTGTGTCAAACTATGCTAGGACCAGAGTGCAATGAATGAAATAATTATTACTCCTAGGGAGTAATGAGGAGACAACAAATGATTCTAATTCTGGGTATACAAAGACAAATCCCAATTATGGTTTTGCATATTCTATAGGGAAAAGGATATGTGTGTATATATGTGGAGATATTTGTGTATATACATATACACACATACATACAAAGATATTTTACATGGCTTTGTGTGTGTACATATGTGTATATGTAGCATATATGTATATATGTACAATACAAATATATATTATCTATAAATATGAATAGAAATATTCTTTTATCCATATATATGCATCTGTATGCATTTGGATATTGGTACATATGTATATACATACATACAATTACATGTATATATATGTATACACATAATCAATTATGTGTAATTGTAAAATATCTACAAGGTAACATCTCCCAGAGGTAGCTGCATTTCAATAGGACTTAAAGTCTTAAGCAAAAAGAATAAAGTTAAAAAATATAGAATTTCAGGAGTCAGCTAAGGAGAGATTTTTTGTTTTGGAGAAAGGTTGTGAAGGGCAATTGCTTTCCTTTCATCATCCTACAATGTAGGCTGACCTTAGTAGGCCAAAGGCCTTCCCTCACTTTTGGCTTTCTCCTCAAATTGCAAAGTCTTTTATGGATCCAGGTCACTGGAATAGATAAAGAACAGTAGGATTAGCTTGGCCTGGGCCCTACCTATTTGCACATGAAAGTAAATTCTTCAAAAGATGGCAATAAAGATTGAAAAGTCATAAACAGTACACTCAGCATCAGCAAAGGGCAGGACATCTTAGGGATATGCTGGTGCCTCAGGCAGCTCATCAAACTGCCAAGATCACTTCATTATACAGAAGAACCAAGAAAAAAACTGCTTGTAAATTCCTCATCACAGAGCCCAAATCTCATCAAATTAGATTTCTGGGAAATTAAATCAAGGAAAGCAATTGGCTCTCTTTGCTTGTGTCTCGCCCTCTTTCACAAACCTTTGAGGGGCCAGTGTCCATGACTTGGCAGACTTGGCAGACTTGGGCCACCAGGAAATTCCCATTCTTCCACGTTTTCAGATGAGTTTCAGTTGGAAGAATGAGCTGATCTCCTAATTCTGCGCTTCTTTAATTTCTCATATTCAGCTGTTGGGCCCACTGTGATTGTCAGCTCGGGATACTCCCAATATCATTCTAAGTTGTAGCTCACATCCATAGAAGACAGTCTTTCACCTTCAAGAGGTACTACCTTAATAGTGGTTGGAACAAGGTCCCCTTAAGGGTTGAATGATCAAAGTTGTCCAAAATGGCACCAGCTGTCTGGGACTAGTGGGTACACTTTGACTGGAGATATTTATCAATGGGGCTGCTTGTAGGCTCAGAGAAAAGAGTCTAGAGCTGGGAGGGTTCTTGAAGATCACCAAGGTTTAACTTTTTCATTTTCCAGATGAGGTAATGGGGGAACTTGTAGATGGGCTTCTTGTTCAGGTTTGGGTTCAATTAATGGGTTACTGAGGTTCCTTCTAACTTGGTATTCTGTGAATCTGCCTTCAGGTTTGGGTTCAATTAATGGGTTACTGAGGTTCCTTCTAACTTGGTATTCTGTGAATCCGCCAAGCAAAGACTTTGGCCATGAAACAAAATACCACTGAAAGAGGGGAAAGGGAAATCTTTCCCAATTCTACTTGCACACAAAGACTGGTCCACAAATTTTCTTTCTTGACACATGAACTCAAATGACCCAAACATCTTCCCTGAAGGGTCACAGTTTCTAACAATTCAATCTGAAGGGAACAATGGTAGTTACAGATGGGGCACTGGACTTAGAGTTCCAGGGGATCTGAGTTCAAATATGTCTCAGATTAGTTGTATGATGCTGGGCAAGTCCTTGAACTTTTCTTTTTGATTCACTTGGCTTGTAAATTGAGGAGAATCCTAGCTCCTATTTCACTAGATTGTTGTGAGAATCAAATGAGAATCTATATAAAATACTTTTGTTGTTGTCGGGTTGTTGGCAACCATGTCCAACTCTTCATGACCCCTTTTAGACTTTTTAAAAATAGAAATCCTGGAATGATTTGCTATTTCCTTCTCCTTCACATTTAACAGATGAGGAAACTGAGGCAAATGACTTGCGCCCAGTGGTACAGCTAGTAATTGAATTCACAAAGATGAATCTTTCTTACTCTGGGCTTGGCACTCCATTGTGCCACCTAGAGGCTCTTATAAAATGCTTAGCAAACTTTAAAAATGCTTTATGGATCTTAGTTATTATGATTATTATTTATTATAATTGCCATTAAGAGAATCTGATTTATGGTGTTTGTAAAATCTTTTACTGAAAAACCTCAAAACTAAGAGAAACATGTAGAATAGATAGATGATCCAGGTCTAGGATATAATATAATACAACATGATATATATGTTTAAATTAAATCATGTTGATAACAACAGCAACAGTGTTTATTTATCTTGTACAAGTAGAATGTGACCTTCAAGGGTCTCCTCCAGCAAGGAGTATCCTATGCAAACATTAAAGTTCTACAAGAAATTAGTGATAGAGGAATAAAATAATTGTGTTCAATAACTCTCTTTTAAATCATAGTCATAAACAAGACTAGATCGACTCACTATCGGGTGCACTCCTGTCATGGAGGAGGCCAGTCCAAATGGAGGAAAGCTCCTGGAGAGATAGTGAGGTCCTCTAGAGTCTTTTGTCTGGGAATAAATTGTGATACTTGCATGGAACTCCAGCACACTAGGGGTCCTCCTTCATGAGCCTCAGGATGCCTCAGAAAGGACAAGCCTAGCAATTCACACAGGAAAAACCAAGTGGATGAAGAGTACATTCTTCTGAAGACTCCATGATCTCAAACATGGCTATCTTCTCTAAAAGGACAGATAGTAGTCTATAGCAATTTTCTTATCCTATGTCCCTTATATCTGTAACTTCTCAAAAATTCTTCATAAAGCATTGCCTCCCATGAAATTGGAGGTTGGAGAAATTTATTAATATTTTTGTAGATACAAATGAAATACTCGGGCTGCTAATATTCTCCCTTGTTTGATACATGACTAGACCATCTTCCATAATAAAACACAATTTATAATACATAGTCATATATGTTAAATGCCCTAGTAGGGGGGAAAGTGCTCTTGAGAATCCAGTTCCCAGAAGGTTAATCATTTAAAAATAACTAGACTCTCCATGTGCAAACAGGATTTTTGTTCTAGGAAATTCCCAACTCTGGAGGTTACTTTTCATCCTAGAAAGTTTCATTCTAATTTCCATATCAGAAAGATAATATTTGGAGGTGGGGCAAAATACTTAATCAGGGCTGTGTTGGAACAACTCAAATTGGCTTACAGGGACCTGATTGTCAGGATTTTAGTGTGAGGAGTTACAGTTCAGAAATCAGTAAACCCTAAAAAGCAAGGCTTGATTTATTGTTTTGGTGATTGTTTAGACTGAAGAAATATTAGATAAAATTTTAATGATTCAAATTAACTTAAAAATGTATTGTGGGAACATTTTTTTTCTCAGAGAAGAGGTTGTTAAACATTTACCAAACTCTTCTTGTGTTCTATACACTTCAAATCAAAATGTTTCCTATGTTGATAAAATGCTTTGATTCTCTTAGTTTGTCTTGTCTTTCTCTTTCCTTCTATGTGTCTTTCTCTTTCTTCCTTCCTTACTTCTTCCCTACCTCCTTCTGTCTGTCTGTGTCTCTGTGCCTCTGCTTTTGTCTGTCTCTATTTCTCTATTTTTTCCTCTCTTCCTCACTCCTTCCCTACCTCCTTTTCTCTGTCTCTGTGTCTCTCTCTTGTCTCTCTGTTTCTGTCTCTCTGCTTTTCTGTCTGCCTCTTTCTCTCTTTCTCTCTCTCTCTCTCTCTCTCTCTCTCTCTCTCTCTCTCTCCCTCTCTTTGTCACTCCTTCCCTACCTCCTTCTTTCTATCTACCCCTCTGTTTCTGTCTCTGTCTCTCCAGTCTCTGACACTGATCATCATTCTTTCTTCTTTTACTCTCTTCTCTCTAGGTTTCCATGACACCTCACCCTCTCCTGGTTCTCCCATTTCTCTGACTGCCAGATCATATCCTCTAACCATAAACATCGTTTAGGGCTCTGTCCTGGACCCTCTTCTCTTCTCCCCTTATACAATTTCACGTGATGATTTCATCAGTTCCCATGATTAATTGCTATCTTTATGCTAATTTTCCAGCGTATCTCTACCTTTTTGGTCCCAAGCTCTCTGTTGACTCTTCATTTCATCTCTCCAAGTGCCTTTCAGACCTTTTAAATTGAATGTCCAGTAAACATGTGAAACTCAATATGTCCAAAAATGGAACTCATTATCTTTTGCCTCTAAACCCTCCCCACTCCTACCTTCCTTATTCCTGTTCAGAGTCCCATCATCCTCCCTGTCTCTCAGGCTCACACATTAAGAGTCATCCTGGATTCCTTACTCTCACCCTCCCTGTTACCTCCATAGCCAAAGCATTGCCAAGCACTCTTGATTTTGCCTTTGCAATATCTCTTAGATACCATTCTCTCTGACACTGTCCCTACCCTGGGGAAGACTTTCATCACCTCACACCTAGACTATTGCCTGAACTGCTGGTGAATGTGTCTGCCTCAGGATTCTTCCCCCCTCCAGGCTATTCTCCATTCAGTTAGCAAAAGGATTTTTCCAAAGCTCAAATTCAGTCATATCATGACCATATTCAGTTACTCCTAAATGTCTCCAGTATCAAATATAAAATGCTCTGTTTGTCACTCACTGCCTTCCATCACCAGTCCTACCTGTCCAGTCTACTCTGCCCCCGTGACTCTGGCCTCCTGGTTATACCACAAACAGAGCATCTCTCTCTGGGCTATGGACATTTTCTCTGCCTGGCTTTCATGTCAAGAATGTTCTCCCTTCTCTACTTTGACTTCTCAACTCCCTGGCTTCCCTTAGCTTCCAATTAAAATCCTATCCCTTACAGAAGGACTTTCCAAATGTCTCCTTATTCCAGCATTCTCCTTTTGTTGATTATTTCTTGTTTATCCCGTTATTTCACTTGTTTATGATTTCTCCCATTAGATTATAAGCTAAAAGGACATGGATTTTTGTGTCCACAGTACTTAGTACAGTGCATAATTGGCACCTAACATTCTTATTCTATCTCTCTCTGTCTCTGTCTTTATCTCTCTCTGTTTCTCTCTCTCTGCCTGCCTGCCTGTCTGTGTCTCTCACTGTCGCTGTCTCTCTCTCTCTCTCTCTCTCTTTCTCTCCTTTTCCTTCCCCCTTTTCCTCCCCAATTTCCTTCACACCTTAGTTCTCCCTCCTCTTCTCCACAGTTCCCTAGGGTTTCATTGGTGTAGTTAATTTTCACTATGGAAACTACTGATGTAGTTCCAAAGCTCATTTTAGCTTATATTCTGATTCCACTGGGTACTAAAAGGTTAAGGATTTCCCTCCTCATTCATACATGTTGAAGAGGAAAGAGCTGGAGTTATTGTCTGTCTCAAGGACCCCACTCTATCCACTGTGCAACACTACCCACTATCTCCCAGGTTGCATCACGATTGTTTTCCAGATTCTTTACAAAATACTAAGTGAATCTGAATGAAAAGTCAAGCCTTGGCAAGTTTGAATGACTCAAGTTGTTGATGTTGAGAAACCCCAAACCAGCCCCTGGGTTCTTTGTGGGGCTGGCACTCAAGTAGAGGCTTCTGGTTAATTCTTGTCAAGGTAATTTGCCTTTGTCCTGGGGCTCCGCAGAAGGAATTTTCATGAGTTAAAGGACAGTTTCCAAGAAGGTTAGAATGTGAGCATAGCTAAGTAAGTTTTAAGAATCATCAGAATCCCTGGTGGGGCTGTCACTCCCCCTGTGGGAGAAGGCAAGTCTGCTCTAATCCAGATGCTCTAAGATTTGAGAAAGTCACTGATTACATGAAACTGGATTCATGAAGCCCAAATCCGATGGTGATTGCAAAGGAAACTCATTTACATTTAGGACATTGGGGGCAAACATTTCACTTCTTTGGAATAAAAAACTAAATCTTCCCTCTCTTGTTTTTCTGACCTAATTACCAGTGAGTTTTGGGGCTCCTTCATCACACACTTAATGGAGATCCAATCCCTTAATTGATTTTTTTTTTGATGATGTTTTCAATAGCATACAACAGATTTGCATTTTGTTTGACTCTTTCCTCATGGGGGTATTAAAACATTTTAAATAAAAAACCCTGCAATTATTAAGAAGCATGGACTATTATTATCCTCAACTCCCCTAAGAAATCAGTGAAGGGGAGGAGGGATGGGAGCCTGCAATCGGTATTAGACAAACGGAAACATTTGTTGGAGTAAAAAAATAACTTGCTCAAGGCCAGGGAATTTTACTGAAGCCAAATCCCAGGTCCTTTCAAAGTAATGCTGTCTCCCTCCATTGCAAAAGATCTGCATTCACCATTAAAAAATTAGTCTCAGCCATTGTATTATTATTATCATTATACCATTTATGCTTATCACATAATTACTGTTTATTATCTTTCTTATTTTTCAACAAACCATAAATGCAATATTATATTATCATATATTATTATATCTTAATATGTTAATTAATAATGTAATATATTAGGACATGCTCTATTAACATCTATAATTATACTTCCATACTTTGATGGAGCTATGATCTCACTGCAGTGGGTATTTCCCCATTATAATTATAAATTTGGTTGTAGGATTATCTGGAATCATTTAATTTCTGCATAATTAATACAGTTGTATAGTTAGATTATAATCATTTTGTCATTGAAGGAACAGTATTGGGAAGTGGAAAGTGTGCTAGTCTCTGAGTCAGGCATCCTCATTAGGTGACCCTATGGCTATATCTTAATCTCTCTTTGCCTTAGGCGACTCTAAAACAGTAAGGTGCAGGGAAGCCTGCTTCCCTTGGGAGTTCTTTACATCAATGAAATCACAGACCTGGGCCAGAAGAAGTCTTTTTGTTATTATTATATAGCAGGAGTTGTAGCTTCTGCCATACAGGCAACCATAGCTGCTGAAAAACTGAGAAAATAAAGTTTTCATCACCAAAATCCTTGTTTCTATCACATGGTTAAAGAGCAGAAACTGATAAGAGGCATTTGTAAAAATGACATTTAAGAAGATGCATTGTCATTTGCTACTGCACCCTAAGGATCATGGGACCTTTGCATGTTCTATGAAATACAAGTTGTCTCCCTTCATTAGAAAGTGGATTTTTTTTGAGATTGAGGACTCTGCTTTTATGTCTGTATCTCCAACACTTAATGGAGTGCTTTGTATTTATTTAGTAATGTGGTCCTGGGTAACTAGGTGGGGTTGTCAGAGAAAAGCCTGAAGTACTGATAAGATTACTGAGGCAAGCTGGGAAGAGCACTGATAGAGATCAGTTCACGCTTATATTCACACCCTCTGTAGAGGTCTTGGGTAATCTCACCTTAATGTGTCCACTCAGAAATCCAAGTGAGGTGAAACCCTGAGGTTAAATTTCCTCCAGAATTACCTTTAATCCCCACCATCTTTGTTGAAACTTTTTGGGTTAGTCCACCATGTCTTTCTTTTTATTCTCTCTATCCCCCCACCACGCTTCATGGTATCTTTCTCCTTCTATAGCTAATTCTTTCTCCAAGGGTGAAATGCTGGACAGTGGGAGATGCTGGGTGTTGTTTCCCAACCACTGATTCTGGCTATTAGACCTAATTGGTGTGAACAAGCATGTGCAGCCATGAAGTCAGGGCTCTGCAACTGCAGATCTTGACCTACTTCCTCTATTTCTTCCTTTAAGATTGTTACAAGGACCACCCCTTCCCATGTGCATGATGCTCTTTCCTTCACTCCAGTTGTTGTCAATCTCTACTTTGATTCCCACTCTTTGAAATCCAAACTGAGTTTGGGCATCAACTGGGGAACAGAAAACTATAGATCCTACCATGAACTGGCTTGTGTCTAAAAGCACAATTAACAGAGTGCCTGAAATATAGTAGGTGCTTAATATATGCTTATTTACTGACTACATTCTTTTTCCTCTTCACTTTTTTTTTTCACTTTATTGCTTTTAGTGGCATCTAGAATATTGAAGAAGGATCAGAGGAGCTGGATTCAAAAGCAAGTTCTACAGCTTATAAGTTTTGGAATCTCAGGCAGGCACTTTAACTCATTTTCTCTATATGTAAAATAAGAAATTTGGGCTTAATTTAAAATCCTTTTAACCTCTACATTTGTGGTTCTACGATCCTTCCCTCTGTACCTCCTCCTACAGCCTGTCATTTTTATTAGAATGGTCTATTCAAGTATTAAAAAAGCGTGATGAAAATAGAAAGATTTGGGCTAGTTTTAGAACACATTTTTCTATAACAGACCACGTCTTCAGTTATGTACTTGCCTGAGTAGTATAGAGAATATATAAATCCCACTGAGTGTATTGTTCATTAATTGCAAAAATATCATTTTACTTTAAAGAAAAAATATGACTTTAAAACTTTTTTATTTCCAAAAGGGTTTCTCCTATGTGTGTGTTAAAATGGCACATCAATATCAAATGAGAAATAAAATAAGGAAACAGGCTTCTGTCATGGAAGACATTCTGAAGAGTCTTAATGGACCATGGTTCATGTATAGATGGGAAGATGGTTTTCCTCTAAACTCCATAAAATTTTCCCACCACAGGGCTCCTCATTGAAGTTCATGGCTGCTCTAAATCTGTTGAGTTCACCATCCACATGGGAAAAATCAAGGGGCTAAAGAATGACTATCACTTAGATTATGACATACAATGAAATGGTCAGCCTATTGTGGCCATCAATCAGTATGTATGTCTTGAACTAGCATTGCCAGTGGATGTTGATCTAATGTCAGGATTGTAAAGGAGAGATAATAGACTGGATTGTATTTGGGGAATTTCATAGCTCTTTCAATGATTCCAAGGTGTTCCCTGATATAACAGCTAACATTATTTCCTCATTCACATTATTTAACTGCATTTCATGAAATATCATGAATCTGGAAAATCAAAATAGTGAACAGTCCAAAGTGCCAGTCACATAGTGAGAATAAATAATCTAAATTGCATAATATCACTACTGATTTACTCGTAAGCAAGAAGGGACATAAAACATCATTGAGATATAAACAAAATAAAAGTAGACAAATTATGAGTTGAGGATGAGGACTTGACCCTGATATGGCATAGTGGAAAGAAAAGGATTCATATTGCTATAAAATGTTATTTAGTCACTTTTTAGTCATCTCTGACTCTTTGTGACCCCATTTGGTTTATCATTTATGTTTCTAGTTTGTTTCATAGTGAAGAAAGATTTGGTGATTTTCCCAAAATCACATAGCTACTAAGTGTCTGGAGTCAAATTTGAATTCAGGAAGATAAGCCCTTCTGACTCTAGGTCAGGCTTTTTAGCCACAGTGCCACCTACTTATTCTGTGTTCAAACTTCAGTTTTTCTATCTTTTTCCTGTATGATCATAGGCAAGCTCTGTCTTCTCCCTAGACCTCAATTTGCTCATCTGTAAAATGGAGGGGATTGAACGACATGCTCTCAAGGTCCTGCTCAGGTCTAGAACTGTGACTCTATGAATGTGGTATTAGTAGTCATAAAAGAATAAGAGAGGAAGGGCATCTATATTTAAGACAATTTCATTGGACGATTTATGGGAGGGCAAAGATGCAGAATTCACTAGGTGAGAAGACATAGATGGATTGGGGGAACACTAATACTCATGACATCACAGATTCATTAAAATATCCCAAAGCATGAAAGACTACATAAAAGTAATGTCTCAATATGATGAAGGCTGATCTCAACAGTTGTTATAAAAGGAATTAATTATCAGGAGTATGGCATGCATGACTGTAGAGATATACCTTTCCTCAGCATCATTATATAATATATATATTTTTCATTGCTAAGGGGCAGCAGTGGTGGTGTGCAGCATTTAGATATGTCATTTGATTCATGTGAATGGAACTATCAGTGTGACGACTCCTTCCACTGATAAAATCATCAATGTATCTGGGACTGATGGTCTTTGAGGGTTCTCTGATTTTCTGAATGGTCAAGTGCATTGACTAGTCTCATAGCTGCTTTCTTCCAGAGGCTAGATGGAAAGCCAGCTACTATTTTTTTTTTTTTTTAAGAAAGGTAAATTCTTTAGTGATATCGTTTAAAAATATTATCTTAATATTTGAATATAATCTTTCTCCATCCTCTGGGACACAGTGTTAAGGAGCATGCCCAGGTGAAGGGGTAGGTCATTTCTCCGAGAGCCTCCACAGCTGTGGATCATAACATCTGAAGGAGTTGCAGGGCAGTCTTTACTGACACAGGTGTTGCTTGTGGACTGGGAATGAAATAAATTGGAGGTCGAAGGAAGAGGAGAGAGGTCAGAGCACAGCAATGGCCTCTCAATCTTCTTGCATCCTCCTCCTCCTCCTCCTCCTCCTCCTCCTCCTCCTCCTCCTCCTCCTCCTCCTCCTCCTCCTCCTCCTCCTCCTCCTCCTCCTCCTCTCCTCCTCCTCCTCCTCCTCCTATCAGCACCTCGAAAAGACACTAGCAGGTGGCTCCTGTATCACAACAGCACAGGATTTTACAGAAGGAGAAAAAAAAAATACATCTTAGTGATACAGCTAAGGTGTTAACCTGATTTGCTTCTATGTACAATTTTTCATATTCATGGTCTGCCAACTCTGCAAAGAAGGGAAGGTAGAGCCTTGCACCATCTTTGGCTCAAGCTTGGTTCAGTGTAAGTATAAATTTTTTGCTTCCATTTTTTCACTCTATCTATTTAATTAAATGGGAGTAATTATGTCTATTGTTTTCATGGTTATATTTGACTCTGTATTAGCTCATCTCAGATCATGTGTGGACTTCTCTAAATATTTGACAATTATTAGTTCTTATGTAATAGTATTTTCTCTAAATCTTACTCTCTGATGGTCCGGTGAGTTACATTCTTCCCTTTTTCCCATTGTAAGGAGATGGAGAAATCTCCAAATTCTGCTGTTGGCTCCCACATTTCCTAACCCCTCTTATTCCCGGTGCCTTCCCTTTTTTAATTATTTCCTACTCTTCCCGCCTATAATTCATATACATTTCTTTGCATTGTTGTCTTTCCATTAGATTGAAAGTTATATGAAGGCAGATGCTGTATTTTTAAAAATCTCCAGTGATTAATAGCACCTGACATATAGTAAGGAGCTTAAGACAATTATTAATTGATTCTTCACCAGTTATGCTCCTCCCCATTTTATGGGTCTAAAAATCTGTTAACACTTACCAGTCAGATTGTTGATTGTTTTTTTTTTTTTTTTTTAATAAAGGATTACTTACTTCAAAAGCACAATGAGCAAATATGCAACCACTTTTAATACCTATAGACTGTAAATCTCTCCTTATTCTACTTTGGATTCTGAGGAAGAGTCTGGTTTATAGATTAATTTAATTTCTACATAGCATTAGTATTATCAAGTTCAAGTCCAAAGCTCTTTCTGGCTTTGTGTCCTAGGACTGTTGCCTTTTTGAACTTCTTTCGCTTGTCAGCCACATTTGGCCTGGAATCCGAGTCCCAAGATCCCTATGGACTGAGCTCCCTAGTTCAATACTCTGAATCCTACTCTTAGAACTGAAAAGTATAAAGGAAGCAGAACTAAACCATCATGCTCATTTCTTTCTTTTTTTCCTGAATAGTATTTTATTTTCCCCCAAAATACCTGTAAATATAGTTTTCAATGTTCATTTTTGTAAGACCTTGTATTTTGAATTTTTTTTCCTCCTTCCCTCATCTCAACCTTCCCCAAGACAGAAAATCTGAGAAAGGTTAAATATGTGCAATTCTTTTAAACAAATTTTCATGTTTCTCATGTTGTGCAAGAAAAATCAGACCAAAAGGGGAAAAACACGAGAAAGTAAATGAACAAAAAGTGGAAAATATTATGCTTCAATCTATATTCAGTCTCTATAGTTTTCTCTGTGGATGTGGAGGGCCTTTTTCATCCCAAGTCTTTTGGAGTCATCTTGAATCACAATATTGCTGAGAAGAACCAAGTCCATCACAATTGATCATCACATAATCTTCTTGTTACTGTGTACAATGTTCTCCTGGTTCTGCTCACTTCACTCTGCATCAGTTCATATAAGTCTTTCCAGGATTTTCTGAAATTGGTCTGCTCTTCATTTGTTAGGGAACAATAATTCTCCATTATATTCATTTGCTGTAATTATTGAGCCATTCTGCAGCTGATGGGCGTCCATTCGATTTCCAATTTTTTGTCCCTACAAAAAGAGCTGCAACAAACATTTTTGCATGAATGAGAGTGAAGGGAGGGGAGTCAAGGGGTTCTGTGTACTCATCCTGGTCTCTTGAGCTATCCGAGAGGCTTGTGGGAATTCTTTGTTCTTAGAGTTTTCATTTTGTATCATAAGGAAATTCACAGAATGCTAACAAGTTTATGGATTTTTGTTCATTTGTCTATGCCTCAAGCACTTCCCCCCATTCCCAACAACCTAATGACCTAGACACTAGATATGTATTATATAACATAACTTATTATCATTCCCACTTTTCTGATGAGGTAACTAAGGCCCAGAGAAGCAGAGGGATTAGATGGGACTTGTAACTTCAAAGGCAGATCTTGATCCCTTACCTTCTGATACATAGATCAGGAGTCTTTTTTTTTTTTTTTTTTCCCCCCACAAGATGCCATATTGCCTTCTACTTATGCCGCCATCTCAAGATTTGAAGCCCAGTTCCCTGAGCAGAGTAATATGATTCTGGAAAGTTTGTGTGAGCAGAATTTATTACAATTAATATCTTGTTTTCAGGGTACTCATTTCACATCCCGTTAATTGTGCAGGGACATAATTACTGAAGCAGACAAGCATATAACAGCTTGGCGTCTGGAGTTTAATTGAAGCTGGAAAGCTAACTTTTGGAAAACTAGCCTTATGTGCATGGAAATATTTATGAGTTGGCATGGAGAGCTGGCTCGGTGTAGCTACTATGGAAATATTTTAACCACTGACTTGCTTTACAAACTAAATTTCCTCTTGTGATTCAAAATATTAGATCACAGCAATGAATAATAATATTATGATTATAAACATTTATATAGTACCTACCATGTGTCAGGTATTAAGTGTTTTACAAGTATTAACTCATTTAACCCTTACGACAAGCCTGGGAAATGGATGCTGTTGTTATTTCCATTTTATGAATTGAGGAAACTGAGGTAAAAAGTGGTTAAGTGACTTACCCATGGTCACATAGCTAATAAGTACCTGAGTCCAGATTTGAACTTGGGCCCAAGAACTCTATTATGTAACCAGAATGTTCATATAACAACAACAATATATGAATGCATATTATAAGACCAACTGGCTCAACCTTTGTTTTTTTTTTTTTTCCTCAGTGTGCAAACTGATACTCAGAGAGAGAACATCCCTGTCTCACACTGCTAGTGGCAGATTTAGAATCTGGGTCTTTTGCTTGCTCTTACTGATACATTGGGCTGTCTCTGAGGAGAAGGTCTTAGTGGCTCTCACTGTTCTGACTGATCACTTGCTAACTACTGTCATTTCCTCATCATTGAAATTGTACAGAATTATCTGAAAGGTTCTAGGGCATTTAAAATCTCTTTTGTTCTTACTGTTTGTTGACTGTTAGGTGTTTGCCTAGGAAATTTACCTTTCTTCTCCTTCCTTTGAAATAGTTCTAAATACTAATAGTACTAATACTATAATAGTACCAAAAACTGGGTAAATAAACTTAATTTATTAACAAGGCAGAAACATCTTTTCCCCCCTTCTGATCAGATGCATAGGAGCAACCTCACTGAATGACCAGAAATTGTATATATTTATCTGATTTGTCAGGGTTTAAATAGTTATACCCTGGCTATATCTATCAGTTCAAGTGAGTGGTGATGGGAGAACCAGGTACCTGAGATGAAATTGTTCAGCAGTGAAGGAAGACAGGACTGAAAATTTTTCTGCTTCCCTCATTCTCTATAGTTTCTGTAACTTCAAAATCAGAACTACTTGACCATAGGAGATACAGTTTACAATGGGGAGAATATATACTGTAGATCGATGCAGATACAGAAAGAACATTGGATAAAGGAAAAAGCTTCTAGATGTCTTCATGAACTCTGTCCTCTACTTCCCCAACTCAAAGGATGTTGTGGATAGATCAAGTCCATGAAGCTGGTTGGAAAAAATACATCTTTGCAATCCTATGTACCTTATTTTATATACCTAAAAACATTATTGTGAGAGAAAATCTATAAATTTCACTGAATTGCTAAAAACATGCATGAGCTAAATAAGGATCAGGGTCTTTGCTATATAAATGTGAAGTCCCCCAGAGGCTCCTGTTTGAAGTCTTTGTCTTGTTTGAACAAGGTTCTGATTTATTGCAGAACTTCCTAAATGAACTCTATAATCCTTCTAAAGACTTTAGCCCATCTTCTTGATGTTGTTTGTCCTTTCTTCTCAAAGAAAACTATGACTGACATCTTCCCACACAGCAATAACTAGGTGGATGGACTGTCTATTAATCAGCCAGATGTTCAGCTCATAGAGCTTATCTTTTAGGGCATGGATTTTGGACAATGAAAGTAGACAAAGAAGTGAAGAACATCAGGAAGGCTGTCTCGATTATTTCTGGAAAACTGGAGATCAAGGATCCAATACAAGAGACAAAAGTGGAAAGGATGAAATTTAACCACTGCCAGGGTTAGAATTTTGCTTCTGACACTTACTTGCTATAGGATCATGGGAAGGTTAGGCCATGCCTCTGAAACAGTATCCACAACTATCAAAAAGGTTTCACTACAGTTCCTGTGTCACAGGTTTGTCATAAGGCTCAACTTGGATAATCTTTTTAAAATGCTTTGTAAACATTAAAGGGCTATATAATTGTTAATTACTATGATTAAAATGGGTTTATAGTTTTCTTTGTTAGTGTTACGTTTTCTGTAAGGTTCTTTTGTAAGGTTTATTTGTCTCATCAAAGACTGGAGGAAATCAAATTGCTTCATTAGAGTTGGCTCCAAATAGCCATGAAGCATTTTCTCAATTTCTAAAAAAAAAAATGTATTCACTGATTATTTGCTCTTCATAGCATTAAAGATCTCTCTGAAAGGGACCCTAGAGATTACTAAGCCTGATCTTTTTACTTTATAGATGAAGGAAACTGAGGCTTGTGGGTATTTGATGACTGTCTTTCAACCAGCATCTGAACCCAAGGCTTTGACAAAAGCAGTGATCTCTTTACTTCATGTACAACCTTTGTTTGAGGGGAAAAAAAAAAACTTACCCATGAATCTACCTTGTCTCCTAGCTCCCTCTGAATGTATTTGTTTAGTTGACACATCTGTATTGGTTGACTGAATTTGTAACAACTGGGTTAATTCCAGTGAATCAAGATGTATGAAATTGTCCCCAACATTGCCATTGGATCAGTGTGCTCCATGCTCGTCCTCCTCAGCAGTGGGCAGAACAACCATGACAGGTGGCTCTTTGCCTCAGGCTATTTGGAACTAATTGAAGCTAACTAAGCCATTTTGTTTCTGCCAGGCTGAGACTTGCAGTGAACGCCCTTCCCAATGAATGAATCACCTCTGGATGCATTGCCCAATTTTGACAATGGCTAATTTTTAATGTAAACTCAAAGTGCTCTCTTGGGGTCCTGCCAGCCAAATTAAAGGTCAGGATGGGAGAAGAAGATGGCTTTCAATTTTAAAAATAAATTTTAATCAAATGTTAATTATCTTCTTAAAGGCCACGGTGCCTTGATAAATCACAGGCGGGTGGGGAAGCATGCCATATGAAACTTAAGAACAAACTCATAGAAAACTTTCATCGTTCCCTTGGCTTTGAAGCATCCGTCCCTCTGGATCCATTTCTGACATGTTGGAAGAGCTAAGCAAAGCTCCATTTGGCAGGCCCCATTCAGGTCAAAAGCCGTTGCCAGTGGATATAGACCATCAACCTACGGGCCATCCTTTTTTTTAAAAAAAAAAAAAAAAAAAAAAAAAAAATGATTTTTGCCCGATATTTCACTGAATTGGGAGTGCCTGAATGGAAGTGATCCTGCTAGAGGATTTCTGTTTGTTCTTAATGCTGCCTTGCATCCCACTCAGAAGGACCTTTGTTCCTTTAGGAATGAAGGCAGCCTTTGTGTTCCAGATGCCAACCATGTTGAATGATGTATTTGTAAACTTAGTGTAGCATTAAGCATGATGGAGACTTTTAAAGGGACCCTACACTAGGAAACATTTTGAGAAGAATTCTTATCTTTACCAGTTGACCTGATGTGTGTGTGTGTGTGTGTGTGTGTGTGTGTGTGTGTGTGTGTGTGTAAGATAGAATTTGGGCTTATAATCTTCCCTGCCAACTTTGCTCATGCATGGTAGCTACTTATAAGATATTCAATTAGGACTAGTACCTGGTGTAAGGACTACCAAGCCCCTTCAGGATGACTTATCCACTTGTGATGTCTACCTGTTGCCCAAATTTTTCTCTTTTTAAAATTTCTACTTGTTTGCTTATTCATTCATTTATCTATTTATTTATTAAAGCTTTTAATTTTCAAAATATGCATAGATAACTTTTCAACATTGATCTTTGCATAGCCTTGTATCGCCCAGCTCAACTGTGGCTCCAAAGAGCTGCCACATTCTGGTAAAAATTTCCTCAGCACACAGGCCAAAGCAGATTGAGGGTAACTGATGTACTTTAAATGTACTCACTGTTGGTGAGTTAGGGGGTGTCTATCCCAAACACGTGAATATGTCTCGTGAAGAACAGGTAGATGAAAACAATTGGTTCTAACAGCCACAAAGGAGGCTGAAGCAATACTGTGGAGTGCTTAGAGCTTGGTCAGACATCTAGTTCTGTTCTTGTATTCTGCGTTGTGTATCCGGGACCATTGCCAGGAATCTTAACTTTTGTGTTATCACTGAACTTCAATTGCTACAGGAGTGTGTGAGACTGACTCTTGAAAGTGTCTCACAAATTAAATTTATACACAAGTCAAGACATTCACTATTTGCTATTTTATTGTTTTGCTATTTTACCTATTTTGAAATCCTATGGGGCCAGAAGAGTGACAAAACAACAGGTGGGATGCAATATAGGCATCCCACACCAGAAGGATGCCTTCACAGCAAACATTGGCTTTCAATAGACTATATCATTGCAAGGAGAAAAAACAAGATGTGAGAATGACAAAGATGTTTTGTGACCCAGAGTGCTGGACTGATCACAGGCATTGGACTGAAGCAGCAGTGGGATTTGGCAGCCCCCGAGTATCTAAACAACCTTTTTGAAGCACTATACTGCTCACTTCCTGGCATGAGGAAGGGACTAGAAAAGGAGTCCTACCAGTTACAATGATCTTGTGATGGAAAGAGCCATCTGCATCCAGAGAGAGACTGTGAGACTGAGTGTGGATCACATCAGAGTATCTTCACTCTTTTGTTGTTGTTTGCTTGCATTTTATTTTCTTTCTCTTTTTTCCCCCTTTTCATTTGTTTTTTCTTGTGCAGCAAGATAATTGTATAAATAGATATGTATATATTAGATTTAACATTTTTACCATGTTTAACATGTGTTGGATTGCTTGCCATCTAGGGGAGGGAGTGGGAAAAGGGAGGGAACATCATTATGCAAGGTTTTACAAGGGTTAATGTTGAAAAAAAATGTCTATGCATACGTTCTGAAAATAAATCTTTAATAAAAAAAAGAAATGGTTTCCTAAAAATCATCTGCTTTATCTAACCTAACCCTGGACTGCTCATCATAGCAAAGGAATCCTTTGTTGTGGTCAAAACAAAGTTCCATTTTTTTTTTTTTTTGGTGTAGATTTATTTATCATTGGTACAAGGAATATATACACTTATAGATAGCATAAAATTCAGTAGACCTGAAAGACCAACACTGAGCAAACTCGGCAGGTATGAAGCTCATCTCTGAATAAAACAGGGTTGGCAACTCTTATTGAAGCTTATTATTATGGCAGCCTTATTGAAGTTCGAGTGGGATACACATTTTTCTGGAGTGGCTACAGGGAAGGGGAGCCCCATGAATCTGACATAGGTTTTGCAATCAAACATATGTAGTCAACAAGCTTGTACACCTCCCAAAATGAGTGATTGATAGACTCGGCAATTAGTCTCCCACTTGCAAGAAAGTGCCACAATACTACCATCAGTGCATATGTTCCCACCATGTCAAACCTTGGTGAGGCTAAAGAAAAGAAAAATACCTGGAAATCCTCATCATTGTGACAGAAGACAAGCTTATAATTTTGAATAATTTTAGCCTAAGATTAAACAGAGTCTATCTGACATGTTTGGGACTTCTCAGAAGGAATGGAATTGGAGAAAAAAAAGCAACAACCATGGTCACTTACTAGTGAAGATTTATAGATTTCATGATCTTCTCATCACCAACACTGTCTTCTATTTATCTAAATGCATTAAAACTTCATGGATGTAACTTCACAGCAAACATTGGCTTTCAATAGACTATATCATTGCAAGGAGAAAAAACAAGATGTGAGAATGACAAAGATGTTTTGTGACCCAGAGTGCTGGACTGATCACAGAATAATCCTCTCCAAGCTAAACATTTGTATTAGACAAAACTGTGAACCTAAAGCAAAAGGACTGTCAGAAATCTGAGCATCAACAGATCAGAGCACTTCTCCATGGGTGAATAGTTCACTTCTGACCTAGAAGGAAAGCTGAGTTGACGCACAGCACCATGGAGCAAAGAAGTGCAGCTTCCAGAGATTTGATGGTATAGCTCTATATTTACTCATCTGGGACAGAATACTTGTAAACATCAGGATTAATTTGGCAAAAATGAAGGGAGAATTCATAAGTGGCTAAATGAAAAATGGGAACTTCACAGGATTGACCAACAGGACAGTGTGCAGTGTTTAACTCCATCAAAAGTAAAAAGAAAGTGAAACTTAGAGAGATGCAGGATTCTTGACTCATTTAAGAAGGATCATGAGTAAAATTAGCAAAAAATCCAAAACAAAACAAAAAAAGATCCATGTCAGCTACTCAGTGCTGATGGTGCTGCATTAATCCTGGAGACTTGGGCTGAACTTTTCCATAATGTCCTTAACAGATTATCAGCCAATGCAGAAGCCATTGATCACATACCTAAGATTGAAATCGATGCATCTTTAGCTGAAGTTCTAATTGAAGAAGAAGTTTTAGACACCATTAGGTTCCTCTCATGTGGCACAGTATCTGGCACTGACTACAAGGCAGAGGGTCCACTGCTCATACACTGAGTGAAATCTTCCAGGTTATATGGCAAGCAGAGATCATCCCCCAGAATTTTACTATGTTTCCATTGTTCATCTGTAGAAAGGAAAAGGAAGCAGGTTGTCCTGGGGCAATCACGGGGGAAGGGGGGCACTCTCTCTTTTAATCATTGTTGATAGCATTATTGTTAAAGGCTTCCTTAGTAGACTGATCATTCTCCTGGGAAGATGCATATACCCAAGAGCCTGTGTGGCTTCAGAAAGGGCTGACAAATGCTTGACACGGTGTTTGCTGCCCAACAACTCCAGCAGAAGTGCCATGAGCAGAGGAGAGGTCTACAAACAATCTTTGTAGGTCTGATCAAGCGTTTGATACTATCAGTCATGAGGGCTTATAGAAACTCATGACAAAATTTGGTTGCCTGGAGAAGTTCATCAAGTTCATTATACATTGATTTCATGATGGCATGTTTGCCTGGGTTCGGGATAATGGATGCTACTCTTGAGCTTTCCCAGTCACTAAAGGAATAAAGTTGGGCTGTGAACTTGCTCCCATGTTTTTTGGCGGGTTGTTTTCAGTGATATTGTTAGACACTTTCAACAAGCCCTCAAGGTTAGCTTCTGTTCTGATTGGTCAATTATTTAATTTGAAAAAGCTCCAAGCCAAATCTAAAGTGGAAGGACTGACTCACACAACCTTTTGTTGGCAGATGACTGCATTCTTCGGAGCTGAGATGTAACCGATTATGGATCACTTTGCCACTTGTACAAAATTTGGCCAGCACTGCACCATCCATATGTAGAACCATTTGTTGCAAAATGGAGAAATTCTGAATATTGGAGGTAAGTTAATTTACCTTGGCAGTATACTTTCTAGAAATGGACCAATAGAAATTGAGTTTGATGTGTGCATTGTCAGAGCTAGCTCTGTTTGGAAGGTTCTGAAGGAAAGTGTGGGAGAGAAGAGATATTGGGCTGGTCACCAAACTGAAGGTTTACAGAGACATTGTGCTCGCCTCCTCGCTATATTCCTGTAAAATTTAGACTGTATTGAATTTTTATATTTGAATATTCTTAGATTTTGAAGATTGCCTGGATACCGGCATACTGAGGTCCTTCCTTGAGCTGTGTTGCTCAGCATTCAAATTCTCCTGTACAGAGCACAATTCCCATGGACTGGCCATATAGCCGAAATGCCAAATGTAGATTTGCCCAAAGGGCTATTTTATGGAGAACCCCATTTGCACAAAGCAAATCCTCCCGTGGAGATACAAGTGATACAAGGACTCTCTCAAGATCTTTTTGAAGAGTGTTAGTATAGATTGTGAGATATGAGAAATACAGGCACAGAACTGTCCAGTGTGGCGTACCTGCATCAAAAAAGCAGCTGTGCTTCATAGCAAAGCAGAATCTCAGTAGCTCCAAGTAAATACCTAGAGAACCCTCCATGCCAAGTATTCACATGGACTAGTTGTGACTGGCCTGTGGTAGAGCCTTCTGAGCTCATATTGGGCTGATCAGCCATAACTGTGCCTCCACCCTTTCAGGTATAGAGGATAAACACCAGCTACTTTGCCATCTGTGTCCCATGAGTATATATCCTTCTGAACTCTCAGTTTGTGGAAAGTTACGTACTCGGCACGGGAGCAAGCTCTACTTCAGGAGTCTACTAACCTTGCCTTGACAAGGCTAATAACAATGCTACTGATGACAGACAACAAATCCCAGTTATTATAATTTTTTGTTGTTATTCAGTTATGACTGTTTTTTTGTGAAGATACTGGAGTGGTTTGCCATTTCCTTCTCCAGTTCATTTTACAAATGAGGAAACTGAGACAACACGGTTAAGTGATTTAACCAGGGTCACACAGTCCATGTCTGAAGTTGGACGAGTCTTCCTGGTTCTAAACCCTGCTTTCCGTCCACTGTATCATGAAATTGCCCAGATGTCACCACACCAAATAATCTCCAACTACATAGGAGGGAGAGGAAAAAAAAAAACAGCCTCTCAAAATGTTGAGAGTTGGCAGAAGACAGTAAAATATGATGGGTTGTATATTCCTGTTGCCATGTTAATTCTTGGTATTATGCTGATGTTGCTGGTGGTGACCTAAAGAGTGAGCTTATATCCACATTATTTTATTCAATCTTAAAAAGCAGTTAAAAAGCATAGTAGGCAATAGTTGGGAATGAATATAAAGAAATAATAGCAGGAAAGAACAGTTCAAGAGAATTTCTAAGTGAATCTCATTGAAAAAGTCAAGAATAAGCTAATGGTTTTACATAGATTTATATAAGGTTTTAAAATGTAACTGAGTGCTTCATATCACATCTCATAGTAAGTGCCTGTTTCTCCATGGTTTCCTGTTGTTTCTCAGGTCAAATATAATCTCCTCTGTTTAGCAGTGAAAATCCTTTACAAGCTCCCTCCATCCTATCTTTTCAGCCTCATTGTTTATTTCTTCCCTTGCCGCACTCTGTGATGGGGTTGAACAGGGCTTTTCTCTGTTCTGCATGCACAGCACTCCATCTCTCATCACTGTGCTTTTGAACTGGGCTCTCCCTTGCCTGGAATACTGCCTCCCCACCCCGCCCCCTTACTTTTCAACTCACAGAAGTTCCTTTCATCCAACCCTATTAGCTGTTTAAAGCCTTTCTCCATTCTAGGGCTAGTGCCCTGCTTCCTTGTCTTTATTTTATAGCTTCCTTTTTTTTATGTATTCTCTATGTAAATATGTATGTATGGAGTGTTTATGGAAGATTAATCTTTCTGGTGGGAAGACTACTGAGTCCTTTTGTCTTTTGCAGGGTTGCTTTCCACCCTTGCTCTCTGATTTCCCCCAATTCTTACCTATGGCTCCAAGAAGCTGGAAAATGTGCAGCAGCCATACCTGGGCAAACTGTTTTGGCACATGGGCTCCCCAAGGCTGAGGGTAACCAAGAGGTCTCAAACCTTGGTGAGTTAGGGAGATGACTTACTCCAGAGGAATGGGAGAAGTACAATGGGAGGATTGTTCCAGTGCTATAAGGTGCCGAAAACAGACACTTTGGAGTGCTTAGAACTCGGTTAGACTTTGAAGAGCTCAGTCATCAACTATATCCTCATCTATTGCCAGTTATCTGGACTTTTGTCTTGCTGTTGTATTTCAGTGATTCTGGAGGAGTGAAGGAAACTGGCAACTTCAAACAGCTTTCTCACTTCAATTTTTGCACTAGTCAAGATATTACACATACACATAGACACACACACACATATATATTATAAATATGTATAGATATATTTTACAATTTTTACCTACCTTAATGTCCTGTTACATAAGCAAGGTTAGGAAGCATCTAAGATAGAATTTGAATTCATGTTTTCCTAACTCAAAGTCCAGTGGTCTATCTTTTATGCCTTTCATCTGTCTGACTAAAAGTCCCACTTTTGTACTCTGGTCAGACTAGAGAGCTGGAGCATTTTGTTAAAATCTGACCACCTTGTTGTTGGCAGATTGTTGTAGGCAGTTAGAATGAGCGCTGAATTTCCTTCACCTTTTTAAAAAACACATCCCTTTCATTATCTGATAGTACATTCTGCGAGTTGTGGCCCTCTAGCTCTGCTCTCCTTGGCTTTCTGAATGCATTGCTTCAATTTCCTTTCCTCTCACTCAGTGCTAGACTCTGTGCAATCTGGCCTCTGAGCACATCATTCAATTGAAACTCTTCCTTCAAAAAGTTACCAAAGTTCTCTTAATTCTAAATCAAATGGTCTTTCCTTGGTCCTCATTCTTCTTGATGTTTTGGCAGCCCTTGTCACCAATCATAACCCTGGTTTTCTGGATATCTCTTTTCTTTGTGTGTGTGTGTGTGTGACAATATTTTCATCTGTTTCTCATCCTATCTGTCTGATTGCTCCTTCTAAGGCTCTTTAGATTGATCTAAATCCTGGCTGAATCCACTAACTGTAGACATCCTTCAAGGTGGCAGCTACTGCTGCAGCTACTACTACTAACTACTACCACCACTACTACTACTTCTGGTCTGTCTTCTCTTCTCCTGAGCTAATTTTTAGCCTTTTTTAAAAGCACTATCACTGCCTGAAAGACCGCTTCTCAGAATCATGTTTTTAAATAATGAAAAGAAAATGTAGAGAATTACAAAGGAAACCTAGTATTTTTGAAATTCATTTACCAAAATACATACAAAGTCTGTCTTATACTATTTAACTTGATGATCTCATCAGCTTCCTTTGATTAAATGAGAATTTCTTCTCCTATGGTTCCCAAATTTATAATCTAGCTCTAACTTCTCTGTTGAGCTCCAAGTTCACATTACCACCTAGTTCTTAGACATCTTGAATCATAAGTCCAGTTGTTATCTCAGACTCAACATATCAAAACCAGAACCCCAAACTAGAATCTCTTCCCTATAACTTTTCCCAATTAAACTTCTTTCTCACAGTCAAGGACATGACTATTCCTCCAGTCACCCAGCCTTTCATCCTCAGTATCCTCATTCACTCTCAATTGTATTCACTTAAAAATACAACCTATTGCCAAGTTCTATCATTTGCACCTTTGAAATGTAAAAATAAGGGATGACTTAGTTTGTGGGGATTTTTCCTGGTAAGAATTCAGCAATAATTAATTTTTCTCCTCAATCTGTGGACTTGGGACTGTCTTCTCAGGTGCCAGATACTCATCTGTTTGAAGTTTAATCAGCAAATGCCTACTCGGAGAATGCTAGCGCTAAATTAACAATAAACTGACTGAGAGGAGAGGAAAACTGGGAAGTTCAGCAAAGAAGTCACATGGAGTTAAGTGGTATGGCCCAAAGCTTTAACACATGAGTCATTCTAAGGAGCTGAAAATCTCCCTGTTTGAAGCACAAAAAGATTAATTTAGTTGAGCTTGAGTGAAGTAGTAGAGATTGGACTTGATCCAATAGGGCTGAGGGAGTTATGCTGACAAACTAGATTTTTCTATGGTAAACCATCAATTTAACTATCACCCAACTAATAACCCTACTGTGCACAAGGAACTAAGGAACAGGGATCTACTGTAGTCTGGAAGAAACCCTGTGGAAGGGATGGGGGCTTGCTTTGATTCAATATAGAATCAAGAATTCTCATTGGACTCTAGGAAAAAAGCACAAAACTCTGCCCTGCTCCCAGAAATGAAGAAGATGTCTTAAAGAATGATTGTCAACAGATGGATATGGGATAGCTCAATAATTTACGATTATCTTATTCCTAGGCTTCTTTTCACTGACTTAGATTTAAAACTCTTTACATCTTAGCAGAAAATCTTTGAGAACTGGAACTTGATTGCTCCACTAGTTCTGATGGAGATATTTCCTCCAGTCTTATTCAACTTTTGGTCTGGTCCTCTAATGATTTTATCACATATATTCTACCCAATGTAACAAAGATCTTCACTTTGTCCAGGAAATTCTCAAATGGGGTTTGAATCCGTATTCTATAAAAATAAAACAAAAGCACTGGGAAACCAACCTCAGATCTAAGCAAAGAACCAGTTTGAAGTTAACCAGACAGACTTTTGGGAAGCTTAAAATAGTAAAACTGAACCAAACCAATGACAACGAGTAGCTCTGATTCCCATCTTGTCACCATATTTTTTTCATTACAGGTTATATTGTTGCAACCAATCCCTACCCGCAATATTCTTCTCTACTGCCCATCTAAATATTAAGAAAGCTAAAGTCCTCTCCTTATGCCTTTTCTCCAAGAGACATCATGGTGTATTGATAATAGTTCAGGGCTTGATCCTGGACCTAGGTTTATATCTCATCCCTGATATTTGCTAACTACAGTGTGTGTGATCATGGGCAAATCTCCTAACCCCAGAGCCCTAACTTTTTTCCAATGCAATATGGATACAATGCTTTTAATATTTTTCTACTTATTTGACTTAATTACTATCTGCCTCAGTTTTCCTAATAATAAAATGGGAATCAGAATGGCAGGAACTTTACAAGATTATGATAGTCAAATGAGATAGACTTTGTCTCTGTCTTTATCTGCTTATATAGCACTTTAATATATATGTATGTATATGTGAATATATGTATATACATGCATACACATGTGTGTATGTGTATGTACATGGAGTGAAAGAAAAAGATACTATATGTTATATAAAATACTATATAAATGCTAGCTATTGTAGTTATTCCCTTCTTATTTGGGAATTGTGAGGAACAAATGAGATAGCCTAGTATAGTCCTTCATACATAGTAGGTGCTTGTTCTCTTGTCCCATCCCCTCTCGTGTATTGTAAGGTTCAAACAAGATATATCAAAAAGGCAGAAGATCACAAGAAGGCCAGTTACAATTTTTCTCATTGTGACATGGAGAGAACCAGAATCTGCCTTTCCTGATGAAGAATCAGTGTGTCCTTTAGTGCTTGAGAACATCTTTAGAAGATTCCTTCTAGATTTATCCTTCTAGTGGATGTCTCTTCTTATTCTCCCTAATCTTAGTCATTAACATAGGTCATATTTCCTCTTTCTCAGAAGATGTGGTAAAGACCTTTCAAAGATCATCCAGCCCAGTGTTTCTCAAATGATAAATCCCATTTCTAACACTTTTGAAAATGTAGTTACCCAATCTCTCTCTTTGCAGACTTCTTTTGCCTCCGAGATAGCCCATTTTATTTATGATAGTCAAGTCAATAAGTTTTTTAGTCAGCTCTAATCATTATGATTTATTTGTCTTATATTGAAACTTTCTTCCTCTGTAAATTTAATTCATGGGATCCAAATTCTTTTTTTCTGAGATTCAGAAGAAAAAATCTAATGTCCATTCCTTACTACCTTGCCACCATCCACCCAGATTATTCTGTCCTGTATTTCATCCCTTCAAGGACCAAGCTCTCTGTTTCTTCGGTATTGGTGAAATAATCTGACTAATTGATCAATGTTCTTGGGGAAAAAAGAGTTAATTTTCTTAAGACTCTTTCTTCCTTCCCAGGCCAAGAGTAGGAACAATTTAATTCTCCTACAGTGAAGACAATACCTTTGGACTACTAGCAGAATATAGAACAGTGAGTCTTATGGAGGCAGGATTTCAGGTCGGGTAGGACAAAGGTATTTGGCAGGTGAACCTTCATAGGACTGCCAAATCATACCATGCAGAAAACTATCTACTTCACTTATGTGTAGGGACAGTCATGAGCAAAAGGGAATAGCAAAGAAAATGCCTTTATATTCATCTCTCAGAAGAACAAGTGTGCCCTAAAGTACAAATATTCCAGATTCTGGAGAAACAAAGTTAAGGCAAAATAAATATAGAAAAAACAAGCATAAAGGAAGGAAGGAAGACAGGAAGGAAGAAATTAAAGAAATCCTTATCTCCAAGGAAGTTATAGTTGTTGGTGACTGAGGGATATGACATACATACAGAGGACTTATATGGTCATTTGAGGAGAGAGAAAGTATGGATAACTGAGGCAATATTTTTAACCTTTTCTGGATCATGGAGCCCTTTAGCAGTTTGAAGCCTATGGATTCTTTATTGAAATGATATTTTAAAAGCAAAAAATGCAATATATAGATAACAAAAGAAACCAATCTCTTTGAACTATAGTTATAAAACCCACTTCCTCAATTCACAGAACTCCTGAATTAAAAGGCAATAAAAGGCTTCTTGTAAGAAGGGGTAGGCAAATTTGATCTCTTCTTCCCCACCCCAGATATGTTGATGTAATCAACATGAGAGAGAGAATATGGCATAATGCATGGATTGCTGTAATTAGTAAAAAGAGGATCTGAGTCCTGATCTCACCCCAGACTCTTATTATATGACCTTGTGTAAAGCATTTCACTTCTCTGGGCCTTATCTGTAAAGTGGTGGTGGGGGAGGAGTCTCTTCCATGACCTCTTTCAGTTCTAAGTTGATGTGGTAACAAAGCATCAACGTTTGATGATCTCTCTATATTGAATCAGAAAAGGGCAATATGATTGGCTGAGCTGAAAATTTGTCACTGCCCTGTAAACTGAGTTTGTAAGCAGCCAACTATTTAAAAGGTGGAATCAGTTCTATGAGGAAACCCTCATAGAAAGGAAGAAAGAGATTTCTCCATTCCACTCCATTGACCATGGGATCAAACTAAACTACCCAGAAGAAATAGTCACAAATTGGAAACTCGGTTTCAGAGATTTCAAGGCACAGCTGAGAAAACAAAGACACATTCCAGATAGACCCAATCCTGAGAGAGATTCATTACAAAGTCAGAGCATTTTCAAGGAGTGAAATCTGTGGTAGCAGAGTCAGATATGTACTCCAGAGAGTACTAGCTCTATCAAAAAAGAGTTAAGTCCTATAGAGGGAAAATCCTGGGAAATGCAACTGATCTGCCTTACTCAGGGGGGAATTCTGCAGTTACTTCACTGGGGAAAAAAAGAAAGTCAAAACTTCATAAATATGCAATTATGAAATGCCTTGCCTACATGTATTTCCTAAATGTGAACTTCACCGTTTTTATATTCTATGTCCATTCTTCATACAAATGTGATATTTATTTGTAGGAGAGTGTGCTCTAGATTGATGGGAGAACTGTTTTGTAGAAACCTTTTTAGTATGTTAAGAAAATACTTTTTACGATAGCTAATCATATCTACTGATTGATTATTAGTGGGAACTAAAGTGTTGGGGACTTGTGTGCTATAATTTCATAAAGGTAATCCTGCCTTAGAAAGGCAATAGTACTCTAATCCTAGAGCAGTACATAGCTGAACCTGGGAGTAACAGCTGCTTTCTGGGGACTCAACCCACATGGCTGAATGGAAGTCAGGAAAGTAGTTCAGAAGGCAAGTGCCAAAGAGTTAATCCTAGAAGATATTTAGGGGTGATGAGGAAATAAAGATGAGGTGTGGGAAGCAACCTATGAAAAGGCACAGGTATAAGAGAGGGCATGCCATGTTTTGTAAGTAAGCCAGTTTGGCTGGAAGAAAGAATTTGTGAAGGAGTGAAATGTGAAATCAATTTGGGAAGATTTCTTGCATCAAATGCCAAGTTGGCTGTTTTGCATTATATCCAACAGGCAATAGCTTCTCGAATAGAAAAAGAACCTGGCCATAGGGGTTCAACAATATCATGAATTCCTGTGGCCAAATGTTTATTATAACTTTGCTATAGAAGCCATTCATAGATCATAGATTTGTAGCTCACAATTATCTTAAAGGTCATAGTCCAGCATTTCCTAACTGACCTGGTCAGAGATTTCAGTGATATTGGCACTTTAGTATCACCTTCTGTCTGAACTTGTGCCCATCTTAGCCTGAGTTAGAAATTTATACCATCCAGCTACTTTCTTGATTCCTTAAATGTTATATTGAAAGAGGCCATAAAATAGTGTGGCTTCATTATTCAGTAATGCACTAGAAATATTAGCTTTAACAACAAGAGAAGAAAATGAAATTGAAGGAATGAGAATTAAGTAACGAGGACATGAAATTATCACTTTTTGCAGATGTGATGGCATACTTAGAGAACCCTAGAGAATCAACTAAAAACTACTAGAAAGAATTAACAACTTTAGCAAAGTTGCAGGATGTAAAATAAGTCTACAAAAATCATTGGCATTTCTATGTTACCAACAAAGTTCCACAGCAAGAGATAGAAAGAGAAATCTCCTTTAAAATAACTATAGATAATATAAAATATTTGGGTGTCTATCTGCCAAGACAAAGCCAGGAACTATATGAACATAATCACAAAACACTTTCCACATAAATAAATCGGATCTAAATAATTAGAGGAATATCAAATGCCTATGAGTAGGCTGAGCTAATATAATAAAAATGACAATTTTCCCTAAGCTAATCTACTTATCCAGTGCCATATCAAACTGCCAAGAAATTACTTTATAAAGCTAGGAAAAATAATAACAAAATTTATCAGGAAGAACAAAAGGTCAAGAATTTCAAGGGAATTCATAAAGAAATGCAAGCTATACCAGACCTAAAACTTATATTATAAAGCAGTGGTCATCAAAACCATTTGCCACTGGCTAAGAAATAGAGCAATGGATCAGTGGAATAGATTAGATTCACGAGACACAATAATCAATGACTATAGTAATCTAGTGTTTCATAAACCCAAATACTTCAGTTTCTGGGATAAGAACTCACTATTTCATGAAAATTTCTGGGAAAATTGGAAAATAGTATGACAGAAACTCGGCACTGACCCACACCCAATACACTATACCAAGATAAGGTTCAAATGGGTTCATGATAAGCAAATTAGGAGAACAAGAGATAATCTATTTCTCAGATCTGTGGAGAAGGAAAGAATTTATGGCCAAAGAAGAATTAGAGAACATTATGAAATGCAAAATGGATACTTTTTAATTACATTAAATTAAAAAGTTTTCTAACAAACAATAATTATGTGGCTTGGCCTTACCATTACTTTCTTGGATTTTGTTATAATCAGTTAATAATAAAAAAAAAATTTATTAAGAGTATTGAGTACGTCAGGCACTATGCTACATGTTGAGCATATAAATATAAGCAAAAAAGAAAAACAGGCCATGCTCTCAGGCAGTTTACATTCTAATGGGACCCGAGGAGGAGAATGGAGTGAGGTGATATCAACAAACCTAATTTAATTGCCCTTCAGTTGAGTACATTTCAAAGATGTTTTAAAAACAAACTGAAGGTCTGTGGCAACTCTGTATGGAACAAATCTATTGGTGCTATTTTCCTAACAGAATGTGCTTCCATTGTGTCTCTGTGTCACATTTTCATAATTTTTGCAATATTCCAAACTTTCTCATTATTATCAGATGTCTTATGGTGATTTGTGATCAGATATTTCCTGGCAAATAGAAGAATGGAAGCAGTGTCAGATTTTTCTCTTCTTGGGCTTAAAGATCACTGCAGATGGAAACTGCAGCCATGCCGTGAAAAGATGTTCCTTGGAACAAAAGCTCTGGCAAATCTAGAAAGCAGACTAAGAAGCAGAGACATCACTTTGCCAGCAACAATCCATAGAATCAAAACTAGGTTTTTTCCAGTAGTGATGTATGGCTGTGAGAATTGGATGATAAAGCTGAATGTCACAGAACTCTTTCTAACTGTGGTGTTTGAAAAGACTTTAAAGAGTCCCTTGGATAGCAGGGAGATCAAACTAGTCAATGCTTAAAGAAATTAATTTAGATTATTTACTGGAAGGCCTAATAATGAAGAGGAAATACATTTTGGGGTAAAAAGAGCATAAGAGGGGATTAAATTTAAACAATACGTTTCTATTTCAAGAAAACCTATATAATGAATACTGAACATTGTTTTCAAAGCTACTCAGCTTTTCTTTGCTCCCTTGTAGGTTTTCTTTTATTCTTTGCTTTGTACTTTTTATTTTATTTCCACCCTCCCTCTCACCCCCTGCCCTAAAGAAGGGTACATGCTAATATATGTCCTATCTATACACACATACACAAATATGTATGTGTGTGTGTATCTATATAGATACACACACATAATTTACACCCACCCACCCATGGATATAGATATATAGAGATACACACACATACACACACATATATATTTTTATATACCCATGGATATATATTATGTATATACACAATATACACATGTATACACAAATGTATTTAAATATGCATATGCATAGATATTTATAAGCATACATTATAAATACATATGTCTATATACTCATACATACATATGGAAGACCATACTGTACATATTTCCACTTATTGAAGTTGGATAGCATCTTCCTCCATAAATCCAAATCTTTCCATGTTTTTCTAAATCAACTAGCTCATCACTATGTATTAATATATCATAGGATGTGGTTGGAATATTGCTATCTGAGATATTCTCTATGAAAGTTCCTCCCTCCCCACTCAATATTCTGTATTCCCTCTTTTCTTGGCTACATTGGTTTTATTTATAGCAGAAAGTTTTAACTTAAAAATAACTGAAATTATCCATTTTGCTGTTCAACAATGCTCTCACCTTTTAACATAGTTTAAGGTCTGATGCTGCTATATCTGGTTCCTTCCCCACCCTATTCTGGGTGTTTTTTTTTTTTTTTTTTTTGGAAATTCCTGATCTTTTATTCTTCCAAACGAACTTTGTTATTTTTTCTAACTCAGCAGGATAATGTTTTAGTTATTTAATTGGCGTGGCAATGAATAAATAGGTAAAAATGTCATTTAAAATTATATTAGCTTTACATACTCATATTTAGATCCAACTTTATTTGTATTTAAACTATTTCATGCCTATGTTTGTATAGTTCCTTTTGTCTGTTTTGACAACTATACTCTTGGGTATTTTATTCTGAGTAGTTATTTTAAATGGTCTAAAACAATATCACATAATATTGTAGACAGTATAATTCTTTTATTTTTCTCTTCTGATTAAATCTATTTCAGCTTTGTCTGTCTCAAATTATAATTACCATATTTGATTTTTTTACACGAATTCTATTCCTTCCTCTTATTTTACCTTTGTGTGCATTTCTTATTTTATAGTGTTTCTTGAAAGAAACATATTAATTGAATTCAAATTTTTAATCTGCTATCCATTTCTTTTTTATAGATAAATTCATCCCATTTACATTGTAAACTGTAATTACTGTTGTGCATTTCCATCCCTCCTATTTTTCCTCATTGTCCTTTTCACCCTATTTATCTTATCCCTCTTCACTCTAATTTATTTCTTATCTCATACCTTGCCCTTCTATCATTTTATTCAGGATTTCTTAAACTTTTTCCATTCAGGTCCCCTTTTTGCCCAAGACGTTTTTATGTAACTCTGAGTATATAGATATATAAAATATAAAATAAAAAAACCAAACCAAATATTTACTAATGATAAATTTTACAACTCCCACATTCAATTGGGAGCCCCCATGTAAGATCTTAAACCACAGCTTAAAAAGCTGGGCTTAATTAATCTACCCTGATCTGAGTTCCTCCCTTATCCTCATTTCCTGCCTTTTCCCCTTATTTTCTTTTTTTTTCTGAATTTGGATTTTTTAATATACATACCTATATACATTTTCCTATTTAACCCATTCCAAATGAGACTAAGATTTCAGCACTACTTAATCTCCTGACCCCAGCTTCTTCTGTATTAATTTTTCATTTTATGTTTCAGTTGTACGAAATGATTATACCTTTTGATCTCTTTCCATACAGTTTTATTTTTTAAGAATCACCTCCCCATATACAGGTCAGCTCAAGTCTTTCCTTTAAGCTACCTGAATAATGATCACAGTCATAAGAGTACTGATAACACTTTTTACCTATAAGATGTAAACAATTTGACCTCATTAAGTTCCTTATAATTGGTCTTTAATGTTTATCTTTTATTTTTCTTGGATTTTACATATCAAAATTTTCCTTAAGTTATGCTTATTTTTGGCACAAATAACTGAAAGTCTTTAAATTTGTTAAATGTCCATCTTATTAAAAAATTCAGAATTATACTAAACTTTGCTGGATAAATTACCTTTGCTCCTTATCCCAGCTCTTTGCTCTATGAAATATCGTATTCCAAGATGCATGATCCTTAAATCTAGTAGCTTCCAGTTTTTATGCAATCCTTATTTTAGCTTGATGACATTTGTTTTTCTTGTGGCCTGCAATATTTTCCCCTTAACCTGGGAGTCTTGAAAGTTGGTTATGGTATTTCATTAAGTTTTCTTCCTGTGATCTCTTTCAGGTGGTGGTCAGTGGATTTTTTTTTCTATTTCTTCTTTGTCTTTTTGTTCTTAGAACTTCAGGGTAGTTTACTTTGATAAATTTTTATAATATTGTATAAAGATTCTTTTTTTAAATAATAATTTTTCAGGTATTCTGACTGTTATTATATTATTTCTTCTCTGTCTGTTCTCCAGATCAGTTGTTTTTCTGATGATATGTTTCACATTTTCTTCTACTTTTTCATTTTTTCATTTTGGTTTATTACTTCTTGGTGTCTTAAAGCATAATTAGCTTCTCTTTACCCAATTCTAGTTTTAATGGAATTATTTTCTTCCTTAAGTTTTTGACTCAATTTCTAGTTAATTGGCTTTAGAGTATGAAATTCATACTCTAAAGTGTTTCCCAAAGCACTTACATACTCAACAGTCTGTAAAACCATACATAAGAATAAGTTTCAGCACTTAAAATTAGATTTCTTGCTTAAATGTTCAACCTTGTTATGAAATCAATTGATTTGAGCAAACTCACTCATGGAAATAGTTCATGGTCTTTAAAATTTGTCACATATCTCCCTGGGCTCAATCCAGGTGATAAATATAACCTCACAAAAAACCCTACAGAGATATTGGATTTTAATTTAAGATTTATGAGGCAAGTCAAATCTTCAGATGGAATAAAGATACTGCATCAATAAAACATGTTCCTGGCTGAGAGATGCATTTGCCCATGTGAAGCTGATGAGCCAGGAGTCTCTCAAAATCAAAAGTTCAATCAAAATGTCTTATTTGTAGCCATTTACCTCCAAAGGGACCACTTGTAGGGTACAGTAAGAATTGTATTTTATTTCCTCTACTTGGCTTAGAAGTGAGGCCATAAGATTAATGAGGAAACCCCAAACCATGTATACATGTGCAATAGAGAGGTCTAGGACACAGCCATCAATCTCTCACCATATTTATGAATTGCCACTCTCTGCTAAACAGTGTCCTAGGCACAGAAGACACAAAGCCAGAGCTAAAAGAATCCTTGGCTTTAAGGAGCTTCCATTCTATCAGGGGAGACAACAAAGGTTTACCAAAAAAAATACAGAATAACTTGGGGAAGCCAATAGTAGCATCCCCTCCATGAGGAGGGAGCAGGATGGAGCAAGTAGAGTGCTAGATGGGGAATGAAGGCAGGTCTGGGTTAAAATCCTACCTGGATCATTTTCATGTAATAGTGCAAAAGTTCTCAACTTGTTTTCTAATCTGTAAATGGAGATAATAACAGCACCTACCTCATTTGGGTGTGGAAGTATCAAGGGAAATAAATCTATTAAAATGCTTTGCAAACATTAAAGTGCTATGTTTATTTTTTTATATTAGTTGCTAGGGATACCCATACACACAGGTATACCTTTATACATAGTGACATATCTATATGTCTAAACACATATGTAAATGTATATCCATACATTCAAAACTGATCAATCCACAGGCTTGTTTAAAGGATTACACAGGCCCAGCACTGTGTTCAGGGAACGTAAAGAGGTAATGAGTTGGATTCAAAATTAAATAGGGGGAGAAGGGGCTTGAGTACCTTTGGGAAACTCTGCAACATTACGACACTGACCCCAACCTATTATGGGAAACAAAGGCTCTTCTGAAAAACAACAATCTCATTCCAGTGTAAGGCAGGGAGCTCTACAACTTCTGAAGTACTGAGGTACCAGAACTGAGAGGTACCAGAGGGCAGGAGAAGGCTTGTGATAAAGGGAGGAAGGAGAAAGAAGAGATCTCAAAGAAATATGCGAGCCCCAAAGGAGCTAGGTTCAGCATAGAATGAGGAATTATTGGTGCCGATGGCCTGCCGCTTGCTCGGGAGCCACAGGAAGAAAGAGAAAGTCAGGAGAGCCCTGGACACACAGGGTAGAACCTCTGGGCTGACTTTGTGGGAATATGAGTGGGAGAGTCGTTCTGGATAGACAGGCCTACAGGGATGGCTGGCCACCTGCACACTTGGCAAAAATTCCCATTGATGAGCTCATATGTTATTTAAAGTATTATGCTCTGGTATGAGAGGGAGGGATAAACAAATATATTAGGGGATTCCTACCCAGTATGGACCAGAATAATTTCATTTAAATCATCAAGAGAGGCAGTATGATGGCATGGATCCTCCAGTGCCAGCCTTGGCAGAATGAAGATGAGACTACTTTCTCCCTCTAATATTTACCAGTATTTTACCACTGCTACTTGCCCAGAAGTTCCTTGGGTCACAGCAATATTGTCTAAGCTTCCCCAGGAGAGAAAACCCACAGCATTTGTTGCAGGTTGGGAAGGAAATTAGGGCTAGCCAATTGGAACTGGTATTAATATGTGATTAGATGACTAGATGATCACTGAAAACTTTGAAATTGCTGAGATCACTAAGTGAAACAATATAGAAGCAGAAGAAAAGCCTCAGAACAGAGCCCTGGGGGACTACAAGTTAGTGAGCATGGAGATCAATCAAAGAGAAAGAGAGGAAGCGGCCAGATACATAGGAGGAGAACCCACAGAAAGCTGTTTCAAAGGCTGGCAAGATCAAGAGCCATATGGATCAAGAATAGGTCTTAAGATCTGATAATTAAGAGATCAAGAGTGACTTTGCAAAAAGCAATTTCAGGAGAAAAATAAAATCAGTAGTCATCCTGCAGAGAGTTAAGGGAGTGAGAGAAAAGGAAATGGAGGAACCTATTTTACGTATTTCTCTCTTCATATCACTTGGCCTCTGTCATGAATCCTATAAAATAAAAACTCTAAACAAAATCTCTTTCAATTCTATGTAATCTTCAAGGATGCTATTGGAATTCAGGAATGGGAAAATGAGAATTATGGGTAGTAGGAAAAGCGAGAAAGTAAATAAAACACCTTTCATAGTTATTCTGTCCTAAAATCCACCAAAACCAAGAAACATTTATTAAGTTGTTATCATGAGCCAGACATTATGCTAGTCAGTGATCATAGAAATTTTTAAAAAGTGAGGTAGTTTTTGCCTTCAGGTAGCTGACACTTAGTTGGCCTGAGCTAGACAAAGTCATGTTGGATCTTCGATTTTGTATCCCACTTTTATTTTGGCCAATATTAATTGTAAAATTTGGCACAAGATTAGGATACACAGAGAGATGTCTTGGCTGATAAAAGGACCAATGAATATGGTAATTGAAAAAATAGAATCCTTTGTTCAAGCCTCTAATCTTCCCCTATTTCCATCAAAACTACTTGTATGTTGTCAAACTGCCTTTTCTCTTGTTCTAGGTCCAATTCCAATCCCACATTTGTACCTGGTATATGTATTGCATAATTCTTCCAAGAGAAATCATTTTTCAGGGATGACAGACTGAGAAAACTGTTTTCTGGGGAAATTATATTCAAAGCTGCATCTTGCACAAGATTTCCCCTACTTATTTGTTTTCATTGAATTTGCTCCATAAAAATAGAACAAGATTTTGCTTGTTTACACTCTCTTGTAAACAATTCCCAGCGCCCAGAGGCACCCTCATCTCTTGCCAACCTGGGAGCTGCCAACCGAAGAGACCCACAATGGCTTCTTTTAAAAGTTCTGAGAGGGATCAACTTCATTGCCTTGACTTCTAGCCAAGGTGGAGGAGTAGATGCTGTCAGCTAGGTGTGGCCAGGTGTTTACCTTTTCTTCAGGAGTAATGTTACATGTCTTTGTGCCATGTTCTCAGTGAGCTTTTGAGCCTGAGAATGTGCTGTTTTCTTCTTACCTTTGGCTTTTCTGAAAAAAAAACTTTTATGTATATCTCAATTGAAAGTAAATAATAATGGCAATAACTAGAATAAATTTAATGATTTAAGTTTTGCAAAGTATTTTACAATTACCTCACTTTATCTACACAACTCTAGCAACTATTATCTTCATTTTATAGATGAGAAAATTGAGGCAAAAATAAAGGTTGAGTGATTTGGCCAAAGTCACAAAGCTAGTAATTGTCGGAGGTTACATTTGAACTTGGTTTTTCCTATCTTCAATTCTAGTGTTTTATCCATTGTGCTCTTAAGGGATCTCTTAAGAACTTTAAAATTAATTATAAGGCATGGGAGACACTGGCACAGGACCACCCAGCATGGTGTGCCCTCCTCCGAGCAAGGGCCGTGCTCTATGAGCAAAGCAGAATTGAAGTACCCTAGAAGAAATGCCAGATGTGCAAAGTTAGAGAAGCTGCCTCAAACATCAACAGGGACTATTTGTGCCCAACCTGTGGCAGAGCATTCTGAGCTGGTATTGGTCTGGTCACAGTACCTTGACTCTAACTTAGTGATGTCATTTTGGTCCTTTTGGAGAATGAAGGACAATATCCTATTAATCTCTGGGTCCCTCAGTTCCATGAATTATAGTACTCAGGACTAGGGGATGTCACAGATGATATTTTTTCCTTTTTAAGTTATATGTGTATGTTCATTTTTTATACATTTCCATATGAGTCATGTTGGGAGAGAAAAATCAGGACAAGTGAAAAACCATGAGGAAAAAAATGCAAAAGGAAAAAAAAATGGTGAGAACACTATGATTCAATCTGAATCCCATCTCCATAGTTCTCTCTAGATATGGGGATGTCATTTCCCCACCAAAGTATATTGGAATTGCCTTGGAGCATTGAATTACTGAGAGGAGCCAAGTCATATTTGATCATTGAGCATTCTTGATGTTGTTGTATACAGAGTTTTCCTGCTTCTGCTTGCTTTACTCAGCCTCAGTTCACATAAATGTTTCCACCCTAAACCTATGTATTTGCTGAGGAAAATGGAAATTGAATGACTTACTCAATATTACATAGTAATCAATGAACCAGGAAGAATTTAAAGCCAGATCACTGTATTTTCACTTTACTTTCCCAAATAGCAAGTAGACTTCTTGAGGGCAGGGATGATCTCATTTTGATATTTCTATCTGTAGTACCTACCACAATATGTAGTACAGTGTCTGGCACACAGTAGGTACTTAGTAATTTTTTTGGGAGGGAGGGCAGCAGTTAAAACTCTGGGCCTGGAGAAAGGAAGACTTGAATTAAAATCTATCCTCAAACACTTCCTAGCTGTGTAACTCTGGGCAGGTCATTTCACCTCTGTTTGCCTCAGTGTTTTTGTTTTTTGTTGTTGTTCACTTATAAAATAGGGATAATGACCACAGCTCCTTTTCCCCAGGAACAAATGAGATCATAATTCAAAAATGTTGAGCACTGTGCCTGACACATAGCAAGAACTATAAAATTAGTTAGGAAAATTTTTGCCCACTTGCCAATCCTCACTATTGTTACACAATTAGAATATTGCATTTTTCTGCTTAAACATTTCCTCAAAAGGATCTTTTTATATTACTTTTTGTGCAAAAGTCATGTTGCACCTTCCTTCTTTGTCCTTTAGGTCACCTCAAATTTTGAATCTTTAGCAATTGTAGCATTCAATTAAATTTTTAAAATAAAATTTATTAAGCATTTGCTATTTGACAAGTTTATACTTAGTGAAGGAAACAATAATATATATATATATATATATATATATATATATATATAACATATATATTCAAATATAAGCAATCAGGACAGCCTTTTCCCTCACAAAGCTTATCTTGTATAGATCCCAAAGATGATCTAAGAGGAGACCAGGCTGCAAGCAAGAAGAAAGAGAAATCTGGAGTTAGCTGGCTTGGGAGCAAAGGGAACATCTCTGGGGGCCTCCCCTGAAAGGGTGGAGTAGAAACTCACCTATGTGGGGAGTAGACAGCCAAGTGACACTGAACATTAAAAAAAAATGCTTTGCAAGTATGTCAACCTCTTGAAATTGTTAAAATTGCCGTAATATCTGCCTAATGTAATCCATCCTGCTCTCTTCATTTTATTCATTTTTAATTAGAGAGGGGCTGGTCATTGGTCAACGGACCTTACAGACATAACAACTTTCTAAGGTTTTCTCCTATGAAACTGGCATTTGTATTTGAAGAAGGTGCTTCAATACGTATGAACTTGCTATCACGGATGCCAGCCATTGCTACAATGAAGAGGCCAACAGGGCCCAGAAACTGTATCAGTAAACTCATGCTCTTTGCCAAAGGGGCAGAGGCAGCAGCCAAGGACAATACATGGAACACAGATTCATTTGTAGAACATTACCAGAGAAAATTCTAATTACAAACAGATAATCAGTGGAGGTGAAAATAAGCTCACTGGAAAGTTTGGTGTGAGGTTCAACCTTACTTTTCCCATCACCATACATAAAGAGAGATGACAAGAGGATAACTGAGGCAGAAAGTGAAACAGATTTGTTGAAGCTCTATAAGGCTGGCAGGATTAAATGACTTGGTTGGACTTACCCAGCTAATAAGTGTCTGAAGCCATATTTGAATTCAGGAAGATGAATCTTCCTGACTCCAGACCTGACACTTTTATCTCCACTGTGACCAGGTGGAGCCAAACTTAAATCTATGCTAGTGGTGATATTAAGACTGAAAGGTCTCTAAAAGTTTAAAGGCATTTTATACAAACATTATTAAATATTTGATATAGGTAGATCTGCTCGATATTTTCATAAGTAAATTGCATTTAATTTGATTCAATAGCTGTCAGCTGCCCCTAGGTTGGAGGACGTCAGATCTGGCCACCATTTCCCTGTGACATTCTAAGGCTACTGCCTTTTCATTTAGCTTCTCTTCTTTGATAATAACATTTTACTATTAAGTGCAATTCAATTCAACAAGCAATTCTGTAGTACCTACTATGGGAAAGATACTGTTAGGTGCTGCAAAGCCAAAGCCAAAAAAGAAAATCCAAAATCTGCTGCTGACCAAGGGCTTATATTCTCTTGGAAGTCTAGTAGAAATTGGATTTTTCAGGCAACTTGAATTCATGGTTTTGTTTCTTACTTGGTGGTTGACCGGAGATTGACATAGGATGGAAAAATTGAATTACAGGCCATCGCCCAGAAGTTTGCCACCAACATTGTGAGCAAGCCCATTTCTATGAGGCTAAGGCTCCTTGCCAGACCTAGACATTTAAATGTTCCCTGGAAACTTAAAGGCTCCCATTCATCACACAATGTCATCTTCAGCTGGGGCATGCTCTCCAAATAACTTGCCATTTAGTCAGTGAGTTCTTTCTTGCAGAGGCTTACACAACCTTCATTCATCTCAGGGTTCTTTTCTCTTCTCCATTCATTCTTGGAAGCAGAACCCTTGAAGGGAAATCTGCAAGAAAACAGACCCACCAAACACTGCCGGAGTTTGGGGGGGATTTGCTGGTGATATCAGTCATCAACTTCTCTTGGTTTCTTTTAGTCAGATGCTTTTTCATTAGTACATTAAAACAAGAAAAATAATGAGGTGCTCAGCCCCCAGGTGACCCCGAATGATTAAGATTGATGAGAAAAATTCCAGAGCACAATTATGCAATTCAATAAACTCTGGTGAGGCATCTTTTCTAGGTGATTCTTAAATTTTAAAGTCAGTACCCTGAATCATATGGGAATTCTGCATTGAGAAGATAATTTTCCCATTCTTTGTAAATGTATGTCTCTCCACCAAACCTTTGAGATCACCTCGTTCTGACTCTGTACCTGACTAATTTGTTTCTGGGACTCAGCCTGGAGGATTTGGGGGCTCAGAGAAGTCATATCCAAAGTTCATCATTGAGGTAGATTGGGAAAGAGGTCACCGATTGTTTCTGAGGTACAAATGATCTCAGACATTCAAACCAAAGTTGCAGAAAATGGGAAGGTATGAATGGATTGTAATCTGCATCTTTGGAAAGATCCCCATTAAGGAGATCAGAGATGGAGGCAACCATCAAATCAGCAGCTGTTAGGACTGATGCTAAAGGCTTCCTCCCATCTCCAGACATTTTGATAAGCTTGTTTCATCCTATTTTTGAAAAATCTAGAATTGAGATGAGATTTACCTCCTTTTTCTGTGTTAGGTCCCTGCTGATACAAAATTGGTTTGAAGAATGTTCTTTCTTCCCAGGTTTGGTCCCATTCAATGGATTTTGCTCCATCTCTAAGGAAAATTCATTTTCTGGGGAGTCACTTTTGTATGTACATAGAATTTGAATTTAATGGAAGGAAATAGCTCTGTTGTGCCCCGTGACTGGATTGTACAAATCACGGAGCTCATACCTGGGGAGCAGGAAGCCAATGTAAATATCTTGTTTCTTAAAATCTGCACTTTTGACCTTTAAGACTGATGTCAGCCATTTGAACCACAGCTGACCAGTTCTTGGTTTTGTGGTCACAGGTCTGTGCAAATGCATTATTCCTGAGAAAATAGGGAGAGGAAGAGTTGGGTTTGTCCATTCTAACTCTTTTTATGACTCAGTGGCCTACATCATACTTTATTCCTTTCCTTTGAACATAATGGAGTCCTCTTCTTGGGGTTGAGTTAAAGGAAATGAAAAAACTAAATCAATGCAATGAATAAATACATTTATCTTGTTTTCTCCTAATAAGAGTTTCAAGAATGGATCTCTTCTTTGAAAATACTTTAAAGTCAGTTTTGTTCAGTCATTTTTCAATCACATTCAACTCTTGCTGATGTCATTTGTTTTTCTTTCTTCTTTTTAGATAAAGATACTGAAGTGGTTTGCCATTTCCTTTTCCACCTCATTTTACAGATGAGGAAACTGAGGCAAACAGGGTAAAGTGACTTGCCCAGGGTTACACAGGAAATAAATTTCTGAGGCCAGATTTGAATTCAGGATGATGAATCTTATTCCAGACTAGACACTTTATCCACTGAACCACCTAACTGTCCCTTAAAAATGGTAGAGTTTAAAATGAAAACAGAACAAAATAAAAAATTTCATGCAGAATATTTCCTTCAAGATTTATAAATTAATATATCTTGGAGACATTGATCCTTACACAGGACTTTATCAATTAAAAAAAAAGATTATGTATCAACAGTCTTTTGACTAGTGTTTATTGAATGACTGCTCTGTCCCAGACACTAAGGATACAAAGTAAAAACAAAAGTTCCTATCATCAAAGAGCTTACATTCAGTGTTTGTGTGTGCAAGGGCATATGTGTATACATGGTTGTGCATGTATGTGTGTGTGGTGAGGTATATACACACGCATACATATATAGACATATATAAATATTCCCACATACTTAGATGTGTGTGTATAGACACGCACATAGCAGCTGTGCAAAATAAATATAGGATGTTGTTTTTTGATGAATGGGTAGAATGGAGGAGGTGCTATCAGATGAGAGATCAAGAAAGACTTCAGAAAGGAGATGGCTGTTGACCTGTTTCGTTATTGCTGTTCTTGTTTTTTATTTCTCTTAAACAGAAAGTGAAGTGGTTAGTAATGGATCCACCCCACAAAGAAGCTTTGTCTTTCTGCATTTCTGACCTGCCAATTTGCTCTTCTTTAGGCTCCTCGGCACAAGCCTTACCTCTTGGGGCTCACCATATTGGCATAGTCAGTCCAGATCCTCAGTAAGTTTTAGTCCTGCTGTCACTCAGAATTCCCAAGTCATCACTAGCATCAGCCTCTCTGGCAGCAGGGACTATGATTATGTACCACCAAGTCTGATCACTTTGACCTAAGTTTTGAAGGACAAAAAGACTCTTGAGAGTAGTTGTAAGATAGCATGGAATTCTTTTCTATGAGAATCAAATCAAATTCAAAAATTCATTTCTCCTCCCTTCCAATTACCCACATACCTCAATAGCATCAGACTCTATTCTGATACTTTCCTCTCCTCTTAGGATGGCGCCATATTTGAAAACACTTGAGTCACTCTAAAACCTCTTCCAGATAAACAGTCCTGTGATTCTTTATTACAGTCAATTCAACCAAACCATATAAGTCATTCAAACCAGTCAGGTCACTGATGAATCCACTAAATTAACCCCCCAAATCCATCCAGCAGTACCATGAGATATCCCTAAAACACAATTCATAGACAACATAGGATGCCAAAAATATCATAGTTAATATATCACTTACTTGTTTAAAGATATACAGATATTACTTTTGGACACAATAAAAGACAGATAAATGCCTAATTTATGCTAATCCATCCTTAAGGATGGGGTAGCTTGATGGCACAGTGAATAGAGTTCTAGCTCTGGAGTCATGAAGACCTGAATTCAAATCTGACCTCAGACACTTACTAATTTGCCTCACTTTCCTCATCTGTAAAAAGAACTGGAGAAGGAAATGGCAAATCACTTCAGTATCTTTGCCAAGAAAACTCCAAATGGAGTCGCAAAGAGCCAGACATGATTAATTAACTAAACAACAGCAACAAGCTTTAAGGATATGCCATCTTTGAAGAATCTTGTGGTTCTTGCTTTTAAAAAACAACTTTTGGTCCCACCCAGAGGGGGTGGGCTTTGAGTCACCTTCCTAATATTGGTGGTAGAGTTGGGTTTATGCATAGGTACATTCTACTGCTTTAATAAACAATGGGCCCTTGTAAGCTGGTTGACCAGAGCAAGTGAGACACTCTGTGGCTATTGAATACAGTGATGCTAATGGAGCTCAAAGATATAGTTGGAAACTCCAAATCTGAGTTCATCAGATCTCTAACAAACTGCCAAACATCACAGATGTGCAGGGAATGAGTATCTGCTACATGTGCAGAACCTATCAACTATTTATGCTTTATCTGGGAGAATCGAGGAAAAAAAATAAGCATGCATGGAAATTTGGTAACTAGTGCTGATCAGTTATGGGCAGCTAAATGGCACAGTGGGTACAGCAGCAGATTAGGAGTCAGAAAAAACTGAGTTCCAATTCAGTCTCAGTCAGTTATCCTGAGCGAGTCACTTAACTCTTGTTTGCCTTAATTTTTTCATTTGTAAAACGAGTCTGAGAAGGAATGGCAAATGTTTCCAGTATCTTTGCCAAGAAAATCCCAAATGGCGCTATGAAGAATTGTACGCAACTGAAAATAATGAAACAAAACAACAAATTGTGTTCAGCTGACCCTTTGGAGAAGGAGATATTCTCTGGGTTTGGAGACAAAACCTTGCCAGTTTTGATTACTGAATTTTGATCACATTTTGCCTCATTGTCCTCAGCTGTCCTTTGATTGTGTGATAGTTGTCCAATGGAGAGACATGTTCTAAGGGAAAAGGAAGCAGGGTCATTCTCCTCAGGGACCAAATGATCTACACCCCAAATGGGGCCTTCCTGGCTTTGTCATTTTCCTTTTAGATACAAGAAATTGAATCTCTAATCTGGATCAGAACTAGAAGTCACAGGAACCCGGGAGTCGGATTTTAGGCCAAACATTGTCAACAGCAAAGTCTTGATATTCCAAAGAAAGGATCTTTGGATGTGTCGGGGACAGCCAAGCCCAGCAGGACTTATCCAACCCACATTTGGACACAAACATGGTAGGATCAGTGCTATGAAGCAATCAAGCTACATTTTGATACTTACCTCTCCACTCTCCTGCCAAAAACATGTTGTGGGTACACAGGGGACCATAAATTGAGATACTTGTTCTTGTTATATTTTTAAAGTCAAAATCCATTTGTAAAAGCTAATCAATGTTATATGGTTAAGTAGAACTGGGTAGAGCTGGTTATTAACCACATAAAATGGGAAAACATAGTATATGCCCTCTGAGATACCCTACAAACCCCTGAGGATATACTGGCCCTCTGAGTGAATGATATAACCTGACTGGCCACAGCAAGCGAGTTACTCTGGCTTGTTTGCAACCAGAATTTAAGACACATACCAAAACCATATTTAGCCAACATACAGACTTAAATGGATCTGGCATCTTGCTAGTGTGGACTTTGGACTCTTGTCCCATGTGACTATTGTAGGCAGAATTCTAATAATAACTGCTGCCTAAAAACTAGTCTGCTTAATCATAATGATGGGGCATTAAAAGCTGTTTACATTGCAGTCAGGATTATCTGTTTAAGAAGGCATGGAAAAAAAGTTAAAAAGAAGTTCCAAAAAGAGTTTCATTGCAATTGCATAAAATAACTTTGGCCTTAAAGGGGTGGTTATATAGTGCAATCCGAGTCAGGAGGACCTGAATTCAAATTCAATCAGATATTAACTAGCTGTGAGATCCTGGGCAGGCCCTAGTCCCTTTCTCAGCCTGAGATTTCACATCCAAAATGGGTTTATGAATAATACCTACTTTCCAGGGCTGGTGTGAGGATTAAATGAGGAAATATGTCAAAGCCAGAAAATTCACATATGTGAAACACCTCACTCATGGAGGAGAATATTACTTCAGTTTTTCAATAGGACCCTACTATCATTGATGTGGTTGGTGAAAGCAACAACAACAACAATAAGCATTTAAATAAGACTTTTAGATTTGTGAATATTATCTCATTTGATCCTCACAAAAATCCTTGTTTTTCATCATCCTTGTTTTTCAGATAAGGAAATTGAGGCATAGGGAGTCTAAGGGAGTTGCTCAGGATTACTCAGAGCCATTACTAGATGGCTTAGGTTGGATTTAAACTCGGATCTTCCTGACTCCAAAGCCAGCACTGTGCCCACTGTGCCACCTAGATGCCAACTAGAGCTATTCCAATGGCTTGAGAAGAGAATAAATATTGAGGAAGTAGATGTATGAGGCTCATATCATCTTTCTAGAAAGCAGTAAAGTAGAAGACAGGGATATGAGAGAAGAGTCAAAGGAAGATACCATTGTCATTTGTGATTATTATTGACTATAAATCTGGAGAAATCTGAGTTTATTTGTAGGCAGATGGGAAGGAAACAATCGAGAGGGATCAGGGAGAAAGGAGGGATAGGAGGATAAAGTGTGTTTGTATTTGTGAAAGAAAGGAGGGGAAGAGAGCGGCGGGGGGGGGGAGGGAGGTTTAGAGGGAAAGAGAGAGAGACAGAGAGAAAGGGAGAAAATATGTATGCTCAAGGACTCCCACATATGTTTGGGGTGATATTCTTAATGAACAGGAAGAGAAAGAATGGGTAAAGGAGACAGAAAGGGAGTCAATGGAGTTATCGAAGGAGACAAGGATAATAGGGACATAGAAGTTCAAGGAGAGGAATATCAAGAAGGAGGGGGAGGAATCAAGGAAGATGGGATTTGAACCAAGGCCATGGGATTTGGCAGTTAGGATGTGATGAATGATCTTTGAAAAAAGAATTTCAGTGAAATGGTGGGAGTAAAAGCCAGGATACTAGAATCTGAGAAGTGAATAGGTGGTGGTGAGGAGGATGAGTCAGATTTTCCCTCACAGATATTTGCCCTTGTGGGCAGGTCTTAAGCAAGAAGGAAGTTGGATAGGGCAAGGGGTTCATTTCATTGGAAGAACAAATATTTTACTCACTTATTGTATCCTTGATGAAAAATAGGAGAAGACTGCTCCTGGTTTAACTATGGACTCAAATGCAATGCCAGAAGGAAACTCAGCATTTGCAGGATTGGGTCAAGACTAGATTCTTGTATTACCAAGAAGTAAATGTATTAAATGATGTTTTAGAATGATGTAATGGGCCTGGAATCAGGCAGAGTCAGCTTCCTGAGTTTGAAGGCCTCAGACACTTACTAGTTGTGTGACCCTGGGAAAATCACTTCACCCTATTTGCCTCGGTTTCCTTATCTGCAAAATGAGCTGGAAAAGGAAATGGCCAACCGCTTCAATATCTTTGCCAAGAAAATATCAAATGGTGTCATGAAGAGTTAGACATAGTAGAAATGATTGAATAATAACAATGGTGATGGGAGTATGCATTATGGTGGGAATAAGTTATAATATGCTACCCATCAGGAATTTTAAAAGCAAAGTAGTGAATAATGACTAAAGTAGTGAATAGTGACTGATAAGTCATATGGCACGTGGGAAGGGTAACAAATGATATGTACATAATATGAAAAGAATTTCAATTCATCATATAATCCAAAGTTGCAGAAGATGGGAAGATATTGGATGGATTGCGGTCTGCATCATTGCAAAGAGTTCCCACATTAAGGAGATAAAAAATGGAGCTAAGCATCAAATCAACAGCTATTAGGACTGATGCTAAAGGCTTGCCCCAATGTTCAGACATTTTGATAAGCTTGTTTCATCATATTCTTGAAAAATCTTGCATTGAGATGAGATTTACCTCCTTTTTCTTTGCTGGGTCACTACTGATATAAAATTGGTTTGGAGAATGCTCTTTCTTCCCAGGTTTGGTCCCATTCAGTATACTTTGCTCTGTCTCTGCTGGAGAGTCACTTCTGTATGCAAATAAAATTTGAATTTAAAGGAAGGAAATAGCTCTGTTGGGTCATGTGTCTGGGTTATACAGATCATGTGGAACTCATACCTGGGGAGCAGGAAGCTAATGTAAACATCTTGTTTCTTAAAACAAAACCTGCCCTTTTGACCTTCAAGGCTGATGTCTGCCATATGTACCAGAGCTAACCAGTCCTTGGTTTTGTGGTCACAAGTCGGCACAACCACATGATTCTTGAGAAAACCAAAGCCTTCCATGAAATGGGCTGCTTATTGTCACTTCCTCAAATCCCACAAAGACTTGTAATTCAAGAGAATTAGAAGCAATGGAGAAATAAGGGGAGAATGTAAGTGGTGTAGAAAAGGAAGCCCACTCTTCCTATGCCTCTATTAGAAATCAAAGGAAACAATATGTCATTTTTTGTTGGGAAAATACAAACTTATTTTTGACATACATCCAAATGATGTAATGAATGAAAATCTCAGTCGAATACAGGGATATCCTCTTAGCTAGATTGAACAGATTCCTTAAAAGATATGAATTGGTTGTTTTTAGAAGAAGAAACCAGAATTTCAAGAATCATATTTTAAAAATGCTCTAAATAATAGTCAGAAAAATGCAAATTAAAACAACTCCACTTTTCACCTCACACCTATCAATTTGGCTAACATAACAGAAAAGGAAAATGAGAAATTCTGGAGGATATGTGGAAAATTGGGACACTAATACATTGTTGCTAGAGTTGTGGGTTCTGTAAAGCCCAAAGGGCTATAAAATGTCATATATTTTGACCCAGAAATATCCCAAAGTGATCAAGAAAATGGAAGAAGACCTATATGTTCAAAAATATTTAAATGAGTTCTGTTTATAGCAGCAAAGAATTGGAAATGGAGGAGATGCCCATCAGTTGGGGAATGTCTGAACAAGTTGTGCTATATGTTTGGGATGGAATACTGTTGTGCCAAAAGAATAATGAAAAATTGATGACTTTAGAAAAAAAACTGAGAAGACTTTATGAAAGGAAATTATGATTCTCATTACTCTTGATATCATAGATATAATGAACATACTAATGATTTGGATTTCTTTGAGCTGTCTTTTCTGGCTTCTAGTCAGAAACACAATGTAGCTTAAAATTATTAATCTTTCTGACACTTTTGTTCTATACCTTATCTGCACACAATAAGTGGAGTGAATTGAAAACTACAGAAAAGTCTTCCTCTCATAGAAGTTTGGTTGTGTGCCCTGGGGAAGGGGGTGGTCATGAACCTCAAGATTTGAAACACTACAAGAATTATTATATTGTTTTCCATTAGTGAACTTCTCATGGGAAACTGCTCAAACTCTGGTAATAATCATATTGTAATTCACCTTCTCCCTCTTTCTCCCTTATGATTTGTGTATAAAATTTCTTCCTTTCCTACAAAAGGGGGAGTCTCCTGCCCAGGAAAGCTTAGAGTTTGCAAACTGTATTCATTACTCCAAAAATGAATACTGAAACCCCTTCTAAGTCTCTAAACACCTGTCTACACCTGCTTTGTGCAGCTCCATCTGTTCCCCGTTTGGAGACAGATATGGTAAAATTCTGTTAACAACTTATATGATCTGATGCAAAGTGAAGTGAACAGAATCAACATTTTATACGGTAACATCAGTATTGCCCAGCAATCGACTGTGAAAGATTCAGATACTCTGATTAATACAATGATCCAAGACGATTCCAAAGGATTCATGATGAAAAATGTTAGCCATCTCCAGAGGGAGAATTGGGTGAATTCACCACTCCTTGGGTGAAGACAGTATTTTTTTCAATACTTTATTTTTGTTGCTTTACTTTTGGCAGAATGATTAATATGGAAGCATGTTTTGTGTATATAATGAGTATTGCTTACTTTCTTAATGGATCACAGAAGATTGAAGGGAAGGAGAAAATTTGGAACTGAAAATAAAAAACAAGTAAACAGATCCATTCATGTCATAGTTATCTAACAACTGAGGAAAGGACATTCTACAGCATCAGCTCGAAGCTGACACTTAAAAAATTAAAAGAATTGCTATATTTTGTTCCTAAGTCACATACATTTCCCAAGGTATTCTCTTCCAGAAAGTGAACTCTTTTAACAAAGAAAAAAATCCTTGGGAAAAAAGCATTCATGAAAACTAATCAATACAAAAAGTCTGATGTTACATTCAGTATTATTCACCCAAAGTCCCCCACTTTTTTCAAAGAAGATGGGAGGGGAGGTGGGGTTTGTTCCTTCTTTCATCTTGTCTTGTGAGTGAATGGTGGATAGATCAGCTTTGCAACCACTTAATTCTGGCCATGTCTGGAGCAATGCAAAATCCCCACTAATTCCCAAAGTTTTGAGATCTTCTGGGAAAGCTTTAGGCTTTTTAGATTCACACAGGACTTCTGAAAACTCCCAAACATACTTGTGATTCAGAGATTACACTAAAAGAGAAATTTGCTAGTAAACATGTTCACCAAAGAAAGTTGTTTTTGCACCCCCATTGAGGGAACAAGGGTGTAAGGATGGTGGTATTGAGTCATGAGTCAAAAGGATCACTTAATGCAGACCAGATTTGGTGATTATTTTTTCTCATCCTCATTCTCAGTTTTGCTGGTAGGGTTCTTTCCACTTTCACGATTGCCTTCACGTTGCATGTTATTTTTCTGGTTTTACTTTTTTTCACTTTATATTTGTTTACATAAATCTTTTTTGTTGTTGTTGTTTCTCTAGATCAACATATGTACTGTTTCTCATAGCACACTAACATCCCATTACCTTCACATTTCCCAGTTTCTTTCACCATTATCCAATTGATGGGTATCAACTTTCTTTTCAGCTCTTTACTATTACCAAAAATGCTGCCATGTATTATAGCCACTTGTTAAAAAGAACTTTAACAACTGTTCAGTTTGAGGATAATGACAGTTGGTCACAGAATTATAGTTCTCTTCAGCTCTTGAGGATTTTTCTTTGAAGTCCAATTGTTTGAGGTCCCAATGCTAGGAATGCTTCTTCTTAGCAACACAAGCCACCCATGCTTTTCATCTTGGGTGCTATTGTCCATGTTCCCCTAAGGATGTCCCTTGGCTCCATGGAGTATTCACCAAGACTGCCTTCCTCCTGGCTGCCAGGGCAACATGTGTTCTAGAATCCATGACTGCCCCTCCTCAGTGCCCCTTTCCCTTTTCTATTTGCTAATGCTGTCCTTTCAGCACCTCCTTTTTTGTTAACATGCTGAAGCCTACTTATGCCTGTAATGAAGGTATCCATTTGCCCTTGGGTTACTTGTAATTTAGGTTTTTCTGAGACGATGTAGATACATGGTTCATAGCCATCTAGAATAGGTGTCTGAGACATTTTGGGGGATATCCTGTGCCAATTGTCCTTAAATTTTTACTTTAGAAACACTCCTTCTATGTATTGTCCTGAGTTACTGGGGGCTTGTCCTTCAAATGTCATAGAAATAGATCATAATTTTCAACTTGTATGATTGATTGCTTCCATTGATGCAAGTCAACCAGACTCAATTAATTTTTAGAAAGGGATGTCAACCGTTTGGACATAAGGATTGAGATATACTGGAGTCTAGTGTGAGTGTTAAGTTGTGAGTCTAAAGGACTTGAAGGCTAGTGTTGGTCTTCAAAGTAATAATGAGGGAAGGAGAAGAGAATGTTTAGGGGGGAAATTAATTAGTCCCATTTTGAACATGTTGAGCTTGAGATATCTCACTAAGGTATTAGGATGTGGCCTGTTAGGCCTATGTCTAAGACTAAATATTTGAGATTTTGACTTTTGAAGGGATCACTTAAAGCTATACTAGAAAATAAAATTATTGCAAGGAGGGATTTTGGTTTAAATAGATCAAATTTGGAGAATTCTTGTTTTGAAGATTAGTTTTATTAGCCAGAATCCTCTGTTGCATTCTGTGTTGGTGTTAAACATAGAATTCTGTTGTTCAGCACAAAAAGACCTTTATCTTTTAACCTACTTTTAGTTCACTAATGACATAGTGTTGTTCTTGGGGTCAGGAAAACTTGGGTTTTATTTCCATCAGTCTTAAATAAATCTAAGTTATCTAATTTGGAACTTTATCTTTTTATATTTATTCTCAATCTCCCTCTTTCATATATAAGTGATTTTTAAAAGTTGCTTTAAAACTGCTGCTTCATTAAAGTCTTTTTCTTCCTTGTGAGTCAGACCAATATTTTAGCCTGCTCAGGAATCTATAGACACATGACTGAGATTGCTGAGGGGACTATGAACTATCTGGGACAGTCCTCTTCTTTCCCTCTAAAGTGCACTAGAAACTATATGCACGATAAACTATAACTTATAGTGCACATAAACTATTATATGGTTTAGAAACAACATAATAATGAGCATCCATATAATATCTGAAAGTTTATGAAGTACTTTCCACATATGGCTCCTCTGAACTCCACAACAAAAATTGTGAAATACAGATCTGAGGTATTATCATTTCTATTTAATCAGTGAGAAAGTGGAGGCTTAATGAGATTAAGAGACTTGTCCATCTTCATGTAGCCAAGAAACACCTGTAATGGGATCTGATCTGGGAGCTTCTTGATGTCACAGCATTTTGCATATGTGACAGAGCTGTTCAAACCCATGATTGTTTCTTTAGAGAAAATGGTCTGCATTTGAGCTTGAGCTTTTGATCATCAATTTACCAATTTTTTATTGTACTCTCTCTTGCTGAGTCAGAAGGCAGTAGGAAAGAGGCTTGGCTTTTGGCTATATTTCAGATACATGATGGTTCCAGGAAACTATTACTACCTCATAGTCTTCAATTTTTCCTATTTACTGATTTCTTCTCTGCTGCCTACAAATACATCAAGGTTTCCCCTAATCTGAACAGAAAACAAAACAAGCAAAATGAACAACCAAAAAAAACTTATTTCACTCATATTATCTTCTCAAATGATTTTTCCATATTTCTTTTCCCTTTCACAGTCAAACTTTCAGGGGAACAATATCTGTAATCATTTCCTACCTGTCTTCTCTTTCCATTAACTTCTCAATCCTTTTCAATCAATTTTCCAACTTCATCATTTTGAGTGAAACAGCTCTCTTTATAGCTACTAATGATCTTTTAATTACCAAATTAGACCTTTCTCAATACTTATTGATTCTTTGAAACTGCTGATTACTCTGCCTCTATGTTTATCTTTTTCTGTTTTTCTCCATCTCTGTGTCTCTCTCATCTCATTAGCTCCCATGATCCAATGATCATTTTTTATGCAGATGACTACTGTATCTGTATATCTAGCACTAACCTCTCTCCTCAGCTCCAGTTCCACATCAACAGTTGCCTGTTGGACATTTTCAACTAGTTATTTCAGAGATAAAGCAAACAGAACATATCTACAACAAAACTTACATTTTCTCCAACACTTTTTTTCTCCTCCGAGCTTTCTAATTTCTATTTTGAATAACCCTACCATTCTTTTTGTTTTTTAGAATAACCCAATTTTGGTTTGACCCTCAGCTCTTCCCTTTCACTCCTGCCCCTACCCAATCAGTTGTCAAGTTCTATTATTTCTTCTTCCCCAATGTATCTCAAATATATCCCTTTCTCATGGTCATCTTCCAATTCAGGCCTTTATAACCTCTTCCTGGATCTTTCCAGTTTCCAGTCCAATCCCAGCTTTTGATCCATCAGATAAATCAATAGGCACTTATGAAGTGCCTTTTTATCTATTAGATACTAGATTAGACCCTAGTCATTCCAAGACAGAGACCCAATGAGTTCACATTCTATTAGAAAAATGTCTGGTTTCTTTCAAAGCTCACCCAAGGTGGAAGGCTTTTCCTAAATCCCCTAGTTGTTTGGGCTTTCTGACTCTCCATATTATCATGTAAGTGCTTTTCTGTTGATATGCTCCATACAATCTCCACCTCTCCCCCAAGAGAATATTAGCTTTTTGTTCACCAAGACAATTTTCCATATTGTCTTTGAATCTCCAGCACTGGTATTTCATAGGTGCTTAATTAATCCTTGTTTTATAGAATTGGATCAATTAGCAATGAGTCCTTAGACTCATATGAATCAGACTGGGCAGTTCCTTCCCTGGGCAATTCAGTGAGGAATGGGAGATTTCTAAAATTCTATAACCTGAGCCATTTGGTATGAGTAGAGTTGGTACCGCCATTTGATGGCAATCACCTTGACTTTGGATCCTTTTTGGGTTCTAAGTCTGCTGGCAGAGGAATACATTTCTGCAGAAAAAAAAGTTGTATAAATTTTAGGAGTAAAATCATAGAATTCTTCAGTTTAAAAGATGGGAATGAGATTCAGAATCTCATGTAATCGCATGTTACAAAATGATCCCACTAATGGACTTTCTTTAAGATTGGGGATCCTTTCTCTTCCATCAAGAAGACAGGGAATATGACCTGATGATAAAAAAAAATCCTTCCTTTTATATCAGCTTTTTTGTTTGCAGAGCATGGTCCTTTTGAAGAAGGTAAAATATTATTATTATTATTATTAAATTATTTTTTTAATTAACCAAAATTTACCTTCTCTGTTGATCAACTCATTTCCCCCTTTACCCTTCCCCACACTGGAAAGAAAGAATACGAAAGCCCTTGGAACACATATGTATAATTAAGCAAAATAAATACCCATCTTAATCTTGCCCAATGAAAAATGATGTCTCCATCTGCAGTCTGATCAGGACCACCATGTCTCTACCAGGAGGGCATGCTTATTACATGAGGAGGTCTCTGAAGTCATTTGCTGTTGTGCTGATTAGAATGTTTAAATTTCTTCAAGTAGATTATTAACCTGTTTTTAAAATAAGAAATAATCCAAATCCCAGAGAAGTCTGTCTTCCAGTTTAGAAGGCTTAGAAGTGGGATTCCAAAGCAAGCTCTCAGACTCTGCATCTGCTTCCCCAGGAGGCATTGTTAAAGAGCAGCTGGAATATGGAAAATTAACAATGAGGTAGGACCAGCCCAAAGTCAAGATATGATGCTTACTGGCTCTCCTGGAAAGACACCTACCCCTGCCCTTTACCTGAAGACCCCAGCCAATGTTTTATTCCTGTAGAGGGGTACATTAGTCTCTTTGGGCAGTTTGGGAAGGGGCTAGTGCCTCTGAAAAGGTGTTAGTTGATTAGAATTTAAGGTTTTCTTTCTTTGAGAGCTTTTTTTTACACTTGAGTAGGCTTTTCTTGAAACTAGAGAAGCCTTCAAGATCCAGAGAGATGATTGATTCATGGTGAGGTTTCACCTCTGCTAAAAGCAGCTAAAACATTGCTGACTTGAGAAGGACTTTATGACATATTTTCCCCAGGGAGGCTTTTTTTCCTCAAGTGAGAACGCTTACTTGCTGTGGAGATCACCACTTCAAAACCTTGCTTTGTTATATTCTTGGTTCCTGTCACTGCTGTCAGAGCTGTCAGTCGACTTAGCTGCCACCAGGTATATCAACTCCTCTTCTCCATCTCCCTTGGATCCTGTCCCTATAGCAACTCCATCCCAAACTCATGTTACTCCCAATTCCTGCTGAGGGTTTGTTTTTTGATGGCTCATTTTCATATTATTGGTCTTTGACTTCGAGTAAAATTTTTGTGCAGTTCTGGGGTGGAAGTTTTTCCTTTCATTATTCATTTATTTTTATTTCGAGGATTAATAGCTTGCAAAAACAAAAAAAAATCACAACACAATCAGGGATAAATAAGGAAATTACATTATTCTGAAGGGATCCATAACAACAAACAAAAACAATATTGCATGTTTTTCATGTTGGCACATCTAAATTTGTAAGCAAAAGTTAGCTAAATTTCAAGAAGATATAGGTAGTAAAATATTACTATCAGATTGTAATCTCTTAGAATTGTACAAATTCAATAGAAATGAAAATATAAAATTCAATAAAATTGAATACTAGAGCTAAAAACATCATGCCTTCTGAGTGGAATTGCTAAAGAATAAGGATATTTCTCAACACTTCTTAAAAATTTTATAAAAATTGACCAGTAAAATTTGGAGATTTTACAAATAAATATACAAAGACAGAAATAGTGAACACTACAATTACTAACCATAATGCAACAAAAAACCTTAATTTATTCACGCAGCAAAAACTAATGATGGAGATTTAAATTGGGACTTTATAATATCTCATTCAGTGGCTCTGTGAAGAAATGGCTAACAGAATTGAGATAGCAGCGCTAGAAGTATGACCCAAAAGGGTGGTTGACCTATAGCATGTTAGCCACTTGTGCCTACCTATAATTCCTCTTCATGGAGAAGATAAAATGAGTTAATTTAAATTGACACAGAAAAAATCAGTCATAGTCAGGAATGATCTTCCTGACAAAATAAGTTATGAGTTTGGATTCCATTGAATGATTTTATTAAACTTTTCCTGTGCATAAGGCACTCTGTTTTAGGCTGAGGAGAGTGTATATGAAGATAACATAAAATAGTCCCTGACTTCAAGGAGCTGATGTTCTATTGGAAACGCAGCAATGTACAAAATTAGGGAGGACAAGATGAAATGGGGAATAATCATTGGAACATAAAGTGTTCAAGAGGGAGATGAATAAAATAAGGCAGGATGGTACATTGGAATCATACTGTAGACAGTCTTGAATGACACTCTGAAGAAATCTATCCTTTATTCTGGTTGAGGGGGGTAAGAAAACCAATGAGAGTCTCTGAGCAGAAGAGTGAAATAAATGAATGATGAACAAATAAATGAATAAATGAATGGACAATCTTTGATGAAGAGCTTACTATGTACCATGTCCTGTGTAAGTTGCAATGGGTACAAATAAGAAAGTGAGAATTCTCGGCTCACAAAAGGGTTAATGAAGTGGGGGAGGGAGTGGGCGACATATGTAAAGCAGTGGTAGCTAGGGTAGAATGTTTTGGTTTAGAAAGTCACACAAATGGTCGAATGAGCTATGGGGAAAAAGGTTATCATTTCCTTTTGAAAAGTAATAGTAGCTTGCCTTGATCACTTTCTCTACCCAAGGGAAGGGTTAGATTCTTGTTGACAAAAGCAGAGAGAGGAAAAGAAAATGGAAGATAATGACCTGCTACACAAGATGTGATTAGACATACTTAGGGACAGTTCTGGATCAATAAAAGGTTATTTTATATAGTGAGTCATATTTAATTTCTATCTGGGACTGTCACATGAGAAGATCTTATATGTAGTAGATGTCTTGAGATTCTGGCATTATGTGAATTACATACATGAAGAATTCAAATTGATGATGATGATGATAAAACAGTAAGTTCCTTGAGATCAGGAACTATTGGTGATTTTTGCATTCTCAACAATTAGCGCAGGAAAAAAGTTTATTATTTATCATTATCATATTATTATTAGTTTATCATTAAACATATGATAGATGCTTAATTAATTAATAATTTACTGGTTAATTAATAATAATTACATTTATGTAGTACTTCTCAGATTTTACAATTTTCAAAGCACTATCATCCCAACGCTGAGATATAGATAGTGCAAATATCATTTCCCCCAATTTATAAAAATGGCAAAGTTGAGGCTGTGCAGCAAAATGATTTGACCAAGGTTACAATAAAAATAAGCATAAGAAATATGGTCTAAAACCACATCTTCTCACTTCCTGTTTAGAGATCTTTAAATTAAATTGACTAAACATCTGTTAAATGACTACTGAGTGCAAGGGATTGTGCTGAACAATGTGAATGGGTTTAAAGACCAAACAAAATGAAATCATCCCTGTCCCCAAGGAGTTTACAGAAATAGGGAAATTGGGAGATCATTGGACCTTATAGATGAGACTAGGATTTTTCATTATCTACTAGTTCTCCTTTTATTCTAAAATAAAAATGATGAATTATAGCATTGCAAGTCAAATTGGAATTCCTGGAGCACAGGAAAGATATGGTGAAGAATATTAGACACACGCATTTGATAGTTGTATGGAAGGTAGATTGGAGCAAAAACAGAGCCCAGAGATAGGGAACCTAATTAGAAGGGTATTGCAATCATCCAGATGAGAGCTGATGAGGGTCTGGACTGGGGTAATTAAGATGTTAGTGAAGACATGAGGATGGATGGGGAAGTTGCTGTAAAGCCAGAATTGCCAGATTTGGGAATTGATTGGCTGTGGGGGGTAAGAGAAAAGAAAATCAAGGATGACTCCAATGTTGTTATCTTTGGTCCCTAGAAGGACAGTAGAACCATTGGCAGAAACAGAGATATAGGCAGTCATAGGTCATTTGCGTCTTGGCTTCGTTTCTCATTGTTGAGCATTTTCTTTATGTTTTTCTGACAAAACTAAAGAAATGAAAAGAAGCTCCCTAAATTAGTAATTAAAGCCCTTAACAATTTGACTCTGGCATATCTTCCAGCAGTTTTCCACCATTGTGCATTTCTTTGTCCCAGTCACACAAATTCATTCCCCACTATTATACATCAGCACGGAACAGCTTGCATGCAGGGATTTTACTCTGCCCTCCAGAATCATTCTCTTTCTTTCAGGCTCAGCTCAGGGGTCCCCTCCTACATGAAGCTTTTTTTAACCTTGCACCATTGAAAAAGACCTTTCTGACCTCAAATTTCCTTAAACATTTTGTTCTAAATCCTTTCTTTGCTTCTATCTTTGCTTGTATCATTCCCATTTCTGTATATTTCATGTCTCCTCTCCATCCCAAATGGATTATCAATTCCCTGAGGGTAGAGACTGTACAATTTTAAAATATTTGGATACCAAGAACCTCATACATTGCGTTATGTATAAGTGCTTCATCCAGGATGCCTCTTGCTTCTGCATTCTAAGACAATATTCCCAGAGCCCTGAGTTCAAAATAGGTTTTGCTACTTCTGCTACTCTCTGACGAGATTTAATCTCTATCTCAGTTGCCACTCCTTAAAGGAGACCTGCAGGGTGGCCCCCAGGACTAAGCTGATGACCCCATTCTTCTGGCTAGTTCACGGTGGCTGAGGGGGCCTGTGTGTCTATCCTCAGGTATCCCTGCATCCCTATTACAAAGCATCCTCTTTACCTGTCAGTGCTGTCTGAGGCCTTGGCTATTTTTGTGACGGGCCTGCTTGTGGGGAGGAGAGCGATGCTCATTAGAAGCCCTAAAATGAGCAGTTCAGCCCCGGGAGTTGGATAGCAGAGGCAGATGGTAACAGGAGATAACAAATGGTTTGGGCCATCTGCCTCGCTTCCTGCTCAGAGCTGCCTTTTCAAATTAAACATCTGACAGTGCTCTTCTGAAGTCAGCATTACAGGTTGGCTTTATCCTGGTGGCTTCATTGCTCAATATTGGATCCACAAACACCACGTGTTTCCACCGTGGCTGATTTTGTTCCCAGTCAGGTTAATTGGGTTCAACTGGTTTTCAGAAATCAACTCTGTTTA